>NC_080188.1:165656935-166906935 GCF_030028045.1 Hippopotamus amphibius kiboko | reverse complement strand
GAATGAATAATTTCAGGAGGACACTCCCCAATCCAACCCAAATGCCTACAAAGGCTAAGCACGAATAACATAAAGGGGTGAGATGGGCCATGTCTGAGCTGATGGTGTGAGAAGAGGACGGTTAAGAAAAGACACGCTCAGGCCACATCTGATTGCTGCCATGCTAGAATGTGTGTTCAGAAATGCTAGACGTTCCCATTGTTTCAAGGGAAGCCAGATACCCAGGTTTTAGAGATAAAAGTCTGTTTATAAACTATTAGGCTGAAATGCCGCAAATACATTCCAGCATGACAGGGGCTATCTGCAAACCAGGTACCCAACACAAAGACAACATTATTTCACCTCTTAATAGACATTGCCCATCCATCCGCACATGCTCAAGCACATATTTCAGTAATTAAATATTTCAAATATAGTTGGGAGGATAGCAGTAATATCACTGCCTCGCTTTCACGTACCCAGAAAGCATCTTGAATGACAAAGAAAGATTGACATGCACAGGTTGAGCAATGTCCAAATAATTCTCTCAGTCAGTCTAAGAGCAACAGAGTTGCTATTAGAGAAAAGTAAAAACAATGATTCACGCATGGAGTGAGCATACGGATACACGTCCCATAAACGCCGTATATAGCATCTCTTTGCAGAGCAACTATGATATAATTACTGCTGCCCCCATTTTTTTTATAATAGCTTTATTGAGATATAACTCACACACCTAACATCACCCTTTTAAAGTGTATAATTCAGAGATAGGATTAAGATGGCGGAGTAGGAAGACGTGCGCTCACTCCCTCTTACAAGAGCACCAGAATTACAACTAACTGCTGAACAATCATCGTCAGAAAGACACTGGAACTCACCAAAAAAGACACCCCACATCCAGAGATAAAGGAGAAGCCGCAATGAGACGGTAGGAGGGGCACAATCGCGTTAAAATCAAATCCCATAAATGCTGGGTGGGTGACTCACAAACTGGAGAACAGTTATACTGCAGAAGTCCACCCACTAAAGTGAGGGTTCTGAGCCCCATGTCAGGCTTCCCAACCTGGGAGTCCAGCAACGGGAGGAGGAATCCCCAGAGAATCAGACTTTGAAAGCCAGCGGGATTTGATTGCAGGACCTCCACAGGACTGGGGGAAACAGAGATTCCACTCTTGGAGGGCACACAAAAAAGTGTGCTCGGGCTTCCTAGGTGGCGCAGTGGTTGGGAATCTGCCTGCCAATGCAGAGGACATGAGTTTGATCCCTGCTCCAGGAAGATCCACATGCCACGGAGCAACTAAGCCCCGTGTGCCAAAAAAAAAAAAAAAAAGTGTGCTCACCAGGACCCAGGGGGAAGGAGCAGTGACCCCATAGAAGACTGAAGCAGACCTGCCTGCTGGTGTTGGAGGGTTGCCTGCAGAGGTGGGGGGCAGCTGTGGCTCATCAAGGAGACGGACACTGGCAGCAGGGGTTCTGGAAGTGCTCACTGGCCTGAACCCTCCCAGAGTCCACCATTAGCCCCACCAAAGAGCCTGTAAGCTCCAGTGCTAAGCAGCCTCAGGCCAAACAACCAACAAAGTGTGAACACAGCCCCACCCATTAGCAGACAAGCAGATTATAGTTTTACTGAGCTCTGCCCACCAAATCGGATTAAAGTCTTACTGAGCTCTGCCCACCCAGCCCTGCCCACCATCAGTTCCTCCCATCAGGAAGCGCCCACGAGCCTCCTAAATAGCTTCCTCCACAAGAGGGCAGACAGCAGTATCAAGCAGTATCAGCAGTATTTCGTCTTGTGGAACTGAAAACCACAGCCACAGAAAGACAGAGAAAATGAAAAAGCAGAGGACTTTGTACCAGATGAAGGGACAGGATAAAAACCCAGAAAAACAACTAAATGAAGAGGAGATAGGCATCTTTACAGAAAAAGAATTCAGAATAATGATAGTGAAGATGATCCAGGACTTTGAAAAAAGACTGGATGCAAAGATCGAAAAGTTTACCAAAGACCTAGAAGAATTAAAGAGCAAACAAACAGAGATATGCAACACAATAACGGAAATGAAAAACACACTAGAAGGAACCAACAGCAGATTAGCTGAGGCAGAAGGGCGAATAAGTGACTTGGAAGACAGAATGGTGATAATCACTGATGCGGAAAAGAATACGGAAAAAAGAATGAAAAGAACTGAAGACAGCCTAAGAGACCTCTGGGACAATGTTAAACGTGCCAACATTCGCATTATAGGGGTCCCAGAAGGAGAAGAGAGAGAGAAAGGATCCGAGAAAATACTGGAAGAGATTCTAGTTGAAAACTTCCCTAACATGGGAAAGGAAATAGCTATGCAAGTCCAGGAAGTGCAGGCAGGGTAAACCCAAGGAGAAACACGCCAAGACATACAGTCGTCAAATTGACAAACATTAAAGACAGAGAAACGTTATTAAAAGCAACAAGGGAAAAACAACAACTAACATACAAGGGAACTCCCATCAGGTTAACAGCTGATTTCTCAGCAGAAACTCTGCAAGCCAGAAGGGAGTGGCAGGATATATTTAAAGTGATGAAAGGGAAGAACCTACAACCAAGAATACTCTACCCAGCAAGGATCTCATTCAGATTCAATGGAGAAATCAAAAGCTTTACAGACAAGCAACAGCTAAGAGAACTCAGCACCACCAAACCAGCCCAAAACAAATGCTAAAGGAACTTCTCTAAGCAGGAAACATAAGAGAAGAAAAGGACCTACAAAAACAAAAACAAAACAATTAAGAAAATGGTAATAGGAACATACATATCGATAATCACCTTGAATGGAAATGGACTAAATGCACCAACCAAAAGACATAGACTGGCTGAAAGGCTACAAAAACAAGACCCATATATATGCTGTCTACAAGAGACCCACTTCAGACCTAGGGACATATACAGACAGAAAGTGAGGGGATGGAAAAAGATATTCCATGCAAATGAAAATCAAAAGAAAACTGGAATAGCAATAGTCACATCAGATAAAATAGAATTTAAAATAAAAAATGTTACGAGAGACAAGAAAGGACATTATATAAAGATCAAGGGATCCATCCAAGAAGAGGAGATAACAATTATAAATATATATGCACCCAATATAGGAGCACCTCAATACATAAGGCAAATGCTAACAACCATGAAAGAGGAAATGCAAGGCAGAAATAGAGACACAGATGTAGAGAACAAACACACGGACACCAAGTGGGGAAAGCGGGGAGGGTTGGGGGGGGGAAGAACTGAGAGATTGGGATACCAAACTGTACACTCTAAATATATTCTGTTGATTGTCTGTTAACTGTATCTCAGTAAAAGTTCTAAAAAAAAAAAAAATAAAGTGTGTAATTCAGTGGTTTTTAGTGTATCTATAGGGCTGTGCAACAATTATTATGTTCTAATTTCAGAACCTTTTCGTCAGCCCCCAAAGAAGCCCTGTACCCATTAGCAGGCACTTCCCATCCTCCCCCTGGTAACCACTTTTCTACTGTATGTCTCTACAGAGTTGCCTTTTCTGGAGATTGCATACAAATGAAATCATTCAACCGTGGCCTTTTGTGTCTGACTTCTTTCACTTTAGTATCATGTTTTCAGGGTCCACCCACGTTGTGGCATGTATCAGTACTTCATTTCTTTTTATGGCTGAAGAATTTTCCATTGCATAGACCCCATTCTGTTCACCCATGATCAGTTAATGGAGGTCTGTTGTTTCACTTTTTAGTTATTATGAACAATGCTATGGACATTCATGTACACGTTTTTGTATCAACATGTGTTTTCATTTCCCTTGGGACTGCTGCCCAAATTTTAAATATTATGGAAAGTGAAGAAAATAGATTTTATTTTATTCTCTCCCGTTATGGAGAATCCACTATGTTCTGGGCACTAAGCTGGGCATTTTCCATCTATATCTCTAACCCTTATAGTAATTCCCAGGGTAGGTGTTATTATCCTCATTTTACAGGTGAGGAATCTGAGGCTTAGAGATGCTCTCCCAAAACTTGTTCTCTTTTCACTGCTACTTCATCTCTGATAAGTATTTTTCTTAATTTCTGAAACTTTCAGTTTTTTGTTCCAATGCAACAAGGAGGGACCTTTTACACTGCTATATGAGTGTCTTGATTGTATATGACAGGAAGAGATGCAACGCAGGAACATGGGGCAGTCACAAAAATGCAAGGAGGGCCAGGTCTCAGCAAGGAGCTGGGAAAGGCTACTAATATAAACAGTCGGTCCTCAGGCCTGGTGGGGCAATGTCCTGGCCAAACAGAGCCATTAAACATCAGGTCATGATGAACTGGAGCCAGTGTCCCCACAGAGAAAGTCACAGCCCAAGGACCAGGCTGGCACAATGGGAGAACTCACCACGAGGATCCAATCTCTGTGTAAAGAAGAAAACTGGCTCATCTGGGCTAAAAATGTAAAGAAAAGCTGGGCATTTGGGTGGAGGATCAGGAGCAAGCTGAAAGAAGTGTCCGTGTTCTGCAAAGAACGGTTTACTTTGATTCACTCATTTCTAGAGACAGCTGCAGTTCAAAATGACAGCAAATATTTCCGTCACCCAGTGAGCCTGAGTTACTTGACACTGTTATATAACTAACCACATCCTCACCCAAATAAAAAAGTATTAGTCAGGAGACATGGCTCTTCTGCCAACTGGCTCTCTAATCTTAATTTACTTGAACTCTCTGTGCCTAATTTTTCCACCTGTAAAATGGAGTCATAACACCTGTTGTTCATACCTAGCTCAGTGGGTTACTGTGGAGACAGCACCACGTGAAGGAGTTTTCAATAACTTACTTTGAAATTTGGGCTCCCCCAAGCTGTCCCCAACACACACACACACACACACACACACACACACACACACACTCAAATAAGAAATAAGACAGCCTATTAAATAGGCTCTTAAGATGCATGACGAACAAAATTCCACACATGCATTTAAGTCAAAGAAACCAGAATTATCACAGTCTACCATTATTTAAGAATAAAAAAGCCACATGCCCATGTAAACACAGAGAAAGGGAAAGAACAGTGTGGCAAAGACTGCTAATTGTCTCAACATCAGTTTTTCCTCTTCTTCCCTAGTAATAGAATTTTTAGCTGAGCCCATGACCATCAGTTTAAGGAGTAGATTGTAAGCACCCTGACAGCATAACATTTGTCTGTTCTGGTCACTGCTCTATGCCTAGCATTTCAAAGAGCGCCTGGCACATAGTAGGTGCTCAACAAGTATTTGTTGAATGGTTCCTTTCCCATAAAACTTATAATAAGAACTGTAAAAACACCTGTACAGTGCTCTCAGTCCAACAGACACCTGTGCATTTCCTATGCACCTCCTCTGTGCCAGACACCAGAGCACCTGCTGGAAAACAACACAACTGAATGGAAAATATAGGTGTGCAGATGGTCCCTGACTTAACGATGGTGCAATTTTATGATGGTGTTAAAGCAACTCGCATTCAGTAGAAACCGTACTTCAAGTTCTGAGCTTTGATCTCCTCCTGGGCTGGTGACAAGCAGTAAGACACTTGTGACGTGGGGCCGTGGCAGCAGCGGCAGCTCCCTGTCAGCCACGTGATCACGAGGGTAAACAACCGATACGCTGACAACCATTCTGTACCCAGACAACCCTTCTGTCTTTCACTTTCACTGCAGCATTCAGTAAAGTACATGAGAGATTCAACATTTTATTATCAAATAGGCTTTGTGTCAATGATTCTGCCCAACTGTAGGCTAAGGTAAGTGTTCTGAGCACGCTGAATAGGCTAGACCCAGCTGGCATGTTTGGTAGGTTAAGTGTATTAACTACATTGTTGACTTCTGATATTTTCAACCTATGATGAATTTATCGGGATGTAATCCCATCATAAATCAGGGAAGATCTGTACAAATAAGTAACTGTAATTTAGTATGACCTTTGCAATGGTAGATGTATGGCAAGGCCTCCAAGTACCAGAGAGGAGAGAATGGCTGGTAAGGTGTGGAAGGAGACAAAGGATGAGAAGCCTGAACTGGGATTTGAAGAATGAGCGGATATCTAGAGGTGGAAGGTGGACAGAATATTCCAGAAAGAGGAACAGTACGTGTGGCGGCAGAGAGGTACGAAACAGTATGACGTGTTTGCAGAACTGCATGTAATTTTGTTGGTCTAGGATTTATAGGGCAAGTGGATGAGGTGGCTGCTGAAGGTCAGGGATGACACAGCTGTCCCTCAGGAATGGGACAAGTGTAGGAAGCAGTGAGGATGTGTGTCCCGCTTTCCTGGGTCCTCAGCATCTTGCCCTGCTAGAAAAAAGAAACCAATGAATAATGATATGAAACAATATATTTTGCTAGATTGTGACAGATATTGCCCTTAGGATGAATCTGTTCTTTCAATTCCTCAAAGAAAATGCTTAAAATACATATAAAGTGCTGGCCCACTTTAGTCCATTTTCATACACAGGTTCAGCTGCTACATATGATGGGCTTTCTGGGAAGGAGTGATTTCTAACATTCTGACCCATTTTCTTCATAAATTCATTTATACTTCTCAGACCATGTGTCCAAATTTCTCACTAGAAAACTGTGCCCGGTGCATAATAAACATTTAACATGTGCTTGTTGAATGACTAAGAGAACAAATAAATGTTCACATAAATTGATGACAAAATAAAAAATCGGTCTCTGTATTTATCAAGGATCTACCATGTAAGCAAAAGAAGCAGCAAATAGAATAATATGAAACTCACACAAAGCATTTTGAGTTTTTTCAAAAGCTATCACAACTTTTCCCTTTATAGCACTTGTTTCCCCATTGAAAAAGTTGGGCTAGAAACATGAACAGAGAGAAAGTGTCCAACTTGCAAACTGACTTGAAGGCTGCTTTTTCCCACAGAGTCACCTAGAATGAGAACTTGGCTCCAGCTGATGAAAATTTTCTGTCCAGTCCATCGCTGTTACCTAATACCTGTTGTCTTGATTCCAGTAATAACACACCCGGCCAGCTCAGGAGAGGGAGAGGAAATGTTTGCCTTGAATTTACCTGCTTTGAAAAGTTCTAAGTCTGGCCTCCCCACATCACTTCATTCGGGGTTTCTTTACTGGACGGGGGGAGGCAGGGACTTCTGCTTGGCAGGTGTTAGGTCCCTGTTCATGTTCTACACTCATTCATGCAAATTGAAGAGTACCAAGACAAACTTCTGAGGCATTTCAAGTTATTTTACTCTCATTTCTGGTGTCGGAGGCAAATAGGAGGCTATTCTGATGGTATTTTTTTCCAATCTCTATTATGGAAAACTACTGTGAGAGGGAAGGAACACTCTGTGTTCCTAACATTTCCAGGGTACATATGGCTGTGTAACGGGCTGCTGGGGAAGGAGCATGCACAAAGAGACGGGGTCTCAATGGGTCCCTGCTACCTTAATTACTCACTGCTCCTCTGCAGGGAGGGGAACAGCCTCAGCTGAGTGCTCACTACCCGGCAGGCACTGAACTAGAACCCTGTACTTGTAATATCTCACTTAAACCTCACAACAACCCTATGAGGCAGTATTCTTATCAACCCATTTTACAGATGAGGAAAATCAGGTCCAAGAGGGGACGCATCATGCCCAAGTCTCAGTAAGAGAGCCAGACTTGAAGTCAGACAACAGGACTCAGATGATTGTTTTGTTAACACCTAAGTCTTATTTTGAAATTGTACTTGGAGTAAAATTTAAAACAGAAGGAAATACTTTTTTAAAGGTAGAGAGTATACTGTAGCTTTGTCTTCAAAGTGCTAGATATACCAGTAGATGTTATGTGATTAGCAAAATGGCCACAGCCATGGGACATTGATGTTATTTTAGAGCCCCCAGGGGTCACTGGCCTCTTATCTTCATGCCTCAGGAACAAACATACCCACCCAAGTGCTCAAGATTTTGAATAATGCCTTGAAAAGCAAGTGGCACTTAACACTGGCTGATTGATTTCTCTCTTCAATGCTTCTCAAAGCTTTATGTTACCTTGGTTATCTTCTCTTTAATGGATAGGCTTAAGGATCTTTGCTCTTGTTGTGAATGGAGACACTGGATTTAGGGAAAAGACAAGGGAGACACAAGCTTTTTAAAAGTCTACTCCAAATTTCATCTGGTGACTTTGGAAAGTAGGACAAAGATCCCAGATCTTAGGCTTCCAAGGTATTCCCTGACCTCCCTACGTGGGTCAAATCCCCTGGTTATAAGTTGTTTTGGTACCATGTATCTCTTCTTTCTAGTACTTATCAGAGTTGCAATTTTATATTTATTTCTATGGTATTGAGTAATTTGTTTCTCACGTCCAGTCTGTAAGCTGCATTGAGGGCAGAGATGTGTTTGTCTTTGCCCATCCTTGTATCTTTTTTTTTTTAAGATTTTTTTTTTGATGTGGACCATTTTTAAAGTCTTTATTGAGTTTATTACAATATTGCTTCTGTTTTATGTTTTGTTTTTTTGGCCCTGAAGCATGTGGGATCTCAGCTCCATGATCAGGTATGGAACCCGCACCCCCTGCATTGGAAGGTGGAGTCTTAAGCACTGGACCACCAGGAAAGCCCCTGCCCATACTTCTGTCTTCAAGCCCACGACAGCACCTGTCATTGGCACTGAGTAAAGGGAGGCTAACTGAGTAACTGGATGCAAGATTGCTGTCCTCATCTTCCTTCTTAATCACTGAACATTTAAAATGTGGATACTTTACCTGGAAGAATGACACACACCATCAGACAAGACTGGGGAAATATCTTTTGGAGCACTTCCTGTCTGCTTCATAATCCTTATCTGGAAAGTCTGGCTTTCAAGTGGGCCCTAGAAACAGGCTGGGGTCAGGTACTATTTGGTATTGAGCTGTTGAAAGGCTCTGAAGAAGCCCAACCTCCTATCCAGGAGGAAGCGGGGGGATGTTTCAGTTGCTTTGAAGGCAGTCCCCAGGGCACATCTGGCCAGGGCAGAGTTCAAGCAAATGGAATTATGGTCGTGGTAAACATGGCAACAGGTGAATCATTCTTCCCGGCTTTCATTAGGGTGTGTCCCTTAAACAGAATTAGAAAACCAGCAAAAGGACTTGGCACCCACTGTCATAAACAGAGTTCAGATCCAGTCAATGCAGGGAGAAGCCTGCAACTTCTCTTTCAGACCTAAAAGAGGGTGTGGTGGCTTCCCCAGGACCAAGCAGCCCAGTGGTAGCTTTCACTGCCCTTCCTTCCCCAGCTTCAGGTCAGGCCTGGTCTAAGGGCAGCTTCAGTCTTTAGCTGCTGCCACGTTCTCCTGTGGGCATCATGGGAAGGAAGCCAACGAGGTCTAATGTTCAAATTCACTTCCCCAGAATCTCCTAACCAATGTTGCAGTTCAACTTTTCTGTAAATTACCTCATAACATGTCACTGGTGAAATTCTCATTTTCATTCCTACATAGTTGACATTTAGAGAAAGACTTAGCTATCACTAGAGCCAGATTTAAACTCACTGACCCAAGTTTCTTCAGCCGAGGATCAGAGCATAGCCTGAGAAGAACTGAATTTTTCTCTGGACTACTACCTGTATAAAGACATAACAGGAGCCCTCTGGTGCAAGGTAGCACTCACAATGAGGATCTGGTAAAATGAATCACATGTATTTTTCATTTAATCCTCATGACATCCTAGGAAATAGGTATTCTCCCCTTTTGATGGATGAGAAACAGTCACAAAGCTAGTAAGTTAGTTCAAGGCTAATTAACCTGCAAATTAAACATGAATTTTCAAAAGCAATGGATGAAGAGAATTCCCTGTGGTAACATCTCAAGGCCAGGAATAACAAAATACCTGGCATTAAATCAGGAATTTTATAGTTGGTCATATTTTTTAAAAATAGAAAATAAGGTCAAGTGTATCTGACTATACTATCTACAGATAGATTCCATCCTACCCAGGAGGCTGTGTATTGACTGAAGTGGCTTTTGGTAGCCATCAATTATTTAATTCTGACTAAATTACCTAAAATTTCTAAGCTTGTCATTTCATTTGTATTGTTGTAAAGACTAAGAAACAACATAAAGAATAAACTTAACAGAAAGAAACAAATGGAGAAATAATAGTACTGAGGCATAAGTTCAATAGTCATTTTTTGAATATACAAAATTTCCAAACTTACAAACTTACATAGTAAGACATTGCAACTGTAAGTATACATTGTATTTATACATACAGTCTATAAAAAGACATGTATACTGTAATCCACTAAAAGGCATTTGGCCCTGATACAGTGGGGGGAAATTCCTCCAAATAACCAAACAATCTTTAAAAAATCTAATTTATTCACAAAAATGATTTTTGGACCCTAAATCTATAATGAACAATTCCAAATATATATAGCTATGTCTGAACAGAGACGAAAAATATCTTAAATAAAACCTTAGCAAAATAGAATACAACGAATGTGAACTCAGAAAAAGAAGTATTCACTTGTGCTAGTGGGGAAGGTGGGGAGAGGGGCGGGAGAAATCCCCAGGCATCCTCTTCAGTATGTGAGGACCCTGAGCCCCAGGGAGGGGAGCCACTTCAGGCCAGCAAGTGCTCAAAGTCTTCGTGTCTCACTGCCTTGCTGCCAGTTGGTGTGTGGGCATTTTTTTTCTCTTTTCTTTCTTTCTTTTTTTTGGTTTGATTATTTGTTTTTCTAAAGAAACCTTTTGGGTTTTCGTCACAGTTTTTTTCCGGTTAATATCTTAATTTACTTAAAAACATCCCAATTTCCTTAACACATTTAAGTGCATTGCCTTCATTTGTACTCTTAACTGTACTTTTATGGGGTTTTCTAATTTACCATCTTTCCCTAATCTCTTTATGATTCTTTAAAAAGTATAACCCTATTTATTAATTTTTTACTCTTATGTCTTGCCCTTAATCTTCAATCCCAAATATAATAGACATATATATGTTTTGCTCGTTTAGCTCTCTATCTGTTGTCTCATGAAATGAATCTTAGGTTTCTTTTATTTTAAATCTCACAGTATTATTTTCAGCCCCACTCTAGTTTGACTCCCCAATGCCCAACGTAGCTCCAGGCCAGTGAAAGACATGTAATCCTTTTGAGCTAAGGAAAGAAAACCTGTATGAGGAACAGAATGAAGAAAGTTCAGGTCGGTGATGTTTAGAAGCCACTAGAAGCTGAATAAGTCCATCAAATGAAAAAGAGATGGAAAGGTATAAAAAGTGATTGGGTTTCAGTGTTTAGTAAAGAAACCCAAAAATCAGGACCCATGAGACAAGCAGAGAGAAAACTATGAAGATGCAATAAGGAGACCTAGCTCAAACCTCAGACTCTGGAACTCTGAGAAAGGAAGGATATTTTCTGCCAAGTTATCTCTCCTTAGACAAAAATAAATGTTTTGACATCCCTGCAGGCTCACTGAATTCTCCACCTTGTGAACAAAGCCCAGCCTGCTTGGAGGTCAGGGCCTGTCAGCTGAGTGCTGCCTATCTGCCCTAAAACCTCAGGACACCTGTGTTCTTTAAACACAGGCAAGGGTGTTAATTGGAGAAGACCGCAGCTCTCTCTCAAGTGAGAATACCCCCTGAGAGAAACTGAAGGGTGGGTTAGGACACACAGCAGGTGTCTGAGATCCTGAAGAAAGCAAATACATGCAAGGCTGAAGGACATGACCTAGTAGAAATACGTGAGTGAAGCCATCTGGACCTGTGCTTCTGTTTGTCGGGAGATTTTTTGATTATTGTTTCAATATCCTTACTAGTAATCATCGATTCAGATTTTCTATATCTTCATGATTCAGTCTTGGAAGATTGCATGTTTCAAGGAATTTATCCATTTCTTCTAGGTTGTCCAATGTGTTGGTACATAATTGTTCATAGTAGTTTTTTATGATCCTTTGTATTTCTGTGGTATCTGCTGTAACTTCTCTTTCCTTTTTGATTTTGAGTCCTCTCTTTTTTTCTTGGTGAGTCGAGCTGCAGGTTTGTTGATTTTGCTTATCTTTCCAAAGAACCAGCTTAGTTTCATTGATCTCTTCTATTGTTTTTATTGTCTCTATTTCATTTATTTCCATTCTGATCTTTATTATTTCCTTCCTTCTACTATTTTTGGACTCATTTATTCTATTTCTAGTTTCTTTGGGTGTAAAGTTAGATTTTATTTGGGATTTTTCTTGTTTCTTGAGGTAAACCTGTATTTCTATGAACTTCCCTGTTAGAACTGCTTTTGCTGAATCCCATAGATTTTGCTATGTTAAAAACATCAGTCTTAGTGATGCTTCTGTGGATCTGACTCCAAAGGCAAGGGAAACAAAAGCAAAAATAAACAAATGGGACTACATCAAACTTAAAAGCTTCTGCACAGCAAAGGAAATCATCATCAAAACGAAAAGGGAACCTGCTGAATGGGAGAAGATATTTGCAGATCATATACCTAAGAGGTTAATATTCAAAATATATAAAGAACTCATACAATTTAACAACGGCAAAACATAACACCCAATTAAAAAATGGGCAGAGAATCTGGACAGACACTTTTCCTAAGAAAACGTACAGATGGCCAACAGGCACACGAAAAGACGTTCATCATCACTATTAGGGAAACGCAAATCAAATCCACGACAAGATATCACCTCACACTTGTTAGAATGGCTATCAAAAAAAAAAAAAAAGAGAAAGAAAAAACACAAGAAATAACAAATGTTGGAGAGGATGCGAAGTAAAGGGAACCCTCATACATTGTTGGTGGGAGTGTAAATTGGTGCAGCCATCACGGAAAACTCAAAAACTTAGTAGTAGAACTACCATATGACCCAGCTATTCTGCTTCTGGTTATTTATCCAAAGAGCACAAAAACACTAATCTGAAAAGATATATGCACCCCTATGTTCACTGCAGCATTATTTACAATAGCCAAGGTATAGATACAACCTAAGGGCCCATTGATAGCTGAACAGATAAAGAAGATAAGATAAATATACACAATGGCATACTACTCAGCTATAAAAAAGAATGAAATCCTGCTATTTGCCACAACATGGTTGGACCTTGAAGACAGTACACTAGGTGAAATAAATTCGACAGGGAAAGAAAAATACCATGTGATTTCACTCATATGTGGGATCTAAAGAACAAAATAAATAAACAAACAAAATAAAACAAAAAGAAATTTATAGATACAGAGATCAGATCAGTGGTTACCATAGGGGATGGGGATGGGGTTGGGGTGGGTGAGCTAAATGGGTGAAGGGGGTCCACTGTATGGTGATGGATGGTGGTGGTGATCACTGTGTACTGTACACACATGTTGAGCTATAAGGCTGTACACCTGGGTGAATATGACCCAGAGGCCACTGGCCCTCAGGGAATCAAAATAGTAACTACTTAAGCTTGTTATATTCTTGAGCTTTATCTCCTTGAGAGAATTCTAACAGTACAGTGCCTGAGTCAAGAAGGGAGACAACACACATTAAGTGAGTGCATGGGTAGACAATACATGAACCAATGAAGAATGGCATGGGAAATGGCGAGCTGCAGAAATCTCTCTATAGAACAAGAGATTTAGGATCTGGGCCCCAGCCAGCCTAGTATGGAATTTCAAGCAAAATATTTATATCCCAGATTTTTTTTCTGTAGAATTAACAGAGGTGGTATGAAGACAAATATAGAGTTTCACTGGACAGCAGTACATAAAGCTAAGAAATTATAAATTGTTATATTTCTTACTGTAAACTACATCACACAAAGGTGAATACAACTTATGTGTAAAAGAGTGGTAAATGCTCCCATGTGCCCCCCTCCACCTTGCTTAAGAAGTATTAGGAAGCATTATCAATACTTTTGAAGTTCGCTATGTGTCTTTCCCAGTGACGTCTCCTCCCTCTCCGCCAGTAATCTCTAGCCTGAATTTTTGTTTATTAATTCCTTTGCTTTTCTTTATATGTTCACCACAAATGTAACCCTAAACAAAGAATACTTTATTTTGGACAGTTTTTGAACTTTATATAAGTAAATTCATACTATGTGTGTTTTCTGTGGCCTTACCTTTGACTTTAAAATTCACATACGTTGATGTTTATATCTATAGTTAATTCATTGTCAACCTTGTAATTCAGGGATCTATTGACTGTCAATGCACATTTAGGGTGTTTCCAGGTTTTGCTATTAGAACCATGTTGCTATGACTTTGTTGTATGTATCCTCTGCTATGCGTGGACAATAGTGTATTTAGGAGTGGAATTCCTGGGTCAGAAGTCTGAGAGTGTTCACTTTTAGAAGGAAACGCCAAACTGTTTTCTGAGTAGTTGCAGTGATCCATACCCCCATCAGTAGGGAGTTCCTGTTGTACTCTGCCAGCAATATTTGGTGTTGCCAGGCTTTAAAATTTTGGCCCACCTGGCTGGTAAGAAGTGATATTTAATTGTGGCACTTATCTGCACTTCCTTTATTACTGATCAAGTAGTACAAAGTTTCATATATTAATGGTCATTCATACTTCCTTTTTTTGTGAATATCTGTTCATGTTTTTTGCCCATGTTTCTATTGGGTTCTTTGATTATTCTTATTTATTCATAGGAGTTCTTTATTTATTCTCAATACTATTCCCCAGTCAGGTGCAAAACTAATTTCCCAATATTTTTTATGGTGTTTTGCTTTAAAAAAAAAGTCTCTCCCCTACCCCTGCCACTAGTTCTTTTGCTTTAGGAATGACTTAGGTATTCTTGGTTCTTTGCTATTTCAAATAAATCTTATAATCAGCTCCTCAAGGTTCATGAAAAATCCTCTTGGGATTTTGATTAGAATTGCATTAAATCTGTAGATTAGCTTGGAGAGAATTAATATCTTTATTGAGTTTCCTATCCACAAACATCTCTTTCTCCACATTTATTTAGGTCTTCTTTATGTTTTTAATAAGGTTTTAGAATTTCTTTATAAAAGTGTTACTTATTTTTATTAGAGTTGTTCCTCTGTATCTCACATTTTTGGTAGCTGTTATAAATAATATCTTTTCTTAAATGGATTTTCTGTTAGTTGGTGGTAAACAGAAATCCAGACTTTTGTATATGGATTTTGTTAAATTTTTCTATAAATTCTCATAACTTACCTGCAATTTTCTGTTGGGTTTTCTGTGCAGTCATATCATATGGGAATGATGATGGTCTTTTATTTCTACCTTTTTAATCCTTAACCTTTTATTTCTTCTTTTACTTCTATTGCTGAGGCCAGAATCTCTAGAACAAAGCTAAATAAAAATGATGATAGTGGCACCTTTGTCTTGTTTCTAATTTTAAAGCAAATGCTTTAGCATTTCACCATCGAATATCATGTTTGTTACAGTCTGCTCTGGTGTTTGGTTTTTCTTTTTGCTTAATTTTGGTTTGTGGGTAGCATTCATTGGATTGAGAAATTTTTCTTGCTTTCCTAGATGGGGAAATATCACAAAATGTTTCTTGCATCTATTGAAATGAACACATGGTTTTTCTCCATTAATATGTTATTGTAATAAAATACATTTACGGATTTTTATGATGTTGAACTAATTTTCCATTCTTGGTGTAAACCCAACTTAGACATGATAAAATACCTCTTTGACATTGCTGGATTCAGTTTGCCAGTACTCTGCCTAGAATTTTTACATCTATGAACATGGGTAAGATTTGCCAGTATTTTCCTTGCTTGTATTGCCCTTCTAAGATTTTAGTATTCAGTTATGTTAATCTCATAAAACAAGCTGGAAAGTACTTGCTATTCTTCTAATAGCTCAAAGAGTATACAGAATGTTGGAACTATCTGTTCATTAAATAGTTGGTAGAACTAATCTAGAAAATCTTCTAGGCCTAATGGTTTCTTTGTGGAAAGTTTTTTTAATGACTGACTAATGGTTAATAGGAACATACAGGATTTTTCTTTCTTCATGAATCAGATTGTTGTATTTTTTCCCTAAAAATTTTTCACATTTTTACCTAATTTCTCAAATTTATTAGTATAAACATTTAAAGTGTTTTTATGTTCTTAACAGTTTTATCATTATTTATATATTCTCTTTTTCATTTCTTATACTGTTTGCATGATCAGTCTTACTAGATTTTACTGATTTTTTAAATATTTTAAGAGAATTAAATATTGGACTTGATTCTTTTTATTTCAGTTTTTTATTTTATTAATTTCTATCTTATTTGTATTACTTTGTTCCTTCATCTCTTGTTGGGTTTATTCTATTTTTTTCCCTAGTGACTTAATTTCACTGCTTAGTTATTTAGTAGAATTCAACCTTCAATGTCTACTAAATGTCCATTATTATTTCTTCCTTGGCCCTTGAATTATTTATAATTGTGATTTTTATTTTCAAAATATATGGCAATTTTTGATTTATATTTTTGTTGTTGACATCTGTCTACTTGTGCTATAATCTGAGAATGCAGTCTGTATGATACCATTATGTTAAATATTTTGAGGCTTGCTTTTAGCCTATATGGGTTTAATTTTTGTAACTATTCCCTGCGTGCCTGAGGAAGAATATGTGTTCTGCAGCTACAGTAGTTCTTTTTTTTTTTCAATTTTTCCTCTCCTAACTTATGTTAGATTGAGATATTTTCCTCTCATTTCATTAATTTCTCCTCCAATAGTTATTAGTTATCATTGGAATATATGTATCTAACTTAACAAATTTTTAATTTAGCAAACATTTTTACTTTCTGCAAACCAATACAAGGACCTTAGAATGATTTAACTCCAGTCACGTCCCATCCCAAACTAAATGTTATTACACCATATTTTAGTCTATCTTGATTTTTCTAATTCTTTAAAGTAAACATTGCTACCATTTTACAAGGCCAATAATTCGTTAAGATTCACCCACATGTTTAACATTTTCCTTGCTCACCCCTGGTTTCTGCATCTTAAATCTTTCTGGTATCATTTTCCTTCTTCCTGAAGTATAGGCTTTTTTTCCCAGATCTTTATTGGAGTATAATTGCTTTACAGTGTCATGCCAGTTTCTGCTGCACAACAAAGTGAATCAGCTGTAGTTATACATATATCCCCATATCCCCTCCCTCTTGAGGGTACAGGCATTTAGATGCTTCTTTAGTCAGTACCTGCTTGTAGAAAATTCTCTCAGTTTCTCTGTCTGAAAATGTCTCCATTGACTCTCCTTGTTGAAAGGAAGTTTTGCTAGTTAAAGAATTTTAGGATGGCAGTTTTGTTTCAGCACTTTAAAGATATTCTGGCTTTGATTTCATTCTTGGAAACTCAGCTCTAGTATGTTGTTCCTTTTTAGTGATCTCTCCTTTCTCTCTGCTGTTTTTAAGGTCTCATATTTCTAAAATATATATATATATATTTCAGTTTAACTATGATGTATCAAGTTGTGAATTTCTTTTTACTTATCCTGCTTGTAATTCATGCATCTGAAGATTGGTATCTTTTAAAGATTCTTGAAAATTCTCAGCCATATTCTGCCCAAATATTGCCTCTCCCCTATTCTCTTTAAAATCTACTCCTGGAATTCCAACAAGCATATATTAAGTCTTTTCATCCTTTCCTCCACATGTCTAAACCTCTCTTTCATGTTTTCCATCTCTTTAACTTTCTATACTGAATTCAGGGTAAATCTTCAACTCTATTTCTCAGCTTATTAATTTGCTCTTGTATTATACTTAATCTGCATTTCTAACTTAAGGTATCATATTTTTTTCATTTCTAGAAATGACTCATACATCCCTATTTCAGATTTTCATATATACAGATAATCACATTTTTCCAAAGCACTTTCATTACAGGCCAATTCAATTCATGTTATTTTTAAAACTATTATTGAGGGACTTCCCTGGTGGCACAGTGGTTAAGAATCCATGTGCCAATGCAGGGGACACGGGTTCAAGCCGTGGTCCTGGAAGATACCACGTGCTGCAGAGCAATTAAGCCCAGGAGCCACAACTACTGAAGCCCACGTGCTTAGACACCATGCTCTGCAACAAGAGAAGCCACTGCAATGAGAAGCTCATGCACTGCAACAAAGAGTAGCCCCCGCTCGCCGCAACTAGAGAAACCCACCTGCAGCAACAAAGACTCAACTCAGACAAAAAAAAAAATCTATTATTGAACTTAGTACGTGAGTCTCTTTGTTATTAGGAAAGTTGGCTGGAATCATAGAGAAATATTCTGTCTCATTTATAAGACCCCATGAAATGCCCTGCTCCAGAGCCTTCTTACCCATGAATCTCAAAGGCATTACAATCTTTTTAGGTCAAGTCAGAAGTCTAAACCCTTAGTTATAGTTGGGAATATTCCACAGGCCTGCACCTGGGCATTATGCTTCCCTGGTACAAAATCTCCTTTCTGTATAAGGTCCTTTCAACTGGAGATTTTGAATGACAGAGTTTAAACTCTCTAGCTACGCTACCCCATGCTCCTTTTTTCTCCTCCTCGCCCCATTTTGAAGACTGTGATTTTCCCATTTCGCTGCTGCAGGAAGCATACACTCCTCCAGCAGGCTTTTGGGATGGAGGCCCAGTGCTCACTGTGTGCCGGTCCCATGGCGCTCCTACCACCAAGTGTCTGACAGCCTAAGCCTGACAGCAAACAGGGTCCACTGGGCCTGAAGTGGACGGCTGTCAGGTGACGGCCCTGCAGGCTGCGAGAAGAAACCTGGGTTGGACTCCAGGCCTGCAAATAAACTCGTGGCCATCTGCCTTCCCTTTCATGACTCAGCCGTTCCTCATGAAAGGATTCACTGTGTGTGAGGAGCAGGAGGCTAGACGATCTGAAAGAAGGAACAGCAGAGGAAAGCTGTGGAGATTATTAAGTCATTGAAATCAAGGTGCAAAGGCAGCTGTTAGAAGCTGCTGCTGCTCTGTAGCAACAGGGAGAGAATGTTCCACTTAAAGAATAATCATCGTGAGAAAGTTAGTCTTCATGTACACAAGGCAAGCACCACATAACAAAACAGGACAAAACACCTTACTGGGATCTCAGAGAAAAGCAATAATATAGAACAGGCTGAGTAAATGTTGAGTTTGTAACTTGAAGGCCTGTTCTAATTTTGAATAGTAGAAAAAGAACTTGGGTCTGAATTCTTGTTCCACACTCTATTTTGGGCACCACTGGCAAACTTTTTACCATTTCTAAGCTTCAGTTCTCTTATTTGAACAAAGGGCATAATAATAACTCTGTGAAAATCAGAGATGATGCATATAAAGACATGATACAGAAATTGCCAGTTACCTCCTGGTATCCATTCCCCTCTTCTTTCCTGGGAATAAGAACTATGATTTTATCTGGGCACATCCCCACTCAGAGAAAAGGATACACTCCCCCAAGTCACACACCTATGGATGTATAAGATTAGGCTTATATATTTACACACACACATATATATGTGTGTGTGTGTGTGTATATATATGATAATATACAATGATATAAGAAATATTGCACGATTCCCATGAAGTGCTCTTAAAGGAAGGGGATTGGGTGGCCGTTGTTCCTTCTTACTGCCTGGAACTTGGATGAGATGGTCAGCAACAATTTAGAACTAGGACGTCAAAGGATATATTTGTCTCTGATTCAAATCAAAGTAGAGATTCAGAGTAAGGAGTTGGAAGAGCACTGGGGTCCGAACAATACTATGGGATCACCATGCTAACCTTAGGCTCTTTATCTCCAAATTCCTTTATGGGGGAAAAAGAATTTTCTTGTGTATTTAAGTCAATATTATTTTGAGTTTCTGTATTAAATCACACTCAGCCAAACTTAATTCTGATGCAAAAAATAAGGCTTCCTATCGACCAACATTAAAATTTCACATTTTTTTGACACAGCAATCTCACTTTTAAAAATGTATCTTGTACTGAGATATGTACATAAAAGATATAATCAAAAATATGTATCCCATCATTGTGATATCAAAAGACTGGAAACAAATTAAAAGTTCAACAGTAGGAGACTGGTTAAGCAAATGCCTTGTACTCAAGCAGTATATTACTATGCCACTATTAGCTTGAGAAAGCTATATGGAATAATCTTCAAGTGGAGTAAATTCCCATTTGGGGGGAAAAAAGATTATATACTTTGTTTTTCAAAGATAGCTGAAACAATATCTCCCATCTCGTGACGTGACCTTGATATTCTTCCCATCCACATATGGAGGCTAGGTCTCCTTCTCTTGAACCTGGGTAGCAGAAGTGACACTGCATGACCTCAAGGGCTAAGTCAGAAAGGTGAGGCAGCTTTCTCCTTGTGGACCAGCAGGCTCTAGCCCAGAGCCCAAAGTCACCATGTAGAGGCCGCCATGCGGTGAGGAAACCATACCGCATGGAGGGGCTGTGAGTAGGTGCTCTGCTCAGCAGTCTTAGTCTTCAACACCACCCAGTCCAGCGACCAGGCATGGGAGTGAATGAGCCTTCAGATGATTCCAGTCTTCAAGTCTTTTGAGCTGAGGAACCAGATATCAGGGTGCAGAGGAAAGCCATCCCTGCAGTGCCCTTTCTGAATTTCTCAGTCACAACGTTGGTGAGCATAGTCATGAAGCTTGGGGTTGCACAGTAATAGTATGCTTTTTTGTGTATGTATAAAAATTTTCAAGAAGACTATACAATAAAGCCTTTAACCTTGATTGCTTCTGGAGAGTGAGACAGGGGACCTAGAGTGGGGAAAAGACTTAGCTTTCACTTTTTCATACCGTTTCAATTTTTCTTTTATCACGTGCATGTATTATTGCACCTTTCAAGTATGTATCAAAAAGAACATGTAGGGGCGCAGTGGTTGAGAACCCGCCTGCCAATGCAGGAGACACGGGTCCGATCCCTGCTCCAGGAAGATCCCACATGCCGTGGAGCAACTAAGCCTGTGCGCCACAACTACTGAGCCTGCGCTTTAGAGCCCGTGAGCCACAACTATTGAGCCCATGTGCTGCAACTACTGAAGCCCACACGCCTAGAGCCCATGCTCCGCAACAAGAGAAGCCATGGCAATGAGGAGCCCGCGCACCACAAGAGTAGCCCCCACTCACCACAACTAAAAAAAAAGAAAGCCCATGCACAGCAAAAAAGACCCAACACAGCCAATAAAATAAATTAATTAATTTTAAAAAAAAAAGAAAAGGACATGTATTAGGAAGCTGTGTGATACCAGAGTCAAGCAGGCCTGACAGCTCCCACTAGCAACATGACTCTAAAAGCCCAAATCCCCACTGAGCACATGTTAAAAAGTCCAAAGAAGTTGAAGATAATGTTACAGGCATTCCAGTTTTTAAAATGAGGTAACATGTTACCAACTTCATCACCTATAGCATCTCACTATGATAAATCTCTATCACTTTCTTTTCCACAATGAATTATTAATTTAAAAAAAATTACTCCCATCTAGCCTACGGCCCAGGATCTGAAACAGCATTATTTTAATCATAGATTAAGGTGCATCTTGAACACAACTTTCACTTCACATCTTCCAAACAGCAAGCTGACCACGGTCTTAACCCCCTGTCCCATGTAACCAAGAGAGGCACTGGGCAGTCAGGTGAGAACCTAAGATATGAAAGGTAGTCCGTTCCTCTTCCCCAATTGCTGCAGGAAAGCATCTGTCCTTAGAATTCATACAGGTGCTCTGAAATCTGGTAATGACAGAAGAAAAACAAAACAAAACCAAAAATCCTTACCCATCCACTTCGCCAAACTGTAAAGTTAAGGAAAAAATGGGATGTAATGATGAACTCAGAATGTGGGAAGACATTCAGAAGTCTTTCTGAAACCTTGTAAATGTTACTAAAAGTAATTAAAGTATGTGGGCGGAGTGACTGGATGCAGAATGTCCTGCTTGAGCAGTGGAGGAGCTAAGGGTGCTGGGCGTGGAGACTATGGGGGCATTGGCTACCGTGGAAACAGAACATTGACCCTCTATGGGGGCACAGCCCCTTTCTCACTTGCACACCTCATATCACCCTGTTTGGCCCTGGAGGATGGCTGGTTAGCCAGAGACGGTAAGATTCCTCAGGGGAGGAACAACCTAAGACAGGCACAGTCGCAGAGGGGCCAACAGGGGTGGGGCACAGACCGTTAATCCTTCTGAGAGAGGTCTCCTGCCCCCAGGGCTGCTTTGCTCTCCACGCCCAGCTCAAATCTGCACCCTGCTCAGATCCACACCTGTTCAAATCGAACCCAGGAGGCAAACAAAGATCATTGCCCCAGTCATGTGAGGCCTTTGTGTGTTTATTTCAAAGATAGCCTTGTTTATGGGACTAAACTGGAAGTGTTAGACCTTAGGCTATGCCAAGAACTCAGTAAAAGCAACGTGGGATCAATCAGCAAGGCTCTTGATCCTAGAGGTCTTGAGTCCCCCGGTCCCATCTTTCTCTTAAATCTGTGTCTGTGTTTTCTTTAAGCTTGCGGCACCCGTCACTCACCTCGAGTGGCCGAGCTGGTCTCGGCATCACAGGACTTATTCCAAACAAGACCAGGAAATAGGAATAGAAATCATAAACCAAAACAACTGAAGCACTTAACCATGTTCTACAACAACTTCCTTAAGTGTTTTAAAGTATCCTCCCACTTCCTTAAATTTACAAAACCCTTTTAGGAGGAGTTGTAGCAAGAGACAACCAGTTCTCTATAAAAATTACTCAGCAATTAAACAGCATACATGATACAAAATTTTCTAATTCTGTAATTTCTAAATAGGAATAATGGATGATTTACAAACATCCTGAGGAACAGACTGGCCCTTTGTGGACATTTAGAGAACATTAGTGTTCTGAGAATTTCTGCAGAAAATCATTTTACTTTGCTCTATTACCAAACAATCTCAGTACAGAGCAAGCAGGAAGGGGATGGTGAGTGGGAGTCGCTCACTGTGGCTGGGATCAGCAGTTAGCCCAGGGATTGACTTTGAATATCATTAAAAGACCTCCTCATAGAATGAGGTTCATGAAAATCATTGGGAATAATTAATATCTTACACCCAAAGGAAGTTTTTTTCCTACTAACGAGAAGGTAATTCCCACACTGAGGGCAGGAGGCACCTGAAAACAGCGGGCCGATGGAACACTGCTGCAGAGTGCTAGCTGGTGCCCAGGACCCCTGTGCCTGTAACCAGAGCAGACCTATAGCAAAACATGGAGTAGCACAAAGTGGGGGCTTCTGAAACATTTTCTGAATGAATGAATATCAAGGAAGCCCCAAACTTCTTCAGGCTTCCCTGAAGACACAAACCCATCACTAAGTATCAAGTCCCCAAACTATCTGACTTGATCCTTCACCTTCTCACCAGAACCTCTAGCTCCTGTAGACCTTCCCCTGACCCCCATCACTCTGCATGAGCTGGTTGTCTTAATCTCTCCTAGCTGCTTCGTCACTCCCCACCCACAGTACTTCTTTGCTCGTTGCCGAATGACCAGGAGTGTCATACTCAGAATTTCCACCCGGCTGCCTTTTCTGCCTGGAACTAGTTTGATAGGGTACCTTTTCTCTTGGAAGCTTTCTCAGCATCCTTCACAGTCTAGCCACACTCTGCCTTGCCATCTCCACCCCACCCAGCCCGTGCATGTCATGCAGATCTGGTCCCCACGTGCTGATATAACTTGAACTACTTCCCAGGAGACTCTTGGTGTGAATCATCAGACTTCTTCTCCACCAGGCCTATTGTCATGGACTGAATGTTTCTGTTCCCCCCAAATTTGTATGTTGACATCCCAGCCTCCAATGTGATGGTATAAAAATTCTAAGTGATAAGAAAAATGTATGTTTTAGTTTACCATGCAGCTTTTCTTTCTTTCTCTGTAATACATAAAATCATGGTATATCTTAGATTTCATAAAATACTGTATTTTAAAATAACAGAAACTGAAGGAATTTTTAATATATTTCATACTTGGAACAAATCATGTGGCTTTTACTTTAAATTTCTTATAGGTCTTTCCTTCCTAATCTGTTGTCACTCTGTGAAGAAGGGTAAGAACAGAACTCATTCACTTGAGACTGTGGCTACTCTGAGAAACAAGACCACAGCTCCATTTGGTGTGGAATTCTGTAAGACAGGTACACAGGGTCACAGACTCCCAGGGTCCTCAAACAAATATTTTGGAAACAGCTCCACCCTGCTATTCTTCCTTAGCCTTTCCTTTACCAAAGTTAGCTCATCTTTCCCCACAAGTCTCTGAGAACTACTAGAGTAGAATACACACCCAGGTCCATTTTATCCAACAAATACTCAGCACCCGCTATTGCCAGGTCCCAGGCTCCACACTGAAGATACAATGGGGGGACACAGAATGCTTCCTGCTAATGAGGGACTTAAAATCAACTGAGGCAAATTACTAATTTCAAAAGGAAAGAATTGCTATACAATGCAGAAACTGGAAACATGTTAACCTAGTGATCAAAATTAATGTCACCAGAAAGGAGCAAAAAGACATCAGCCTCCAGATGGATGCCACAGACATCTGACTTACGTGGTACTCCAGCCCAAATCCCCAAACAGAAGCTAATCACGAGGAAGTGTCATAGAAACCAAACGGAAGGACATCTCATAAACGACTGGCCTGTAGAGTTTTTTAAAGGTCAGTGGTGTGAAAGATAAAGAAAGGCTGAAATTAAATATTTATTCAGATTAAAGGGGATGAAAGGGATGCAGTGACTTAATGCCAGAAATGATCCTGGGCTGCTGCCTCGTCTTCAAAAGAAAAAAGAAGGAAGAAAGAAATTTCTGTAAAAGACATTATTACAAAAACTCAGGAAATGGAAATGTAGATTGTAGATTCAAGTAGTATTGTACCAATGTTAAATTTCCTGAATTTGATAACTGAACTGCTGCAGATATGTAAGGAAATATCCTTGTTCCTAGGAAAAATACATTGAGTCATGATGTGTGCAAACTATCTTAAACAGTTCAGAAAATAATAATACGTACATACACACATATAGAGGAAGAGAATGATAATGCAAATATGAAAAAATGTTGGTACATAAGAATTCTTTGTATTATTGTTGCAACTTTTCTGTAATGTTTTAAATTACTTCAAAATAAAAAGTAAAAAATAGGTAATCCACATAGAAGTCTTTTGTATATACTTGTCAGGTTGTAGCACAATTAAAAAGAACCCTATTCTCAGTTGCCACATGATCCAGCAATCCCACTCCTGGGCATAAATCCAGACAAAACTCTAATTCAAAAAGATACATGCACCCCTATGTTCACAGCAGCACTATTCACAATTGCCAAGACATAGAAACAACTTAAATGTCCATCAAAAGATGAATGGATAAAGAAGATGTGGTACAAATATACCATGGAATACTACTCAATCATAAAAAAGAATGAAATAATGCCATTTGCAGAAACATGGATGGGCCTAAAGATTATCACGCTAAGTGAAGTAAAGTCAGAAAGAGAAAGATAAATTCCATATGATATCACTTATATGTGGAATCTAAAACATGATGCAAATGAACTTATCTACAAAACAGACTCACAGATACGGAGAACAGACATGTGGTGCCAAGAGGGGTGGGGGATGGACTGGGAGTTCAGGATTAGTAGACACAAACTATTATATACTGAATGGATAAACAATAAGGTCCTACTGTATTGCACAGGGAACTATATTCAATATCCTGTGATAAACCATAATGGAAAAGAATAAGAAAAAGAATGTATAATATGTGTTTAACTGAATCACCTTGCTATACAACAGAAATTAACACATTGTAAATCAAATATCCTTGAATAAAATAAATTTTAAAAAAGAGAGAACTCTGTTCTTAAACTAAAAAAAAGAAAATCCAATGAGAGGTGTAGACAAGTAAACTTGCAAACCTTGGGGTTAGGAGTTCTAACACATCAATCTCCAGATCTTGAGAAATGAACCTGAATGAAGTCAAGATCAGAGAGGGAGTTGTCAGCATTAAACATGATTAATTAAATGTGAAATTAAGAGCAAAAAATAATTCCCCTCTGTTTCAACATTCCTGAAATTACATTTTATTAAAAGATTGGCATTTTCATAATCAACATAATTCCCTCAAATCCTTTTTGGAAACAGGTGAGGTATAAGTAAATTAACAGATGGATGATTCTTATCTTGGTCTCTTTCTCAGCCACATGCATTGCATTAGCCAATTATTCCAGAAACCTCTGACTGGATTGAAAATGGCAATTCTTCAATCTACTTGTCTTACACTCCACCCTCCATATGAATCCCCCTTCCTTGCTCTAAACATCAAAACATCAGATTTTGTGTTTCTTTCAGACTTTAAATGGAGATTTACGAGTAGATTATCTTGGGGATGATATTTGTATTGACAGAAGATGACATGACATTTCTCCAATCTCTGAACATCCAGAACACCGGTGGTGACAGCCTAAGAAGTCAACAGAGACAGAGTTAAAAAACAAAAAAGATTTTGGCTTAAATTTAAAATTTGTGTTTATTATGGTATTTTAAAATATGACTTTTCCTACTTTTTGGACATAATTTATATTCATTCCACTCTACTCATGTTCTCTAGTTCATAAGAACAGTGGTTATTGTAAGGACAGAAAGGAAAATGACAGGGTAACTAAAAATTCGAGCCTACAGTTGCCAAACGCCCAGCTTTTGACCAATCCCTGGAGGAAAGAACTTCAAGATTCCTTTGGAGTTGGGCCAGTCTTTGCTCCAAAAGTACTGGCCACCTGTCACAGAGGCACCAACAGAACTCCTGGCCAGATTCTGGGCAACTGAAACAAATGATTATCAGCTTCGAGGAGATAAACCACAGCTACCTAACAGGTAAACTTAGGGCCAGGGGAAGCAAAGACAAGAGACCAGTGGTGGAGGAAGGTCTGGTTTTAATTTTCGGTGGCACCATGTGGCAGCTCAGTGAAGGGCTGCAAGTTGGTAGAAGGTTATTGCTTGACATATAATCACCAGCGGCAGCAACCTACCAAGGAAGCTAACAGAGACCCAAGAGCTACTGTAGCCTTTTCAAGAAACAATTCAAGACCTGGTCGGACAATACCACCTATATTTCACCTCCCTCCTTACTGCACGTCCTGACCTAGAGCTGAACACAGAGACACTTGTGAACACTTCTAAGTGAATGCTAGCCATGCGAGTGTCAGCCACACGGTTTGTTTTGAGAGCCTATTTAACTGAAGGATGGAATCTGGGCCAGTAAAGCTTTCATTCTGGCACCGCTTCTCCAACACAGCTCCCCTGACGGCTTAACTGGGAAAGAGAAATTATCCAGAAAGAGACAGCCGACTGGAGAGCATCATGCTATTCACAATCTCCTGTCTCTTTCCAACCTCCAGTGACCTTCAAAGCTGTCTGCTACACAGAAACCCAGGCAGCCTCCATCTTTCCTATCAGTGCTTATTTAAGCCGCCAGCCAGTACGTGCAAAGTCAGCTTCCTTGTTCCAATTGGCTGTCATGATATTTGACATATGGTCAGAGACCACTCTCTTAGTAATCCAAGGCATCACAATCTTACATTTCCCCTTAGCTCTCAATGTAATTATATAGTTAGGATCTTTATGCAGTTCTCTGAGTTGTCTGTCTTATCTCACTTTTAGAATGTGTAAACCCTATGTGTAAAATCCATATGTGAGGCAGAAGTCTGATGTATTGGTCAATATGCTCCCAGACTGTTCTACAAAACAATAATGAAGATGACCTGAGCCCTATAGTTTGGCAGGAAATGCAAACTGTACAAATTCCCTGCACTTACACTGGCTCTTATTATAAAATACTTTATTATAATTCAAAATACTATTATCTCCAAGAAGGATATAAGAGAAGGAAAAGGGCAGAGAAAGAATGATATTTCTTTGTCCTTCCTCATGCCTTCTGAGAATACATTTCTCAGACCCCTCTTCTCCAAAGAGAAGAAAGAAAAATAGAACAACAAAGAGAAGAAAGAGAGCAGAGATTCCCCCAAATCTCTCCTGAATCCAGCCCATCACATCCACAGCTTACAGCATTTCTCCTGCCTCCTTCTTTAGGATGGTGAGTACAAGTGATTTTTAATCCACTATCTTTATAAGCATTTTTGTGCAGATGTCTTTATAAGTGTTTAAAACCACTGTAAAACGTTATCTGCTAATACAAACAAAGAAAAGAAACAATTTCATTAGAGATTTTGGTAGTCATGAAATCTAAATTAAACAGTGTGTGTGTATTCCTACAATATCTAGGGTTATTAGAGGAGAAAAACAAAAACACTATAGTGGATTACATTTCAAAATTCTTTTTCTTAAGAGAGAGAAAAAAAGATTGAATCTAATTTGCATAATGAGGGAGGATTACTTTCTGAAACAATGAATTACTGTTTTATTGAACTTAGTATCATGACAAAAACCTGTATGTTTTCAGTGTAGATGTGGGATTCTAATAAAAGCGAAATTCATCCTCTCTGTGTACTTCAAAATGCACTTCATTTCCATCATCAAGTAAGCGAAATAAGAGATGCGATCCTACAGAAGAGAATTCCAATTCCCCTGCTTCTGGGAAAAGAAGCATAAAATCTCAGTTTGGGTCCCAACTTTGTAACCACATGAGCCCCAGAGGTACTGGGAGGAAACCATTAGTTATCTTTGGGGGCCTCAATTTTATCACAAAATGCAAATAAAGTTGATATTGATAAGAGAATCTATTAAAATAACTTATTTACCCTTTCCTGAATATTTATTAGCCCCTTCCTACTAGGCACCTCAGTGCCAGAGTCCGAGGATACAATCAGAAGACAGACCCTATTAGCAAAGAGGTAATTAAAAACCTTTACAAGACACAAGAAACCACACCAAAGAGGTCTTGCCCTGGGAGCCCCTATTGGAAGATGGTAAGGTCTGTTACAAACCTTGAAAAACAGGCAAATAAGAATAGAGAGGGGCAATCTGGATCTAGCAAAGAGTATTAACAAGGACCCAGAAATCAGAGAGAGTTGTGGTCTCCTGGAAGGCAGCTCAACATGGTTACAGCATGGGGCATAAAGAAGGAGTGAGGATGAACTGGGCTGGAGAAATTAGCAGAAGCCCTATATCTTGAAGGGCCCTATGTGCCATTTCAAGATGTATAGACTTTACCTTCAAAGGCTGTTGGAAGTTTGGAAGTAGCAAAGCCTGATTTTATTTAAAGAAAGATCATACTGCTTACAGTGTGGGTCATGGATTGTTGGGGGTTGAGACTGAGGGCAGAGCAATCCATTAGGAGATGGGAGAGGACAGGGACCTGAACTATGACAGAGAGGACAGAGAAAAGCAAAAAAACTCCGGAGGATTAAGAAGGAAGATTTGACAGAATTTAAATAACTTGATGTGGGGACTTCCCTGGTTGGTGCAGACGTTAAGAATCTACCTGCCAATGCAGGGGACATGGGTTTGAGCCCTGGTAGGGGAAGATCCCACATGCCACAAAGCAACTAAGCCTGTGCACCACAACTACTGAGCCCAAGTGCCACAACTACTGAAGCCTGCACGCCTAGAGCCCATGCTCCACAAGAGAAGCCACCGCAATGAGAAGCCTGAGCACCGCAACAAAGAGTAGCCCCTGCTTGCTGCAACTAGAGAAAGCCCGTGCACAGCAACACTCAACACAGCCAATAAAAAAACAAATAAGCAAATTATAAAAAAATAAAAAATAAATACTTGATGCGAATGGTAGCAGAGAGGTCCATGTTTCTGTTTTGAGCAAATGGTACATGGTGGTAGGAACATGGGAGATGGAGACGACTGAGAAAAGGGATGAGAAAGTAGTGAGTTCAGAGTGAGATTTACAAATTAAAGGAATCTACGGACCATCCACATGAAGATGTCCAAGAGGCCGCTAGGTGTGGCGCTCTGGAGAAACACTTACCGAGAGAGTTAAGTGTTGGGGGTCATCAGCACACGTATAGAAACTGAAGCTACAGGAATGGACAAGACCACTTAGGGTGAGGTTGTCCAATGAGAAGAAGGTCGAATCTGGATTCCCTGGGAAACATCACCTTTAAGGAACATGAAGTGAGAAAGAAATAAGCCAAAGAAGACAACAAGATAAGAAGAAAATTGGGAGAGAGGAATTATGGATCCAAGTGAAGACACTGTTATAAAAAAGGAAAGTGTGGTCCACATGATGGAATGTAGCGGAAAGATCACTGTACAGAAGTTGTTGAAGTGCCACTGGAGTTAATGACTGGGATTGCTGGTGATCTTGGCGAGGACACTTTCAGTGGAGAGGAGGTTGTGGAAACCAGATCACAGAAACCAGAGGAGGAATGAATGCAGGTGAGAATGCAAAAGTGGCAAACGCAGACCATTCTCTCAAAAAGCCTGACTCTAAGTCCTTGAGTGCTGGCACTATTGTATCCCCTGGTCTAACATAGAACAAGTGAGAAATAAACATCCACTGAATTAATGCTAAATTAAGGGGAAGAGGATGAAATAAAGGCTACTGCGAGGATAAAGTGAAGGAAGAGGATGGCATCCAGAGCAGAAATTGAGTTTCCTTTAGGCAAGATGAAATCTCTCTTCCATCAAGACAGGATTAAAGGAGGCAAGGAAATTGAAACCATTGTCATCAAACAGCTTACACATTTTCTTGATGAATTCAGAAACAAGGTGATATGCTGAAAATGTCAGCAGAGATGAAGTAAGTAGACTTAGAAAAGTGGAGAACAGAACAAGAACTAACTGGGAAACAGAAGGATCATTGGGCCCACTTGAGGGTAGAGCGCTCAACTCATGTGGCAAAATTAGTGTGAGTGCGTTAGGAGAACGAAGAGGGGAATGAACAGGACCCCAAAGTAGACACTGCAAGAAGACTGATCTGGGATTGGGCTTTTTCTAGGCGAGTAAAACACAAAGACAAGGGAATCTAAGGTATTTGCAATTGGGCCAGGCTAGAAGGAATTGAAGAGCGAAGGGGACTTTGGTAGCAAGTAGGATCAATGAGGTCTCACAGAGGACAAAGATCAGATTGCAGGAGTGGCAGAGCCAGAGTTGAAGGCAAATCGCAGCAAATCCTATGTAAATGTAAGGGAATACACATCTAATCCCAGTGCTTTTCTGGATGGCCATTAACATGGAGTCATAATCGACCTCTCCCAGTCTGCCTCAGTGCCCCTCCAGGCTCTCAGAATACTGCCTTGTTTCTGAACCCCCTGTGCTTTTTTTGTGATGCTGGGCTTCCTGAGGGTAGAGAGAGGCAGTATTTTACTTTCAGAGCAGAATTCCTGCCATTAGAAAGATTATTGACATCTTTGGTGAATGAAGAGACAAAAGTGTACCTCCATGTATGTGCATATCTCCTCATTTGGTGAAATTCAGACTTTTTTTTTTTTTTTGCTCATTTTCCTTACATAGGTACATGTGAAACAGTCTTAGTTCTGAAATCTACACAGGAATTCCCCACCTCTGGGCCATGAAGTCATTATACTGAAAGTTAGAAAAGAAGCTGCAGAAGGAGCCGTGTGGCTGATGTGAAGAAGTGAAGCTTCGGTGGCAGATGACAAGACACACTGTTCACAAGGCACCACCTGAACTACACGTAGGATTTGGTAAATTAAATAAAAGGTTATTTATGTGAAACTATGAAAATATCCTCAGTCCCAGCTGCAGACATCATTGATGTGTGTGAAAGGCAAACAGAAATTCTAACTCATTATAATTTCTTGACAACATATTCACTTTAGTGAATGTGCTGAAGATCTTAAAATGTCAAAGGTGATGCTATGAAAATGAATTCTTACCCCAAACCTCAAACTGTCATGGGTGGCTTTATTTATAGGCACATGGTGGTTTCTGAGGCCATATGCAGTTAATAAAATGTGACAAAATGGGTTTTTTATGGACAAAATGACCCTAAGTTATTACATTTATCTCAGAGTCAAAATGATTTAAAAATTTCCATGATGATTATATATTATCAGTCACTAAAATTTTTATCATTCCCTGAATTACACCAAAGCTCCAGAAGGAAATTATACAGCAAGCCTGTAGTGGGGTGAGCTGTGCTGCGAATTGCCCTGCAGTGTGGAAAGCAGCCGGACAGAATGTTTTCAAAGCATTTTACGGTGGGACATGAATGTGGGTGTTGAAGTACTATTTACAACTCCAAATGTGGGGACTTGTTTTTTCAGTAGTGAGATTTCAGTGTTAAATAAGGATAAACTTCATTGATTCAGAAAGTCCTAACATGAAAATTTAATTGAAAGAACAGCCAGTTTGCAAGACAATCAAAAGCAAAAACAAGGTTTGAAGGGGACTATTTGTACCACTCAAGTGGCAGAGTGGTGCAGAGGGCAGGAGTTGGGTCTGAAATCTCAGGGCTTGGGCAGGATTGAATCAAGGTTTTGTGGCACTTGGAGCTGATGTAACTTGGGGGAACCCACTTTAAGAAAAGGAATACAAGATTCCAAATGTAAAATTAAATATAAAAGTGAATATTTATTTAGAATGAGAAAATTGCTATATAAATAATTATTATAACATTAATAAATGTGTTTTATAATTAAGTCATTATAACAAATTTCTGAAGTCTGAGAAATGCCACAAACATCCAAAATCCAGGAAAAAACATTTTATTAACGACCTGACATACTTCTATAAACTTACTTTCTTAGAGTTTGGTTAATATGGCCATCAACAAAAAGTCTACAAATAATAAATGTTGAACAGGGGGTGGAGAAAAAGGAACCCTCTTATACTGTCGGCGGGAATGTAAATTGATACAGCCACTATGGAGAACAGTATGGAGGTTCCTTAAAAAACTAAAAATAAAGTTACCATATGATCCTGCAATCCCACTCCTGGGCATATAAAAGATACATGCACCCCAACGTTCACTGCAACACTATTTACCATAGCCAAGACATGGAAGCAATCTAAATGTCCATCAGCAGATGAATGGATAAAGAAGATGTGGTACATATATAGAATGGACTATTACTCAGCCATAAAAAAGAATGAAATATCACCATGTGCAGTAACATGAACAGACCTAGAGATTGTCATACTAAGTGAAGTAAGCCAGACAGAGAAAGACAAACATCATATGATATGGCTTATATGTGGAATCTGCAAAAATTACAAATGAACTTATTTACAAAACAGAAATAGACCCACAGACATAGAAAACAAACTTATGGTTACCAAAGGGGGAGGGGCAGAGAGGGATAAATTAGGAGTTTGGGATTAACATATACACACCACCATATATACAATAACCACCAAGGACATACTGTATAGCACAGGGAACTATACTCAATATTTTGTAATAACCTATAAGGGAAAAGAATCTGAAAAAGTATATATGATATATATATAGGAATACGTGTACACAACCAAATCACTGTGCTTTACAATTGAAACTAACACAACATTGTAAATCAACTATACTTCAATAAAAAAAAATTTAATAAAAAATTTTAAAAAACCGTCTCTGATCAACTCTTCATATGGCAATTATTTTACAGTAGCTCGTGTATAAAAAGAAATATAGTCTTTCCTCAACTAAGGTTGGTTGAAATTTGCTTTTATTATTAATCTAGAAAGCTTTCAAGACATTTCACTGTGCTGCTAACAGTTTTGAGTGCCATTTCAAATGGATCTGTGAGACTTTGTGAGGCCAAGATGCCTTCGATCTGCCAGAACACAAGCTGAGGTGTTGTGATGCAGAAAACTTGCATGTACTCAGACACACTGCCTCTGGTTGTGCTCTTTGGAGAGCAATTTTGATATACTCTGTTTCATATGATTCCCATGGAAAAAAGAAAGTGTCCAATAGCTTTACTATTATATTCAATTGTATTCACTATATTATCAAGTATGTTTCTAACAGAAGTTTTGTTTTGACCAAGAATTAATGAGAGAACTAAATCATCCACTTAATTTTCATGTTTGATGGTTGGAAGTATTTTCCAGAAACAAGTTTCAATCATTGTTTCTCCCCTGCACCTCACTTACTTCTGAGACCAGCTATGCAGCAGAGCCTTGGGTCCTTCACCTGTGTGCCAAGTGGACCACAAGAGGAACAAACTATACACAGAAGGGACTATGAACCACATTTTCCGCACTATCCCCAAACTAAGTGCATCCCCAAGTCAGCTTCCACTTAACCAGATCCCAGATACACCCACTGCCACTCTATCACTGCCCAAAATAAGGGGAAGAGGGATGGAGGGCAAGTTGGCTGAGCAGTCTTAACCCACTGCTGATGAAATATTTTCCCTTTGCACGCTTCACCAAAACAGATGGAAATACATTGCAATGGGCCCCCAGCAGGAGGACTGAGGCCTAAGCTTGCTTAACTGCCTCTGGCCTGGGTCAGGTCACTGTTCTGCCACTAAGCCTGTGGCTCTAGAAATATCTGAATTTGTCTCAATTTTCAGTTTCCCCTTGTTAGGTGAGGCTACCGCTAATAATAGATGTTTCATGGGGTTGTTGTGAGCTCTGAATGAGTGAACTCACAGAAGGTGTTATCAAAATGCTTGGTACACTGTAATTATTCAGTAAACATTAGCTCTCAGTACTTCCCGGTGGCACAGTGGTTACGAATCCCCCTGCCAACGCAGGGAACAGGGGTTCGATCCTGGTCCAGGAAGATCCCACCTGCTGTAGAGCAACTAAGCCTGTGTGCCACAACTACTGAGCCTGCGCTCTAGGGCCCTCAAGTCACAACTACTGAGCCCACGTGCCACAACTACTGAAGCCCCCACGCCTAGAGCCGGCACTCCACAACAAGAGAAGCCACCGCAACAAGAAGCCTGCACATGCCGCAGCAAAGAGTAGCCCCCGCTCACCACAACTAGGGAAAGCCCGCACGCAGCAACGAAGACCCAATACAGCCAATAAATAAATAAATAAATTTATAAAAAAATTAAAAGTAAAAAAATAAACATTAGTTCTCATTAAGCGAAGGGTACTATATTGCAGAGTACTATATAAGATAATAAACTGTTTAGAAAGCTAATTCATATACCAACAATAAAGATATTAGCAGACACAATTGCCATATATTAATTTTAAATGATTTCTCTAAGGATAGCAATTGCATTCCCCTAAATTACCATGTTTTTGAAAACAATGAAACTACTTCTAAAAATTATATTCGAGAGATTAAACTTGTACAAAATGAACACATCTTCTTCCCAGCTCATTATGTTTGAACTGGGGGATGGGTGATTTGCTCCACTACAGTATTATAGGGGCAAGAAGGATGTTGCTTTTCTGGTATTAATTATTCTAAACAGCATGTTATATTTCCTTTCCTAGGAAGCATATAAAGAATTCCATTCCCAGAAATCAAGGTTTCAAAACATCTTCAGAAGCAAACAAAATGGAAAACAAATCTTAACAATGATTTCATTCATAGGGAACTTATTGCTAATAAAATCAAGGAACAGTATAAATCTTTTTCAGACCACACGCATTCATCTTCACTTTACCTTCAAAGTCTAGATATTTAATAAAATATACGTAGAATTACTGCATTATTATTTAAGTGAAAAAGCATAAGATATTTTAAAGCCAAATTTGACACAGAGGCCCTTATAAAGCCTAATATGTGCTCTTTCAAAGTCATAAATTAATATGCTGGAAGATGCTCCAGACAACAGGGATGAGACTACAGTGAGAAGGAAGAAATATTTTTTGCCAGTAGCAAGCAGTATGAATGCTACATGTAGGGGAGACAGGGAGGCTTTTAAAAAACAGAAGAGATCTTTGTGGAACCATACATCTGCTTAAAGCAAAGCGGATTATAATTATTACTTTATTATAGATTAGATTTTGAAACGTCTTAAATTTGAACACTTGCATTTGAACGGCTCAAGTCCTTTCTCACAGTCCCCATAAATGAGCCTCTCGCTTCTGAAATAAATAAATCATTGCTCTCAGTTCTGATTTTTGGCTTCTGAATATCAACTCACTTCATGGTTGCACTGTATGGAAGGCAGGGGAAATGTCATCGACTTAAGAAGCTAAAGCTTAAGGGCTGACAAGCAGCACTTGTGAGGACTCAGGTATGAGACAGAAAAATCCTGGCAGGTATCTTATTTTTCACGAAGAAACCAGAGCTGAGCTTTGCCAAGCAGACAGCTATGAGATCACTGGTCTGAAATAATTACTCATTGAGACTTTTCCCCAGGACAGAACTAATGGGTTTATGCAGAAAACATTACTCGAATATTGATTTACAGAGTTTTTCTCTTTAAATCAGTAATCAGTAGCTTTTGCCTGTACTTGAGCCTGAAAAGCTCTAGGTTACATTAATTGACAAAGTAGAAGATTAAAAAGAAAATAAATATTCAACTAAAGCAGATTGTTTTTAATTCAAATTTTTTGTTTGGTGGTCTCATTCCTGTTTTAGGAGATAAAGAAATCAAAGCCTCAAACAATCGAAATGCATAGAAGAGTTTTCAAGGGGTTTAATATTCCACAGCTGCAACTCAGAAATTAAGCTGAAGTAAACCCAAATTGCTCTGTTTAGCCCAGAGCCAACTTGAGAAATGTTCTTTTTAATCAAGATGAGATATGCCATGATGTTAACAGAGGGACCAAAGATATCAAAAGTGTTCAAATGATTTTCGCAGGAAGATACAGAACAGGATCTAAAACACTGAACCCTAGTTTTGCAAAACTGTGCTTCCTGCCTCGAGAAAACAAATCAAAGTACAGCAAATAGTATGCAACTAAAACTCAGTGATGCATGCTCTAAGCTTAGCACATTCTTTCAACACTCCTAATCTGTGGATTAAGTAAGAGGTATATGCAGAACTGATGATGTCCAGCATTCACTTGTTTTTTTAGACTCTTTGGATGGCTGTGTAGGATGTCTTCATTTATTGTTCGGGTTGTAAGTTGTGTTTAGTTTTATTTGGTCATTTTAAAACAAGGCACTTTACTTTTTAAATGAATACTGCCCCCTGAATCCTATTAGTAACGGCATTGCCATTGATGACATACAGAAAGAAGGAAAAAGTCTTTTGGTAACATTCCACTGTGTATTCAGGATGTAGGGTAAAAGCAGGGGATTCGCTGACATAATACTCAAAGGTTAACAGCACATATTTATTTCCACTAACTGGTGGGGGTTTAATTGTATAAGTTACACAGGTTGATAAGAATTAAAGTAAAAACATTATACTATTGTTGATGATATTGAAAACTGACCGTATTTTCCCCAAAAAGAAGCCCAAAGAAGAATGGAATGCCATTCAGAGGGCAAATCTGACCTAAGTCCAAAACAGATCAGACACACCAGCCTTCTTCTTTTCTTCCAACACGTGTAACCTTTCTCTGATTTAGGAACCTGACTGATTCCCCTTCCATTCTCCAATCCTACCCACTCTTGACAAGGTGGCTCCTGATCATGCAGGGCTTGGCTCAAATATCACCTTCTCAAAAAGCCCTTATATATGAAGTACTCTCACATCCAAGCACTTCACCTATACCCTATTATCCTATTTTACTTCCTCCTTACCATTTCTTTTAAAATCACGGGCTTCGTTTATTTTTTGTTTATCATTGCTCTCCCCCAGTACAATAGAAGCTCTATGGACGTAGGGTCTATATCTGAACACCCAGCATCTCAAACAATGATATTGCTTATGTTCTTAGATGTGTAGGTCAGGTGTTTAGGACATTTGTACTTGGAGTTTCTCATGAGCTTGTAAATAGATGCCATCTGAAAGCCACACTGGGCTGGAAGACTGACTTCCTAGGTCATCGCTCACATGGCAGCAAGTGGATGCTGGCTCTTGGTTGCAGGCCTGAGTTCCTCTCCCCATGGACCTCTCCTTGGGATTGTTTCAATGTCCTCATGGCATGGGGGACATCCCTCAGGGGTGTCCATAAGACTGGGGCAGAAACTGCAATACCTTTTATGATCTGACCTCTAAAGTCACACACTCTCACTTCTACCCATTCCACTGGCCACGTGAGTCAGCATGGGAGGAGACTAGGAAGGCGTGATCACCAGCAGGCAAGGATCATTGGGGACCACCATGGAGGTCGGTTACCACACTGCTCTTTACAGTTCACTATTAAAAAAAGCAGGCCTTTAAGGTAAGGCAAGCAAATACCTATATACCTCATATTTTTACGTATTACTTCAATATTTAAAACACTTTAAATAAGAAATAATCAGAGTTTTCTACTTTTCTATGGAGACTGAAAAATACGTGAACTTCTTCTTAGCGATGGAATTAGATGGAAAGAATCATAAAATGACTACTGTTGTCCGTTTCATTTTTTGTTTAACAACAGGTTGCTGGTTTTGTTTTACTATCTACTTAGTTGGGGATGTGCAGCACTCAAGCTCTTTGAAGTGTAAAAGTGAGGTTAAGGCCAAGTTCAAACTGAGCGGGGAGGAGTTCACACAAGTATTTGGAATCAGGTCCCCAGACAGGATCTGCAGCCCATGTGTCTTTTGGAGACAATGACATATGCAATTCTTTGACCAAAAATGACCTCACTTGTTACCAGTTGATTGTTCAGGGATCTGGAAACCACAGTGTATTATTTTACCACCCAGGGTGAAATTAACTACAGACTATAGCCATGTGTAACCTTGGTCTTCTCAGGGATCAAGGCCAAGAAAGGCAAATCCTTTTTTTTTTTTTTAAGTTGCTGAAATCAAGACTTATCTGTCTGGATTTTTAAAATTCATAATCATTTTTCACAAGGTGATGCGAAGATAGCTTCTCCTAAGTATTTCAGATAAGATACCTGCGTTTCTAGTACTGCTAATTCTGTATTAAACAGATCAATCCATCAGTAAATTAACCAAAACCTACCTAGAAACATGCTGCTGTGAAAAACTGAAAAGGAAAGGATTGGAAAAGAGAAAATGGAGCCAAATCCATGATGTTCGTAAGAATAGGGGTAAAAGTAGTGAGATTTAACTAGAATGAGAACCCCAAAAATCTGCTACGGAGAAATGATTTCAGAAAGTAAAATGCAGACTATGGTTTATTTATCTGCTGCTCCTTTGACATCAAAAAGATGAAGCATTCCTTTTAAAGAAACCATTTGCTTTCTAGCTCAAAGCTACAGAATATTAATGCAATTTATTATCTAAAACTTGACAGCTGATACACAGATTAGGGGGAAGCAACACCAAATCTCTGATACCTTGTTATATAGAAGAGTGGAAAAGCTTCAGAATCTACTTCACTTCTGGGCAGAAACTGACCCTCTGTGCCTTAAATCACATTCACTGTTATATCAGAATAAAAACTCATTAGTGCATTTTATGCTACCATGCCTGAACCCCAGGGTAATGAAGGCATCCTAGAAAAGTCTTACTTCAGAAACACAAAACAGCTGCTGCAAGATTGTTGGGAAAGCAGGAAGCTAACTCGCAGCTTGAGAGTATCAGCTGAGTAGCCAAGATCAGAGAGAGCTAAGAGAGGCAGCCAGAGAGCTGTGCTTTCTCAAGATAATTCTGATCCAGCAGGACTGCTTTTTGATTGAGTTCAAAAAAGGAAGAATTTGATTTTAGAGACTGAACCCCAGGAATACAAGTCAAAGAGTCACCTGTGAGAGCTCTCTTTGGAAAAGAAAGTTGTTGCCTTCCTGATTTTATCTTTCTAGAGCCTGTATACAAAAAGGCAACTTTTTCTTCTGCTCCTACATTAAATCATTGGCAAGGAGGACACAGCCCCAACCAGCTCCATGTGACAAGGACCTTTCACAGGCACTCACAATCCTAGCCTCTTGAAGGCGTCAGCATGGACCAATCTTCAGCATCTCTATGGTAAATGACACCTCTGTGAAGTAAAACCTCTCCCTGGGGAGAAGCTTTCACTTCAGTGCAATAGCCCATTAGCCTGCAGAAACTTGACTTCCACTGCCAGGTTCTCCTAACCCCAAAGTGCACATGAAAGCTAATTCCCTCACACGGTAGACTGAGCAAAGTACACAGGCCTGCATGCTGGCCAGCAGCTTTTGCAAAGAACAAACACATATACTGTTTCCCATCACAATGGCGAATGTCAAACTCCTATTTCTGTCTTTTCAAAAAACGGGGAAGCTTCTAGGGAAGACCTGCACTTACTTATTTTGCATGCATGAGCGAAGTCAATATATACACTCATGCGGTAACTATTCCACCCCAGGTGTCCACAGCAATGGTTTTCCCAGCTTTCAGATCTGGAACTATGTCTTCTGACATAATTCTCTGGGTTCTTTTTCTTCTCAGCACAGCCCTTCTTTTGGCTGTTGTTGTTCATGAAAGAGATGGTATTTTCCTTTAGGCTAGAGGTTCTATTAGTCAAGATTCCCCAGAGAAACAGAACCAATAAAATAGATAGCTAGAGAGCCAGAGAGAGAGAGAAAAAATATATATATATAAAACATTATATATATTATATATTACATATTACTACTTCATATCTATCTGTCGAGAGAGATGTAATGATTTTAAGGAATTGGCTTATGCAATTGTGGAGGCTGGCAGGTTCAGAGTTTGCAGGGTAGGCCAGCAGGCTAGAGACTCAGGGAAGAGCCAGTGTTGCTGTTTAAGTCCAAAGGCAGTCTGATGGCACATTTTCTTGTTGCTTGAGGAGGTCAGTCTTTTGTTTTATTCATGCCTTCAACTGATTAAATGAGGACCACCCACATTAGGGAAGGCTTTACTCAAAGTTCACTGATTTAAATAAAAACCTCAGCTAAGAACACCCTAACAGAAACATCCAGAATAATGCTTGACCAGATATCTAGGCACCATGGCCGAGCCCAACTGACACATAAAATTAACCATCCGAAAGGGCAAAAAAAAATTTTTAATTTTTATAATTTGTTATAGATATCAACCATCAGTCTATTCAGCAAGGATATGAGATAAGTCAAAACTACTGAAAAGTTACATCTAAGGACAAAAAAAGAAAGAAAGGCCCAAATGGCATCTTAGATAATGTGGCACCAGAGTTTGTTGTTTTATTTTTCATGGCATCAGTGGTAGAACCACAAATTCATTAGCAGGCTGTGGCTAGAAAAGTCTTTAAAGATTAGCCTACCCAGCACTCACGGTGTAGATGAGAAGACCAAGGTAAGGTAGAGCATTCAAGAAAATCTGAAAATATGGTGGGGCATGGCACAGATGATGCAAAAGAGCAAACAGCTAAGAAACCAGATAAAACTCATACTGGAATGCCTTATGTGGAATGTTACTGAGATAAAAATCATTCTCCGTTGTCTAAACACACAACTACTGGGCAGCCCCAAGATAGACAGACAGCTCAAGGGGGTGCGGGATGATTGGACCAAGCTGACCTGTTATGAAAAGCTGGCCTCTGTATATCCAAAAGACAGACAAGCCATGCACGGATAACCGAGAGTTCAATTACTAGCTTTATTTTGATAAGATACATGGGAAAATGAGAGTTTGGCCATCACCATGCCAACATCAGTAAAGACTGGCCAATGGGTCTGGGACTTCATGCTTCCCAGAGGGACTCTTAATAATCTGCCTCTCATGGAGAAGGGGAGTTCAGAAAATATTAGTGAGTTGCTGTCCCCTTTCCTCCTCAGACAAATGCCAGCAGTGCCCTTTAGTTCACTAGTATTTGCACAGGCCTTGGGAAAAGCTATTAAGATTCAGCAACTTTATCAAAGGGGACTTGGCAGAATCTAATCTTTGGGAGACAGAAAACTGGCCCAGAAGTGGGGCTGTGACCTTCAGTCACCTGCTAGCGTTGCTGCAATCTGATGCCTAGGAAATAAGGATCCAGTGCATCTTTGATGCCCAGTCAAGGCTTTGAAGCTGTGTCTAAAGAGACCATGGGACAAAGGCAGCACTGTTTATGCAAATCTGGAAACAAAAGAAGCTAGAATCCAAAGCCATTAAAAGTAACATCAGAAAGTCAATACCCAGAGGTGATTAGGGGCCCTGCACCAGTATGAAACAGAATGCCTGAAAGTGAGGCTGGGCAACACACCAAAACACACACTGGGAAGGATTCTGAGCGGCCGCAGCCCGGCTGGATGCGCTTAGAGGCCTTGATGTCTGCAGCTCCTTAGCCAAGGGGCAGCCTCTGTGCGCCACAGGAAGGAAGCCCTGGACCGCCCGCTGCTCTATGCCTGGTGCACGCAGCCCTTTCCTGAGAAGTTCCAGCCTGCGCCCTCAAGGCCAGCCCTCTTGCTGCCACATCCCCTTGGCAGCTCAGTCATGATGCGGCACAGGCCTTCCGCAGGAGGCAACACTATTAGGGAACACCTTTGGGCACAGTACACAACAGTGTGAAATACAAATGAGCTTCCAAGAAAGCTTAGATTTTTTTTTCAGGCCACTCGGAAAAAGATCTAAAATTGGGCTGAGGGTCCAGGAAACAGCAATTATGCAGAGTTATGACTCATGAAAATTCTTTAGATCTGGTCACTCCGTGAAGGGGGAACTGATGTCAGATCAGGAAGGGACCACAGAGAACAGCTGTCTCATCCAGAGGTTCTCAAGTTTGGCTGCACATTACTAGCCCTGCCCGCCCCCTGCCTCCCGCGAAGTTTTCGAGATATATCGCTTGCCCTAGTCCTACTCCATAGGTTCAGACCTAAGTGGTCTGGGGATGGGGCCCAGGCATCAGTATCTTTTTAAACCTCATCAAATGATTCTAATAAGCAGCCACATTTGAGAGCCACAACTCTGGCACATCTGCCTTATGTTACAGAAAGGGGAAACTGAGGCCCAGAGAGAATAAGGGGCGTGTTCTAAGTGACACAGCATGAGCAAATGAACAACGCCTCCCAGTCCTTTCACAAGACAACATAAATCACAAAACGAGCATATTTGCACATTGAGGGGAAAATGGACGAGGCTGCTTTTGGCTGGAGGCAACAGTCCTGGAGACCCCCAGGTGAACTTGGCCTCATCTTCCTCCCCAGGTGATCGTTTATCTTCTTGGCAGGAGGCACCAAGCTGGAGAATGCAGCTCACATTTCAGAGAAGGAAAAGGACTTAGAAAATGGGACACATAAACTTGAGGACATTTACAGTGGGATTTGTGATAGACCTGTCACCTAAAGGACACAATAAAACGAGGGTGTGGAAGAGTATGAGAGTTATCAACTGAGCTGCGATTGTCCGCAGAGAGGGCTGCCTGTAGGTGAGGTTATAACAATGCTACCATATCAACTCTGATCATACCATCATGCAGCAGTGACAAACTCAGAAAAATCTTTTTTGTACAGCAGACTCAAATAGTGTAAATTTCCAAAAAGTTCTATTTTGGTTTCATAACCAGTGAAGACACCAGGTTAGGGACTTTGTAATATCATACAGTTAAGGCTGAACTCCAACTAAGCTAATTTAACAGACTGTTTATTCTTTTCACAAATGAGGGGAGGAATTTTTAATGGCATGCCAAAGAGAAAATCAAGGGCAAGAAAATTAAGTACCAGCAACAAAAGAACCAAGATAAAGGGGTATGGAGACTGAAGTGGTTCACATGACTACTATTTATTTGAAGGAAATGCACTGGTTTGATTTCCCTCCAGTCTATTAAGAGATGTTCATCAATAGATATCTTTCCTTCTATAAACCTAAATGCTTGATGAGCTCATGATGTGAGATAACTAAGCAAAGAAAAGGGTTTGAGGGAGTGTCATTTTACACTGAGCCCTAGTGCAAGGCACTTCATACAATGGGCAATCTGGAGCACTGCCTTAAAAAAAATTTTTTTTTTTTTTTAAATAGCCACTGTTGGAAGGCGGGATAACACATGTGCTTGGCTCAATAGAAAACACAAACAATGTCTGCCTGGCAGAGCCTCTTCTTTGTAATCCTGTACGTTACTACTTCCCTTAACAAGAAACCCCTCAGCCTTCTTGATTGCTTACGCATCTGGAACCTGGGGTTTAGAGGATTCCACAGAGCGCCAACTTTCCAAGCTTTGAAAATCCCATGACCTGTACTTCAGACACGTATACAGTCTTCAGTCCTTCCATGAGGGCCCCCTATTCTTCATGGGGCCTTCTGGGAGCCCATTTCCTGCAGTTTCCAGACCCAGAAGTGTATACAAATTACTTGTGCACGTATTTAAGATACAGATTCCCAGGCCCTCCCACAGGCCATCTGAATCTGGCCTGTGGGAGGGCCAGAAATCTACATAACTAGCAAATGTCCGAGATGTTGTAATACAGCTGGCCCCTGAACCAGTATTTAGGAACCACTACTAGAAGCCCAGCAGCCTTATAGCAAGAGGTCAGCAGAAGAGTGAGGAGGGCCACGTGGCCAATGAACTTGACCAATGGGGGGTGAGTCACTTTGAGGCCACCTCAACGACTCATTTCAACATGATTTCCTGGATTTATCCACTTAGACAATCCGTGATGGTCAAATAAATAAAAGGATGCATATAATTGTTTTTGTCTAATGCTTTAGAAATTCATAGTTTATCTCCCTAGAGAGAATTTTCTAGGATAGAAATCAATGTGTCCAGTAAATCTTAAAGTCTAAGAAGATTGAGGAAAAGCAGAGAGGAGATTTGTAATTTTCTAAAATATTTTAGTATGCTGGCTGTTTTCAGCCTTACAGGCCAACTCCACAAAATCCACCTGAAATGCAAGACCCAGTCTGACTGTTTAAATGCACTCCCACCCCACCTGCCTCTAGCAGAGGGAATGCAGCAACGTCAGAGCTGCATATAAGCTTACTGTTCAATGGTGCAGTGATGACATGAAATATCCTGATTCCACTTGGCAGCAGTGTTCCACGATCTTGGCGGGTCTCAGCCATAATCACTGTGGTGTGCGGAGCTTGGACAGATTATGGGGCTGGCTGGAAACCAGGAAACTAAAAGGCGGTCCAGCGGTCCAGCAGGGGACTGTGTGTTGGAAATGCCACAGCCCCAAATGTCCATGACCATATTTCCACAGATAGCCCAGGAATTTAAGTTCCACCGTTAGTCTCCAGAAAATCCTGCCTTTCCCAAGGCATTGAAAAGTGGCAATTTCTCACTTAACACGACTTTTAGGGAGGAGGTCAATCAACATATATCCATACATTCCCCTTTCTCAGAATCATCTCTCCCCCTGAGAGAACAGGGACGCTTGATGTGGTCCACTGCCCTCCCTACCTCCAAAACATATACAATTGCTCTGAGAAAGGAAAGGGCCTGGAAAGTAAGGGTTCTACTTCTTTATTGTCTAAAATGTAGGCACTGTGGGCTACCTTCATGGTTTCCTTGGGCTTGACAGCTATCTTAGTCTATTTGGGCTGCTATAACAAAATACCACAGGCTGGGTAGCTTATAAACAACAGAATTTTATGTCTCACAGTTCTGGCAGCTAGAAGTCAAGATGAGGATGGCAGCACGGTCAGGTTCTGGTGAAGGCCCTCTTCTGGGCTGTAGACTTCTTGCTGTGTCCTCATGTGGTAGAAGGGGTGAGGGATCTCTCTGGAGCCTCTTTTATAAGAGCACTAATCCCATTCATGAGAGCTCCACCCCCATGACTTAAGCACCTGCCAAAGACCCCCACCTCCTCATACCACTATCTTCAGGGGTTAGGATTTCAACACATGAATTTTGCCAGGAGGGTGGGGGGTGAGGAAAGCTCCATTGAAGGAACTTCCTCTCTCCAGCCCAGCACGTCCCTCAATAGACTTTGAAGTGACCAAACCTAGGAGGTAAAGAATTCTTACAATGTAGGCATTTTATCACTTAAACCAAGTACTCATGAGAATGCTTCCTCAGAGCAGCCTGGCCCCACAAGCAGCCTTCTGCCACCTTCTTAGGGGTGTGCAACCTAGAATCATTACTTACGTTATCATTTATGTTTTTGAAATGTACATCTTCTAAGGGGTCTTGAAACACTAATCAAAAATGCTGGCGTGAAGAGGATTCTTTTGCATTATGTGTGCAGAAGAACGAAATCTCATCAGCTAAACCCGTTACATCAGGGACAGGCGTCAGCTTGCTGAACTTGACAAACAATGAAAATAATAACAATTACTGCCTCAATGATATGAAATGTGTTATAAAATCATAAATTCAGCCTTGGCAGGATGTCATGAAACTATTACGGGACGTCTAAGTCCGAAATGATTTCTGTACAGTGCTCCTAGAGAGGAAAAGAAATGCCCTCCAGGCCAATCTAAGGTTTAATTCATGCAAGAGACTTGGCTGACGTCACCAACCACAAACGCTGCGTTTTCATGGCTCTGGACGGCAGCAAGTTCCAGTGAATTAATTACAGCCGCTCTATTTACATTCTGCATGGCTTTTCAATTACTGCCTATAACGAGACGCTTTTTTACCTTTATGAACATTAATACACAGCTTTCCAACCACAGGAATGGAGAGCCGAGGGAAAAGTAATACAATCTTAATCATTTTACCACTAGGTCACTCACTGGCAGCTTGCCAAGCCTGCTCATCCTAGAAAGCAGTTACGACTTGAATCCTCAGGCTCCTGAGGAGCCTGAGCAGGGAGCAAGGGTCACCACCCAAATGCCTACAGGGGCCAGGCAAGGTGTGTCCAAGAGTCAGACAGCGGGGACCAATCGCAAGTGCACAAAGGGTGGACCTGTTGGGGAACCTCACTGCCTGGGCAAAGTCCAGGGGACAGCAGCTACTAGGCCAACAATTGATGCTGCAGACAAATGCAGGCCTGCTGGGGCAGGTACTGCTCACTCAGGCATGTTCAGTGTGTGAAAAGTTATCCAGTCATACATTTATGATAGATGCACTTTTTGGATGTGTTATACTTCATAGAAAAGGGTTTTTTTTTTAATGCGCTAAGGGCCAGGTTTCTGGGGGGCAGAGACACAAGAACAAGTGAGCAAGATGGATATAATCAGGGGGAATTCGGAGTAACTACCTGGAACAGGTGTTGTGTGAAGCTGGCTTTCACTCTGCCAGCCAGGACACGGGTACAGGTGGGCTGGCAGAGTTTAAAGGACCTGGGAGAGACAGATTGACTTAACAACATCACACCTGTGCAGAACAGGGTGTATCAAACACTGCCATTTGGGTTGACGTTTAAAAGGATATATGTATATGCACAGAAAGTTTCTAGAATAATACACTAGAAACTGTTAACAATGGTTGCCCCTGGCAGGTAGTATGGAGTGGAAGGGAGATTACCTTTTTATTGTATCCCCATTCATACTCTTTGAATTTTTATTATGGGAAAGTATTACTTTTTCAATTTAAAAAAGAAAAAGTCAGGAAAGAAAATGCTTAAAATAATTAAATTACTGTAAATAAACGTACATGGACTTTAAAGGATTTAGCTTCTTTTAAATCAGCAATTTTTGATATGCTAACAATGTAAATGCAATTAAATGAACAAGTCACTCCTTTGAGAATAAAAATGTCAAGACCTATATAATACACACATTTTGTAATTCCTGATGAATAATAGCTATGATTTAAACACATACAGTGAAACTTCTTCATAATATGGTAACTGCGGAATAGAACTAACATTCAAGCTATAAGCTAATCATTCTCTAAAACTTTAACTCGACTGTATATTGTTATGTTATTTGAGGAAATATGCAGAAATGAGCCTTATAATAGTTCTACTATAGCCTCTATATAAGCCTTATAATGGTCCTACTATAGTGTGCCTTAGACTTGAAGACAGTGCCACATAGTGATAGGACCCGTGAGGACATTTAAGTGCTGGAAAAAGGACCAAGGCACAACCAACAGCCTTTCAGGTTACAAAGCTTTCATTGTTCATTCCTACGACCACGGAGACAGTCAAGGGAGAGGGCCACGGTAAGCACGCTAGAGAAACTCAGCCACAGAATCACCTGGAGAAAGGAGCTGAAGACAAGCATGTGAAACCAAACCCTGCTTAGAAAAACTGGCATGTTCCTTTAACCATGAGCGATAGTCGTTATAAAATACTCAACATTAAAATAGCCGTATAGGGTTTAAAATCTAGAAATTGGTTATCTCACCCCAACACTTATGCATCATGTAATGTACTGGGGGAACATCCCTTAACTGCCCTCTGCTTTGGTTTCCCCACCTACTGAAGTCAATTCATAAAATAGATCCAGGACAGTTCAGGCATCCATTCTAACTCTGCAAGCAATTTGTCTAAACTAGAGTACAGGGGTAGGCGACTTCTGCCCAAAAGAAGTGTATAATTCTGAGGTCCAGTCATGTTTTGAAACTGTACAGTGGGGGAAGGATTGATAGTTGTCTCCAGCTATTTGGAAGAAAGTTGACTTTATGCGCCAACCAAATCCAAGACCACTAATTAAACAGGTGGAAAACCTGACCCTCTGTCTTATCAAAATGCTGCAGCCACCATGGGTATGAATAACGCTGCCTTATTCGTTTGTCACTAACAATACTTGATAAATTTCTTTCTGGTGGATATAGCTGTGATCATAGCAATATGCATAGCACAGACCTGTATATTTACATACAACACACATATTCAGTCTCGTTCTGTTCCTATGAAATCTACCAACACAGAACAGAGTTTAGTAACCAGAAGGTGCCTAAGCTAAGTGACAAAATCATCAAGACAGCGGAAGGGAGCCACTGAGTCCCTTGTGTCATTCAAGCAGAAGGAGCTATTCTTCTTTGAGAGAAACACTGGCACTCTTATCTTCCTAAGTTGGGTCAACTGACAGAAGCAAAAACTAGAACTAATTGGTCCTTGCTTGATCTTAAACAGACCATCTGTACTCAGTCTGCGACGTTAGCTGCCCGAATCACATCCTGGCTCCACCATGCACTAGCCTTGTGACCTCAGACAAGTCATTTAAATTCTTTGTGCCTCAGTTTCCTCCTGTGTAAACTGAAGAGAGTAATGACATTTCTCATCTGGGGTTGCGGTCAGGAGTAAACCAATTTTCACACCAAAGTGTTTAAACAGTCCCTCCATAAATATTAATTTCCATTATGCTGGTAATTTTTTGTTGGAAGGAAGAAAATAAACAGAGCTTCTTTTAAACATATCTTCTTTTTAAAAATTTTCATTTGGGAAGAGAAAGGTAATGGAGATGAGACAAAAAGGAAAAGATGTAAACGAAATAGCAACTATTACCTATTTAACAGCATGTGTGTAAAAGACATTGTAATACATTATCTCATTTGTTTGTTATAATAACTCTCTGAGGTAGGTGTTATTATAGTCATCTCCAGATGAGGCCACTAGGCTTAGAGCTTCACTGATGTGCCCATGATCACACCAGAGATTTGAGCCCTAGTCTCTCTGACTCTAAGCTTCATACTCTTCCCTCCGTACTAAACTACCAGGCTGGGAAATATAAGGAGAAAGAGGGGGTAAGATGAGAGAAATAAACTAATGGAGAGAAGCAGACCAAAGTACCATATACATTTTCAGGCGTGAGCTGAAACGTCTGTCTAGAGGGAAAACGTAAACACTTAACGTCAAGATCGTAATGATAAAATGTGACCTCATTCTCACCGCTGATGAAAACTAGCACTACTGGTAGTTTGGAACATTTTACAAACACACTTATATTAGTGCATCAAGTTAAACATTCATCAAAATGCTACTGGTTGGGCATTAAAACGTAGAGATAAATCCAAGCTAATCCCTAAACACTGCACAAAGTTGTACGCAAAATGTCAGGATCAGGACCCCAGAACAAGCAAAAGTTCATCACTGTTAATGTTTATGTCAACAGAAACATCTCTTTATTTAAAAGCCATATGATGGTTTCCAATTTAGCATACATATTGCTTTTCAAAACTCTACCAAAAGAAATTCCCAAATCGTTCCGTAATTACACGATAGTTACTGCCTTGTGACTGCACAGACTCTGTGAACTCCAACTGTCTTCCCACACGGAACAGCAGGCGCTCCAAAAGGCAAACTTAATGTATGTTTTGGGCCAAACGTTTTTCCCTGTGCCCTGCTCCAGTTTTCATCATCATGTTACTTGGCACTGCCCCTCTTAATCATAGGCTTGGTAAGGGGGATGAGGTCAGCCTTCCCTCTACTGCTAAGGCCACTATTCATGGCTCCACTGAATTAAAGAGAACCCACTCAAGTGCACTGCCACATATTACAATGCCCACTGGTCCCCTTCATCTCAGCACAGCAGTGATCCCCGATAACCCCGTGCAGGTTTCAATTAGAACACAAGGATGATCTCAGTTCTTTATCACAGAATTGTGATATCTGAAGGAAAACAATTAGTTTGGTGGGGTTTTGAGATCAGACAGGTAAATGCAACAAGTTTCCCTTTTTGCTGGTGCAAAGTATCTGTAAAATGTAAACTTTCCTTAATTCAATCAAATCCAAATAAACTTGCTGAGATAACTGCACTCATCCTCTGAAAAAGTTTTAAGGTCAATTTGTTGGTACTCAGTGAAGATCTGGTCCAGAACTTTAGGTGAGGAGAAAAAGAAAATCACACCCCTGGGAAGTCTGAATGTGATCATTGAACCAGGGTCTCAATTACTCACACAGGAAAGAAGTCTTATCAGATGCTCCTCCAGCCATTGTTAGAGGTAAGCAGATGAATGAGAAGAGGGAGTCTGCACAGAGTTACTAAACTAAGATGAATGGAAGCTGGCAGCCCAGTCTCTATACTCAACATGGTTCTGCTTTATGAAGTTCTGGCCATTTTTGACACTGACCATTTTTGACACCAGCATGTGCTGGCCTTGAAGTGTGAAGACTAGTCAGTTTAGCATCTCGGAATGCTGAGTATAGCTTGGGACTGAGAGACTAGAGTAAGTAACTGGCAGAAGCGCCTCAAAGCTACAGCATCCTAAACTGAGGTACCGCCTCTCCTGGAGGGTTACAACCCATCACCTTCCTAGGCAAACACTCCCCTAGTGCTAGTCATGAAGTCAGCAGCTCCCAGGTACAGTGCAATGAGTTTGGAGATCTGCAAAACTTAGACCTGCCACTCACTTCACCTCCCCTGACAGGAAGGTCTCATTCATGTCCTTGTGCCTTTTTATTTTTCATGCTGCTCCCTCTTTCTGGAACCCTCCTTCCTTCCCAGGTTTTTAAGGATTCCTATTTGTCCTTCAAAACTGAGTTCAAACCAAGTGTCAACTCTCCTCAAAAAAACCTTCCATGACCACACAACTGCCCCAATCTGATTTATATAGAAGTCTTTTGTCAATCTCCCAAATGCTATAAATGCCATTCAGATCACCTTACACTACCTAGTTTAAAAAAAAAAAAAAAGCCATATTTATCTGTGAGGAGCCACATCTTATTCAACCTTTTCCAGCCTGAACCTGGCAGAATGCCCAGTTCTCACAAAAGAAGGTCATTAGGAGCACAGGCTTACGTGTTTGCACAACCTCTCTGTGCCTCAGTTTTCTCATCTGTAAAATGGTATAATAGTAAGAGATACCTGACAGGGTTATTGTGAAGATGAAACCAGAAAATAAATGTAAAGTGCTTAAAAGAACTGTGAGCTCTTATTATTAAATATTTGTGAAATTAACAAGTAAATATAATCTTCAGTAAGTTACTTTACATACATTCTATGAAATGGAGATAATCTTATTTCTTTATAGGATGGTAGTAAAGATCAAATGAGATAACTAGTTGATGAAAGTACTTTGAAAGCTGTAAAGGACTATTTAAAAACTGGCAATTTAATATTATTACCTAATAAATTATATAAGATTTCTACGCCAGAACTCAAAGAAGACTCTTTAGTGGCTGGTTAATGCAGGGGTTGCCCAAGGCCTTACCCAAGCCTTGGGTTTCTTCCTTAACTTTCCAACACAGACCATAAAGGTACAGTCACATGAACCATGAACAAGGTTAAGGGAAAAGAGATCCCTAAGGTCTACACAGAATTGGAATACTATCCACCTAAAGAGAACACCAATATCCATAGACTCTGGAAGTTCCAGGGAACTCAAGATGTACTATCATTGCTGAGTGATTCTGATCATATCACAAAATCTATGGAATTCAAGGGCTGGAAAGGGTTTTTTGAAATCACTTATTCCCATTCCCTTATTTTACAGATGAGAAAACTGTCTATGGATCCCAAGCAACTGACCCAAAACCACATGTCAAGCTAGTGACAAAACAACTCAAGTCTCCTTATTTGTAACTTTATATACATTTTGCTTATACTGCATCATGTTCCCTTTATCCTTTCTGGGGTGGTCTTTAGAAACAAACCTGGGTTCAAATTCCAGTTTAACCATTTATTAATTCTGTGACTGAGTTATTGAACTGATCCAAGTCTCAGTTCCTTCCTTTGTAAAATAAGGAACATAGCATCTCTTTTAAAAGTTTACTGTATGATAAAAGGGGTAACGGTGGGTACATCAGGTAACAAAACCTGTGCCCCTTACTCACTTCCCCCATCGCTAATTTCCTATAGTAACTATTGTGATGTTCTTTTAAACTAAACAATACATAAAGACCAAGACTACATTGTAAAACATCTCTCTTGAAGAAAGCATCTAAGAGCTGACATTTGCGAAATTTTCTTTCGGTGTTGAAATGGTTAAAAATAATCCTTCTGCTTTAAAACCTGGCTGCACCACCGTTCCCACTTTCCACATAACATGCCCTTCTCCGTGGCAGCCGGCACGTATAGCAGGGTATATAGTAAAGCAGTGTATAGCACAGTGCTGCACTATGTGTCATGTTTGCTTTCTCACCTCTGCACCTTTCCCACCAGGTACCATTAGGCTGCCAGTTCCAGCTACAGCTTTATCCTTCCTTTTCCCTTTCTGCCCAACTGTGGCTTTAACGATGTCTCGTCTGTGGACAGCTCCCTTTATCAATACAAGACAGAAATTGCTCCAGAGTGACCTGGGCTCTGTCTTCCTCAGGAGACCAGAGGCCTCTTGTCCATGTGCCTGGTGGCCTATCTTCCCTGGCCAGCGTCCACCTCCTCCTCCACAGGCCCCTTAGCGGTTCTCCTGGCCACCAACTTCTCACCCTCTGGTAGGGCCTCTTATAAAAACATGTGGGGACAGGATCAAGTTCTAAAGTTGTGGTGGGCAGCCACCCGCACTGATGCCCTGGCCCTCCCCCGCAGCAAGCACAGGGACCTGGGTCTCTATCTTCAGAGCAACAAAACTTAGCTTCTGGCTTCCCGCAGCACTCGGTCCCCAGGAGGCAGTACCCCAAGACACCATATGCGGTTTGCATCTGCGGTGGGAATTGGTCCCTGGCGGATGAGGGAGGGACAGCCTGGACCGCTCAGAGGAGACAGGACCCACGGTGGTGGTGTGGTTAGGAAGCCACAGCTGGCCCCAGTGATCCTCAACGTCTTGGTCCTGATCCCTTCTTCCCTTCCTCCCCACACCCAGGGAGAATCTGGAGCCATTTTTCCAGCCTCTGAGTTGGGAGCAGCAGCCCGGCACGGGGAAGCCAGGGTGGCGCACCCCAGCCACTCCCGAGCCACCACCCCCCCCGCCCCGTGCCAGCCGCAGTTACGGTCCATGTCGCGTCCGGAGCAGGCGGCGACAGGCACCCTTATTCCCTCACTCCGGGACGAGGAATATGAGGTGGCGAAAAGGAATCTCTGCGTGTGTAAAGGGGGAGAAGCTAGCATTCTTGCGAGGTCCCTCCTGTCCGGGAGAAGGACGAGGTCACCCCGATCCCACGGGCGCTCGGGGCGGGCTGCTTATCCCCGTGAACACCTGGTGCGCACACAGACGCGCGCGTCCTTCCCGACCCCGACGGCTGATCCGCCCGGGACGCGCGCCGGCGGCGAGGGGTGTGCGCACCGCGTCTCCGCGTGTCGCGAGCGGCCCCCTCGCCCCTCCGCGGCCCTTCGGGCGCCGTCCCCGCCCCCGGCCCCGCGCAGCCGGCTCACCAGATGGCCATCCTGCTCTTGGGGTAGTCCAGCCGCTCCAGGCAGCCGAGGAAGTGAGGCAGCGTGTGCGCAGCGTTGCGCGCGAGGACGACCACCAGCACCGTGGGTCTCTGCAGGGGCGACTCCGGGAAGACTACCACCTCCTCTTCGTCGTCCTCGGAGTCCGGCTCGGCAGCGAAGCGCGCCCGGCAGCCGCCGCGGAGCAGAGCCCACCAGAGGAGCAGCAGCGCCCAGGCGAGGGGGGAGGCCGGGCGTGCGGCCATGTTCGCGGCGGTGGCGGGCGGGCGGCCGGACTGCCCGCCGGGGATGCCCGAGGCCGGAGGCGAGGGGCGGAGGGGAGGCGGCTGGCGCGCGCGCACTGGCAAGACCTCGGCCGCCCGGACCCTCCCGCCGCCGCCGCCGCCGCCGCCGCACTGCCCAGGCCCTGTCGCGGGGGCCCCCGAGTACCTGCCGCCGCCGGCGCTCGTCTGGGGCTCAGGCTCGCAGACGGTCGTGTCTGTGCGGCTGTTTGTCCGAGCCCCGCGGAAAGTTCCTCTAGTCCAGGCTCAGCTTGCACAGCTGAGGTCTGTGGCTTCCCCCGGAGCCGTGAGGTGTGGCCGTGTCTGCCAATGGGCGTGTGAATGTGTGTGTGTGCGCGCGCGCGCGCGAGCGTGTGTACATAACGGTACGACTCCCAAGAAAATTTATTCTGCTTTTGCAAACCGCAGTCTAAAGTCCTTCACAGTGATGCAATGTATCCAGTTTTTCATAAAGCACCTATTGACTGAATGGGTAGAGCTCTAAAATGGAAAGTCACCCAGTGATTCATTACTACGATAAACAGTTTTTTTAACTTCCACAAAGGCAGAATGTTTGCATTTCCTCACACTCAAGTGCTCTTTAAATTCATTCTTGACTGGGTAGATCCTCAATGATCAAGTTGGAAGACTTGGAGAATTCTAGAGCCAGATGAAACACTTGAAATTAAAGCCCCTTGTGGGGCAGGTGCTCTACCTGCCAACCCAGGGTCCCGAGCTTCCTGACAGGGTGGCATGTCAAGGAGGAGATTCACTTAGATGGTGTTCTTTTTCCTTAATGACCCAAACTGACAAAGAGTCACAAAGAGAGGGAAAATCTGTACATGATGGAGGAGAAATATAAGGAAGAAGGAAGGAAGGAAGGAAGGAAGGAGGAAGGAAGAAAGGAGAGTAAATTAGCAGGTAAAGTGAAATTGCTAGGCTACACCATCAAAGGAAATTTAGTCTTGAACATAATGGAAGAAAGCTAGTAAAGAAATCTTGAGTTCTTTCTCTGTGGAATTGTGTAGACTTTGATTTATCTGTGTGCAGGATGGACTGATGCCCCTGCATATTCATGACCTCCAATCCCAGCCTGCCCTCAGCCCTGTCCCATGGTCTTTTTACTAATTGTATCCAAACTTCTCCACAACTATTAGACACCTTCTTCACTCTCCTTCCACCCCCTCCCTTCCTCAGAAGAATATTACCTCCTTTACTGAACTCCCTCAACGCTCCTGTCTCTCATTAATATCACTTCCAGTGCACTGCTTACTTGCAGGTGCCTATTCGTGACAGAGCCTCTGATCCCATTCTCTCCCTTCTAGTCCAGGACTTTTCTCCATTTTTCTCCACTCTACTGAATCTTCATCTTGTCCCTTTCCATCCGCTCCTTTCCCTGAAGCTAAAAACTTAGTCAGTCCTATCCTGTCCTTAAAGGAAATCTTTAAAAAGTCTTGGCTGTCTTCCTAGCAATCTTGGCCAAGCCCCTTTGAAAGAGAGGACTACACTTACTTTCTCCACTTCCTCACCTCCCATCTCTCCTATCATGGTACATGTGGATTCCTACATTTTTACTGAGGTTGTTCTGGCAAAGCCACAGATGACTTCAGTATTGGAAGATTCAGTGAACTATCTTCAGTTCTCACCTTCCTGGATTTGTTATGTAATCTCTCCTCCTTGGTCTCCTCTGATGCTACTTGGGTGCAAACCTCTCCACCCTGTGCTACTCTTCTAGCTCTACATGTTCTCCCAGGGTGATTGCAGCCTCCAGATCTCTGTCTCCTGCCCTAACCTCTTCGCTAACATTCATACTTTTATGTTTAATGGCCTGCAGACATTTCCTTCTCCTCCACCCTCCTTCAGGAACTATCCTCACTCTTAATCTTATAGGGGAGGCTGCAAGTTAACCATCTGTCAGAGGTGTCATGACAGTCACGTATGCCAGCCACATTAGAGGCACAGATGAAGGCACAGCCACTTACGTAGGGGACACGTTGCTGGAGGGACTATTTGAAAGGTTTCATAGAGACCATCTCCATGTTGTTCTGTCTTTCTACTTTCGCTTTCTTGGCCTATTTCCCACTCATCTTTCAAGACTAAATCCCCATTCCTCAGCAAAACCTGGTTTAATATTTTTAATTTTTCACTTTTCTGCAAACACGAGGCATTAAAGCTAGGGAACCATGTTTCGGTCTTATTTCACTTCTGCTACCTAAGTCAACAGCTTATCCAAATCTTTCATTAATGACATTTTAATGAAATCAGCTGCACAGAGTTCTAAAATAATTACAGCCTGGTCTATAGATAAAATCAAAAGTTTCACAGCCATGCACCTTGAAAAAACACCTATTTAAAACTTCTAGTTAATTTAGAGTGCTCATTTAGTCACTGAGCATATTGAGGGCACGATAGAGTATGTAAGAGGGAATCATTTTAAAGATGGAGGTTGAGGCGTGGGGAGTGAGGAGGGGAAGCTTTGGAGGAGTTATGGCCTCATCTTACTAACAGGTTTATGCCATAAGTTCTTTAGAAATAAGTGATGAAAATCTTGGATGGTTTTCTTTCTTCACAGAATCAATTATAAAACAGTTAATTTGCTACAAAATATCCATTGCTTATAATACTCTTTTCATGGAAAACTTGTTGAATTGAAAGCCACATTGCATCTCCTTGTCTCCACTGCTAACAGACTGTCCACCATAGTTCTTGCGTGCATTTTGGAAGTAAGCACTTTCGCTCACCTCCCCTCTCCACACTGTAGCCCAGGGGATTCCCTCGAGGACAACAAAACCTCTTTGACTCTCATACTCTGCACAGCTGTAGCAGGGGCAAGGCCTCTGAGGTGGACAGAGGGGTTCTTGCAGGAAAGAGTCTCGAGGTGTCTGTGGCTCTGGAAGCCAAGGAAAGGAGGAAATAAATGACTTTGAGGCAGGAGTCACCCACTAGAAAGAGCAATTGCTGCTTCAGTTGGAGCTAAACTTTTGTCTCAAGTGTGTTACTTATTCTTTGTGTGACCTTGGAGACTTGTCCTCTCTGGATATCAATTTCTTCCTATGTAAAAACATTTTTAATGCCTGCCTTATTTTTTTATTGAACAAACATTTATGAAGTTACTGTGTCAGTCATTTGGGTGTTGAGTGTTTGAATCCTTCTTCTCTAGAGAAAGGGGCAGAAGGTGTCTTGCCCTGTTTATCCGGCTGGACCAGAGTTGGAGGACGGAGTCTCTTAGCTAAATCAACAGGGCTAGTTTTTCCTGCATCAAAATTACTTTTTTTCTTTTTTCCACTACTTGCGTTTTTTATTTCCTTAGCTAGCCTAAAATCCTACAACATAAACATTCATTTGAATTGACAAGTATGTCAATTTCAACACAAAAACACTTAAGAGAAGAATATTTGGGGACTTCCTAGGTGGCACAGTGGTTAAGAATCCACCTGCTGATGCAAGGGATACAGGTTCAATCCCTGCTCTCAGAAGATCCCACATGCCACAGAGCAACTAAGCCCGTGCACCACAACTATTGAGCCTCCGCTCTAGAGCCCGTAAGTGACAACTATTGAGCCCATGTGCCACAACTACTGAAGCTCGCACACCTAGTGTCCGTACTCTGCAACAGGAGAAGCCACCACAGTGAGAAGCCGGTGCTCCACAATGAAGAGTAGCCCCCACTCGCCGCAACAAGAGAAAGCCCGTGTGCAGCAACGAAGACCCAATGCAGCCAATAAATAAATAAATAAATTTATTTTAAAAAAAGAGAGAAGAATATTAGGCAATAGCGTCTGTCATTCCTATATTTGTGTGAGTTCTTAATCTCAGAACCTAAACTAAGGTGCACTATAAGAAGCTTTGAGGAAAGGAACGGAATGGAATCCTCATATGGAGCTCTTTGATGACAGAGCAAGTCCTGTGGGTTTTTGATATGTGGGCTTGAGGACTCCAAGTTGAAGACAGGGAAAGGATATGGGAGGGTAGAGGGAGAAAAAGAGCAGTGACTGAGGTAGGAAGGGCTAAAATTAAACTGTTTCATTTTCAGTTTTATCTAAGCTCTGGCCTGTATCCAAGAACTATATAATAGTTACCATAGAAAAATGTTTTTCAATTCCAAACACATTTATACAAATTTAAAATACATTCCTTTATCTCATTTAAAAAGACTAGATATATTTCTTAAATTGTATTCGCTTATTTATTTCAACATTTTCTCAGTGCCTATTGTGCCAAGGCACAGGTGCTGGAAATGCATGGATAATTAAGATATATTGAATGAATGAATAATATAATAAATTGGTATACATGTTATGGTGGAAAAGGAAGATAAGGAAGGGAGTGAGGATGGTTAGGAAATGCCTCATTAAAGAAATGCCTTTGAACTGAGTATTGAAAAATGAGTAGCATGTTTTAGGAAAATGACAGTAGGCAGAGAGGTTAGAATTTCAGGTAGATGGAAATATCAAAGCAAAAGAATGAAAGAGCACAGCACATGAGAAATCGCAATGAGTAGAGCATGACCGGAGGGTCAGATGGGAAGTGGGAAGAGACAAATCTGGACTATTACATGATTTTTATATAATTATGTATATAATCATTTCTAGAAAAGCAAAAAATTTGGTTAAAAATGGAAAAAAAGTGAGCTAAATATCTGATGTATAGTTGGCCTACATAGTGCTTTCAAATGTTCATCTGTTTTTAAAGATATTGAATGGTCACAACCGTATGGCAGAGTTGCAGATTTCAGGTGATTAAAGTCTCAAAATCAAAATTTTAGTTTTAAACATACAAATTTTCAAACTCAGTAATTTTGAATTTATATGGTTAAATATCTTATTTTAAACAGATAAAAATCATTCTATTTTAAACATATAAAAACATATTAAGAAAATATAAAAGCATATAGTTCTTCATTATATTATCTAAAACAATAGTTCCTAAAACTTTTTAGAATGAAGACCTTTTATTGAATATATAAAAAAAGATAAGACTTTGCACCTGATGGTAGTTGTAGTTTTGGTAACTACCAAAAGTGCCTAATGGCATGATCTCCCCTGGCCTCAGCCACTGTGTGCAAGAAGTCTCTTGGACTATCCTGCATAGGCCATAGGGACTTTTTGACATTGCCCTTTCCTTGGGATGAGATGGGATTGATGGACAGTTGCTGGTGTTCTTGGGTGTATTTTAGTTTTCTGAATGTTCTCCTTACTGATTTACAAAAAAAGCCTATTAATTAATTATGGCCTGGCAAGGAAAATGGAATTTCCCCTGATCTTGGCAGGTTCTAAAACATATTAACAGAATTAACACAACATTTTAAATCAACTACACTTTAATAAAAAAAAATACTAACAGAATGTGTATTTTATTAATCATAACTGCATGTATAAAATACGAAAACTGTAGTTCATATGTATGAGATGTAGTGCAGATTTAATTAGCCTGTAGATAAAGCTTGGTGCAGAAGTAGATTCCACAGTAGATTGCACAGTCTTTGCAAAACTCTATTACTCATTGGGGTAACTAATAAATGAATTCAGTAAAGTTGCAGGATACAAAATCAATATGCAAAAATCAGTTGCCTTTTTATACACTAAACACAAACTATCTGAGAAAACAAATAAAGAAAATAATCCAATTTACAGCAGCATCAAAAACAATAAAAAACTTAGAAAACCAAGGAAGTAAAAAATCTGTAAACTATAAGACATTAATGAAAGTGAAGACACAAATAAATGTAACTATAAATCTTTATAGATTGAAAGACTTAATATTGTTAAAATGTCCATACTACCCAAAGCCATCTATAGATTCAATGCAATCCCTATCAAGATTCCAATGGCATTTTTTTATAGAAATAGAAAAAAAATCCTAAAATTCATATGGAACCATAAAAGACCCTGAATAACCACAGCAGTCTTGAGGAAGAACAAAGCTGGAGGCATCACGCTTCCTGATTTCAAACTATATTTGAAGCTATAGAAGTCAAAACAGTAAGGTACTGACATAAGAACAGACCCATAGACCAATTGAGCAGAATTTAAAGCCCAGAAATATGGCCACTTAATATTTGACAAGGGAGCCACAAATACTCAATGGGGAAAAGGATATTCTCTTCAATAAATGGTGTTGGGAAAACCAAATACTATTCACATGCAAAAGGATGAAATTAGACCACTTGAAAAATTAACTCAAAATGGACTTAAATGTAAGACTCCAAAATGTAAAATTCATACAAGAGAACATAGGGGAAAAGCTCCTTGACATACGTCTTGGCAATGATTTTTTTGGATATGACTCCAAAAGCACAGGCAACAAAGGGAAAAATAAACAAGTGGGACTACATGAAACTAAAAAGCCTCTACATAGCAAATGAAATGATCAACAAGATGGAAAGGCAACATACAGAATTGAGAAAATATTTGCAAACCATATATCTGATAAGGTATTAATATCCAAAATAAATAAGGAATTCATGCAAAGCAATAGCAAAAAACACAAACAACAAACAAAAAGACCCAACCACCAACACCAACAACAAAACCAAATAACCCTATTAAAAATGGGCAAAAACCTGAATAGATATTTTCCCAAAGAAGACAGGAAACAGGTACATGAAAAGATGCTCAACATCACCAATCATCAGGGAAATACAAATCAAAACCACAATGACATATCACCTCACATCTATTGGAATGAATATTATCAAAGACACAAGAGATAAGTGCTGGCAGGGACGTGGAGAAAAGGGAAAACTTTTACACTGTTGGTGGGAATAAAAACTGGTACAGCCGCTACAGAAAACATCATGGATGTTTCTCAAACAATTTAAAATAGAACTACTATAGGATCCAGCAATTCCATATATATGTGGTATATATACACACACACACATATATATATATATATATCACACATAATGTAATATATATCAGTCATAAAAAAGAAGGAAATCCTTCCATTTGTGACAACATAGATGAAATTTGAGGGCATTATGCTAAGTGAAATAAATCTGAATTAAAGAAAAAGGTTAATCCTGTATGATCTCTTCTATGTGGATTCTGAAAACGCCAAACTCATAGAAACAAAGAGTAGATTGCTGGGGCAGGAGTTGGGGGAAATGGGTGAAGGTGGTCAATCTTCCAAAAAAAAGGTACAATCTTCAAAAAAAAAAAAGGTACAATCTTTCAAATCTTCCAAAGGCAATCTACAAATTCAATGCAATCCCTATTAAAATACCAATGGCATTTTTCACAGAACTAGAACACATAATTTTAGAATTTGTATGGAAACACAAAATACCCTAAATGGCCAAAACAATCTTGAGAAAAAAACCAGAGCTGGAGTTACCACACTCCCTGACTCCAGGCTATACTACAAAGCTACAGTAATCAAAACAGTATGGTACTGGCACAAAAACAGACACATAGATCTATGCAACAAAATAGAGAGCCCAGAAATAAACCCATGCACCTATGGTCAATTTAATCTATAACAAAGGAGACAAGAATATATAATGGGGAAAAGACAATCTCCAATAATCAGTACTGGGAAAATTGGATAGCCACATGTAAAAGAATGAAATTAGAACGCTTTTTAACTCCCCATTGTATATTCTTGCCTCCTTTTTTGTAGATTAAATTGACCACAGGTGTGTGGGTTTATTTTGTTGTTGTTGTTGTTTATTTATTTATTTTTGGATATGTTGCCTAAGGCAAAGGAAGCAAAAGCAAAAATAAACAAATGGACCTGATTAACCTTAAAAGCTTTTGCAGACCAAAGGAAACCACTGACAAAGTGGAAAGAAAACCTACTGAATGGGAGAAAATATCCACAAATGATATGACCAATAAGGGATTAAAATCCAAAATATATAAAGAGCTCAGATAACTTAATATTAAGGAGAAAACCAACCTGATTAAAAAATGGGCAGAAGACCTGAGTATACATTTTTCCAAAAGAGACATACTGATGGCCAATAGGCACATTAAAAGATGCTCAACATCGCTAATTATCAGAGAAGTGCACATCAAAACCATAATGAGATATCACCCTACACCTGTCAGCATGGCTATCAAAAAGTCTGCAAATTACAATATTGGCATGGATGTGGAGAAAAGGGAATCCTAGTACACTGTTGGTGGGAATGTAAATTGTTGCAGCCACTGTGGAAAACAGTATGGAGGTTTCTCAAAAAACTAAAAATAGAGCTACCATATGATGGGGCAATCGCACTCCTGGGTATATATTTGAAGAAAATGAAAACACTAATTCAAAAAGATACATTCGCTTCAATGTTCATAGCAACATTATTTACAATAGCCAAAATATGGAAGCAACCTGAGCGCCCATTGACAGATGAATGGACAAAGAAGATGTGGCATATATATACAATGGAATACTACTCAGCCATATAAAAGAATAACATTTTGCCTTTTGCAACAACATGGATGGACCTGGACGGTATTATGCTTAGTGAAATAAACCAGACAGAGAAAGACAAATATTGTATGTTATCACTTATATGTGGAATCTAAAAAGTAAAACCAACAAATGAATATAACAAAATAGAAACAGACTTAGATATAGAGAACAAACTAGTGGTTATCAGTGGGGAGAGGAAAGGGGGAAGGGGCAAGATAGGGGTATGAGATTAAGAGGTACAAACTACTATGTATGAAATAAATAAGCTACAGGGATATATTGTGCACCACAGGGAAACATAGCCATTATTTCACAATAATTTTAAATAGAGTACAATGTATAAAAATATTGAATCACTATGTTGAATATCTGAAACTAATACAAAATTGTAAATAAGCTATACCTCAATTTTAAAAGAGTGAAGAAAAAAGAAGAAATTAGATTTTGTTTATGGGGCAATTAGGGATCCAATATTTTATACATACATAAATATGTATATACATGAATGCACCCATATACAGATATATATATTCAGTGCCTTAACTCTGCAGTGCATATGCAATGTCATCTCTGTCCATATTTGTATGACTCTCTACTTGATTACATTGGTTTATTTATCTAGCCCTATAGAATTATCACATACTCTTAATTACAGACCTTTATAAGTTCCCTCAGTTTGTTCATCAGAAGGGTCTCAATTATTTTTGGCCCTTTATGCCCACATTTCAGAATCAGTTTATCAAGTATTAGGCAAATCCCTGTTGGGACTGTGATTGAAATTGCTAGAGTTTATAGATCAATATTGTAAAGATGTCAATTTCCCCCAAATTGACCTATAAATGTTATTGAAGCTCATTAGAGAAGACCTAAATTAATGGACAGATATACTTCTCTAATGAGCTTCAAAAACATAATGTTCTCCATAAAGGATTTGCTCATTTTTATTCTAGGTACCTTATTTTTGTTGTTCCCCCCTCCCCCGCCCAAATCTAAGCAGTATTTTTAAAAATTGAATATACTATATCCCAATTTTTCAAATGGGGAATTTGGATTGCACTCTTAAATTTATGAGAAATTGGAGAGAACATATTTTGATTATTCTAAATTCTTTTCTATATGTATTAGATTCTTTATAAATGCTCATGAATGTGAATAGTAAAATATCACAGCATTCTAAATACTAAAAGTATAAACATCTCACCTATTCTCCTTGAAACACAGAGAATGGGAAATTGCATGCTTTGTGTACAAAAGAAGGAACAAGATATATGTGGACATTCTTACAAATCAATGAATTAAAAGTTGATCCAGAATGCTAGCCAACATTTTTCAGCTTAATATCATTGTCTTATACAATACCGTGTAAAAGCTTTTTCTTTTTAACACACTAACCATTCATATCACAATTCAAAGTTCATTTTTCCTCTGGAGACTCTAACTGAATTAACGTCTTTGCCTAGACATTACAGGCGTCTTTTTGGAATAAAATGGTCTGGCTCACATAGCAAGATGGGAAATCAGTAGAGCAAGTGCCAGATTACACTGAATTTGATTTCACCCAGTATACTCTGGGGAATTTTACTTGTTATTTATCTAGCTTTTTTTCCTAACCAGTTTGGTTCTCTGATATAGTGAACCATTGAAGCATTTATAAAAGGAGAAATTCTTCAGTTTATCAGAAGCTGAAACTCTAACCTGTCTTTGATAGATTTCACTCTAGTTTGTCCCAAAGGACATTTTGACTATGGTTTAAACACTAGGTTAAGTGTTTCCAAATACTTTGTTTTCTTTCTTAACCACTCCCAATCACCAAGACTTATTCATGTTTCCATTGCTTAATACGAAAGCCAAGAGGCATTTTATTTTCATTCTTCAATGTCATAATAGACAATGACATTAAAAGTCAAAAGCATTTAATATTCATGCTTAAATATATCATGCTTTTTCTAAGCAACAGAACTTCATGTATTTGCTAAAGGATAGCATTAGCCTGTTGCTTTTTTTTTTTTTTTCCCAGTTTATGGTTCTTTCTGTATATTTTTGGGATTCCCTAACCTCCCTGCCCCACAAACCCTTTTTTTTCCCCTTAAAATGAAAATCTTCCTGTGAAGATGTCTGAGCCTTGTTCACTTAAGGCTGGAATAGTACCTAATTCCATTGGCTCTCCTTACTGATTTAAAAAATTTCCCTTTTCCTCTTATGAGGAACAGAATGCTCTTAAATGTTTCTATCAGTGCCATCACCTGAACTGACTGGGATCTTTAGAGGTGAGAGAAAGATCTACTTACATCTAATTACTTGAATTAGTGTCAGTGTTCAGTGCTTCAAGGAGCCTACTAATTTCAGTGTCATTTGCTTCTTTAGGGCTTACCATCTGCTTGTAGAGGCAAAGGTTAGTGACTTCATTCAAATGTAATACATTCTAGGGCAATTTATGAACCTTCATGCTTGGTTTTACATCATGTAATAGGATGCACCTCTCCCTACATGTAATGCAGTTTTTAAAATGCATTCAAGCTTTTTATATGGTTTTAAACAGTTTAACTTCAGCATGGACTTCATTATGTTTATTTTACTTGATATTCATTTAGCATTTTGTAACGGCAAATTTCATTCATCAAATTTGGGGAATTTTCTCTTCAATTTTTTTCTGTCCCATTCTCTTTCTTTTCTCCTTCTGGTATTTCATTTATATGTATGTTGGATTCTCTGATATCATGCAGCAGGTCTCTGAAGCTCTGTTTATTTTTTAAAAATCAGTTTTTTTCTTTGTTGTTCACCTTGGATGATTTCTTGGATAATTGCTCTACCTTTAAGTTCATTTAATTTTTCCTCTGTAATTTCCATTTGGCTGTTAAATCCACCCAGTGAATTTTTTTTTATTTCTGAAATTTCAATTTTTAATTTCAGAATTTCCATTTGGTTCATTTTTTGTTTTTCTCTGATGAGACTTTTTTTGTTGTCTCCTGAGAGTTTCATTCACTGAAAACATGTTTTGTTTCACTTCATTGAGGATACTTATAACAGTTACTTTAAAATCTTTGTCAGTTTCAACATCTGATTCATCTCAGGGTCGGATTCTAGAAAATGTGATCCACTTTCTTGATTTTCCTTGTCAGTAGTTTTGAATAGTATCTTGGACTTTATGAAAAAGTTCTGGTTGTTCTGGATTCTTTTATTTTTCTATGATGAGTGTTATCCGTTGCATTAGCAGGTGATTTTCTTGGCTAAATTTGAACTGTAAACTCTGTTTCTTGGGGGACAAATCTGGTCTCAGTTCAGATCTTTTGTTCTTAACTGAATTGCTGTGATTATGTTTCAGGTGGTTCAGGATCTGTCAAAGATGTATGCGGACTTGGGGAATTCTTCTCTGGCTCCTGCCCTTTTGGGATTCCTTAATCTCTTCAGCATTCAAAGTTTCCTGGCTTCACTTTTTTGGTTCTCCAGATATGAAAAACTGAGAGTTTTCCCACATGCACCCCTGCTGCTAAAGAGCCTGCCTCTTGGACTGCCCTTGGCTCCAAGCTAAACTCCAAGGAAAGGGGAACTTCCGTTTATAGTTCCTCGTCTGCCCTTCTCCAAGCAAGCCTGCCCTCCCCAACAGAGTCACTATGCTTCTGTTCGCATTCCAGGGTATGCTGGTAGTTGCTTTTCGTATTATGTCCAATTTTTATAGATGTTTTCTGCCGTAGGATAGTCCAGTGGGGTCTTAGTCTGTCATATTTGGAAGCAGAAGTTTTATCCCTGCCTGGCACTGACCCCTGAGAGAGTCATTTCTTGCTTTGGTTAATGCAATACCTCCTAACCAGTCCCTGCTTCCACCCTTGACCCCTGCAGTCTATTCTTAACACTTCGGGCAGAGGGATACCATGAAAACATAACAGGGACTTCTAGCGTCCTCCCATTTCACTCACAGTAAATCCATAAATGCTTAAAACGTCCCACTCTGCCTGTCTCAAACTCCTCAGCCTTGACTTCCACGTCACAGGCTTACACTGGTTTGCATCCTACTTTTCTGACCCCTCGTGTTTACATTCAAAAACTCGTGTTTACTCTTGCTCCTCTAATCCTGAAAGGTCAGTCCCTCCTAAAAATACGGTTCTTGGCAGTCTGGTCTTTCTCCCTTCCACTTTCTTTTCTGGAGATCTCATCCACTTGCACACTTTAAGCTTATATGGCAGGGCAAAGAAGCCTTAAGCATCCCCCACTTTTTCAACAGATCTGCAAACAGCGCTGACATAAGGAGAATGAAGAGCTTCCGGACCCGGGGTATTCTTGAACCTTCTTCACGCTAGCATCTGCCCAGATCTGAATAAACTCAGACTGAGAGGAGAGTGCCTTCAAGCAGGTTCTAGCTACGTTCGTCTGAGGGTGCGGCTGATCGAACTTTCCTCCCAGCATCTGCGAGCTCCCGCGCCGGCGCCGCGGACCGCAGGGAGGCGGAACCCAGGCGCGCGCGCCCCTGCTTCTGGCCGGGCGCGGAGAGCGCAGCGCGGTGCACCACGGGCGCGCCGCGCGGCGGGGCATGGAGGAGCGCAGCGAGTCGCCGCCGACCGCGGGCTGCAGCAATGGGCGCGCGGGCGGCGAGCGCGGCGGCGAAGGCCGCGCCGCTTCGTGGGCCCCCGAGGACGCCTGGATGGGCACGCATCCTAAGGTTAGGAGGCGCGAGAGGAGCAGGGCGCCGGTCCAGGCCCCTTACCCCAGGCGGAACCCCCGGGCCGAGCCCCTCCTTAGGCCCTTGACTCCCCACCGGATGGGATCGCCGGGTTTCCCCGCGAACCTCAGGGAAGGGGGTCCTTTAAGCGCACAGCCCGCCGGGCAACATCATTTTTGTTTGTTTAAATGAGTTGAACTATTGTTCTGACACCGCCCCCTTCCCCCTCCTTCAGACCCTTAGCTGGAGGGAACAACGTTAAATACACCGCCTCTCAAGCCGGATAATAACCACTCCGCTTATCTTGAGTTTTGGTGTCTAGGGCTCGTTCTGGGGATGGTCTCATTTAATCCTCACAGTAACCAAGCAGAACAGTCTATGGGCCGTGGATGAGATGTGGTAGTCTACGATGGTAAAGGTTTAGGCGCGGTCCTCGTTTGCCTCTGTTGGCAAATTGCCGCCTTGTACCCCTTTACGGCCCAAGCAATGAATGGACAGTGAATGGATGTAAGAGTTTTATAGGAATCTCAGGGACTAGATACTTTAGCCTAGAAGCTTTGGTAGAATTGCAGTCTTGTGCTGAAGAGCAATATTTCATAGAGAATCATGTAAAAACAGTCCAGAAAAGGAAACATTTGAAGATCTTTTCATCTTCTCTTGCTTGATTTTATCCTCCTGCTCTGATCCCCTTATTTCCCCTCAAGGTGAGAAAAACAAATACTAACATGGAGATATTATTCAGTGCCATGAAAGAACCAAAACATGGAGAGGGAGCGTGGTGGTTAGAAGCATGAACTCAATGTCAGACTGTCTCAGTTTGGATCTTGCTTCTATCACCAGCTTTGTGATCTTTTTTTTTGTTGTTGTTGCAAGTTTTATCTTGTTCCTCAGTTTTCTCATCTGTTAAATGGAGATAGGAATAGTACTAACTTTATAGGGTTGTTACAGGATTAAATCAGTTGATATTGGTAAAGCACTTGACATATAGAAACACTGCATAAGTATTTAATAAGTGAAACCAATAACAAATTTTAAAAACTTCTAGATTTGATGTTACTATTTAATTTTCGTACTTGCAGATTTTTTTTCTCTTTGAAGTCAAAGGCCGTATAGGCTCTAACCATCAAATCTTCTTACTTTTGGTTTTTCTTCTTGAAGGATCTAATTGATTTTAAAAAAGAAAAGATATTGGTTGATTTTTCCAGTTCTGTATTTCTATTCAGTTTGAAAATTACTTAGGTCCATCCAGTAACACAGTATCAGACTTATCCTGAAACACCATTTTGATTATATTATTCCCATGCTTAGAGAATTTCCTTATGGGTAAAATTCAAACTTTTAGCTTGACCATCAAGACCTTGCCACCTGGTCCCCAGTTGCCTTTTCGGTGTCATTTTCAAATATGTTTGAGGTTTGAGGAGGACAATAACACCTCTCTTTTCCTGCACCTGTACACACTTAGGAGGACGCCGATAGGAAAGTGTGACTTCAGATCTGCACCCAGGCAGGTCTGCTGATGCCTCACCTCTGCATTGGCCCTGCTTCCCCACTTAGTCACTGACATAGCTGGAATACTTCAGGCTTCTCTTGCAGGGGCAGGCCCCTGAAGAATGTTTGCTCAGTGCTGACCAAGTCTGAAAGCAGGAGCCACTTGCTTGGTCCTTTAAAACCCAACAGTTAAATAACTCCCTACTCTTGAGTGAGCAGGGATGGGGAGAGAGGTCAGGAGTGGCCTTCTAGCAGACTTTCTCCACAGGCAAATAGGAGACCAGGGAAATAGAGGCTCCCACTAACAGGCACCAACAAAAGTTCTATTAAAAAATGTCTCTGCTCCTGGCAGATAGGTTTCTTTATAGGCCCTTGAATATGTGTTGCTTATTCCCACTCTTGTGTGATTATTAACACTGTTACTCTACCTTCTCTGTTTATTCAAATCATACACGATGCATCCTTCAGGGCCCAGTTTGCATCCCAGCTCTGCCAGGAAACATTCACCAACCAAGCCACCTGAGTGGACCTCCTTTGATCTGTTGTGTCACGTTCTTTTATTTTACTCACTTGGTTTTTAGTCACTTACTGTAATGTGTTACTTATCTACAATTGCAAGTGTGCGTGTGTTTACCCTAACAATCCGTAAGTTTTTTTTAGAGATAGATATTAGGGCTTAATTGCCATGTAACTCCCACTATACCTATAAAAGATTCTTATGTCTATTTAATGAATAGTCGTTGGGTGAAAGAAAATATTAAGAGATTCTTCATTCTCTATTTGACAATTACATTTTGATTTTCAGTATTTAGAAATGATGGAATTAGATATAGGAGATGCCACCCAAGTTTATATAGCATTCTTGGTTTACCTGGACCTCATGGAGAGTAAGTAATTTGTTTTATTATTGTTTTATTATTGGGGCTATGGGGGGGGGTGATGAGGAGTTGGGTTGGGATATAGCATTTATGCACTTGCTGTTAATTTTGTCAGTGTTGTGATTTATCATTTACGTTGGGCATTACTGCGTGACAGAAAATACTAGAAAGATAAGGAGACATAGCATTATAAGTGATGTTTGCTCAGCTGAGTATTAGGTAGATGTTTGGAATCTTTATGTTTTATTTTTGATGAACATTATTATCCATTCAGTGATGCACTTTCAGGTAAAAGTTGGCATGAAGTCAACTGTGTCGGATTACCAGATCTCCAGCTCATCTGCCTTCTTGGTACTGAGATAGAAGGAGAAGGGTTACAGACTGTGGTGCCTACACCCGTCAGTGCTTCCCTCAGTCATAACAGGTGAGCAGGTGGTTTTGTTCTTTGTTTAACAGGTTAGTTCCTTTCCTGAATAAAGCACTAGGAATCATTAAATTAGAGGTAGTAATTATATATACTTTGTAAAATTTTATCTTCCACCTTTTTAGTTAACTCCAGGTCACAGCAATGTACACTTATGTACAGAGACAAACAGAGCATTTGTCATTTACACTTTTCCTTTGAAAATAAAATATCTTAATATTCTATCTAATATATCACAAATGTTTCACTAAGTTGGTTTTAATTAATGTCACAGATTATGTAGAGACAGGCATTGGAAAGTATTGAAACAAGAAATGTGGTTAAAACAATCTTGATTTTTCCCTTTCGCAAATGTGTCTGCCACATATCGTTAACATTTTCAGATAATCTGCTGTTCGATGACTGTAAAAATTTGGAAGTTTTGTTCCTTTCCTCCCAAAGCATTTGTAGAGGTAGTAATATATTTTAAAAAGAATTTGGGGAGCAGGGATCATTGCTTTGCTCTTGGTTATTTGAGGAATAAGTTAAATACGAGTGTTTAACAAGTATTTATTTGCCATAAAATATTACTGTGTTTTTCATGGTCATTGGGAATTGTTTCATTTCAGATCTTTTTTTGTTTATTTTTGTTTTTGTTTCGTTTTGTATCTAAGCTCTATTGGGTATAATTGCTTTACACTGTTATGCCAGTTTTTGAGGTATACCAAAGTGAATCAGCTGTATTTAGACATATATCCCCATATCCCCTCCCTCCTGCTACTCCCTCCCACCCTCCCTGTCCTGGCCCTCTAAGGCATCACCCATCATCGAGTTGATCTCCCTTTGTTATACAGCAACTTCCCACTAACTGTCTATTTTACAGTTGGTAGTGTATATATGTCAGTGCTACTCTCTCACTTCGTCCAACTTCCCCTTCGCCAACCCACCCCCCTCCCCGCCACCGCCTTGTCCTCAACACCATTCTCTACATCTGTATCTTTATTCTTGTCCTGTCACTGGGTTCATCAGTGCCATTTTTTTAGATTCCATGTATGTGAGTTAGCATACGGTATTTGCTTTTCTCTCTGGCTTACTTCACTCTGTATGACAGACTCTAGGTCCATCCGCCTCACTACAGATAACTCAATTTCATTCCTTTTTATAGCTGAGTAATATTCCATTGTATATATGTGCCACATCTTCTTTATCCATTCATCTGTTGATGGGCATTTAGGTTGCTTCCATGTCCTGGCTATTGTAAATAGTGCTGCAATGAACATTATGGTACATGTTTCTTTTTGGATTATGGTATTCTCTAGGTATATGCCCAGTAGTGGGATTGCTGGGCCATATGGTAGTTCTATTTTTAGTTTTTCAAGGAACCTCCATACTGTTCTCCATAATGGCTGTATCAATTTACATTCCCACCAACAGTGCAGGAGGGTTCCCTTTTCTCTGCACCCTCTCCAGCATTTATTGTTTCTAGATGTTTTGATGGTGGCCATTCTGACCTGTGTGAGGTGATACCTCATTGTGGCTTTGACTTGCATTTCTCTAATGGATAGTGATGTTGAGCATCTTTTCATGTGTTTGTTGGCCATCTGTATGTCTTCTTTGGAGAGGTGTCTATTTAGGTCTTCTGCCCATTTGTGGATTGGGTTATTTGCTTTTTTGATATTAAGCTTCATGAGCTGCTTGTATATTTTGGAGATTAATCCTGTGTCAGTTGCTTAATTGACAAATATTTTCTCCCATTCTGAGGGTTGTCTTCTTGTCTTGTTTATGGTTTCTTTCACTGTGCAAAAGCTTTTAAGTTTCATGAGGTCCCATTTGTTTATTCTTGATTTTATTTCCATTTTTCTAGGAGGTGGGTCAAAAAGGATCTTGCTTTGATGGATGTCATAGAGTGTTCTGCTATGTTTTCCTCTAGGAGTTTTATAGTGTTTGGCCTTCCATTTAGGTCTTTAATCCATTTGGAGTTTATTTTTGTGTATGGTGTTAGGAAGTGTTCTAATTTCATTCTTTGACATGCTGCTGTCCAATTTTCCCAGCAGCACTTATTGAAGAGGCTGTCTTTTTTCCATTGTATATTCTTACCTCCTTTGTCAAAGATAAGTTGCCCATATGTGCGTGGGTTTGTCTCTGGGCTCTCTATTCTGTTCCATTGATCTGTAATTCTGTTTTTGTGCCACTACCATACTGTCTTAATCATTGTAGCCTTGTAGTATAGTTTGAAGGCAGGAAGCCTAATTCCACCAACTCCATCTTTCCTTGTCAAGGTTGCTTTGGCTATTTGGGTCTTTTGCGTTTCCATACAAATTGTAAAATTTCTTGTTCTAGTTCTGTGAAAAATGCCATTGGTAATTTGACAGGGATTGCATTGAATCTGTAGATTGCTTTGGGTAGTATAGTCATTTTCACAATGTTGATTCTTCCAATCCAGGAACATTGTATGTCTCTCTGTTTGTATCGTCTTTGATTTCTTTCATCAGTATCATAGTTTTCTGCATACAGGTCTTTTGCCTCCTTAGGCAGGTTTATTCCTAGGTATTTTATTCTTTTTGTTGCAATGGTAAATGGGAGAGTTTCCTTAATTTCTCTTTCTGCTTTTTCATTGTTAATGTATAGGAATGCAAGAGATTCTATGCATTAATTTTGTATCCTGCTACTTTACTAAATTCATTGATTAGTGATAGCAGTTTTCTGGTAGCATCTCTAGGGTTTTCTATGTATACTTTCATGTCATCTGCAAAGAATGACAATTTTACTTCTTCTTTTCCAATTTGGGTTCCTTTTATTTAATTTTCTTCTCTGATTGCTGTGGCAAGGACTTCCAAAACTATGTTGAATAATAATGGTGAGAGTGGGCACCCTTGTCTTGTTCCTGTTCTTAGAGAGAATTCTTTCCATTTTTCACCATTCAGAACGATGTTGGCTATTGCTTTGTCATATATGGCTTTTATTATGTTGAGGTAATTTCCTTCTATGCCCGTTTTCTGGAGAGTTTTTATCATAAATGGGTGTTGAATTTTGTCAAAAGCTTTTTCTGCATCTATTGAGATTATCATATGTGTTTTATCCTTCAATTTGTTGATATGATGTATCACATTGATTAATTTGTGTGCATTGAAGAATCTTTGCGTTCCAGGGATACACCCAACTTGATCATGGTGTATGATTTTTTTAATGTGCTGTTGGATTCTGTTAGCTAGTATTTTGTTGAGGATTTTTGCATCTATATTCATCAGTGATAATGGCCTGTAATTTTCTTTTTTTGTGACATCTTTTTCTGGGTTTTGGTATCAGGGTGATGGTGGTCTCGTAGAATGAGTTTGAGTTTGGTAGTGTTCCTCCTTCTGCTATATTTTAGAAAAGTTTGAGAAGGATGGGTATTAGGTCTTCTCTAAGTGTTTGATAGAATTAGCCTGTGAAGCCATCTGGCCCTTGGCTTTTGTTTGTTGAGAGATTTTTAATCACGGTCTCAATTTCCGTACTTGTGATTGCTCTGTTCATATTTTTTATTTCTTCCTGGTTCAGTCTTAGAAGGCTGTACTTTTCTAAGAATTTGTCCCTTTTTTTCCAGGTTATCCAATTTACTGGCATATAGTTGCTTGTAGTAGTCTCTCACAATCTTTTGTATTTCTGCGGTGTCGGTTGTTACTTTTTTTTCATTTCTAATTCTGTTGATTTGCGTCTTCTCCCTTTTTTTTCCTGATGAGTTTGGCTAATGGTTTATCAATTTTATTTATCTTCTCAAAGAACCAGCTTTTAGTTTCATTGATCTTTGCTATTGTTTCCTCCATTTCTTTTTCATTTATTTCTGATCTGATCTTTATGATTTCTTTCCTTTTGCTCACTTGGGGTTTTTTGTTCTTCTTTCTCTAATTGTTTTAGGTGCAAGGTTAGGTTGTTTATTTGAGATTTTTCTTGTTTCTTGAGGTAGGACTGTATTGCTATGAACTTCCCTCTTAGAACTGCCTTTGCTGCATCACATAGGTTTTGGGTCGTCGTGTTTTCATTGTCACTTGCTTCTAGGTATTTCTTGATTTCCTCTTTGATTTCTTCAGTGATTTCTTGGTTGTTTAATAATGTATTGTTTAGCCTTCATGTGTTTGTATTTTTTACAGTTTTTTCCCTGTAATTGATATCTAGTCTCATGGTGTTGTGGTCAGAGAAGATGCTTGATATGATTTCAGTTTTCTTGAATTTACTGAGGCTTGATTTGTGACCCAAGATGTGATCTATCCTGGAAAATGTTCCATGTGCACTTGAGAAGAAAGTGTATTCTGTAGTTTTTGATGGAATGTCCTATAAATATCAATTAAGTCAAGATGGCCTAATGTGTCATTTAAAGCTTGTGTGTCCTTATTTATTTTCTGTCTGGATGATCTGTCCATTGGTGTAAGTGGGGTGTTCAAGTCTCCTACTATTATTGTGTTACTGTCGATGTCCCCTTTTATGGCTGTTAGCATTTGCCTTATGTACTGAGGTGCTCCTGTGTTGGGTGCATAGATATTTACAATTGTTATATCTTCTTCTTGGGTTGATCCCTTGATCATTATGTAGTGTCTTTCCTTGTCTCTTGTAATAGTCTTTACTTCAAAGTCTAATTTGTCTGATATGAGTATTGCTACTCCAGCTTTCTTTTGATTACCATTTGCATGGAATATCTTTTTCCATCCCTTGACTTTCAGTCTATATGTATCCCTTGGTCTGAAGTGAGTTTCTTTTAGGCAGCATATAGAAGGGTCTTGTTTTTGTATCCATTCAGCCAGTCTGTGTCTTTTGGTTGGAGCATTCAATCCATTTACATTTAAGGTGATTATTGACATGTGTGTTCCTATTACCATTTTCTTAATTGTTTTGGGTTTGTTTTTGTAGGTCTTTTCCTTCTCTTGTGTTTCCTACTTAGAGAAGTTCCTTTAGCACTTGTTGTAAGGCTGGTCTGGTGGTGCCGAATTCTCTTAACTTTTGCTTGTCTGGAAAGCTTTTGATTTCTCCCTCAAATCTGAAGGAGATTCTTGCTGGGTAGAGTATTCTTGGCTGTAGGTGTCTCTCTTTCAGGACTTTCAGTATATCCTGCCATTCCCTTCTGGCCTGCAGAGTTTCTGTAGAAAGGTCAGCTGTTATCCTTATGGGTTTTCCCTTATATGTTGTTTGTTGCTTTTCTTTTGCTGCTTTTAATATTTTTTCTTTGTGTTTAATTGTCATTAGTTTGATTAATATGTGTCTTGGTGTATTTCTCCTTGGGTTTATTCTGTATGGGACTCTCTGTGCTTCTTGGACTTGGTTCATTATTTCCTTTCCCATGTTGGGGAAGTTTTCCACTATAACCTCTTCAAATATTTTCTCAGACCCTTTCTTGTTTTCTTCTTCTTCTGGGGTGCCTGTGATTCGAATGTTGGTACGCTTAATGTTATCACTGAGGTCTCTGAGACTGTCTTCTATTCTTTTTATTCTTTTTTCTTTTTCTTGCTCTGTGGCAGTTATTTCCCCCATTCTATCTTCCAACTCACTTATTCATTCTTCTGCCTCAGTCATTCTGCTGGTTATAGCATCTAGAATATTTTTAATTTCAGTTATTTTGTTATCCATTGCTGTTTGTTTTTCTGAGTTCTTATGAACTGTTTCTTGTACTTTCTCTATTTTGTTATCGAGATTTTGTATCATTTTTACTGTCATTACTCTAAATTCTTTTTCAGGCATTTTTCCTATTTCCTCCTCATTTATTTGGTCTTGTGGGTTTTTTTTTCCTGCTGCTTTGCCTGCATGGTGTTTCTTTGTTTCCTCATGGTTGTCCAGACTTTTGGGGTTGCTTGTCCAGGCGATAGAGGTGTTTATAGAAGACTGTCCAAGCCTCAGACTAATGTCCAAGTATTGGATTAAACGAATATTAAGTCTAGGAAACACATACATGTATAAGACACACGATTACTGAATCCATTAGGACATAAGGCTCTAGAAAGACCTGACAGAACCCCAGTGTGCTATCAGATATTCAAAGAGAAACCCAACAGAAATTGACAACTGAGACAGAACAAATCAGAGACAAACGCAAAAGCAAACAAACAAACAAATAACACCTTACACATACAAACATCAATCCAGGGAGATTTTGTAAGCTAGAATCAAATATAGAAAAGAGCCAGAGTACCACCAGAGAGAATGGAGATTCTCAGAATGTAATTAGACAGCTGTACTAAGAACTAAGATAAAGACAAAAGCCTAATATTAAATACCAAGGCAGTGCGTCATCTGGAGAATAGAGCAAGGAGTCTGAGCAGATCGATAGTGTTGTTTATAAGTATGTTAAGATAAAATAAACTTAAAATGGCTGGAAGAAAGGGGAACAGAAGAGCGTAGTGTGGTTGGAAATATGCAAATAAAAAGAAAGGAATAGAAATGTAGAAAAGATAGGGATGAAAGGAAAGTATGAGAGATATATTGTCCGTACTACCAAAAACTTAGCTAGATATAGAAGTATATAGAACAGGCAAAAAAAAAAAAAGAATAAAAAATATCATTAAAAAATTATGTTATAAAACTTGTAGATCCCTTAGGGCTAAGATCGTATTTAATAAAAAAAAAAAAAAAAAGAGAGAGAGAGAGAGAAAGAAAAAAAAAAAATCCAGAACTGATCCCAGAATGGACCAGTTCAATAGGAATTGATACTAATATTTCTGTTTCCTTAGAGTCTCAGCTGTAAGTGTCCTTCTCCTTGCCTTGGGTTTTTTTGCATTATTCTGTGACCAGCAGAGGTTCCTTTATTGTTCGTCTGTAAGCGTTGGTGTGTGTGGAGGGAGAGGGTACAATAGTGGCTCCTTCTCCTGGGAGGGAGTAAGCAGTGGCGCACTGTTGTTTCAGTCGGGCTTGGAGGTGCCTGTTGCAGAGGGACGCCTGTGGCTCAGGCATAAACAGAAAGTCTTAGAGTTGGGCCTCTCTCGGGTTTTTTTTGTTGTTGCTGTTGTTGGTTTTTTGTTTGTTTGTTTGTTTTTTCTCGGCAGCCTCCCTGCTGCCAGCGTTCCAAGGGGTTTTAATCTAGCCCCGCCCGAGTGCCTGAGGATGCTTGTTATCCCTGAGCGCCTTAGGTGGCCCACGGGCGTCTCTCCACTGCCTGTTGCAGAGGCGCGGAAAGAGAGAGAGAGGCTATGCGCGCGGCTCCCCCCCCCCCCCCCCCCCCGCCGGCCCGGGAGCCTGCAGCCTCCAGCCGCCATCATGGCCGGGCGGCTCTCAGGGGCAGGCACTCCTCGCCGCGGACCTCCTCCCTCCTGTCTTCTCGGTCCATCACCGTACCGGCAACAATGTTTCTCACCCTGAAGCAGCTCTCCGGTTCCCACGCTCCCGCTCCTGGACCCTCCGTTCAGCCGCGGATCAACTTCTTGGTCCGGGAACGCGGAGCTGCGCTGCGGACCTTCTGTATGTTTCTCACTCCCTCCCGTCTGCCACAGCTCCGCCGCTTCACCCTCTTTGAGCCTTTGTTAGATGCCTCCCTACCGGCTATGTCGGGCTCCCCGCGGTCCTTTCTGGTGTCCGAGGCCGTCTGCTGGTGTTCAGCTGGTTCTCTGTGGGAATTACTGCGTCCTTCCGTGCATTCCCAATGCATCTGTGGAGAGGGATGCACTCCAGGTCCCTCTACTTCGCCGCCATCTTTTTTTCCTAAATATAGTTTTTAAAGACTGTAAATAGTAATCTTTCTTTTGTTAAAGGACATGATTGTTTTAAAAATATTTTATTAGCTGTTTCTGTGTTATCACAGCAGTAACCCAGGTAATAAAAATGGACCAACTGTTTATTTTTAAATCCATTGTACCAGTGTTTGTGGGGAGAAGAAAAGGAACCCATATTTTAAAACACTGAGATGTGTAGGAAAAATTAAGATTTTACTTACTGTTCTTATATTAAAATGACTTTCAATAAAAATATTGTGAATGTACATAATTATATTTTCTTTAAGCATTAAATGTAGTGAATATAAATGAATATTAATATAATTATAGACTATCTAGAGACAAACATGTTTCGGTGTGGGGGGAAGGGTATAAAAGTAGATTGCACATTACTCCAGCATTTTCTAGGTTGCTCAACATTTATTAGGTATCTGTTGTGTGCCGGACTCAAGAGATACAAAACATAATGAGAAATGTGTACAGGGCCCTGAGGAGAACTTCAGAGGGAAGAGGTAGAGCCTTGGCTGGTGATAGAGGGGGTGGGGGAGTCTGAGAAAGCTTCCCCTAGGACGAATTGTTTGAGATATGTGTAGGCATTCCATGTGGAATGGAGCTGGGAATGGATGTTCCTGACAAAAGTAATAACATGAGCAAGGTATTGAGAGCTGAGAAAGCACGGAGATTGGAAATGGTTCCTTTAAAGTATTAGTAATGGCAGAGGGAAGGCCTGCCTGCAACTGATGAGAAAGCGCTGGATTGTGTGTGTGTGTGTGTTTTTTTTTGTAAGAGAGATGGAAATGGGAGAATGGGGAGGGAGGGAAGGAGAGACAGAGATAGAAAATATGAAAAAAGTAGCTGTTTTCCTGGTAAGCAGTAGATCCTGAGAGGCTGAATGGGTTAAGGAATTCAAAGATAAGAGAAAGCTTGATCAAGAGTTTTGCCACTTTAAGGTCTTTGGGAGATGCTGGTATATCCTGAAAAAAAAAGATGGGAAAATTATTTCAGTCAGAGTATCAGGAATTGTAATGCTTGTTTCCATTTTCTCTAAAGATACCAATTAAAATATACAAATCTATGAGAATATAGGAAACAACCAGCTGTTAGTGCAAAAGCAAAATTTAGGGATTTGATGAGATTAAGTAACTCTCTCCATTTCTTGCCATTTCACAGCTTCCTTTGCTGAACCTTTTCAGGTTTCTGGCCTCTAAAGGTTAAAGTGTTCTAGGGCTTAGGCTTCTGAGCTTTCCTCTTCTTTGTACTGACTCCTAGGTAGCCTCATCTGGTTCCATGGTTTTAAATGTCATTGATATACTGATGACTTCCAAATTTATGTCTCTGCCTCTGCCTCTTCCATGAATCCAAGATTCATATTTAATTGCCTACTTGACATCTCCACTGAGATCTAAATAACATCTCAAATTGCCATGTCCAAAGAGAACTCTCTTTGTTTTGTAAATAAGTTCATTTGTATCATTTCTTTTTTTAGATTCCTCATATAAGTGATATCATATGATATTTGTCTTTCTCTGTCTGACTTACTTCACTCAGTATGACAATGTCTAGGTCCATCCGTGTTGCTGCAAATGGAATTATTTTGTTCTTTTTTATGGCTAAGTAGTATTCCATTGTATACATGATGGACATTTAGGTTGCTTCCACATCTTGGCTATTGTAAACAGTGCTGCATTGAACACTGGGGCGCATGTATCCTTTCGGATTATGTTTTTCTCTGGATATATGCTCAGGAGTGAGATTGTAGGATCATATGGTAGCTCTATTTTTAATTTTTTAAGAAACCTCCATACTGTTCTCCATAGTGGCTGTATCTATTTACATTCCCAGCAACAGTGTAGAACCATTGCCTTCTCTCCACACCCTCTCCAGCAGATATTCCTTGTAGATTTTTTGATGATGGCCATTCTGACTGTCGTGAGGTGATATCTCATTATAGTTTTGATTTGCATTTCTGTAATAATTAGCAATGCTGAACATCTTTTCTTATATCTCTTGGCCATCTGTATATCTTCTTTGGAGAAACGTCTTTTTAGGTCTTCTGTCCATTTTTCAATTGGGTTGTTTGTTTTTATGATATTAAGCCACATGAGCTGTTTGTAAATTTTGAAGACTAATCCCTTGTCAGTCACATTGTTTGCAAATATCTTCTTCCATTCTGTGGGTTGTCTTTTCATTTTGATTATGGTTTCCTTTGCTGTGCAAAACTTTTGAGTTTAGGGAATGAATGTCTGGTTCCCAGCGGGGAAAGGTGGTGAGGAGGGATAGTTAGGGAGTTTGGGATCGACATGTACACACTGCTATATTTAAAATGGATAACCAACAAAGACCTACTGTATAGCACAGGGAACTCTGCTCAATATTATGTAACAACCTAAATGGGAACAGAATTTGAAAAAGAATAGATGCAGGTGAAGAAGAAGAAGAAGAGGAGGAGGAGGATGGGAAGGGGGAGGAGGAGGAAGAGGAAGAAGGAGGAAGAGGAAAAAGAAGAAGAGTAAGAGGAGGAGGAAGAGGAAGAAGAGGAAGAGGAAGAAGAAGAACTCTTTATTTGCCCCCTCAAAGGCTCCTTCTTTCAGTAAATGGCAACTCTATTCATTCTGAAGCGCAAACCAAAAACCTTGGAGATAGTTCTCGCTATCTATCTATACTTTATTTTTTAGAACAATTTTAGATTTACAGAAAAATTGAGCAGATAGTACAGAGGTTTCCCATATAAGCTTCAGTCCAGCACATTGTTTATTAGTTGTTATTATTGTGTTGCCCTAGTATGGTACATTTGTTACAATTATTGAACCAATATTGATATACTATTATTAAGTAAAGTCCATAGTTTACATTAGGATTCACTCTTTGTTATACAATTCTATTGATTTTAACAAATGCATAATGACACGTATTCACCATTACACACAGAATAGTTTTACTGCCCTAAAAATCCCCTGTGCTCCATATATTCATCCCTTTGCCCCACACTGAACTGCTGGCAGCCACTGAACTTTTAACTTTCTCTATAGTCTTGCCTTTTCCAGGAGAGTATATAGTTGAAATCATATAATACATAGCCTTTTCAGATTGGCTGCTTTCACATCCTCGCCACCATGGTACTGTTAGTTTTTTTTAATTTTAGCTACTCTAATTCATGCATGGTAGTGTCTTGGTTTTGAGGTTTTTTTTTAATTTACAATTTCCTAAAGACCTATTATGTTGAGCATATTTTCATATGTTTATGTGCCATCTTTGTATCTTCTTTGGTGAGGTATCTGTTTGGATCCTTTGCCCATTTTTTTATTTGGGCTATTTGTTTTCTTTTTGTTGAATTTTGAGAATTCTTTTATGTATTTTGGATACAAGTCCTTTATCAGATATGTGTTTTGCAAATATTTCCTCCCAGTCTATAACCTGTCTTTTCATTCTTTTAATAGTCTTTTGTGGAACAGAAGTTTTTAATTTTAATAGAGTGCAACTTAATTATTTCTCCTACAGATCATGCTTTTGGTGTTGTATCTAAAGGCTCATCAAACCCAAACCAAAATCATCTAGATTTTCTCCTGTGTTGTCTTCTAAAAGTTTTATAGTTTTGTGTTTTATGCTTAGGTCTATGTTCCACTTTGAGTTTAATGTTTGTGAAAGGTGTAAGATGTGTATCTAGATTCATTTCTTTTTAAGTTTATTTATTTTTGGCTGCATCGAGTGTGCGGGTTTTTCACTTTGGCACATGGGCTTCTCTCTAGTTGTGGCACATGGACTTCTCTCTAGTTGTGGCATGCGCATTTTCTCTTCTCTAGTTGTGGCACAAGCTCCAGGGCACATGGGCTCTGTAGTTTGCGGCACGCAGTCTCTCTAGTTGAGGCGTGCAGACTTAGTTGCCCCACGGCATGTGGGATCTTAGTTCCCTGAGTAGGGATCGAGCCCACGTCCCCTGTATTGCAGGATGGATTCTTTACCACTGGACCACCAGGGAAGTCCATAGATTCATATTTTTTGCATATTGATGTCAGTTGTCTGGCACCATTTGTTGACAAGACTGGTCTTTCTCCATTGATTGCTTTTGCTCCTTTGTCAAAGATCAGTTGAGTGTATTTTTGTAGGTCAATTCTGAGCTGTCTGTTCTAGTCCATTAACATGTTTATCTGTTCCTTCACCAATACCACATGGTCTTAATTACTGTAGCTTTATAGTAAGTCTTAAAGACAGGTAATGTCATTCCTCTCACTTTGTTCTTCTCTGGTACTGTGTTGGCTATTTTAGGTCTTTTGCCTTTTCATATAAACTTTAGAATCAGCTTGTTGATATCTACAAAATAACTTGCTAGGGTTTTGATTGGGATTGTGCTTAATTTATAGATCACAATGGGAAGAATTGGCATCTTAACAGTATTAAGCTTTCCTATCTAGGAATATGGACTATTTCTCCATTTATATAGATCTCCTGTAATTTCTTTCATCAGAGTTTTATAGTTTTCGTTATACAGATCCTGTACATATTTTTATTAGATTTTTACCTAAGTATTTCACTTTTTTGATGCTAATGTAAAAGGTGTTGTGTTGGTTTTTCATTTGAAACTCCAGTCATTCATTGCTGGTATATAGGCAAGCAATTGACTTTCATGTTAACCTTGCTATAATCTCTTATTAGTTTTAGTCCACCCAGTTCTCAGAACTGCAAATTAATGTTAACAAATTCTGTCAATTCTCCCTTAAAACTATATCGAAAATCTGACGATTTCTCACCACTTCTGCTATACTATATCACTCTGGTGTAAGCTACTATCATCTCACCCTTGTACTATTGCAACCTGCAAAGTAGGCTTCCTTTGTAACACTTACCACATTTATTGGTACTCAGTATATTGTATATTATTTGTTTTTGTTTGTTTATTTTTTGTTTACTCTCATCCTCCCCCACTTCCTCCGTGGAAGCAGGAACTTTGTTCTGTTCGTTGCTACTTCCCCTGTGCCTAGCCTGGTACCTGGTATTTGGTGTTAAATATGTATTTGTTGGATGAGTGCATGACCTCTCTTAAACTACTCAGTTCCTGCAACAGACTTGCTAAATAATATCTTAAAGAACATAAGGTTGCTACAAGCAACCTTCCAAGAGTTTCTAAAAAATTAGAATGTCTGCAAAATTCATCCACTTGCAAAATTTATCACTATTTCCCACACTTTACACTGTAGCTATAACCGTATGCATCTGAGGAAGAGAACAGTCACAGATCTGGAGAGTCACTCTGCCAATGCTATGAATAGTCTCCTTACCTTTTAGTTAAATTCTTTTTCATCCGTATCTTCCCCCTCAACACCTCCGCCCCACTTCAACCCTTCTTTTTCCTTAGTGCCTTGGAAGAAGGACTTACATTAATGCTGCAATAAAGGGTTAATAGAACTCATTGAGTTCCTTCTTTAGAACATTTTTAGTTATGAGATTTAATTCCAAAATGCTACATATTTTTTGAAGGTTACCACATTATTATTTCCCTGTAATCAAAAAATATTTCCTCTCTCCAAAAGTATATTCCTTATTACAAATTCATTAAATAACCATTATTTTATATGAGGCCTGAAGTCTAATAACTAGTAAAGTGATTTCTGTCATTTGACTTCCCTGTGCATCAGGATGTGTGTCCTCATACTACCTCCGTTGGAAATCTGTTTCTGATGAAACCCCCAATTCTGGCAGCTTCTTTCAACTGACATAACATTTTTTTTCTTACCCTCAAAAAAAAGCTTGCAGTTTATTTTAGCAGAATGGCTTCCCACTGGGGTGAATAGCCTCACAGGCACCTAATTGTTCAATAAACCCCCTGGGATTTTAGCTGCCTTGATTTTTTACGAGGAAGGGATTGCATGATTCCTAAGGAGGTGGTCTGTTTATTCTTGAAACTTTCCTCAGGATTGAGCCTGTGGATGAATAAGGCACAGTGGGCACCAATTTAATTTTGCATTGTGTTTCAGAGTTTCATTATGGTGTCATTTCAATATATCATAATGAGGCAGATCAGGGAGTTAATGTCTTTTATTGATGAAGCTACAGCGTGTATCAGTTTGGCTACATTGAAGAGGACTGAAGGAGATATTGCTTTCTTTGAGTTGAAATGAATAATAATTTTAACCCATGATGCATTCTAGTTCAACAACATTGAAGTTAAAATTAATATTTTCTTCAACTTTCCTGTCCTCTATGCAAATCTCCAGAGATTACTTAGTCTCTGCTGTAGGATTGTTACCAAAAAAATGAATGCTAAGATTTATGGAAAGCATATAAATAGCTTGGAGAAAGAGCAGTAGCCAGATAATGTTGCCTATGTGTTTGCCTCAGGTGCATTCACAAGTTCGCTTTGTTACACTTCAAAATCACTCTGTTTTCAATGTGCTGAACTCCTCTCTGAACAGTTATGAGAAAGAAAAACCTGTTATAAACATCAAATTCTGTTACTGTTGATCAACAACTATGATTATTACTGATTTATCTCTTTCTTTAGATGGGATTTTTCCCTTGAAATATAATGAACTCAGAACCTGAAATTTTTATTATTAATACATAGGTTATGTTCTACATATGTGGATTTCTATCACAAATGAACTATAAAGGGTTTTATTATCTAAATTATTATTTTAGATTTGTGTGATGAAACAGCTCTACAATATTTTTCCAAAGAGCTGAGCTTTTAAAAAATATGCATATAAGGAAACTTTGTTCTATGGTTTCTAAATTAAGATTTCAAACTATAAGTTGTTAGAGGTCAGGTGAGACAATAGTGTTTTAGTGATGCTTCATTGTCCTCAGCATCTTTACAGCCATGCGTGATTTTTAAAATAGAACTTTGGAACCTGTTGTTGTTATATTGAGAAAGCATAATCCGTTGACTTAAAGGCAAAGTAAACATTTTTAGGAGTTTATTAGTATCCCATAAAGGAAACAAACAAGACAGATCTCAAATGAGCAAAGATGATGGCATTACTTTAAACGTACGTTAAAAAATTGACTAGAAGCGATCCTGAACGAGAATCTTTGTAAGACGTCCCAAGTGTGCTTTGAGTAAGAGAGGCAGATAAACTATTTTATTCTGTTATTACTGAGAAGATTCATTAGTAATTTTCCCCCACACACTACCAAGTAGGATAAACAGAGCTCTGAGATGGGAACTTCCATTTCATTTTGACAGTGATTTCCCTCAACTCTGAAAACAATACCCCCTTTACAACTCTGAGCTAATTTTGCAAATGTTAGGGTTTCCCACATGGGTTTTTTGAGTAAGTCTGAAAATGTTTTGCTATTTATATCAAAGAACTCTGGAAACAAATATGAATGAGATGGAAATTTCTATCCTAAATTTTAGTATATGGGCTAGAGTTCCCACACAGTTTACATTAGGAAAAAAACCATGTACACATACACATGTATGTATGTACATTTCTGATTTAAACCATGTCATACCTTGAGAAAAAGAAAACATAACATTTGTCTTAATAGGCTTTTTCCGCCTTTCCATCTGTGTCCCATCTTTGTTATACTCTGCCAGTTAGTTATTTAAAGAAACTTGTTTTTAAGTTATGTATATTACAGTGGCTTCAGAGTGTTACTTCCCATCAGTGCTGTGTGGTAAGATTTCTGATTAATATTTATGGTTGCTTCATCTAAATATCTCTTTCTAAAGTAAATCTGTGATAATAATCCAGCTAATTGTCATATAATTCAACATAGGTGGAAGTTATTTTTTAATGGGAAGGCAATTGTTACATTATGTCCCAATTTGCAAGAAAGCAAATCTAGTATAGATACTATATAATAATACTGTATTCAGTGACTACTTGACAGTTTGCAAAGCCTCTTCATGTATGCCGCCTCATTGATTCTTATAATAATCCTATTTGTAGACATAGGGGTATACTATCTTCAGATTACAGCACCATTTGTTAGAAAGACTTTTTCCATTGAATTGCCTTTGTAGCTTTGTCAAAAATCAACTGATCACACTTACAGCATATTAAGAAGTAATATTTATGGCAATATTAGCAAAAAGGATGGGACTATATAGGAGCAAGGAAATGAAATCAGAGAGTAACTTGAAGAAGTGAATAGTATCAGAAAAATTAAATATGTAGGTAACATTTTTTATCCTTTTTCCCCTTAACTTTTAAAAAGACATAAGATTGTATAAAGCAATAATATAACACTGTATTGAGTTTGTATTATGTAGGCATAATATATATGATAATAATAGCACAAAGGAGGAAGAAAGGAATGAAGTTATATTAAAGTTTCTATATTTGTTTTAGAATTGAATTAGTATCAATCTGAAGTAAATTGTGATAAACTAAGATACATTATAGTGATCTCTAGAACCACCACAAAGAAACTCAAAAAAGTACAGTTGACCCTTGAACAATGCAGGGGTTATGGGTGCCAAATCCTCTCATAGTTGAAAATCCAAGTATAACTTTATAGTTGACCCTCTGTATCTGCAATTCTATATCCACAGATTTAACCAACCAGGGATCATGTAGTACTACAGTACATATTTATCGAAAAAAACCCCACATATAAGTAGACCTGCACAGCTCAAATCTGTGTTGTTCAGGGGTTAACACAAATTAAAATTTAAATGGTGCACTAGAAAACATTGATTTAATATAAAAAGGTGGTAAAGGAGAGAGGAACAAAAAAGACGTGATGTATAGAAAACAAATTGCAAAATGGCAGATATAAATCCAACAATATCAATATTAATTTTGAATGTGAATAGATTAAACACTCCAATCAAAGGACAGAAATTATAAGACTGGATATAAAAACAGGATCTAACTACATGCTCGCTGTAAGAGAGACACTTTATATTCAGAGACAACAATTTTGGAAAAGTCTTAGCTATTTCTTCTACACTGCTGTAGTCTGAATGTATGTTTCATGTGTTGAAATCCTAAGCCACAAAGCTGATGGTATTAGGAGGTGCTTTGCAGGTGCTTAAGCGATGATGGTGCAGCTCTCATAAATAGAATTAGTGCCTTAAAAAGAGACCTCACAGAAATCCCTTACCCCTTTCACCATGTGAGGACATGGTAAGAAGGTGCTGGCTATGAACCAGGAACAGGACCTCCACCAGAATGAGAGCATTCTGGTGCCTTGATCTCCGACTTTCCAGCCTCCAGAACCCTGAGAAATAAATAACTGTTGTTTAGAAGCTGCCTGGTCTGTGGTATTTTGTTATAGCAGCCTTGATGGACTAAGACACACACCATTCTCTCCTTATTTTCTTCTGTAATTATTTGCATGTATGTTAAACTGATATTGCACCAAAGGCCTCTGTTTCATTTAAAGAAAAAAATTTCTCTTTGTACTTCAGTTTCTTGTGACCTTTTTCAAGTTCACGAAATCTTGTCTTTTGCTATATCTAATCTACCATTAAACCTAGTCAATACTTTGAAAATATATTTTAAAATTCTAGAATGTTTTCTTTAGAATTTTAATTTTTTTGCTTATAATTTTCGTCTTGTCACCCATTTTGTCTGTTTTTTCTCAATACTATAACATTTGTTATAGTTATTTTAGTCTTTACTAGTTCCAACATCTAAGTATTTCAACAACCTTAGTTTTCTGACAGTCATCTTGTATTGACTTTTCGCTCTCGATTATTAGATATATTTTCCTGCTTCTTCACATAGCTTATTGTTTTTCACTGGATGCTGGACATTGTGTATGAAGAAGAGACTGATGTTGATAGACTGTTGTTGATGCTACTCCCCACCCCAAAGAGCTCATCCTTTCCTCTATCTGGCAGGTAGAGTTAGGGTCTAATTTAGTCAGTCAAATCAGAAGTCAAGAGGAATCATGGCAGAGTTGCAACTTCGGTTATCTCAGTTCTCTTCTGGTTTCAGATGTCTTAAGAATGGAATCAGGCCTCTCTCTTCAGCAGGGCTTAGTGTTTAGGGCTTGCTTGCCATTTTCCAGTCCCTTCTCCAGCTTCTTATGCTATTGCTTAAACACAGCAAAAGTCCCATGAGTGAGAGTTGGTGAACTGGAGGGATTGGCATCTCTTAAGATTCCAGTCCTCCATGCCAGTCCATGTGCAGCCTTTACAAGTGGTGCTGTTTTCTCCTGGTCCCAGTGAAGTTGCTTGCCAGTGACTGGCTCACTCCTTCAGCCACTGTGCCCAGACTTAGCAGTTTCCCTCAGGGATGGAAATGGCTGTGTCTTAGTCTCTACTTTACCCTGAAAGGGCTCATTTCTCATTGAAATGTAGTTTCTTTAAACTTCTTTGTGTTTACCTCCCTTTTATGGCATTAAAGCAAAGTGGCATATTTTTAAATCAGGTGTTTTCTCTTTATTATCATAGGAATGGTGGTCTTTTGAGATCTTTTATATCCTAATTAGAAGTGGAACCTCCTTCTGCCCTGACTTTTGAATAAATAATACTGGAAAGGCTTTTTCAAAATGTAGAGTAGGGGTCAGCACACCTTTTCTTAAAGGGCCAGATAGTAAATATGTTGGGCTTTGTGGATGGAGTGGCAAAATTGAGGCTATTATGTAGGTACTTATATGACCATTCAAAATGTACCATTTAAAGATGTAAAGATCATTCTTAGCTCATGAGCCATAAAAATCAGGTGACCATAGTGTTCCAAGCCCTGGTACAGAGACAAATGATAAAATAATTTGGATGTTTTTATGAACAAAAAGCAAGCAAATATCAGATACTTTGAAGAAACTATTTTCTAAGGAGTTCTTTGGTATACCATCTACCACTGTCATCTATAGTAATAAGTACGAAAAATGATGATCCTGAGCTGACAAGGCAAGTTTAACTTTTATTTAGTGTAATAGAATTGCATAATACATTTTAGAAAAATTTTTAACAGAATTATTTTTTAACGTTTGTATACCTGAAGAGTTAGTTCTAGCCATATGGAAACCTTCATTCAAAAGCTTCATTCATTCTACCCAAGTATTCTAATACATACTGAGCATTAACAATTTTTTTAAAAAAGCGTTGACCCTCAAAATGGGTACAATCCAGTAGAAAGCAGACACTTAGAAGTATAAATACAAGGTAATGATTACAATGATGTAGGTTTGCACAAGATGCCTCTGAGGGGTTGGGGAAAGGTGACAGGAAAGACTTCAGAGAGAAGATGATGCTTTACTGACTCCTGAAAAGGAATTAAGGTTTTGTCAGGTAAACATTTTGTTTATCTGATATTACCAGTATTACCATATTGTTGAATTGACTCTTTCAAGGTCATTTTAGAAATGGTTTGACTATGGGGAAACAAACTTAGAAACTCATTCTCTCCTTACCTGATTACATACCTGTGAAATTTAAATGATAGGTAGTAGGTAAGCAGCCTTTTGTGACTGTTTTAAGAAACCAGTTATCACTCTGTAACCTATTATGCAGTGATTAAATGATAGTTTAGCAAGAACAATTTAGTTTCAGCTTTTCTAGAAGTTTATTGCTGTTTTAAATCACTTTTAAAAATCTTGTCTCCACCACAGGTTTTTTCAAAAGCAATATAATTACTGTAGCAAGAATATTTCAAAGCAAAGACTTTTCTTTTTAGATACTTTATAGATTCAATAGCTAGTAGGATGGGTGATAAGTCACCATAAGAATTTTTACTTAGGATTGGAAGTAGAATTTAAGGGGACAAATTAGACTTTTGCTAAAGAGAATATAGCATGGAGTTATTTATGTATTCAGCTGTAGCATGTTAATATGCTAGTAAATCTTTTTCCAATTCCTGGAAAATTGGTTAGCTCAATGAAAAAAACAACTGATCATTTTTTATTTGCCTTTTTAAGAGAGCTCCTCTGGAGGTTGCATTTTACTGAATTATTGAGCACAGTTTTTATTGAGTAGGTAATAAGGATTTTTAGTTTGTGGTAAACAAAAGCTGATAGTGCTTTGATGACCTAGATACTGGATTTAGTAGATTATTTTCCACAGCAAGCAAACTGAAATCCTTTATAACATTGATGCTTGATATATAATTTTACAAAGTTTTTTTCTCTTTATTTTTCTTTTAGCTTTTATTAAGTATCGGAATACATATTGAGAGCCGCAAAAATATCTATATTCATATCTAATAATTCTGATACTTGGAAAGATCCAACAGAATTATTTTTATTTATTGCCTTCATTGGGTATTCATTAATGTGCACAGGCTTTCTGTGGTTGCAAAGAGTGGGGGCCACTCTTCATTGCGGTGTGCAGAATTCTTGTTGCGGTGGCTTCTTTTGTTGCAGAGCACAGGCCCCAGGCGTGAGGGCTTCAGTAGTTGTGGCACATGGGCTCAGCAGTTGTAGTGCACGGGCTTAGTTGCTTTGTGTCAAGTGGGATCTTCCTAGACCAGGGCTTAACCCCATGTCTCCTGCATTGGCAGGCAGATTCTTAACCGCTGCACCACCAGGGAAGCCCTATAGTCTATTTTTTTTTTTTTTTTAATCTGAATTCCAAATTGCTCCACTGTAAGATACCAAGTTGGAAAATTGGAAAATGAGTACCCAGGATCTTTAGCTAATATAGATGCACTAAATACTGTTAGTGTCCCATTCTGTAGGTTCCTAAATACAGTTTTGATTAGCTCAGGTATGATGATCAGGAGAGATGGGTGAATACAGAAGAGAAGGACTGAAAGTCAGTAGATAGCCCTTATTTGTGAGATTTTCTGTATAAAAAGACAACTTTAAATGTTTATATTGAGCCTTCAGACATTTCCTGAGATAGCATTATGGATATAATGTTATTGCTGACCTCTTCTCCAAGATTTTACATTATTTGATCTTATTATTTGAGTGACTGTGAATCCTAAATGTGTTGTGACTTTATTTTCAGGATAAGAGAGATCTTGAAGGCATCTCGGAAACTGCAAGGCGATCCAGATTTGCCGATGTCTTTTACTTTGGCCATAGTGGAGACTGACTCCACAATCGTCTATTACAAACTTACGGATGGATTTATGCTGCCAGATCCTCAGGTCTGTGTTGAGGCAACTACCAGTAAAGAGTGAAAAAAGAAGAAAATTATGACGTGATTTTAAGTTTGAATCAGTCCATTCACAGAACCATCACTTCTTTTGCAATATGAAAATTCAAGAAAAAAAATGACTTGATTTTTCATACCTCAGAAAACTATGTTCTGTTCAAAGTGACATGTTCCTAGCTTTTTTCACAAAAATAACTTGACTTCCTTATTCTACAGAGAATTTTATAGTTTCCCAGAGTACTTCATGAAGTCATGACGCATTTAATAATTTGATGATTAACTGGCATGGAATGTAAAGGCTTATAATAGTTTTAACCAAAAGAACAGTTTTTTCAGGAGATGTTAAATTGGTTGGCATTTTGGCGGGAATAATGTAATAAATAAATGTGTTTTATATGACTTCTTTACATACATTTTTAGCATAATTGGGATAATCACATTAAATATCTTTCTAGTTTTGCTTTTAAATTACATTATCTATTGGGGAAAAAGTCCATCCTGATCTTTTTTTTTTTTCATGTTGCAGAATATTTCCCTTAGAAGATGACACCTATACTTCCCGATGCTTACTTTATTCACACAAGATTGGATTGAGACCCATCGGCCTGGTTCATCTTTTATCTCAGAGATAGTCAGGGTTGACTTATCTGGTCCCATTCCATAAGTTTTCTTTTTGAAGAATAAAACTTTCCCAGATAGAATTTATTTTGTTCAAAAATATAAGGTAGTTGCTCTAGAACTTTCTCATCTGGAGACAGTTTAATTATAATTGTATACACGATTAAGCCTAGGGTGTGTTCTGAAGGGTAGGACATTGTGAGACTGCTATCTTTTTCCCTTACTCAACCCTCTCGGTGCCTTTTGGTCACTATAGCTAGCCTGGAATGGCATTTCATGTACACCTTGACACCTGGAGAATTTACTTTAGTCTGCTTTTTCATCCCCATAGAAGGTATTCTTTCAGTTGACTTCCATGTTGCAATTACTGTTTCGTCCCTCTTTGGGTGACTTTAAGTCAAAACTAAAAATATCAGAGTGTAAAATTATATGTCTAGATTAATAGGGACCAGAGAAGTGCCACCTACAAGAGTACTGGGTCTTTTTTCCTATTCTTATTACCACCACCTGTACTGTATCATAGCTAGAGTATTATAAGAGAGATAATAGGGGACAGTGTTAACCTTAAAAACATCTTTCTTAAGTAGACCCAGTTTTTCCACTTTTGTTAATGCCTCCCAATTAAGTTGCCTAAAGTATAAAAAATTATATGCACAAAGAAGTTTCAAGTGACATTTTGGGGCACACAGTAGTCCAAATCATAAACGACTTAAAAGTTTAAGGCAAGGGTCAGCAGAATTTCTCTGGGCCAGAAAGGAAATATTTTAGGCTTTTCAGGCCATCTAGGCTTTCTCACAACTTCTCCACTATGCTGTTTGTAGGACAAAAATAACAGTAGACAGTATGTAAGTGAATGGACATGGCTGTATACCAATAAAACTTTATTTACAAATGCAAGGCCATAGTTTGGGGAATAGTCTGGGGAAATAGTCAATAAACATATTCAGCTAATGAATGGTATGTAATGTACCCATTAAAAATTAGTAATGAGTATACTGAAAAACATGAGAAAATTGTAACAAAAAGCAAGTTACAAAAGTGTATGAATGGGTATGATTATGACTGTAAATAATACACCAAATAAATAATAAAAAGATGACAAAATAAATTACTGTGATTATAATAGGACAGCAGGGCAGTAGATGGATGACTGTCTTTCTTCAATATTTTAGTCTTTCTCTATTTGTATTACTTTGTAATAAAAATGTTTTGAAATAAAAAACGTGTCCTGAGATCAATATTAGTTGTCCGTTGTTGCGTACTAATATTACCACAAACTTAGCGACTTAAAATATCACACATTTAGTATCTTGAAGTTAGGGCCTCTATAGGGTTGCAGTCAAGGTGTTGGCCAGGGCTGCAGTCTCATCTGAGGCTTCATTGGGGAAGGATCTGCTTCCTCATTCATGTGGTTCATAGCAGCTTTCTGTTCTCTGTGGGCCCTTTTACTGAGGCCTTCAGTTTAGTGGGCTGTTGGCAAGAGGCCACCCGCTTTGCCCCATTAGCCTTGCCAGCACAACTGGTTGTTGCCTCAAAGCCAGCGAGGGAGAGAGAGTCAGCAAGACGGACCTCATAATCTTATATAATGTAGTCATGTATGTCCTGACACCTTTGCCATATTCTGTTAGTTAGAAGCAAGTCATGGCTGGGACTTCCCTGGTGGTGCAGTGGTTAAGAATCTACCTGCCAATGCAGGGGATATGGATTCAATTCCTGGTCTGGGAAGATTCCACACGCTGCGAAGCAACTCAGCCTGCAAGCCACAGCTACTGAAGCCCCTGTGCCTAGAGCCCGCGCTCCGCAGCAAGAGGAGCCACTGCACTGAGAAGTCAACACACCGCAACAAAGAGTAGTCCCCACTGGCCGTAACTAGAGAAAGCCTGTGCACAGCAACAAAGACCCAATGCAGCCAATAAATAAACAAATTTTTTAAAAAAGAAGCAGCAGCAAGTCATGGCTAATTACTCTAGAAAAGAACAATAACAAGAATGGAAAAATGACCAAAAGTAGGAAAATTACAAAATTGTATAAAGCATCATTGTTGATCTATAGTAGTTTCTGACTCCTTTGATGTTATTTGAATTTTACTTTTCTTCTTGATGGAAGGTCTTGGCAACTCCTTCAGACTCCCTCTGCTTCCTCAGAAGGGCTGAAGATGCACCAATTCAGAGCAATATGTGTTTCTGTGACCCCAGTTGTCAATTTGCAGATCTCAGGATCCTAAAACAGTTTATCAGTTGTTAGGGTCTCCGCCATTTGATTTCTTTGGAGGCTTTTCATTACAGTGCTAGAAAAACAGTCTGCATTTTCAGAAAGAAATGCAGAAATAGGCTTAATGAATGTTAGATTTGTGTGTCAGATCTGGTGACCAGTGGGCCCCTATGTCTGGACTGTGAAAGGAGCTTTCTCACAGAAATCTTTAAAACTAGGTCTCAATCTCACTGTATGTCCTGGGATGTTTATTCTTTTTCAGAATGTTCCCTGTGTACTTGACCAAAGTTGTTCTGTCCAAAGCCAGCCAGATACCTGCCAGTGTGAATGATGGTCCAGAACAGTTTGGAAATGGAGACAACCCAGCTCTGTCAGTCTCATTTTAGTGAAAAATAGGTAAAGTGATTTCTTTTGTGTGATCAGGTAACTTTGAAATTGCATTTACATTTGTCTTTCTTGTTAGACTATGAGCTCCTTCAGAACAGAACAAAGAACTGTGTCTTTAAAAAAATTTTTTTAATTGAAGTATAGTTGATCTGCAATATTATCAGTAGTTTCAGGTGTACAACATAGTGATTCAGTGTTTTTATAGATTGTACGCCATTTAAAGTTATAATAGCATAATGGCTATATTTCCCTGTGCTGTACATGTATCCTTGTTTTATTTATTTTACACATAGTGGTTTCTCTCTTAATCCCCTGCCCCTGTCTCGCCCCTCCCTCCTTCCCTATCGGCACTGGTAACCACTAGTCTGTTCTCTGTATCTCTGAGTCTGTTTCTGTTTTGTTATATTCACTAGTTTGTGTTATCACATAGAAGTGATAACAAACCGTGTCTTTTTTTATGCATCTGTGTATCCCACCACCTTCCACAAACTGGCATGTACAAAGCACTCAATAAATATTTGGTGAATGAATGAATACTGATTTAAATACTAGTTCAATTGTATAATAGTTTACTTTTTGCCTGAAGGAAAACTAAAACGATCCATTTGGACACCAGAGGGCACTGCTAAATAAGCACAAAATTTTCAGACTTTAGGAATGAATTAACTCAGGAAGTGGTGCTCTTGAAAATTTATTTTCAATCTTTGGGAAATAGCATAAATAAAAATATAAATAAGTTTTATGTGCTCACGTCCCCCTCCTTTTTCTTTCTGGCATGACTCTAAAATTACACTCTCTACTGACATTAAATATGTGACTTGATTCATGCTTTACTCAAAATATAAATCTATATTTAAAAATAAAAGCTTGTTTGGGGCAAGGGTGGGTGGGTGGGTGGGTGTTTTTTTCTAAATTATGGTTTTGTTCATATCCATATGCCATGATGCATTTCATTTTTTCCTTACAAAAGCCTAATATATTAAATAAAATTTCAAGAGCAGATCACTTAGCAAGAGACTCCAGCTTTGAATCACTCATTGAACTCCTAAATACCAGTGGTGAGAGACATAAATTGCTACTGTTGTACCTATAAACTTTTCCGTTATAGGGATGCCTTCTCTAGATGGGAGCAGGATGGGGGAAAGGGTATGCGATGATTTCTCTCTAGTGCTGTCTTTGCCTTTGTATTTTGGGGTTCCTAGCCAGTTCATCCTCTGCACTGGGACAGCTTAGTGGAACACTGAGTGATCTAGGTCCAATGATTCCACACTGACTTATTTTGCTTCCTTGCCTGGGCCTCTCTAGGAGAATGTGTTGCTAAACACCAGAGATCTCTCGTGAAGAACATGAGGGTGGAGGCACTTTGGAATTCTAACCTACAACTGGAATAGAATAGTAATCTACAAAGTTCATGCAATCTGCAGTTTTTTAAAAAACTGAAATAGCTTTACACTTTTATATGCCTGGAACCAAATGACTTAACCAAAACTTCATGATGTTTCATCTTCTGTTTCTGAGCATGTTAGTTCTGAATTCCTTTCTGAGGTCACTTTTTCCATTGCAGCCCCAGCAGGAGGCCTTTCACTGCTGCAGCACAGTGGTTCCTGCCGAAGTTTACAGTTCTTCTAGAAAGAAGCTCTTTATTCATCTGCTTTCACCTTGACTGTTTACATGTGCAGAATAAGGTCGTGTTCTCTGAACAATTAGTACGGTTTTCCCTCCTTTCATACCAAGAGCTGTCCCATTCCTTTCCACCCCCGCTCTTGCAGCCTAATCTGCTTAATGATCTTTGAATAAGAACTTGCTTGGGCTCACTAAGGGAAGAGGATGGGAAAGTCACTTGACTTTTTGGACAGGTCTGCTTTTAAAATGTTTAGATGATTCTGGAAGATTAAAAACCAATTTAACTAAAATCAAAGATTGGCTTTTTAGATTTCAGGGTACTACATGGCGGTAATATTAAGAAAATATTTAATTAAAGTTCATTAATTTATTAACATATTTATCTTCAGACATAAGCTGGGCTTCTCAGTGCTTAGCTGACTGTGTTAAGTGCTGAGGTAACAAAGATTAATGAAATATGACCTGTGCTCTCAAGGAGCTCAGATAGGCAATTACAACTCTCCTAGCCAAAACTCTGAAAGAGTGTTGCCAACGTGAGTGAGGAATAGCCATCATGCAGTGTATTAAGTATGAAATTTATGCTGTTTACTTAACAGTGAAGGGGTTCAACAACTTTTGGTAAATTAAACAATTTTCAAACAATCGTATGTATATTATTTGTCCCAAAGGACTGAACATTGGACAGGATACAGAGACATATTACACAACGCACCTCTCAAAGACTTTTCATCTGGCTTAAAAGGAGAAAATCTACGTGTACAAGATAATTTGAGAACGTTACAAGGCAGTATTACAAATAGGTGCTAAATGATAATTGTAAAGCACTTTATTCACTACCAAGTGCATCAGTACTCTTTATTTTGATTCTCACAACAGAGCTGATATTATTTGCTTGCTGTTATTAGTTTATTATCCTTTGGTGGAGGAATTATGGCACCAAGTGGTTAAGCAACAGCTTCATGTAGTAGCAGGTGAGTAGGTAATGAGGTCTCTTAACATTTAGCCCACTGTTCTTTTCAGAATCTTGTATCGTGCAGAGAAGTAGATTAATGTGTGTCAAACAGCCTTTGGGAAGAAAAAAACTAATGCTACTTAGTCCTGGAGGGAGTTTCTTAGTGATTTAAAGATCAGTTGTGTTATCTTCTTATACTCTTGAACAAAGGTATTGAAATGCTGTGTGTGGATAATTTGGAAAAACATGTTCATAGGCAATATATTTATAAAGTTTTATTCCAAAGAATAAATACATTCATGTCCATGCTTTTATGTAGGCAAACCTAAAATAATAAATGTTAAATGAGAAAGAGCTCAGAAAGGTTCTTTGCTTGTTGGAGATAAATTTTGTGCTGGTACGAAAAGCAGACTCAGGGAACTTTTAAATGATGAATTCACCCTCAATGAGGAAGGGTCTTGCACCACAAATATCCCCCAGATATGCTTGCCATTGCTTAGACTCCTACCGTAATTCTATTTCTTAATCATGAAGTTTCTATCCAATTTTTGACAAGCATTTTTGCAGGACCCCATGGAAAGGCCCAGTACTAAGATTTTGGGGGACGGTAAGTCCAAATATTTATTATTAGATTGAACAAAGTTGATCAGTCGAATTGTTATGTGAATTTCTATATGTTTATTCTCAATTTCTGTACTTGCCTAGTTGCAGACCAGCGGTATTTTGTGGATTGACACCCATGTACAGACCACACTTGAGTAGCATGTATGAGAGCTCAGATGAGAAGTGATGAGAACCTGAAACCCAACAGTAGCCCAGGTATGTTAGGATGTACAAGATTATGATGCTGCTGGTTTACAGCCTGAGGAGTTTGCCAGGTGAAATCTGAAACTGGCTCAGGTAGAGAGGGCAAAGAGAAACTGAAGCAAGAGGCAGGCCCCTCAGATTGGTAGGTGGCAGTTTTAATAAGCAAGGGAACTTACATACAAGGCTTATCTTGGGCAGCCGTAAGATAAGTAGATCTCTGTATCCACCCTCTAGAATCTTCAAAGTCTGTGTTGAGACCTTGACTGTATTCAGTCATGTATTCAGTCCAGATGGTCTCAACGACACATTACTATTTCAAGGCTGCCTCCTTGAAAATGACTCCCACTGTGGGAAGTGTGGGCAAAGTGTACGTTACAAGGACAGGAGAGAGGTGAGGAGCCTCCAGTTGCCCTGGTTTAGCTTGTGGGTCAACCAGGGGTCATGTCTTCTTGATAATCTTTTCCAACAGATTTAGTAACAACCAGTGAATTAGTTAAACAGTTGTTTATTTCTTGCTCACATTGTAATGTGAGTCCTTGTACATAGACTTGGAACTGGGAATCACATCAACAGAGCCTCCAACAGCTGGAATGATCAGAAGAAGAAAGTGCTGTAGTGTCACATACTGCAATTAAATACTTCCAGAAGAGCACGTCATCCCTGCCCACGTTTTATTGGCCAAAGCAAATCACATGGCTGGCCATGATCAACTTCAAGAAGGAGAGGAAGTGCAAGTCCACTGTGTTCCTGGACTGAGGAGAGGGCACTCCCAGATAATGAAAAGCAGAGGAAAGACAGCAAGGAGGTAAATTTAATAACCGATTAGCTGTGGGAGCAGAGAAGGAGGGGAAGTTAAACCTCAAACTATTCTGAGTCACCTACTTAAATGTGAATGAGTTTCAGGTTGCAGTTGGGAGATAGTGAGAGGGCTTTTCAAGAGAGATACAGAGGTGGGAAAAGGGCTGACCTAGGGGCTGATGGGGAGAGGAGAGTTTGGAAGAGAAACTTTCTCCCACTTTTATAGTCAAGTTCTAGATTTACTGTCTGAGCTCAGAAGGGAGATCTTTTATGTATTTGGAACCTAGGATCACTGTAAACCTTACTCTTCTCCTTCTTCTGATGCATCATGGGCTGTTACACAGGCTACGTTGTCTGGTTCTTACTGCCTAAGAATGGTGGGGGGAGGGGGGGAGTATTTGTGCTGGCAGTGTAGGGGATTTAGTTGAACCCTGCAGGAATATTTCTGAAGGAAGCTGGTTAAATATGGATGCTTGGATGGAACTGGGTTTGTGAGGAACCTGGGGGCTCCTTTTGGGGGATGGATAATTATCTAGTGAGATCACAAACCTGGGGTATTCATGTAGATCTAGGGGGCTTTCAGAGTGTATTAGCATGAGCTAGGGAGAGGAAGTTGGGGGTAGACACCAGTCCTCAGGGATTCCCGTCAGTCCATGTTGGCCACTGACTGAATTGCGTATCATCCTGCAGTGCCCCTGTTGCACCTAAGTGGCTGCTGTGCCCTCCTAATCCCTGACCACAAGATCTTTCAGTACTTTCAGTACTCTTGAGCACTTGGAAAATATTTGGTTCTATCTCTGAATTCCATGGCATGTGGCTGTCTTGGGTCCTCTGCATCCTGATGCACTTTCCTAACCAGAACTTCTCTACTGTCTCAATAAAATGCTGGGTGAATGACCATAATGGTCTGGAGTCTGTGAGGTTTCGCCTGAGCCTGGAGGCAGCATCGGGTGGTTGGGGGTAGGCTGCTGGCCGCAGAGTCTCATCTTGGATGAGAAGATTTCCCCCTGGAGTGTATATTGTCTCTGTTCTGCAGCACGAACTCAGCCAGACAGGGTCAGGGCAGAGGGAATGGAGCACAGGCCTCAGCTTAGTGACCCAGTCAAGGTCTAGGTCTTTTGCTTTTGCTCTCACCACTCCCTGCCACCAGTTTTTTTTTTCCTAGTTTTATCTTATTTTAGGAGTAGGAAAATAGTATGACCATTTCCAGATCTGTTTTTCTTCCAAACATATTGTTTTTGCCAAGATTTCAGGTTTTGAAACTCAAAAGGCAAAAATTTGCCTCTTTAGTATAATCCCATCCCCGAGGCAGTGTGCCAAGAAGGGCTTTATTGAAAAAGGTTCGCAGGTAATAAGAATTACTGAGAAGGGAAAACATTTCAGTTAATACATCAAAATATTATCCTCCTACATTTGCAAACAGAAGGTGTTAATTATCATTAACATGCATATTTATACTCACAGGAACTACATAATTTTCTTAGTGTATAGCATATCTTACCAATCAGACAGTATCCTACCTGTTGGTCATATAATACTTGGCACAGGAATTCCCTGGCGGTCCAGTGGTTCGGACTCGGTGCTTTCACTGCCAGGGCTCAGGTTCAATCCCTGGTTGGGGAACTAAGATCCCACAAGCCACCAGGTGTGGCAAAACAAAACAAAAGAGCAACTTGGCACAGAGTAAGAGCTCAATAAATGTTTTATTTAATCACATTCAAGTTCATAAATGGACTACTTCTCACCCAGTTCTATCCCTGCCATTCTAAGGGATAAAACTGCCTTTCTGCTGTGTCAACCCATGTAGAAAGGGGAGCCACATGTTCCTTGGGCCACAAGAGAGATGCTATATGCTTTTGTACATGTGCTTATGCTATGAGTTCCATTATATTTTGATGTTTTCCCTTAGTAGTTTTGAGAAATCAAGACAGAGGTTTCTAAACAAAATGTATCCACTTAATATTTTATTATACATTCTTTCCTATGCTAAACCTGTGCATTTTTATTTATCCAACAGTTTTTGGGTGCAATGTAGAGATGTAAACATTGCTAAATTTGGAAACTCTACTTTTAAATAGCAATTCCCTATGCATAATTATTAAATTAAATTTGGGTTTAAATAAGTATAATTCACCCACTGTGGGCCTTATTGTTTCAGTTCTGTGAAATAAAGGGGTTGGTGGAGACAATCTGAGATCTCAAATGTTGGTCCACCTGTAACTGAAAGATCTTCCTGCATAGATCTTCCCTTTTCATCAACACTTTCACTACTCTCTTCCCATCTCCACTGTTGTATTAAAAAAAAAAAAAGTTCTTCCAATCATGGACTTTGATAATCCACCATTAGAAAAGTGGTCTTTGAATTTTTTTTTTCTTTTAAGAACTTTTATTGAGATACAGTTAACAGACAATAAAGAGCATAAATTTAGAGTGTACAGTTTGGTATCCCAACCTCCCAATTCATTCCCCCCCAACCCTCCCCACTTGGTGTCCATGTGTTTGTTCTCTACATCTGTGTCTCTATTTCTGCCTTGCATTTCCTCTTTCATAGTTGTTAGCATTTGCCTTATGTATTGAGGTGTTCCTATTTTGGGTGCATATATATTTATAATTGTTATCTCCTCTTCTTGGATTGATCCCTTGATCTTTATATAATGTCCTTTCTTGTCTCTTGTAACATTTTTTTATTTTAAAGTCTATTTTATCTGATATGAGTATTGCTACTCCAGCTTTCTTTTGATTTTCATTTGCATGGAATATCTTTTTCCATCCCCTCACTTTCAGTCTGTATGTGTCCCTAGGTCTGAAGTGGTCTCTTGGAGACAGCATATATATGGGTCTTGTTTTTGTATCCTTTCAGCCAGTCTGTGTCTTTTGGTTGGTGCATTTAGTCCATTTCCATTCAAGGTAATTATCGATATGTATGTTCCTATTACCATTTTCTTAATTGTTTTGTTGTTGTTTCTGTAGGTCCTTTTCTTCTCTTCTGTTTCCCACTTAGAGAAGTTCCTTTAGCATTTGTTGTAGGGCTGGTTTGGTGGTGCTGAATTCTCTTAGCTGTTGCTTGTCTCTAAAGCTTTTGATTTCTCCATCGAATCTGAATGAGATCCTTGCTGGGTAGAGTATTCTTGGTTGTAGGTTCTTCCCTTTCATCACTTGAAATATATCCTGCCACTCCCTCTGGCTTGAAGAGTTTCTGCTGAGAAATCAGCTGTTACCCTGATGGGAGTTCCCTTGTATGTTATTTGTTGTTTTTCCCTTGTTGCTTTTAATAACATTTCTCTGTCTTTAATTTTTGTCAATTTGATTGCTATATGTCTTGGCGTGTTTCTCCTTGGGTTTATCCTGCCTGGGACTCTCTGCACTTCCTGGACTTGGGTAGCTATTTCCTTTCCCATGTTAGGGAAGTTTTCAACTAGAATCTCTTCCAATATTTTCTCGGGTCCTTTCTCTCTCTTGTCTCCTTCTGGGACCCCTATCATGCGAATGTTGGTGCATTTAACATTGTCCCAGAGGTATCTTAGGCTGTCTTCAGTTCTTTTCATTCTTTTCTCCTTATTCTTTTCCGCATTAGTGATTATCACCATTCTGTCTTCCAGGTCACTTATTCACCCTTCTGCCTCAGCTAATCTGTTGGTTCCTTCTAGTGTATTTTTCATTTCAGTTATTGTGTTGCATATCTCTGTTTCTTTGTTCTTTAATTCTTCTAGGTCTTTGGTAAACTTTTCGATCTTTGCTTCCAGTCTTTTTTCAAAGTCCTGGATCATCTTCACCATCATTATTCTGAATTCTTTTTCCGTAAGGGTGCCTATCTCCTCTTCACTTAGTTGTTTTTCTGGGTTTTTATCCTGTCCCTTCATCTGGTACAAAGTCCTCTGCTTTTTCATTTTCTCTATCTTTCTGTGGCTGTGGTTTTCAGTTCCACAAGATGAAATACTGCTGATACTGCTTGATACTGCTGTCTGCCCTCTTGTGGCAGTCTTTGAATTTTTGAAGTTCAGGAGGCTTGAAAGGCAGAGCTTTGACTTCAGACCATCCAGGGTGACATGGGAGAGGTAAGTAATCTCTTTGAGCCTCAGTTTCTCATCTGTAAAACGACAGACAAAATATGTCCTTCTAGGTTGTATTTTCCTTGTGTGATGAAATGATTGTGTGGGGATAAACAAAGCCTTGCACATAATAAGCTGTCAGTATATCCCCTTCCTTTGCAGTCTCCAAGCACTTCCCATTGATGTGTAGTTTGCCACCTTAGGTGGGAATGCATGATAATCAGCTAAGAGCCAGGACCTAGATGCCCTCTAGGGTAGGAAGAGGATGTGTGAGGACACCAAAGATAAACATGGTTCCTTGACAGCTTTATCAGGCCTAACCCTGTTGCTGCTGCTGTTGCTGCTGCTGCTGGTGATGATGATGATGTGATGATGATAAGATTTCTTGATCCCATTTTGGCGAACCCTTTGAACTCAGATAAAGTGCACAGGAATAAGACAATTACTAGCTATGTAGTTGGTGGCTTACATCAAGTAAGGGAAATTTCCACTGCAGGGAAGCTGTAATGGGATAATTCGCTGGGACTGAAAACAACCGAGTTAAACTTAGCTCAGCACAGCACAAAAGCACATTGAAAAAATCCCTCTAAATAGATGCTGAATGTTCAGGGTGGGTTTAAGTCATGGGACCTGGCATGGAGCCTCCTGTTGATGGTAGGGATCGGGCCTCTTCTTGAAGGAATAAATAAGTAAAGAAGCATGATATAATAACTAACAAATTGTGTTTGTAGAGCCTGCTTACATTAGTGTGGGGGACATAGGGACTTTATTTTGTTTCCCTTTGTGTCCCCAGAGCTTAGAACAGTGCCTGACACATAGTGGGTGTTCCCTAAATATTTGTGGAAGGAAGTAAACAAATGAATACATAAAAAAGAATGTCAAGTAGTAATAGATGTTATGAAGAAAGTAAAGCAGGGTAAGAGGGGAGAGTGCAATAGGAATGCAAATCTAGTTAGAGAGATCAGGAATGGCTTTTCTCGGCAGGTGACATTGGAGCAGAGACCAGAATGCAGTGAGGGAATGAGTCTTGCAAGGATTAGTCATACAAGGATTAGCCTTGCAGGCAAAAGGAACAGCAAGCGCAAAGGTCTTGAGGTGAGAGCATGATGGGATCTTAGATTCTGCATTTTCAACAAGCTTTCAGGCAATGCTGATGCAGCTGGTCCATGGACCACATTTTGAGTAGCAAAGATTTGGTCTAGAGCCTGACCATGGAGTCTGTAGCTGATATGAGGTCAAGGAACTGAGAAGCAAGGTCATTGCATGAGAAAAAGAAGATGAAAACCTGCATGTGCAAAATAATATTACTATGTAAGATTATATATAAAATGGATATTAAAAATATCAGTAGGTCACATTTCAGGTGATTTAAATTCCCTTCTTTTTAGACTGTTGCAAAATTTCTACTATGTATATTTATCAGGAAAACTTCTGTTTTAAAAAGTTAATTTTAAAACAGGAAATGTTTTTAGTTAAGATACTGAATTCAAAATGTGTGAAAACATTTCTAATTAAAAAGTTTTTATAAACATATGGGAATTGACTGGGATTTGTTAGGAAAGGCTTCATAGAGGGGATGGTTTTGAAGTGAATCTTGATGTCTAAGTAGGTGAAACCTAAGTCTGAGCTCTTAGCAACTTCTTTTTCTGTCCTCGGGTGGAAATATGGAAGGATTTAGGGCATGAGTGGTATACTAGCTGTCTATAGCATTGTAACAGCTTATCCCAAAACTCAGCTGCTGAAAACAACAAACATTATCTCACAGTTTCTGTGGTTCAGAATTTGGGGAGCAGCTTAGCTGGGTGATTCTGGCTTATATTTTCTCATGAAGTTACAGTGAAGACATTGACTGGAGCTGCAGTCATCTGAGGGCTTGACTGAGGCTGAAGGATCCACTTCCAGGGCAACTTACTCACACAGCTTTTGGCAGGAGGTCTCAGTACCTTATCATGTGGAGCTCCCCACAGGGCTGATTCATTGAATCTCTTAATGATAAGGCAGTTGGGTCACTCAGAGTGAATCATCCTTGAGAAAAATAGATGGGAGGGGGGAGAGGAAGAGGACATTGCAACACTTTTTATGACACTGATATTTCTGCTTTATTCTATTTAGTCGCTAAGCCCAGTCCACACTCCAAGAGAGGGAAATTAGAGTCTACCTTTCAAAAGGAGGAGTATCAAGGGATTTGTGCCTATATTTTAAAGCCATCACAGGAGGAATGTCGTATGATAGTTCAAGGGCATTCTACTTTTCATTTAAAGTGGGCTATATAAGATTATAAAATGCCATAGCTTGCTTTGTTAGTCACTAAGCATGCCTGGTGTTTAGCAGAGTATGAGATGGAAAAGATAAAGGGTAGGAAGATGTGATAAACATCTAGAACATAATGCAAGCCACATATGTATATCTAAGTTTTCTAGAAGCCACATTAATAGGTGTACAAATAAACAAGTACAATTAATTTTAATAATATATTTTAACCCCATATATGCAAAATATTTTTATTTCACCATGTGTGTATTCAATATAAAAGTTATTAATGAAACATCTTACATTCTTTGTTTCTCTGTACTAACTCTTTGAAATCTGGTATATGTTCTACACTTACGGCACCCCTCGATTTAAACTAGCTCAATTTCAAGTGCTCAGTAGCCATGTGTGGCTTGTGATTACCATAGTGGACAGTCAAGTCTAGAGAGAAGGCCAGGAGCAGGTCATTGAGAACCTTGGATGGAATCCATGATGCAAAAGTGGGCGCAATAAAGGACTTAAGCTGAAGAGTAACAGGATCAAACATCTGTTTTAGAAAGCACTCTGACTGCCCTATGGTTAGGACCTAGAAGGATGAAGTAAGTAAGACTGGATTTAGAGAGACTGCTGGAATATTCTGGGTAGAAGATTGAACTAGGTTGTTTACACAGATGATGGAGAAGAGGGCATGTAAAGAAAGATAGTGCTAGGCTATGCCCCACAGGCCTGCAAGCCCAGTACTTGCCCAGCCACAATACCGAGGAAAGAGCCCGGAGTCAGCGACAGACAGACACATCAGTGGCTTAATGGATAGGGGGAGCTTGCATGTCTGAAGCAAGGTCCTGGAGCGACATTCCCCCACCCCCAACCCCAGCAGCAGAAGGTGGGCAGAACCTGACAGCAGTCTCCCGCTCCTGCTGGGAGGGGGAGGTTACTAGTCATAGGGGGAATTGAATTTGGCTCATTGGTTGCCAGGGAAACCAGCAGAGGGGCTTGCCCCTCACCGCTCCTTTGATAAGCTATCATGGTGGAGATAGTTCTGATCTAAAGATTAGAACTGGCTGGGGTCAGGGGCAAGCACATAGGCATTTACTGATTAGGCTCTATGACTTACAGGGAAGGTCAGTCAGGTGAGTAGGGTGTACGTGAGGCAGGGACTGGCCAAGCAGGGGCTGTACAGAGAGCAAGAGAACAGCCATCTTGGGTGGCCTGGTCATACAGACAGTAAGGGAGTGGTTTGTTCTTGGTTCAGTAACTGCTTAGATACGGAAAAGTAGGTGGTCAGAAAAGAGAGAAGCCTGGAATGATTCCAAGGTTTATGGCTTAGGTGATTGAAAGGATACAAAAAGGAAATACTGGGCACAGGACATATTCTGTTCTGGGAGGATGACAAGGGAAGATTACACATGTAGATCTGGAAGAGTTTTGATTGAGGTGATCGTGGAGGCTAGAGGTGGAGCTAATTGTAGACAGTTGGATGGGTGGATCTGGGGCTTAGAGAAGACTAAGTAGAATCATCACAAAGCTTCTTCCTTCTATGTAGCACCGCTATGAAACTGTAGAAAGTTCCAGTCTTCTCAGTTGCTTACTGTGGAGGCAGAATAAGCTGAGGAGGAAGGAGCAGAGCCCCCCTCAGGTATAGGCCTGGGGGTGCCTGCTCTCCTGGTCACTTGGGAGCAAGAGAGATGTCACGGGAACCACACTGAGTGGTCATCTTATAGAGAGGCAGGAACCCCTCAGCCTGAATATTGTGCTGTCTCATTGAGGGGACAAGGAGAAGGAAAGTGTCTGGATAAGATATCAAACGTTAAGAATTCCTGTCCCGGAGTGTGGTTGTTTACCTTGTATGTTGTCTCCACCTCTGACAGTATGTTTCCTGTCAGTGAAGTGTGTCCAGCCCCTTCTTCTCATTGCTTGATGCTGAGGCTGCAAACCAGAACACCTACGAGGTAGGCAACATGCAGGAATGAAGCAAGTGCAGAGAGAGCACGACACACTTGGCTGAAGGGAGCAGTTGCCTCTCAGCGCCCGGAGATTTTTGTACAGTGGCAACAGGGGCCTAGTTACCAGATATTCTTATTTTTGTGTGTGTGGATTTTTTTGTGAGGTTTGCACACTTTTAAACGTTGGGTAAATTTTATTTAAAAACTGAAAACCAAATAAAACATGTCTGCAGGCTCTAACTAGCCCGTAGTCGACCAGCAGTTGGCATTAGTCTGAACGCCTTATTTGTGTCCTTATATATCATGCTTGTGTTGTTCTACTTATGTTTCCTACTATGACCACCAATTTTGTGTGGCTTGCTTTTGTGTTTGCTGTTTTGTTTTTATTCCCTAAGAGAAAATATAATGGGTCAGACCCTATTTGCTGATTAATCTCATTTCTGGAAACTGGACAGAACCATTATGTGAGGTAATGAGGCCCTTCAGTCTTTTAGGGACCTAAAACAGCAGACCACACAGAAAATGGCATATTCCTCTGGAAGATTTTGGCCTCACAATTGGGGTGAGAGAGGAGTAGCCAGGATGCACTTGGTCATGTCTTGGTGATGACTCCTCTAATAAGCTCACAGATTATTTAAAGTAGATCCTGTACTCAATAGCAGAATGAAACATCAAAGTCATTCATGAAGATATTAGGTCTCATGATGAAAAAACACTCTTTCCAGTGCTCAAGGCTAAATATGTATATGTTTTAAATTGAATGAGGAGTGAGGTAAATGAGAAAATACAAGAAGAAAACTAGTGAGGGAAAATAGGAGAGAAATACATGGGATAAAATGGACATAATATGCATTACCCGTGGGTATTATGGAGCTACACGCCTTACGTTTATGGACGAGAAGCAGTGCTTCTCTCATCCTGCTCTTTACTCCTCTTCCTTCTTTCTTAGCCTGTGGGGCAGAGCTGCTACAGATGGGCAAGATTCTAGGACACTGGACCGTGCTTGCCAGTAGGTGCATTAAAAGATCATGGACTGTCCACTAGAAGATTGTGCACAATGTCCGCACAAAGACTCATACACTTATACACGTATGTTCACAGCAGCTGCATTCATAGTAGCCAAAACTGATACTCAGCAATATAAAGGAACAAACTACAGAGATAGATAGATAGATGGATAGATAGATAGATAGATAGATAGATAGATAGATAGATAGATAGATAGATGATAGCGTTCATACAACATTCTGTTGAACAAGAGAAGTCAGAGCCCAAAGAGTTCATACTATATGATTCAATTTACATGAAACTCTAAAAGAGGCAAATCTCATTTATAGGGACAGAAAACAGATCAGTGGCTGCTTGGTGCTTATAGTGGGGGGCATGGAATACAAAAGAGCATGAAGGAATTTTCAGGAGGAATGATGGAAATGATCATATCTTGATTGTCGTGGTGGTTACACATGTGATTATAGTTCCAAAACTCATAAAAAAAAAACTCATCACACACTTCAAATGGGTATATATTATTTTATGTAAATTATACCTCCATACAGTTGATTTAAACAAAAAGGTCATGAATAAAGATCAAGTTCTCTCGGGTGCTCTCCTGTGCCTCTTTCACCTGTGCTGCAGAAGCAGTCACTAGATCTAGCTCTCCTTTCTGCTTCCATGTGACCCAAAGGCAGGGAAAGTCAGGGCCTTCCTGCTTAGAACGTGCCCAGCTAGCTATCTTATATCATGAAGGCTTTTCATGTGTTTGGGCTTTTTCTTTCATTTATGGCAGATGAGGTGTGGTGAAATCTTCAAATTGGGTTTGGACTTTTGGGGAGAAAAAGTATGCCTCTCTAAGCCTTCAGACTTGCTCAGGTGCTCCAGCCCAGCTTACAAAGGCTCTGAGCTGGGGTAAGAACCCAACTTTAGCTGAGAACGAGACACTTACTTTCCTTTCCTTTCCCATTGTTCTGTAGGTATATAGCTCCATCAGGGATGTTTTGGAGAAAGAAGGCTGAGGTTTAAGACATGATTTTGGTAATCCTAAAACCCTTGTAAAAATACTATCTCAACATCATAATTATTTCTAAAATAAGTCTTCCGTAGGCATACCATGCTCATTCAGGCCTCACTGCCTTTGCACATGCATTGCTTCAAGCAGGAATGCCATTCTCCAGCTTAACACCTCTCTGGCTTGTCAGATACTTATTTTTCAAAAAATCCAGCTTGAGTCATTGTCCCTAATGCTTCCCACCCACCAGTCTCAAAGCAGATCTATGTATTTCTTGCTGCATCGTGCGAAAGAAGAGACGGGGCTTGACTGTCATACAAGATGAGTTCACATCTTGACCTGCCACTTACAATGTGACTTTAAGCAAGTTATTTGTCCTCTCTGAGCCCTAGTATATGTATATTTATATATATACAGTCACTGAGGTTTAGAGATTGATATACATATTTATGTGTTTTTTTCATTTCTAAAATGGAGATGATAATTCCTACTTTTTAGGCTGTTGTGTATATTATATGAAATGATTAAAGTACACAATTTGCAAAATGAAGATGCATAATATATTCTAGCTATTACTGTTAGACGCTGGTGGCAGAAACAGCTACCAGGCTGTTCTTGCATCTGGGTGTAGACATGTGGCATGGAGACAATGGGATGCAAGCACTGTGTGTCACTCCTGGGGCAAGGACTTTAGAAAAGGGTGTCCCTTCTTCCCTCTCTTTCCCCTTCCATTGCCTGGAAGCAGAAGACAAAGGGGTCCTGGGAGATGATGGGACCACAAGATAGATGGAGCTTTGTTGTCCTTAAATCACCACCTGGAAGAAAGCTCTCTGTCACCCAGCAACACCTGCGTTGGATTACATAAGGAAGAAACAAGCTTATTTTGTGTTGGGTCCCTGAAATTCTGGGGTTTATTTATTATAGCAGCTTGTGTTAATTACCCTAGTGCATTTAGAAATGGGCACTTCAAAGTGAGGGTGAATGTAAGAAAAACCTAAAATATGTTGCATTGACTCAGCAGTTGGATGGTGGGTGGCACAGACACGATAGTGAAGGCTGGGAAGATGGAGACCAATGGAAGTGATGGCAAAGCATTTGGTAAGTCTGTTGCTACTGATAATTTAAAAGGCAGGCCAAGTGCCTTACGAGCCTTTGTCTCCAAGGGAGAGACTGGTTATCACTTATTGCATTTAAGAAAGTATAACAAGACAGAGATATGCTCAGGCAAGAACTGGTTTGTGTGAGAGCAGAAATGAAAGGGACCAGATGGAGTCCAGAAATTTGATGCTTCACAGGACTGGAAGGGAAAACTACTTATTGGCTCAAAGCAGAAGATGCGACTGAAAAAAGGCTTGAGAGGTGCGTTTAAAAAACTCAATTTACTACATGCCATGCTAGCTTCTATAGAGGTTATAAAATAACTAGGGACTGTTCTCTGCCCTCAAAGAGTGTGCAATTTACTAAAAAGGATAAAACGTGTACAAATAACTGTAGTGGACACAGTTAATGACTGAAATATCTGTTGCTATAAATAATGGAGGAATTACAACCTTCTGGGGGAACTCAGAGAAGGGGTTCCCAAGGGGACTAGGAAGCTTGGGCTTTGGTTACCCATCAAGCCCTCAGAGTCATGAATGAATGAACCTCAGTCTTTCAAATTCATCTGTACCTTTTTGAAATATCAGAGTACAAGTTTGGCCTGTGGAGCAGCAGCTGATACCTGGCGCAGTGGAGGATCCCTGCAGCCAGCCCATGACTACCCTGTCGATATTCTTCCCCAGCTTCACAAGTAGTTCAGGCCGAGACCTGCTCAGGTGCCCTCCTTAGGGCCTCATTTCTGTAAAGGTGGAAGAGGACCCTGCTCTCCTCATCCTTCCTCAACTGCCCTGAGGGTATGAGATGGTCCAGACCTTAAAGCACTGTGTGTTTGCAGAGATTGCTTGTTTTTAATGTCCTTGTTTTTTTTAATAATCATCTTTGGGCAAAGAATAAGAACTTGCAGCTTCTTAGTGTTTCCTGGCATGAGCCTAGTACGTTTTTAGCTTGTTTTTATTGCCTCTTTGGCTGCACAGAGCACTTACCTAAAAATAGAAAGGTACACCACTATGGACAGGACTGGAATAAGATAACATTTTCTTTCCAATCAATTCCCTTGCATCTTCGAGCGAACCCTAGGTACTCTTCTTTTGTCAGAGTGGCAAGAGTGAACAGCAAAAAAGAAATAATATTGAGTTGTGGAGCTTTCCAAAGTAGAAGTCAACGACTGCAAAGCCTTCCAAGGTAGCAGGTCCAAGGTAGTTAGTGCTCTGAACTGACTCTCCTGTGACCTTGGGCAAACCACACAACGATGGTCAGCAACACATACATGTCCTTTGGAGGCAGGGCGGTGTAGTGGAACGGGCAAAGCTGCAGTAGACCCACATTGGATCTCCTGCCCAGCCCCGTATTTAAGGGTGACCTTGGATAAATTTACTTAAACTCAGCTATAAAATGGGTGGTACTAATAAAACCTATCTCTTAGGGCTCTTATAGGGGTTAGACAAGGGGAATATATGTAAACTATTCAACACATTTTCAAGAAATAGTAGCTATTATTTTTTGTAGGCTGATATTTTATAGCATTAATGTTTCAAATGTGACCGTATTTTTAATTTTGTTTCTGGGGAAATTCTATAAATTTATTTTTGATAGTAACAAAAAGCAGCTTTCATCTACCACATCAAGTCTCTCTCCATTCATTCAGGTGAGAGGGTTTCATTGCTGGAGGCAGCACTGTGTAGTGTTAGAGCAGGGACTCTAGCATGAGTCTTTGGGACTCACATCCTGGGATGTGATCTTGAGCAAGTTGCTTAACTTCTCTGGGACACAGTCCTTTGTCTGCAATTCCAAAATGAGACTTTTTTATGAGCTTTATCCCACTTAGTATAAATCTTCCTAATTTTGATGCAGAAATATTGTGATTGAGTCTAGGGGATTCCCCAAGACCCTGAGGGAGTTCTGTAATATATGTTACATGTGCCATGTTATCTTTACTAAATCTGATTCTGAATTTCAAAACTCATCTGGCTCCAAGGCTGCTTTAAGCTACATTAACTTCATGTAAGCCTCTTGGAACCTTATTGGCTGTTATTGTCATCCTCGGACCAATTCTTTGAGGCAGCAATTATTATCCCATTTTATAGATGAGGGAAATAGGGCACAGAAACTTTAAGTAGCCAGAGAGCTCATATGTGGTAGACTTAGAATCCAAAGAAGACATTTCTGACACCAAATCCCATGCATCCTCTTGAAACAGATTTATTCCCAGGGCCCTGTACTTGCCCTGGCAGCATTAATCCCAATTAAGGTTCCACTCAGAGAAGTTAGGAGACACCACCAGCTGGGGCTGCCCTTTCCAAACATCTCCTCAGGGAGACCAGCTCCGATGTGGGCTCCCCACCCTCTTCTCATGGCCACGCAGAGGAGGGAAGAGTGGGGTGCTGGTAAGGCTCCCCACAGAGGGCTGCCAGTGACACGGCATGATGAGAGAGTGTGGCCTGCACACTGTCCTGCTGCATGCCTCTGTCCATCTCTCTCATGGCCACCCTGTCTCAGTTTGGGTCCCTCCAGAAGCTGACACTGAGAAAAGGATTTCAGGGCAAATAGTTGATTGTGACACACAGGAAACACCATTTGCCATTTGGCAGCGAAGAAGGGAAGGGGAAGCAGCCAATAATAGGTATGTTATTCGTCATTTTCTACTGTGAGTAACTGAAATTCCACAGGGAGACGTGAGGTCACAGTGTAAAACACATGCCTCAAAATGATCTCGCCCAAGGGATGAGGGAGTTGAGGTATTTATACTCCATCCCTGGAGAGGCATTGGTTGAGGGTTACTCCCAGGGATGTCCTTGGCAGACAACCAGAAGCATCACGGCCTTCTTCGTTCTAAAATATGAGGTCTAGGAGATAGGAGTGAAGCACTGCCAGGGTCTGGTGCACACCCTTTTGTCCAGTTCTGTGTAGTAGCAGGAAAAGCCCAGGACGGATGATGTCTCACCCACCATGGGTTTGATGTCCACTGACAGCCTCACCTACCCTCCAAAAGTTCCCACCATACTGCCTGCTGTGGTGCCTGAAATTTGTACCGTTAAGTCAGTCAGCAGTCTCCAGAGGCCACCAATAAAATATCAGGACATTACCCAGGAGAAGGAACAAGTGAGCTATGACCTTTCCTTTCCTAGCCAGAGACTTACCTCAAGGGAAAACCTCTTGGAACAAAGATGTTTTAATGGAAGAAATATCAAGTAAATTCTGATAGGGGTGAGGGTAAGGGAAGAATAATAAGCGGTGAGTCACCACCAGTGAAGACCCTGGATAATCTGGGATGCCAGCTGCCAGATTGGAGGTGGACATGGAGGAGGTGGCCTCTGAAGAGAGTGGCACCAGTGGGGGACCCAAAAGGGTGACTCAGAGAAGGAAGGAGCCCAAAGGGACATTTTCCTGTTTCCCAGTTTTCTCCAGATCAGCGGGCCTGGGAAGGAAGACTCCCTTCACTGCTGCTGAGACCACGAGCACCTGGAAGATAGTGACCACATCTTCTTGTCTTGGCATTTGGAGCTCAGCACAATGACGAGCGACTCGTCTAACTGAACTCATCTTTCTTTTCTTCCTAGAAAGAAACACTTTATTTTAAAATGTATTTTCTTCTTGTTCTCTGTATACCTGGGCCTATGATACCGCTGTGAGTACAGGGGAAAGCAGTATTTTGGAACTCACCCCAGTTTAGACTCTCCTGGTCTTTATGTTCATGCAGTTGAACCACCAGGCTTTTCACACACTTTACGTTCTCCTTTCAGGCGGTGATCTGGTGGACACCAGATTCTTAATCTCTTCTTCAGTTTTCTGCAGCACTGGAGGGCCTGTGTGGCCTTTCCTCTGGCCTAGATTCTTGTTCTTCCAGAGTCTTGGGCTCTAACCCAGTGAATTCAGTGCTCTGCTCTTGTTCCCACCTGCCAGTTTCTCTCTGACTTTTCTACTAGCAAGCCTGCATTCATACAAGGGCGCTCTCTGTATCTCCACTTCTCCTTCTATAAAAAAAAAAAAAAAAGCAACACCAACAAATTGCTTATTAGCAGTGAGACTTTGGGCAAATTACTTAACCATCAGTTTACTCAGCAGTAGAAAGTAGACAATGCCCCTGACTTCCCAACCTTGTGGTGAGGACTCAGTGAGTTATTATGAACTGAATCGTGTCCCACCAAAATTCGTCTGTTAAAGCTCTGACCCCCAATGTGACTGTATTTGGAGCTAGGCCCCATAAGGAAGTAAACAGGTTAAAATGAAGTCATAAGGTGAAGCCTTAATTTGATAGGACTAATGTCCTTATAAGAAGAGGACGAGACACCAGATCTCTCTCTTTCTCTCTCTCCCCTTGTATGCACAAAAGAAAAGGCATGTGAGGACACAATGAGAAACTACCATCTGCAAGCCAGGAAGAGACACCTCACCAGAAACCAATTTTTTTGGCATCTTGATCTTGGACTTCTAGCTTCCAGAATTTCGAAAAATTTAATTTCTGTTGTTTAAGCCCCCCACCCCCACCCCAATACTGTTGATTTTGTTTTGGAAGCCCTAGCAAACTAAAACAGTGGTAACTCATATAAAGCGCTTTGCTGCAGCACCTAACACAAGGTGGAGAGTCATTAAGTGTAGTAATTGCTATTATTATTGCTTTTAATAAAATACCTGCCTTTCTAGGAGAGAAAGAGAATTCTAGAAATCCTGTACCAAACAGTTGCAAATCCATTTTAAGCTTCTGATGAGAAATTGAGGCCATCAGACAGAAAGCAAACCATACCACTGAAATTTTCCAACCCTATTTCTGTACATAAGTCATAATGATTTGTGTCAAATAATATGACTGCATCGTTCCTCTGAGGAACTTAATGTGCTTATGCCAACTACTTATCCATCAGGCAAATGTTTGCATCCTGAGGGTGAGCTAAGAGAGTGTCTTAGATGGCTGGGTGCCTGAGACCAGGACTGTGCACAGAGAGGCACTAATAAAATATGATAATCGTATTTGTTCCACTCTCTCTGTAGTTTAGGTTTTGCAGTCTGGAAGCAGGCCAGACTGGTCCATTTTAGGAATTGCAGGGTTGAGCTTACAGTACAAGACAGATTTTCCTTCTAGTTGGCCTTGACTTATGGCCGTTCCATCTCTTTTAGAAGCACAGCTAACTCTGACTCATGGACACATCAGGGAGAGGAACCTCCCAAAACTCCGTTCTCTCACTAAAACTCTGAGGTTCTGGTTTCTTAATGCTGTTTACATTCCTCAGGATGCCTCCACCAGGCCCCTCCAGGTAGACTTGTAGGCTTCGGACCTCCTATGGACAGATCAGGGAGAGGGCAGGAGAGGCCTCTTCAGCGACTGCAGTTCTTTTTGTCTTCATTCTTAATCCAAATGAATGCATTAGAGATGTACCAAAATCTCTGTGGAAAAAAGAACCATCTGAGATCACTGGTCAGAGATCTAAGTGGTGTGGAAAGAGGGAAAAAAAAAAGTGCTGAGTCCTGATAAATGGGAAGGGGGTTACATTGGCTAAATTGAAACCAGTTAAAGGGGTTCTTTTGTCTGTTTTCTTTTTACTGAAATTTTAACTTAAATCAGTATTGTCCAGCTGTCCCCAGAAACTACATAAGGCATAGATCAAATTTCTATTGTTCTTTCCTGCTACTGCCTCTCCACTGACCCTGGCTTCACACAGAAGGGTGTTGCAGCCTATAGGATCCCTTGCCATTTATTCCTCTGTCACAGATGGATGAAGTGCTTGAATATGAATCACTAAACCTACTTCTTTTTGTATCTCCCAGATGCTGAGTACTTGTTCTCTGATTCAACGTTGATGCAATGTATTCATTAAATCCAAACATTTACTCAACACTCCACATGTGCCAGGCCCTCTTGAAGGCAATGGGTAGGCTGAAGCAAATAAGACACAGATCCTGCCTTCAAAGAGCTCCAGTTTAGTGGGAAAGCAGAGAAATAGTTACTAACACATGGCAGCAGAGGAGCACAGAGCATGGAGAAAGGCTTTGAAGAGAGTACCAAGGGATATGGCGGTGACCTTCCGGTAGGGAAAAAGAAGAGAAGCACCTTCGTGGGAGGGAAAATATAATGGGGAAAAAGAAGCAGCCAGCTGATTGTTTTTGAAAGAATCAATCTTTTTGATGTATGGTCAAAGGCAGCTAGGGATGTCAATGTAGACTGCAGATAGCTTTGGCTTGGGCACCAACGAGTAGTGTCAGTAGGTGAAAGCCTGAGTGGAAGAAACTTGCTCACATTGAGCAGCACTATGTAAATATTTGGTTCAGAATGGATGAAAGCAAAGGAGGGAGGGAAGGAGGGATGGAGGGAGGGAAGGAGGGTTGGAGGGAAGGAGAGAGGGAGGGAGGAAGGAAGGAAGGGAATCAGCTTATATACTTGAGAAAATATCATATATGAATCCATCTGCCTCCATTCCATAATCCCAGCCCCTCTTCCCAGGAGGAGTTGAGAGATTGGTCCACTAGTGTTTCTCTTTAGTTTTCATAAAATACAACTAGTAAACACCAAGTTCATTGATTCCCTTATTTCTCAGAAGACTAAAGAACGGACTGACCCTGTACCAAATCTCTGAAAGTTTGTTGATTTAGGAAAAGCAATGATAATGTCTTTTACTACATAGGGTGATATTAAGATGGATCAAATTAAGTATATATTATTATCTGGTTTGAACAATAGGGTTAATTAGCATGTAGCTTTATGTTGGTGCCCAAAATCTGTTATAAACAAGTCACAATGCTATTCAGATTGTGTCATTCTGAAAAAAGGTATCCAGAAAGGTTCCCTAGCATATACCTACACAACTGTCTAGCTACTAAGTTAAAGCTCAATTTAAAATTTGCTGTAAGCATTTCACATGAATTGAGGCCAGTGGTAAAATGTGTAAGATGGCAGCTGGGGAGGAAGAAGAGATCGCGGGAGCAGGAAGTCCACCTAAGAACACCCACACCCCTCTAGAGCTACATTCCTCTGTTTTTTCTACTTTCTTCCCATTACCTCATTGGGCTTAACTAATGGAATTTGGTTTTGACTTTATCTGCTTAACATTTTTTTACATATCTATAGACCTAGATAGTGGTGGTAAAGAAGTTGACTCAAACTTGCTCAGGCCAGACATCAGATGACTGAAATCATTATGTCTTATTCATCCCTGCACCCTGAGTATCCAGAGTAGGTGCTCAGTATGTTAACCGGCTTCCTTGCTCCACCTAGCTTTACCACTAGAAAACCAGGTTCTTCAGCAAATGTTTATTAATCACCCACTCCTTGCCAGGTGCTGGGTCAGGCACTAGGTTTATAAGAGTGAGCAAAAGAGGCATGACCCCGTCTTCCTGGAGCTTGTTGTGCTTAAAGAGAAACAACAGTCAAATCAGGAATTACAAGAAATTATAAGATTGCAGTATGGGAAATGGGGTGTTGATGGGGTCAATACCTCGGGACTACATCTGTTGGGGAGGTGGATCAAGCAGTGTTTCCTGGTATAAGTGACTCAGAGCAAATTAGTCAGAGTTCTCAGCTCTCCTAGGATTTATAATCTATTTAGAGAAAGAAAACTGTCACGCAAACAAAAGTAAGAAACAGAATGATGTAAGATACTCTAGACTCAGTGTTAGATCATGGATTGTAGATGGTAGAAAGGGTGAGATCAGAAGCAGAAGTACGCATGGACTTTTTCAGGAGGGAAAGGCTTTTGACTGTCCTTGATAGATGGGTAGAACAGTGGAATAGAACAAGGAGAGAAAAGGCTGCGGTGACAATTGCACACAATTGGGCAGGTGAGGCCTAGATGAAGGAGAGAAACTGAATTAGGTGACACCTGGAAAGTCAGGGAGAAATAGAAGTACAGTCATATTGCAGTTGTTATTTTTCATAATGTGATAAAAGCTACAATCTGTCAAGTTCCAGTCTGGGTTATGTGCTAGGCAGGAAATGTTTAACAACAAGCCTACAATTCATCCTCTCTCTTTACCGGGGGGCACCACAGGAAAGACAGAAGGAAGGTAACTCAATCAAATCTTCATGTAAACATGCTAATGATAGACATCCAAGTAAGCACACTAATGACATTTGCTAGTTGCAGGGTCCTTATCTATGAAATGCTTTTGTAAGGAGACACCTGATCTGCCTGGGTTGCTCCTTTGTTACAAATCTAGACTCTATGGATGCATTGAGCGTGGTTTCTGGGAAAAAGTAAAGTAAAGTAGGTAACTATCTGAGTATAAATATGAAGGTGCTTCTCAATGACTCTTTTCTGTGTAGGTGATGTGGCCACATATGTGACTTAAAGGTTTCTATGTTCCTCTAGGCAAGAGAGTATCTTGGTGGGTCATAAATGGGCCTGGGGGGCTGCAGTAGTCTCAGACAACCTTTGCTTTACCTGAACCTTGCAATGACCTGTTTCACTGATGTTATTAGTAAAGCTAGAGACTGGGTAAGATCTATCCTTGCGTCTGCTTTAACAACCTGATCCTTTGTGTTTTCTTAGGTACTTTACATATATTGGCTCACATCAACCCTCTAAGGTAGATGCTCAGAGAAATTAGTGAATGTGTCCAATATCACACAGTGAGGAAGCAGCAGGCTTTAATCACAGATCTGTCTCCCCAGACCATACTCTTCTCACTGCTTTACATTTCCCCCTCTTTTAAACTTGAGTGAAACAGAACAGGTCATGGAGGCAGGAGGGGGGCACTTAGACCCTAGAGGACCATCAGGAGGCCCCACAAGCCCTTTGAGAGACACATCCCCAAAGTACAGTTTTAATGAGAAAAGTCTTTCTGGTATAAAACCTGATTCATTTGAGACCCCAAAAGGTAGTGCTTGTGTCACATTTTCCATGGAAGTTCATTTTCAGCAGAGGCAAAACACTTACATCTCCACTGGGACTCTGCAACTCATGGAGGGTTTGTGTGCTATCGGGGGAGTAATACCACATTCTTTGAATGCTGAGAGAATAGCTCAAAAACTCTGCCCTTGATCAGAATCAGATGATATGAGTGGGAGTTTCTAATTCCATTTTTAGCCCTGAAGCAAGCTGGGCCTTGTGGGAAGACTCACTAATCCCTGACGTGTTGGATCAGCCACATTTCACATGGGCTATAGTTTTGAGGACATTTGTGGCATTCATTCATAGCTCTGAAATTTGTGTGGTATTTTTTTTTTTAACATAGTCCTTTGCAGAACATTAGGATCAGCTTCTTTTCAGGGAACTCAAGTTCCCCTTTTTAGAAAACTAGTCTGTGAATAATGGGAAAGGAGGGAGACCATATCAAGGAATCCATTTCTTCTTTTCTGGAGAAGTAAGTGGCTTCATTCTAGTTGCCTCAGGTCAAGGAGTCTTATTCTTAGGGGACAGCTGCCTGATGCAGCTCCTTGGTTCCTGTTTAAAGCACCACAGGACATTCATAACTGAGATGTGACAGATTGCCCCATGCCTGGACCTCTCGCTCAGGGCTGCCAGCATTGTTAATGAACAGATGGAGCCATCCTCCCTTCCTTGACTGTGTCTGTTTAATCAACTTTGGAAGTAGCTATTATACCACCAGCTAATAAAACTGCTTAATAAATATCTAAATTGCAATACCTCCAGAAAGATGTTCATCTTGATAGAAAAATCTGACAAAAGAATGCCAGAATCTTTATTTCAGATCAAAGCAGACCCACACAGACCTTGTGTCTATCTTCAGCAATATGTTGAGGGGCACTTTAACTTGGGTCTTACTAAGAAAAGCAAAATCTTAGTTGAGAATTACTGAAACCTATGGAGCTGAGCTGAGAGAAGACAGTGGTCTGATGTAGACCTTAGGTTTGTCTTCTGGATTCCACTGACCCTCTTCTTAGGCTACACTGTTAGTATCCTGCTCTGATCCTCACTGGGTTATTGCTTTCTTTCTTCTAGACCCTTACCAAATTCAGAGTTCTTAGTCTTTGTTCATACTTTTACTCAGTGTTCCCTTTAAATACAACCTTTCTCAGTTACAAAGGAGAATGTGATTCTTTCCAGTGCATGGCAAAATACTGGCTATTTACTGTGTTTACTACCAGCTTTTTTGCTGATGATCCTGGTGCCTTTCCAAACCCAGCACTAGCTATTCTTTGTCCTGCTCTTTATGTTCTTTATTTTGCCTGCCATGTAATGGAAGAAAATTATAATAAACACATTTTTTTAAGGAAAGAACAAGCTCCAGCTGAATACGAATTTCCTGCAATGTGTTGTAGGGCTATCTTTGTAATACCATAGTCCATTGGAATCATCTTGGCTGCAAATAAACAAATACTTAACTAATAGTAACTTAAACAAGGAGGAATCTATTTTATGAGGGTGATTAATATAGTGACAGGGTAGTGAGGATTCCAGATTGACTTGTCATTCTTTAGTCTTTCCCATATGGCCATCTAGCACTAAGCATTATGTCTTCACAACAATAGCCAAAGGAAGACAGGGAGAAAGTGCATACCATTAGAGTTTTCACTCTCTTTTTTAAATAAGGAGGAAAATTTTTCCAAAATTTTACTCCCTGGCAGATTTCTGCTTAGTATCAAGTGTCCGGATAGGGTCACATGCCTATGCTCTACCTATGATTAAGCTGGGAAAGTAACTGGCCTCTCTAGTGGAAGTGGACTTCTGTGTGTAAGAAAGAAGGGGAAAAGCTGATAGGTAGTCAACCACTGTTGTGGACTAAATTCTTATGTTGAAAACCTATACTCCAGTGTGATGATATCAGAAGATGGGGCCTTTGGGAGGTAATTAGGATTAGATGAGGTCATAAGGATGGAGCCCTCATGAATGGGATTAGTGCCCTTGTGAGAGTCAAGAGAGAGCTTGCTTCCTCTCTGCTCTTTCTGCCATGTGAGGATACAAGGGAAAGTCTGAAACCAAAAGAGGCCCTGACCACGCTGGCACCCTGACCTCAGTCTTCCAGCTTCCAGACCATGGGAAATGCATTTCTGGAAGCCATGCAATCTACAATATTCTGTCACAGCAACCTCAACAGACTAAGACAACCACAACCGCCAAACACGCTTAAAGTTTAACAGCCCAGGGTTGGATTACATTTAATATTGTCACACTTGCTGTCACATGGGCCACACATGCAGTTAATATGGAGTCATAAAAGAAGAGACTCATAAGTTCAATATAAACCCATCCTCTCTCTTCTAGAAACAGATAGTTGTCTATCTCATCTTTTTAAAATCGTGGTAAAATGTATATAACATGAAATTTACCATTTTTAACCATTTTAAGTGTACAGTTCAGTGTCATTAAGTACATTCACATTGTGTGCAGCTATCATCTGTCTCTAGAAAGAATTCATCTTCCCATACTGAAAATCTGTATCCATTAAAGAATAAATTCCCCTCCCCCCGCCCCACAACAACCATCATTCTACTTTTTGTTGTTTTTTAATTTGGCTTCTCTAGGTACCTCACGTAAGTAGAATTATGTATTTGTTCTTCAAGCTTACTTTCAAAGTATCTGGTAACTACTCTTGAAATGCACTCCCTGCTTCTCCTCCTTTTCCTCCTTCTCCTCTCTTCACAGAACCCTTTCTATCCTCCAAGGCTCGACACAAAGATTTTTGAGTTGCTTCAGCTCATGGGGATCTCTCCCTATCCTGGACTCAAAGTGCTCAGGGTACACAACTCTCTTACTCCCTTGGCCCTTGGATGTACTGTCTCAGGCCATAGTTTGAGTTATTATTCTATATTAACCATCATTTTGTGAGTGACTGTCTTCTCTCTCCAACTAGATTGTGACCCCCTAAAGGGCAGAGACTGAATGCTTTTCTTTTTATCCTCCACAACCTAAGCTTTCTATGCAATAGACACTCAGTCAGTACATGTCAAATCTTCTGCCCCTCTTTAGGAAAGTGGCATAAACCAGCTGTATAATCAAGAAGCTCTTGCTTAAGCCTGATCACACTCTCTGGTTGAAACTTACGACCATTTTTTTCTTATTTGATCTTCCCTGCAACGGACAGGTGTCCTCATTAAACTTGTATCTATACTTGAGAAAGGTTAATGCATCTCTCTTTGTTTCTGCTTTTCCAGGCTAAGCCAAGATAATGAGGCAGAACCACTATATTTACACAACACCTTTTCCTAAGAAACCCATAACATTTCCCTCACATTAAGATCAGTTCTGGGGCTTCCTAGGTGGCGCAGTGGTTAAGAACCCGCGTGCCAATGCGGCGGTCACGGGTTCGATCCCAGCTCTAGGAAGATCCCACATGCGGCGGAGCAACTAAGCCCGTGTGCCAAAAAAAAAAAAAAAAATCAGTTCTTCTTAGTAGCTCAAAGTCAACAAAGGTTTCACAATCTGGGAAGAAATTCCTTTTTTGTAAGTTATAGTTAGGAAGTCCAGAGCCTCTGGCAAGCCTTTATTTTTTACAAAAACTCCTTTACTAATCTGGTTTAACACCTACTAATACCCAGAGGATAGCATGCACATACACACACACGCACCTGCACACCTGGCCCCCTATATGCAGCCTTGATCACAGCAATACACATTATTGGATCATTTCTAAAATCAGAACAGGAGCTTCCCAGAAAATAACCTAAAACACCCAAGGATTATACTTTGTGTACCAAAACTCTTAGATGTAACAAGAGCTGGATGTGGCTTCGCCTCTGAGTATTGCTGATTAAGTGACTAGCAAAAGATTTTAGCAATTAGGATTTTTTTTTCTTTTAATTTTTTATTTTTTGGGGGGGTACACCAGGTTCAATCATCTGTTTTTATACACATATCCCTGTATTCCCTCCCTTCCTTGACTCCCCCCCGCCCCGAGTCCCCCCCACCCTCCCTGCCCCAGTCCTCTAAGGCATATTCCATCCTCGAGTTGGACTCCCTTTGTTATACAACAACTTCCCACTGGCTATCTATTTTACAGTTGGTAGTATATATATGTCTGTGCTACTCTCTCGCTTCGTCTCAGTTTCCCCTTCACCCCCCCGCCCCCTCCCATACCTCGAGTTCTCCAGTCCATTCTCTGTATCTGCATCCTTATTCTTGTCACTGAGTTCATCAGTACCATGTTTAGATTCCGTATATGTGAGTTAGCATACAATATTTGTCCTTCTCTTTCTGACTTACTTCACTCTGTATGACAGATTGTAGTTCTATCCACCTCATTACATATAGCTCCATCTCATCCCTTTTTATAGCTGAGTAATATTCCATTGTATATATATGCCACATATTCTGTATCCATTCATTTGTTGATGGGCATTTAGGTTGCTTCCATGTCCTGGCTATTGTAAATAGTGCTGCAATAAACATTATGGTACACGTTTCTTTTGGGATTATGGTTTTCTTTGGGTATATGCCCAGGAGTGGGATTACTGGATCATATGGTAGTTCTATTTGTAGTTTTTTAAGGAACCTCCAAATTGTTTTCCATAGTGGCTGTACCAATTTACATTCCCACCAACAGTGCAGGAGAGTTCCCTTTTCTCCACACCCTCTCCAACATTTGTTGTTTCCAGACTTTGTGATGATGGCCATTCTGATCGGTGTGAGGTGATACCTCATTGTGGCTTTGACTTGCATTTCTCTGATGATGAGTGATGTTGAGCATCTTTTCATGTGTTTGTTGGCCATCCGTATGTCTTCTTTGGAGAAATGTCTATTTAGGTCTTCTGCCCATTTGTGGATTGGGTTATTTGCTTTTTTGGTATTAAGCTTCATGAGCTGCTTGTATATTTTGGAGGTTAATCCTTTGTCCGTTGTTTCATAGGCAATTATTTTTTCCCATTCTGAGGGTTGCCTTTTAGTCTTGTTTATGGTTTCTTTTGCTGTGCAAAAGCTTTGAAGTTTCATGAGGTCCCATTTGTTTATTCTTGATTTTATTTCCCTGATTCTAGGAGGTGGGTCAAAAAGGATGTTGCTTTGATGTATGTCATAGAGTGTTCTGCCTATGTTTTCCTCTAGGAGTTTGATAGTGTCTGGGCTTACATGTAGGTCTTTAATCCATTTGGAGTTTATTTTTGTGTATGGTGTTAGGAAGTGTTCTAATTTCATTCTTTTACATGTTGCTGTCCAATTTTCCCAGCACCACTTATTGAAGAGGCTGTCTTTTTTCCATTGTATATTTGTGCCTCCTTTGTCAAAGATAAGGTGCCCATATGTGTTTGGGCTTACTTCTGAGTTCTCTATTCTGTTCCATTGGTCTTCCTTTCTATTTTTGTGCCAGTACCATACTGTCTTGATCACTGTGGCCTTGTAGTATAGTTTGAAGTCAGGAAGCCTGATTCCACCAACTCCATTTTTCCTTCTCAAGATTGCTTTGGCTATTTGGGGTCTTTTGCATTTCCATACAAATCGTAAGAGTTCTTGCTCTAGTTCTGTGAAAAATGCCATTGGTAAGTTGATCGGGGTTGCATTGAATCTGTAAATTGCTTTGGGTAGTACAGACCTTTTCACGATGTTGATTCTTCCAATCCAGGAACATTGTATGTCCCTCCATCTGTTTGTGTCGTCTTTGATTTCTTTCATCAGTGTCTTAAAGTTTTCTGCATACAGATCTTTTGCCTCCTTAGGCAGGTTTATTCCTAGGTATTTTATTCTTTTTGTTGCAATGGTGAATGGGAGAGTTTCCTTAATTTCTCTTTCTGCTCTTCCGTTGTTAGTGTATAGGAATGCAAGAGATTTCTGTGCATTAATTTTGTATCCTGCTACTTTACTAAACTCATCAATTAGTGCTAGCAGTTTTCTGGTAGAGTCTTTAGGGTTTTCTATATATAATATCATGTCATCTGCAAAGAGTGACAATTTTACTTCTTCTTTTCCAATTTGGATTCCTTTTATTTCTTTTTCTTCTCTGATTGCTGTGGCTAAAACTTCCAAAACTATGTTGAATAATAGTGGTGAGAGTGGACACCCTTGTCTTGTTCCTGTTCTTAGAGGGAATTCTTCCAGTTTTTCTCCATTGAGAACAATGTTGGCTTTTGGTTTGTCATATATGGCTTTTATTATGTTGAGGTAATTTCCTTCTATGCCCATATTCTGGAGAGCTTTTATCATAAATGGATGTTGAACTTTGTCAAAAGCTTTTTCTGCATCTATTGAGATGATCATATGGTTTTTATCCTTCAAGTTGTTGATATGATGTATCACGTTGATTGATTTGCGTATATTGAAGAATCCTTGCATCCCAGGGATAAACCCCACTTGATCATGGTGTATGATTTTTTTAATGTGCTGTTGGATTCTGTTAGCTAGTATTTTGTTGAGGATTTTTGCATCTATATTCATCAGTGATATTGGTCTGTAGTTTTCTTTTTTTGTGACATCTTTGCCTGGTTTTGGTATCAGGGTGATGGTGGCCTCGTAGAATGAGTTTGGGAGTGCTCCGCCTTCTGCAATATTTTGGAAGAGTTTGAGAAGGATAGGTGTTAACTCTTCTCGAAATGTTTGATAGAATTCGCCCATGAACCCATCTGGTCCTGGACTTTTGTGTGTTGGGAGATTTTTAATCACTGCCTCAATTTCCGTACTTGTGATTGGTCTGTTCATATTTTCTATTTCTTCCTGGTTCAGTCTTGGCAGATTGTATTTTTCTAAGAATGTATCCATTTCTTCCAGGTTATCCAATTGATTGGCATATAGTTGCTTGTAGTAGTCTCTCATGATGTTTTTTATTTCTGAGGTGCCCGTTGTTACTTCTCCTTTTTCATTTCTAATTCTGTTGATTTGCATCTTCTCCCTTTTTTTCTTGATGAGTCTGGCTAATGGTTTATCAATTTTGTTATTCTTCTCAAAGAACCAGCTTTTAGTTTTATTTATTTTTCTTATGGTTTCTTTCCTTTCTTTTTCATTTATTTCTGCTCTGATCTTTATGATTTCTTTCCTTCTGCTCACTTTGGGGTTTCTTTGTTCTTCTTTCTCTAGTTGTTTGAGGTGTAAGGTTAGGTTGTTTATTCGATCATTTTCTTGTTTCTTAAGGTAGGACTGTATTGCTATCAACTTCCCACTTAGAACTGCTTTTGTTGCGTCCCATAGGTTTTGGGTTGTTGTGTTTTCATTGTCTTTTGTTTCTAGATATTTTTTGATTTCCTCTTTGATTTCTTTAGTGATTTCTTGGTTGTTTAAGAGTGAATTGTTTAGCCTCCATGTGTTTGTATTTTTTGCAGTTTTTTTCCTGTAATTGATATCTAGTCTCATGGTGTTGTGGTCTGAGAAGATGCTTGATATGATTTCAATTTTCTTGAATTTGCTGAGGTCTGATTTGTGACCCAAGATGTGATCTATCCTGGAAAATGTTCCGTGTGCACTTGAGAAGAAAGTGTAGTCTGTCGTTTTTGGATGGAATGTCCTATAAATATCAATTAAGTTGAGATGGTCTGATGTGTCATTTAAAGCTTGTGTGTCCTTATTTATTTTCTGTTTGGATGATCTGTCCATTGATGTAAGTGGGGTGTTCAAGTCTCCCACTATTATTGTGTTACTGTCGATGTCCCCTTTTATAGCTGTTAGCATTTGCCTTATGTATTGAGGTGCTCCTATATTGGGGGCATAGATATTTACCATTGTGATACGTTCTTCTTGAATGGATCCCTTGATCATTATGTAGTGTCTTTCCTTGTCTCTTGTAATAGTCTTTACTTCAAAGTCTAATTTGTCTGATATGAGTATTGCTACTCCAGCTTTCTTTTGACTTCCATTTGCATGGCATATCTTTTTCCATCCCTTGACTTTCAGTCTATATGTATCCCTTGGTCTGAAGTGGGTTTCTTGTAGGCAGCATATAGAAGGGTCTTGTTTTTGTATCCATTCAGCCAGTCTGTGTCTTTTGGTTGGAGCATTTAATCCATTTACATTTTAAGTGATTATTGACATGTGTGTTCCAATGACCATTTTCTGAATTGTTTTGGGTTTGTATTTGTAGGTGTTTTCCTTTTCTTGTGTTTCCTACTTAGAGAAGTTCCTTTAGCACTTGTTGTAAGGCTGGTCTGGTGGTGCCGAATTCTCTTAACTTTTGCTTGTCTGGAAAGCTTTTGATTTCTCCCTCAAATCTGAATGAGATTCTTGCTGGGTAGAGTATTCTTGGCTGTAGGTTTCTCTCTTTCAGGACTTTCAGTATATCCTGCCATTCCCTTCTGGCCTGCAGAGTTTCTGTAGAAAGGTCAGCTGTTATCCTTATGGGTTTTCCCTTATATGTTGTTTGTTGCTTTTCTCTTGCTGCTTTTAATATTTTTTCTTTGTGTTGAATTGTCGTTAGTTTGATTAATAGGTGTCTCGGTGTATTTCTCCTTGGGTTTATTCTGTATGGGACTCTCTGTGCTTCTTGGACTTGGTTCATTATTTCCTTTCCCATGTTGGGGAAGTTTTCCACTATAACCTCTTCAAATATTTTCTCAGACCCTTTCTTGTTTTCTTCTTCTTCTGGGATGCCTATAATTCGAATGTTGGTACATTTAAGGTTATCACTGAGGTCTCTGAGACTGTCTTCTAATCTTTTTATTCTTTTTTCTTTTTCCTGCTCTGTGGCATTTATTTCCCCCATTCTATCTTCCAACTCCCTTATTCATTCTTCTGCCTCAGTCATTCTGCTGGTTATAGCATCTAGAGTATTTTTAATTTCAGTTATTTTGTTATCCATTGCTGTTTGTTTTTCTGAGTTCTTATGAACTGTTTCTTGTACTTTCTCTATTTTGTTATCGAGATTTTGTATCATTTTTACTATCATTACTCTAAATTCTTTTTCAGGCATTTTTCCTATTTCCTCCTCATTTATTTGGTCTTGTGGGTTTTTTTCCTGCTCCTTTGCCTGCATGGTGTTTCTTTGTTTCCTCATGGTTGTCCAAACTTTTGGGGTTGCTTGTCCTGGCGATAGAGGTGTTTAAGGAAGACTGTCCAAGCCTCAGACTAATGTCCAAGTATTGGATTAAACGAATATTAAGTCTAGGAAACACATACATGTATAAGACACACGATTACTGAATCCATTAGGACATAAGGCTCTAGAAAGACCTGACAGAACCCCAGTGTGCTATCAGATATTCAAAGAGAAACCCAGCAGAAATTGACAACTGAAACAGAACAAATCAGAGACAAAAGCAAAAGCAAACAACAAATAACACCCTACACATACAAACATCAATCCAGGGAGATTTTGTAAGCTAGAATCAAATATGGAAAAGAGCTGGAGTACCACCAGAGAGAATGGAGATTCTCAGAATGTAATTAGACAGCTGTACTAAGAACTAAGATAAACACAAAAGCCTAATATTAAATACCAAGGCGGTGCGTCATCTGGAGAATAGAGCAAGGAGTCTGAGCAGACCGACAGTGTTGTTTATAAGTATGTTAAGATAAAATAAACTTAAAAAGGCTGGAAGAAAGGGGAACAGAAGAGCGTAATGTGGTTGGAAATATGCAAATAAAAAGAAAGGAATAGAAATGTAGAAAAGATAGGGATGAAAGGAAAGTATGAGAGATATATTGTCCGTACTACCAAAAACTTAGCTAGATATAGAAGTATATAAAAAGGCAAAAAAAAAAAAAAAAGAATAAAAAATATCATTAAAAAATTATGTTATAAAACTTGTAGATCCCTTAGGGCTAAGATCATATTTAATAAATCAAAAAAAAAAAAAAAAAGAGAGAGAGAGAGAAAGGAAAAAAAAAAATGCACAACTGATCCCAGAATGGACCAGTTCAATAGGTATTGATACTACTATTTCTGTTTCCTTAGCGTCTCAGCTGTAAGTGTCCTTCTCCTTGCCTTGGGTTTTTTTTGCATTATTCTGTGACCAGCAGAGGTTCCTTTATTGTTCGTCTGTAAGCGTTGGTGTGTGGAGAGGGAGAGGGTACAATAGTGGCTCCTTCTCCTGGGAGTGAGTGAGAAGTGGCGCACTGTTGTTTCAGTCGGGCTTGGAGGTGCCTGTTGCAGAGGGCACTGGTGGCTCAGGCATACACAGAAAGTCTTAGAGTTGGGCCTCTCTTGGGGTTTTTTTCTTTTTGATGCTGTTGTTTTTTTTTTTTTTCTCTCGGCAGCCTCCCTGCTGCTGTCGTTCCAAGGGGTTTTAATCTAGCCCTGCCCGAGTGCCTGAGGGTGCTTGTTATCCCTGAGCGCCTTAGGTGGCCCGCAGGGCGTCTCTCCACTGCCTGTTGCAGAGGCGCCGAAAGAGAGGGAGAGGCTACTCGCGCGGCTCCTCCCCCCCCGCCGGTGAGCCTGCAGCCTCCAGCTGCCATCATGGCCGGGCAGCTCTCAGGGACCGGCACTCCTCTCCGCGGACCTCCTCCCTCCTGTCCTCTCGGTCCGTCACCCTACCGGCAACAATGTTTCTCACCCTGAACCAGCTCTCCGGTTCCCACGCTCCCGCTCCTGGACCCTCCGTTCAGCTGCGGATCGGTGTCTCGGTCCGGGAACGCTGAGCTGCGCTGCGGACCCTCCGAATGTTTCTCACTCCCTCCCGTCTGCCACAGCTCCGCCGCTTCACCCTCTTTGAGCCCTCGTAGATGCCTCCCTACCGGCTATGTTGGGCTCCCCGCAGCCCTTTCTGGTGTCCGAGGCCGTCTGCTGGTGTTCAGCTGGTTCTCTGTGGGAATTACTGCGTCCTTCCGTGCATTCCCAATGCATCTGTGGAGAGGGATGCACTCCACTTCTCTCTACTTCGCCGCCATCTTTTCTCTCCTCGGATTTTTTTAATGATGAAATATTGCTCTTGTATAATTGATACTAGCAAATTTAACTGAAGTATTTCTAAGGAATGGTAATTATAGTTGTATTTCCAGCTCAATTTTTCTTCCCCAGCCTATAATGAAAGACAGAGCTCAGACCACTGAGGAAAGTGAGAAGCAGCTGGGATTGTGTACTTTTGGTAAAGACACCTGGATTCCCATCTCAGCTGATGTATCTGCAGAGTCATGTGGAGGTGCAGATGTGAGGGAGATTAACCTGCTTGCTTAAAATATCCTGAAATATCAAATAAAAAAAACAATTTGAATCTCAGAAAGTTTGCAAGCTAGTTTAAGGTTGATTACTTTTTGGTTTGTTGAAGTGGCTTGTTGAGGGGTTTCACAGAAACCATAGACATAAGAACAATGGTTGGGTAAATGGAGGGTCTCCCCTTGGCACCTAAAGGGAACCTCTGTGGGACTATTTCATGAGGTTCCTCTTTGGTTTGACTGTGTTTTTAAAGGCCTGAGAAGAGTTAAGGAATGTTAGGCCTGCTTCAGATTGGTTTATACAACTCTCACATGGTGGTGTAATAATGCTTAATGAAGAAATTTTATATTTTATGCACAACAGTTTTGACAGCAGTCATAAACATGCAAGTTGGGAGAAGTGGTAAGTAAGCACTCTGGCAGCACTGAGGTCATTCCCCAGTCAGCAGAAGGAGCTGCCTGGGACACGTGGCATTTAGAAATGAAGTGTCTGATCCTTGCGTTTTGGGTAGTCACAAAGGAAAGCTTGTGGGCATAAAAAAGAAAAACTTGTCTAGGAAAAAAAGAGCAGAGGGGACATTTAGAGTATGTTAAAAATGTGAATGTTAAGAAAAATAACATTTTCTCCTGGATAAGAATAAGTAGACAGTTAAGGTCTTTTTATTCCACTTCAGAGTTCGAGAACCAATGCAGCTTCCCCTGGGAACTGCAGACAGGCCAGGCACTTTCATAAAATTGCTACATTTATTCACTCATGTATTCATCCAATCATCATTCATTAATCATCTGTCCAAAATTGTTTATTAGGGACCGATTATATCTCAGGCATTGAGGCTACGGTGATGAATAAGAAGTTTTCATCTGGAAAAATTCCAGTCTGCTGCAGGGCGGCATATACAAATAAATTGCTAAGGGTAAACATGATAAGTGTTGTACTAGACTTGACCACAGGGAGCTGTGGGCACACAGGAAAAAGATCCCCTCCTTTGTCTGGGATTGCTAAGAAAGAGTTCACAGAAAGTGATATTTGAAGTGGGTTTTGAAGGATGAATGAGAGCTTGGGGTAAGAGAATTAGGGTAAGAGAAATAAAATCCCACTGAGAGAAGGGTGTGCAGAGTACAGGGAACAGCATTAGAGTGATATGGTAGAGGACCAGGTACAGAACATACAGGAGCGGTGATGAGGGAGAGCTGAAACTGAGACCACAGTGCTTGAAGAGGCCATTTGTCCTCCAACTCAGGGGCCAGAAGGCAGAAGTGCAGCCCATGGGCCCTCCTGTCATCACACACACACACACACACACACACACACACACACACACACAGGAACTTCTCCATCGGTGAAGCCCCTCCTGAGAGCAGAGTTGACTCTGTCTGCTGTATCCCTCAGAGCCCAGAATTTTAGGACTACACTGTAGAGTAGTTTGGTAGAGGACCCAACATTAGTTTTGAAGCGTGAGAGTGACATACACACATTATCTCCAGTCTGTAAGTTCACTGAGGCAGGACTAGGTCTGACTCATGCCCTTGGTCTCCTGCTTGGTCTCCTACAAAGAACTAGTAAGTAGAAGATCCCCCTTAAATATTTGCTGCATGAATAAATGAACTAAAGGAATGAGGCTGAGTGGAAAATGGGCTAGTATGGAAGGAGGCTACTGTCAGACCATTTACCACGCTATTATAAGAATCCAGGTGAGCAATCACGGTTGAGCTGGAGAGAAAGAGCCAGAATGTAGACCAGCGCTTTCCAGTAGAGCTTTCTGCAACAATGGATATGTTTTATTCTGTACTGTGCATTACACTAGGCACCAGCCACATATGGCATTGAATACTTGACAGGTGGCCAGTGAGACAGGAACTGAACTTTTAAATTTAAATAGCTTCATGTGGCTATTGGCTACCATATTGAACAGCACAATTCTAGGGTTTCTGTGACAGAATCAAAAGAACTTTTAACAAATTGGATTTATTCATAAATTCAATTAAACAAATGTTCATTGTTTCCTAGGTTCTGGAGGAGAAAATAGGGCCCAACCTGCGGCAATTGTGTGTGCTATGCCAAGGTGTTTAGACTTTATAATGAAGAGTGGAGGAGGCTAGATAAGATATTTTAGCAGGATTGGTCAATGAAATCTCTCTGAGAGGTGATAAGCTGAGAGTTGGATGATGAGAAAATTTTGAGGATTAAGAAAGAAAGAATCCCAAACCCAAAACAAGAACTAGACCAATCATTGATGAAAGAAAGCAGTAAAATTCAGCATGAAGACACTTAAAGCAAGAGGGTACCTGTACCATATGCAAGTCTAACTCACTCATTTTCTGTCTCCAGAAAGGAAATAGAAGCCCAGTGAGGTAAACAGACTTACCTGTGGCCACACAGCTAATTAGTAACATAGTTGGGAGCAAACTTAATTTCCTAACTTCCAGCTCCATGCCCTGCTGGGTAAGGTTGAATCTCATTTTCCTTGTTAGTAAAAAGGTTATTGTGAGAAATGAAAAATGTAACATAGTCAAGGTATGAAAAATGGTAGCTATATTTATTATTGGATTTGTTCTTTTAATTAATGAATTAATTAATTTTGCTGTGTTGGGTCTTCGTTGCTATGCACAGGCTTTTCTCTAGTTGTGGCAAGCGGGGGTCACTCTTCATTGTGGTGCACATTGTGGTGGCTTCTCTTGTTGTGGAGTATGGGCTCAGTAGTTGTGATACACGGGCTTAGTTGCTCTGTGGCATGTGGGATCTTCCCAGACCAGGGATCGAACCATGTCCCCTGCACTGGCAGGTGGATTCTTAACCACTGCGCCATCAGGGAAGTCTCCTGGATTTGTTTTAATGTTACAGTGTTCCTTTCAAGTAATTATGTTATTAATAATAACTGTATTATTATTTTAGTAATACAAAAGCACAATACAAAAAGTTTAGTAATTTAATAATGCAAAAAGCATAAGAAAGGCAATGAACATTCAACTCCTGATTTGTTTTAGTTCTAGTTATTTGGGGTGAATCTCAGCTTTGGGCCTGTGCAATCAACATCAGGCACCACTTGCCATTTGCCTAGAGGCAGCTTCTGAAATTATAGATGCTATCAGGGAAGAAATAACCAGCCTCTCCACTGCTGGCCTTGTAACCCCACCTTGCTAAGTGGTGGCAAGTAACACAGTTCTAAGATTTTTTTCTCTCTTCTTCTGAAGAGAGAAAAAAATAAGGCTGTGGTTTTCCCAACAAACAGAGCCATCATCAAGCTCTTTATGGAAAGCTGCTGTAGATGGAGGTTGAAAAGAAGATGAAGGTTTTAACACCATGTGAAAGTTGAAATGATGAAAAGGGTGCACTAAAAGCATATGACCCAAGAAAGGATTTTCTGCCTTCAGGATTAGGCCTTCATTTGGTTGCTCATCTTTATATGTTGTACTCCCTCCCCACCACACCTCTGCCCTTTGAGCTTATATTTTTATAAATATTCAGATAGGACAAACAATATGGTGAATAAAGTCATAGCTTTGCCAGAGTAATAGTGTTGAAATATACATGTTGACTCTCCTTGACTTCTCTGGGTCACTTGACTTTCTGACCATATCTTTGGCATTCAGCTCAGGAGTTTGGAGCCCGAGCCCATGCTCTGTCAGTTCTGATGTATTGCATTTGAGTTTGATGACTGTGGAGCCACCTGTGCAATTATCATTAATCAATAGATTAATTGATATGACTATCATGTGATCACCAGAGTAACACTGACAGTGAGGCATTGGAAGAGTGACCTGAGAGCCACACCTGAGGCCCACTGCCCCTCCAGTGCCTTATCTCTCCAACCCTCCCTAGCCAGGGCCAGGACCCTCTCCCCAGTGTAGCCCCATCACCTCCAATCATTCCCGGGCAGCGGTGGCCATCAGGACAATGCCTCTGCACTTTCTGGCCCTCCAGTGCTCCCAATGCACCCCGTAGTGGACACAGTGACATATTTGGAGCCACAGAGGCAGAAGGTCCAAGTCATTGGCCTGAATCCAAGCAAGTGTGGATTCCAGACCTCTCTCTACCACTTAGTTCAGCTTGGGCCAGTTATTTCATTTCCCCTAGTCTCTATTTCCTCCAATGTGAAGCTGTAATAATGTCTACCTCATAGGATACTAAAGAATTTTAAAATTTTATTATTGTACATGAAAATGCTTTGAACTTAGAAAGCACTACTCAAATGAGCACAAAGCATTTTCAGTAGTCTATGCTACACTGTATTTTTATGGAAAAAAATAAAACCTAATGAACATTAAATTATATTCACATCTAGCCAATATTTTATAATAAGTATAAATGGAGTATAACCTTAAAAATTGTATCACCAATTTGTACACCTGTAACTTATATAATATTGTACATCAACTATACTTCAATAAATTATATTCACATCACTTCATTCATCCATCCATCCATTCATTCATTCAACAAAGTTTTATTAAACAACCAGTCTGGGCCAGGCACTCTGTCAACTGCTAGGTAGTTTTATGATTGTAAACAGCCCAGATATTATTTCTCATGGAGTTTACAGTTTGTTTAGGGGAGGGGGACACTGTAAGCCAATAGTCATGCAAATGCATCTATAATTACAAAATGTGCTAGGTGCTATGAAGGGAAAATGTGCGTGTGGATAACAGTGGACAGGGATAGATACGACACTTGGTTGAGTTGACTGAAGCAAGGGCCTTCCAGGGAGCAGGAGGTGCATCAGGGAAGACCTCAAGACAGCAGAGCACTTGGCAAATCAAGGATCCAAGAGGCCCTTATTGCCTAGAACACAAGAAAGGAGAGGGGATTGTGTTGCCAAAATCAGGCAGGCAGAGTGAGAGTCACAGACGACTCCTGGATTCTCTTAGAGAGAGCTGGGGAAGCGTGAGACCAGTGGAGGAAATATAAACAGAAGCTGTAAGACTGAGAGGATGTACTTACTAGAGAGATAAAGTAATGTGGTCCATTTAATTTGGGATGGGATAAATTCATAAAGATTCTAATCTCTCAGGTTGTGAGAATTTTTACAGCAGTGTTCAGGATTTAGACACAGACATAGACATTAATTTTTACATTGTTAGTTGTAAATTTCCACTTCACACTGCTCTATATGAACATTTCTACATGTTTGTAGTCCATAAACTTGTTATTTTTATTAGCTGTGTAGTATTCCATCATGGTTTCCATCATGGTATTTTTGGCCCTTCTACACACTTCTGTAGTTTTTCATTCTTTATAGTTTTTTCCCTTAAAAATAGTGCTACTGGGAGTATTTTTGTTTTCTCATGAGTTATTTTCTTGGTTTACATTCCTCTCATGGGTCATTTCTCTGCATGTCAGATGTCCGCTCTGATGCTCTCAGTCTTCTGTCATATCAGGCTTCACTTGCCCTGCCTGGATGGGAGCAAATTCCCAGGGTACCAGATGCTTCAGGGAGTTGGTGGGGGAGGGGCGGTGGCAGGCAGGAAGAGGATTTTCCTCATTAGATGTACAGAGAATGCAGGTTGTTGTGTTAATAAACTTTATCCTCTAGGGTGTGGCCTCTATTGGGGTTTTTTATGCACTCAGAACCTCCACGGCCCTTAGTCTGACAGGTAACTCATTCTCCTCCCTCACTTTGCAGTTTCCCCCAGAGGCTTTTTAAGTTCCTGGTGAGTGTTGTAAGTGGAACAGAAAGGTGCAAAGGTAGTGGCAATGAATTAAATTGTTGTTAGCAGGAAGTGATTGTGAGAAGAGGCATAAAATCTCTGTGACTGTAATTAACTGAAAGTTATAATTACATCATCTAAGGCAAATGGTTCCCCAAGTGTCAACATGTTTACTTATTCCTTTATTTCATATTTCACTCTAAATTTCTAGATGTGGATGTGGTTGAGAAATCAGTCAGGACCAACTTACCAAGGCAAGCATTAGGGAAATTCGTCTGACAAATAAATTTTCCTTGCCTGGTTGTAGCTCACCTGCTCATCTGATCTAGCATATTTTTTCAGCATTTTTAATTTATCTTAAAGTTTTTCTTATTGAAGTATAGTTGATTTGCAATATTGTGTTAGTTTTAGGTGTACACCATAGTGGTTCATAGTGGTATTTTTGCAGATTTTATTCCACTGCAGGTTATTACAAGATAATGGGATCCCTGTGCCTTGTTGCTTATCTATCTTATATGCAGTAGTTTGTATCTGTTAATCCCATACCCCTAATTTGTCCCTCCCCTACCTCCCTCTCCCCTTTTGGTAACCGCCACAAGTTTGCTTTATATATCTGTGAGTCTGTTTCTGTTCTGTATATGCATTCATTTGTATTATTTTTTAAATTCTACATATAAGTGATATCATATAGTATTTGTCTTTCATGGTCTGATTTATTTCACTAAGCATAATATTCTCTAGGTCCATCCATGTTACTGCAAATGACATTATTTCATTCTTTTTATGGTTGAGTATTAGTCTAGTGTGTGTGTTTGTGTGTGTGTGTGTATACACACCATATCTTCTTAATCTGGTCAAAAACTTAATGAAACAAAACAGATTAACTGAACTCATTTGATTTGGGACAAGAGTATAGTTTAAGTTCAGTTCTCTGGGGAAAAACACCTCAATTCCCTGTGTCAAGTATAATATCATATAATAATTTAGTCTAAAGTTCTTGAAAACTGGGGAATACGCTCCAAAAGATTTCTTTATCAAAGCAAAAGAAGACAAAAATGGAACACCATAATCCATTTATCCTCTTTCTCAAAAAGAATGTGTAAGAGGGGAGACAGACTCCTGATAGAATCTTAGCCATTTTGGTCAGAACCACCATCACTTGCTGTCAGTGATGTCTGTCGTCAATAATAATGACAAGGATATTAACATGCAGCACCTGTGGAGTTTTATGCTTTACATGGTATGCTTATCTCACCACTGTGAGGTGGGTTTTGTCAAGATCACAAAGCTGTTGAGTGTTGGACTCAAGATTCAAAGTGATGGGCTCAGATTCAGTGCTCCTCACCTCTTCTCTACCCTGAGGATATGACAGCCAGCAGCAATGTAGGGTAGCAGGACAGGACGATGCTAGAGCATGGGGAATTGCTGGTCATGTTAGCCTCTAATCTGTTAGGTGAATTTAAGTAAGCCACATAAACTCCTTGAGGTTTTGCTTTCTAAAAAGCAGAAGGGACCCTTGTTTTTTCTAACTCCCATCGTGAAGGCTTGCTAGATAATAGCTGTGAAAATTTTTTGGCAACCAACCATAAAGTCTTATAAAAATAGGGCTTATTATTTTGTATTGTGATCACTGTGATGTTGTGATAGGATTCTCATACGAGACAAGCGCTAGCTGCTCTGGGGTAAGGATTCTCAGGCGGAGTCAAAATCGAATGTCACATCCAGTGAGGCTGAGGTTCAAAATGAATCATTTGATATGCTGACATGCCAGGGAATCAGATAATTCACAGCCAGGAGGCAACAGGAATCATGTATGTTGTGGATATGACTTGATTGATGTGGTGACAGATGTATTCAAAGCATCACCAGGCTCCCTCAACAGATCTCCTTCTAGGAAAGCTGATGTCTGTGGGAGGCTCCCTCCAGCGATTGCAGGCCAGGAATTAATCATAACAGATCATGAGGTAAATTTTTATAAGACTGAGGGGGTGGAGCAAGACTCAGGTATTCTTCAGAGTGATCTTGCTGACATTATCCTGACTCAGGCCCCACCATGCCTTGCACAATCACCATATCTCAGGTCTTGGGTTTCTAGATGATAGAATACTTCCACAGCTGATCCAGGCAGTAGGACACGGAGGCAAGGCAGAAATGTCATCCGTACTTCATGTAATCCAAGTAGACTGGTGGGTCTGAAACTGCAGGGAGACTAAAATCTCTTAGAAAACTTGTTGCAAGGCAGATTTCTGGGCTCCATCCTCATTGGTCTAGGGTGTGACCCAGAACTCTGCATTCAAACAAACTCTTAGATGATGCAGATAATGTACAATTTCCATTTTCAGGGAAAAAATATAGAAGATAAGGGCCCTGAATGAGAGTTACTATGATAAAAATTAACAATCTAATACTTATTGAGCACTTACTATGAACCAGGCACTCTTCTATACATAAGTCACTATAATACATAAAGCGTCATATGTAAATTAACTCATTCAATCCTCACCATGATCCCATGAGATGTACTATAGTATTTCATCCATTTTTCAAATGGAGTAACAGAGGCACAAATCCTGGCACCTGTGAGGTCATGTCTTAGTTTCCTAGTAAAATGTAAAAATGTTAATATCTCAGAAGAACTTTCTAGGAAAGGGATAGATTGCTCAGATCCCACCCACAGGGAGAGTCATTACTCCTATAGCTCTAGCAATATAGCCTGATTCTAATATTAAAATTCATGCCAGCCTGGTAACTTACGGTAGGGTTGGACCTTGGGGGAAACTGCCCACCCTAGAATCTGTTTCACAGGATCCAAACATTGAGATTGGGGACCATGAAGCCCCAATAGTTACAGCTTTGTTCATATTCCCCAGCCTCTAAAGCAGAAGTTGCCCTTCTCCAAACGAACTTTCTCTTTGTCAGAGTCCTGTTGAAATGGTGCAGGCCTCATACTTGCCTGTCAGGCTTATAGAAGGAGGGGTTTTTAAGCCTCTGCTAGTTAAAGTATAATGCTAACTATTGCCAGTTAGTTCATTTAATTAGAGCCCATTAAGAATAAGGGTAAACTCACTGAACCATACTTTTCCACTCTGTTACGAAAGAATTCATTGGCATTTTTCCCTTTTCCTTGGCTAAGAAGAGCAAAGAGGCAGGAGACTTGGAAGACCCTCTTAACTGGGTATACTTACTGAGACAAACAGGCCAGCCCAAAGAGGAGGTAGTACTTGAATGTTTATTTAGAAATGCTCTTTCCTGGTTTATTAATTATCCATGTACTGTAATTTAAAGAACCTTGAGGTTGGCTGATCATTGCTTAAAATTTCGGAGCTCCAGAGTTCCAGGCCTGTATTTCTAAGTGCCTGACTGCTAAATGCTCTGCCAACATTCCTTCCCCCAAACATATCCCAAACCAAATCCGTGATGTTCCCCACCAAGTCGCTCTTCTCCAGCTGAAACCGTTTCTGTTCCTGATGACACTTTTCTTCCATTCCAGGCTCAGAACCACAGCTATCTTTGAATGCACCCTCCCTAGATAGTCATCTGTAAGAAAAATTCGCAAATTCTCTCAGCTTCGCTTTTATTCTTCCAACACTCTCATCACTGTCCGTGACCGCAGTGCAGATCCCTTTTCACCTCATGGTATCTGGACCACACTCTGGAAGCCAACGTTGTCTTCCTTTATTCATCCTGTGGCTTCTTCCTACAGTGACTGGGAAATTGAAACCATACCATTCTTGAGCTCAAAATCTCTGCATGTTTTTTATTGCCTACAAAAAGTTTCTGCAACCAATTCCATTGTGTGTGTTTGGGGTGTGCAGGGGGGAGGTTGCAGGGCAGGGCGGGCATTCCACCCATACCACCAAGCAATTCTTGGACATCAGCTGGGTACCCTACAATTTGACTCAATTTTGACTCACTACCCAGATAGCATCAGATTCCACAGGTTAAGGGCTCAGTCCCACAAGATGTCCCTGTACTTCAGATGTCAATTGGAAGTCCAGGTTCTCACCTATATTTCTGACCAGCTGGCTATAAATCATAGGTTTCCTCAACCCCTTCCTTGGGTCTGATTAATTTTCTAGAGCAGTACACAGGATCCAGGAAACCAGTTTGCTCACTAGATCAAAAGTTCATCATAAAGGATATTAAAGGATCAACAGCCAGATGAAGAGAGATGCAGGGTGAGGTCCCAAACAAACACGTTTCTGTCCTCATGGAGTTTGGACTGGGCATGGTGGCATGTGGATGTGTTCTGGTCCACCAGTCAGGAAGCTTGCCAAACCCTGTCCTTTTGGGTGTTTATGGAGGCTCATTACATAGGCTTGATTGATTAAATCAATGGCTATTAGCCGATTGAACTCAATCTCCAACTCCTCTCCCCCACCTGGAGGCCTGAGTGAGTGGAACTCTAATCACATGGCTGGCCCCCATCCTTAGGTTACATAGAGCTTTCCAAAATCACTGTGTTAACATAACAAAATACCTTTATTTTCTTAACACTTAGGAGTATCCAAGGGTTTTAGGAGCTCTGTGCCTGAAACAAGATGAAGGCCAGATATATATTTTTTATTATAAATCACAATATCACACCTATTAAAGTTCAAACTTTCAAAGTCAGATCTACAAGACTTCCCTTAATTTTACTCCATGTTATTTGTCGAGCTTTGCTTCCTAATAAGTTTTTGAAATGTTTTGCTATTTACAGGGTTCGCTTATCCATTGGGGACAGGAGGCACAATGTCTAGGGCCCATCATGCTTTTGAGGGTCCATAAAATGTTTTTATTTCTCTTAAAGTCAAAACAAAAAATAAATATTATCCAGCTTGGATTATATTCATATTTATACCATCACTGTTATAAAACATAATTTTAAATATTTCTTATGAAGGAAAGCGCTAACGAAAACAAAAGTACCTAGGGCCCGTGAAAGACATCATGCAGCCCTGGCTTTTCATTCATTCAACCAATAAATATTAATTAAGCTCCTACTGTTCTTCAGGCACTGAGCAAACAGATGTGATCTCTGTTATTAGAGACTTTAGATGCTACTGCTAGACAAGTAAACAAAGATATCGACAAAATGATTATAAACTATGATACATGTTAAGATTTAAAACAGGGGCACTGAGAGAGAAAACATTGGAAGGAAGGAGTCATGCTTGTAGAGATGGTGGTCAGAGAAGGACTTTTTTGAGGAGTTGACATAACCTCAGAGTTGAAGGATGAGAAGGAGCTCGTCCTATAGAGAGAAGTGGGAGGAGCATTCCAGCAGGATCTCTGGGTGAGACTTGGAAATCTTTGTTGTGGCTCTCTTTCCTGGGTGCTTCTATTTAATGAAGGAGCCCCGGGTCTTGATGATGTCCTTGTCAAATGACAAAACTAAAACAATTTAGAAACAAGTGTGATGTCCTTTGTTGAAGGGAAGACAATGAACAGACTGGAGGAAGCCAGTGCCGCACGAGCAGGGGAGCACTCTTCCAGAGTGATTTTGGGGAAGAGTGAGTTCCACAGAACGTTAGAAGAGGCAACGTGGAAGCAAGGCAGGATTGGCTAGGAGGTCCGGGATTTCCCAATAAGGCTCGCATTTCCCATTTTCTAGGGTAAGGGAAGCTGGCTAAAGCTGAGTTGGAGTTTTGTGATTAGTGTATGTTTCCTTGACAGTAAGGTGTTTCCCATAAGGGCAGGCTGACTTAGGTTTAGATCTGTGATGTGGGCCAGGCCAGTGGGGTGGCCTCTGTTTTGTGGGTCCCAAAGTACGAACTAACTGTATCTTCCTCAAACACAATTTAAGCTCTCTTGTTTCCATGGTTTTGTTCATACTGCATCCTCCTAAAATTCCTTCTCTGCCTCCCTTCCTCTACTTTCCAAAGCCTTATTCATCCCCCAAGGCCCAGTTCAAATGGCAGCATCCAGCCATTGCCTCCAGGAGACTTCTTCTGACCATGCCAGCTGAAGTGATCTTGGGCTCCTTTGAAACCCCAGCTTACTCAAGAGTGTATCATCTGCTGCCTTTTTCTTTCATAGCTCTCTTATCTACACTACTTGCCAGTACATTCCTTGAAGGTAAACACTCTTTTATATCTTAGCATTCCTTGAAGCATCCCCGTGGTGACCTTCACATGTTAGCAATTTAGTGAAAATCTTCTGGACACATTAAAAATGGATGAATGATTCCAAGGCAAACTGTGTCTTAAAATTGTATTCCTTTATTTCCTTCTGCAGACCAGGGACCTTGGTGCCGGTGATGAGACCTTGCATATTTAAAATGATGCCGAGAGAGGAGGAGAATGATGAATGAGCTCAGGAAGACGTGGTAGCTTCTGCAATGATGCTAATAAATGGAACAGAGAATCCAGCTCTACTACTTATGACTGGAAACTAACTACAAACAAGTAGGCAAGAAAAATGAACGTGTGTGTTGGGGGCGGGGGAGGTGGGGGGGGGAACATTTGAAAGAAATGAAAAGATTGAAAGCCCCATGCTGCTGATGGGACAGAAATGTAGGCTTTTTACATGTGGATTCTTCTGTTTTTATTTTTTGTACCTTTGTTAAAAAAAAATTAATGGGAAACCAATCTCCAAAGATTTTTACACAGTCTGAGAGTCCATGGGTGAGACATAGAGAGCTTGACATTGTAGGTGGTCCCCTGCAGGCCGTGGACCTAAATCAGAACCGTTACAGTGAACCATCAGGCTGGGTGCTGCTGCAAGCATCACATTGGCAGCAGTGGTGTGGAAAACGCAGTGGACTAGCAGTACAGCACGGAGACAAGAAACCTGCTCTCACACTGCAGTGTACATGTGTGAAAACTGTTTCTTTGCAGTTGCTGGATTCTTAGAAGAATATGGCAAGGGGAGACATTCCATTCTGTCAGTCAGAAATGCAAAGAAAAGAAGCACAATTCTAAAGACAAAGTGAAAAATGCAATCAGAATAGCAGGAACTGAGTGAATGGTGTGGGTCCCAGGAGAGATTTTGACCAACTTGTTTTAAGACTGAGCTTTAACATGAAGTGAAGTTGGGGAAGGATGGGGCAAAAATATTGCCTGGTGTCCAAAGGATCCGAGTGAGTTATCGAAACACATTGGCACAAGACGTGGTGAAGTATTGCTAATGGGATGAAAAAGTGGGGTGGGCATGGGGGATGGGGCCAAGGTTCTTGGGCCTAAGAAGTGATTCAGATAAAGGACTCCTGAGGGCCCCGGCTTGGGATCTACCAGAAGGTGCTTTCCTTTCTCCTCATTGTCAGCTGTTCATTATTTCAGCAAGTATTTATTGATGGTATACTCAATGACAGACACTATCACAGATGAAAAAAGCAGGCAAAAATCACTGCCCTCATGGAACTTATATTCTAAACGGTCAATATATTCTTAAATTCCAGAGATTCAAAAGACAGTCTGTAGATAGATTGTCAACTAAAGATAGATAATAAAAAAAGATAGGAAAATGTGAGTATGTCAGTCAGATGGTGATAAATAGCATGGAGAAAATAAAGCAGGGAAGGGAGATCAGAAAAGTTAAGGGATACAGTTGTAAATTGGGCGACCAAAGGAGGTCTCACTGAAAGGATAATCTTTGAGTAAAAGCCTGAAGTAAATGAGAGCATTAGCATATAGATATTTGGAGGAAGAACATTCCAAAAAGGGGAAACAGCCAGTGCAAATGCCCCAAGGCAGGACATGATTAGTGGGTCTGGGGAAACACCAGGAGAAGGATGTGGCTGGAGCAGAGAGAGAGGGGGAGAGTATTAAGGGATGAGATCAGAGTGATCATGGAAACCAATCATGTAAGGCCCCCCTGTAAGGACTTTGGCTGTGAGTGAGATGCCCTTGGACAGACTGTGCTACCTTGTAATGACTTATAAAGTAATACATCTTTCCTCACACCCCTTTTCAGAGGACCCTGGAGTCCTCCTCCTTCAAACACTGCTTCACACACCACTCTCTACCTGCCCACCTAGAGCTGTCCTCTGGACTTCAGTCAGGAGTCTAATATTATGGTCCAGGGAGAACTGACTGCATTTCTAGTGATAGATGATTTGGGTACAGGCCTGAGGACAGTAGCAGTAGAGCTGGGGGCATTCATGTCAAGTGGTACATGAATGCAAATATTCTCCTTGTATCTTCTCAGGATTTCCCAAGAAAAATATCTGCAGTAACAGTACATGGTGGGAAAATGAAGCACAAGTATTGTTTTTATTCATATGTTGATCTATTAAGTGACTGTGATGGTTAATTTTATGTGTCTACTTGACTGGACTAACAGACGCCCAGATAACTGGTAAAATATTATTTCTTGGTGTGTCTGTGAGGGTGCTTCTGGAAGAGGTTAGCATTTGAATCAGTAGGCTGAATAAAGACTGCCCACACCACTTTGGGTGGGCATCTTCCAATCTAGTAAGGGCCTGAATAGATCAAAAGGTGAAGGATGGGCAGATTTGCTCTCTTCACTTGAGATACAACCATCTTCCGCCCTCAGCCATCAATGCTCCTGGCCTGCCAACTCAGACCAGGACTTACACTGTCAGCTCCTCTGGTTTTCAGGCCTTTGAAGTTGAATTGAATTATACCACTGGCTTCCTTTCTCCAGCCTGCAGATGGCAGGTCATGGGACTTGTCCTCCATAATTGTGTGAGCCAATTCCTATAACAAATTTACTCGTAAATATAAATATAAATATAAATATAAATATAAATATAAATATAAATCCTATTGGTTCTGTTTCTTTGAAAAAATCTGACCTGGATCAAGACCCTGGTCTCCTCATTTTGCTCATGCATTAGTGTAACGTTGTCTTCTACCATCCACTGATAGCACTTCTCATCACCTTTCCTCTGAGACCCCATAGTCCAAGCCACCATCACCTCTCTCTCTTTTTTAAACAGCTTTATTGAGGTGTAATTACATACTATAAAATTCACCTTTGTAAGCAGATCATTCAATGACTTTAGTAATCATTTAGTAATAGAATTGTGTAATCATCATCACAGCTTTAGAACATCCTCATCACCCTAAAACATTTCTTTGTGCTTATTTGCAGTCAACTCTGCCCTCGCTTTCAATCCCTAGCCACCACTGCTCTGTTTTCTATTTCTATAGATTTGCCAACCATGGCTCTGTTTCCTGTGTCTATAGATTGGCATTTTCTAGACATTTAATACAAATGGAATCATGCAATAAGTAGCATTTTGTGTGCCTTCTTTCTTTTAGCATAATGTTTTTGACATTCATTTATGTTGTAGCATGCATTGGTAGTTTGCCCCTTTTCACTGCTGAATGGTATTCCATTCCATGGACATACCACATTTGTTTATCTTTTCATTAGTGAACATTTGGATTGTTTCAAGTTTTTGGCTGTTATGAATAATTCTGCTCTGAACTTGAAGTCTTTCTGTGGACATACATTTGTATTTCTCTTACGTAGATATCTAGATGTGGAATTGCTGGGTTTTAAAAATATATTTAACCTTAAAGAAGCCGCCAAACTGTTTTCCAAAGTGACTCTATCATTTTTCATTCCCACAGGTATAAGGGTTCTAATTTCTCTACATCCTCACCAATAGTTGTTTTGTCTGTCTTTTGGTTATAGCCATTCTAGTGTGGGAGTAGTAGTACCTCATTTTGGTTTTAAATTGTATTTCTTAATGATGTAATGATGTTAAACATCTTTTCATGTGCTTATTAGCTCTTCCCATATTTTCTTTTGTGAAATATCTATTCAAATATTTTCACTATTTAAAAATTGAATTGCTTGTCTGAGTTATGAGTTATTTGTATAATCTGGATACTTGTCCTTTGTCACATATATTATTTACAAACATTTTTTCCCAGTTTGTGCTTCCCCCTCTCATTATCCTAACAGTACCTTGTAGAAGAGCACAACTTTTGATTTTTATGAAGTCCAATTTTTCAATTTTTTCTTGGTTTTGATATCATTGTAAGAACTCTTTGCCTAATCCAATGTCACTATATTTTTTTCTTATGTTTTCTTCTAGAAGTCTTATAATTTCACTTCTACATTGTCTATGATCCATTTTGTGTTAATTTGTGTATGGTGTGAAGTTAGTGTCTAAATTCTTTTTATTTTTTATTTACTAATTTTTTTGCATACAAGTGCCAATTGTCTCAGCCCTGTTTGTTGGAAAGCCTACCTGTCCCCTATTGACTTGCCTTAGCATATGTGTCAAAAATCAATTGACCATAAATATGAGTTTGTTTCTGGATTCTCACTTCCATTCCACTGATCTATGCGATTATCCTATGCCGGTACCACATTGCTTTGATTACGGTAGCTTTATGGGCAAGTTTGTAATTGGGCAATATAAGTTATTTTCTCTCTTTTTTTTTTTTAAGATTGTTTCAGCTACTCTAGGTTTTTTGCACTTTCATATGCATTGTAGAGTGAACTTTTCAATTTCTACAGAAAAGCCTGATGGCATCTTTATATGGATTATGTTAAATCTATAGATCGTTCTGGGGAGAATTGCCATCTTAATAATATTGAGTCTTCAATTTATGAACATGGAATGTATCTCCATTTATTTAGCACTGCTTCATGGTTTTCAGTGTACAAGCCCTATCTTGCACTTCTTTTGTTAACTTGATTCCTAAATATTTTATTCTTTTTGATGCTATTGTGAATGGAATTCATTTCTTAATCTCATTTTTGGATTGTTCCTTGCTAACGGGTAGAAATACAATTGTTCTTTTTTGGGGGTTGGTTTGTGTGTGTGTGTGTGTGTGTGTGTGTGTGCGCACGCGCATTGATCCTGTACCCTGTGATCTTTCTAAACTCATTTATTAATTCTAATAGATCTTTTTATGTGAGAATTTCTCAAGATGTTCTACATACAAGATCATGTTGTCTGTGAATAAAGGCAGTTTTACTTTCATTCCAATCGATATGCCTTTAATTTTTTTCTTGCCTTATTAAACTGACTAGAACTTTGGTACAATGTTGAGTAGAAGGAGTTAGAGTGAGTATCCTTGCCTTATTCCCAGTCTTAGTGGGAAAATATGCACCATTTGGGCATGACTTTGTCATTGTGGGAAGATTTTAAATTACAAATAAATTTTTTCCTTATTATAAATCTATTCAGATTTTCTATTTCTTCTTAAGTCAGTTTAGTTAATTTGTGTCTTTTGAGAAGTTTCTCCATTTTACATAAGTTGTCTAATTTGATACAAAGTAGTAGTTTATAATATTCACTTATAATCCTTTAATTTTTTGCAAGGATAAGGATTGCCCCTCTTTTGGTGGGGTGGTGGTAATTTATGTCTCTTCTTTTTATTTCCTGGTCAGTCTAGCTAAAGATTTATCAATTTTGTTGATCTTTTCAAGGAACTAACTTTTGGTTTCATTGATTTTCTCTATTGTCTTTCTGTTTTTTATTTCTCTGTTTTCTACTCTACTCTTTCTTTTTCTTGCTTTGGATTTAGTTAGTCCCTCTATATCTAGTTTCTTATGGTTGATGTTTAAATTATTGATTTAATAACTTTCTTCTCTTCTAGTGTAGGCATTTATAGCTATATATTTCCCTCTAATTACTGAGTTAGCTGCATCCCATTAATTTTGATATGTTGAATTTTCATTTTCACTCAGCTCAAAATATTTTCAAAAATTTCCTTCGGGTGTTTTTCTTTGACAAATGGGTTATTTAGAAGTGTTTTATTTAATTTCCAAGTATTTAGTAATTCCCCAAATTTCCTTCTGTTGTTGATTTCTAATTTAATTGCATTATAGTTAGACAACACACTTTTGTATGATTTCAAACCTTTTAAATTTATTGAAACTTGTTTTATAGCCTAACATATGGTTCACTCCAGAGAATGTTCCATGAGTATTTGAAAAGAATATCTGTTCTGCTGTCATTGAGTGGAATATTTAATAAATATCAGTGAGGTCAAGTGTTTTTAAGTCTTCTATATACTTGCTGGTTTTCTGTCTAGCTGTTCTATAAATTATTGAGAGTGGAGTATTAAAATCTCTAACTGTCATTTTTGAACACTATTATCTCTTGCTTAGGTTGTTGTAATAGCTTAGCACTCTCTGTCCACCCTCCCTGCTTTATTTTTTAATAGGACTTATCATCATCTGATCTAGTATGTATTTTACTTATATGCTAGAATATATAGGTCCTATGATGGCAGGGATTTTGTCATTTTTCATTACTGCTGTATCCATAGTACTTGTAACAGTGCCTGACGCATTTAGTCAGTCACAAATATTTGTTGAATGAATAAATACATCACTGAACAGATGGCACCCAGTATTCCCTTGGACAAGTACAAAACTCCTCACCCTACCATCTGCAGCAGCTCTGTGATGGGTCAGTACCAGTGGAATACTGAGATGGAGTGGCCATAGGTAGAAACTCTCCCTTCCCCTTCATGTTTTTCCTCCTTATATTTTCTAGTCATCAAAGTGGTAGGACTTGAGGACCAGGACTAGATGAAGATCTTGAAGAAACAGGCCACTGTGCTTGATTTTGATTCAGGCTGTTTGGTGGCTTTCTCCAGGCAAAGGAATCCCCATGGCATCAAGTGGCCCTGTGCAGCTCAGTGGGGGTTAATTTCAAAGTGGAGGGGACAAGGAGGGGCTAAAACTTCACAGTAATAAACAGAGCAGCTTTCCCCTGCATCTGTGCTTTTCCCTCCTGAACCTGAGAGGTAGCCATAGGTGGCTGGTCCAAGATTAGGTGTTTATGATTCCAACCAAACATCATTCCATCTTGGCAGAGCTGACACTACCTACTCAGATCTACATCTTGATGTAGGTTTGAAATTGTATGTTTAACTTGCTTTGGAGGGCTATATTATACAACAACATTAGAGAAAAAAGATACCCCAGCATATAATATTTACTGAGTGTTTGGCATATGGTAGCAAGATGTTTCACATGTATCTAGTATATTAGATACTTTACATATCTCTATGCTTAATCAGTTAAAAATAAAAGATTGACTAATATTTTTCTTTTACTCATCAAAGTTAGGCCTAAGTTTTGTAAACTGTTCTTATAGGGTCTGTATAACCAACTGGAGCTCAGAGGAGTGGTCTGGGCTGGAGACAACAATCTGGGTATCATGTATAAATATATGATAATTAAAGTCATAAGGATAGATCATATGCTCTGGAGAGTGAGAAGAGGAAAGAGCCTAGCTCAAAACTTTGAGGAATTTAACTTTTAATGGCTGACTAGAAGATGATGAGCCTGAAAAGGCAGAGAAGGAGCATCCAGAGAGGTCGAAGGAAAACTGGGAGGATGTTATACACAGAAAGGTATGTGTCAGCTTTCTGAAAGCTTGAAATCTTCATAACACACTTTGCTTTGGGGGAGTCAACTCCTACTAAAGTACCTGTCATTTAATTAAAAATTATCATTAAGTGGGTGATCCTGAAATTGTTCTTGACACTAGGTAAATAGTCCTCAGCCAGATGTATCTACAACACTGGAAGGATATAGATTTTTGCATTATTAAGACTTCATTAAAATTATTTTACTCCAATTCTTGCATCCCTCTCTAAATGTGGCATATTCTTTCCAGATATCCTATTATTCATCAATGGCTTTTTGGCATTCTAGTAGTAAATCTGAATATTTGGTATCAGTGGAACTTGATGACAAACATTGTACAAATAAAGATGAATTATTATTGCAGCCTTCCTGGGAATGAGATTATTTCTTGTTTTTGTGTTTAATGCTAGTGGCAGTAAATTCCTAATGAATTTTTATTTTATTGCTTTAGACTCAGCAGCAAATTTAGTTTGCTCATTCACTCACTCATTCATCCATCAAGTGTGTGTTAAGTACCTACTATATGCCAGACACTGGGAGTGTTAAGACACATCAGGCGTGATTCTCAAGCTTTGGTATGCATTGGAACAACCTGGAAAACTTGCTAAAAATACGTATGCCCCAACGCACCCCTCATATTCAGTAGGTCCAAGGGTCGTTTCTGGGAATCTATGTTTAACAAGCTCTCTGTGTGATTCTGATGCACAACAAAGTTTTAGAACTGTTGTTCTATGTAAACACATGTAGTGAAAAACTTAAATATAATAAAATGTAAGGGGTGTCAGATACAAGTATACACAGAGTAGAGTGTGTATTGTTTTATACTGGTATCTTCCTATAGCAGTAAATTATATATCCAACAATATTATTGCAATTTCATCTATAATGGAATTTTTTGTTAGGGCTTCAAAGCTTCAGCAATATGGTTTATTTTCATTAATATTTCAGAAAATTGTAATGTTTTTATAAATCATCATAAGGTAAGAGGATGCTGTAAACATGCAAATATTATATTCATGCATACAACTTCCTTTAGTAGGAAAAAGAAAAGCATCTGGCAGTTCCTACTTAAACCCTGGGGAGCATATTCTGTAGCCATTATAGGACTAGTCCTCTCATAAATGAAAGGGTTCTTTCCTTTCCTTTTTTCCTTTCGTCTACTAGGCTTTTTTGCAGCCTATTGATACAAACAGTATTAGAGGAGTATTAGCAGTTTTTAAAACACCAGCAATAATGCAAAATGCAAAACTCTGAGTCTTGCATTGAGGAAAAGAAGCTTTCTTTTAAAGAATAACTGGTGTTTTCTTCTTAGAAGGAGGCACTCGTTCACTGTGCCATTCACAAAGAAACTTAGGCTGTGAGGGATGGATCAACTCCACTTTTATTATAGGGAAGCTGCAGTGTTCTTTGACTGCAAGATTTAAAGGAAGAGATGTAGATTAGAAGCAACTATTTAACAAGTCTGATTCAAAATTGAGTGAAACTAGCACAGGAAATTTGAAAAATGTTCTAGACTTTCTTCAAAATGTTGATTCAAAAATGTCTCCTGGTCTCTTGAAATAGCTTCAAGGAGTGTGATATGGTGGCTGCTGATCACAAAAATTCTTGATTTTCCTCTCTTTTCTGGAAACACAGGTAAACTACACTGCCCAGCCTCCTTTGCATTCTATATATGGTCATATACTAAGTTCTAGCCAATGGAATATGAGTGGAAGTGATGTCATACACACCCACACCCACCCACCCACACACACACACACCCCTCTTCTAAGCTTAACCCATAAAAAATTCCCACTGTGGTTCTCCATGCACCTTTCTGTCTGCTGGATGATGACACCTAGGCAATATTGAAAGTCACAAATTAAAATCTGCAGGGCTTCTGTCAGCCTGGGTTCTTGAATAACTGTATGAAGCAGGGACATCCCACCTCCATCCTCCCCATCCCAATGCCAATGGACTTTGCTTGAGAGAGAAATAAACTTTCACCCTGTTAAGCCTCTGAAATGTTGAGGTTAGTTTGTAACAGTACTTAGCCTACTTTAACTAATACAGGGTGTAAGAATATAGGCAAGTCTGTACCATGAGACCATGCACTTCCTATTATTTCTGGACCCAGAGCCCCAAACATAGCCCCATAATTCTCCTGCAGAGGTTGCCTTTACCACAATCCCCACTGAGAAAGTTCTGTAGAAAAGACTCCTCTGCATCAAAGGGGCAGTACTTAGGCTGTCAGGAGTATTCTTGTTCTGCAAGGACAATTCAAAGCCAACATTTCTCTTGGCCAATGGGACATGGTCCTAGCAGCACACAGAGAGTCAAAGACACAGAAATTCTAACTCCAGAATCTGGAGAGAACAGGATTGGATAGAAGGAAACCAGAGGCACAGCCACAATGGAGCATGACACACATGCAGAGAACCAGAGCACAGGACCACCTTCTAGGCCCCTTAATGGCACTTGCCACAGACTGGCAGGTATTGTCATTAAAATTTAAGAGAAAATCCTCCTGGCTTTTAAAAATTTTTACTTCATGGAAGTCACATAACACATTGCACAATGTTTGAAGTCCTAGTTCTTATGAAAAAATAGATTTGCCTTCCCTTTTAAAATAATGACTGAGCCCCCTCCAAATTGTCTCCTCCCTCCCACAGAAGCCCACGTTTCACACGCCAAGACCCTGCCCATGGTGATCGCTTTCCACTGGGTAGCTATTTATGGCATCGCCCATTCCAAACACAATCTTGGTTTATATAGAAACTATTTCAGCATTTGCAACCTGACTTTATTTTTAATTCCGGCTTGGTTTTTATCCAAAATATTCCTCCAGGCCTTAAAGCCCTTCAGCCATTTTAGATACCTCTCTCCTCCTTCCTAGTCCATTAAATAAAATAATGCATTATCCACGCAACAGATATGCTATATCAGGCACTGTGCATGGCCTTTACATACATTATGTTACTTAATCTTCACGAGATAGGTCTTATTATTATCCCATTTTGTATATGAAAAACCTGAGGCAGCGAAATGTTAAATAACTTGACCAAGCTCATATAACTAGTAAGGAGGAAAATCGGGGTTCAAACCTGAGCACTCTAGCTGCAAACCTCCACCCTTAACCACTGTACTCTACTGCCTCTACTTCTATTTAAAGTTTTGCTCATGGAAGACATCTCTTGAGAGAGTAGTTGATCCTTCAGAAGGACCAATAAATAATTCCAGTTCATCAGAGCTTCTTCTCTGCACCTTTGTTTTTTTTCATTCCAGCACTTGTGGAACTTGGGAACCTTTCACCATGGTGCCAGTGTTCACTTTCAGAGGTACCTCCCTTCTCTGCATCTTAGCAGCGCTCTGGCATGGTGAGATCCTGGGCTGCTGCCACTATCTTCCGGAAAAGAGAAGCTTCTTGGCTCCAGCACGTTGTTAATGCTCAGGAGAAGAGCTGCGCTGTGGGGCCAATCTGTCACTGTGTCTATATTTAGCACCATCTGCCAGGAATATTTCAAACTGCCTATTTTTGTCCATGCCGTTTTGTGCAAATGCGACTGCTCCACCACTAGTTCGTGGGAAAACAAGGGCATTACGTGGATTTTCTGGGTTTTATGTTGTGTTGTGAGTCAGCCCTTCAGCCAGCCTTCAAATGAGACATGGGAGAGGATGGAGGCAGGGTTTTCCCAGGGTGTTAGTCCCAGGGGCCCACACTTTTAGTGGCTCAAAAGCAATCCAGGGGTGGCAGCTGCAGAGGAGGCGGAGGGGGTTTCTGAGTTGAGGGAAGAAATATAAAAAGCCCAAGGCTTTTATGCAGCATCCCTGGGGCGACGTGCTGGCCTTTCCGATCTCAGAGCTCCCCTATTCCACCTCCGTAAATCACTGGGTAGACTTTTTCAGCCTTAACCAACCCCATACAGTCTTTGTGATCCATCAAAGTGAAAGACAGGAGCTCTCATTTACTAAGGGCTTCGGTGTTCAGTGCTGGCTTTTACAAGCATCAGTTCATTTTGTCCATATGACATCCTTATGAGGGAGGTTCTAGTCTTACTTCCACCTTACAGACAAGGAAACTGAAGCTTGGAAAGGCTTAGGGACTTGCAGAGTCAGAGTCTGAGCTTGGGCTCACTGAAGCCAGACCATGATCTTAACTATTGTTATCATACCGACCAGTTCTATATCCCCTACCCAGTCAGTCTCTCTGCAATAGACACTGTATTTTTTGCATATTATTTCCATCTGCAGCTTATTTTCCAGACTCAGTGCTTAATTGCATTTGAGAGTTTCTGACTATAGGTTTGTTATCCAGCCCCACTGTGACTGTGTTGACTTCCCTAAAATTCCCTCCCAGACTGGGGCCAGAAACAGCCTGGTGAGGTAGGGGGCTCTTGGTTTTGCCCTCGGCCTTCAGTAAGAACTCTTTGGCAGAAGCAGTTAAGCAGCCTTATGAGAGCCTGCCCCAGCTGCAGAGGTGCAAAGAGATGTATGGAATTTGTCCTTGTAGATGAGAAGGGCTGCTGGAAAAGGAATTGCCACCAGGGACTGCCGTGGGACTGGAGCTGAGAAGACTGGCAGTGGAGTGCAGTTCATTAACCCAGCTGTCCTGGGTGACTTACTAATCTTCAGAGTGGCTGAATCCAGGCAAATTCTGAACTTTGATAATAGGAAAATATCAAAATATGTGTGTACTTTTTCTAAGCACAATTCCTGAGGATGACCAATCACCCTAGGATGAAAGTTGGAAGAGGTGGTTATATGCATGCTCTGGTATTGTAGGTTGGAAACTGAGTCCTTGGGAAGTAGAGGGACTGACAGATATGAGTGGTACAGAATAGAGTTTAGAAATCAGATCTTTTGGGACTTACTAGGTGGTGCAATAGTTAAGAATCCACCTGCCAATGCAGGGGAAACAAGTTCAATCCCTGCTCCAGGAAGATCCCACATACCATGGAGCAACTAAGCCTGTGTGCCACAACCACTGAGCCTGTGCTCTAGAGCCCATAAGCCACAACGATTGAGCCCGTGTGCCACAACTATCGAAGCCCACGTGCCTAAAACCTGTGCTCCGCAATAAGAGAAGCCACAGCAATGAGGAGCCTGTGCACCACAATGAAGAGTAGCCCCCACTCACTACAACTAGAGAAAGCCCATGTGCAGCAATGAAGACCCAACACAGCCAATAAATAAGTTAAATAAATAAATAAATAAATTTATAAAAAAAGAAATCAGATCTTTTAATAGACAATCCCATATCCCATCTGCTTCAATTGTATATTCCTATATAACAAGCCACCCTTAAACTTAGTGGCTTAAAACAAGAACAATCATTTTATTGTTATCTCCCATGGACATGGGAGGGGGGGACTGTCTGTCTGTCTGGTCCTCACTGGGGTGTCTCCTTCAGTTGCAGCTGGACAATGGTTGGGGCTGAAGTCACCTCAAAGGTTTCTTCGTGTATCTGGAAGTTGGTGCTAGTTGCGAACTGGACCTCAGCTCGGCTGTGTGTCAGGACAGCTATATATCATCTCTCCAAGTGGGGCTGAATGTCCCCATAGGAAGAGAGCTGTGTTCTCAGAGGGAGAGACCCAAGAGAATGAAGCAAACACTGTATCACCTTTTATGACCTAGCCTTAGAAGCCACATAGTGTCACAGTATAGTCCCATTGTGGTCACAGACCAGGCCAGGTTCAAGAGGAGAGAATATAGACACAATCCTCAAAGGAAGGAGAATTAACATCAATTTGTAAGAGGGGCATGTGAGATGGGATATATATTGTAGTGGCCATCTTTGAAAGATACAATATTCCATACCAGTTACATTGGACTAGGGTAGAACATGGATTTGGGAGAAATTGGATGAGGTACTATAGCCAGTACTGAGTACCAGAGGGCTGGAAGGGCAGTGAAGATTCAAGACTCCAAGCAATTCCTTCTTACATTTAACAAGTGTTAACTAGGTACTTATCATATGTTAGAAACTGGGGATACCGCAGGGAGCAAGAGACAAGGCCCCAGCCTTCACGTAGTTTATAGTCTGGTGGGGGGTGATCAACAACTGCTCACATAAATACAGACGTGCCACGAGGAAGTATAAAGTTGGGGAAGAAGACTGACGATATGGGGGAGGGGGGTGTATTTTAAATAAAGTGCTTAGGGATGACCTCTCTGAGGTAGGGACATTTGAGCAGAAACTTAAATGGATGGAGTGAAGCATACAAACATCTGGAGGAAGGGCATTCCAGCCTGAGGGAAGAGCAAGTGCAAAGTCCCTGCAGAAGGATAAGCTTGACGTATTCAAGGTGTAACAGGAAGCCCTGTGGCTAGTATGGTGAAATTAAGTTAGAGAAGGGTAGAAAATGAGGTATAAGAAGTTACCAGTAGTTGGTGCTTAGTTTGGGGCAAAATCCATTTCAAAACATTGTTTTTACTGATGTTTGTTTCCCTAGGTGTGAGGATGGAAGAACAAATCCTCCTCATTATAAAGCATCCATCATGAATATAGTCTTCCTGTTTTCTAAACGTAAATAACATTTACAATAATGTTAAACAATTATAAACAATAATGTTTCCATGTGGGGCAGAGCTGACTGAATTTCAGAAAACATCTCTGACATGAATGTAGAAGCATCTGGCCACCCTCAGGGTAACTTGCCACCACTTAGCACAGCCAATCTGGTCTTTGTCAGGGCATCTTCCTTGTCAGAGAGTAACTATGACAACGGAGCATGATGCTGATGCTGTGGCTCTGCAGCAGCCCTCTACTTGCACACACGATGCTGTCAGAACACAGAATTGTGAATCAGGGTAGTGTCAGCCTCTCCCTTTGTAGTGAACAAGTTATCTGCTATTTGATTCAATTAATGTGTTGTTACTGACTTTGTTTCTACTATGACTCTCTCATAACAAAATGATTTATATATTCTATAATCTATAGCATCATTTCCCAAATTTATTTGGTAAAGACCCCTGTATTAGTTTTCTGTTGCTGCTGTAACAAATTACCACAAACTTAACAGCTCAAACAACACCAGTGTATTATCTTACAGTTTATAGATCAGAATTCTGATGTGGGTCTCTACAGGCTAAAATAATAGTATCAGCAGGGCTATGTTCCTTTCTTGGGGCTCGAGGGGAAGGTCCATTTCCTTGGTCATTCCAGTTCTTGGCAGAATTGAATTCCTTGTGGTTATAGGACCAAGGCCTGCATTGTCTTGCTGACTAAGGGCCATTCCCAGCTTCTAAAGGCTGCCCAAATTCCTTGGCTCATGGCCCCGTCCTCTATCTTCAAAGCCAGCAAAGGCAGGTTGAATAATCTCACACCTTGAATCTCTCCTCCATCTTCTCCTGTCTCATCTCTCTCTGACCACAGCCAGGGAATATTTTCAACTTTTAAGAACGCATGTGATTAGATTGGGCCCACCTGGATAATCCAGGGTGATCTTTCTACTTGAAGATCCGTGCCCTTAGTCACACCTGCAGAGTTCCATTTATCATGCAAGAAAACACAGTCACAGGTTCCATAGATTAGGGTGTGGACATCTTTGGGAGAGTCATTACCTACCCCCACCTTCATTCCCCAACCCCCATTAAACTAGAGTTTAATGCAATAGCTCGGGAAGCACTGCGGTAGAGGTATTCAAAGGGCTGAATTCTAGACAACAAAGAAACTAATTCTTTAGGGGCCATTACAACAGCCAAAGCGCTGGGTGAGCACGAGACCAGGTGTGGTTGGATTCCTCCATGTGGTTGGTGCTGGGGGTGCAGAGGAATGAGGTGTCAATGATGGGTTTACCTTCTGCTTAGTGAGAGTATGAACCAGGTAGATTTTTTGATTGGGCTGGTCTGTCAAGAACATTTGCCTCCAATGACAGAAAGGAGAGGAAGGGGCAGCTACTGCAGCAGGTGCTTTTCATGCTCACCTCATACAATGGCCATGCTAACTTGTGAATGCGAATGCTGCATTTGAACCTACAGTGAGGTGGATTCATCTGGTGCCTCACTTGGGTCCCCTTTTCTGGGCTGGAGTACCCATCCCTACAGAGGCAGTGACCTAACAGCTCACAGCTCCCCCTTTCTCTAGAAATTACCCCTCCAGCTGGTGGGAGCTGCCTCAGCTTCAAGGTTATACCTCTACCCACTCCCTCCCCCAACACACACACACACACACACACACACACACACACACACACACCCTCCCAACCACAGAAGTCTGGCCCACTTGCCTCATGGTGGGGACATATCTGTGATGCTCCAGAGTCCTCTGAGGATCAAATCTGGACTTCTTCCTCGCTTTACTCTTTTCCCTTCACTTTTCTGCTTCCCTTTCTCCCTTACAAGTTTTTCCTGAATAAATCAATAAATCACGTGTTCCCAAAACCTTTCCTCTGGCAGTGCTTCCAAAGAACCCAACCTAAGATGTGATAAAAAAAAATTTCAAATATTGAGACCCACAGAATGGAGGCTGCCCCAGTGGCAGGGCCCACATCAGAAATCTAAACATCAGTCAGTCTCCACTTAGAGGAGATGCCTCACTGTGGAGGAAACCTAACACACACCAATCACAGTCCTGCAACTCAGCTTTAGCTGGCTTCCCTCACCCTAGGAAACAAGACCTGCTAGCCTTGTGCTCACCCAGTGCTTTGGCTGTTGTAATGGTCTCTAAACAGTTAGTTACTTTCCTATCTAGAATTCAGCCTTCTGAACACCTCTACCGCGGTGCTTCCCAAACTTCCCTGACCTCCTAGCCAATCATGCCCTGTATCCTCGTTGCCTCTTCCAACTCTCTGTAAAAAGCAGTCCTTGCTTTTTGTAAGTTCTTGGCCTAGACTCAGACAGCATCAAGAAAAAAGCAGGAGTAAATGTCCCTGACGTCCCTGGTACATGCCTCCTTCCAGGTATGTGGTTGAATAAATCGAATGATTTATTTCTTTGATTACTTCTTTGCAGAAGTGGGGGCGGGAATTCCGTGTAGGAGTCTAAAGACTTAGTTTGTAGGAAAGAACAAGAATTGAGAGTTGAGAATAAGTATGAATTCAATGGTACCTCTCAGTGTAAGCTCCTTGGGGGCAGGGACTGTATGCATCGCACGCGCACTGTATCCTGCGCCCAGCACAGGAGCTGGCACGCGTCACACCTGCAGCAGTAAGTGAATGTAGTAGAGAGACGCAACAGGTGAGGTTTCTGTGAGTCCGGAGGTTAAGCTGGGAGAAAGTTGGTGAAAGAGGATCTTTTCTTCATAGCACACGCTCCTTTGCACCCTTCCAAGCCCTTCTGTGATGACCTCACTTTTCCGGGGAACATGCTCGTAGTTCCCATGAAGCTGTGGCCGCAGGCCCTCACCCGGAGAGTGGCACTTCCGGGCAGCTCCTCCGCCTCCTCCGACACCAGGGCCGAGCACCAGCAGCATGCTCCTTCATCTGGGACAATGCCCCGCCCTTCAGAGATCTAGTGGACCCTTGGGTTAGACTTAAATATTTTTATGAATATGTTATTTCAATTTGTATTATACAACAAAAAAACTAGGGAGTATTAACCCATTTTACTTTAGTGCTTCTATAAGACTAAAACAAATTTATGATTTAAACACCCCAAAAGTCACAAAACCAGTAAAATGAGCATTAATAACAGTCATGAAACATGACATCATATTTTCCTAAAACCAGGTCTCTATTCACAACACAGTGTGGTCCTAACTGTCCACGATCAGCTCTGTCCCAATCAGCCCATCAGTATTACCCTGGGCCAAGTGCAGGCACCCTCTCTGGCACTCAGCTTTTCTCTCTTCCTCCCACTTCTAAACCTACTTTTGGAGAAAATGCACCTTGCTGTTTTTTAGCTTCCAGCAGATGCAAACATGTTTTTATGTTATGTCCACCTCTGCCTATTCCTCATTAGAGGAAAATAAGTAAAGTGGCTTTACTTGGCATTAATGTGATCCCAGACACAAACGTGGAGGCTGCAATCCTGTGGTGACTGTGAATTATACATTTGCTATTCAAATAATTTAGAATATATGTGCTTATAAGAATCTATATTTATTATATATACATTATACATATGCATGTATACATATGCATTTATGTACATGAAATAATCATCACATTTTAGCTTTAAAATAAAAAAGTAAAACATTCTCTTAGAAAATGTGTGGCCCCTGAGGAACAACACTGTTTTAGGCATAGCCTGGTCTGGAATGCTGCCTCTCTGTGTGTGGCTTTATTTTTCCTTCTGCCATACCTGTGCATTTGGTCATGCCTGAGAAATAAAGTTAATTTCCTTTACCTCTGCTGTTTGTATATCCAATCATCATCCTTATTTCTTCATCTCTTCTAGAACAACCAATTAGCCACATTAAGCATGTATCACAATCACTCCTTGACTTCACAAGAACTCTGCAAAGTAGATATTATTAGTAGTATTCTTATTATGACCCCAATTTAAACATGAAAAATCTGGAGCTCTGTGAGTCTGAGACTTGAGTTGCATTGGAGGAAGGGCTTTGATGTGCTTCTGCCTGACCTCAGATCCCATGTTCTTTTTCTTCACTGTATCCCCAAGGTATAGAAAAGTGTATGGTATATAATCAGTACTCTACAAATATCTTTTAAATGAATGCAATAACAATGAACTGTTTCCACTGTGCCAGTCACCTCTACTCACAGCCTACAGGAGTTGGTTTCCCCTATAGACCCTTCATAGCCCCTGTATATTTCTCCTTTATAGGCATCAAGGCCCTGCAGAGTAGAGACTAAGGATCCTTACCTCGGAAGCCCCACCATGGCTGGCACATAGTAGGTGCCTCAATATTTATTAATCGGAATTGGCTTGAGCTCTTAGGTAGTCATGGCCCAGCCTGGGATCTTTCTTCCAGGTTAGTTTAGAACTAGAAAAAAAGACCTTGAGGAAGAGAGTATATTTCTGACGACTCCAGAAAGGCACCACCAGCAGACTTGGTAAAGGAATGGGAAGCTTTGGCAACTTCCTTCTGAGGCTAGACTCCAAGCCCTGCTACGTAATGTAGGCAAAAGCATGTGATTCAGAGAGCAGCAAACCGTGGAGCAGCATGCCAAGTTTAGAGTCATGGAAGCAAGGGGTGTAAATGATGAAATTTAAAAGACAGAGACCTTTTTAGAAAAAGGCAGGGGGCACAAAAGTGACAGCATTGCAAGCTGGGTTTGGGTGGAAATGACAAATCTTCCCCATTCCCTTTGCAGGAGAGCCTTGGAGAGTGGCTTTTAAAATGCCCTTTTAAGTCGCTGAAGGAGCCGTCAGCGGGATCAGCCACAGCTGGGACGTCCCTCGTGATCCTCTGCAGCGTGATTGAGGTTCCCACATTCTTTCTGCCCGGGCTGCTCCTCAGGTCAGATACAATGCACCGGGGGGCGGCGGGGGGTGGGGTAGGGCTCACAGTTCCTTTGTGTTTACATTTTCACCTCTTTGCTGCCCTCGTTCTTCTGCTCTTTCCAAATCACCAGGCTCTTGCTGCCCCCGCTTCAACAGGAAACTTTCTTTTTTTTTTTTTTAATATTTTTTTTATTTATTTATTATTTTTTGGGGGGTACACCAAGTTCAATCATCTGTTTTTATACACATATCCTCGTATTCCCTCCCTTCCTTGACTCCCCCCTCCTCGAGTCCCCCCCACCCTCCCCGCCCCAGTCCTCTAAGGCATCTTCCATCCTCGAGTTGGACACCCTTTGTTATACAACAACTTCCCACTGGCTATCTATTTTACAGTTGGTAGTATATATATGTCTGTGCTACTCTCTCGCTTCGTCTCAGCTTCCCCTTCAGCCCCTGCACCCTCCCAAACCTCGAGTTCCCCAGTCCATTCTCTGTATCTGCGTCCTTGTTCTTGTCACTGAGTTCATCAGTACCATTTTTAGATTCCATATATGTGAGTTAGCATACAATATTTGTCTTTCTCTTTCTGACTTACTTCACTCTGTATGACAGACTGTAGTTCTATCCACCTCATTACATATAGCTCCATCTCATCCCTTTTTATAGCTGAGTAATATTCCATTGTATATATATGCCACATCTTCTTTATCCATTCATTTGTTGATGGGCATTTAGGTTGCTTCCATGTCCTGGCTATTGTAAATAGTGCTGCGATAAACATTATGGTACAAGTTTCTTTTGGGATTATGGTTTTCTTTGGGTATATGCCCAGTAATGGGATTACTAGATCATATGGTAGTTCTATCAACAGGAAACTTTCTTTCCCCCCAGACTGTTTACAGCTTCCTCTCCATGCAGTTTTCCAGCGAGTGGAAGCCAGGCCCCTTACTGGTTTGCGATTAGTTTATGGTGGGTGTGCGGTGGGCACCCACTAAGCATCAGGCAGCTTGACCTGAGCGTGTTTGCTCCTCACCCACTTGCCTGAAGGGGGGTGGGCAGGGCTTTCTTGTGCTTCTGGAGGAGTCCCCAGATGTCTGCTAAGTCGCAGAGTGTTTTCAGTGACTGGGCACCTTTCCAAAGCTGGCACATCTTTCCCTGCCTCACTGCGATGGGGTGGGAGGAGGGAGGGAACTGACGTGATACACAAGCAGCCATGCCAGACATTGGACCAGGGGCCCAGTGGACATTAGCTGGGATTCTCACAGCCACTTGGCAGGCTCAGTTCTGTCCTCACCTGGCAGAGCAGGGACCCCAGATTCACCAGAGACGCAGCTAGGTGTCAGAGAGTCAGGAGTCAATTCTAGGTCCCGGGCTTTTTTCACTTGAACACGCTGGAGGGACTTTGGCTTCTCCCCCAACACCCCCACTTGCAGAAGGGAGCGTCCTCTCCCTCTCTCCCCACCCATCGCTGATTCATGCAGAAATTAATAAAGGATTTGTAAAGTTTCACTCCCCAGCTCTTCTCAGATACACTTCAGTTCCAAACATGGTGTTTGTTCCTGCCAGATTCTCTATCAGACTTCCAATTTCATGCAATGTCATCCTTTCTAATAAGTTCATTTTGTTACATTTATGACTAAGTATGATTTCATTTTATACCATTTTAAGGCATCTCATGTATGCAAATTCAGAAACCAGAGAAAAAATATTTTTGTCAGATGCTATGCCCTAATTTTTGAATCAGAAAAATGCATCCTCTCCCTAAGGTACACATCATGTCTGTATCGTGTTTGTGGTAATCATTGCATCTTAGTTCTCCTTTTAGCAGCATGGTTTTTTGTTTGCTTGTTTGTTTTTTAGGGAGGAAGTTCTCTGTTCCAGGCACTAGAAGAACTGCTGTGTATCCCTCATTGCAGGCGCAAACCCAGAATATTCCAGCCCCTTCTCCAAACAGATTCTTGACCACGCAGTCTCAGTCTCCCCCTCCATACTAAGACTTAAGATGCTTTTCTAAATCCTGTAGCAGATGGTACAGCTGTTCCTGCCTGAGGATCCCCTCCCTAACCCCTATTACAGGGAAATGTGGGGGGCAAAAACCTGAGGGGAGGATGAGGTTGCTCTGTCTTGGCACCAAAGAGAAAGTCCTGCCCTTCCCTGGTGGGGCCCCTGGACTGCCTCCCCTCCCTCCCCAAGGCTGAGGCTCCAAGTGGTACCTCCAGCTCTGCCGGAGCCCACTCTTTCCAAGCCACTGAGTCATTTCCTCTCAGGGACTTTCTCATTAAAACCTTCCTGTTTGCTTTTAGCTCTGGAGCTCTGTTCTGAGTTACCGTTTCCTTCCCATCCCCACTGAGCTGGAATTGATGGCCCGCCACCTTTCAGCTCTCCCTCCCTTTGCAGTTTTCCTTCCCACTCTCATCTCTTGGCTGGAGTCCCTACACTTTGTACACATTTGTGCAAAGCGCCAGAGTTTCTAAAGCTGTGAGGGAAGTAGGGGAACCGTACCTCTCTGGCAAGATATTGCTTGGAGGATAAATTGGGAAGATGAGCATCTAAGAAGAGTCACCAGGGAGAAAACCCTCTGACCGAGAGCTTGTCCCAGATGCACTTGACATACCAAATGGAAGAGTTGGGAATAGCAGCCTCTGACTAATGGGCCCTGAGCTGCTGGACCTCCAGCAGCTGCCGAATCACCCGGAAGATGGCTGCAGTCTCCTCACAGCCCTAGTTAGGTGTGTTGCATGCTCGTCTGAGATCTGCTGACCAGGGGACAGTCTGCTGTGTGGTCAGTAGCCACAAAGCAGGACTCCGTGGGGCAGAAGAGGCCAGACGACATTGAGCCTTTCTGGTTCAGTGATGGGGGTGACGGGAAGAGAGTGCAGAAAGAGAAAAGAAATGATCATAGTAAACAGTGCACCTTAGTTCCTCTTCTAGAAGTCTTAACTTTTTAGGGAGGCAGTTCTCTGTCCCAGGTACATGGAGAACAATTGTGTATTTCTCACTGCAGGACCAGAATATTCCAGCCCCTCCTCCAAACAGATTCTTGATTGAATGGAATATCATGGGCTGTACTGAGAACAGTGTCCTTTGTGCCCTGTGAGTATTGAGTAAATGTTCATCGAAGTAAGTCAGGCTGAAGTTCAAAAAGTGTATGTGACAGAAGAGAAGGGCCAAAAACTCTTCTGCTGACTCAAAACTTTGTATTGTGTATTCATTCAATCACAGTGTTGATATGAAAAGCTTTGGGGAGATTTTCCTGGAGTGATAGGTCCACCCCTCAAGTCCCATCATGTCGGCAACCCCCTGCCCCAGTAAGTGTGAAGCCCACACCATCTAGCGACTGCCGCTGTGGCCTTGTAGAACTCCCGAAACCAGCACACCGCCGCTGGGAAACCCTGCTTTTCAGAGTAGGCGTACGGCTGCTCGTGGTCACCGGCTTGGTGACTTCTGCAGAAGGTGAGGGTTGCGTGATCTGGGTCCTGGCTCCCTTCCTGCTGGCCCAGAGGAAGCCTCAAGCCTCCACAAGGCTCACCGGCCTCCTCTGTGGCTCGCCACCTCCTCCCCTCCTCGGTGGACTTCTGCATCGTGTGCCACAGAGGATCCTTCTTCTCCTCTTAGATTTCCAATCTCTCCATCCCTACTGACCTTTCCCAGTTAATCTACAAATCTCTCAACGCTCCGTTTCCAAACAACTCTGTATGTATTACGCCTGCTCCATAAGCCCTTCCCTTTATGTCCTCCAGGGGGCGCTACTCATGCTGTATTCAGGGTACAGGAGGAGTTTCCAGGCGTTTCATTTACCCAGGGTACAACCTGAATGCAACGCCTCCTCTTCCACCTCCTCGTGCAAAGATGGGCACCGCTGCTTCCCTCCAGTTACTGTCCTGTACCCTTCCTTCCCTCTAATACCGTTCTTACAAGAGCCATCTCTGTTCTTTGCCCCTCCACGTGCAGAAGTGTCTGTGGACTTCCTACTGTAACATCAGGGGCCTCCTTTTCATCCTCCTCCTGCTTGCCCATCTGTAGTATATGATACACCTGACTCTCCCCTCCTTCTGGAAACACCCTCCTCCCATGGCCTTCCAGCTTCTGTTCTCTCCTGGCTCTTTGTCTGTCCTCCGCCAGCTCTCCACCTTCAGTGTTCTCTCTGAAATCTTGATTCTTCTGAAGGCTGTGTCCTCAGCCCTCTTTTATTCTTCATAGTGTCTTCTCTGGACAATTGCATTGACTCCCAGTTAATAATCTGAAACTTTCCATGTCAATACATCTTTTTTTTTTTTTTTACTTTTTTAAAAAATTTTATTTATTTATTATTTTTTGGGGGGTACACCAAGTTCAATCATCTGTTTTTATACACATATCCCCGTATTCCCTCCCTTGTCAATACATCTTAATAATAGCCAGTCCATATTTGATTACCTAAATCATCCCCCAAATGTCCTTTCTAGCTAGTTTGTTCAGTTAAGAACCAATTTAAGCATGTACATCGCATATCCAATTTTAAGTCCTTTTTTAAAAGAGATCCAGTGTAGATACAATATCATGCTTATCAAACAGATTTGGCCAATTATCTATAGAACATCCCATCTTCTGGATTTGACGAGGTGCTTCTTTGCAATATCATTTAGCTCATTTCTCTATCCCACTTATTGTTTATAAACTGGTAGGGAAAAGCAAAGGCACGATGATTCAAGTTAAACCTTGTTAGCTAGATTATATCACAGATGGGGACTTTGTATTGCATTTTGTCATAAGATAGACATGTTCTGGTTGTCTCACCATTAAGAATACTAGCACTGAACCATCAATTAAGGCAAGTGGCAGTCTCATCCCTCCATTGCAGCATGATGTTTTCCCCACGTGACTAGCAAATAAACCACGTGGTGTTGTTTTGGCAATATATAAACTCCCAGTGCTCCATCAGCCATATGCCTAATGTGTTTATCACCAGTTTATACTCACTGCATAAGTCAATAATTCCATTAAGAGTTTAAAGTGATTATCAGCCAGGGTGCTTGGTAGGATATGGATGGCACACTTTAATTAATTAAAGGTTACTTATTACCATTTTTAGGATGGAGCTCTTTACCAAGGTGTGGGCCATCAAGGGATGGTGCAGCACCTGAGGATGAGTGCTGGGTGGGCAGCTATCACCAACCCTAGTCCTGAAGGGGCAGGAAAAGGAAGTGGTGCTCCCAGTGCCGGGCGAGCTGCAGCCCTGGGAGAAGAGCCGCCCACCAGGCTGTGGCTGCTGACAGAGGAATGCAGTTTTAATCCAGACCTTGACCTGGCGGAGCACTCAAATGAGATGAATCTTTTCTGATAACTTTTCTATTTCTTGCCTGAAGCACAGTAGCAGGACAGGGGGTTACACTTGAGGTGTCGGAGACAAGTATGCCATTTGAATGGCTGTTTCTGCACCAAGTTGACTATTGGCATTGCCAGCCATCAAGAGCAACAAGGTGGACAGCCTGTCAGGTGAGGTTGGCCTCTGGTTGCCAAAGCACAAGGTGGGGGCGGGGGGTCACGTTTACAATGGATAATTGTATCTGTTAGCAGGTCGGGGCCAAACCTGTGTTGTCTCCTGCAGAAAGCAATGAAAAAAAAGACAATGTTAGTCCTAGGGAAACATATCCTCACTCCTGAATAATTCTTTGCTTCAGCCCTCAGGCACCTTTCATTTAAAGGTGTAAATGCACAGAAGAGAGAAGTTAATGATCACTAACCTTTTACCATCTTGGGAGGATCGACTTCTGGTGCTAAGTATCAGGAAACTTCTGAGGGCATGGTTTCCAGGTGCCCTTAGCTCAGGTAAGTTTCCTCAGCTTGGGAATAAAACACTTCTGCTTTCACTCACTACAGGTTAAAGGAGATAGTGCTGATAACATGTGTTACATCATTCCGTCAAGCCTTGGAGCCTGAAGGCAGACTAGGTTCTCTTGTCTCTGGGGGAGGGCTCATTACTGAGTTTCCTTCTAGCTGACAAGCGATTGGAGTGTCCCCCTATGATATGGGATGCCAACAGCGTGGGGCTGAGAAGGAGAAGATTAGAGTGACGGCCACTCTATCACTTACCAACCAGGTGGCCTTGAGTACATTACTTGATCTCCCCAAACCAGTGTTTACATCCATAAAACAGTAATAATCATCATTCTCCTGGTTACAGGAGAAACAGCTATCTTGAGGTAAGGTGGATAAGAATAGATTCTGGAGTCAAAGAGACCAGAGTTTAAAATCTCATCATGCATCCTGCTGATTGTGTAAAACTGGACAGTCACCTGGCTTCTAAACCAGGTAAAACAAGGAAAGCGATGGAATTTTCCTCATAGATTATTTTAAAGATTAAATGCTGAAAAGCACTTAGCGCGGTGCTGGCGAGGAATAGGCACTTAGGAGTTGATTATTACCATGGTCAGCTGTCCCGACTGCCAGTGGTAGGCAGGACGCCCTGGTGTGATGCCCTGTTTAACATCCTTGGGGAAAGCAGGGCCTGTGAATACCGCTCCCGTGGCTGTGGTACGTAATATGGCAAAAGGGAGGTCATGGGGTGGACCTGACCTAGTCAGTTTAAAAGCACAGAGCTTTCTCCTTTGGTCACGGAGAAGTCCTAGATGTGGGCTCCCGCTGGCCTAGAAGAAAGCAAACATCCATGCTGTGAATGGCTTGTGGGGACCACATGGCAAGGAATACCAACGGCCTCTGGGAGCTGAGTGTGATCCCCAGATGACAGCTAGCAAGAAATTGGGAAATACGTTCCTACTAGTTCGCTGAATTCTGCCAACAACTCGACTAGGCTTGGAAGAGGACCCCGCACCTCAGATGAGAAGGCCGCGTGGCCGGTGCCCTCTCTGCAGGCTTGTGAGACCCTGGGCAGGGAACCAGCGACACTGTGCTCAGACTTCTGATCCATGGAAAATATAAGACAATAAGTTTGTGTTGCTTTAATCCACTTAGTTGGTGGTAATTTGTTCACAGGATTGAAGACTAATATCCTACCTCGAGTTAATCAACTCTGCTGTTGTTGTTGCTGCTGTGTCCGGTTCTGTTCTTAATTGCTGTCGTCTGCAGCAACACCTGACTGCATAAATCATGACATTGCAAGAATGGCAAGAGGTGCTGTTCTTCAATACAACCCCCATAGGCTGGAAGATTCTCTCTGTCTTCTGCTAATGGGCTGGTGATGGTCACAGGGAGGAGTGGTTTATCAACCTCTGTGGCTTTAGAAAGACACACAAATATCAGACTTGAGTCTTTCCTGGAAGACTTGACTCATTATGTGAAAGCTCTTTTCTTCAGGGGCTTCCTGTTTGACACTACAAGTCTCTCATCTACCAATGCCTTCTCTGCACTGGAGGCCAAACTTAGCCAAATGATCTGTTGAATAGTTTTAGGTCCTCACTGAGCTTGCAGCATGTTGGGAAAGGCAGATATTAAACAAGTAATTGCACAAACATAGGAGTATAAACTGTATTGTGTGCCTTAAAGAAGAAGCATCGAATATCAGAGAAACTTGAGGCTGGAGTTTCAGGGAAGGCTTTCTCTGAGGAGATGATCCTTGCCATGAGATCAGGAGGGTGAATAGGAGTTGACTTGCTTAAGGGATGATAAAGATGCTCTTCTTCACAGGGAACAGCTTGTGTAAAGGCCCTGAGGCAGGAAAGGTCATGACCATTTTAAGAAATGGCAAGACTAGCAAAGTAGCAAGGAGAATGAGGAGAAGAGTATGTGTGAGTCAGAGAGAGGAAGAGGAGCTAGATCTTGCAGGTCCTGTTAGGCTGTGCTAAGGATTTCAGTCTCAGTCAGGTTTTCTCTTTTAAAAGACCATGCCAGCTGTGATGGAGGAAAGGGATTGTAGTGAGGACAGATGTGAAGATACTAGTTGGGAAGCAATTGCAATCATCCAGACTGGAGTTCAGGGTGGCTGTGACAGAGATCGTGATGTCGACAAGGAGAGAAGTTAGATAAAACAGATCTAATTTGGGGAGCTTTAGTTCTGCCAGTTTTAAAAAATTAAGAAAACATTTTCAGTCAACCCTACCATTCTTTGAAGAATTCACATTCATTCACTTATTCGATAAATATGTATTGTGTTATTTTTGTGTGCCAGGCACTCTTCTAAGCATGGGAATAGAGTAATAACTAAAACAGGCAAAAATCCCCATTCCTGGGAGCTTGCAAGGGACTTAGATATAAGCAAGAAAGATAGCGACTATATAAAATATGTTTGTTAGCAGAAAGTGCTAAGTAGAAAGTTAAAATTAAAAGAGGAAAATAGGAAGTGTTAGAATAAGATTGCATTATATATGTCCAGACAAGATCTCACTAAGAAGGTGATTATTTTTTCCTATCATAATTAAACATTTTTTAAATTGAAGTATAGTTGATTTACAATGTCATATTAGTTTCAGGTATACAGTACATGATTCAGTTTTATATGTGTATATCTGAATCACTGTACTGTACACCTGTATATATACATGTATATATACGTGTGTGTGTGTGTGTGTGTGTATATATATATATATATATATTTTCTTTTTCAGATTCTTTTCCCTTGTAGGTTATTACAAAATATTGAGTATAGTTCCCTGTGATATACTGCAGATCCTTGTTGGTTATCTATTTTATATAGAGTCATGTGTATATGTTAATCCCAACTTCCTAATTTAATCCCTCCCTCTTCCTTTCCCCTTTGGTAACCATAAGTTTAGAAGGTGATATTTGAGTAAAGATCTGAGGCAGGTTAGGGATTAAGGCATGCAGATTTTAGGGATGGGGTGAGTCAAGGAAGAGTATTCTAGTCAGAGGGAACAGCAAGTACAAAAACTCTGAGGTAGAGATGTGACTAGTGTTTCCCAGAAGGCTACTATGAATGGAAAATGTATCAGTTATCTATTCCACAATAATGCTGAGTAACAAGCAACCTCAGGACCTCAGTGCTATATCATAATGAACACTTAGTTTTACTCATGAGCCTAAAGATCACCTGGGTGGTTCTGCTGAGCTGAGCTGAACTTTGTAGGGCTCATTTATGCCTCTGCAGTCAGTGGCAAGCCAGCATAGTTCTGATCTTGGGCTCTCTCACATATGTTGAGCCTTGGATAAGGCAACTGGGTTGACTTAGCTCTGCTCCACATACCTATGTGTCTCTCATAATCCAGTAAGATGATGCTCTGTTCTCATGACCTAGCAGGGAGGGTGGGAAGAAAGGGGAGGCGAGAAAGAAAGAAAAGAGAGAGACAGTAACAGCAGGAGAGAAAGGGAGAGAGAGGATGGTGAGAGAGAGAGAGAGAAAGAGGGGGTGGGGAGAGGGAAGAAAAGAGAGAGAGGGGGCACATACACAAGACCCCCTGAGGCCTGGGCTCAGAACTGAAACAACAGTACTTCTGCCACATTCTGTTGGCCAAAGCAAGTCGTAAGACCAGCCTAGTTTCACGGGTTAGGAGAAAACTTCACTTCTTCACGGGGAGAGCCTTGAAGTCACATTTCAACAGATGTGAGTAGAGTGAGCGGCAGAAAATTAGGACTGGTGGACATGAGTCTACCACATTGACTGGTAGGAGATAAGGTCAGAGAGGTGGTGGGGATCTAGATGGTGTAGGCCCTTGTAGGCCAGTGTAAGTCTCTTGGTTTTTACTCTGAGGTAAGAAGCCGTTGGAGGGTTTCCAGGAGAGGAGTGATGCAACCTGACGTGTATTTTAATGTCAGGTTGAGAATAGACTGAAGAAGGGAAAGAGACAGGTGAGGAGGCTACTGCAGGGACCCAGGCAAGAAATGATGGTGGCTTGGCCAGGGAAGTCGGCATAGAAGTGCTGAGAAGTTGTTAGGTAATGGATATAATTTGAAGGTGGAATGGCCAGGATTTGCTTACAATGCAAATGTAGGATATAGACTGAAAGAAGAAAAACGGATGACTCCAAGGCATTGGCCAGTTAAGTTACTCTAGAAAAAACTGTGTTGCAATGTACTGAGATGATTAAGGTTATGGGAAGAGTAAATTTCAGAGAAGATATTCCTCAAAAATTCTTAACTGCCTGACAGTTTTTTTCAGTACCTTTAGATGCAGTTAATTTGACCAGAAGATATGACTTCAGTGAGAGCAGCCAAGGACTCTCCTACAGTCCTTCCTATCACCTTAGACACAGGTTCTCGCAGATCCAGGGCTGGCAGTCACTGGGACGTACTATACTGTACAGCCTGATCAGTTGTTTATAGCCAGCATCTCTGCCATTAGTTGTGGCATCTGCTTTGATTGGTTGCAGAATCCACTTTTGTTTCACCCTCCATTCTGATTGGTTGGAACCCAGTTTAATTTTCTTTCTGCATGGCAGAGCCAGGAGAAGTACAATATGGGTGGAAGTGCTCCACTTTCTAAAAGGCAGAGAACATATCTCATCCAACTTTGTACTTCCAGATGGAAGAGGGTGGATGGATTCACTTAGATTCACTCCATTCATAGCAAAAGCATCTCTAGTTTCACACTCTATTGAGGATTGATATATGATTTTTTTTTCTGTTAAAAAAGGCATTTTGAAAGGTAATGATTCTGTGATTAGTATAAATCATCAAATACTCTGTCAGACTTTAAAAACCCTTATTTGCGTAGATAAGGAAAGTTACTATTGGAAAAGAGGAGCGTTTGTGTTCCTTTTGTCTCCCCAAATTCCATCTTGGCTCATGTAGGAGGGAGCTGACACCAACATTTTAGTGTTGGCTTCACGTGAGGAGAAGTACAGGGGAGGGAGGTTCCACCTCTCTCTCCTTCCCATTGCGCACTTCCCCCAGACAAAAATGGCAAATCTGATTGGTGGAAATCTGACGTGTACTAAGCCGCACTTTCCTAATGGGCAGAGACTCACTTTGTCTGCAAAGCAAAACCAGTTCAGTGCATTCCCTTCACCTTAGTGTCCTCCCTCCCAGGGGGCAGGCTCCTACTCTGTCCCTTGATGGTTGTGGCTGTGAGGCAGCCCTGGTCCTTACCACCAGCTAGTGAGGAACTTGGGTTGCCTCTGCATACCCAACCCCTTTCTCAGATACACTGGGTGAGCAGATCCCAAGGTCCGGTTGTGGTGGGAATAGGAGGACTCACTTGACCCCAGCCACATTCGCTTGCATTCAGAATCCCCGAGCCATTGCCCTACTTAGCTCTCTTTGTGTGAGGCCCCATTGGTACGAGAGAGGTGAGTCTTAGAACTGAAGACCTAACATCAACATCAAACCCAACTGAGATTCTTAAAAAAACTGGAAGTTGCTCTCATGTTAATCTTCAGCCTAGTCTTCTTTCCTCTCCTTTTTTTTTTTGCCTTGTAGAATAGTCTTTTATGCCTCCATCCTTTTTTCTGAACCATATTTGAGAGAATGTGAAATTGCATATTTATTACTAGAAACATATTTGAGCTCTCTTAAAGACAAGAGATAGAGTTTATTTTAGAGACAGATTTATCTCAGAACCCAAGGGCAGTTAGCTAGTGGACTCTAGAAATAAACTAGAGCCACAGCCTCAAATACAGTCAGGACCTTCCCTCCTGTCTCTAGAGAAGACTACCATGCATTTCAGTTTCTGGAGAAACATCCTGGTTTACTCTTTCACTCTGCCCATGATCACTCTATGTCAGTCTGGATCCAATCAAGAGGCAGAAACCTCATGGTGACTTAAGTAGGGAAAATTTAATGGAAATATTTTAAAATTTCTGATAAAAGAGCAATTATATAAGAGAACTCTATGTGGTACCCTAAAACTGAGGGAGAGTACCCAAAGAGGGACAATAGCGAAAGGGGACTCCCTTCCCAAGGCTGGGATTGCAACCATTGGGCAGCAGAGAAGTTTGCTGATCCACCCAGGCCAGAGCTGGTCTGCAGTAACTGGGCAAAGCAGGAAGCAACTCTCTGAGACACAAGTGGGCTGTAGAAAAACTGCATTCAGTGGCCTGGCACTTGGGCATGCAGAGCGAGTAGGGGTGACATTGCAGATAGGAAGCCTGGAGCATATGGTGTCCATGTCAAGAAGGCCACAGGAAGGGGATCGTTAGGGCAGGCCAAGGCTGCAAGGACACCAGGGACCATAACAATTGGGCCTGTGTCAGAACTGAGACTGAGTACCACCAGATGATAGTGTAGCTGCCAGAAATAGCAGGAGGGCCCCTTCCTCCTGCATTCTCCCTTGTGTGACCTCTACTGAAAAAGCTTAACAAGTGCTCTTTGTAAAGGAGAAATGCTTAAAGGAATTCCGTCTATTATTGCAGAGCAGGTATTAAAGGGTGAATTAGGATCTGAGTGATGATAGATTGCTAACTGGCACAACTTTCAACAGTACCCTGGTAAGAATGATTAATTCCCAGAATAGTCAGATTTATATAGAGAGACTAGAATGGTAGTTACCAGGGGCTGGGAGAATGGGGAAATGGAGAATTATTGTTTACTGAGTACAGAGTTTCAGTTTGGGAAAATAAAAATGTTCTGGAGATTGATGGTGGTGATGGCTGTACAACAGTGTGAATGTGCTTAATACCACTAACTCATTCACTCAAAAAGGGTTAAAATGGTGAGTTTTCTGTTGTGTATATCCTCCCACAACTTTTAAAAAGATTAATTCATGGTTACTATATTCATGTCTTACTTTTGCTCCTCTCCATACGTCCACTTTCTTCTCCCTTTCTCAGTTTCTCAGTCCACACACTAAAAACATGGCCACCAACAGTTCCTAACCTAAAACAACTCTCCCTTTGTCAAGAAACCAGCCAGACTGAGTCTGGACTCTCACAATTCCCACTTCCAAATTCTCCTGGAAGTTCTGCAACAGCTTTGGTCGCATGCTCACTTTGGCTATTTGGGCCAATGTCATCTGCTATAAACCTGTTTTTAGAAGAGTTGATGTGTTGTTTGGGGCGGTAGGATGAATGAGGAGGGAACTTTACCAACAAAAAGAGGAATCCACTAGAATCATTTAATGACTCCCCTCCACTCCCCTCCAGGGTTTTAACCAGATGGGGAAGTCAGGCAAAAAAAAACCCAAAAATATATATACATATATACACACACACACACACGTACACTCACATTAAGAGTGAAATCAATAGGTAAAATGATGCCAGATCAGTCATTTTTTTTCTCCTTTCCACCTGTGCCAGTATTCTAAATTAATATTAGAGGCATATGGAAGAATAATCAGAATAATTTATCAGGCTAATTAACCGTATTTAGTCTCCTAATTGGCCATAAAATGGCAGAAATCTTTATATATACAGTGAGACTTAAAAATTAATTATAGTTGTTACAGTGATTGTCATTTTTTATTTTCGCACGCACAACTCCTTGAAATGATATATATTCCCATCAGGTGCTACAGAGAAGCACTGGTCTTTCTCTTCACCGACAATGTGCATTTTGGCACCAAATTATTGGATGGAAAAATACAGGCATTTTCCAAGCCCTAAACACAGAGTGTGTCATCTATTAGTTTGGATTTCTTCCTTAACTATCATCACACCAATATGTGGTGGTTTTTCTAGGAAGAAATCAATCCAAATCTGTCTTTGGACTCAGAATCCAGGAAGCCTGAGTTTTATCACTGGCTTGGTCACAGATGCACTGAAAATGGGCAAGTCGCTTCCATCTTTGTCTGAATTTCTCCATCTGGCAAATGTAGATTCTGACACTCACCATCAGATAATGTTTGCAAAATGTTTGACGGTCCTTGCTGCTAGACAGTATGTAATTGCAAACTGTTGGATCATTTTTTTTCTGTCCTAAAAATTCTTCTCTTTTCTAGAAACTATTTTTAAATTTAAAATATCATTTTTAAAATATGGCCACATGGCAATAACAATTCAGTTGGTAATGGAGAGTAATTTGAAAAAAAAAAAGTACATGTCTTTTCCCATGGCATTCCCCAGAGGTAACAGCTTAAAATTGTTCTATCTTTAATCTTTCTGAGATCAACCTCCACGATAATGATTTATTACCCTTTTATCTTCACTGTATCAACTTCAAAGTATATCTGATAGGCCTCCTTATGAAAGATGAGGATCTTTTGCTCATTTATACTTCAACAACCACTGCCAGATATATTTTGTTTTTTATTATTCTGCTATATATTTCTAGAGCTCTACACAATACATCCCTCCATTTCTTGATCCACCAATTTTAGACAGTATCTCTTGACTTCCCTCTAAGACGAGAGATTTAATAGCCCTGTGTTCCCCTCCTCCCCTCATGGCCACCCCCAATGTCACACCTTCAGTTCATCATATAGTTAATTTTACATTGTCAAAATTTATAGAACTTATACTTTTTTATGTAATTAATTTTTCTGCATTTTGGCTTTTATTAAGTTTAAAAATAATCAGGACTTAATTAAATGTTAGTCATTATTCAATACATTTCATTCTATTCAAATAAAAACTATTTATTGACTACATACTCTGTGCCAGCACTGTTCTAAGTGCTAGGGAAGATCAGTCAATAAAATAGACAAAATATCCCTGCCTTCATAGAGCTTACACTTTTTTTAAGAACTTTTATTGAGATATAACTGAGATACAATAAACAGCATATATTTAAAGTGTACAATTTGATATCTTTTCTCCTATTAGTAATGTATATATCGCAATCCCAGTCGCCCAGTTCATTGCCCCTCCCACCCCCCCCACCCCAGTGTCCATATGTTTGTTCTCTACATCTGTGTCTCTATTTCTGCCTTGCAAACTGGTTGATCTGTACCATTTCACTTTTTTTAATTAATTAATTAATTAATTAATTTTATTTTTATTTATCAGCTGTATTGGGTCTTCGTTACTGCATGCAGGCTTTCTCTCGTTGCAGCAAGTGGGGGCTGCTTTTCATTGTGGTACGCAGGTTTCCCATTGCAGTGGTTTATTTTGTTGCAGAGCACGGGCTCTAGGCACATGCGGGTTTCAGTAGTTGCAGCACATGGGCTCATTAGTTGTGGCTTGCAGGCTTTAGAGCACAGGCTCAGTAGTTGTGGTGCACGGGCTTAGTTGCTCCCCGGCATGTGGGATCTTCCCAGACCAGGGCTTGAACCTGTGTGCCCTGCATTGGTAGGCGGATTCTTAACCACCATGCTACCAGGGAAGCCCTGATCTGTACCATTTTACAGCTTACATTTTAAAGTATGTTTGGGACTTCCTAGGTGGTACAGTGGTAAAGAATCCGCCTGCCAATGCAGGGGACATGGGTTCAAGCCCTGCCCTGGGAAGATTCCACCTGCCATTGAGCAACTGAGCCCGTGTGCCACAACTATTGAGCCTGTGCTCTAGAGCCCGTGAGACACAACTACTGAGCCCATGTGCTGCAACTATTGAAGCCCACGCACCTAGGGCCTGTGCTCCACAACAAGAGAAACCACTACAATGAGGAGCCTGCGCACCACAATGAAGAGTAGCCCCAGCTCACAGCAACGAGAGAAAACCCATGTGCAGCAACGAAGACCCAACGCAGGCAATAAATAAAATAAATAAATAAATAAATTTAAAGTACGTTCGAACTCATAGAAAAAGTGATGAAATTCTATGGCATACAAGCTTGCTAGTAGAAAAAGAAATATATGTACCTAAATTGGGAGGAAGAGGGTAGAAGTAGAGGAAGCAAGGTGCTGAATTTTTATAATGTATTATTGTCATATGCCTTCACTTTCTCACTAAGATGATAATCTAGAATCTGCAGCACTTTAGAGGAAATTTATTTTCTTCTTGAAGCTATTCTTTCCAGAGCTTCCTGACTTGCTAATCTAATTTGGGTTGCTAATTTTTGAAGCCTAGTTTTCAATATCATTTTGCTGGAGGTTTTTTGTTTTGTTTATTGCAGGGATTTGTTTTTGTTTTTTCCAGCTTTGTATTGAGCAGCTGGGCTTAGTCAATTGTTATTTGAATTGCTTTTCTTTCTCTTTTTCTTTATCCTTCTGGAATAAGTTCTCAAATTATTATTTCAAGAAGCAAAATTATGAAGATAGTGAAAAGATCAATCGTTGTCAGGAGTTGGGGGCAAGGACGGAGGGATGAATAGGGGAAGCACAGAGGATTTTAGGGGAGTGAAAATACTCTGTATGATACTCTAGTGATGGATATATGTCATTCTACATTTGTCCAAATCCATAGAATATACAACACCAAGAGTGAACCCTAAGGTAACTATGAACTTTTGGTAACTGTGACGTCAATGTAGGTTTATCAATTGTAACAAAATACCACCCTGGGGGGGATGTTGATAATGAGGGAGGCTGTGCATGTGTGGTGGTTGGAGGTATATGGAAAACTTTTGTATCATCTTCTTAATTTTGCTCTGAACCTAAAACTGCTCCGAAAAAAGTCTTTCTCTAAAAATTATGCTAACTGAAAAAAAAGCCAGTCACAAAAGACCAGTATTGTATGATTCCATTTATATGAATTATCCATTATGAGCAAATCTATTGGGGGTTAAAGGCTAAAGGATACAGGGTTTCTATTTGGTGGTGAAGATATTATAAAATTGATTGTCATGATGTTTGCACAACTCAAATATACTAAACAAATAACTGTACACGTAAAAACGTAAGATTGAATCAGGAGGCAGTATTGAATAGGGTTTAAAAATACAGACTTTGAAATTAAGCTTACCTGAGTCCAAATCCTGGCTTTACTACTTACTGGTTGTATGACTTTGTTTAGATACTAAATTCTTTCTGAACTTCCATTTCCACATCTGAAAAATACAAATAAAGATATCTGACTCACACACACGTGCACGCGCTCACACACACACACACAGGCTGCATTCTCAGAGTCTGGAAAGTGTCCTGAAGAAGCAGGACAGTGGTGGCCAAAGGCTCCCACGCCCTCCTCTGCAGCAGTTTCACCTCACTGACTGTGTGCCTTGGCCCAGAGGTGGCTCCGTGCCACGATCCTCGCCTCAGGGAGGGAAGACAGATCAAATTCAGTGTGAGGTAAACTAGTTGTCACCCTCTCGTGGCCCTTTCTTTCCCTCTGAGTTTTACCAATCTTAATCCCATGTCCATAAAGCCCATCCCTCAAATTTGAAAAAATGTATAGGTGATGAAAAAGAGTAAGAAATTATCTTTAAAAATCTCTCACTATCATGATGGTATACCCAAGGTTCTAGGTGCACTGTAGGCAAGGATTGGACATTCATCAAGTACAAACTCCAGGCTAGGATGAATTACTTCATTGGTTGTGAAAATTACAAGTGGTACTTAGTTGCTAGCTGACTTTGGCACAGACCAAGTGGATTAATCATTATGGTGTAATATAAAGTCCAGATGAAACAAAGTCAGCCTAGCAATTTTAGCTGGAGAGGGCAGTGTAAACACTTCAAAAACAACTAGGCAAAAAATATAAACTGTGGAGAGCAGCCACTTCCAAAGCCACAGCAAACTCTGGGACCAGTTTTCCAAGAGAATGTTTTATCTCAAGCCAAGTAGACCTAAGATTAAAGCCCTAAGATTAAAGCTTGTTGCACCTACCAATCCATAGTATCAATAAAGGTCCACTCATCCAAGGGAAAAGCATTCCCAACTCCTTTTTTCTAACCTACTTTACTCTGATCTAAAACAGACTCTTATAGAGAAGATGACAATGAAGCCATGACTAATACTTGGACAGGAAGCAAATCCACCCTACCATGACAGTACAACACTAGAACTAGCCATTAGGGATGGCTGGTTCTCAGTAAGATGATAAAGATGACATAGAGTCATGAAAATTTCCAAGCTAAAGGGAAACTAAGAATATTAGACCTGATGATTGATAATACAATAATTACAGCAAGTGTTCAGTAAGCACTTACTATGTCCAGGAAGTATTCTAAATCCCTCACATTTTAACTCATTATATCCCAACCATAACCCTATAAGGTAAGTACAGTAAACATTCCCATCATTCAGAAGAGAAAACTGAGGGTAGGGACCAATTCTTTCTTTTGGCCCTTCTCAGTATTGAGGCCAAGTGAGGCGGGGGATCTTGCTCGTAGTTACTGAGGTTTGCTTTATTTTCCTTCAGACTTCCTTCTTCATAAAGTCTTCTTCTTCTTCCTCTTCACTCTGGTTCAGAGGTTCGATTCCCCCTTTTATACATAAAGAAACTTACTTTCATGAGAAGATCCTATATCAGCCACTTACCCCTTATTTGTCAAGATCACTGACATCCAAATGATATGGAGCCAAACGCAGTGTTAAATTCTCTGTCTTCCTTTGGCTTGTCCCATCAGCAGGGCTTGACATAATTGATCACTGCTTCCCTTCCTCCCTGGAAATCTTTTCTTCCTTTGGCTTCTGGTACACTATTCTCTCTAGAATTTCCTTCTACCTCAGTGGCTGCTACTTCACTGTCTCTTTTACTGGTTCCTTCTCTTTTCCCTGACCCTAAGCTGGAGGCTCAGTCATTGGACCTCTTCTCTTCTGTAACTACACTCACTCCCTTGGTGATTACTTCTAGTCACATGGCTTTAAATATGATTCCTCAATTTATACTTCCAGTCAGGACTCTGTCCCAGAAGACCAGACACATTTATTCAGTTGCCTACTTAACATCTCCACTTGGATGTCTAAGAGACATCTCAGACTTACTATGACTAAAAGCAAAGGTGTGGTTTCCCTTATCAAACCTGCTTCTCACACACTTTTCTCCACATTGATAAGTGGTAACTCCATACTTCCAGTTGCTTAAGTCAAGAATCTTGAAGTCATCCTTGACTCCTCTCTTTATCCCATATTGAAAAGAGCAAATCCTGTGGCTCTACTATCAACAATATCAATATAGTTCAATATCAATATATCTCCAATTCTCACCATTTCCACAACTAGTGCACTGGTCTGGTCCAAGCCTCCATCATCTTGCCTGAAGTGTTATAATAGCATCCTAACTATTCTACTCTTCCACTCCTGGCCCACTACAGCAGCTAGAGGGTTCTTTTAAAAGTATAATGGCTTTATACATCACTCAGAGCAATGACCAAATTCCTTCACTGTTCATTGGCTCTGTGTGCTTTGCAAGTGTCCTAATCCCACCCAAATACCTCTCTCCTATAACTTCTCTTATCTCACTTGCTCCTGGTTTCCTTGCTACTCTTGAATTATGAGTCATGGCCCTACCTCAGGGTCTTTGCACATACTATCTCTCAGTCTGGAACACTCTTTTTTTTTTTTTTTTTTAACCTGCATTGGGTCTTTGTTGCTGTGCATGGGCTTTCTCTAGTTGTAGCAAGAGGGGGCTACTCTTAGTTGCGGTGCACGGGCTTCTCACTGTGATGGTTTCTCTTGTTGCAGAGCATGGACTCTAGGCACATGCAGCCTTCAGTAGTTGCAGCACATGGACTCAGTAGTTGCAGCATGCAGGCTCTAAAGCAGGCTCAGTAGTTGTGGCACATGGCCTTAGTTGCTCTGTGGCATGTGGGATCTTCCCAGCCAGGGATCAGACCCATGTCCCCTGAATTGGCAGGTGGATTCTCAACCGCTGTGCCACCAGGGAAGTCCTGGAATACTCTAGCTTTATTTACTTTTCACTGTACTCAAAAGTCATCTTATTAGAGAAGCCACCTACTGTAAATAACAATCCAGCACTTCTCCATTCCTGATACCCTTTATTTTGATTTGTTGTGAGCCTTAGCAATTACAACCACTTGCTTACTATATATTTATTGTTGCTCTCACCTAACTATCAGCCACACGAAGGCAGGGACTTCGGTTATTTTGTTTGCTGTTGTATCCTTAGTACCTCAAACAGTGCTTGGCACTATTAAATGAATGAACGAGATTAAATCAGACTTACCTATCACAGGAGTACTTATAATTAAGATTTATCTCTCAATGCAAAAATAAAGGCATATCTCCTCTCAAGGAACTTCAGGATTTAGATATGGTGAGGGTAAATGTATCCATGAAATTACCTTCGTGGGGTCCCTGACTCTGCCATCATATGCATCTATCCTGAGTACTGTTTTCTTGAAGAATTCACTTAAAAATTAAACTTAATGATAAAAAGGTGACTCTATTGCATAAGTTTGGGCAGAGTTCTTTCAGGCATTAAAATGAGTTGATCATTATGGCCATTGGCTTGGCTGGAGTCCTTGTGTCACCTATGTGCTATGGGAAGCCTTTTCCCCCCACCTCCACATCACTTAGGGAAAAACCTGAAGAACTGAAAATACAATGGCCACAACTATTCTCTGGGAACAGACTTAGGGCTGTGTCCTTTCCTTTGAAAAGCACACCACACACACCCACTCCCAATATAAATATAATAACCATGAGTCTGACTGCCATGGAGACCCAGCTGCATCACAGACCTCATGCCAGATGAACAGAAGGTTAAAGGAAGGAATCTGCTGAAGAGGCCAAAAGTTTGGTTTGCTTGCAGACTGTTTTTCTTAGCCTCTGCCCATTCAGCAACTGTTAATAACTGCTTTGTCTCTCTCCTCACCCCCACTGTATTGTGCAGGGACAAGCTTCCATTAGAGAGCACCTGACTTATATTACCCTTCTTCTTTTCTGATGTTAATATGGTTGGGCTTGATTACAGTAAACAGAAAAGGAGATTTGAATGAGTTCCTGTTTCCAAGGAAAGGAGGACCTGTTGATGCCCCACCCATATCCCGTCCACTTACCCTGAAGGTCACCTGCCTGTGCTTCCCACACAGCCTGATGAATTCCTGTGACTCTGCCCAATGGCATTGTCCAGCTGCAGGACTAAGCTTGGCCATGTTCCCTTATCCTTAGAGTGGAAAATCCCACAGTGCTGAGGGCCAATGCCCAAGGAGCAGCCCTCAGCCTATGAGGGATGGGAGTAAGTGAATAAATAATTCAGCTTTCTATTCCTTCAGAGGAATAGTTCTTAGGTGTGTTCCAGCCATTTTCTTAGAATGTCCCCAGCAGTATTAAGCTCCAGTCACCCACAATTCATTAATTCACAATTTATTGGCATTAGCCCCTTTTTGTCTCATTTTCCTGTTCCCTCAATGTCCATCCTGTAATTATCTCCCAAATAAATTACTCGTACTGAAATTCTGTTTTCAGATTCTGATTTTGGGGGCTTACAAACTGAGATAGAGGCATATTGTACTGTCTGAAATTGCCTGGGCCAAAGCTTGCTCTTGAGGAGAACAGGCACCTGGAGCTACAGAGTGTCTGAACGAGCAGCTGCTGCTGCCACCTAGAAATTGTCACCGAGCTGCATGAAGGGATGTGGCAAGCCTGCATCTGGTAATGTATTTTATCACTTGGATAATAATAAAATTACTTGGTTAGTAAGTATCAAAGAAATGATACTCATTTCTTCACTTACTTTATTGACTTAAGTATACAGGTGTAAGATCAATATGAATAACATAGAATGCATGTTATCATTTGATGATCAGTTGTTTGTTATGGTTTGTTGTTAATTGTCTTAGTTATATTGTATGTTATGCATGTTTCAGAAATAATAGTCATTTATGAATTTAATTTATTGAATTTTAAAAACATGTTTAAGAAGTTCCAGAAATGAGGAAGTGTACAAAAGAAAAAACCTCCAGAAATCTACATAAAGGTCCCTCTGAATCTTTGCTAAGTGCTGAGCTATACATGCACAGAGTGATATTATACAAAGCTATTCAAAGAATGCTGGGGAGTTGTAAGCTTGCACAGGGATGAAGGTGTTCGAACTCTGATCATCCACAGTGGAAGATCTTTGGTGATCACCTGGAGCATTTAGTGGGGATTCCTGAGAGTTCACACCTTAGAAGTACATATGAACTATTCCTGGAGTAAAAACTACTTTAGCACTACTTATGAAACCTTAAGAACAGTCATCAAGAAGATTATTTTGATCTGATAGTGACTTAAGTAACTGCATATATAACACCCAACCCTCTTTAAAAGAACACAACAAAATCCAGACATCCAAAAATGTAAGATTTACAAAGTCCAGAAGCAGTAAGTTTTTTGTTTTTTTAAACTAAGCATGACAAGAAGATGGAAAATGTGTCCATTAACCAGGAGAAAAGACAATCAGTAAAAACAGATCCATAAATTACAGCGATGCCAGAAGTTACAGGATGATACCACAGGTATTAGTGTAATATTCAAGTATATAAAGAAAAACATAAACATAGTGAGAAGAGAAATGGAATATATAAAAAAGAATCAATGAGAATGAACTTCTGGAGTGGAAAAATAAAATATTTGAAATGAAAAATTCACTGGAGGGGATTAACAACATATTTCACACTGCAAAATAAAAGGCAAAGGCTTTGAAGACATAGCAGTAGAATCTATCCAAAATGAAGCAGAGAACAATGACTTTAAATATGAACACAGCCTCAGTGACCTGTGAGACAATATCAAGAAGTCCAAGAGACATGTAATTGGAGTCCCAGAATAAGAAGAGAGAGGGGCGGGGAAAGCAAGCATATTAGAAGACTCAGTGGCTGAAACATCTCCAAATTTGATTAAAACTATAAACTCACAGATCCAGGGAGCTCAGAGAACATCAAACATCAAGATATCACACACACATACAAATACCCACATACAGAGTGACACAAGGCATATTATAAAGTGCTGAAAACCAGTGATGAAAAAAATAACTTATCAGCTGCCAAAGAATAAAGATAGTCTATATAGAGAAACAAAGATAAGAATTATTGTATCCCTCTGGTCAGAAACTATGTAAACCAAAAGATAATGAACTAATATCTTCAAAATACTAAATGGGGGAAAAATCCATATGCAACTAAAATATTCTTCAAAAATATGGTAGAATTTTTTTTGGATAAACAAAAGCTATGACAATTCATCAGGAGATCTACATTACAGGAAATGTTTTTTTAAAAAGTTGCTCAGGCAGGAGAAGAAAGATGGCAGTGAAGTAGAAGGATGTGGAATGCATCCCTCTCCACAGATGCACCAGAAATACACCAAAAGATGCAATAATTCCCACAGAGAACCAGCTGGACACCAGCAAATGATCTTGGATACCAGAAAGGACTGCAAAGATCCTGACACAACTGGGTAGAACAGAGGGGGAAAAAAAAAAAGGAGAAAGAGGAGGAGAAGAAAGGAAAGGGATGTGTCCCACACCATGGGGTGGGGGAATCTGAAACAGAGGGGAGATTGCCGAATTCAGTGAAACATCCCTTATCTGACGGGGAAACCCCTTCTTCAACAGGAAATTTCCCCGGGTCAGAAAGGAGACATTTGGGACTGTTCAAAGAGGGTGAAGTGGCTGATCTGTGGCAGATGAGAAACAGTGAGAACCAGACGGAGGGTCTGTATCATGGCTTAGCGTGTCCGGACTGAGACATCAGTTCACAGTTGAACAGAGGGTCTGGGAGCTGGAACATGGGAACCAGAGAACTGGTTCAGGGTGAGAAACATTGTTGGCAGTGGGGAGACAGACTGAGAGGACAGGAGGGAAGAAATCCACAGCAGAGAATGCCTACCGTGAAAAGCTCGGCGGCCATGGCAGCAGCTTGATACTGCTGACTCACAAGCAGTGGAGCCACGGGTGTAGCCTCTCTCTCAGTGCCTGTGATGGACAAAGGAAGTTCCCCTCGGGGCCTGGCTAATGCACTCAGGGATAACAAAGGCCCCCTAGCAGGGCTGGCCTAGAGTGCCCCTGTAGCCAAGAGCCAAAAGTTCACAGAGTGGCCCAACTCTGGAGACATCCTGTTTACACCTGAGCCACTGGTGTCCCTCTACAACAGGCACCGCCACCGCTGACTGAGCTGCCATGACCCAGACAGGGCGCACCAGCAGAGTCATAGCAATAGGGAGGAGCCGCGGTCTGAGTCACTCTCTCGGCCAGAGCTGCCGGTGTCCCTCCGCAACAGGTATCACCCTAGCCCCCCGAGCCACTGTAACCCAGGCAGGGTGCCACTGCTCACTCACTCCCAGGGGAGGGAGCCACTATTGTACTCTCTCTGTCCCCACACACCGACGCTTGCAGACAAACAATAAAGGAAGCTCTGTTGGTCACAGAGTATATACAAAAAACCCACGGCAGGTAGAAGGACACTTACAGCTGAGACCCCAAGGAAACAGAAATATTATTATTAATTCTATTGATCTGGTCCATTCTGGGGTCAGTTCTAGTTTTTTTTTTTTATTTTATTAATTACAATCTTAGTCCTAAGGGATCTACACATTTTATAACATTTTTTATTCTATTTTTATTTTTAGCCATTTTATATATTTCTATTTCTAGCTAAGTTTTTTGTAGTGCTGACTGTATCTCTCCTACCTTTTTTTATCTCTACCTTTTATACATTTCTATTTCTTTCTTTTTCTTTTCATATTTCCAGTCACACCACACTCTTCTGCTGCCCTGTCTTCTATCCTTTTTTAGTTTCTTTTATCTTAATATACTTATAACCAATATTATCACTCAGCTGTTTCCTTTCTTTATTCTCCAGATGACACACTGCTTTGGTTTTTATTATGAGGTTTGGTCTTTATCTTAGTTCTGATTATAACTGTCTGATTTTCTTTTGGGAATCTTCAGTCTGTCTGATTGTACTCTCACTCTTTATTATATTTGATGCTAGCTTTCAAAATCTCCCTGGATATGTGTTTATGTGTGTGTGGTTTTTGTTTTTTGTTTTTTAATTACGATCTTAGTCCTAAAGGATCTACATGTATTATAACATATTTTTTATTCTTTTATTCTATTTTTTCTTCTATTTTTATTTTTAGACTTTTTACATATTTCTATTTCTAAGTTTTCCTTAGTTGCTAACTTTATCTCTTCTACCCTCTTTCCTTTCTATCTTTTATAAATTTCTATTTCTTTCTTTTTCTGTTCACATTTCCAGTCATACTATGCTCTTCTTTTGCCCTGTCTCCTATCCTTTTTTACATTATTTTATGTTAATATACTTATAAGCAGTATTATTGGTCTGCTCTGTTTCCTTGCTTTATTCTCCAGATGACACACTGCATTGGTTTTTATTATTAGGTTTTGTCTTTATCTTAGTTCTAAGTATAATTGTCTTATTTCATTCTGAGAATCTTCAGTCTGTCTGGTGGTACTCTTGTTCTTTATTATATTTGATCCTAGCTTTCAAAATCTCCCTGAATCTGTGTTTGTGTGTGTGTGGTGTGTGGTGTTTTTTTCTTTTTTTTTCTTTTGTTTTTGCTTTTTTTTTTTTTTTTTTTGTTTCGAATTTCTGTTGGTTTTCTCTTTGATTGTCTGATGGCATACTGGGGTTCTTCTGTCAGGTCTTTCTAGTGCCTTATGTTCTATTGGATTCAGTATTTGTGTGTGTTATACATATATGTGTTTCCTTGACTTAGTATTTGTTTGATTCAACACTCTGCCATTAGTCTGGGGCTTGGACAGTCTTCTTTAAACCCCTTTATTGCTGGGACAAGCAATCTCTGAAGTCTGGACTACTCCATCAGAAGTCAAGTAAGAGGCTCTGGGGAGGGAGCACTGAATCCAGGATGCTAGACTACTAGGGAGTCATCAGGCACAGGGAAGATTAACTGCAGAGAACTCTCACAGAGCCCTGTATCAGAGTCTAAGACTCAGATTCATCTGACTGTCTGCAACTGCCAGTGCTGGACACCTCACACCAAACTACAAACAAGACAGGAACAAAACCCACCCATCAGCACACAGACTACCTAAAGCCATACTAACCTCACAGTTACCCTAAAACACACCACCTGACATGGCCCTGCTCATCAGAGAGAAAAGACACAGAGCCACAGATGAGAAAGCAGACACCAGATCCCCCCACCAAGAAGCCTACTCAAGACACTGGACAAAACCCAACAGGGGGCAGAGGGCAGAAACAAGAGGAATAACTACTAGGCAGCATAGGGAAAGGAGACAGCATATCCTATAAATTAGAGAAAATGAGAAAACAAAGAAACAGCATGCAGGTAAAGGAGCAGGAAAAAAAGCTACAAGACCAAATAAATGAAGAGGAAATGGGAAAATTGCCTGAAAAAGAATTCAGAGTAATGATAGTAAAGATGATCCAAAATCTCGATAACAAAATGGAGAAAATACAAGAAACAGTTAATAAGGACTCAGAAGAACTAAAGAGAAAACAAACAGTAATGGACAAAAAATAACCGAAATTAAAAATATTCTAGATGGTATAAACAGCAGAATAACTGAGGCAGAAGAACGAATAAGTGAGTTGGAAGATCGAAAGGGGGAAATAACTGCCACAGAGCAGGAAAGAGAAAAAAGAATAAAAAGAATGGAAGACAGTCTCGGAGACCTTGATGACAACACTAAGTGCACCAACATTGGAATCATAGGCATCCCAGAAGAAGAAGAAAAAAAGAAAGGGTCTGAGAAAATATTTGAAGAGGTTATAGTGGAAAATTTCCACAACATGGAAAAGGAAATAATTAATCAAGTCCAAGAAGCACAGAGTCCCATTCAGAATAAACCCAAGGAGAAATACACTGAGGCACATGTTAGTCAAGCTAACGAAATTTAAACACAAAGAAAAAATATTAAAAGCAGCAAGAGAAAAGCAACAAATAGCATGCAAGGGAAAACCCATAAAGATAACAGCTGATCTTTCTACAGAAACTCTGCAGGCCAGAAGGGCATGGCAGGATATACTGAAAGTCCTGAAAGAGAAAAACCTACAGCCAAGAATACTCTACCCAGCAAGAATCTCATTCAGATTTGATGGAGAAATCAAAAGCTTTCCAGACAAGCAAAAGTTAAGAGAATTCAGCACCACCAAATCAGCCTTACAACAATTGCTAAAGGAACTTTTCTAAGCAGGAAACACAAGAGAAGGAAAAGACCTACAAAAACAAACCCAAAACAATTAAGAAAATGGTAATCAGAACATACATGTCAATAATCACCTTAAATGTAAATGGATTAAATGCTCCAACCCAAAGACACAGACTGGCTGAATGGATACAAAAACAAGACCCTTATATATGCTACCTACAAGAAACTCACTTCAGACCAAGGGACACATATAGACTGAAATAGACTGAAAGTAAGGGGATGGAAAAAGATATTCCATGCAAATGGAAGTCAAAAGAAAGCTGGAGTAGCAATACTCATATCAGACAAATTAGACTTTAAAGTAAAGACCATTACAAGAGACAAGGAAGGACACTACATAATGATCAAGGGATCAATCCAAGAAGAAGATATAACAATTGTAAATATCTATGCACCCAACATAGGAGCACCTCAATACATAAGGCAAATGCTAACAGCCATAAAATGGGAAACTGACAGTAACACAATAATAATAGGAGACTTGAACACCCCACTTATATCAATGGACAGATCATCCAAACAGAAAATAAATAAGGACACACAAGCTTTAAATGACACATTAGACCATCTCGACTTAATTGATATTTATAGGACATTCCATCCAAAAACTACAGAATACACTTTCTTCTCAAGTGCACATGGAACATTCCCCAGGATAGATCACATCTTGGGTCACAAATCAAGCCTCAGTAAATTCAAAAAAATTGAAATCATATCAAGCATCTTCTCTGACCACAATGCCATGAGACTAGATATCAATTACCTGAAAAAAACTGTAAAAAATACAAACACATGGAGGCTAAATAATATGCTATTAAACAACCAAGAAATCACTAAAGAAATCAAAGAGGAAATCAAAAATATCTAGAAACAAATAACAATGAAAACACAACAACCCAAAACCTATGGGATGCAGCAAAAAAAATTCTAAGAGGGAAGTTTATAGCAATATAGTCCTACCTCAAGAAACAAGAAAAATATTGAATAAACAACCTAACCTTGCACCTAAAACAATTAGAGAAAGAAAAACAAAAAACCCCAAAGTGAGCAGAGGGAAAGAAATCATAAAGATCAGATCAGAAATAAATGAAAAAGAAATGGAGGAAACAATAGCAAAGATCAATGAAACTAAAAGCTGGTTCTTTGACAAGATAAACAAAATTGATCAACCATTAGCCAGACTCATCAGGAAAAAAAGGGAGAAGACCAAATTGACAGAATTAGAAATGAAAAAGAAGTAACAACAGACACCGCAGAAATACAAAAGATCACGAGAGACTACTACAAGCAACTATATGCCAATAAATTGGATAACCTGGAAGAAATGGATAACTTCTTAGAAAAATATAATCTTCCAAGACTGAACCAGGAAGAAATAGAAAATATGAACAGACGAATCACAAGTATGGAAATTGAGACTGTGATTAAAAATCTTCCAACAAACAAAAGCCCAGGGCCAGATGGCTTCACAGGTGAATTCTATCAAACACTTAGAGAAGAGATGACACCTCTTCTTCTCAAACTCTTCCAAAATATAGCAGAAGGAGGAGCACTCCCAATCTCATTCTATGAGGCCACCATCACCCTGATACCAAAACCAGGCGAAGATGTCACAAAAAAAGAAAATTACAGGCCAATATCCCTGATGAATATAGATGCAAAAATCCTCAACAAAAAAAATACTAGCTAACAGAATCCAACAGCACATTAAAAAGCTTATACATCATGATCAAGTGGGATTTTTCCCTGGGATGCAAGGATTCTTCAATATACGCAGATCAATCAATGTGATACATCATATCAACAAATTGAAGGATAAAAACCATATGATAATCTCAATAGATGCAGAAAAAGCTTTTGACAAAATTCAACATCCATTTATGATAAAAGCTCTCCAGAAAATGGGCATAGAAGGAAATTACCTCAACATAATAAAAGCCATATATGAGAAACCAAAAGCCAACATTGTTCTAAATGGGGAAAAACTGAAAGCATTCCCTCTAAGATCAGGAACAAGACAAGGGTGCCCAATCCCACCATTATTATTCAACATAGTTTTGGAAGTTTTAGCCACAGAAATCAGAGAAGAAAATTTAATAAGAGCAATCCAAATTGGAAAAGAAGAAAAATTGTCACTCTTTGCAGATGACATGATATTATACATAGAAAACCCTAGAGATGCTACCAGAAAACTGCTAGCACTAATCGATGAATTTAGTAAAGTAGCAGGATACAAAATTAATGCACAGAAATCTCTAGCATTCCTATACACTAACAACAGAAGAGCAGAAAGAGAAATTAAGGAAACTCTCCCATTCATCATTGCAACAGAAAGAATAAAATACCTAGGAATAAACCTGCCTAAGGAGGCAAAAGACCTGTACTCAGGAAACTGTAAGACACTGATGCAAGAAATCAAAGATGATACAAACAGATGGAGGGACACACCATGTTCTTGGATTGGAGGAATCAACATTGTGAAAATGACTGTACTACCCAAAGCAATTTACAGATTCAGTGCAATCCCTATCAAATTACCAATGGCATTTTTCACAGAACTAGAACAAGAAATCTTACGATTTGTATGCAAATGCAAAAGATCCCAAATAGCCAAAGCAAACTTGACAAAGAAAGATGGAGTTGGTGGAATTAGGCTTCCTGACTTCAAACTATACTAGAAGGCTACAGGGATCAAGACAGTATGGTACTGGCACAAAAATAGAAAGGAAGATCAATGGAACAGAATAGAGAACCCAGAGGTAAAACCAAGCACATATGGGCACCTTATCTTTAACAAAGAAGGCAAGAATATACAAAGGAAAAAAGCCTCTTCAAGAAGTGGTGCTGGGAAAATTGGACAGCAACATGTTAAAGAATGAAATTAGAACACTTCCTAACATCATACACAAAAATAAACTCAAAATGGATTAAAAACCTAAATGGAAGGCCAGACACTATAAAACTCTTAGAGGAAAACATAGGCAGAACACTGTATGACATACATAAAAGCAAGATCCTTTTTGACCCACCTCCTAGAAAAATGAAAATAAAATCAAGAATAAACAAATAGGAACTAATGAAACTTAAAAGCTTTTGCACAGCGAAAGAAACCATAAACAGGATAAGAAGACAACCCTCAGAATGGGAGAAAATACTTGCCAACAAAGCAACAGACAAAAGATTAATCTCCAAAATATACAAGCAGCTCATGCAGCGTAATACCAAAAAAGCAAATAACCCAATCCACAAATAGGTGGAAGACCTAAATAGACATTTCTCCAAAGAAGACATACAGATGGCCAACACACACATGAAAAGATGCTCAACATCACTAATCATTAGAGAAACGCAAGTCACAGCCACAATGAGGTATCACCTCACACCAGTCAGAATGGCCATCATCAAAACATCTAGAAACAATAAATGTTGGAGAGGCTGTAGAGAAAAGGGAACTCTCCAGCACTGTTGGTGGGAATGTAAGCTGGTACAGCCACTATGAAAAACAGTTTGGAGGTTCCTTAAAAAACTAAAAATAGGGCGTGGCGCAGTGGTTGAGAATCCACCTGCCAATGCAGGGGACACGGGTTCGATCCCTGTTCCAGGAAGATCCCACATGCTGTGGAGCAACTAAGCCCGTGCACCACAACTATTGAGCCTGTGCTTTAGAGCACTTGAGCCACAACTATTGAGCCCGTGTGCCTCAGCTACTGAAGCCCATGTGCCTAGAGCCTGTGCTCCGCAACAAGAGAAGCCACGGCAATGAGGAGTCCGTGCACCACAACGAAGAGTAGACCCTGCTCACTGCAACTAAAGAAAGCCTGTGCACAGCAACAAAGACCCAACACAACCAATAAAAACAAACAAAACAATAAACAAAACTAAATATAGAGCTACCATATGATCCAGTAATCCCACTACTGGGCATATACCTTTAGAAAACCATAATCCAAAAAGAAACATGTACCATAATGTTCACTGCAGCACTATTTACAATAGCCAGGACATAGAAGCAACCTAAATGCCCATCAACAGATGAATGGATAAAGAAGATGTGACACATATATACAATGGAATATTACTCAGCCATGAAAAGAGATGAAATGGAGCTATATGTAATGAGGTGGATAAACCTAGAGTCTGTCACACAGAGTGAAGTAAGCCAGAAAGAGAAAAACAAATACTGTATGCTAACTCATATATACGGAATCTTAAAAAAAAAAAAAAAATGGTACTGATGAACCCAGTGACAGGGCAAGAATAAGGATCCAGATGTAGAGAATGGACTGGAGGACACAGGATTGGGGGGGCAAGGGGCGAAGGAGAAGCTGGGACGAAGTGAGAGAGTAGCATAGACATATATACACTACCAACTGTAAAATAGATAACTAGTGGGAGGTTGCTGTATAACAAAGGGAGATCAACTCGATGATGGGCGATGCCTTAGAGTTCCAGAACTAGGAGAGCAGGTGGGAGTCGCAGGTGGGAGGGGATGTGGGGATATATGTGTGAATGAAACTGATTCGCTTTGGTGTACCTCAAGGGCTGGTACAAGAGTGTGGAGCAATTGTATTCCAATAAAAAGCTTGGAGAAAAAAAAAAGTTGCTCAGGCAGAAGACATGACACCAGATGGAAATGTAGATTTGTATAAAAAAATTAAGAGCAATGGTAAATATGTAGAAAAATATAAAAATATTTTTTCATCTTTCAATTTCTTTAAAATATAATTATCCTTTTATAGTAATAGTACAGTAATAATAATAATTATGATGATGATGATGTAGTCTCGGTTTTATAATAGACATAGAAGTGAAACAAATGACAAAAGTGGCATAAAAGAAAGGAGGGAAGTGGAAACATAATATAAGGGTCTTATATGAATTGATATAATACTATTTGAAGGTAGTTTTGGTAAGCTAAATATGTATGTTGTAAAGCCTAGAGCAACCATTTTAAAAAAAGAGAGATATAGGTAATAAGATAGTAGATAGAGATAAATTGATGTACTAAAATTAACAATTGAGAAATTGAATGCTAAAACACAATGAATAAATATAAAAAAGACATAAAGAGAGCAAATAGGTAAATAAATGAGTGGTGGATGGGTTGAATAGAAAAGAATAACAAAATTGTAGGTTTACACCCAAACATATTGAATACTGCATTCACTGTAAATGGTCCAAATTCCTCAGTTAAAAAACAGGTTCTCAGATTGAATAAAAAACAAGATCCAAGTATATGCTGTCTATAAGAAAATCATTCTACATGTAAGGACACAGATAGGTTAAAGGAAAATAATGGAAGTTTTGAGACAAGAAACAGAAGAAAAATAGATAATTTGGACATCATCAAAATTTAAATCTTTCTGCTTCAAAGGACACCATTAAGAATGTGGGGGCGTCTGGCCAGGCAGACTGAGATGGTTCGTGAAGCCAATAGGAGGAAATGCTGGCGACCCCGAGAGAGGGAAGCAGGTAGACCCCAGCTTAGAGCAGCTGCTTGGACAACTTGAGTTTTGGGATGGGGGAGCCCAGCAGACTGAACATGGACCCTGTCGCAGGAGCCTTTCTCACGATGCTCTTTCTTTTCTCCGCCCAGCCCAGGAGCACATTAGCAGCAGGGAATACTTATGCCTAGAGTCTTCAGCCACTCAGAGATTTGCCCTTGGAAGAGGAATGACCTCTTGGTGAAGTCCATCAAGATGCTGCCGACGAGTTCACCCAGGATGCGGAAATTCATTCCTCCAAGATCCCGGGCCAAGAAGTCACCATGCTCGGTTCCATCGGGAGTGCTCCGGATGAAGGAGGGCAGCACCCTGACGACGGCTTTGTCGTGCATCTGCTTGCCCAGCCCCAATTCCATCTTGGCCCTCATCCTCCTTTTCACCTCCAGCAGCATATCCTTGGTGAGAGGGAAGTGGGCCAGGGTCTCCTTTATCTGCCAGTGCTGCTCAGCCAAGTGGTAGGCCACTGCGGTCACCATGGCAGCCCCCTTGCTGCTGCCACTCCCCAAGGAGAACAAAGACACATCACAGTCAGGCACCAAGCACCTCACAGTCTTGTGGAAACATCAGGAATACTGCGGGTATCCTGTAAAGAGATCCATCCACACCAAGCATGGTCTGCAGCCTGGCTATGGCTCTTGTTATCTCGAAGGTAATTCAAGATGGCGCCCAGTGTTGCTGACACCAGGTTGGCAGAGCTAATTGACATTTAGAATTAGTTTTGTCACCTGCTGTACATACCCTGTAAAATCTATCCCCCAACCTTGAGTATGGGGAGGATCAGTGAAGATGATAGAATATCATTCTCATGATTAGGTTAGTGATCAGTTGACTGTGAGTTAATGAAAAGGGAGACTGTCCTAGGTGGACCAGACATAATCAGGTGAACTCTTTACAGGAAGGTTGAGTATCAGAGAGATGCTGTTCTGTTCACCTTGAAGGCTCAGCCCCTGTGAGTTTTATAGCTGCAAGGAAATGAGTTCTGCTAACAGCCATGTGAGCTGAAAAAAGGATCTCAAGCCTCATATGGGACACCAGCCTTTTTGATAGCTTGATTTCAGCCTTGTGAGACGCTGAGCAGAGTACCCAGCCATAGCAAGCCCAGACTCATGACATGCACAGCTGTCACATAATGAATGGGTATTGTTTCAAAGTGCCAAGTCTGTGGTAAATTGTTACTCAGCAATAGAAAACTAATGCAAATAGTAAAGCTAAAGAAATCCCAGTGTCCTGGGGGCAATTGGAAGGTAGTGCAAAGATTTGAAAAATGCAGGGCTAGTTGTCTTTTTCAAACTTCCTTTAATCCCCTGTTTGCCCTGTGCAGGAGCACATAGATGTTGGAGAATGCAGCACTTTGTTGAAGCTTAATCAAATGGTGACTCTAATTGTAGCTCCTATTCCATATCTGGTATCTTTACTGGAGAAAAATTTTAAGAAGCTCTTGTACCTGGTTCATAGTTACCAATCTTATAAATGCTTTTCTTCATTTATACCAATTTGTAAGTTCTGTTTTGTGCACAAAATGGTGACCTCTTTATGACTGCTTTTTGGCTGATGAAGATTGTAAAATAATAGTGATTTTCAGACATGTATCTATTTCAGAGATGTTAAAATGTAAAAACAAATGTGCACCTTAGACTTTGTAAAATACGGTCAATGATAAACTTGAAAATAATTTCAGGTAAGAGATAATAAAATGTGGTCTGAGAAAAAAAAAAAAAAGAATGTGAAAAAACCACCCACAGCATGGGACAAATATTTGCAAATTGTATATCTTTTAAAGGACTCATATTTAGAATATATAAACAGCTGTTACAACTCAATAATAAAAAGATAAATAACCCAATTTTTAAATGATTAAAGGATCTGAATAGACATTTCTCCAAAGAATACACAGAAATGGCCAATAATCACATGAAAAGATGTTCCACATCATTAGCCATCAGGGAAATACAAACCTAAACCACAATGAGATACCACATCACACCCACCAGCATGGCTGCAATAAAAAAGACAGATAATAGCAAGTGTTGATGAGAACACAGAGAAATTGGAATCCCCATACACTGCTGGTGGGAGTGTAAAATGGTACAGCGACTTTGGAAAACAATCTGGCAGTTCCTCAAAATGTGAAACACTGTTATTATATGATTCAGCAATTATACCCCTATGTGTATATCCAAGAGAAATGAAACCATACACCCACATTAAAACCTACACATGATTATTCATAACATTATTTGTAATAGCCCAAGTAAAAACAAATCAAATATCTATCAGTATAAGTAAAATGGATAAGTAAAGTGTGAGAAATCCATATAGTGGAAGATTATTTGGCAATCAAAAGGAATGAAATAGTGATACATGCTAAAACATGAATGAACCTTGATAATATGCGAGAGGAACCAGACACAAAAGCCTACATATTGTATTATTCCATTTGTAAGAAATGTGCAGAATAGGAAAATCCATAGGGACAGAAAGTAAATGAGTTGTTGCCAAGGGTGGGGTGGGTAGGGAAAATGGGGGTGACTGCTAAAGGATATGTGGTTTCTTTATAAGGTGATGAAAATGCTTTAAAATTGTGGAGATGGTTGCACAACTGTAAATATGCCAAAAAAACCACTGAATTGTACATTTCAAAATGAGTTAATTGTATAGCATGTAAAGTATATCTCAATAAAGCTGTTATTTTTTTAAAAAGTAAAATGATGGGAAAAGTTATGCCAAAGAAAAACCAATAAAAGGAAGCTGAAGCAGACTTCAGAGGAAGTATTACCAGGAATAAAGGGAGGCATTTTGTAACGATAATAAGTCAATTTACCAAGAAGATATAACAGTCCTAATGCATTCACATCCAAAAACAGAGCTCCAAAATACATGAAGCAAAAGTTAACCAAACTGAGAGAGAAATAGGAAAATCCACAAATACAGTTGGAGATTACTCTCACATTAATTGAAAGAGCAAGTATATAAAAAATTATAAAATAAAGATATTAAAGCCCTGAGCAACTTTGTCAACTAACTTGACCTAATCAACTTGACCTAATTTATAGAATACCCCACCTAACAACAGTAGAATACACATTCTTTTCTAGTGCATTTGGAACGTGTAGTAAAATATGCCTTCTTCTGGGCCATAAAACACATCTCAATAAATTTGAAAGCATAGAAATCATACAAACCATGTTTTCTGTCCAAAATAGAGGTAAATCAGAAATCACAAGAATGAAGTATTCAGATATTGGGAAATTAAGCAAATATTTCTAAATAGTCCATGGGTCAGAGAAGAAATCACAAGAGAATTTAGAAAATATTTAGAATTGAATAAAAATGAAAATACAACATGTCAAAATTTGGGAGACACAGCTAAAACACTTAGCTGTTTAGTTTGTAAAGCACTCTTAGAGAAAAATGTAAAGCTTTAAAAACTTGTATTTAAAAAAAGGAAATGGCAAAAATAAATTATTTAAGCTTTCAATGTGAAAATCTAGAAAAAGCATAGTAAATTGAAATGATGTTATGGAAAATACAAAAAAATTAGAGAAAATCAATGAGATCAAAAGCAAGTTCCTTAATAATCAATAAAATTGATAAACTAGCTCAAAATATCAAGATTATGAAAAGGAGGGGCACAAATTACTACTATCAATAGTAACAATAACAAGAGGAGACACCAATAAAAAGAGACCACTACAGATCCTTTAGACATTAAAAGGATAACAGCAAAAAACTTTTTAGAAGGAAATATAGGAGAAAATCTTCATGACCTTCAGATAGTCAAAGATTTTTTTAGATAGTTTAAAAAACATAAAACATAAACAAAAATGATAAAATGTACTTCTTGAAAAAAAAAAAAAACTTGTTTCAAAGACACCATTAAAGAAAATGAAAAGGCAAGCCACAGACAGGGAGGAAATATTTACAATACATGTATCTGACAAAAGATTTATATCCAGAATATGTAAAGAATGCTCTCAAAATCAGTCAGTAGGAAGAAAACAACTTTAAAAAGAAGCAAGATTTGAAGTCACTTCACACGTACAAAAATGATGCAACAATGCTCAAAAAGCACATGAAAAAATCCTTAACACCAATAGTAAAGAGGAAATTAAAATTAAAACCACAATGTGATACCACTACAAATCCACTAAAATGACCCAAAATACTGACAAGTGTTGGAGCAAATGTAGAGCAACTTATGTGCTGCTGGTGGGAAAGTAAAATGCCACAACCATTTTGGAAAGCAGTTTGACAGTTCCCTATAAGTTGAATATATACTATCACACAAACCAACCATTCTACTTCCAGATATTTCCTAAAGAGAAATGAAAACATGATTCGCAAATATACACAAATGTACACAATGTACACAAATTTTCATGGCAACTTTATTCATGATAGCCAAAAACCTGGAAACAACCCAAAGTATCCATCAACAAGTGAAAGTATAAACAAATTGTGATATATTTGCAGAATGGAATACTACTCAGTAGCAAACAAGAATGAACTATTGATATACACAGCAGCATAAATGGTAAAGATAGTAATTCATTTCAAATTTTTCATCTGAGATATATCAGTGTATATTCTGACTGCCCCCCCCCCGCAGTTTTATTGAGAAATAATTGATATACATCACTGTATAAGTTTAAGGCATACAGCATCATGGTTTGATCTACATATATTGTGAAATAATTATGATGATAGGTTTAGCTAACATCTATCTTCTCATATAGATATAATAAAAATAAAAGAGAGAAAATAAGAAAAAAAAATTTTCTCCTTGTAGTGAGAACTCTTAGGAGTTACTCTTTAGGCAACTTTTCTATATATCATACAGCAATGTTAGCTATAGTCATCATGTTGTACAGTACATCCCTAGTATTTATTTATCTTATAACTGGAAGTTTGTACCTTTTGACCACCTTCCTCCAATTCCCCATCCCCCACCCTCTGCCTCTAGTAACTACAAGTCTGATCTCTTTTTCTATGAGTTTTTTTGGGGTTGTTTGTTTATTTGGGTTTTGGCTTTTTTAAATTCCACATATAAGCGAGATCATACAGTATTTGTCTTTCTCTGTCTGACTTATTTCACTTAACATAGGCCCTCAAGGTCCATCCACATTGTCACAAATGGTAGGATTTCTTCCTTTTAATGGATGAATAGTATTCCATTGTATATATAACCACAACTTCTTTATCCATTCCCATCAATGGACACTTAGGTTGTTTCCATGTCTTGGCTATTGTAAATAATGCAGGGCAGCATAGATAAATCTCAAAAACATTTTTCTGAGTGAAAGAAGCAAGACACAAAAATGTACATGCTGTTTGATTTCTTTTTAAAATTTGGTATGTGCTTTGAATGTCTTTTAATCTACAGGTTACTCCTCCCTCCCTCTGTTGAAGAATCGATGCCAGTTTTTTTTTTTTAGTCTATGCCATTTGAACTGTAGTTTCCCATAATCTGAATTGCCTACCCACAGTGCAGCTCAACAAGACCCACATATTTCTGCAAGTTGGAAGCTGTGATCCAGGGGCTTGATCAGATTCAGGCTTGATGTATTTTGAATCAAAGGATGGCATATTCTTTCATCAACAAACACATGATATCCGATTATTGTTATTTTATAATGTTAGCAAAATGGTAATATTCTAATTCTATCATTTTACTAGCTGGAATAATTGTATAAAGAGAGGCATCTCTTCATTTGCTATTCAGTTTTCCCAGTGGTACAGTTTTCAAATGAAAGCAAGGATAAATGTTTGCTTTTTTCCTTTTATTTAATGTGTTTTCAAGATGATTCAATTGATTATCATCCAATTTTTAAAATATCTCTAGAAATGTGTGGACTTAAAATATTTGATGGTTCCAACCCATTACAATTCTTATCATTGTTGGAATTCAAATTGTCTTATCTTTGGAAGTAGAATATGGGAATGGAATAGAATGGAATGGAATAGCACAGAATAAAGTGGGAGCCTCTTTAAATTGGCTTCTGAGTCCTTTTGACATAACCCTAGTGGTCTTTAATAGTTTCCTTGATATCCAATATGTCAAAATTTTCCAAGAAACACTGATTTCTTTTAATAGGAAATGGCACTTCAAGACCATATCCTGAATACAGTTTTTCAGGATATCACTTGTTAGTCATTGCTTCAAGGCCTTTTCTGTGGATATAATATATCTAACATCTGTATTAGATAATAAATAGATACACAGATACATAGATGATAGATAAATAGATAGATACAAAGAAAGAATATATTGTTTGTTTATGCTATTTATTCTGATATTTCCAATTAAATTCAGAAATACAGGATTTGTATTTAACCTCTTCTGGATTACGTCTCTGTCTCCTTTCTTCTACATTGAGAATCCTGGTTCTCAATGATACAAGGGAAAATACAATTAGAATATCCCACAATTATTCATTTGCTTTCTCTCATATGACACATAGAACAGTCACAGAAAGGCAAAGCTAATACCATCACCACCAATTATGACTACTAAAAAACATTTAAAATTTTTTGCATATAGAATCCTATTTTCCCTACCATTTTTTTGTACATACACATGCAACCTTTTCATATACCATCTGGGTTCATGTCTATCCTGAAGCTGATATGAGGGTCTCAGGGTAAGAATGACTACCATTCATTTAGGTCTCTTACAATCTCTCCTCATCAAGAACCAGAAGTGGTTAAGATACATGTTCCTGGTGCAGTCCCACTTGGATCTCTTTTTATTATTATGCACCATTTATAGAATAAACCATTTTATGCCCAGTGTCTGCAATGCTACCTCTATCATATATCACTTTCCATATACGTGAACAGCTGTTTCAGAACTCTATTTGTCTAACCTTGTGCCAGCATCACATAGTCTTAATTATTTATGGCTTTATAATAAGTATTATATCTAATAGGGCAAGTGTCCCTGGCTATGAGAAACAACACAAATCATTTCTAAGGGAGTAAACTTGACAACCAAGCCTCAAAGAAATCCTATAGTTAAAGTTCCAGGTTCCAGCCACTCTAAATACCTCTACACACATACACTCCAAAATACCTCTACACACATACAAAGCATACAACCATAAGATTCAACAAAAACAGCAAAACACAGAATTATAAAGACACATTATAATTACAGATACCAAATACATAATAAAAATAAATGTGTATAAATTAATATATATATAAGAAATAGAACTGAAAAAGGGGTTCTGAAAGAATCTGTAGAAATAAAAATTATAATAGTTGTGGGCTTCCTGGTGGTGCAGTCATTGAGAATCCACCTGCCAATGCAGGGGACACGGATTTGAGCCCTGGTCCGGGAATATACCACATGCTGCGGAGCAACTAAGCCTGTGTGCCACAGCTACTGAGCCTGTGCTCTAGAGCCTGTGAGCCACAACTACTGAGCCCACATGCCACAACTACTGAAGCCCGCGCACCTGGAGCCTGTGCTCCACAATATGAAAAGACACTGCAGTGAGAAGCCTGTGCACTGCAACAAAGAGTAGTATTCCATTATACATATGTACCACATCTTCTTTATTCATCTGTCGATGGACATTTAGGTTCTTTCCATGTCTTGGCTGTTGTGAATAGTGCTGCCAAGAACATAGGGATGTATGTATTATATCTTTTTGAATTATAGTTTTGTCTGGATATATGCCTAGGAGTAGAATTGCTGGATCATATGATAATTCTATTTTTAGTTTTCTGAGGAACCTCCATACTGTTATCCATAGTGGCTGCACCAACTTACATTCCCAACAACAGCATAGGAGAGTTCCGTTTTCTCCATACCCTCTCCAGCATTTGTTATTTGTAGACTTCTTAATGATGGCTATTTTGACCGGTGTAGGTGGTACCTCACTGTAGTTTTGACTTGCATTTCTCTAATAATTAGCGATGTTGAGCATCTTTTCATGTGCCTGTTGGCCATCTGTATGTCTTCTTTAGAGAAATGTCTGTTTAGGTCTGTTGCCTGTTTTTCAGTTGGGTTGTTTGTTTTCTTTCATTGTTGTTGAGTTGTGTGAGCTGTTTGTTTATTTTGGAAATTAAGCTCTTGTCAGTCACATCATTTGCACGTATTTTATCCCAGTCCATAGCCTGTATATGGTTTCCTTTGCTGTACAAGAACTTGTAAGTTTGATTAGGTCCCATTTATTTATTTTTGATTTTATTTCTATTGCCTTGGGAGAGTGACCTAAGAAAGCCTTGGTATGATTTATGTCAGATAATGTTTTATCAGTTAAACAGTGAGTTTCTTGGACTCATGTCCAGGTCCTTTATTTCCAATTCTTTTTCAATTCAGTGATGGGTTTACAGATGTTAGCCCATAAATACTTGTTAATAAAGCAACTAATGAGAGAACCAGAGAGTTTAATTGTTTAGGAGCCAATTATTCAGGCTGCTTCCTGACAGTAGGGAGGTTTGGGATTATTGGTGGTTTGGGGATTACTTACATGTCATCATTTTTGTCATCCATTTTCAGAGAGTTTAAGGAAACAGAGCTCCTGAGAGCACTAGTTTCTCATATGTGCTAATGATCAGATTAGATCAAACACAAAATAAAGGCCTTCCCCAGGTATCCCAAGCTCCAAGCTCTTTGTGTGACCAGGATCTTCTAGGACGGATGGCGGAGGAGGGAGGGCAGGACTGGCTGCCCTCTAGTTTTTAGTCTCCCTCTGGCCCTTGGCTACCACACCTTGCTACGCTGTTGTCCTTCCTTTCCCCCTCACAGACCCTTACACCTTTATGTCTTAAAGGACTGCTTTGAAGATGAGGATTGGAAACATGTGTTTAGCACTTGTAAACTCCTCCTCCAAGGCTTTGCAAAGTCAACAGGAGGTATTTTGATTATAGCTATTTGCTCTCAACACACAGCAAGTTAGCAGAAAATTAGAGGTCAGATCCTGCCTCTTCTTGCTGCTTGGAGGAATCTATGCAGCCAGGCCAGATGGAGCAGGCCTGGCTACGATTGCAGGCTCAAACCAGGAAAAACAGTCCTGCGCCCTGAGGCTTTGGGACACTGTGACACCTGGGTGAGTGGGCTCCTGTGCAGTGTGGATGCAGTAGGGGCTGCGCTGAGCAAAGAGCCGGGAGGCTCTGGAACGTGGTGCTGACTGAGGTGAGGCCCGTCAGGGAGCCTACTGCTGTCTGATTTATTTCAGCCACAGCGTTTCCACGGGAATTGGAAATTATTTAGTCTTCAATTCTTAGTTGGTTTCCTTTTACCTCACTTCTCCATCTTTTGATTTTCTGCACATTTGGGGAGTTCTAGTGTCCTTTATCCTACAGATGTGTAATTTTAATAAAGCACAATTTATTAAAATCTGAGCTTACAAAATTGGTAAATTATGGCGATGGATTATTTTTTTTTACCACAAAAGAGTCTTGTGATCAAATACAGAGTCCCTTTAATTAACCCATAATTCTCTTAGTATATATAACACTACATTTGTGGATTTCTTTTTCATGATTTCAGAAGTAATCCATGTTTCTTGCTAAAGTACACCTTGCTGATCAAAACCATGTTCTTTAACTTCAAGAAGACCTAGACTTGAGACCAGGCTCTGCCACTTACTTGCTTTGTGTTTGGATAAGTTTCTTAACTGCTCACAAATACAAAACTAAAATTTTTGCAAGTATTAAATGAGAGAGCATATCTTAGGCACTTAGGGCATAATAAGTGCTCAGTAGGCTAGTGAGTAATTCTTAGTCTTTTTGTTGTTAGAGTATTTATACATAAAGGTTGGTTTACCTGTGTCTTAATTAACTGCAGCCTTTTCTGCTTCATTTAAGTGTGAGATCTACCTTTATTGCTGTGACTTATGTCCTTAACAATTCTGCCCAGTGCCCCTCCTGCCTAGTGGACTCTCCCAAGAGCCAAAGTCCTCCTCTGACCCACCCATCCCAGAACAGAGTAGAACAGGGCTACTCCCAGATCATCCTGGCTATAGACTGAGAGTGTGAGATGGGATTTCTCTCTAAAATAATGCTTCTCACAGTGTAGCCCATGGCCCCCCCCCCCTCAGAATCATGTAGGAATGTTTATTAAATTGCAATTCCTAGGGTCCTGTGCCACGGCTTTCAAAATAGGATCTTTTTTGGGCTTCCAGGGTAGGACCCTGCATTTATAATAAGCACCCAGGCTATTCCAATGCTAAATAAATAAAATTCTAGAACTGCTCCAGTGTAGTCTTCAAACCTGCCCAATTATAGAATGGCCTGGGGGTACTTAATAGAAGTAGAGATTCCTGGGCCCCACCCCAGAGTTTCCAATAGAGGAGGCTGAGGATGTGTATTTTTAATAAGTATCTGGAGATGACTCTGCCAAGCTGGCAAGTATGGGAGTGCTGCTCCAGAATGACCGCCCAGGGACACCATTGGTGGTGGTGGTGGCGGCAGGGGTGGTGGTGGCAGTAATGGGGTGGTGTAGTGATTAGAGAGGTTCAGATGATCCAGAGAGTGACCTGGGTCAAGGGCCCATCTTTGTCTCTTTAATACCCCCTTCAGGTGTGAGAGTCTGTGTCCAGCCATCCCCACGGTGTTTGAGAAAGCCAAGCCAAGCCAGTCTGGAGAGAGTGAAGAGTGCCAGAGTGAAGAGTGAAGCTCTTGGGCAGACACCACCAATGCCAGATGAACAACCAGGGGACCCTCAGCACAGCAAAGACCATCTGCTTGTCATAACAGCCATTCCTGGTTCTCTCTTGTCACCCGGCTGAAGTTCCTACCAGTATCTTTTCCACAAATTGCCTCCTTTCCTTGAGGCCATCTCGGTAGGTTTGTCACCCAAATGGCTCTAATCAAAACAGTTCCCTGCCACCAGGTGCTGGCCATTTAGTGACCTTTGACTGAGCTGCACCGCCTACTCTCCTCTGGGCCAGCCTCTGTAGCCAGATTAGTTCTCTCGGAGCTTACTCTGCCTTCCTAAGGTCCTCGTGCTGGGTCAGAGCTTCTCCTTAGCTTCCCCAGTCCAGTGATGACAAGCTGTCATGCTTTGTACACAAGTCTTATCTGTGGCAAGTAGAACAGTAATGCTTCAACCTCATATCTTATTGACAGACATGGCTACCAGGTAGAAAAATCTAGTTGTTGTAAAGATGCTCTCTTAGGATACTCATCCCCTCTCATGGTAATCTCCTTCCTCCCAGCAAAGCTGGAGAGTATTTCTCTTAGTCTGCTGCCTACCCAGCGGTGGGAAGGCAACCTACCATCAGAGCACGGTCTGCCGTCTCTCCATATTCATGGCCACATGGTGTCTGTTCTGTGGTTTTGCCCCCAACAACTTTGGGTATGGGTCCACCCCTTTGTGACAATACTGCTTTTTCCTTTCTCTTCTTGTAGGTATCAGCTGTGATCTCAAAGGGTGGTAGCGCTTTGCAATGAGGACGACTCTGATACCACTATAGTCCTTCATCTAGCTTGTTTCATGACCTTCCAGACAGCAAACATTTAATGATGAAGGCTTCTTCCTGGTGAGATATTTAAAAAGCTCAGAGGGGATCTAAGATAAATAAGATAGAGTCCAAGCTAGAAAGAAACTCAAGTGAGGAGAGCAGTGACATTCCAGTGGGTGATATTTGCAGTGGTCAGCCCTGCTATGAAAATATTAGAGTCAGGATATTAAGGAGAGAAATAATGTGGAAATATTTTCCATTGTGATATATGTATTTCTATCTTTATCTACAGAAATCTGAAATATCAGGAAAAAGTACTGATACTGTACATTGTATTAAGTGCTGTGTTGTCATCACATCTAAGCCAATTTTCTCATTCACAACTGTTGAGTTCTTTTGGTAAATAATGGTGGTCTCCAATGACTAAAGGTAGAGAAAGTGTCTAGGTCTCATTCCCAAGAGACTTTCTACCAAGTGGTCTGTTACAAAGAAAGTAAATCTCAGACCAAATCCTGCAACACACACACAAACATTTATTAGCACACAAACACAGGGAGTCATACAATATGCTTTTATTGGCTCCCTCCTTTGGTCCCTCTGCCAGACCCCCTGCGTGACAATTTCAGTAGTGACAGATACAGAAATATTCTCTTGGGAGGATCAGCTAGCCATCAAGTGAGAACCAGACAGTAAATACCCCGGCTAGAGACAGGACACAGGACCAAACAGGACTTCTAGGCTGGGGCATCACACCAAGAGGCATTAGGATGCTGAGTGGGATGATACACAGGTGGAGGTGTGTGTGCCTTGCTAGTCACAATTAGACACTACTCAAACTGAAAATTATTTCTAACTCCGCTAATGCTACTGAATAACCCCTGCACTGCTGATGGAGGTAGAGATAATTGAAGTATTCTGGAGTGTGGACTCCTCAGTACGACTTGTAAAATTCTAACTAAGCATGTCTGGATAGTTTATTCTGGGTTAGGATGTTAATCATGAACCCTTAGCATGTAGATTAAAACCAACACACACACACACATATCACATCACATCACAATACTAAGCTAAAGTATTTTAAAGTAAATTTTAGACATCATACCAAGTGGACAATGTAACACATCTTCCATTCAGATGTCATAATAATCTCAACAAGAAGATTAAATGAGAATGACTAAATTCACACTTAGTGAAAAATAAATACAGATAATTACTAGTTAATTTGAACAAGCTTATCTTAACAGACAGCAGAGCAAATAATATACACTTTGTTTCTGATATTCATCTCTAATTCCATTAAGGAAAATCACATCTGATTCTGCCTTGGGTCTGTCTAGATCCTCATCCTTCCTCTTCCTGGTTTGCTTACTTATTCATGGTTTTCCATTTGACCAGCATTTACTGAGTCTCTGCAGTACAGCCCGGACTGGGGTTACAAAGATGCATGCAAATGTCAGTGTCCTCCAGGAGCCCACAATCCAGTGGAGAAAGCTGACTTTTAAACAGGACCCACAAGGAGTAATCCTAGGTCACAGATTCAGGATAGCAAGAATTGTTAACTATCTTTTCTATAACCACATTAAATTTTTATCTTGGTCTCTCATGCTGGTAGTGATAAGTTTACTCCTAGCCAATTCAGCGTGATAGACAATTCAGGGTTTCCTCCTTGTCCTTCTTTCTCCCCCGGGCTACATTTAGATTCCACTGGCTCCACATCAGTGGGAGGAACACCATTGTCTAACATGTGTGGGCATCTGCTGTGGTATCTGGGCTCACATCTGATTTCCGGTGACCAATTCATGCAGGACACACGGTGGCCTCCCATTCCTGATGAGAGTTCCCTTCAGAGCCACCGAGTCACTCCCAGATCCTTCAGTTCCCTTCTTAGATGTGGCAAGTGAAACTCTCAGAAGCTTTCCTCCCCTTATATTTAGGGGATGATCAACAAGGACCTACTGCACAGCACAGGGAACACTGCTCAATGTTCTGTGGCAGCCTGGATGGGAGAGGGGTTTGGGGGAGAAGGGATACATGTATATGTATGGCTGAGTCACTTTGCTGTGCACCTGAAACTATCACAACATTGTTAATCGGCTATACTCCAATATAAAATTAAAAGTTAAAAAATTTAAAAAAGAAAAAAAGAAGCTCTCCTCCCTTTCTGGGCTACCCTCTCCCACCTTTAGAGTCACTCAGCAGCAGCTCACTCACTCTTGCTTCTGCCTCCCTTTTCTTTGGCTTCAGTTCATAAGATCTAAATCAGAATGAACTTTGTGCTGTAAGACATTCCGGACCTAGGCTTTTGATCTTTTAAAATATTCTCTTTTAAACAATGAACTGCCAACTTGAGTCTATTTGGGGAAACTCAAGAAGCTAATATTAACTCATTTCCTGCTCTTTGAATTTTTATTTAGCAGCCTTACTCTGAAGGGTAGTGAGTAGAGACTGTTCATCTGCTCTAAATGGAGGAAAGGACAGGGGTATCAGAAAATACTAGAGAAAGAAGTATAGGGTTTGTTTTTTGTTTTGTTTTTTTTTCTTAGTGCTTTCTCTCCATATTGGCAATTTCGGTAGAGTGTGCTCAGTAAGGGTTTTCACTGAGTGGACCCATAGGGTGTCATAAGCGCATACAAGAGGGGCACTTAAGACTGAGTGGGAGGTTCAAGAAAGGCCTCATGGAGGAAGGAGTTAGCTAAGTGGATATGCGAGTTCAAGAGGCAGAGAAAGTAGCGCAAGAAAGGGCTATGGCCATAATGGAGGATATGTTGTATTTGGGGACCTGTAGCGATTTACCGTAGCTGGAAAGAAAATGTATGGTAGGATGGGAGCCTGGTAAAAATGGGTTGAATTAAACTGGGCTCAGGTCATGAAATATGCCATCTTAAAGGCAATGGAAAGCCACAGAAGGATTTTTTGTCAAGGAGAGTGACATTATCAAATCTATACTGTACCAAGGTCAATCTGCCATTGGTGAGAATTGACTAAAAGGCAGGTAAACCAGTTAAAATGAGCTTTCAGGAACCAAGAGAGAGATTATGAGGCTCTGATTTGGTATAATGGCAAGAGAGGATGAAGAGAAAGGAAGACATTGGAGACATAACTAGGAGATAGAATAGATGAGATTTAACAATAGATTGGACTGTGAGTAAGGAAGACAAGAATAATTCCCATGTTTTTAGTGGATGATGGTGTCTTACAACAAGAATGTAAGGGAAAGAACTGATTTTGGGGGTGAGGTGGGAGGATGAAGAAAAAGTATCAATGTCTGCAAGACATCCAAACAGAAATTGCCCAGGAGGGTCTGGAGCTCAGACAAGAGCTCTGGGCTAAGACAGGAACTGGGATTCTGTGCCACAGAGGAGATGGCTGAAGTCCAGGGAGTAAATGAAGATGAGAGAGAGAGAATATACACACAGTAAAGAGAAGAGGAATAATTCCAGATTCTCAGTGATCACCATGTTTTCTCCTCTGTTTTCAAGCTGGTTTGCATCAGAATGGTAATTCTCTCATTTCAGGATTTTAATGCCAACTGCAGAGAATTCTGTGTTTCTGTTTATAATTGTTTAAAGTTCTGATTTTGAGATCAGTATCTTCAACAACTGTTTTCAAAAACTGATCTTTCTCTTTAAAAATCTGGTTGGAACATAGTTTTTCTCTGTTAAACCCATTGTCTGCAGACTGTCACAGCCCTCTGATAACCGGCACATGGGGTCTCCTACACTGGTCTGCCCTGTAGAGGAAGGGACAGGAGGGTTTTCATGGCCCCCAAACCTAAAGGCAAGAAAAATGTCTAGATTTTGTGCTGCTAAAAAGACCTCCATCTTTTCTCAGAAGTCCTCAACTCTAACACTTTTTATGTTACAGGATGAAGGGTTCCGGGTCTATAACAGCACGTTATTAAAGTTTTGATATCACGAAACCCAACTGATAATATTTTTATGCATAGGCATATAATAGGTTTCTGTAAAATCCATTTTGTTAGGACAACAAAAATACCCAAAGTTGCATAAAGTAAAAACAAAGTGATTTGATCTTGAAAGGTAAGGAAATAAAATTGCTTCAGTATTTATCACTATCCTAATAAAATGGTTATCATAAGACTTGAAAGTATTTTTCCATTTATCACAGCACATCCACAAGTTATTCACGGAACACTGGCACGCAGTTTGAGAAACACTGCCCTGGTGGTTTGATTGTGATGGTCCACAATTCTGTGCTCACCAAATGCGACCCCATTGTCTTTTGGTTTTTTTTTTAAGATTTATTTATTTACTTATTTATTAGTTATTATTTATTTATTTATTTTTGGCTGTATTGGGTCTTTGTTGCTGCATATGGGCTTTCCCTAGTTGTGGCGAACTGGGGCTACTCTTCATTGTGGTGCGTAGGCTTCTCGTTGCAGTGGCTTCTCTTGTTGCAGAGTGTGGGATTTAGGCCCACCCAGGCTTCAGTAGTTGTGGCGCAAGGGCTCAGTAGTTGTGGCACAGGGGCCACGGGCTTAGTTGCTTTGTGACACGTGGGATCTTCCCGGACCAGGGATGGAACCCATGTTTTCTGCATTGGCAGGCAGATTCTTAACCACTTAACCACCAGGGAAGTCCCAACCCCATTATCTTTAACTTTAAAAGGCAATTTCAGAAAAGAAAAGGGATGGCCCCACGAAGCCGGTTAGTTCTGTCCTTCAGTCTCTATGGTCCTTGTCCTTAACACTGTTGGAGAAAACAGGGCTCTGTAAGGCTATAGAGAGACCCTGCAAAGACTCTGCAAAATAGGAGGCAGCTGGGCAATGCTCTGGCAGCAGCTGCAGGAGCAAGAGGCATAGGAGCAGTCATTAGACAGGCCACCCAGAGGGCAGAGCAGCCAAGCCACTGATTGCAACCAGCTTAGTTAGCAACAGGCCCCACTGCCACATCACGGATGTGAGGATGGAGAAGCCTGGTGCGTTGTCCTGGCCGCATCTCCTGCTGTGCTCACAGACACCAGCAGCAGCAGCCACGTCGCAGAGCTGGGTCACTCTCTCCCTCTCTGAGAACACATGAATGTGCATAATATCCTGTTAAAGGATATTTTTTTTAAAAGGGTAAAATCATGCTATTGTACAAATATAAAATGAACACGTGTCAAATATTGTGTTTAATTCAATAAACGAATGAACCATTAAGACATTACGACTGGGGAATTCTCTGGCGGTCCAGTGGTTAGGATTTGGTGCTTTCACTGTGAAGGGCCTGGATTCAATCTCTGGTGGGGGAGGTAAGATCCCACACACTGAATGGTGGGGTTAAAAAAAAAAAGACATTACTACTGGTTTAAAGAATTCCAAGAACCACAGAGAAATAGGGAATAAAGACTTCAGAAATGAATTTACTAATAGATGCAAGATGCGTCCACCCAAAGGGCAATAATAAATTAATTTGCATTTCTATGCATATGAATAATTTGTGTTATTATCTGTGTTTTACAATTTACAGGGCTATAAAATAGCTCAAAGACAAGGAAAGATGGAGAGAAACCAGATGGGTGAACTGCTTAGACTAGTTTCTAGTTCATAGTAAGTTCAATGTAAGTTTTAGCTATCATTTATTATTACAATAATAGTACATTTGCAATCAGACAGGCTTGGTTTTGAATCTCAGCTCAACCACTCACTAATTGGGTGACCTTGGGCAAGGAAATTTATCTTTCTCAGCCCAGTTTTCTTATCAATGTGCCATTATTTGGGGACTAATGAGGAATAACTAGAATGATGTTTGTAAAATACTCCATATAGGAATTAGCACAGAGTAAACATTCAATAGTGGTCGTGTTATTTTTATTATTAAAATTGTCAATTTTAACAATGCTGACACTTCTGTTTATATAAGCAGCCATTGCGGTTTTCATGACCGGTGTAATCAGCTAAAATTCCTTTTGGATATAGTTAAAGTTGTAAATCACAAATAGATAAATAAGTAAACCTCAAATATCAAGTCTGGCAAAATGGTGCTTATTATTTCTGTACTTATTTCCAAATCTAACTATTGAATAGGTCTATGTTTTTGCTTTTCTTCTCTCTTTTACTTTTCTAAAAATTAGACACCCTTGTCCCTAGACATGGAAGGGAGGTTGACAGTGCTCCTTACAAACAATGCATACAGTGCAGAAACTTTTATTAAGGACCATTTATGAAATAGATCACTCAACATCCTGACTCATTTACTGTCATTTCAAGAAACTCACCGATTCAGAAAATCATAAGACTGACAGGGAGCTTCAAGATGACCAATCCATCCATCTCTTTGTTTTAGAGATAGGAAACTATTATTCAGAGAGGTTAAGTACATTTTCCAATGCCACACAGCTAGCCATCAGCAGAGTTGGGACCAGAAGCCAAATCTTTTGATTCCTAGGTTGATTTCCTCTGAATTTCCCTACATCTAGTTGGCAATGGCTAAAGTCAGAAGCACGAGCTTTCCTCTGCATATATTGAATTGAAAAATCAAGACCCACAGCAATGTCATGCCAGCTTCCCTACAGCACTCAGGACAGATTGGAGATGCCAGGAAAGGAGGTTCCACTTGATTTGAGTTGAGCAACCATTGTCCAGGGTGGAAGGCGCGACCCACTTGTCTGCAGTGCCTCATGATTTATTAACTGCTACTGGTGCCCATGAAATATTCATCCCCTCTCCTAGTCACTGCTCCACTGCATCAATAAACCATTGCTCCCCCATCTGTCTAGGTGTGCAGCTTGGGGAAGAACAGCTTCATGCAAAAGGAAAAGAGGCCTCTTTTCATGTTTAGCTCAGAGACAGAACACCAATGCACTTCTTGGTTTCTTGGGTTTTTTTTTTTTTTTTCTTTTTCAAAAGCACAGTCAGGGCTGTCTCCCTGGGCTCCTGGACAAGGAGAAGCCCCAGCACCCAGGTAAGGAAAGGCCCAAATAGTGAGAGGGAAGGGGAAAAGGCTTCATGAGATTGGCTGGCTGGTTGTCACGCTCCCTGTTACAGCCTGAGCTTATTTTTCCCAATAAGCAATAGAGCAGGGCAAGAGCCACGGCTCACCTATCAAGGATGCTTGCCTGACCTTGAATCATGTTCAGTGTGAAGCCTTGAATGCAGCCTCCCCTTTGTGATCAGAAGCGCTGCTCACCAGGAGCAGAAAGAGTAAACTCTCTGCCCCACGTCGCTGCTCTCACTTCTTCGGTGGTTTCTTCATGGACTTTTTTCTGCTACCCCTTAACTGTGATTGTTCCTCTTGAGCCCTCTTCTCCTCTCACGGTGTATATTCCCCATAGGTGTTCGTATCCACGATCATGCATTCTCCCTCCATCAATACCATTGGCACATCTCCAGTCCAGATCTCTCTTCAATTTTAGGTCTATATATCCAACTACACCATCTGTCTCTACCAGATAGCCCCTTGCCCCTCAAACTCTGTAGGTTCCAAACCGAATTTATTATTACCCTCCAATGCCTCCCTCACCTCCTCCACTCTCCAAGCCTGCTCTACCTCTAAATGTTATCTTTGAGAAGGGGATCCCCATCATGTTACCTGGGCCTGGAGACCTGGGAGTCTGACCCTGATTCTCCCCTCCTTGTGTTTCAGTTGTCACTGCTAATTAATGTAAAACTTATGTGACTAAATGATGCCTCACTCACATGGCTGGCAAGATGGTGCTGGCTGTTAGCTGGGAATTCCTCTCCGTTTGGGTCTCTTCCTGAGGCTCCTTGGGCTTCCTCAAAGCATGCTGGCTGGGTTCCAAGAAAGAAGAAGTGGAATATACAGGTCTCTTAAGGGCTGAGCCTGAAAACTGGTGAAGTGCCCCTTCTTCTGTATTGTATTGGTCAAGCAGTCAGAGCCCATCCATATTCAATCATAAACCCCTCTTGAGGGGCAGTATCAAACAATTCAGGGCTATCTTCAATCTATTACACTCTTTTCCAATCCAGGTCTTGCAGTCCTCTCTCTGCTTCTGTGCCTTTTTACACACTGTCCCCTTGGTCTTGAATGCTTTTCTCACCTTATCCTATTTTCTGCTCTTTCCTCAAGATTCTGCTCAAGAATTATAATATCTCCCCAAATGTTACTTAACCCTGTTCTCTCCAGGGTATATAACATAACACACTATGTTAGCACCTGTTATTCTGTGTTGTAATTGTTTGTATGTCTCTCCCATAAGACTGTGAGTGCTGTGAAGGCAGGGACTGTCTTATCCTTTATTGTGTCTCCAGAACCAATCATCGAGTTGAGCAGACTAAAAGACCTCAGCAAACATTTGTCGAATGGGTGAATGTTTCCTTATATTAACCTCTCAATGGTCCTGTAAGGTGGCAGAAATTGAGTAATATTCCTGTGTTACTGCCTGACTTCCTTATCTGAGATAAAAAGAAAGAAACATGACAAAGAATAATGACATGACCCAAGGTCACACAGCCAGGAGGATAATTCAGTACAGTCAATAGCAGTTCAGTTCCCCAAAGTAAGTTGAAATCATAGACCCAGGGACAGGGTCGGGAAGGCAAAGAAAGAGCCCCACCATGAATGGACTCAGTTGTCTAACAGAAAATGCCCCTGAGGTTTCTCACTCTATTCTGTGTTTACTAGGGGAATGCAAAAGACCTCTGTCCTCTGTCAGGAAACGGAAAATACCAAAAGAGATGGAAGATAGTCTCAGAATCTGTTTAAGAAAAAAGGGACAGAGAGGATACCATACAGTGCTTTGTGCAAATAGCAAAGGTAGATTTAATGTAGATTCTCAAAATGACAGTGGGAGAGTGAGAGTTTTCTGGTAATTCTCAAGTGACTCTTCAGAGCAGAGAGCGAGAGCTATTATCAGAGAGAGGCTGTGTCTAGAGACCTAAGTGTGAGGGTCAATTGGATAATTCATTGGAGTTAAAGCCTCAGCTAAAATGAAACATCCCTCAAGGACATCTGACTTTCTGTGCTGATTTCATGCTTAACACGTCCTTTCTGGTCACTAATGTGGTTTCTTACTTATATTTTTTTATTAGGAAAATATCCTCTTGATAGCAGATATGGGTATTCCAGTCACTAGAAAGAAACCTTCTTCCTTGTAAATTCACACATTGGTCTTGAAACTTTTAAGCTTTTAAGTCGATTTCTTAAATGGTTAGAAAAGAAATTCCCTGTATGCAATGGATTTTTTAATAGCACAAATAATTTGTATGTATTGATACTTTCTCATTGTAAGAGATTCAAACAATTGAAATAAATCTACATGAAAGCCCCTTTCACTGGGAGTGGCCCCCATCCCGCTTCCAGTCTCAGAGATAATCATTGTTATGAGTCCAAGATGAAGCCTTCAGTCCCTTTTCCATGCATTTATATAGAGACATGTGTGTATTTTTATGTGTCCCTTTTGGTTTTTATACAAATTATATCAGGCTCTACATTCCCCTATTTCATGTAGGTTTATCCCATGAGCATCCTTCTGCATTGGTCCACAGAGCTCTGCCTTCTTGTTTTTTATGGCCACACACTTTTTTATAGGATGTGTCCTATAGTCAGTGTCCTCCAGAGAAGCAGAACCAATAGGATGCATATATTAGAGAGAAACACAGCGAGAGAACCTAAGAAATAGGTTCACGTAATCATGAAGGCTAGTAGGTCCCAAGATGTTCAGGGTGAGCCGCAGCCAGAGGCCCAGGAGAGCTAATGGTTTATTTCCAGGCTGAAGGCCTAAAGGCTCGAGACCCAGGAAGAGCTGATGTTTCAGTGTGAGTTCAGAGGCAGGAAAAATTCAACGCCAGTTAGAAGGCCATCAGGCAAGAATTCTCTCTTACTAGGAGGAGAGTTAGCCTTTTTATTTATTCAAGCCTCCAACTGATTGGATGAGGTCCACCCACATCAGGAAGGGCAACCTGCTTTACTCAGTCTACCAATTCAAATATCAATTGCAGCCTCACAGAGACACCTGGGACAATGTGTGGCCAAATATCTGGGTACCTTGTGTCCCAGTCAAATTGACATATGTAATTAACCATTACATGGAATTAGGTAATTATTCTGCTTTTGATGGATAGTTAGGTTCTTTCGTTCTATTAGAAACACTACTGCAATAAAAATCTTTGATTATACATTTTGGGGCACGTGTGTGTCCACAATTCTATAGGGTATAGTCCTAGAAGTGGAGTTTATGAAAGTGGTAGGAAGACTAATGCCCTCCCGGGGAAAAAATGTGTATGTCCTAATCCCTGGGATCTGTGAATGTGTCAGGTTACACGGCAAAGGGAAACTAATGTTGCCGATGGAATGAAGATTCTTAATAGCTGACCTTACAATAGGGAGAGCGTCCTTAATTAGCCAAGTGGGCCTAGTGCAGTCACAAGGGTCCTTAAAAGTGGAAGAAGAGATCAAAAAATGGAATCAGAAGTGATTCTGTGCGATGGACTAGCCCTAAGTTGCTGGCTTTGAAGGTGGAGGAAGAGGTCCACAAGCCAAGGAAGTGGGTGCTCTCTAAAAGCTGGAAAGGACAAGGAGACAGATTCTCCCCCAGAGGCTCCAGTGAGGAATGTAATCCGCCAATACCTGGATTTTAGGTCCGTGAGACCCACTTCATCCTTCTGAACTACAGAACTATAAGATAATAAATTTGTGTTGTTTTAAGGCACTCAATTGGTAGTAATTTGAAATAGTAGCTACAGAAAACTAACATATTGGGTACTAGGAAATACATATTTAAAATCTGATGAATAATGAAAGTGACTTTCACCAAAAATAGCATTTTCAACTGACAATTCTATCAGCAGCGTAAGAGAAAGCCCATTTCCTAATACCTTCACCATCACTAAATTTTATCAATCTTTTGTATTTTTAGTAATTTAATTGGGTGAAATATTATTGCTTTGCTGTTGAGACTGAAGTACTTTTTATGTGCTTGCTTCCCTATTGACGAATGGAATATTTATCTTTCCTATTTTTAAACAAGGTTGATGATACTTTTCTTATTGAATCATAAGTGCTTTTTTAAGATATTATGTCTTTTAATCCTTTGCCTGTTATCTATGTTGCAAATGTTTTCTCCCAATTCGTCATATCTATATAATGGTATCTTGTCCCGTAGACAAACATTTCCTTCGTGACTATGTGTCTTGTTTAGGAAGAAAAAATTACTATCTTAACTAGGAAAACTGCAGATGCCTGTCTGACCCAAGTAATAAACAGCTTGAGGGACCTTGAGTAAGTCCAACACTCCTTTGAGCATTAATTTTCTAATTAAAGTAACAAATGTATTCATTCAAACATTGTTTACTGTGTACCACCTTATGCCATGCCTAAATGTTAGAGAGACATAAGTGAGTACAACATTCAAGGAGTATGCAGTCTCATGGGAGAGATGGATTATAAAACGACCATAACAGTAACAACAGAGAATAACGTGTCCTGGGTTAGAGATTTGTACAGAATCCCATGGCAGCCTGTGGGAGGAGCCCCACATCCGGACCAGGAGGTTTCATAGGGCTGGCCAGGTGAAGTAGGGAACAGGATGCTGGGCAGACAAGGCTCCAGGTACAGAGGCTCGGGGGCAAGAGTGAGGACCCACAAACAGTTCACAGAAAGGGGGTGATGGTGGTGAGTAATGATTCTGGTGGGGTAGGCAGAGACTGCTGCTTCCAATGTCTTTCAGTTTAGCCTTCTTCCTGATGACACTAGGAAGCCTTTGAAGTTTGAAGCAGGGGAGTGGGATGTGGACCAGCCTTTAATAAAGACCATTTTGGCTGCTCGGTGGTGATAGGGCTGAAAGGGAGAAGGAGCAGAATCAGGGAGGCCAGTGAGGAAGGAGGCCATTGTACTAATCTAGGAAGGAGATGGCAAAAGTGAAAATACAGTAGTGGCAGAGGAGATGCGTATGCTGGGCGAACTGAGAGATTTGTGTCCACCTTTTCCACCACTCACATTAGTTGTGGGTCAAGAATAATATGTCCTGTTTTGCCAAGTAGAAGTTCTTTGTAAACTAAAAAAGTCAACTTAATAATGGAACTGTAGGCAGTAGAGATATTTCTGAACAGAAAAGACTTTCCAGAGAGAAATTAAAAAGTCACTATATTTAAAGTGCAAAATCATTCTATGTTCAGAGAATGTGTATTTTTTCCTTCATATTTTGATTGTCTTTATATGACTATGAATATATACCCCAAGCATCAGCCTGCCTGCCCCCCCGCTTCTCCTATCAGCCCCTATTCTTTGTTGGTTCTCTTCCCATGGGTGGGTCAGGAAAGAAGAGGGCTTACTGCCCGTCTATCCTGAGATTTCTACCACTCTCAGCCCTGCTGTGGCCACCATTCCCCTCACTGCCATTCACTACCTGGATATCCCGGACCAGAGGATAAGAGTCAACTTCCAAAGGGCCAGTGAAGGTGTGAACAGGGGAGAAAAAAAAAAACTGATATTTCCCCATCCCTTTATTCTACATGCCACCACTTCTCCAAGTGATATAGGGACTTCACATTTTATTGTAACATTAAACTAGTCAAAGGGAATTACAATACAGAAAAGCAAATCATTAAACACTATAGATTAAGATTTTTACCTTTCTTTAAGGGACAAGAGCTTCCCTCTACTCCACCGTCATCCCCAGCTTTTCTTCTGTTTCCTCTTCCTAAGCAAGTGACCAGAAAATATGGGGGCCAGGGCACGCCCTTGACCAGGAGCAAAGCTTTCCTTATCACACAGTATTATTCTCTCAGCTCTCTCCACATTGTTGGGCTTGTCCTGCTGTGTGAAGAGCTCTGTAGCATCCAAAGCTCTGTGTCTGCCTGGCAACAGTGATGGGCGATGAATGCCATCTTGAAGCTGCCAGTTGCCTTTTGGGGCTGACGTTTGGTGGGTCGTTCAAAGAAAGCTGAGTTTGTTGACACTGTGAGTTTGCTTATCACCCATTTTTCGAGGACAAAGCCCTGAGGCAGCCCCTAGTACCATTTGGCTGATATTGATTTCATCTGTTTCTATTTCTTTTGGTTAAAAACAGAAGCTGAGTCATTGGTGCTTTGGTGTAAAGATGTCCAGTCTCACCCATGAGACATCTGCCCTTATTAAATGGCAACATGTAGATGGTGGAGAGGGAGCCAACTGGAAATCCATTCAGAGAGTTGTAAAAATAATCATAATAAATTCACATGTGCTGTCTTATTTGATTCTTAAGTGAGGTGGGTATTTTTATCCTTATTTTAAAGATGAGAAAACAGAAGCTCAAAGACTTCAGAAACTTGTCCAAAGTCATACATCTTGGTGGGAGGGGGTGTATAGATTTATGTGATTCTAGACCTAAATGTTCTAACATCTTAGGCTGGATCCCATTATGTCCCTCTGCCCAGACAAGGGGTGCCATAATCCAGGAGAGTCAGTGACCAGGTCCAGGTGAGTATCGAGTTTGGTTTTGAAGAAGGAGAGAAATGAGATCTTGCAAACAGGAAAGAGTGACATTTGTTTGGGGGGTGGGAGTGAGGATTTATTAAATCCTGGGCACTAAATGCATCTGATTGGGAGTAACATTAACACTAAAGATCCTGCCAAGGGCGGAGCTCCTGCATTCACCATTGTTCTCAGGGAACTTTCATGTTTCACCTGTGATCAGCTTGGCATTATGGACTGTTAGCCTCAGGCTCTGAACGTGGTCATCACAGCCTCAAGTACGATGGTCTCCAGTACCATCAGGAACTGGGAGCTCAGAAGAGACAGGACTGAAATGGGCTGGATGATGGGAATCTGACCCTTTGTCTTAGAGCTTGAAAGAGTAGCCAGTGTCACAACCAGGAGCATCAGCTGGGCACCCTGGGGCTATTTGCAGCTTGACAGCCTCTGTTGAATTATTGATGCCCCGCCCTAGCTCGGGACCTCCCCCGTGTTAACAAATCTCACTCCATATGAAAATTTAAAGAGGCAAATGAGTGCAATCTCTTGTCCTATTATTCCCCTCTTCTTCTGCCATCTGAGCTCTAATTTTTAAATCAATCATCTGGTAGGCGTCTCTTGGGAGATGGAACAGCTCATAGAGCCAAGCCCCGGACAGGAAAACTGAAGGCCATGAGTGAGACCATGACCTGAGTCCTGAGTCAATTAATAGAGCCTGAGTGACTCTGGGAGGGGTGAGCACTGACTCTTTGAGTTATTGAAACGCAATAGGGAAAAAAATCTGTTCCCTTCTGACTGGGAAAGAAATGCCCCTTCCCTGTTTGCCACATCCCTAAAATTTCCCTAAAGAATGAAAACGTCTAAGTTAAAGTTCAGATTTGGATTTTGGATGTTCTGTTTGGCCTGAAGGGTAGTGTTGTTTTTAAAAAATGAAAATAGTCACCAACATTTTTTAAAGTAGGAGGTTTTACATAAATATCCAATTTTCTGACCTCTTTTGAGAAATCAGAGGATCTGGGCTTTCGTTTGCTCACTGCAACGCTGACCGGAGCTTATAGTAGCTGCTCCTTAAGTGAGGGATTGCCTCTGCTTTCCCACCATTCCCACCACTTCCTGTGAATGGTAGCACCTGTGACCCTTGGTCTCAGGAAAGATGGCGAACAAGTTTTTCCATGCGCTGCCTCAAGTGTGCTAGTAGGACTGCCTGGAGTAGCATAATGGATCTGATCAGTCATGGTAGATTGCATCGCGGTTGGCAGGTTGGCAGTTATCCACCTCCCCTTCTCTATAAGAGGATTATACACCTCTGACCATTGCCTTGTGACTGTGTGCGGATCATTCAAGCAGTGGCTTTAAGAGGCAGCGTGGATTATCACCAGCTCTCTGGCTTTTTCCTTCTGCCGTGGGAGTAGCACACCTCATTAACCTTTAGCCTGGATCCCAGGAAGGAAAGACCACGTGGAGCAGGCTGGCAGCTGACTTCCAGCTTGGAGCTGAGACACACACTGAACAGAGCTGCAGCCAACCCTCGGCCTTCAGGAATGTGAGTGAACAATAAATGTCAATGTAAGCCACTGAGCCTTGGCAATTATCTGTTACTGCAGGAGAGCTGACCAATACAGCAAGGCTAGGCTTGCTAGGAAAGGGTACTGTGATGAAGAAACCCACGTTGTCCCGTTTTCTGAGCAGAGAAAAATGATGGCATTAGGGAATTCTTAAACATTAATTTTGTTTTTGAAAGAGTTGTGTTTTTTATTTATTTGGTTAATTACTTTTTATTTATTGGCTGCATTGGGTTTTCGTTGCTGCACACAGGCTTTCTGTAGTTGTGGAGAAGGGGGGCTCCTCTTCATTGCAGTGCCCAGGCTTCTTATTGCAATGGCTTCTCTTGTTGCGGAGCTAGGGCTCTAGGGACACGGGCTTCAGTAGTTGTGGCGCATGGGCTTAGCGGCTCCATGGCATATGGGATCTTCCCGGACTAGGGCTCAAACCTGTGTCCCCTGCATTGGCAGGTGGATTCTTAACCACTGTGCCACCAGGGAAGCCCAAACATTAATTTTAATTGTCTTTAATTTAAAAAATGATTTTAGAGGATTCTAGAAAGATCATGGCAGTGGCATCAGAAGAACTCAACATCAGGTTGAGTTCCTACACCCACATTTAATGACCATGTTATAAAATTTTTAATAATTTTCCTTTTATTATAGAGAATTATCTTTTAAAATCTTACATGTATTAAAATTGTATTTGCAGTTAATCTCATTTTGTGATAGTAAGAAGACATTACAAAATATTTGCTCTATAAAGGGTGCCTGGCATCTGATAGAGTTTTAATGACTGCCTTATTGTGAGGATCAGATGGCCTAAACTCTCTGAAAATCCTTTGTCAGTATTGAGTACAAATTCTAGTTCTTACTAGGTTTCTGGTGATGTGACATCTTTTTCTCATTTTCTCCATTAGGAGTGAGGTCAGGAATAACTATCCCCATTTGACAGATGTAAAAATACTGAGGCAGCAAGCAGGGATGGGACTTGAGCTAGTTAAGGGGAGAACTGAGGGAGGGCCAGTTTATCACCCAGTCTCCAGGCCACCAGGAATCTGTCCTGTGCCTTACACAAAAAGGGGGCCAGCCAGGGACTTTCGAACAATTAATTTTTAGTACACAAATTTCTAGTCTAATGGTGTCAGTTCTAATGAGATTTGGCCTGGGCTGGTTCCTTGGAAATAGTCAAAACCTAATTAATATCAAGATCTACTTCCATATCTCCCTTCTACTTCCTTTGGCCTATAATGTTGCTTCTAATTTACACTTTCAATTTATAACATCAGTATTCACCAGCCCCTTTCATTCCTTGATTAACCTGGTCATCCTCTGAACCATCTGGTGGTAGGCATAGTAGTTATTTAAGATAGTTAAGATTTACTTTGCACATGAATAATATTAGTCTGAAAATAACATAGAAAGTTATGTAAATACCAAGAGTTTGGATTTTTACAGTTTGGTATCATCCAGTACCAAACTGGACTGTGTTGACTGTTACAACTCTAGGTCATTTTTTTGGACATCAAGGGCATATTGACCCATCTGGGAGGCATCTCCCTATTATGTCCCATGGATGGCCAGGGCGCTCTGAAGGACAGGAACCTACCTGAGCACCTAGTGCTAGCAGACACATCCCCCTTTTTAGGAGATGCTGCTTTGGGGCAGAAGCTGGGTCACTGGTTAGATTTCCTCTGCTGTCAGGACCCCAGGAGTCTACTGCTGCACATCGCCCTGTGGAATCCTCAAGGATTTGGGAATACCAGGTCAGTTGCTTAGGATTTGAGGGCAGCCAGGCTACGTGGACTGGTCCTTGCTTCGGAACCATGGTCCATTTTTAATGATAACTTCCACTCTCTGTGGTCCTCCCTGACTTAAAACTGCTTTATGGAAAGTAGGCTTATGATGTGGCCCCATTAGAGAATGGACATCTTTTCCATTGACTTAAAATGCATTTGTTTTTTAAAAGAGAGTGTACTTTATGAGGAGGAAGCGGGTCAGCAACCACCAGGTCATGGAGATGTTTCCTAGGGGTCAAGGAGAGCAGGGAAGACCTGCTGCAGGTGGAAGCAGTGAAGCAAGAGGTTCTCCTGGTCTGCAGAGGAATCCTCACCTGAAGGCACCAAATCCTTGCGGTAGCCCTTCCCCAGCCCAGCCTGTCCTTGCATTTTTCACAACCGCCCTAATGTTAATGTTTCTTAAAGCCCCAAGACCTTTGGTAAATTTCTCTCAAGGTGGAGCATGAGGCCCAGGGCTCCTCTATGCCCCACATTCAGTATGTTGTGCCCCCAACAATCAGTATCACCGCCTCCCCTCTGCTCTCCCCTGGGGCGGTGCTGCCCACCTCCACTCCATAGGGATGGAAGTGCTCCCTGCATTTCTGGCCACATGTTCCTAAGAAGCATCATGATCTTATGCGAGAGGAACCAAGGACAGGCCTGCCCTGACGCTCCCTCGGTGCACAGGCAGCACGTGGCACCCTGTCCCCCAAGCCTCACCCGACGGAAATGATTAAAACACCATTCCCCATATTTCACACACACCCTGGAGTTGAGAGAGTAATTTCACACACGTGATCACACTTCCCTTGACCTCAGCAGCTTCCAGAGCAGGAAGGATTACCCCCAGCTGGGATGTGAGGACATGAAGGTGCCCACAGCTTTCAGGACTCGACCGAGGCCTCCCAGCCAGGAAAGGGCAGAGGCAGCGGGACGGAAGTCAGGCCTTTCACTTGGAGTCTTCCTTGCCCTACCTTGGTCAGACTCTCAGGCCTGTGAAGTGCAGACTTCTCTTCTGCTACAAGGACCATCCCTGCTCCTGTTTTCCCTCCTCCCCCGTTGGTTCCCCCACCAGCCCATCCACTTCAGTCCAGCCTCAGACATGCCAAGAATCCTTCCACAGCTGTATCTTCTCTTTGCCCTGGACTCTTTCAAAGTATATCTTTAGAAAAATTCTGTTGCTTTTACAGTCGTCTCTGATAGAGGGTAAGGGAAGTGATGGCTTTCTCTCTCCCCTAATCCCTAAGCGCTGCTTCTATGACTGTGTGACTTCTCTTCCGCAAGATTTTTTCAGTGACTCCTTATGACCTTCCTGATAAACTCATACTCTTTAACCCAGCATGAAGCCCTCCCTCCTAACTTATTTCTAGTCTTTCCTCTCTTTCTGATGATTCCTGTATCCTAGTCATTTTTCTTTGGTCTATGTCTCTCCCTTTCAACTCCGAATCCTCCCTTTTCAGGGCTTAAAGGCCCACCCTCTTGCAGGATGCCTCCCCTGCCCCTCTTCCTTCTTCAGGCCCAGAGCACTTGGTTTGTGCCACATATAAGACATCACATTGTAGGGTGTCTGGCTACTTACATGTGTGTGTGTGTGTGTGTGTGTGTGTGTGTATGTGAGTGAGTTCCGCTACCAATGAGGGAAGGGATCCCATCTTGTACATCTTTGTGTCTTGCCTTGCAGTGCTCCTTGCACAGAGCTAATGCTGACTAATTCCTGGCTAGATGATTGAGGGAGTAAATCATATTCATGACCTTGGCTCTGACTATTGCTTCACTGGCAACCTATCATATGGCCACAGTTCCCACTATGAGCAGAGCTCAAAGAACACCAGCCCAATGCCTAGTGCCCCAGAAAGATTCCCTTTCTGCCTAGGGAGTGTGGGGCTGGTTGCAGAGCCCACAGGCCCAGGTGTTCTCAGTTGCTCACAGATTATCCAGAAGAGCAAGGTGCATGTAAAAAGTTTAAAACTTCATTTTTATAGGGATTGTATTGAATCTTTAGATTGCCTTGGGGAGTATGGTCATTTTAACAATATTAATTTTTCCAATCCAAGAACATGGTGTATCTTCCCATCTGTTTGTGTCATCTTCAGTTTCTTTCATCAGTGTCATCATTTTCCGAGTACAGGTCTTTTACCTCCTTGGGTACATTTTTTCTTGGGTACTCTTTTGATGTGATGGTAAATGGGAAGAATATTTGAAATCTGAGTAGGTCCTTGGGAAATCCTACCATTAGTAGCTACTACTGTGGTGAATGAGACTATAAATATTGTGACCAGAGATAAAATCAAAAGTCAAAGCCAAAATTAAAGAGAGGAAAACCTTTCATTTCCCCCCCCTTCCTTTCAATCTCCTCCTGCTAGGGGAAGGTAAGGGTAGAGGGAACCACGTTGCTTGGAGAAGAAATGCAGAGCGGCTGAGGCACAGGTGCATAAACACAGCAATAATTACCTCATTAATAGCAAAACCAGTAGGAAACAGGCTCATTCCAGAGGGCAAGACTGGGCCAGACTCCTTCCAGAGGCCTCCAGCCAGCACTGCAATTCCTCTGAGGTGGGGCTGGCTTGCAGTCTTTCTCCAGCTCCTGCAGCTGTAGAGGAGCAGGAGGTAAGACCACCGGAAAGCCCCCATCTCATCCCTCCTCCAGTCACCACCTTCCTCTCATTGCTTTAGGTGCTGACGTAAGATGACCGCATGCTAGCCTTAACAGCTGTTGCCCCATTTTAGTACCAGCAGTACCATAATTCTACTTTAGAGACGAAGGACTAACATCTGGGAAAGTTACATGATTTGCCAAAGCTTTTTTGCAATACTAGACAGTGAAAGAAAAAAAGTGGGAGGAGATCAAGTGCTCAGGCTTACAAATGGTCCTTGGAAGAATCCAGAGCACACTTAGTTTATTTTGTGACTCTTCTCCACTGCCCTCCTCATCTTCTCACTTCCTGCCTTCAGAAAGCTTAGGTGTCCCCAGACCACTGGCAGGGCAGAAGCCCTCTGATAGGCTTGCGCCCTTTCTCCCAGACCACACTGATTCTCTTCTCTTAGTAGAAGGCCCCATGGGCCTCCCCTCACACAGAATGAAGCAGAGACCTCAAGGCTGTCAGAATGACTTGCTCAAAGTCACCGAGCACATTGGTGGCCAAGTCAAGATTGTTACCGAAAGTTGATGATGATAGGGTCTGTCCTCCAACCACCAGCCTGTGTTGGTGAGTATATTTTTAGAACATGTTTTGTTCTTTGGCTTCCTTGACAGCCCCTAACCAATGTTTTCTTATTTAGTCACTTTCCATGTGATCTGCTCCTGCACACTTGCCCTCAGTATTGTCAGCATATACAGCTTCCTTCATGCATTTCCTAGAAAATATGCACTCTCTGTCATTTGGCAATCGCTGCCAGAGATAGGAGAGATCTCTGTTGTACCAGTCTCCACTCCCATATCACTATTAGTTTTTCAAAATGAAGTGGAAATGTTGCTAAGTATCCCAGAAACCACAGGCTGAAGAAACTATTTATCTTGACAATTGGTTTCCACTTGCTCAGTGCCATGGCCCACTGAGGGCCAAGGAGCATTCATTGGGGACCAGGACTTCACCGTGGCCTCTTGGTTGTGCCTTCCATTTGTCTGCCCTGGAAGGGCACAGGGGCAAGAGCTTGTGAGCAGGGATTGAGGTGGAGGGTGAGGGGAGAAGAGGCTTAAGTCAGGGAAGGTCAAGGGGTTTAAGCTCTATTCTTCAATGGACATTAAATAGGATATTAGATAAATCACATACCTTGTCTGTGCCTTAATTTATTCTTTGGTAAAATAAAGAGGATAATGATTTTAAATTGCTTGCTTCAGCAGTAAGCGTAAAATATTTTTTAAGGTTTTGAATGTGTAGGTAAGCATATGATTAGAATAGGTTTAAGTGGGTGTGCTCTGGCTATGCCTCATTCTAACCCTGAAACTTTGGCCAAATGACTTAATCTTACCCATCTTCAGTTACTTCAACTAGGACAAGAGAATGATACTTAGTACCTACCTCACAGAGTTGTTGTTAGGTTTCAATGAGTCCATGTGTTGCACTTAGCATATGTCCCACACTTCTTTAGTTCTCAGTATAGTAACAGCAGTCAGAACAAAGAAGTAGTCTCTCAGGTGTCTAGAGTTATGGGTCTAGTCTATCCATTGCCTAATGGTGCTTGACAAGCTAATATTGAAATTTATATGGAATATCAAAAACAAAGGAAAACAAGTGGTAGTTTTGAAAAAAGACAAAATAGGAGACTTCCCTCATCAGATATCAAGACTTCTATAGTTTATAGCACTGGTGCAGATACTGGTACAGGAATAGAAAAATAGACCACTGGAATAGTGAACAACAACAAAAAAATACTAAGTGAAAATTTGATATGAGAAAGCAGGAAAAGAATGGGAAATTGGTTATCCAAATGGAGAAGAATAAAAACATATCACATGCCCGAAAAGTCAATTCCAAGTGCGTGATAAAGGTCTATATAAAAACAAAAACATAATACTTTTTTTTTTTGAGGAAGAACCATAATTTATTCAAGCGCTGTTTGTTTGGGGCATTTTAATTACAACAATTATAAAAATACTATAGTGACCATCAGTTTAGTTTGATCTTTGCATAAATCTAGAATTATTTTCTTAGGATTAGTTCCTTGAAGTATCATAGATGGCTTGATTCTTACTAATGGTCCACGTGTGCTTGATGATAAATACCAGTTTTTCCTCCTTTTTTTAATGGAAATATAGTTGATTTACAATGTTCTGTTAATTTCTGCTATACAGAAAAGTGATTCAGTTATATATACATTCTTTATTTTTTTATTCTTTTCTATTATGTTTTATCACAGAATATTGAATATAGTTTCCTGTCCTATATAGTAGGACCTTGTTGTTTATTCATTCTACATGTAATGGTTTGCATCTGCTAACCTCAAACTCCCACTGCATCCCTCCCCCCCCACCCCACCAGCAACCACAAGTCTGTTCTCTATGTTTGTGAATCCGTTTCTGTTTCATAAAAGTTCATTTCTGTCATATTTCAGATTCTGCATATAAGTGATATCATATGGTGTTTGTCTTTCTCTTTCTGGCTTCACTTAGTATGATAATCTCTAGGTCCATCCATGTTCCTGCAAATGGCATTATTTCTGTTTTTTTATGGCTGAGTAGTATTCCATTGTCTATATGTACCACATCTTCCTTATCTATTCATCTGTTGGTGGACATTTAGGTTGTTTCCACATCCTGGCTATTGTGAATAGTGCTGCTATGAATATAGGGTGCATGTATCTTTTTTAATTAAAGCTTTATCTGGATATATGCCCAGGAATGGGACTTATGGATCACATAGCAACTCTATTTTTAGTTTTTTGAGGAACCTCCATACTGTTTTCCATAGTGGCTGCACCAATTTACATTGCCGCCAACAGTGTAGGAGGGTTCCCTTTTCTCCACACCCTCTCCAGTATTTTATTTATAGACTTCTTAATGGTGGCCATTCTGACTGGTGTGAGGTGGTACCTCATTGTTGTTTTGATTTGCATTTCTCTAATAATTAGTGATGTTGAGCACATTTTCATGTGCCTAGTGGCCATCTGTATGCCTTCCTTGGAGAAATGTTTGTTTAGGTCTTCTGCCCATTTTTTGATTGGGTTGTTTGTTTTTGTTGTTGTTGCGTTATATGAACTGTTTGTATATTTTGGAAATTAAGCCTTTGTCAGTCGCATCATGTTTTTTCTTTTTGTTTATGGTTTCCTTTGCTGTACAAATGCTTGTAAGTTTGATTAGGTCCCGTTTGTTTATTTTTGCTTTTATTTCTATTGCCTTGGGAGACTGACCTAAGAAAACATTGGTACAATTTATGTCAGAAAATGTTTTGCCTACGTTCTCTTCTATGAGTTTTATGGTGTCATGTCTTACAAAAACATAATACTTTTAGAAGGAAATGTAGGGAAAGCATCTTTGACTTAAGGGCTAGGGACTGATTCCTTCGACAATAAATAAAAAATAAAAATAATATAGAAAAATAGTGACAAATTTGACTACATTAACATTAAATCTAAAACTTCTTTTTAATGAAAGACACCATAAACAAAGATTAAAGGAAAGCCCAAGACGTGGAGAAGATACTAGAAACACAGTATTAAAGGCCTAATATACAGAATTTAAAAAGAACTATAAGTCAATAGGAAAAAAAATAGAAAACAGGCAAAACATAAGGTGATAGTCATTAAGGGCCAATAAACACATGAAAAGATGCTCAAGGTCCCCCCCCAACTAATAAACTACAAATTAAAACAACCAAAAGATACCATTACTCACTCATCAAGTTGTCCAAAATTTTAGAAGTCTGATCATAAACAGTGTAAGCAAGGATATGGATAGCTGAAAAGTCTCCCACATTGATTTCCTCCTGGTTGCAAGCACTTTGAGACAGAGATTGCACTTCTAGGCGTAAAATCTAATGAAACAGTCGAGGTATATAATGATGTGGGAGATTTGTAGAAGAGCGTTGACTACAACATTGTTAGTGGCAGAATAAAATAAGAGGAAACTACCTAAATGACCATCACCTTATTTATCAATGGATAAATGAGTTATGGGATAATAATACAATGGAATAGTACATAAGAATTGAGATGAATAGGCTAGAATTACATGTATTAACATGGATACATCTCAAAAACATAATGTTGAATGAAAAAAAGCCAGTTACAGAGTAGGTGTCGTAAGATACCATTTATATAAAGTTTGAAAGCACGTGAAGCAGAGCCACTTGTTATATATGATTCACACAGGAGACACATATTGTGAAGAGTAGTCTACAACACAAATGAGAGTGATAGCCATCAGATTTATGATGATGGCTCCCTGTAGGGAAGATTTCAATTATCATTGTTATCTTTTATTAAAAAAAAAAAAAAGCTAAAGCAAATCACTCCAAATGTTAAGATTTGATAGAGGTAGGTAGTGGGCAGACAAGTGTTCATTATGTTATTTTCTCTCACTTTGTACATCTTTACAGGATTTTGTTATCCACTTTAAAAGATTTAAAATTGGCTTTTAGTTCCAACACAAAGGAAGGTGAAAGTATGACAGCTTGCTGTACAGTGCTGATGTATGACCTGCCACATCCTTCCAATGGCCTAGGACAACTATCCCTAGTACATAGCACAGGGCCCGGGTCCAGAAGAGCATGCAATAAACGAAGATGGAAAGAAGGAAAGAATGAATGGATGAATGGGCCTGTGTTTGGAAATAGAATATGCCTGGTCATACGTTCACTGTACCCTTTCTATCATTAAATCACACTTGGAGAGTCACTTCCTCCCCATCCATCTCCCTCAGCCTGGCTTGCCATCTAGTATAATCATTCAGGGGAATTACATTTAGGGACCATTTCTTGCAGGACAGCAAGGAGCTGCAATTCAGTGCTGGCTGTGCTCTGAATTCATTAGTGTTTTTCCGGCAGCGTGTGGTGCTCGGAAGAATGATCCTCTCTCAGAGCAGGGCACTGCAGTCATTCTCATAATATAGTAATAATAATAACCAAAAACAAACCCAAGGGAGTAAAATCACCAGGGAGGCTTTCCTCTTTAATTAAGGCGTTCTAATGAGTCACCATCCCACCAATGCATGGGACTCAATTCTACTTTATAAATAGAAGATTATCAACAAGGGGTGTGTTTTCTTTTGCAGGCCTGCTGCTGTTTTTCCTTCTTTTTCTTCTCCTGCTGCTGCTGCTTCTCTCTGTACATGCATATGCACGCATGTGAAATATATGACAGCAAGAGGATCCCAGCCTCTTTGTTCACTTGGCTGGCTTGGAATTCTAAGATTCTTTAGGTGTCGTCCAGGGAAATGTAATATGGACCAGGTAGCTTAACTGGTTGTTCATGGTGTTAATGAAGGTAAAGTCTTAGGTTCCATCCCCCAAAGCAAGAATGATGAACTCTGTTCAACAGATATAGAGAGCATCTCAAATACTGGCAAATGTGTCATGGTTTATGTAGGGGGTGGGGATCAGACAAGGCAGGATGGCATGAATCGTGGCAAATGTATCATCACCAGGAGAACTCAAACTTGGGCCCACCCTGGTGAGTCTGTGGATTCCTTTTAGGAGGAAAGGAGAGTATCTCACATGGGTAAAAAACAGTGATGCCTTAGCTCACTTACAAATGTGGAACTGAGGAAGTGGCCTGGGCCGAGATTCCCATCTTTATTGCTAAAGAGTAGAAAACAGAGACCTGGTCTTTCTCACTGTCATTTTTGTGATTTTTCTGAATCTGAGGGTACATAATGAGGAAAAATGTGACAGACTCAAGCGAAGAGAAAGTTGGGCTGAATCTCTGGGAAAAAAAATACTCATAGTGAAATCCTTTAGATGGTGTAATAGTTTCCCAAGGGAAATGATGTAAACCTCATAGCTGCAGTCATTTAAATTTGACTGAACCATGCATTTGTGAGCAGACCCCAGGGAACTATCCTACATTGAAGAGGGGATGGGAAGGTGACAGGCCAGATGATCTAATAGATCTTTTTCAACTTAATTTCTGGGATTGTAGGGTCCTAATTAAAATGAACTGTATTGCCTGTTATGAACTCATTACATTAATACTCTCTGTAAGGTCTCCAAACAGGCCAAGGGGGTTTCAGCCGTTTCTTCTTTGTGTGGAGCCAGAGTCCACAAACCATCTTAACCCGTACCTGCTGCCCATGCACTGATTTCCTCCCAACAATGCTTGACAAAGTCTTTAAAGGAAATTACAGCAGATATTATTAATTTAGTTTATTAAAGTAATCCAGGGGAATGAGAAGCATGCTTTCACATCCTTGAGAGGAGCTGTGACAATAAATATTCTTCTGGCAAATCACACAGTGGTGATCTGGCTCTGTGAGGGTAGCAATTGTCTCCATGTAAGACCCAGGACTAAAATCTGACGGCTCACATGTGGTCCTGACTTTTCTCTTTAGCTTCAGCTGATGATTGAAAGGAAATGTTGATCACTGGAGAAATCCTAGCAGAGGCCCTGCCACCACGGACCAGCCCAATTTTCTGCTAATATTAGCCTCCTCTCCTTGACTGTCCTCTCGAAACGGACTCCAGGGAGCTAGCGCAGACAAGACCATGGGCGAGCGAGCCAGGGCTGGTCTGACCAACCACCAGTGAAGGTGCACAGGGCACTGTAGCCCCCAAAGTAGCAGCAGTTTAGGGCAGATGAAAGGAATAGGTGACTCCATTGTCCATGTGATGTTTCAGGGGAATGTTGGCTGCAGGATAAGAAGAAAGGGCGGTGACAGCCAGCTGTTAAGCTACTTTACCAGTCTTGTCTCATCCTGAGGATTCCCCAAAATGTTCTTAATGGGCCACAGAACCCTACTGGCAGGAGCAGACACAAGCATGCATCACAGAATATCAAGCTCTACCTATTTTAAGTTTATAAACTGGGCTTTAATTAACCTGCAGGGAGTTTCTGTGAAATTTGGAGATCACTTTGCAACAGCACAAGAGTGCACCATCAGGTAGGCAGGAGGGCTGGAAAATCTCTATTCCTTCAGGAGTCAAGAGGTGTTACCTCACTATGAAATTGTCCCTGGCTCCTTCAGGCAGATCCCAGGAGCTCGCACTTCCATTACAGTATTTCTAATATGTAATTGTCCGCGTGCATATCAAATCTTACAGGCAAAGGAGAGAGTGTGAGACTGTGTTACTTCATCTGTTTCCCCCAGAGTATAGCTCAGTTCCTGATACAGAAGGCACCTAATAAAAACTTGTTAGGTTATCACAGTGATATCTTAGAACCTTGGCTTCTTCATCTGTGAAGTGGCGTAATAATACTAACTCAAATGGCTGTTCTCAGAATTAAATGTCAGGATAGATCAAGTACTTAGGACAGCAGCCAGCACTTAAATAACATGTAGTTCATTTCCCCACTTTTTTTGGTGTGGGAAGGTTATTTCTGGTTCTGATAGATGACGGGCAAAAAGTGTTTTTTAAAACAGCAAATAAACCAGAATGTTGCACACTTGAATTTTGTGTTGCCGTTTTATTGGATTTCTAGACTAGGTCAGTGTTCGACTCCACCTAGCATGGTAGAGGTTATGCCAACTCCAGCCCAAGTTCCCGGCTATTCAATCTTCTCCTCATCATACGCCATAAATAAAGATTTCTGAGATATTCAGACTTGGTTCTGTTTCAGACATCCATAAAATAAACTTGGAGAGTGAGGAAACAACTGTCACCAGTAATGATACAAATGATTTTGGGAGGTGGTCCTCTTTGTTGTTTGATCATCAGAATTTCACCTTTGTTGCACCACAACACCTCCAGCCCTCCCTATAAACACCCCTAAAGGTATCTTCTTTGCTTTATTTCTGCAAAACAAAGAGTTCCTATAGGGTGACTTGTAAAGGCGGTTTGTGTAGTCAAAACACACCAGAGTGTGACGCAAGGTTTGCAGGGCCATCCTGCGACTGCCTGGCAGGAACTTGCACACAGACTAGTCTGCTTCTAACCAAAGCCAGGTTTCTGCTTTCCCACCAGCTCTGAATTTTACCTCTTACATCACTGCGTGCCCTGCAGCTCAGTCCTTGCAGCTGTCCTCTGATTGCTGTACCAGGCACTGGACCCATCAGAAGCAAAGTGGAGGCTGAGGAGAGGGGAAGGTGAACACTGCCAGCAGCCAGTTGCCACTTGAAGGCATTTCTGAGGCTGATTCCTTCTTGCTCTGTGGTGAACCCAGCACCAGGTGCTCCTTACCCCAAGCCCCATGCCTGCCCTGGCCTATCATCCCTGGGTTCCCAGTTTTTCCACAGTCTCATCTCCCAACCACGTGAAATCTGTGCTGTCCTGGAGTCAATGAACAACTGTCTTCTCTTTTTCCTGCTTTTAATTCCCATTGAACTCCTGACTTCTGATACTGAATCTTCATCACTGGAATTGCCTCCTCAAAGGGCAGAAATTCCCCTCCTCCTGCTCTGTTGCCCCAGCTGCCCTCTGCTGGCCATCAGTGGGTACTGTGGCCAACCCTTCATCACCCCTGGCATGGAACAGGGGCTCTTTCTTTGCTCTTTCCTAATTCTCATGTTTCTTTTCCTTCTTTTCAAAAAATTGGGTTGTATACTCTGAGAATTTTTCAAGCAACATTGAAACACCCCACCTCCGCCTGCTCCCAATAACTGTCTCCTGGATCTGCCACAAAGCATCCCCCACGGCAGCCAGCACTGACCAGGCACTTGGTTAAGTTGACGCTTAGTGACACTGCTGCAATGCTTATGAAGCCATGCTTGGGGCTTGTGGGTGTGGGCTTTGTAAACTGGAGGGTTTTATGTTGGAGCTGGATTTCTCAGACTTGGCATGATTGACATTTGGAACCAGAGAATTCTTTGCTGTGTGGGTCTCTCCCATGCACTGTAGGATGTTTCGCAGCATTGCTGGCTTCCACCCTCCAGATGCCTGTAGCACCTGTCCCAAGTTGGTTGTCCTCCCAGACAACCAAAAATGTCTTGTCCAGACACTGCCAAATGTCCCCCCGGGAGCAAAATACTCGCTGTTGAGAACCAGTGCATTCGGGTGATGGAACAGAAGGCCCACCTCCCCCAGAAGGACTTCTAAATGCTACACGTGCAAGCCTGTTCTCTGGGCCATTCAGCACTTTGAAGGACACTCTAATTTACTTTGGTGATTGACACTCAGCTGCTGAATGGGCTGTGGGGAGTGAGGTGGCCTCAGGGAGAGCCTCTCTTACAAAGGGTTCAGATGAATCCTCTTGGTTCCTGCCACCTGTCCTATTCCAGCACTCAACTCTGTCAGGCCTGAGCTCTACCTTCTGAGCCTTCCTGAGCCTCACCGCTCAGTCACAGCCTCCTGTCTTGTCCCTCTCTCACTAGCCACCTCTGGTGCTCTGGGCAGCTGCAGCCTCTGGCCTTCTTTCCCAGGACCTCTCCTCCATCCACTTTCTCTCTCCCACTGATGGCCTAAAAGTCTCTCATATGAAGGTATGTCTCCCCTTTTCTACATCATTATGGGTTTATTCTCACCATATACTCCATTACAATATTGGTTATAAGCTGTTAAGAGAGAAAGAGAAGTTAACCACGTGGGGCTGATGGGTCATCTTTAACCAGAAGCCGTTCCTTCCACCGTGTTAGAGGCCCCTTGTCTGTCTCCCTGGACCTGGGCAACACCCTGGACTTACATCTGCACAGCATGTACTTAGACTGTCTTTTGTCAGCCCTCCTGACTGGACCAGAAGCTCTTTAATTCAAGCATCATGTCTTTTTCATCTTTAACCTCTCGAGTGCTAAGGACAGAGGTGCTCACAGTACATAGGACGTGCTCAGCAAAGGATCACTGAGTGCACGCATAACTTCGGTCTTGGAAAAAATTCCTTAATTGAAATTCGGCAGCAAGAGACTTTCTTGAACTTGACAGAAGCTGAGGACCAAAGGCTTTGAACTTCTTGTACGTGTTTCTCCTCAAGGAACACATCGCTGCTTTGATTTGTCAGAAGCTGCATTCAGCCTCTGGGATTTCCCCGGATCTTGGACTGGAAAGCTCCTGATCAGTTCGTGATCCGCTGCATCCCACCGTGGGCGGAAGTCCATCCCTCTGACGTCCCAGCTGGCGTGCCCTGCTGATGCTGCCACAGCACTAGCGCTGCAGATTAGTGACACACCCTGACACACGACACCTTTCTCCCAGTCGTGACTAATGGGATATTGATGCTGTCCCCTGAGACAGCCATCTATATATAAACAAAGCAGGATCCGCTAAGAGACCAACATGCAAATATCGGTTTCTTTGTGAAACAGGTCCATAATATTATCTGGGAGCCAGCCCGACGTTATGGAAATCACTCAGAAGACTCAGGCAAGCTTCTCTTCCGAAGGCACTTTTTTATTCACAAAACCACCATTATTGTCAGCTTTGATGAATAGTTATTGGTATGGATCACAGCGTGTTTTATTAACTCTTCCCCAGGACTGTCAACAAACTCCAGAACAGTTACATTACAACTGAGGAAGCAGAGATGTAGAGAGGTTTGGCAACTTGCATAAGGCCACGGGGTAAATGTGGTGTCTGCCTGAGACCCGGAGGCCCAGATCTTTAATATCCAGTTACCTCTCTGAGAAGGGCTGCTGCCCTGGGTCAGCTCTGGGCTGGGGGTTGGGGGTGGTATTGCCTCACCTCAGTCCACCCATCAGATAAAGCTGAGCCGCCTGGTAGCTCTCGCGGACTCCCGCAAGAGCAAGCTTTCAAAATGAAGAAGAATGCCAGCTCCTTTTCCTGACACGCATCACATCTCTCACTGAAGGGAGAGACCCATGGCTGCCTGGGTGTCCATCGGGGCATGTCACAGTCTAGATAGCACGTGAAAGACAAAACGCTCACTTGTCATATGCCTTTCACTCTATGGAGAGACAGCCTGGAAAGTGCCTGCAAAGCCGCCTCACGTATTAATTAGGAGGAGCATATGTAGCCTTTCTAAGCCAGGGGCCACGTGTGGTGGGAGTGAAGACGGGAGCGAAATGCAGATTTGTTCAGGGTTTAGGGGACAGGTTCTAGGGTCAGACGCTGAGACTGAATCCATAAGATCATCTTGCCCGCCTCCCTGCTCCTTGGTGCTCTCCTTTGCGGCCTGGCTGGGTTCCTATCCCATCAGAAGCTTCCCAGGCTGTGCTCATCTTCTTGCCCTCTGCTCCACGGCCCGGTGAGACAGGCGGGGAAGAAGGCACCCCTGCTGCAGGGGGGGGTGGGGGGGGCAGGGGGGGGGGGCAAGGACACACGCGCAGAGCAGCCCAAGGTCTGTACACACATCTGGAAATGCTGCTGAATGGGGAGACAAATCGCACCCCTGTTCCCCACCCCTCACCCCTGCCCCTTCCTGCCCTCTGTAGACATGGCGTTCTCTGAGTGTTCACAAGAGGAAAGTTACCCAAAGCCGGGGACAGATGTCAGAAGCCCGAATGCTGATTGCTGCCGGCCCCTTGCTAGCTGTGTGGCCTTAGGCAAGTTCCTTAATCTATTCTGAGCCTCCGAGTTCTCATTAAAATGAAAATGATCACACCCATCTCATCTATGATGCAGGGTCCAATGAGATACTGAGTATTGTGTAGAAAGTAGGCTCCACAAATATGAATGCTGGTGATGATGCTTTTCTGTCAGCTACGTCAGGTATACCCTTAAAGTCTTGAGCTGAAGTTAAGAGACACAGAACCCCTTAGGCACCCAGCTACTGTGATTATGCATAACGGTGGGGATTTGCTGCCCTTCTTCTATCATTGTGTCCTGTCAGGTAGGAAGACTGGGATGCACCATCTATCACTCCAGCGGATTTCATTCAGGGCTTATGGTGTTTTTATCACTAGGTAGACCTTGTGAAGGACAGAAGAACAGAGTGTACACAGTCCCTCCCCTAGAGAATGAACAGTCTAGAAACTAGAAAACAAGGCAAGAGTGGGAAATATAGCATCTTCTGGCCCAGCAGTATTTTAGAAACACCTTATCCTCCTGGGCACCTAAGTGTCTAGAAAGTACATTGTATATTGATCTGCAGTGCTGTCTCCTGAATATCGCAAAGGCTCTCTTGTTTTCTTAACAGAGGTGGGGAACAAAAGCGTGCCTCGGATTTCTTTTAGGTCAAGAGAACTCTCACCCTCTCGCTGAAGATTCCCTTCATAGATCCTATTTCTTTACTCTTGAATTTGAATAGAACAAGTCTTTCTCTTCCTCAGGGCCATCGTCAGGATGCTAGTGACAGCTCACTGGTCCATGGCTCTTGTGCCTCCCCCTCACCAGTGCCCTGTTCCCAGCTCCTTAAGCCAGTGTGCCACAACACATTAATACTTTTTCCACTCTGCTTCGAAGGTGGCCGGGTTATTCTCTAGCCCTATTAAGAGCATTTGGTCTGCAAAAGCTAAGACCAATGCAAGATTTACATAACAGTTCAAGGCAACAGAGGATTTGTCATAAGGCAGCGGAAGACTAATTGCCAAATGAACTGCGCAGACAGCCTCATTGTTGCAGAGTAGAGCCTCCTTGGGTAAGTTTTGGAAGTAAGCAGAGCATGCGTCATAAAGAAGCATAAATGAACAAACTGGCTGAGAGGAAAGAGGTCAGAGAGAACAGAGGAAATCTAAGGAACTTGCCTCTGAGTGGCCAGTGACCCACTGTACCATACAGGAAATATTGAGCTGTGAAAAGTTATTGCCATTTTAATAAGTCAAAAACAGTTAAGTGTTGATGATTTCACATGGTTCAATTTAAACATTTTGGGGTTTGGTAAACGTTTTTATACTGACATGAAAAGTTAATGTGGCTCTTCCTGAGTTAGAAGATAAGTCTGGAGCATATATTTGGTATCTTATTTGGCCACTGGCACTGATAGCTAACATTTGTAGCATCCTTTCTTTGTACCTTACACACCACATGGTTTGTCTCATTCCAAACTCATAAAACCTGTTGAATTAGGTAATTTTTATTCTTATTTTATATAGGAAACTGAGGCTCAGAAAAGTTCATTAATTTGGCCAAAGTTATATAGCTGGCAAGTGGTGGAGCTGAGACTGGGACTTGAACCCAGGATTCGTCTGGTTCCAGAGTCCATGTCTTTAATGCAATCATTCTTCACAAGGATGCAGCACGCATGCTTTGTTGCTCAGACCTCAGCTGCTCATTCAGCTTTCCTGTTTATAGTTGATGTTTAAGAAATGTTTTTTGAATCAAACTAAATGCACACATTCAAAGTTCAGTCACTGTATCTTCTTTCAAAAGACATGATTCTCACACATGTATGTTTACTGCTTATGCACCCTATTGAAAACATTTCCCTTTCCCTTATGCAGTTACTGAACCTCATTTTCTCTTCCAATAAACAAATATTTAGTGAGCACATACTATGTGCAAAGCCCTGTTATTTCTGCTTCTCATGTCCTTAATTTCCTCAATTAAAAAATATGCACATGCATATATATATATAATCTCAACAGCTACTGTGTGCTGGCCTCTGAAGACACACAGATGAATGAATGAGGTCTGCTGCTTTCTATGAACTCAGAGTCAAGCAGAGGAAGTAAACCATACACCCAAGCAAGTCCCTATCCAACAGTGTGAACTGGAGCAAAATATTGATAATAGAGGAATAGATGCAGTACATAGGGTAGGATATCAGGAGACATGATGAACTAGAGGGCATCCAGGGAACTTCACAGAGAGAGCTACTCTTGACAGCTCTACAAGCCCAGGACACAGTGCCAGGCATGTAGCAGGCATGCAGCACATTTTGATAAACAGAATCACATTGGCTAAACCTAAATATGGAGGGGGACATGACATGAAATGTGGCTTGAGAGTTTATATGGCTCTATGGATTTTTCTCTGCTGGGCAGTGGGGAGTCTTGAAAGAAGTTTAAATAGAAGAGCTCAGGGTCAGATTTCTGGGTGTGTAGCTGGTATAGGTGACATAGAAGAAGAGGTGGAAGGAGATGAATGTGCTGAATGAGACCACTGCTTGCCAGCCCAGAGCCAGGGAAAGGATGGGGGTGGATGTGGCAAGAGGCAGAGACAAATGTCATTCAGGGGACCAGGAGATGAGGAGATTCTTCCAGGACCACTAGCCTGCTGGGCCTGAGTTTCTCTAGGACGTCTCTGATTTCTTTATTTGGATATTTACATTTATATCCTACTTTCTAAATCTGAGATGGTTTGCAATACAAGAAACATACAATACATTTATTATTTTTATTTTTTTTGTATTTTTTATTTATTTATTTATTTATTATTTTTGGGGGGGTACACCAAGTTCAATCATCTGTTTTTTTACACATATATCCCTGTATTCCCTCCCTCCCTCAATTTATTTTTTAATTAAAATTAAAAATTTGTTTTCATTGAAGCATAGCTGGTTTACAACACTGTTAGTTTCAAGTGTACAAAAAAGTGATTAAGTTATATATATATTTTTTCAGATTCTTTTCTGTTAGAGGTTATCACCAGATATTGAATATAGTTCCATACGGTATACAGTAGGTCCTTGTTGTTTATCTATTTTGTATATAGTAGTGTGTATCTGTTCATCCCATACTCCTAATTTATCCCTCCCCCTCTCCCTTTCCCCTTTGGTAACCGTAAGTTCGTTTTCTATGTCTGTGGATCTATTTCTGTTTTGTAAATAAATTCTTTTGTATTTTTTTTCAGATTCCACTTACAAGTGATATCATATGGTATTTGTCTTTCTGACTTACTTACTTCACTTTAGTCTGATAATCTCTAGGTCCATCCAAGTTGCTGCAAATAGCAATATTTCATTCTTTTTTATGACTGAGTAGTTTCCATTGTGTGTGTATCACATCTTCTTTTAATACATTTATTACAATAGAAACAGATTAGGTATATATCAGAGAGCTACTATACACACCACACACACATATATGTGTGTGTGTGGTGTGTATATATATATATACATCTCAGAAAAAGTGAGAGAGAGATTCTAAAACCACAGGTTAGGCCAATATCACTACCATTACTGAGTATTAAGTTCAGTTCTAAGCTTCCAAGCAGCCAAAGCAAAAAATACAGCACACAGCTACTTAGTCTTCATTGCTTTTTAGGCAAGACAACGTTTTTCCTGGTACTAAAATCTGAAAGGGATTTCTCAAATTGGACTTTGTTCATGATACTAATGGCAACACCGCCTCCATACTTCATCCCCGTCTGTCCTCATACATTGCATCCTCTGAGAGCTCTTGTCTGGCCATCCCATCTGAATCTGCACCCTGCACTCAAGCGCTAAAGGAAATACAACTCTGTGATTCTGCACTGTGTCTGGATCTACACTCTGTCTGCTTTCTCTTAGTTACGATTTAAATCTATCCTCAATTATGGTCAGGAATGGGTATGAACAATAACACATGAAAAATCTTTCTGTATTTACTGGAAAACTGGACATTATCCACTGTTCATGCGACAAGTACTTACCGAGAACCCACTCCTAACAGGACACTGCTTTAGGCAAAAATCGTGCAGGAGAGAACCACAAAGGTAAAGTTCTTGCCCTATGGAGGCTATATTTTTGTTAGAGGACAGACAACACGTAAACAAATAAATATATTCTGTCAGGTAGTGACAGGTACTGGGAAGACACATGAAGCAGGCTAAAGGGACGAGGTGTGCTATTTTAGGGATGGCTTGCTCAGGAAGCCTCCTTTACAAGGCTCAGCTTTCATCCCATGCCTTTCTATCTGACTACATCACCTTTTCCTTAGCAACAGAACACAGAATAAACATTACCGAACCAAATACCTTTCACCAAGTTGACCACTGAGGATGGCAGGAAAATGTTCTGCTACTATTTGAGGCAGAGGTTTTTGCCAAATTGCTCAAAACAAAAATAACCATTCATACCAGCCCGGTCATTTCAATGGTAAGTCTAATCTGAACCTAAGCTGCTGACTCCATGCTCTTTCTGAATTCCCTTCCAAGGTGCCAGAAAGGTGTCATTTATGCAGCACTTATATGACCATGCCCTCGATATATGTTAGCTCATTGAATGAGTTTCTTGGTAATCACGAAAAGAAAGAGGCAATAGAGCAGATGGTTAGGAAGCTGGGTTCTGGGGCCAGACCGCCTGGGTCTAAACCTGAGCCCCAAGAATTCCTATCTGGTGATCTTAGGCAACCTGTTTAACCTGTCTGAAATTGGTCTTCTTGTTTGTAATAAGAGTAAATACCTTAGAAGGTTGTTGTGAGAGTAAAGTAGTTAATATATATATGACACTTAGAACATAACTGGCATATAACAACTAATAAGTGTTTAGTATTATAACTCCAATTTACAGGTGAGGATATTGAGGCTCCGAGAGGTTAAGTAATTTACCCGAGTTCACACAGGTAGTGAGTGGCAGATTCAGAATTTAAACCTAGGTTTTTCCGACTCCAAACTCATGCTCTCCCTGCTATGACTGCCTCTGTCACCATCAGTAGAAATTAAAATAACGTTTCCAATAAGAGTTTGAGGTCCAAATAACAATAGCAAAACAGAAGAACTCACGAGAAGCTGGGGTCATGAATTACACTGGTGAATGCTCAATCAGCAATATTTATCAAGTGCTGCTGTGCCCCAAGGCCTCCCACTCAAGAAACAGTGGACACTCAAAGCAACTGGATTTCATCTTTGCCTGATTTTTCTCTTCATTCTTTCATTTGTTTGTTTGTATAATGTTTACTGAGCTGTAGGGGATTCACAGGAATAGGTGAAAGGATCCCACTCTCAGTCTTGGGGAGAAAAGAGCAGAAAACATACAGAAATGACAAACCAGTAGAGAATATGGTCAGATGCTCGAGATGGTGGGCCCAGTCACAACAGGACTGGAATGAGAAGTGAGAACACGGTTGGTCCAGGTGGGACTGGTCACAGACAGTTTGGCCTAGGCCCTGCAGGAAGTGATCGACATAAATTAGCCAGGGTTCTCTGAAACAATCACATTCACATTTAGGGCCTAGAGAATGAAGGGGTAACTGAATAAAGTTATGAGCAAAAACATTACAAATTCAGTGCATATTTTGGAGGTAAGCTTTTGTGTGATGGCTCCATATTTGTAACATGTTTTTTAATCCATCAGTGTTTTTATATGAAGAAATCTGAGTTAGAAACCCTCATGCTAAAGGATTTCTTTGGTTCAGTGACTGTATCAGTTAGAGTGAGGTCAGAAAATTTTAACAGATTAAATTTAATAAAAAGAGTTGTTAACCAGATATGTTGTTAGCTAGGTAATTAACAGCATAAAAAGAGAACTGCAGTATCATGGAGGTAGCAACTGCAAGAAGCAGCTCCCATCTCTATGGGGGGACAAGAGGTTGGAATTATTAAAACTTAGAAGCTGGGGAGCGGGGGTCCCTGGGGACTGGGACCCAGACCTCTGAGGAGAGAGTGCTGGCCCATGCTGGTGTCTTTTTGGGGATACAAGGAGGCTGGTTCTGGAAGGGTTAGAGAAATTGCAAACTGGACTCAGCTGCTACTGCAGAAAAGTGAAGAAGCATTTCTGGACTGTTCCTCACAGGAATAGGAAGCAGACAAGAGGCCAGGTAGCAGCAAGTCCCTTCTTCCTCCTCCAGTCTTGCAGCTTCTTTCTAGCGCTCCCTTTGGCAGAGCCTAACAGGGAGCTATTTGACAATACAAACATGAACACAGTACAAGGATGAACATGGCATCATCCCTCATCTTCAGTCTAGAAGGGAAGACAGACGTGGAAACCAGAAAGCACAATATGGTATATGTGACACCAGAAGACTGTACAGGTTTGGAGGGAGCATTGAATTAGAAATGCTTATTCCCAAGGGAGCAGATAGAAAAGACTTCACAGATGATTCCTGAACTGAGCCTTTAAAGGTAAGCCAGGTAGTACTGGTCACTTAAGAGAACATTCCACACAAGAGCATCCTGGATAAAGACATAGGAGCAGGAAGGAGTGGCGTGCATTCAGAGTTCATGGAAATAATTTGGCCTGGCTAGACTGTGGGATAAGAAATGAAGAATGTGGTAAGAGAAAGTTCATGACGTAGGCAGGGGTCCTATCATGAAGACTTTTTCTTATGCCTGCTGAATTGTTTGAACTCTATTCTAGAAGCAGTAAAAGACTTCAACTAGGGGAGGAACATGTACAGAATTGTGTTTGAATGACAGCTCGTGATTCATCATGGAGAAGAGGTTACAGGAGAGCAAAGGAGGCCTGTTAGGAGACTGTTGTAATAGTCCACTTATGCAATGGTGAGATTGATGGTGGTAGCAGTAGGGATGGGGTGGAGGGAAAAGACAGGAGAAATGCTAAGGGAGTAGAAATGGGGGAAGCAGGAACTGCAGGGAGGAAACACGGGAGTCTGGGTTATTGGCTTAGCTCACTTGGATAGATGGCAGTGCTGTTCTCCAAGATGGGAGGTTAGCAGAGGTTGCTCTACGGGTGAGGGAAGAAATAAACAGGATAAGATCATGACAGATTTTGTGCACATGGACATTTCAAACGATGAGAAGAGTATTACCTTAAAAGGCAGGTGAATTGATGCTGAACTCCTCTTTAATAGGGCACTACGAACAGATGACATCAACTGCTGCCTTCCTAAGGAGGCATTGCTCATTAAGAAGATGGAAACCATTCAACGATTCCAGGAAAGATCTCCAGGATCTTTGACACTTAACAGAAGATGTCGTCATCATTTCCCATATTATCATTTTTCTCCTCTGTCCACAAGATGATAGTGAAGCCAGTGTTGGTAATGTGGCAGGTGGCCACAAAGACTGACATGTGAATGGATTTGTCCTGGTACTTAATGACTAATTCCTTAATGTAACTTCTGACTGAAAACCTCCTCCTAAGTGATGTCCAGAAAATTCTTTGAAAAATATTTTATTTTGTGCCTGAAGTGAATTCGAATCTCAGGTGATGATGTTACTACTATTCTTAAATTCTTGGAAGGGGCTGCTATGACTGCTGCTTTTGTCAGCTACTAGCATTATTAGAGCCTACCTTTTTCCTTTTTTCATGTCTTCTGCATTGACCTGGCAAGTATACACTAGAAGTAATTGAAAGCCAGCACCACTATAGAATTGTTCTTTTAAGTCTATCTAGAAGGCTGGCACTTGGTGTCCTTTTTATTTTCATTCAAATCCTCTTCCTTTACCTATGACATTGCTGCTGGAAAGGGAGAGGAGGGAGTAATGTGTGGACACACGGTGGGTCCATGAATGTCCCAGAATCAGCAGGGGCCATCTCGTCTATTTTGTGTCCCTACCTCTGTTACTTCTCTTCACACGTGTCTTCATCCACCCAACCATTCAGCACTACTCTGCAAAGCCCAGCCCCAAACCACCTCTTCCTCCCCAGCTACTCAAGCCTGCAGCAATTCTCTGAGCTCCTGCAACATCAGGACTGTAACTCTGTTAGCTCTGAAGTGTCAATATTTAGCATGCTGTAGCATCTTTCCATGGGCATGGTCTGTCTTCCTAAACAGAGTGCACATCTCAGGAGGGCAGAGACTCTCTCAGCTACCTCTTTATGTACCTTGTGCATACATTACTTCAATAATAGCCTTGACCTGAGTACTCCAGGGCTGAGCCCCAGAGGTCGCCAGTATTTACTTAGTGGCTGATCTCTGTTCTGTCTGCTATTGACACTCAAGCCTCCGTGTAGCGGAGCACACGGGCATTGGGGAAGCTGCTTCCTTTCTTTAATCACCCCGTTTATCTCATTTAGTCTTCCCCACAGGTGAGCCACTTTAAGAAATTTGCACCATATTTATTAACTCTCTGTCTCCCAGTAACATAACACACACACCTCAAGGAACACACCATTTGATAAATGGGATACACCACAGGCTCTCAGAAGGAAATCAGCCACCATAAAAGTTAATGTGTTTAGTCCATAAAGAAAAACTCTCCCCACGCACAATGGTAGCTTGGAAATTGGTGTATTCACTCTGTGACCTCGTTTATTAGGCAGAATGATGCCTTGTTTGATCTCTGAAATTTGTTTGGGATCATTAGGAAAGGGCTCCTGGGTGTCCCTCACTGACAATTTATACGCTAGCCTTGCGCACAAACCCTGATGTAAAGACTAAGGAAAATGCAGTTTTTATTTCTTCTAGGCTGTAATTTCTTCTCTCTAACCAGTTAGTACCTGAGTATTTCTCAAGTAGTTTATATTTGCAGATTTTCCGAGCATCTTTGCAAGACCGTGCTAGTTTATTATCCCCACTTTGGAAAGGGAGAATTTTTACCAACAGTAGAAAGAGACAATTTGGGATACAGGGACTCCTTAGAAAAGTCAGTTTCAGAACTGAGTTCTAATATTACACTATTGAATATTATTTTCCCTTTTCGGTAGTTCCCTCTGCCCTGAAAAATTAGAAGTATACTATCTTCCCCCTCTTGTGAGCTGCTGGCTATCAGGAATAGAATTTGAAAGAGCAACTGAGAAAATACGAGAAAACCTGCTTACTGAATACTGTTTCTTCCTCCTTGGGTGCTTTATCTCTGTCACAGAGGGTGAATGGGAGAAAAAATATATAACTCTTCACTTTAACTCCTTACCTCTAATGGTCACACTGCCTCCTCCCCTCAAACCACCACTCTGCAAACACAAACATGTGATATCTTACCTTTGCTTCTAACCTTAATTTTTCAGCAACAATATGCGTTGAATGAAATGAATTTTTTTCCCCTCCATCCTGTATTTTACATGGGTATTGTCTATGTGCCAGAGGATGTGCTAGGAGATCATTTTCTAATAAGGGGATAAGATTTGCACAATTAACTCTGCTAGTAAGGCCTTCTGGGCTACACCAACACCATTACCAGTTTGTAGCTATTTAATGATGAGGTCGAATTTGTTAAATCTGGGGAGTGCTTGAACTTCAGAGGAGGTTGCTCCAGAGGCTCTGTGTTGTCCTTGGTGACCTGGTTTTTCTGCCTTCCACGGGTAAACATCATCACAAGGCTGTTTTCTCTCATGGTGTCAACAGGGTTGCTGCAGTTCCAAGCTTCGAGTCCGTAAAGCACACCATCCAGGAAAGAGTCCTTTTCCTTCCAAGCATTTCATTAAAGGCCTTGTGGCCATCTCTGAACCAGTGGCTGTGGCTAGGGCTGTGGGCTGTGCAGGTCAGCTTAAGTTAAGGAAAGCCCATCCCCAGTGCTGTGGGTCGGATCAGCTTCTCCTGAGGCATTTACCTGTCCCTAGTACTCTCTCTTTTTCAATCATGTCCTATCATCCCAGGCCAGGCCTTCTTGTATCATACCTGGTTACTTTCTAAGAATTTCCCAGCCTAACTCAGCAATGTCTCTTCTCCATTCAGTTTATTTAGGTGTTGTTCACATGTCTCTCCTATACTGTTACCTACTTTTTATCTTTAATTCCTCTTCTTTGACATGTTCTAGGCTTTTGTTTATTTTCAGGAACTTTTTGCAGTACAGATTAGACCGTCTCTCCCATACTGATGGAATTATTTCTTGATCTCTTTTTTTTTCCAGCAAGTTTTCCCCAGCCACCTGCTAATCCCACCTTCCCTACAACTCCCAAAACACATTCTTCCATCCCTACTTGCCCATTAAGATAAGATGCAGAAATAAAATCTCATCCAGAACACAGGCAAATGGCACCAAGGGTAGATGTTCCATATTTTTAGAGTTCAACGTAAACTGTCTTTATACTTCCAAAATGACTATGTTATGTTTCTTCTACTTCATTACCTATGCACCTAAAATTTGACCAGGACTGGCTCAACATCTTTTCAACAAGTGAGCAGATCAACAAAAACCCAAATCTTGAGTTCAGGGACTTGAACCAGAACCATAAATCTCACAGTGAAATCTAGTCAGCCATAATGGAATGCAACTTGTGATATGTAAATTACCGTGGTATACAAATAGCACTCAAGAGTTGAGATGCTTATTCATTTCTCAAGATAGAAAGTATCCTTCTTAGGGTCTTGGTCTCCTCCAAGATTTGGTAATCCGATGTGAAAATCTCAGTGGTAATTGTGCATCATATTTTGGACATATTTCAAAACCTATTATTATTATCTAGGAAATGTTCCATCCACATACTCCTCTGGTTTGGGGTCACTTCAGTCAGTGAATTTTCCCTAACAACTCTTTCCCATAATTCCAAAAGCAGATTCTCTGAAAAATCTATTTTAGACACATAGAAATGATAGGAATCAAGGAACCCATCAGAAAGAACAGATGGTTACTTTCTGTGAGAAACAAATCCTTTAAAAACTTCTATTCAAAGAATTAACCGAGAGAGACTGGCCCAACACCAATCGTTACTGATGTTTCTGTCAGTTGGTTCTTAGTTAACATTGATATCAAAGCTTTGGGTTCATTGTAAAAAAAAAAATGTGTATTAACCCATGAAGGTACAGTGTTGTCAAACAGGGACTCGAATGAATACATGAGTGGATAGATGGATGGATAGTTATGCCATAAGCCAAATAACCTAAAATATTAATGGTAGAATCTAGATGATGTGCTTATGGGTGTTCACTGTCTACTTTCAAATTTTCTATTTGTTTGAAATTTTAAAAAATGAAATGTTGGAGAAAAACAGGGACTTGAACAATGAGATGAACCAGATGAGGGAGAGTTAGTACACGGACTGTTGGATAAAGCCTATAGGCAAATGGTGGGGGTGGGAAATCTATATAAGCACAGGCATTATAGGCTGGGATTGGCAGTCACTAGGCAGAACAAGAGGAAGTAAGCATCAAAGATTCCTGTGAGAGACTATCAGAAGGCAAACAATAGATACAGCTAGTGGAGGATAAATTCCCTCCAATATACTCCTCTCACTACCATTAAATTCCCCTTTCTGAATGCTCAGGCAGGAGGGAAGAGAAAGCCCTGCCCCCTGTGTCAAGTGCTCTGCCTAAATTATCTCCTTTGCTTTTTGCTGTATGCATGAAAGCGGGTTTTATAGTGTTTATTTGCTTTTTGCCTTCACAGCATCTTTTGCGCCCTTTTCAGGTGAAATCATACTGATCTTCTTTGGGAAACTAATGCTTGATCACTGAATGCAGACCTGGTGCCCTGTATTATCTGGTTAAAGGTGTGGACAAGTAATACGAGCAAGTGAGGACAGGGAGGCCCCATCTCTAGGGAATTTGAGTCTTGAGCACAGTCAACCATGAATGGAAGATGGTTGGAGCTGACAACATGGGGGAATTGAAGAGTGCATTCATTAACTGCTGCTACCTGGATCCTTTAGAAATCTCTGGATTCCTATCATTTTGTTTGGGTAGTACTGTTTCTGTTGCTTGCAAACAAAGACTCTCTAACTGGCAGAGACAATGTAGTTTCCATTTCAGAAATAAGGAAACCTAAGATCAGAGGGATTAAATGTTTTGGCTCAGGTCACCATTTGATATCCATAGCCAAGTCTCTCTGACTTCAAAACCCATCTTCTTCTATACTTATTTTACTATGCTCCCTCAAATGCTACAGACTGTGTTCTTTCCTATTGCTTTGTTAAGTATTTATTTTAAAAATTGTGGTTAGGGTTTTCAAATTACATCAACAATGTTCTCATATGCAAAAGCTCTTCTTAAGACAGTTGGACACACACTCATGAAGAGGTCTTGCTGTATATTGAAATATCTTTCCATATATATTTGAAACCTACCATTACTTTTTTCTCTGTACTCTTTTTTATTGAAGTATAGCTGATTTACAATGTTGTGTCAGTTTTAGGTGTACAGCGAAGTGCTTCAGTTATACACATATATCTATTCTTTTTCAGATTCTTTTCCCATATAGATTATTATAAAAATTTGAGTATAGTTCCCTGTGGTGTACAGTAGGTCCTTGTTTGTCTATTTTATATACAATAGTGTGTGTCTGTTAATCCCAAACTCCTAATTTATCCCTCTCCCTTTCCCCCTTGGTAACCGTAAGTTTGTTTTCTATGTCTGCGGGTCTATTTCTGTTTTGTAAATAAGTTCTTTTGTATCATTTTTTTTCAGATTCTACATATAAGTGATATCATATGATGTTTGCCTTTCTCTGTCTGGCTTACTTCACTTAGTATAATAATCTCTAGGTCCATCCATGTTGCTGCAAATGGCATTATTTCATTCTTTTTTATGGCTGAATTATATTCCATTACTCAGATGTGGCATATATGTACCACATCTTCTTTATCCATTCATCTGTCGATGGATACTTAGATTGCTTCCATGTCTTGACAATTGTAAATAGTGCTGCAATGAATATTGGGGTGCATGCATCCTTTCGAACTATTTTTTTCTCCATATTATGCCCAGGAGTGGGATTATAGGATCATATGGTAGCTCTATTTTAAATCTCATCTTAGCCACTTACAAGCTGGGTAAGTTTGGGAAAGCTATGTGCCAACTGGTAAATGTCAATTTTCTGATCTCTAACATGGAGTAACAATAGTCATGCATCTCATATAGGTGTGATAAAGATAAAATAAGCTAATTCATATAGGGTGTCTGGGACATGAGAAGAGCTGTTCAATGTTAGTTACTCTGATGATGAAGACAATGTTAACTATTATGGTACTAGTCAGGGTTCTGGCAAGGAGAGAGGAGTATTTGAAGAGAGATAAAGGGTCTAATAGACCTTACTAAAAGAAGGGTCTATTTAGAAAAGTGGGGCAGAGTTAAGGGTTAGGTCAAGGACCCCAGCAAGCTGTAGAACAGGGCTGCCCAATGTGAGCTGGGATTTCCAGCTATGTTTCTAAAATAGTGGCTGTGGCTGACACAGTCAAATGTAGCCTCCCAAGGAGGGAGCCAGGAAAATAAATACCTTGCCCTTTTCCTCTCAGCTTACCCTCTAGTCTCTTGCCAGGGCCTCAGATGGGCCAAACCCAGCTAGAAGCCAGAGGACAAGGAAGTGTGGTTGCTGTGGTCCACAGAGGTCACTGTCTCAGGATACAAAACAGGGTGGAGAAAGGTGGAGACACATTTCACCTTAGCATCCTTTAATCTTCGTGAAAAAACGTGTCCCCAACACAGAGCATCCCCAGGTACCATTCATTGTAGGTGATATGAATTCAGTCAAAATCTCCCCTACACCTAAAATGTCAGCCACTACCAGTGTCTTTTATGTAAGGTAATAGAGAAAGTCGAAAAAAGAAATGATTAATATAAAACATAGCTGCACAGTCCTGCTTCTGAGGCTGGTCATGAGGACTAAGTTGATAAGCATAGCTTCCTTCATTTACCACCAACCCCTATTCTCCATCCCCTCTCATGGGTTGGGGGGACTATGTGCAAGAAAGTTTTAAGAGAGTTGAGGGGTTCAAAGTTCTTCATCTTACCTGTGTCTATCAAACGTTCCCATCCCAAACCCCAAGTTCCCGTTCCCTCTTCTGCTCCTTAGCAAATCAGACTTTGATGTTGCAATTCTCAGATTCTGGATTGATCCTCACTCATATCAAACACGGGCTGAAGAGGATAAGCAATGCTTTTAAAGCTGCCAGAGAGGTTTTCCAGTTTTCTACTTGGCCCTGACTGGATGGACTTTCAAAGCTTTTAATTAGTACTTTTATCTGCTCACATTATTTAAAACTGACAGAAATAGCCAGCTCACATCAGTGTCTTAATAATTACCATTGTCACCATAGCAACAAAGGACCATCGCTAATTGATCTTTCAACACCTTACCCTCCACCTGCACTGTATCCCAACCTTTGTTACTTGTAAAAACTTGAATAACACACTGTGGATTATACATATTTCATTTTCCTTCATCGAGAAGGTTCTATGTTCTCACCAAGTATGTTAACAATCTGTATCAGTTTCCTATTGCTGCTATAACAAATTACCACAATCTTACTGGCTTAAAACAACACATTTATTGTCTTACAGCCCTATAGGTCAAAAGTCTGATACGGGTCTCACTGGGCTAAAAGCAAGGGGTCAGCAGGGCTGCATTCTTACTGGAGACTCCCTGGGAGAACCTATTTCCTTGACTTTTCCATCTCTAGAGGCCGCATGCATTCTATGGCTCAGGCCCCCTTCATTGTTCAAAGTCAGAAATGGCTGGTCTGTCTTTTTCACATCACATCTGTCTTTCTCCCACCACTCTGACAGTGATTCTTCAGCTATCCTCTTCCACTTTTCAGGGCCCTTGTGATTACATTGGGCCGACTTGGATAATCCAGGATAACCTCCCTATCTTTAGGTCGGTTGATTAGCAGCCTTAATTCCATCTGCAACCTTAATTCTCTTTGCCACATAATATAACATATTCAAGATTCCAGGCATTAAGATGTGAACATCCTAGGGAAGCCACTGTTCTGACTACCACTCAGTAGAATCCCAATGTATCATATTGAGGGTTTGTTTCCTGAGACCATTCATAGAGGCATTACTGTATCAGTCTGGGTCCTCTCAGAAAACAAATGGCACATTCAAAAGGGATGATTGGAGAACATTTAATGGAGGGACATTTAACGAAGTTGTGGGCAGGATTAAAGGAAATCAACAAAGGATGGGAAAGAGCACTAGAGACAATAACAGCAGAAAGAGGCTAAGATTGGGGGAAGCAGTTAGCAGAACCAGGTGAGGGCTGGAGCTGTACATAAAGAAAGACAGCCAGTGTCAAAACAGGGTCCAGCAGGGAAGAAACCAGGGGAATAAATACCCTGACCTCTCTCTCCTCCCACCCTTTGATCTCCCCCCAGTGCTGCCCATTGGCCAAAACTGCCCAAGCCAGAAGGCAAGGGACCTGGTTTGATGTGGCCAAAAAAGTCAGCATCCCAGGACTCAAAGCAGCTAGAGAAGGCTAAATAACTGGCCTGCGGGGGCAGGCAGACTATAACGCACATATTATCTAGTTACATAATTCTTACAAAAGGATGAATGGGACCTACCATCCAGCAGGGCATTTGTATTTTAAAATAGCCAGCTTAGCCCAAATTAATCAACAAGTGGAATTTATGGGGAAGTATTTATTCTATTTTATTGGAGTATAGTTGATTTACAATATTGCATTAATTTCTGATGCATAGCAAGGTGAATCAGTTATACATATATATATTCTTTTTCATATTCTTTCCCATTGTGGTTTATCACAGGGTATTGAGTATAGTTCCCTGTGCCATACAGTAGGACCTTGTTGTTTATCCATCCTATATATAATAATTTGCATCTGCTAACCCCAAACTCCCAATCCATCCCTTCCCCACCCCCTCTCTGCCTTGGCAACCACAAGTCTGTTCTCTATATCTGTCTGTTTCTGTTTCACAGACATGTTCATTTGTGTCATATTTTAGATTCCACATATAAGTGATATTGTTTGGTATTTGTCTTTCTATTTCTGACTTCACTTAGTAGGATAATCTCTAGGATAATCCACATGTCATTATTTTGTTCTTTTTAGTGCCCGAGTTGTATTCCATTGTGTGTATGTGTGTGCATGTGTATCTTACATCCTCTTTACCCATTCATCTGTCAATGGACGTTTAGGTTATTTCCATGTTTTGGCTGTTGTAAATAGTGCTGCTAAGAACATTGGGGTGAATCTTTTTGAATTGTGGTTTTCTCCAGATATATACCCAGGAGTGGGATTGCTGGGTCATATGGCAACTCTATTTTTAGTTTTTTGAGAAATCTCAGTACTGTTTTACATAGTGGCTGCAGCAATTTACATTCTATCAGGAAATGTTTTTGAGCTGTAATGCCTAAAGCAAGTCCTATCTATTAAGTCACACTACATGATGTGTACATCTACAACTAATTAAAATAAAAAAGTACCATATAGACACAGAAATTTATGGATTTGGAAGGATTTCATTCTATCACAGAGATGACAGCAGTGATTCAACGGGTGTAGCCATGAAGGAATCATAATTTTCCTGCCATTTCACCAGGACTTTATAAACGTAATGGTGGTCATCATATTCAGGACAAAATACTAGTCTGTCAATGCATGCAAGTTGTCTATCACTTTTTCATCTTGCCTTGGTTACCCCAGACATATCAAGCCATATTTTCCAATAACTACAATGCAAGTATAGGTCCAAAAAAGAGGAAATGCAAGGAAATTAATGAGTGTTTGTCGGTTACTCACATGCCAATTGCATGAAAAAAAATTACAAATTAACCAAACAAAAAAATACCAACCTGGCTAAATACTGCTCAGAGAAAAGAGTTTTCTTCACAATTGAACATGTTTCCAGTGAGAGACAGACACAGTTGTCTGTCACAGAGGAAAGAATATTTTGGTAAATGAGAAAAATTTCCAGGGAAAACTCAATGCAGAAGAAATTTTTTTTCCTTCCTCAAACCACAGACATCTATAAATTCTTACCTCCAAAGTGTTTAGAAAGAAAGGAGCTTAGAGAGAACAAGTCCTCTTCTTATTCAAAGTGAAGTTCCGGGAAGACTAACACTTCCCAAGACTCGATGCTGCGTATACCTACAGAACAATTTCATTGGTAAAGAAATAGTGAGAGCATTTAGACATACAGTAACTGAAGTCTGGGTAATTGAAGCCAAAGTAACCTCCTGCCCTTGACTTTCTAAAAGATGTTAAGAACAATGTATGCTTATTATTTTAAAAACATTTAAGCAGTACAGAAAAATATAAATTTCAAAGTAAAAGTTTTCTTCTTTCTTTTTTTCTCTTTCCCTCCCTCCAACTCTCCCTTCCACACTCTCTCCATATCTATATCTATTGATAACCATCTATATGTGTGTGTATACATATATGTATATATACACATTGACAGACACACACATTTTGGGAGACAACTAACAGTCTGCCTAACAAACTTAAAAAAGAAATTTATGGAAGGGTGTTGGTTAGCCCACATGATTATTCGAGAGCTAGAAATAGAAAACAAGCAATACCTAAGGGTTCCCAAACAGCTGTGAACACAACCAAGTTCATGCCTCAGAAACGGTCCAGTGAAGATGTTGCTGCTGCTGGGGCCACCACTGGGTACTTGCTGCGAACTGTCTGAATGCACCATAACCAGACACTTAACCACCCTCATCGCATTTTCTGGCCCATTACTGTGGTACAAACAGCCCCTACTCTTTCTGCATCTTTACATCATAACATTCATATCTGAAGGATAGGTAGGAGAGTCAGTCTGATGAGACTCAGTCTGATTGGCTGAATAGCTCCCAGAGGGAGAGGAGAGAGAATGTTTGGCTGCTAGAGTGGATGGCAGGACCTGCTTCCTGCTGAAGGTTGCACAATAGAGATCTCAAATTGGAAGAAGTTTTGGCTACTGAGTAGCCCAGGAGAGACAAACACCTACTATACAGACTGTCCTTTCAGTGGGCAAGGTGTCTATCAAGAGATCCAGTTCATATCTTCCCAGTGAACAACCCCAACAGAAAGAGAATATCTCTCTACAATATCCATTTGTTAAGCTCAGGAAAGATTCAGCTTGACACTGTTTAGGTGCTTATTCCTGCACCAATCACTGAGGTTATTAGCGTGGAGCACTTTGATTGGCTTAGCCTGGGCAAACATGTCCACATTTGTGACTGGGAGTGGTTGGGAAAGCACTGCAATTGAAAGTCATTTATAACCCAGGAAGTGGGGAGAGGCTGATGGTCCCAAGGAAGATATACTGGAAGACAAACACATAATGTACCTTTTAGGAAGTCTCATAATCATCTAGTCTATATTTTGACTCCTATTTCTTTTTTTTTTTTAATTTAATTATTATACTTTCCTTTCTCAGTCACCTATCACCATAAGCCCTCAGATGTCATTATTAATGGAGCTCAGATTTTATTCAGTGGTTCTTCAGAGTTGTAGACAAGACTTCAGCCATGAAAGACTAACTGGTGCAGGATGGGCCCTCCTTCTATAAACAACTATAAGGCTGTGTAAAATGTACGAGGCAACTGTTTTCAGACATTGGACAATAGGTGCACAAGACTGTGATCTATGACTGCCATGTCTCCCTGCCTGGGGGCAACTTCAGTGTTTGGAGATACTGAACAGGTTAGAACCTTTAAGTCAAATCAGGGCACTAGAGAGGAAAGAGCTGCAGTGAAAGAAGACTCAAAGTCTGGGTGAGGGTTTTTCATGAGACCTTGGCTAAGGACTGGGTTGTACGTATTCCAGGTGAGCCCATTCGAGGTTTACCAGTGAGTGGCTGCTGTGAGATTGAGGGGAGGAAGGGATATTAGAGATCAAGCAGTGCTGGGAAATATTAGAGGGCCGGACCAGCCAGAGTGTAGAGACTTCATGAAAAGCATGGGTACCCAGCTGAGACATCAGAAAGACCATGCTTTAGGAGTAAGGAGCATGCTACAGAAAGGCCTACAATAGACCCACTCTAACAAAACCTAAAAATAAAACTTAAAAAGATCTGTTGGGGCATCAGAGTTTAGAAGTTGACTCTACCCAGGTTAGAGAGTCTTAGAAAACACTTAGCACTTTCCACATATCTGCCATAACAAAGTGTAAAACAAGTCCATATAGATTCAAGGTGTTCAGCTAATAATTGAACAAAATCCTGGAGCAAAAATTGTACTTTTCAGAGGAATATTACAGAATCCCAAGAATCTACGATATTGCCCACAATGTCTATTATACAATTAAAAATTACTAAAAATGCAAAGAAATAAGAAAATGTAAATCATAGTCGAGGAAAAAAGTAATCAATAAAAACTGATTAAAAGATAACCTAAATATTTGATTTGCAGAGAAAGACCTAAAGCAGCAATCATAAATATTTTCAAAGATTTAAAATATAGAGAACAAACATACGGACACCAAGGGGGGAAAGCGGGGGGTAGGAGGGGGGTTGGGGTGGAATGAATTGGGAGATAGGGATTGCCATATATACATTACTAATAAGAAAAAGAGTCAAATGGTACACTTTATATGTAGTTTACTGTATGTCAATTATATCTCAATAAAAGTTCTTTAAAAAAAGATTTAAAATAAACTATGGTCTTAATGAGTTGATCAGCTAGGAAGTCTCAGCAGAAAAGTAAAAACTATTTAAAAAGATAAAAATTCTAGAACTAAAATGTACAATGCCTGAAATAAAAAGTTCACTGGAAAAGATTCATAACTGAGTGGAGATGACAGAATAAATAATCAGTGAACTTGAAGATATATTAACAGAAGTTATCAAATATTAAGAATATTAAGAGAAAATATTAAAGAAAACTAGTCTCAGGGGTATGTAGGATAATTTAAAATAGTCTGACATATGTGTAATTGAAATTGCAGAAGAAGAAAGTGAGAAATGTGCATAAAAAATAATTTGTAGAAGTAATGGCTTGAATTTTCCCATATTTAACGATTAACATTGACTTACAGACTCCAGAGCACAATAAATTCCAAGCAAGGTGACTATAAAGAAAACCACATTTAGACACATCATGATCAAACTACTGGTATGATATGTGAAGGAAAAAACTCCCAAATCTGATGAATAGTATTAGAAAACAGACCATTGTTTCCCTGGGGCTGAGAGTGGTGGGAGAAGATTGGATGGAAAGGAGTACAAGGGAATTTCTGTAATAATAGAAATGCTCTGATTGTAAGGGTGGTTAAATGCACTTGTCAAAACTCATCACACCACATGCATTTGTCAAAACTCACTTAACATGTGTATATTTTTTTCGTATGGAAATTATTTCTATATAAAGTTGACTCACAACACTAGAGGTAATTCTTAAGATAACACTTCAAACACCCTAACTTAATTATTTTCTGTCTCATTTTCATGCCTTTAGTCTTATATTTTTATTCATGTAAATCTGGGTTTTGTTGCTTTCTGTAAAAGAATGAACTGGATCACAGATGAAAATTGTCGACACTCAAATGACATATGTTATTTGCCTTTTTCTCCTTATTCAGTAACAGACTTCAGCCTAGTCAAGTTCTTTCACACAAAATCCACTCTACTACTCTTTTTCTCCTGTCACTGAATATTGAATCTCTTAATAGAATGCCTTGGTTTCTGCATATATTCATTGGGCATTATACGTTACTGTTACTATATGTTAAAATGCAGATTAAATAAAATTTCACTTTAAAAATATTCATAAATTATAAATGAATATGACAGTGCTATAAAAACAACATGTGTTTATAATTTGCCATTTTGTTTCTCGTGGAATTATTTAAAAAATTAAAACTTCAGTATTTTTAAAGTGATGTAATCTTTCATCTTATTTTTTAAACATATGCTGAGAATATTATCCAGTGCAGACACATTTAAGGTAATTCATGTGGGAGTAAAATGCTTTAAATTACTTAACAGCTATGATTGTTTGGAATTAGTTCTTCCCTTCCAAAGGAATGTTTTAGCTGTAGATGAAGGCAAATTCTGGTTGAGGTTTTCTGGTATAAAATTAATGATCAGCAATGTGCTAGAAAAAAACAGAGGAGATTTAGTCTCAATACACAAAACAATGGTACCAACTATGCCTGTGAAGATATTTTGGTCAGTTTGACTAAAATTTTTTTGAAAGGATGAGCCTATAGGAATAAAACAAGGTGATATAAACACAGAAGAATAGTATATTTGATAAAGTATCTGCTGAGGCAGAGATCTTTTATATTAAATAATACAGAGCAGGTGAAGAATCATGATGAACTCAAACCATAAGGCTGTCAGCAGACTGGACGGTCATTTTCAGTCCAGGATTTGAAACCAGGAAAATAGGCTTTAAATCTTTGTTTTATTGCTTAATACCTATTTGACTTCTCTAAGTCTTAGTATCATGTTTGAAAAGCAGATCTAGTAATAGCCCTTGCCTCCTAGAATTATTGTGAAAATTAGAAAAGATAATACATGCAACTTGCCTAACATAATGCATGGCACATAGACACATCTCTTAACAGCAGACTAAAAGAAAATGACCAGTGTCCTTCTTACAGATTAAATCTGGCACAGGGTGTGGCAAAGAGTTTTCTTTCTGGCCCCTACAAACTTATAAAAGTCAAGATATATGGGAAAGATTTCTGTCATTGTGCTTGTTAAGCTTCAAGTGGCCCAAATGCCCCAGAGGGAAGCTTATACTCTAGATTTTCTGGGATTCAACCATTCATGCGAAAGAAGGAAGCTGGAGCAAGGTGAACTTCTGAATAACAGGAAAATTGTCTTTATGTGCTATGATGATGATAACAATGGCAGCCATTTCCCCAACCAAGTTGACTATTGAACCAAAAGTGAGATAAAAACTATACATTTTTTTCCCTGAGTCCTAAAAATCCTGAAGAGAAGACTAGGGAAAGGAACAGGCTTGACACCTGAGTGCTGTCCAGATCAGTGTCTATAGAATACTCTTCTAATTGTTATGTCACTGCAAATTTAATGCTCACAATGTCTGCATATTTTTATTTCAGACATGAAATAATGAATTAATTATGGCAGGCAATTAAAAATGGTGACTACCATTTTCTGTTCAGTAATCTGAATGGACCAACTACTAGTAAGGAGATTGAATCAGCAAGTTAAAACTTCCCAAAAAACAAAACTCCAGAAGCAGACCACTTTACTGGTAAATTCTACCAATTGTTCAAGGAATATACAATACCAATCCTTCTCAAACTCTTCTAAAAAATAAGAGGAGAGAACTCTTGCAAACTCATTTTACAAGGCCAGTATTACCCTAATACCAAAGCCACACTAAGATGACACAAGCAAATAAAATTACAGGCTAGTATCCCTGATGAACATAGATGCAAAATCCTCAATGAAATATTAGCAAACTGAATTCAACAATACATTAACAGGATCATACATCATGATCAAGTGGGATTTATTCCAGGGATGCAAAAATGGTTCAACATCCATAAGTCAGTCAGTGTGATACACCACAGTAACAAAATGAAGGATGAAAGTCATATGACCATCACAACAGATGCAGAAAAAGCATTTGACAAAATTCAATATCCATTTATGACAAAAACTCTCAACAAAGTAGGTAGAGAAGGAATATAACTCAGCATAATAACGCCCATATGTGACAAGACTACAGCTAATGTCATTCTCAGTGGTGAAAAGCTGAAAGCTCTTCCTCTAAGATCAGGAACATGACAAAATATTCTGTCCAGTCTCTCTACTTTCACTCAACATAGTATTAGAAATCCTATACAGAGCAATTAGGCAAGAAAAAGAGATAGAAGGCATCAAAATTGGAAAGGAAAAAGTAAAACTGTCACTATTTGTGGATACCATAATATTATATATGGAAAACCCCAAGATTACACCAAGACACTGTTAAGGATACATGAATTCAGTAAAGTTGCAGGATACAAAATCAATACACAAAAATCTGTTGCATTTCCATATACAAATAATGAACTATCAGAAAGAGAAATTAAGAAAACAACCCCATTTACAGTTGCATCAAAAAGAATAAAATACCTAGAAATAAGTGATTTGGTTAACAAGGAGGTGAAAGATCTATATATTGAAAACTACAAGACATTAATGAAAGAAATTCAAGAAAACACAAATAAATGAAAACATATCACGTGCTCATGGATTGGAAGAATTTATGTTGTGAAAATGTCCATAAAGCAATATGCAGATTCATGTACTCCCTATCAAAATTCCAATGGCATTTTTCACAGAAATAAAACAACCCCCAAATTTGCATGAAACCATAAAAGACCACAAATAGCCAAAGCAATCTTGAGAAAGAAAAACAAAGATGGAGGCATCATGCTCCCTGACTTCAAACTATATTACAAAGCTACAGTAATCAATACAGTATGGTACTGGCATAAAAATAGATACATAGATCAATGGAACAGAATAGAGAGCCCAGAAATAAACCCATAGATATATGGTTCATTAATTTATGACAAAGGAGGCAAAAATACAATGTGGAAAGAACAGTTTCTTCAATAAATGGTGTTGGGAAAATGGGATAGCCACATGCAAAAAAATGAAACTGGGCCACTATCTTACACTAAATTTAAAAAATAATTCAAAAAAGATGAAAGAGGTGAGTATAAGAACTGAGACCATAAAACTCCTTGAAGAAAACATAGCCAGTAAGCTCCTTGACATAGGTCTTGGTGATGATTCTTTTAATTTGACAGCGAAAGCAACAAAAGCAAAAATAAATGAGACTACATTATACTAAAGAGCTTCTGCACAGCAATGGAAGCCAGCAACAAAATGAAAAGGCAACCTACTGAGTGGAACAAAGTATTTCCCAATCATATATCTGATGAGTGGGTAATATTGAAATATATAAAGAATGCATACAACTCAATAGCAAAAAATCCAATTAAAAAATGGGCAGATGATCTTAATAGACATTTTTTCAAAGAAGACTATAGATGGCCAACAGGTACATGAAAATATGCTCTATACCATTAATTATCAGGGAAATGCAAATCAAAAACCACAATGAAATATCACCTCACACTTGTTCGAATGGTTATTATCAAAAAGAAGAGAAATAACAAATCGTGGGCAAGGACGTGGAGAAAAGGGGACCCTTGTGCACTGCTGGTGGGAATTTAAATTGGAATAGCCACTATGGAAAACAGTATGGAGGTTTCTCAAAAAACTGAACCACCATATGATCCAGCAATTCCACTTCTGTGTATTTATCCAAAGAAAAAGAAAACACTAACTTGAAAAGCTATATGCACCACCATGTTCATTGCAGCATTATTTACAATAGCCAAGATATGGAAACAATTTAAGTGTCCATCAATGGATGAATGGATAAAGAAGATGTGATCTATATATATATGCACACACACGGTAGAATATTATTCAGGCACAAAAACGAATGAAATCTTGCTATTTGTGACAACATGGACAACCTCAAAGGCATTGTGCTAAGTGAAATGCATCAGAGAAAGACAAATACCATATGATCTCTCTCATATGTGGAATCTAAGAGATTAGATAGATAGATAAATAGATAGATGATAGATAGATAAATAGATAACCAAGATCATAGATACAGACAACAGATTGGTGGTGCAGGGGGTTCGGGGGTGGGAGAAATGGGTGAACTTTTTTTTTTAGTTTAAATACATTGAATTTAAAAAATAAAGTAATAAACCAAGCATAATAAAAAGAAAAATAAATAATATATTTAGTACAATGATATGAAAAAACACGTACATGGAAATAAGCAACAGAGGTAAATATGAGAATCAACATAACATACTTGTCTAATATGTGTAACTTTATACTGTACACTAGTATGTAGAATAATAACATTCTTTTCGTTTGCACATTCCCTTTTATTACTATATGATTTTTTAAACATGCATAAAAAAATATATATAAACCTAGTTTAAGAAATACAAAATGTATAAAGATGCAATTGAGACAATAACAACATGAAGGAGGTGGGAAGCTGTAAATGTGCTGAGACTTAGTATCCAATTTAAATTAAGTTGGAATGTGAAAAAAGTGGTGACTACTATATTTGTGTCTCCTTAAGAAACCTGCCAATTTTTTTTATCCTTTCTGGTATATTGCATGTGTATGTGTGTGAGAGAGAGAGAGAGACAGAGAGAGTGAGAGACAGATAGATTGAGAGAGAGGGAGACAGAGAAGGAGGGTTCAGCAGGGGAAAAATTGAATGTGAGTCAGGCAACCTTCTGCCCTACTGAAAGGACAAAGAACCTAAAAGAATTTAAAATCTACTCTTCTAGGAACTACATGTTATAAAATTGCTATGGCAACCCCTATTACCTTGAACCATACAAGTTTAAGGTTTTTCTTTTGTTTTTAATTTTAATTTTTTAATCAAAACATACTTGGTAAAAATCAAATAATACAGAAAAACTCACAAACACTGGTAGTTTCTGAGCCAGCTCTGGATATATTCTCATCTCTTTTAATTGTTTCTGTACTTAGTTCTTTTGCTAGTAATTTCCACAAGTATTATTACAATAATTATAACTATATATCCCGATTATCATTTATAGTCACCAATTAACTCATGAGAAATGAATATTTATCTCACATTAACTTCTTTTCCATCATCTTTCCAATACTTAGTATTTGTATTATTTTTAATTCTTCTATTAGTTACTTTTGCAACATTAAATAATATGATTACATATTTGTTTCCATCAACCTTCTATGGGGTCATTCCACTTTGGAAAATGACCTTACCCTTCCTCTACATACCTCCCCCGAACCCACAGTCCACCTTCCACCAGCTATATATTATTTTTTATTGTCAAATGTTTTTTGACAATTACATATTGTCCTAAAATTTCACCAATATTCCTGTTCTGTCCATAGACTGACTGAAATTTGCTAATGAAAAAATAGTTTACATTAGTATAACAATATAAATATTGTTTACTACTTGGCTAAGCAGTATATTAGGATTACTTTTCATTTTCCATAGGTTCTGTAGTTCCAGGGTTGAGCCACTTTCAGGAGCTTGTCCCTAGCATCAAAGCCAAATAGATTTTCCTTTTGTCTACTATGTCATTTGCCTAAATCAACACCACATTTTGGTTTACTTCTTATCTCACCACACTTTTCTTACAGAGTTTTTGTTTTTCCCAGAGTATTTTTTGCCCCTCTCTTATTTGATAGGAGGGGGCATTTCAGCCTTTTATAACATCCTCAATTATTTTGATCACATTTTATTCCATTGCCTCTTCCCTCCTGTTCCTGTCTGTTCTCTTGCTCCAAACAGATCCGCTGCAAATATCTTGAAATTCCTATCTTGTTTTAGTTGGTTGAATTGACTGTTTCTTGAATAACATATCTTCCCTTTTCTTTTTTATTCTAATTGTGCTGGAGTACATCCTCCGGTAACTAAGACAAGTTGCTTACAAATTACATTTTCTGAGTGTTTTCATGCCTTAATCTTCTCCCATTATTGGCCAGATAGAGAATTTTAGGATGAAAATAATTTTCTTTAACATCTTTAAAGCACTGCATCTTTTGTTTCCTAGCATCCAGCTGCTCTTTAGAAGACTGATGGCAGTCTGATTCTCATTCCTTTGCACATGAACTGTTGTATCTTCCTCAAAGCTTTGGGGATCTCTTTTTAGTGTTCAGTGATTTTATGAGGAGGTATCCAGGTGTAGGTCTTTTTTTAATTCTAGTGCTGAACACACTACCTAGTTTTCAGTTCTAGGAATGTCTCTTCTCTTTGCAATATAATTTCCTTCCTTATCTCTCCTCCCTTTTTCTGAAGCTCTTATTAACGGGACAATGGCTCTCTTGGATTGCTCTTCTAATGTCTCATTTTAAATTTTCATATATTTTATATTTTCTATCTCTTTGACTTATTCTACATTTTGAGATATTTTCTTAACTTTAGTTTTCAATCCTTCAGTTGAATGTCTAATTTCATTCATACTTCTAATATCTGAGGGCTCTTTCTTCTTCGATTGTTCCATTTTGTAGACCCTCTGTGGCAACGATGGAGGTGCCCTGCTCAATCTCCCTTCACGGAGAACCTGCTGGAAGGAATGCAGCTGGCTGAGAGCCTCCGGGGCAGTACTGTTGGGCTCCACTGCAGCATTCAACTGGAGCCCCCACTTCCTGAGAAGCTCCCAGGCAATGACTGAGCACGGTGGCGCTAGAGTCTGGGTGGTCATTCACCCCAGTGGGCTGGCTGAGACCTTCTCAGACTGCACTGCGGTCTGGAAAGAAAGCCCTTCCTTTCCAATCCTCTTTCTTCCCCCCTCCCCTTTCAAAGCTGTTAGACCTACATCACAGACTGAAGGTTCTCTCTGCCTACTCCTGTTCCCTCTCCTCTTTATCTTTCATAGGGATTACCCCCAATACATCTTTTATACTTCTTACTTTATCTTGGCTTCTGCTTCTCTGAGGACTGAAGGTGGCAGAACATCCTATTCTTGCTTTAAGGATATACTATCTTCTCACACCTCTCTGAATATACTTTCCTTATTCTTATAATGCCCAATACATCTAACAGAGTGCATTTTACCAAGTGGGCTCAAACCACATGGCAATAAACTGAAATTGACTAGGGAAAAAAGATACCAGCAACACAGCAAAAAAAGTAAAGAAGGGGGTTAGATGCACCCTCCCCCAGCTTTCCTAGGAGGCAAAATTTTTAGTAATTCTAAGATGAAATAAAATAACAATAGTATATAAAGTATGATCCTGTTGCATCAGCTACTCCATAAAATTTTCAGACTTCGTGGCAAGATGCGCTGCTACCTCGTTCAAATAATCCTCAGCAGGAATTACACGGTGCCTTGAGCTTCTAGTTATCCCAGTCCTTGCCTGTGTCTTGTCTTGCTACTGGATTTTAGGAGCGTTGAGGGCAGGGACCTTGTCTTCTCTTCAGTGCCCTGTAATACTAAAGCAATAATTGCTGCTGTTAGTTGTATGGTTAACCATATGCCAGGTAAGCTGGCAAATACTTTATAGCCAGCCACTCAATCCATGCAAACAATCCAGTTTTGCAGAGGGAAACAGTAAATCTCAGAGATGTTATGTAAGCAACCCAAGTTCCCCCAATCTGGAGGAGATAACCCCCCCCCACCCCCAGGATCTTTGCTCTCAGTCACATGCGTGCACTGGCTCTGCCTTTGCCCGACACAGAGGACACTCAATAGCTTCAGCTCTATACACAAATAGGTCATCAAAATATCATTTAATGTCAGGTAATACATGCTCGATAGACTTGTGATGGGAAGGAGTACATGTGCAGGGCTAAGGAAGCCTCATACATTTTGAAATGATCTTCCTGGGAAGAAGCACACCATGTATCAATATCAAATCTTGTTTCATTTGAAGTTCCCTGATGCTGTGGAGCTCTAATAATAGGTCACTTTTTAATCTTTGAAATACAGATGCTGATTAGAAGGCAGAACATAACCAGTCTTTTATTTTCTCTCTTCTGTCATGTAGGGCCTCTGTGGGAGGGGAGGTAATGTGTTAACATACACATAACATATTCTCTTATAGAAAACCATCTCTTTATTTATCTGAGCTTCTCCTCATGCCCCTGGAGAAGTAATTAAGCCAAACCATTAGCCTCTTCTGGAGTAGTTAATGAGTCAGTTTTCTTTATATGAAAGAAAGGTTTTGGGAAAAAGAAAATGTCATTGGTCCAGAATCAGAATAAATAAGTTTATACAGAAGATATGCACAGATTTGTCAGCAACTTTTGTGATCTTTTTTCCCAATATTCAGAAATATGAATTTTTATAAAAGTAAATGTCATCCTTTTTTGTTCTTGGAATTCCTTTGTGCATCACACTTAGCTCATCAAGCGGTGTGCTTGTCGTGACAGTTACCACTTTGCATTCTGCTCTTTATTAAAAATGTTAGGATTTTGCCCAGGAATTGAATATGGGACTCCTCTCCTTCTCCTGGAGTTATATAGTTATTTGGAGGCAAAATAGCTTTTGTTTTTCCTCCTAATCTTTGTTACCACCAGCCCACAATACCATAACATGTGTGTCCACCTCCCTTAATTCACCCCTTCAGAAGTTACCAGAGATTAGCAGTCACAGCCCCAGCATAGGAAGCAGCAATCCCCGTCTTTCAAATTGAGCCATGACATGGACAAGGACCTGGTATGCAAAGGACATTTGGAAATTAAGACTGGCTAGTGCCCGGTTACTACTTCAGTTGTGGCCAACCTAAGGGTCCATGGAAAACATATACACTAATGGTCTCTTGACTCCAATTGCTGATGTTTAGCTCGTCTGTTTGAGAGTTATCACGTCCCCTAATCCAGAGCCAATTGAGGTTGCTTTTTCCCAAAACTGACTTAATGCCAGCAAGACTAAAAAAATTTAAAACATTTTTATGAAAGAGGGAAGTCATCTGAAGGAGAAGGAGACAGTTGCCTAATGATCTGAGGTTCATTCATTCTATAAATATTTATCAGTTACTTACCACCCTTAAACGAGTGGGCTGGATACCAGGGATGAGGCGGAATAAGACCTACCTGGTCACTGCCATCATGGGGCAACAGCAGACAGACTATCATATAAATAGACATGAATTGGGGTTATCATAGGTTCTACAAAGGCAAAGTCCAGGGAGCTATGGGAATGAGTAACAGAGGGAAGCAGTATCACTTAAGGGAGACAGGGAAATCTCTGAGAAGGTGGCATGTAGGCTGAGGCGAGCTGGAGTTAGCCATGAAAAGAGCGAGAGACAAGCAGTCTGGCCTGTGTGAAAGCCCAGAGGTGAAAAGGAACCAGAAAGTCAGTGTGTCTTCTGAGCAGCATCTGAGGTTCTTCTTTTGGGGTCCCCAGGCAGTTGATGAAAAGCAGAGACTTCTATGACCACAGAGAGCAAACCTCAGCTATAAACATGTGCAGTCCTCATGATATTAGGTACGCAGTAAATAAGGAGCACCTGCCAAGGTGCCACAGCACAGCATGGTGGTGAAATGTGGACTCTCTCCCACGGACATACCTGCACTCATACCGAACGATGTGCATATGAGTTTCCTCATTGCAGCATTGTCTGTCCTAGCCAAAGATCCAAAACAACCCACTGTCTCTCAGTAAGGGACTGGTTAAATAAATCAAGATATAGCCACACAATGGAATAGTATGCAGCTGAAAAAAGATTTGTAAACTCTTCACACGCTCAAATGAAAAGATCTCGAACATTTCATATTAAGTAAAAAAGTAAGACCCAGAAAAATCCGTACCAAGTGCCACCACTTATATTTTAAAAGGTAAAAAAGTAAAGAATATTCACAAGAATGAGAACTCAAGCCACAGACTGGGAGAAAATCTTTGCAAAAGACATATCTGATAAAGGACTGTTATCCAAAATCTACGAAGAACTAAAAAAATTCAGCAATAAGAAAATGAACAATTCAATTAAAAAATGGGCAAAAAATCTGAACAAACACATCACCAGCATAGACGTACAGATGGCAAGTAAGCACATGAGAAGATTTTAAATGTCATGTCATCAGGGGATTGCAAATTAAAACAATAATTAACAGAATCATATAAAAATAAAGATGCTAGAAGTACAAGAAGTAGATTTCCACAAGTAATTGGAAGCAAGATTTTTGTAGTAAACACCAGATTTTTAAAATGAGATATGCTGTGAATATATTTCCTAGAGGAGTCCTTTCTCTTTGGTGTTCTCCCTCAGCATCTGACTAGTTAAAAAGTAAATAAATTAAAAAAAAAAAACTATAGTGAGATACCACTACACACCTATCAGAATGGCCAAAATCTAAAACACTGACAGCACCAGATGCTGGCAAGGATATGGAGAATAATAATCCTTATTCATTGCTGGTGGGAATGCAAAATGGGACAGCTACTTTGGAAGATAATTTGGCAGTTCTTTTCAAAACTAAACACACTCTTACCATATGATCCAACAATTTCCCTCTTTGGCATTTACCCAAATGAGCTGAAAACTAATGTCCACACAAAAACCTGCATACACATGTTTATAGCATCTCATCATAATTGCCAAACCTTGAAAACAACCAAGATGTCTTTCAGTAGGTAAATATATAAATAATTATATATTTAATAATATAGTATAATATATATTACATTACATATAATAATATAATATAATAATATAATATAATAATTGTGATACATCTAGAAAATGGAATATTATTCAGCACTAAAAAGAAATGAGCTCTCAAGCCATGGAAAGACATGGAGCAAACTTAAATGTGTATTACTAAGTAAAAGAAACCTATATGAAAAGGCTACATACCATATGATCCCAACTACATGAAATTCTAGAGAAAGGGAAACCATGAAGACAGTAAAAATATCAGTGGTTACCAGGGGTCAGGGGAAGGGAGGAAGGAATAAGCAGGCCACAGGAGATTTTTAGGGCAGTGAAATTCTGTATGATACTATAATGGTGGATACATGTTATTATAAATTTGTTCAAACCTATAGAACGTTCAACACCAAGAGTGAACCCTGATGTGAACGATGGTCTTTGGGTGATAATGCTGTGTCAGTATTGATTCATCAACTGCAACGAATGTACCACTGTGGAGGGCACATTGATGATGGGAGAGGCTGTGACTGTAGGAGGGCAGGAGGTATGTGGGAACTCTCTGTACTCTCCACTCAGTTTTTCTATGAATCTAAAACTACTAAAAAAATTTTAGGCAAAAAAAATAAGCAAACAAAATAAAGAATATATTTGTATACGGTTGCATTTGCATGAGAAACTCTTGAAGGGTACCCCCCAAAACTAATGAGTGGCTACTTATGACAGTGGGGGCATGAAGCAGATGGGGATGGAGGTGGGAGCAAGATCTTTTATTACATACCTTCTACATCCTTTTGATTTATGTGAATGTGTCATTTATTCTAGAATTAAATTATTGGACATGGGTGCACTAGAGCCAAGCAACCTACTTTTGATTCCTGACCCTACCAACTGTTACTGGGTAGTGTTGTGATGTTACCTCAATTCAGTGCAAAATGGGATTAATAATAGTTCCTACCTTACCTGAGTGTTTTGAGAATGAAATGAAGTAATTACATGTAAAGCCGTGAAATCCGTGTCCAGCACATAGTAAGTGTTCAGTAAATCGCGATGATAATTGTGATAATGCTGCTCTCAAGCGGGGGATAATTTTTCGATGGTATGTGTGGCTTTCTCGGGTGATTGGAATTATCAGTACGTTTATGGATGACTTTTATTTTCTTTGTTGTGCTTCAAATATTTTCCAGACACTATAAAGATCATGCTGGTGTGATGAGAGAAGAATTGGAATTTTTTATAGTGATAAGGACACTTAACATGAGATCTACCCTCTAAACAAAATTTTAAGTGTACAATACAGTATAGTATGTTGTACAGCAAATCCCTAGAACTTAATTACCTTGCGTAGATGAAACTTCATATTCATTGACTAGCAACTCCCCTTTTCTCCCTACCCTCAGCTCTGGCAACCACCATGTTACTATCTGTTTCTATATGTTTGACTATTTTAGATATCTCACGTAAGTGGAATCATGCAGTATTTGTTTGTTTGTTTGTTTGTTTGTTTGTGATTGGCTTACGTTACTTACCATAATGTCCTCAAGGTACATCCATGTTATTGCTTATGGCAGAATTTCCTTCTTTTTTAAGGCTGAATAATATTTGATTGTGTGTACATACCATGTTTTCTTTATCCATTCATTTATCGATGGACATTTAGGTTATTTCCACATGTTGGCTATTATGAATAATGCTGCAATGAACATGGAGTACAACTATTTCTTCAAGATCGTGGTTTCAATTATTTTAGATAAATACTCAGAAGTGGAATTGCTGGATTATATGGTACTTCTTTTTTAATTTTTTTAGGGACTTCCATACTGTTTTCCATAAAGGCTGTACCATTTCATATTCCCACCAACAATGTGCAAGGGTTACCTTTTCTGCACGTCCTCATCAACACTTGTTATCTTTAGTTTTTTTTTTTATAAGAGCCATCCTGACACCTGTGAAGTGATATCTCATCGTGGTATTAATTTGCATTTCCCTGATGGTTAGCGATGTTGAGCATCTTTTCATATACCTATTGGCCATTTGTATGTCTTCTATGGAAAAATCTCTATTCAAGTCTTTTGCTCGTTTTTAAAACGGGGTTGTTTTTATGCTTTTGAATGGAAGAAGTTCCTTGTATATTTTGGATCATAACCCTTTATCAAATATATGGTTTGCAAATATTTTCTCCCATTCCATAGATCGCCTTTTCACTCTGTTAATTGCTTCCTATGCTGTACAGAAACTTTTTAGTTTGATGTAGTCTCACTTTATTTTTGCTTTTATTGTCTGTGCTTTTGGTGTCATGTCCAAGAAATCATTCCCAAGAGCAATGTTTGATGTTTTTCCCTTATGTTTTCTCTGAAGAGTAACAGTTTCAGGTGTTCTTTTTGTCTTTAAGCCATTTTGTACGATGTTCAATAAGTTTCTTAAAAAAAAAAAAAAACAGTAAAAACTGTGCATTCTCAACCTTAAACACTGCTCAACTATTACCTCTGCCCTGCTTCTGGCCTTTTTAGGTGGCCCACCCACTCACTTGCTTTTATATTCTCTAGTGTTTGAAAAAATTACCACTTCAAGTCACACGCCTTTTCCTTGCATTTATTTACTATTTGAATGTTGATTGTACTTAAACCTGGGTATGAATCCCACACTAGCTTTGTCCCAGGAAACCACGCCTGACAAAACACACTTGTCTGTCACAATGGCTACGCCAACCCTGGCTATCCCCTAAATTAGGGGAGGGGGTGGCAGGTGGGAAGTTAAGTTGATTCACATTTTATGCAGAAAATATATTTATTGGCAGGATAAGAGAGTTGGCATCTGGGCAAGATTTCCAACCAAAGTATAGAATTTATAAAAGAGTCATTTGACTTTCTAATGTGACACGATAAGCATGTCTCCTTGTAAAAGCATTTTACAGAAAAGAGAACAGCACACCACCTGGCTGACAGTAAAGACAATTCTGTCAATAACCACTGGAGCTGTTCCATGTAGCATTCAAGAACTGCTTGATTCCAAAAACAAATAATTTTTAAGAACTATATACAGGTATAAGGATGAAAGAGCCATATGATTGCTTGGAGCACTAAGGAAAGAAGGGCAATGGGGCTGCATTTCCAGTCTAAGGTGCACGCTGAATTTGACAACTAGACCTGATGTTTGGTCCTACCCAAGGTCTCTATATTCTGTGCATTCCCTGCATTTCCAAGAGGCAGGAAAAATGAGGTGTCATAACCGTGTTGTATGCTGACTATCAACAGGCAGAATTTGGGCACCCAGCACGTGCTTAACATTCGAAGAAATTCCCCTCACATTGACATAGTAAAGAGAAAAGATTTTTAAACAAAGTGAAAATTTCTGCTGACTTGAAAACATCTATAGCCTGGTATTTCTAGCCACTGGCATGAAAATTTCTACCTTCGTATCTCTCAATATCATTTTTATGCTTATAGAATTTTCTAGAGAATGCTTAACTTTAAACTGGCAATGTAATGTTCTTTTTCTACAGGTATACTTCCCCCTGGTATATATGTAAACCCAGACATCATGAAAGCAAATATGCATTTTTATTTCTTCTCCTCCTCTTCTTCCTCCTCCTTTTTCTTTCTCATGAATTGCAGAAAAAGCAGCAGAAAGTGTGCTTAATATAGAGAGTTGAGATCAAGAGAATGCAAAGCCACAGAGATTCAATTTTGATACTCAGCTAATGATAGTAGTAGTAATATACCAACAGTTCCCAGGTGCTCTGTAAATGGCCCTACGTGACACTTATACATGGACTGGGTCGCTTGTTTTGCTTCGCAGCTATGTCCTAAGGTTCCGCCAGGAACAAGGAGCAACATAAAAAGCCACAAAAGAGAAGAGGAAAGGAAAAACCATTTACCAAGTGCTTAATGTATACCAGCCCTGTGCTAGATGTATTACATACCCGAACTCTTTGATTCTCCTCGGGGCTCTATAAGAGAGGCACTTGTGTCCCAATGCTGAGGAGGATGTTGACAGTGACCGTGGTGGTGATGATGGCTACAAGTGTTAAGACATTTTTTGTGCCAGGCACTAAACTATCTTCACTGGACTGTGATTCATTTACTGAGTGCTCATACTGTGTGCCAGGCACTGTTTTAGGCACTCGAGATACATCAATGTACAAAACACACAAAAATCCTGGCCATTGTGTAGCTATATTTGGGGACGAGAGTGGCACTGGGGACTTCCAGGTAATATACATATATATAGGGAAGTAGAGAATATGTTAGAAGGGGAAAAGTGCTTTAGAAAAATAACAGATCAGACTACAAAGGACCAAGATTGTGAGTGCGGGGTTCAAGTTGCAATTTTAAATCACCTATTGATATTGGTGGTTGCGGTGGTAGGCTTACTGAGAATGTGCAATTTCAACTTGAAGCAACTGAAGAAGCTGGCCACGTGAGTAGAAGAGGACTCCATGCAGAGGAAACAGCCAACGAGAAGGATGCTTGGAGTGTCCAATGAACAGCAAGGAGGCCAATGTGTCTGGGCATAGGAGAGCAGTACCGTGGGCCAGATCCTGTAGGGCCTTGCAGGCCAATGGGAGGAATTTGATGTTTACTGTGAATGAATTGATAAATCATTGGAGAGACTCGAGCAGACAAGTGACATGGTCTCAGGTATATTTTTACAAAACTGTTATAGTTGTGCTGAGAATAATACTCCACCTTGCAATAGTTCTCTGAGGTTTCGGGAATTCCCATTCTACAAATGATAAGCTGAAGAGTGGAAAAATCAAGCAACCTTTAAGTGAGTGATAAAGCCAAGAATCAAACCCAAACCAAGCATTGGCTGTCTTCCAGACCTGGGCTCATTTTACGACCAGCTTGAAAGAAGAGCTTCTAGGTTCATGTCAGTTCAAGTTCATGATGACTGAAATATAAGTTTCAGGTACAGGAAGAGGCCGTCTGTCCTACCTGACGTGGTAGATAGAAGGCAAAAAAAAAAAGTATGTATTAATTCAGCACATGACTACTGAGTTCCTATGTTTGTAGTCACCATGTGAAGGATTGGAGGTAGAAACTCACCCCTTAGGTAGACTATGGTTTGAAAGTGGAGAGATGGACATTTTAATGAATACATGCAAAAAAGTGTGATAGGAATTGTTTTAAAAGAATCTATAAGCTACAGTTGGGACCAACGTGGGAGTGGTCAGTTCTAAGACAGAGTGGGTAGGTAGTGATGTGTGGCTCTTGGCAATTGTCAAAATTCTTTCTCATATTTAATATTTTGTCTTGCTTGGTTGTCCACTGGCTCTGAATTTGGTTCAAATGGCTTGAGAAGAAAAAAAAATTTTTTCTCTTGAGGTACTTTCCAGGAAAAAAGCAGAGATGTTCTCATTTGAAGCTTCCTCTCTGGGTGTTGCCACTGACTAGTTCTGCAATTTCAGTCTGTTGAATTTTTCTGTCTGGGACACATTGCAGACTGCTGGAAATCCAGAAAACAGAAGGGAGCAGAAGGCTGTCTGTGCATTTGATGTCAGTGAACTCTGTTTCATGGTGTGTGTGCGTGTGCGAGCGTGTGTGCACACACACGTGTGCACATGCATCTCAGATTCTTGGAGAGTCTGCCAGGGCTGGACAGCCCACCCATGGGTCTCCCCAAGGAAATTTTTTTGTTTAAGAAGCTTAATTGGTATCATATCACCGTGTTGGAGTGGGTTCCTCTGTTGGATAAAGCATTCATGTTACCTTTCCAATTCCCTCCAAGTGAACTGTTGACTCTCCGCCACTTTTCCATCCTGCTGACTTGGTGATTCCTTTGGACATAATTCTTCCGAGGCTCCCTTGCCAACCAACCGTAAGAGAGGCAGCACCATGAAATGGAAACAGGGTGGCCTGTGGACCTCTGGTCTATGCTGGGTTAGAATTCCCAATTCTGAAATTTCTTAAACTGGGCGACACTGGGAAATCCATGTACCCTCCTCATCTGTAACTCAGACACAATAGTACCTACTTTATATGGTTGTCTTAAGTAAGATAACCCACGTAATAGGCCTGGCTCAAAACAATGGCTCAATGAGTGTTAGCTCGTCATAGGATCATTTTAGGGACATTGTCTTCTCACAGATGAATTGGTGGCACTTCTAAGCACTGAGTCATGGCCTTGGCCAGCAATAATAACCATCTGTCTCTCTGAGGAGGCCCTCCAGAGGGTTGGCCACTGGCTTGACTTACATCCCTGCTGGAAGGGAGGAGGTTGAAGGCTGGGGAATCACAAGCCCCCCACTGAGATTTCATCTCAGCTGCTTCCATCAGTAGCTTCACCCCAGGGATTGTGGAAATATTTTGTGTTCCTGGAACCTTGTTCTGGGCACCATCCCAAGAGAGCTCAGTGTTTAGAATGCTGTGTCCTCAGCAGTCTGGGCTTAGACTTTACAAGGCAAGAGAAACTGCAGTAGCAGACGGGAGCCTTCCTTGGAGGGTTTCCAGGGAGGGCATGAGGAGACCATCGCCACAATCACTCATAGGTACCGACTAAACGTATCCTTTCTCCATGGCAGTTTCCTGGGTGCTAAGATCGTCCAGTCCTTGGAGTCAGCTTAGTGCCTACTTACTCCCCACTCCACTCTGTGGTCACAGTTGCTTATATACCATCCTTTTGACGTGAGACAGCAGGGACAGACATCAGCCCCAAATGTCTGCGATGGCTGCTCCCTGAAAGAGTCAATCACTGATTCATGAGCTTGAGGATGAAGCAGAATCCAAACTCCTCAGCAGAACCCACAAGATCCACACAGGGAATGCATTTCTGTTTTCCTAGGATGCAACCCCAGGAAAGCAGAGTCAAGGCACCCAGAGGTGGGGGCAGGGGCCTGCAGAGGGAGCTTTCTTGGGGCATACACCCATGCCACAAACAAGCATGGACCATCCCCGTATGCAGCCCCTGCAGGCTGTGGAGCCCCTGGAGTAGGGAGCAGGAGGGCACAGGTGGGACAGGTAAGTGGGATACATGCAGCAATGATGAACAAAATGCTCAGAGAGCACAGTGGAGGACCTTACAGGAAGGCGGCTTGGTAGGATCTAGAAGATAAATAGATCCCCTAGTGATTTAAAAACTGCTGACTCAGAAACCCCTGCAAGGGCAAGGCTTAAGCATCTTGAATTTGCTTTGTATCTTCTCTGCCATGGAGTTGAAAGTATACGAACAATGAATATGGAGGAATGGCTGCAACAGTAAAGAAGGAGGCGTTGGCTGGCAGTTGTGGCCCAGGGGTGGGGGGGTGCCCTAAGTGTGGACTAATTGGCTTAGTGCTGACTAGGGTTAAAGGCACTCTCTGCCCTCCAGAATAATTTTCATCTGTCTTCATAGATGATTCAGGCTAAATCAACGAAACTTTGGACTTTAATCTGTCTAACCACAAAGTTGGAATTTGGCAGCCTATCTACCCCTCCAGAAGCATCAAGGAGGCTGGTATACTTAGAAAGGTGCTTCGTGTTTCCAGAAAGAAAGATGTTTTGAGCATCTGAGGTTTTATGCTTTGCAGGGTGTGCTCAATAAGGGCATCATTACACTTGGGGAAGAAAACCAGACCCAGACACGTGAGACAAGAGAACATGTTCCAGCATGTCAGAAATAGACCAGAGGCTCATCATCAGAAATAACCCCCAGAGCAAGCATGGCATTAGAATGGATACCTAGAATGTCAGAACACTAAAGCAACCTTCTATTTATGCTCAGATAACATCAGACCCCTCTGGGGTCATGTGTCTACTTCCAGGAGCTTCAGTCAAGAAAGAGCAGCAGAAATTGGACAGGCTTCAGAGGAAAGTTGTCAAGATGATTGAAGGGCTGGAAAAGAGCACCTGACAGAAAGGTTAAAGGAGACAGATCTGGCACCAACCAACTAGCTGTGCCACTTTAGACAAGTCACTTCAACTCTGAGGAGCTCCGTTCCCTATTCTGTGAAATGAGGATGGTGGCCTGGCTGAGCACTCAGGAGCTCCTAGGTTTCCTAGTACTTTTGAAGTCCAGGAGAGTAAGCTAGGCAATCACTTTGTCATTCATTTTAATGATATGCTACCTGTTACACATCTCTGTCTTCCTCACCAGAGACAGAAGAAGAGAATAAAGGCTGAGACTGTAGATTATGATATTTTGTTGAAGTAAAAGCAGTGTAATAGAGGGCTTTTCCCAAATACAGCAGAATTCAGAAAAATAAATGGAGCTAACCTTTGAAGTTTTCGTTTTCAATAACATTTCAGTTCTCATATCTTCAGAAACTGTAAGCCAACTCTCTCTTATGAGCCCTTTCCCTTGCCCCATCATTGCTGCCATGAGAGCTTCTGATTTCCTCTGTGTGGGTCAGATGAGATGGGAATGATCATTTATTTGCTCCCAAAGAGATGCCAGTAATCTGTGCCTACAGTCACTGACAACAAGTCACCTTAGCTCAGGAAATCCGTGAAAAAGCAGGAGAGGAGAAACACCCACAGGAAAGCCTCACCCTTCCTTTAACGATGTTCCCGTAGTCAGAGGGTGCCTGCCAGCTGCAGTCACCATGCCTCCAAGAAGCCCAAAATGGTGACCTGTCCCTCGTGGTACTAGCCACAGAATTCTACCCGCAGTCCCTGCTTCCTCCACCTCCTCTCCAGAGAAGCCACGGATTGGGAGTGAGAGTTGGAAGCACATGGAACAATTTGGGACAGTAGTTGGAAAACGAAACTCTAGAGCCTCTGGTTCCCATTCATCACTGCCTGGGGTGTGAGTGACTCAGCCTGATCCAAGGCGCAGGGTGATGTTGCGGGGAGTGTGGAGCCCAGCATCACAGCCACGCTGATTGGGGCGAACACCCTGGGTCCCCGTGTCCACCTGCTGGTAGTGCTCTCGGGTCAGAATGGTTCTCCACCTAGACTGCACTTTGCAATCAGCTGGGGAGCTTTTAAAAAAATACTGATGCCCAGGTCTCATCTGAGATGAATTAAATCAGGATCTCTTGGATTCTGGGAGCAATTTCCTTACACTATAGACTGGACCATGAACGACTACATGCTTCCAGTGGCAAATGAACTTAAAACACACAAAACATTAGAAGAATCACAAAGGAGTAGAAAATCCCCAGTTTGTAATATCCTTTCCCTAACATACACAACAATCCTTTAAAAATCCTCTTCTTGTGGAGATGCTATGTATGTTATGCCTATGGTATGCATGCATTTACGCAATACCCTTTTATTAGCTTTGGTTATCTGATGTACCTGAGGAGCATATGCCTTCAACGGGTTGTCTGCAAAAAAAACTGGTTGCAGATCAGTCAATAGCCACTTACTCTACTGCTCTTTCTCCCAACCAATGTGATTCTATCATAGTGCCTGGCACTTAGTAGTAGCACAGTATGTTTTTGATAACTGAAGGGCAATTCTTGGTCTTGCCTCTGGAAATTTCAGCTCACTAGATGCTTGGATGCTATTAGGGTAATTTATTCAGAACTTAGAATGGTGGTAGCACTAAGTCAATATATCATATCCATAGGGGCTCCTGGCTATAGGGGAGATTTACAGAATTTCATTTCCAGCTACAGTTTTCCTGCCCTACCTTAGCTGTCAGACAAAGGGCTCGTATTTGTATTCTCGCTGCAGGATGTTTTCACCTTGTCTGTATATGCACCATTAAATAGTTCAAGGTCAACTGCAGAAGAGATAAATAGCAATCTTTTTCACTGTTTAGAGCAAATTTCAGAGCTGGAGTCTTTGATTCCACTTAAACCTGGGCTTTTGGTGCTGTTCTTTAACATTCCTTTGCAGTTCTCCTGTAGGTGCTGGATGACGGATGGGGCAGGAGTACAATCTATCAAAGCATCCTGCTGGCATACAGATTGCAAAACCTATTATGCCAATCACCGGTACCGACTTTGAACCCCTGTTTCTCAGCTCTATTCATCTTTGTTCAAGCTTCTGTCCCTTGAAAGGCTTCATTCACAACCACCCTCTTTGCCTCATCATCTCCTATCATTCCTCAAGGTACCTCCTTTCAGAAAGACTTCCATAGGAGGTTTTGTCCTAATAATATCTACTGTTGCTCTCTAAGACCAGCCTACCACTGAATCTGAAATTCTTGAGGACAGAAATTGTGCTTATTCACTGCTGAATCCACAGCACTTGGCAGATTACAGGCATTTGATAAGTTTTTGATTAAAATGTATACTCAATACAAATTATCCAGCCATCATCCAAAAATACTATTGTCTGAGAAAAAAAACATTTTCTATCTCCTAAAGATAAAAACAAGTCACTATTCTTTGCTACACAAGTTCCCAGGCTGGAATGGTGGTTCCTCTTTGATTCCCTTCTCTTCCCATAATGAGTCCATCCTTCCTTTGGAATGCCTTGTAGTCCCCAACTCACCATGATTCCCTGCCAGCCGAGGCCTTGACCTTCTCAGCTTCCTCTTACAGCTCTGTTCAGTACTGGCCTCCTCACTTGCCTCCCCTGTTGGTAGTCTTCTCACCTCCACCCAATTTTGCAATCAGCTTTCAGCTCATCTTCACAGAAGGAAAGGCTTGCTTTTGCTTTGCACTAGCTCAAGAACCTATAATGGCTCCCTATTTGTGTTTGTTTTTCCTTAAAATGTTTCTTTTATTCCTTGTCTGAGTTCATTCAGACCACTTATCCTAAATCTACCTGTTCCTCTCCTTTTTGCTTCACCCACCCAACAGAGACCGTCCACTGCATTTCTGGGGGTTGTTTTCCATCCCCTCCCATTGGCATGCCCAGCCCCCCTCCTACTCTGCTCACTCTGATGGGCTTGCTGTGGAGCTCTATTCAGTTCCTCAGTCAGCAGGTGAGGCCCTCACCTCCACTGCATGCCTGAGAGCCCACCCACCCTCAAGGCTCATCAATCCCATCTCTTCCAGGACATCTGCCCTCACCACTCTAGTCCCCACTCAGCTCTACTTTCTCTGGTTTCCTTTTACATCATTAGCTGGTACCATGACTGCTTAGGGTTCCCTAAATATTACCTGTGTTTTAGTACCTTTCCCTCACTTCATTGTAAGCATCTGAGATCACGTATAACATTTCTTTTGTGTTCTTCACTTTGCCTATTGCAGTGCAGCTGGCAAGCTTGTTCATGCTTATCATCTCTTCGTCGTTGTGACTGATGGGAATATCAAAAGAGGTCAGGTTGAAAAGGTATCAAACACTGAGAAACAAACTGAATCTGTGTGGGGAAAATAAAATTGGTCCATGTAGATTACTTTTGTATAATCGAGATACATGTTAGGCCAATTATTTTGATGAAGCTGGTCAGCATCATCCTACTAAACTGTAACCATTATTGCAATTTAATTAAACACACATGACAGCATGTAATGCGTATATACCCTGTGCCAGCCTTGGGGTGGGGGAGATCTAGATGAGCCCAAAGTGAATAAACTGTAAGCAGATAATAACAACACTAGGTAGACTATGGGAAAAACTTAATAGTGGTTAAAAAAAAAATTTTAATATATTTTGGCTTATAGTTTATGGAAAAACTCAAGGACTCAGGGCATTGATATAGGATGTAGGAATTTTAAAGGAAGAGGGTAGACCCTCACAGGATAGTGGGGGCTGAGGGGAAGAGTGGAGTAGAGTAATAGTGCTGAGAGTAGCAAACTGCATGGAATTTGGAAGTGCAAATGTTTTTAGAAGGTCATTGGTTATATGCCATTTAGTTGGCACATAAGGTATTGGGAAAAGGGAGGGAGTGGCAGAAAATCTGGATGGGTAAAGAAGGTTCATTGGTAGAAGGCTGTATGGGCTTTAAGGGTTTGGAATTTTCATGCAAGAAAAAGGAAGCCATTGGAAGATTTTGAACAAAGTGCTGATTGCAAATTCTTGCACAATTCTGTGGCATAATTCCCTTTAGGATGTTGTAGAAGTAAAAACCTGGCCTAAGGCAACCAATTTCCTTTTTGCTTGAAATGCTAGACTTGAAAGAAACATGTCATATAAAGCTGAAAACTGTCGAACATCTCAGACAGCCAGGAGTTTGCTCTCTAATGTGTGGGATTTTGCTAAATGTATAATATTTGCATGTTTCCAGCGTTGTCATAGAAGCAAATGGCATGTTTTTGAGAATGTAGCTCTCCTGTGGTGTTTCCTGGCTAGGACAGGATGTACTTTCACTTGGAGGGTTGGATGTCTGGAGCCCAAACTGGGGTGGACTTGTACCTTCCAGAGTTGAAATGATTGGAGTTGAAAGGAGGCCACCATCTCCACCACGAACCATTCTTTCAGTTTTTAACAAGAGGGTCCACTAATGGAAAAGTACACCAGGAAGGCTGAAGTCAAAAGGAATTCATTTTCACCAGCAATTTCATTTGCATTTATTATATTTTTTCAGAATTAATATTTGCTGGAAGTGGAAACTTGTGTTCATTTTCTTTGGATCGTTAAAATGTGTTCATCTGAGCCATAAACAAAGCCAGCCATGCCCAATATCAACTAGAACAACTTGATTAGTGATAATTGCATCACAGCTCTCCTGTGCATTTCACGGAGGCTCATTGGATTACAGTTACTGAAGACAATCTTGGCAGGTAGAGGGGATTAAACAAGTGGTTCTTAGTAGTTTCCAACCTCAGACAGATTTGACCAGAAAAGGTTGCAGTCGTACAACTGCTCTCCCTCAAAAGCATTTCAACACCTCAGCTAAACTGGTGGGGAGAATAGGGTAATAGTTTAATAGTGGTAAATTTTTAAAAGTTTATCTTAGCTATGGTTTATGGAAATACTCCTAAAATCAGGCCCTTAAGACACGATACAAAATTTTGACAGGAAGAGGTAGGACCTTGTAGAGTATTGGGGGATGAAGGAAAAGGTGTAGAATAATAATGCTCCAAGGAGCAAACTGCATAGGATTTGAAAGTATAGAATCAAACAAGCAATTATGTCTGGAGAAAATGTATTGTTACTGTCCAACTTTAAGCATGAACACTTTAAACGTTAAGGAACTAGTGTTACCAATTGGAGTCCCGTGAATTATACTGTGAGAGCTTATTTCTCAGATAACTGATAAATGAAAATCAAATTGAAGAACTCTAATAAGGCAAGGAGAGGTGAAAGGATGGGTGAGAGATGGCCCAAGGGTACATTTTAGAAAGAACCAACCCAAAGAGTCTGGGAGTGTTTCTTGGAATAGAGCAATTTTGAATCTTGACTTTCAGATTCTTAGATGTAAATGCCTCACGTTAGAGCCCCTGAAGTTCAAACCTGACCTAAGACACACCCTCTTTCTGTGTGATCACTGACCCCTTCAATGCTGTGCATGTAGCAGGTGCTCAAAGACCCTTTGCTGAACAAATTTCACAGATACTTCAGCCTCACACATTTAAGTGAATCTGAACCTGAATAAAGAGGTTTCCAAGTCTGCTTAGGGTCCCTGCCCCATTTTCAAAGGGCACAAAGGCTGAATTTCTCTCTTTGTTGATTTGCTTATAGTAGTTATCTGGTTTTTGAATGTTAGTTTGTTTTCCCATGTTTTTGATAAAGCCGAATTGATTGCAAAGGTAAGATAAGAACTTCCTTTCCTCGGGGCTATATTCATTCTTCCAAATTGATCTGGAAAACACTATTATTAGTTTTACCAACACCTAAGAGAACATCTCCCTAATACATTGCTTCTAGGAGACACTGGGAAATTCTTAAGCCTGGGCAACCAATATGAAAGATCTGGAAAGAATCAAGTATAATGAAAATGTCTGAAAGAATTTGTTCTCTTGAGCAAACTAGCCTATTTCTAATAATTTCATCATTTTTATTAACATTATTTCTTTTTTTGAACTTCTAAAACAAATTTGTACCATAGCAATCTCCTCTCCTTGAGGCTTTAGAAATACTACCCACCATCTATGGAGCATGTACTACGTTCTGGCCATTTTGAGCACAGACCTCACTTGACCCTCACAGTAATCCTATGAGAAACGTGCCAGAAACAGAGAATCAGAGAAATTAAAGGAATTGGTCACATCTATTAGGGGATGGAGAAGGGATTTGAACTCAGGGCACCATGAGGCTAAAGCCCATTTTCCAAGCCTACTGTGCTTCTTCTCCAAGGCATGAGAAAACTGCTTTGTATCCCAACACGAAACTGAACTCCATTAAAAATAAGCACATCAGCCAAAGACTTATCTCTCACAGGGTAGATTGTTTGGTGCCTCTCAGAAAATTTCAGCCTAACACCCTGAGATTAGTTAGCCTAATGTCTCTGATCCATGGAGGTCTGTTTAATCCAAGTCACATGTGGGCATTTTGACTCCAATTATAACGTCAGTTCTAAATCTGTTGGTTTGTCACAGAGGCACAAGTTAAAACCCAGGAAAGAATTTGAGCTGTTACTGTTCCCAAGCAGAAACATCCTTGGAAGCTTATCGGAACAGAAGGCCTATCTGAAACCTTGGAGGTTTGCCCAGCCTTGATTTCCTGTCTAACTGAAAGCAGAGAGACCCAGACACGGAGCCAAAAGGTTCGCACTTGTGGGATCAGCAACCGAGATTTGAGGATTTGGACCAGTAAGGCCAGATGCGCCTGCAGCCCGGGCCCTGCCGGCATCGCCACTCCAATGCGCCCAACAATACGAGGAAAAACTGGCAGAAGAAGATACGTGTTATAAATGAAATAACAATACGACGACGCAAACCAGCATCCCAACTGGCAGAGACAGGGAGGCAGATCCCCCCTCACCACCACCACCAGGATAATTTTTATAGATTGTTGTGCTATTTTTGGCATCCCCAAAAGATCTCTTGCTATCTGTGATAATGCTGGTAACTAACAGGTACTGAGCACGCGCCATGTTTGTGATCCTCTACTTCGTACCTTACACATATTATTTCAATGGTGAGTGATTATAATGAAAGTGGCTGAAAAAGCAAATGTGCAGCTTACGGGTTCCTACAGAGGGTTTCCTTTTGGCACAATCTTTGCTTTAAAAAGGTGACAACTCTGTTTTTAGGGCTGCGTGACCTCACCTGCCTGCACTGTTTTTGAGATCCCAGCAGCCCAAGGTCACCTTGAGTCAGGATGCTTTGCTGTTGCTGTGCCACGGCCATGACTGCAGGAATAACCCCATCATCCTATTTCAGGAGGCAGAACCTCTGCCGCATCCAAGGTCCTTCAGCAGATCTTTCCGGCCACCTCCCAGCGATGCTTCCTGCTCTGGCTACACCGAAACCCACAGTCAAATCGTATCTCTTCCCTGTTGAACACCCTCCCTTTGCTTAGAGGAGAAAGGGCAACATCTGTTGGAGAAAGGGGAACTTTTCTTCATGTGTTGTTTTCTTATAAGGGAGGAAGCTTTCCTAGATATTTCATAGGAGACTTCCTGTCTCATTGGCCAGAATATAGTCATGTACCTATTCCTAAATCCAACTTTCACAGGAATGTGACTGCCATGATTATCTTAGATTCATTGGGATCTACCCCTGGAGCTGGGGATGGGGGTGATATCCCCAGAGTCACGTGAGCAGAGGTAGACACTGGAAAAATGGAGGTTGGGGAGGGAGAGCCGAGGGGACCACACGCTGTGTAGCAACCACCAGAGTCCTACACAGGACTCCACATTCCACAGCTGGGACGGTCCTTCCCACCTCTGCTCCAGACAAAATCTTACTTCCCCTTAAGTATCAGTACTCCAGGGCTGAATCCTGCTATTCTTAAGGAAAAGAAATCCATCCCTCTTTATGTTTCCACCCCAGTCTGTACCTACCTCTATTACAGCACTTACTTCCTCCTCCCCCTCCCCCTCCCCCTCCCCCTCCTCCTTCTTTATAGATATCTTCTTTTTACACATATCTCTTCCAGGTAGACTAGGAGCTCTCTGATCCAAAAAAAAAAAACATGTATTATTCAGTGTTGTGTTTCCAGCATCTAGCTGGAATAAAATGTTTCAAGCCAATAAATGTTGGCTTAAAATAATTTCTGAATTTCCTTTATGAAAGTCTGTTTTATCATTACCTAGAATGGAGGGGGCTGGTGGTGTGCAGGCTTGATTTACAAAGTGGGAGAGAAGAAAAGATGACTGTTTTTGGTTCGTTTGTTTGTTTGAATTAATTTTTAACCTGCCTAATTAAAAAAAAAAAAGCATGTAAGGGAGCAGAGGTGCCAGGTGTCACGTACCATGCTGAATGTCACTGTTCCTGTAATCCCCATAGCACACAGGAGAGGGTGGGGTACAGCAATTCAGACCTCATCCGTCTGTGCTCAGTTTCAAAGACTGACATATTTCCTAACTCGCCCAAGGCTCTGGCAGGGAAAATTCAGATCCCTAAACTCAGGTCATTCTAGTGCAGCAATAACCAGCTGGGTTTTCAGCAACTTGGATGGAGCCATCTGTTTTCCCAGCCTACATAAAAATATGCGCAAGAAGGGTGCAAATCAGCAAATCCACAGCTTCCAAGGGACCCAGCTGGGATGAGCCTTCCCTTTGGGGACCACTGAAAGGTACATCCGGCACAGGAAAACAGAGGGCCCGCAGCAAGGCTAAGGGGCCAAGCAAATCCAGACTCTGTCATCCCTTTCCTGCCCTTGCCTAGGACAGAGCCCATCTGGCTCCCTGGCCACGTGGCCATTGTGCTTGTGCAGGGGGCACTAAGGAGCATGCTGAGAGCCCGGAAAATTACCAGCGGCCTCACGCAGTTCCCATCAGGCCACCAGGAACTGGCCACAGAGGAACTCCCTTCTCTGACACTCCTGGATCCTCTGACTGTCTGGTCAACCTCGCATTCTCACATAACGAGCATGGTGAGCCCAGGTGGTCAGAAACAGAGGGGCTTTTTGTGTCCTGTTCTTAGAGAAGAGAGCCCCTTAGCTTTTCCCACATACCGCCCCCCCTCCCCCTCCGCCGCCTTCCATGGCTGCAGCTCCTCCTTTCCTACCACGCCACATCACAGAAGGGAATTTAGAGCCGTATTGGCGCCCCAGCAAAGACAGAGAACAGTGGATTCCACATGAAAAACGGAGTAAAATGGGGGTGCTGTTAGCCAGCCACCCAGGTGCAGGCGGCTTTTGGCAGCCCAGGACCCGGCGGTGATTTAGAAGGGTCTTTCTCAAAGTCATTACAGTTAATTGTCACAGAGTTACAGATTCATTGGTAGGCAAAGAGCCAGCTCCAAATCCCCAGGGAATTTCAGATGGATTAATAAGCAAAGTGGTGTGCATGTAAGGCAGCTGATTCTCTATAAAGAAATGATTTCATTATTTCTTTATCCCTCACTCCTGGATCCCGGGCTTATTACATCCTCTCCTCCACATCTTGGAAGGCATCTGTCCAACAGGGCTCTGGGTCAAGGGAAATTACTGTGTTCCTTGTTTTTAATTTAGCAACACACTTTCACCACGGGATTAGTGCGTTTTTCATGACTTCTGATTCATCTCAGAAAGATGCATTTCAACCTGGTCATCTTCTAGATTCAGTGGTATTTCTCTGTTAAACCGAAATTCTGTGTAGAGACACTGATGCAGTCTTAACAAGATAGCATGAATTGCATCACCACCATTTGCGTATAGAAAGACTGTGCGCAGTGAGGAACCAGAACAGTAGCTTAATTGACATCACACACAGAAACAGGGGATCTGTTAATTAGAGCTGGTGCTGAGCAAAAACGACACATACTGAGCTTTGAGCGTAACTTCCTTTTCCAGTTTCTTTCTTTGATTTTTGTGCTAAGGTCTCTATCATTACTCCTGAGAAGCAGGAATTATCTCAGAAAGTACACTGCTCTTTGGCATCAACCCCTGCTGGTTCACTCTGCCCCACAAACCCTGCTGGTCCAGTGTAGAGGGAGAGAGCTGTGTGTCTGATAAACCCACTCCATCACAAATGGTCGGTGCCTGGAGTCCTCTTTCTTTGCTGCTTGTGAATTTCCATTTCCTCTAAGCCTTCTCTCTGTCACATAGCCCCAAAAAGCACAGGTTAATGAAAAAATGAAGAGCTTGACTTTATAAATGAAACATTCTCTAAAAGAGCAGAAACTAAGTGAACTAATACCTGTGCAGGAAAAAATGTTTTTTATGAGCTGTTTAAGAGTAATGATTCAATGGCCATGTTGCTACTTGAAGATATTTTGATCATTATTGCTATTTCCTATTTAAATTTTCCAGTATGACTGAAGAGCCTGTCATACCAAGTCCAAGCTTCCAGTATTTAAAAATTTCATTAAAATAATATAGAAAAGAATTGACTAGTCAGGTAAGACCTGGGTGGAACAATACTTCATAGCAGGGGTTGGTAAACTTTTTCTGAGGAGAGCCAGAGAGTAAATATTGTATGTTTCATGGGCCATGCAGGTTCTGTTTCAGCTGTTCGACTCTGTCCTTTCTAACACAGAAGCAGTATGCTTACTACATGAATAAATGAGTGTGTCTGTGTTCCAATAAAACTTTATTATAAAAACAAGCCACAGACCAGATTTGACTCATAGGTCATAGTTTGCTGACCTCTGCTTCATAGCAAAGCTCTCATAAATTTTCTTCTTTGGCTAAACAGTGAGTGGGAGCTTGCAAAACCAAAGCCGTTCTGAGGGGATGACACATCCCCACGTGAGATGGTTGCCAGCACACAATAACTGGGTCTCTTCCTTCTACTACTACTACTAATAACTGACAATTTAACAGCTGTTTTCAGCTTAGAAAGTACATATTATCTACTTGAACTGCAAATTCTGTAAGATATCATCATAATGCAGACTGTTTATTACCTTGGACTTCCAGTTCCTGGGAATAGCAGGTAAGTTATCCAGACCAATTATTCTATGGAAAACAACTGAAAATGCAGAATAAAGCACAAAAAGCATCAACCTAAGAGCATCCAAGAGCTAACAAGGTAGGAAGCAACTACCAGATTGATATGGAGACAAAAATATTGGATTGGCCAAAAAGTTCGTTCGGTACCAGCTTTTGGGGAAAACCCGAATGAACTTTTTGGCCAGCCCAATATTAAGCAATCTCAGAAGCAACTTTTGCCCTGATAATATTTGCTGATCCTGGAAAACTGAACTTTCTTTTTGGTGGCTTCATGGAGTGATCAGGACAGAAATCAAAGCCTAGGGCCTGTACGAGTTAGAAAATCTACTAAGAAATCACTATTATAGTAAACTTGAACATCAAAGGAATAACCCCTGTGGTAGAAGAAAGCCAGAAGTGAAACACCCTTCTTGCAAATAAGCAGGTAAATTTCACATCCCCAGGTGGATCAAGGACCCTCAAGACTTGAACTTGGCTTAAGGTGATAGTTCCTCCAGACGGCTCTCAGAAGCAACTATCAATCATATCTGGAAGAAGATACATATAGCTTATTGTGGGCCTGAAATTACTCCTACAAACAGTTTTCCAAGTACAAGAACCTAGCATATAGTCAAGAAAATTAGCTAACAATAAACAAAGCATCAGGATGTCAACTAAAAACAGATTTGCCAATACTTTAGCTATTAGAGTTGTCAGAGACAGGTTAGAGAGTAAAAGTATTTACTATTTTTAAAGGGAAAAAAAGGAGTAGGTTTGATAGCAGAAAATCACAAAAATGACAGCATAAATTTTTCTTTTCCTTTTTTTTTTGTTGTTGTTTAGTTTGTATTTCATAATCATAAACTTAACTTTTTAATTCAGCTACACTTGGAGGGGAATAAGGAAAATATGGAACCCAAAGCAGTGAGAGCACAAAGATTATAGGATATTTCAAGCAGATGGGGGTGAAGGGGTTCTCTCCCAAGCTATGGCAGGAATGGTCTGGTGGTTAAGATAAAACACAAGTCACATTTATTAGGTTTGTCCACAGTCAGCAATGGTGATCTTCTTGCTGGTCTTGCCATTCCTGGACCCAAAGCACTCCATGGCTTCCACAATATTCATGCCCTCTTTCACCTTGCCAAAGACCACATGCTTGCCATCCAACCATTCAGTCTTGGCAGTGCAGATGAAAAACTGGGAACCATTTATGTTGGGGCCAGCATTTGCCATGGACAAGATGCCAGGACCCGTATGCTTCAGGAGGAAATTCTCATCATCAAATTTCTCCCCATAGATGGACTTGCCACCAGTGCCATTATGGCATGTGAAGTCACCACCCTGGCACATAAATCCCGGAATTATTCTGTGAAAGCAGGAACCTTTATAACCAAAGCCTTTCTCCCCAGTGCTCAGAGCATGAAAGTTTTCTGCTGTCTTTGGAATTTTGTCTGCAAACAGCTCAGAGGAGACGCAGCCCAAGGACTCACTGTCGATGGCCATGTCAAAGAACACGGTGGGGTTGACCATGGCTAGGTTGCGTGGGAGGCTCCGGGGTGGCGGCGTCTGCAAGGCCATAAATTTTTCTTTAAAGAAGCAACTGAACATCTACAAAGGGAGTCCAACTCGAGGATGGAAGATGCCTTAGAGGACTGGGGCAGGGAGGGTGGGGGGGACTCGAGGGGGGGGGAGTCAAGGAAGGGAGTGAATACGGGGATATGTGTATAAAAACAGATGATTGAACTTGGTGTACCCCCAAAAAAATAATAAATAAATAAATTAAATTAAATTAAAAAAAAAAGAAGCAAATGAACATCTAAAAAGAGAAAGTTAAGCAACTAAAATTTTAAAGCTTAATAGAAGTTTTGAATAGCAGATTAGACATACTAGAAGAGAGAATCAGATATCTGTAGCCCCATATTTGCAGAAGAGGTGCCCAATATCCCATAATTAGCAAGTGCTCAAAAGTGATGTTTATCTCTTTGTAAGAAATCCCACTACCTTTTCAATATGTGGCCAACTTTGTGGTAATATGCGTTTATATTACTAAGGGAGAGGGGAAAACATGTTCTCTTGCCCAACTTAACCTGATCATTTTCAATCCAGTTTTGGAACCCCATTCTGCCTCCTAAAAACAAATTCCCCATCAGGTCACCAAGATATTGATCTCTTTGTCCTGTCTAGGAATTTTGTTCTTGAGATCAATTCACTTGATCTGCCACAATGGAATTCAAGTTCTTAAGTTCTTACCTTTAGTTTCAGTTTGTTCTAGATAAGAAAATGAAAAAATGACAGCCTGCTACCCATCAAAGGACTCTTGTGTTTAATAACCAAACATAAACAAAGTTGGGAATTGAGAAAAAAGCAATGAAAGAAGTGTTAATATAGAATTTCTTTGTCTAAAATTATTTAAAAGTCTATCCATTTTGAGTTTATTTTTGTGTATGGTGTTAGGAAATGTTCTAATTTCATTCTTTTACATGTAGCTGTCCAGTTTTCCCAGCACCACTTATTGAAGAGGCTTTTTTCCATTGTATTGCCTTGCCTTCTTTGTCAAAGATAAGGTGCCCATATGTGTGTGGGTTTATCTCTGGGCTCTGTTCTGTTCCATTGATCTATATTTCTGTTTTTGTGCCAGTACCATACTGTCTTGATCACTGTAGCCTTATAGTATAGTTTGAAGTCAGGGAGCCTGATTCCTTCAGCTCCATCTTTCCTTCTCAAGATTGTTTTGGCTATTCAGGGTCTTTTGCATTTCCATACAAATCATAAAATTTCTTGTTCTAGTTCTGTGAAAAATTTCATTGGGATTGTGTTGAATCTGTAAATTGCTTTGGGTAGTAGAGTCATTTTCACAATGTCGATTCTTCCAGTCCAGGAACATGGTATGTCCCTCCATCTATTTGTATCATCTTTGATTTCTTTCATCAGTGTCTTAAGTTTTCTGCATACAGGTCTTTTGCCTCCTTAGGCAGGTTTATGCCCAGGTATTTTATTCTTTTTGTTGCAATGGTGAATGGGAGTGTTTCCTTAATTTCTCTTTCTGATCTTTTGTTGTTAGTGTATAGGAATGCTAGAGATTTCTGTGCATTAATTTTGTATACTGCTACTTTACTAAATTCATCAATTAGTGCTAGCAGTTTTCTGGTAGAGTCTTTAGGGTTTTCTATGTATAATATCATGTCATCTGCAAAGAGTGACAATTTTACTTCTTTTCCAATTTGGATTCCTTTTATTTGTTTTTCTTCTCTGATTGCTGTGGCTAACACTTCTAAAACTATGTTGAATAATAGTGGTGAGAGTGGGCGCCCTTGTCTTGTTCCTGTCCTTAGAGGGAATGCTTTCAGTTTTTCCCCACTTAGAACGATGTTGGCTGTTGGTTTGTCATACATGGCGTTTATTATGTTGAGGTAATTTCCTTCTATGCCCACTTTCTGAAGAGTTTTTGTCATAAATGGATGTTGAATTTTGTCAAAAGCTTTCCATGAGAGGGTTAGATCCAATGGTAGTCCCACTGCTCAGAGAGAGGGCTATGTAATCCTATAGTCGGACAGCCCTGGACACTGCTCTTAGCCTGATGCTCCCAAGGTCCCCTCACCCCTTTTGTAACTAACTTCACTGTGGCTGAACTCTGCCCAGATGCCTTCACAGGGATCACAAAGACTTGACCAAATCAATAGGATTAAGTTTTTTTGGCTTCCAATAATAGACTAGAGTCCAAATTACCCCTGTCCTAATTTTGTGTTATAGTTTTCATAAATTGTAATTCTCTGTGTATTTTAAGCCCCACAAAACTCTCAATATGCACTGTATTTAGCATCTGCTTTCTTCTATTGCTCTTCGTTCCTTTTGGGATTTCTGAGATAACTTTCCTCTTGTCCAAAGAATTCCCTTTAGCATTCCTCTTAGTGTGGTTCTCCTGGTGATGAATTCTGTTTTTATTTGGCTAGGAAAACATTTATTTCACTTCCACATTTGAAAAATATTTTCACTGGATACTCAGTTCCCAGGTTGACATCTTTGTTTTTTCCTTTGCACTTTGGAGACATTGTTGCATTGTCTTCTGGCTTTTGTTTCTCTTTTGAGAAAATAGTTACCAGTTTGATTGATGCTCCTTTAAAGGTAATAAGTCAGTTTTCTCTGGATGTTTTTAAGATTTTGGTTTGCAGAAATTTTACACTAATGAGCCTAATTGTGACTTCTTTTGTTCTTATCCAGCTTGGAGTTTGTAGCACTTCTTTGATATCTTTCATCAGTTCTGGGGAAAAAATCCCAGCTATTATTGTTCTCAGATGTTGCTTCTGCACTATCATCTCTCTCCATTACTACTGTGACTCTAGTTTTATGTATGTTGGCTCTTTTCTCCATGTTCCCTGTATCTCTTATGTGACTTTCTGCATTCTTCAACCTTTTGCTCTCCATCCTTCAATCTGAATATTTTAACTGATTTATCATCCAATAAACAAATCTTCCTTTGTTATGTCCAATGTATGATTAAACCTTCTATTTAGATCCTAATTTCAGTTATTACATTTTTCAGTTGTGGAAATTCCATTTGATGTTTTTATAGGCTTTAGTTCTCCAGTGAAATTCTCCCTCTTGACATCTATTTTTCTTGAATATATTAATCAGGTTTTTAAAAAATCCATGTCTCATACTCCTAATATATAGGTTAACTATGGATCTGTTTCTATTGTCAGATTGTGTTCAGAATTCTGTTTCTTGGTATGTCTAGTAATATTTTATTGACTGTACAACATTGTTTATGAAAAAATTGTAGATGTTCAGGATGATGTTATCTTCCTCCAAATGAAATTTATCCTATCCTCTGGAAGACAGCTATAGTAGCAAGCAACCTGTAGTCTCTGTAAGTCTTTATATACCTCTGGCATATCAACTGAGAACCTAGGATATCTACAGGTGAAACCAAAGATAGACACCAGTTAGATCCATTAAACTATAACTTGCTTAATAAATAATAAACTGTAACCTGCCTTCAATAATTGAGCTCACTGCAATTGTTTTTACAAGAACTTACATATCCGCCAAGCCTCACGCAGCCTAAACAATGAGATGTTTGCCCAAGTTGTTTTTCAGGAACTTGGAGTCAGCTGTGACCAGTTCAAGCTCCAGCTGGTTAAGACTGGTTGGGACCACCAACCCATCAACTGGGAATGTGCTAGTGTCCGATTCATGATCTTTTGATGTCAGAGGGCCCAAAACTTCACCCTCAGAACATGCTAACACTACCATTTCTTGAATATGCATCCCATGAAGAAGCATGGATCTTAGCTGTGTCTGCACAGAACAATCACCTCACCTTTTTCTTACCCCAAATCACCTTTCCTCACCATGCCTCAGACCACCCTGCTTCTTTATCCCATAAATATTCCAAGCCCCTTACGTTCGGGGAGGCAGATTTAAGGTTTGTTCTCCTGTCTCCTCGCTTGGCTGCCTCATGAATAAACCTTTTCTCTGCTGCAAACCTCAGCATCTCAGCGTTTGGCTTGGTGCACATCAGGCAAATGAGTCTTTTGCTGGAATGTGAGAAGTGCTCCTGAGCAGACCCTGAGCTCTAGTTTTTATCTCCTCATGCTCCTGAGACTGCTCTACACTCCTTTTTGCTTTTAACCTGTTTTCTGCTTGACTTTTTAGCCTCTTGCTCGAACCCCTTAAGAATTTAACAAATGCATCTAGATGAACACCAGAGTATCCTCTGCACTAGTGGTCTCCAAATTTTTGGCACCAGGGACTGGTTTCACGTAAGACAATTTTTGCACGGATGGGGGTGGGGGATGGGGATGGTTCAGGCGGTAATGCAAGCGATGGGGAGTAATAGGAAGTAGCAGATGAAGCTTTGCTCTCTTGACCACCACTCACCTGCTGTGCAGCCTGGTTCCTAACTGGCTGTGGACAAATTGTGGTCTGTGGCCGGGGGCTGGGGACCCCTACTCTACACCTCTCTTGTGTCAGGAGATCTTGGCCTCAGGTGCTATCTCCCCAGGCAGTCCTGAACTCCACTTTTTGTTTCCCTGGCTGTGTGAGACTGCTGAAAGCTCTCATGGATTCTCTGCCTCTTAGCATCTACCTTCTGCCCAATTCTCAGCTTTACCTTCTGTGCCAAGAACTGGCAATTTCCCTGAATGTGGCACAGAGAATACTGGACTTACCTTAATGCGTTTCTCTCTTTCTGGGATCTTGACTCCCCGAGTCCTGGATATTTTGGCTGCTCTTTGATGTTTTATAAAAATGTGTATTTTGGGGTTTTTTTTTATCACCACCCCTAGATGTCATTTCCTATTTTAACCACATCTCTTGCTATACTTTCTAGTATCCTTTGTGTTTAAATGGGATATATTTTTTAATTTTTTAAAATTTATTTATTTACTGGCTGCGTTGGGTCTTCGTTGCTGCATGCCGGCTTTCTCTCGTTGCCGTGAGCGGGGGCTGCGCTTTGCAGCAGTGTGCAGCTTCTCATTGCGGTGGCTTCTCTTGTTGTGGAGCACAGGCTCTATGCGTGCGGGCTTCAGTAGTTGCATCACATGGGCTCAATAGTTGTGGCTAATGAGCTCTAGATCACAGGCTCAGTAGTTGTGGCACATGGGCTTAGTTGCTCTGTGGCATGTGGGATCTTCCTGGACCAGGGATCACACTCATGTCCCCTGCATTGGCAGGTGGATTCTTAACCACTGTGCCACCAGGAAAGTCCCTTATTTTGTGTTCTTATATGGACTTTCTAGGTGTTTTCAACAGGAGACTTGATATGCTGTGTGATACTCCGTTGTAGTCAGAAGTAGGATAATCTTCCAATAATAGAAGCATAAAATTTTTCTCTCTCTGCTTTCATCTTCTTCTTTTGTCAGGTACAAGAAAATTAGGCTCTAGATTCCTTCTCAGATGCATTAGAATCTTCTTCCAATACCACTTAAATATCTTATAGCTTCATTACTTTAGGGCTAAGCTTGCTTTGTTCACATTTCTGAATATGCCCAGACCTTCAATAAGACAATGTATCTGTCACATGTTTCCTGAGGTGTGGGCTTCTAGTTCAATGTCTGGGAAGACATAGTTCCCTAATCTTTCTTTTCAAGCTTCAGGTTAATCTCTGCTAACTTTTAAATTTCTCTAATTTAGTGAGGTTCTTCCTGCTGTTTAGAGATGGAGTTTCCTTATTTATCCTGCAAACATTTACTTGGCCTCATTATTTTCTTGGTCCTTTGCTTTCTGGGCCTATACTTTTGTTACAAAACACCTCAAAAGGAGGAAAATGTGAAACATTTCTATGTCAGTCTGTTCATATATGCCCATTGCTATTCTTCCCTTTTTCTGTGACTCTTTTAAAAAATATCTTTTAACTATATTTAGAATCCATCCAGTGAAGCTCATTTATTATAATCCCATTAGTCATTATTAAATCAATTAAAATATATCATTCAGTAGACATTATATCGAGCCTCATTTAAAATGCATATGTTGGAGCCATAATGGATTACTGTGTTGTCAGAAATGGCGGGTCTTCATCTGTTGCTGATAAAGATGAAACTGTTTTTTGAAAAGTAAAAGCCATCTGCAGCTGCTTTGAAAGTCAGTTGACATTTTGTTAATTAGCACTTATTTACAGTAGTTGAATAACAATATCAAACTACAATAAGGAATGAGCAGTTAACATTAAAAAAAAGGCAGGTGACATTAAGTTTCATCATTTGGCATCAAGTTAAAAGCAAAAATTCTTTCAGAGACTAAAAGGGGATTCATTGAAGTCTGTTAAAATGGAAAATAAACTAGAAAGTGGAATGAGAGAGTTCGGAGAAGTGGGGTTAAGGTGTGGCTCTTGGGTCTTAGAATGGAACAGATGAGCCAACCACTAGCTGAGTAGCCAGTGAAGCAAAAGGGGAGGATAAGAAGTAGACAAAATTATTTCCTTATTTAGTGGCTTTTTAACACAAGTCAAATTATCCCTGGAATTTTGGCAGTCAGCAGATTCCAAATGACTTGATGACCTAAGTAAGAAGTCACATTCAACTCAGTTCAGGTCCTGAACTGTTACCGTCAGCCTCTGGACATGAAGCAGTCAGGGAGTGAGGGGAAAAGAGAGGAGCTGATTTTATCAGGAACATTTTGATATATTAAAATTAGACATCAGGGAAAAAATGCCCACAGTTTTGACTTCTTGTTGCTTTCTTCACTCCCTATGACTCCTAGAAATATGAAAGTCAGAACTAAAAATGACTGAGATATTTTCATAAAAAATAGCCAATGCTATGTTGCCAAATTTCCAGGTGATTTTTTTTTAGCTCTTTATTGGAATATAATTGCTTTACATTGTTGTGCCAGGTTTTGCTGTACAACAAAGTGAACCAGCTGTATTTATACATATATCCCTGTATCCCCTCCCTCCCGCAACTCCCTCCCACCCTCCCTACCCCACCCCTCTCAGTCATCACTTATCATCAAGTTGATCTCCCTGTGTTATACAGCAGCTTCCCACTAGCTATCTATTTTACATTTGGTAGTGTATATATGTCAATGCTACTCTCTCACTTCATCCTAGCTTCAGGTGATCTTAATGTTATCAATAAAAAAAGAAATCACAATTTCACCATAATCCATAGAGAAGGACATTTACCACTTCTGTATTCATCCCCTATAATTGTCACTAACACTAAATATTTGTTGAAGAAGGAGAAAAAATAAATTATTCTGCTATTTTATCTTTTAGCAATGTTAACGTGCTTTTTTATTTTATTTTTTCTTTATTTTAGCTGCATTGGGTCTTTGTTGCAGTGTGCGGACTTTCTCTAGTTGCAGTAAGTGGTGGCTACTCTTTGTTGTGGTGTGCAGCCTTCCCATTGAGGTGGCTTCTCTTGTTGCAGAGCATGGGCTCTAGGCTCTCAGGCTTCGGTAGTTGTGGTGCACATGCATAGTTGCTCCACAGCACGTGGAATCTTCCCAGACCAGGGATTGAACCCGTGTCCCCTGCATTGGCAGGCAGATTCTTAACCACTGTGCCACCAGGGAAGCCCAGGAATGTTAATGCACTTTCTAACACAGAGGTCCAAAGTGTGTAAACTTCTGTATTCATATACAGAGCTGTGTCCTGCTTTTTCTTTCTTAAAAAATGCTGGCTTTGCCTCACAGTTTCTATACTCTGTAGCGTGGTTTTCTTCCAGGAGTGCAACAAAACAAAACATTGCCAGTAAACAGCTAATGACTTCCATGATTGTAAGCATGCAAACAGCTATGCATTTGTGGAACTAGAGATCCATCCTCTCATAGTTCTGCAAGTTTGGTATGATTTTCCAAGCCAATCATGATTGCTACTCTGTGAAATAGGATAGATAAGTAGTGATCTGGGAGACTGCCTCTCAGTACTGGCAGAATCTGCAATTCTGCCTATCTTAATGATCATGTACAAATTAGGAATACCAATACAGAACATTTTAACAGAAAAAAAATGCATCAACTTTTCCATTCTCCATCTCATTCCAGTCAAGTGACACCAACGGACCAGCTCTGACCAGGAGTTCAAAACTAGTTTTCTAACCGCCCCCCACCCCCCGCATTTACGGACAAGCAATTGATGAGAGACCGTAAAGGCCAGTTACTCAGAGAATTTTCACGCCACTGAAGCCAATAATTGTAGCTTAAAAAGAAGTGGTGGCTTTATATGTTAATTATTAATCTCACTTTCAGCAGACGTGTCCTAAATCTGCCCAGCTCCCCCGTGGCTTCAGCCAGGTGAACTATGTCCCTTGTTATGCATGCAGAATGCTAGTAAATAAAATATTCGTACTATAAAGTATTTCTTTTATACATATGATTAGCTAAGATACATCACTTTTCCTAAAGATTTGACATACGGAGATTTAAAAAACAAAAACAAACAAACAAAAAACAACCAGCCTAAAGTGTGATATGGTGACAGGGTACCCTCTTATTTTGTTCCCTGGGTCTCCATTTGGTATTAATATTCCAGTTACCTTTTCACTTCAAAGCATGAAAAAGTTTAATTTTTTTATTAAACATTTCCCTTCCTTACCAGTAACATCATTTGAGATCAAGATAGACCTGAACTTGCCTACCCTTGTTCTCACACAGGAGACCGGTGTGAGGATCTTTTTCATGGGGAATTACCAACCGTTTCATACTAAATCAAATTGTGTCAGGCACTCTAATGTATATCATCTTCTTTAATGGAATCCAATCCTTCAGTAATCTTATAAATTAAGCATTGTTATTCCCATTTTATGTGTTAGGAAACTGAGGCTCACAGAGGTAAAGAGAAGGAGTTCAAAGTGACGCAGCTGAAAGCAGCTAATGACAAATCAAACCTCATTCCATGATTCCAGTGCCAGTGCTCTTTCTCTCTCAGAATATTTGGCTCATTTTGTGAAGACAATCAGAAAGATAATTGTTATTATTAAGATGATGCCCTTAACCCTAAGTTTTTAACACAATTTTGAGCCATATTGACTTTTATTTGAATTGGACCTTTTTTCTATTAAAAATCAAAACTAATGCCAAATGCACCGTTATCATTAGAACATCCAGAAAAGGCTGGCGTAGTCTCCTGTTTCACCTTTTGCCAGTTTAGGAATAAATTTGGCATATCTGCTATGAAGCTTTCAAATTCAGACCTCAAAGGAGGTAAGAAACCCAAAATGATCTCTGGAAGTTAACAGAAACTTTCTTAGCCTGCCATTGATTATCCATCTCTCTTGTTTCGCTGGGGACCATTTCTTCCTGCTTTCTCTTCCCACAACCCAGCAGTGTTTGCTTTTTCTTAGATGCTGCTATGTATGGAGTTATGAGTATTTCCAACTCAGTGAAACCTAGCCCTTTAAAGAAAGTACTGCGTAGAAGAGAAAGTGGGCTTTGTCACGACCAGACTTGGCATCAAATTCTTTATCTGACAAAGAATAGACTGTAAGAATAGGCAACTAGTGACCTCTGAGCCTTGGTTTCCTAATGATATTTGCCCTACAGAGTTTTTGCTGAATGAGAGAACATTAACCTAATATCTGAGATAACAGGAACTCTTTACTGTAAAAATGCTCCATTTCCCTGTGTTAGTTCATCTAGAGGTGGCTTGTTTTCTATGAAGCAATTTTCTCCATTGTTGCTCTTTCTGGCCTGGACAGGTGATTTTATTATTATTATTATTATTATTATTATTGTTATTATTATTGTGGTGGTGGTAGTGGTGGTGGTGGTGGTTGTAAAACCCACATAACATAAAATTTACGTTTTAACAATTTTTAATTCTACAGTTCAGTGGTATTAAGTACATTCACATTGTTATACAATCATCACCACCATCCATCTCCAGACCTTCTTCATCTTCCCACACTGAACCTCTGTACCCACGACACAGTAACTCCTCATCACTTCCTCCCATCAGCCACTGGCAACCATCATTTTACTTTCTGTCTCTTCGAGTCTGGCCACTCTAGGTACATCATGTAAGTGGAATCTCACAATATTTGTCCTTCTTTCCCTCAGCACAATGTCCTCAAGCTTCATCCATGTTGTAGCATATGTAAGAATGTGCTTGCTTCTTAGGGCTGAGTAATACTCCATTGCATGCACGACCCCGTTCTCCTTATACATTCGTCTGGACTGATAATTTTGCTAGTGTGGATGCTTGGGCAAAAATGTGACTGAGACCATCTTCTTTCAGAGAGGATATGTAGCTCATTCTGGGGGTTGAAGAGTTTGAAGAACAGAGGACCCCCCCCCCAGGAACACTAGTGTGGGGTGGGTTGTCCTCAGCACACACCCCCCCCCACTTTCTCCTCTTTATGATGCAGTACTTTTTGCTTATCATCCTTTCCTGCCTCTGTATTCGGTGTCATTTAAATAGCAATGGCCTAAATGAGGAGTTTGGGATTAACACACTACTCTATATAAAATAGATAACCAACAAGGACCTACTGTATATCCAGGAAACTATACTCAATATTTTGTAGTAAACTGTAAAGGAAAAGGGTCTGAAAAAGAATATATATATTGATACACACAAACACACACACACACACACACACACGTATAATTGAATCACTGTGCTTACACCTGAAACTAACATGGCATTGTAAATCAACTGTACTTCAATTAAAAACAAATAGTAAAAAAATAAAAAAAAATAAAAAAAAATAAAAAAAAATAAAAAATAAATAGTAATGGTCTAACCCAAACCGTAAACTCACACTTTCATTCTGACGCTAAATGAGGCAGCCACCCACTGTGAGGACAAGGTAAATAATATTTACTTTGAATTTAAAAAATCTTCCCGAAGCAAAGCTTGGCTATTGATGGCTCAGGATTTTTATGGCTGTGAGAATAGGAAAGGATCCATTTTTGTTCGTCTGTTTCCTGTCTCCCTTCTCTCCTTCCTCTCTATCTTTCTCTCCCTTGCCCCTCTTTCATTTCCCACCCTCGAGATATTTCTTTTGCTATCATAATACATTTGAGTCTGTGTTGTTTCTCTGAAATGACTATGAAGAAACAGTACTAGCCTAACTAATTTTCAAGTTCAAAAATATTCCTAAGAAATTCTCCCTTTTTTATTCATTTCATTTTGTATCTCTAGATCTCCAAATCTTAGGAGGAAGAGAATAGTGAAACACTAAATACCACAGCACAATATTGTGTCATTTGATAGGAATTTGAAATAATGGAAAATCTGGTACAAATACAATCCATTTACACCAAACTTCCCGGTTTGTCCTCAAGACATATATCTTTTTAAAGAATTGTTTCAACCCCAAACCCACTGTAGGTAAAAAGAGCACACGGAACATTCATCTTTCTCTTTAGAAAATGAAGAAACATAAATCGATCTTGGTTTCTTGCCTTCAGAACACTGAAAAATCACTGTGGAAAATGTGTGTTCTTCCCAACCTAGGCAGCTCTCTAATTCTCTCTTTAAAAAAGGGAATGAGTGATTTTGATCAGAAGCTCTTTAAAGCCCAACTCCCAAAGCAAAACTTTTTATAATCAAACTGTTCCTAGAAACACGTCTACCACAAACACTGAATGGTTTGGTGCCGTAACAAGAATTATAGAATTTTAGAGATGGAAGGATCTTGGTGGATGCTTCTCTTCTAGTTCACAAAATGGAAGAGGTAGTGCCATACGAGTAGGGACTGTGGCTTGTGTGACCCATGATCTCTGTAGGATGCTAGGAGTGGGATCAGGGTATTCGGGCAGCACAAAGGTGGAGGAAAGAAAGGGACAGAGAGGGAGGGAAGGGGAAGAACAGAGAAAACAAGGGAGGGAGGAAGGAAAAAGGGACAGGAAGGTAAGTAGTATTTATTACATTTGTATTATTTTTGGCCAAGAGCTTTTACTGTTTAGATTAATTGAATTATCTCAGCAAAACACTATTAAAGATATTCCTCTCCCACATTTAGAGTTGAAGTTTAAGTTCAAAGAATGTAAACTTATCTATTGGAGAAAGGAGACATTGATACAAAAGGCAGAATTCCTCTTCTTTAATTTTTTTTATTTTTATTTTTTTTAATTTATTTATTTATTTTATTTATTTGTTGGCTGTGCTGGGTCTTCGTTGCTGCACACGGGCTTTCTGTAGTTGCTGAGAGCAGGGGTTACTCTTTACTGTGGTGCGCGGGCTCCTCATTGTAGTGGCTTCGCTTGTTGTGGAGCACGGGCCCTAGGCGCATGGGCTTCACTAGTTGCGGCACATGGGCTCAGAAGTTGTGGCTCATGGGCTCTAAAGCACAGGCTCAATAGTTGTGGTGCATGGGCTTAGTTGCTCCGTGGCATGTGGAATCTTCCCAGGACAGGGCTTGAACCTGTGTCCCCTGCATTGGCAGGCGGATTCTTTACCACTGCGCCACCTAGGAAGTCCAAGAATTCCTCTTTTTTAAAAGATTTATTTATATATTTATTTATTTATTTTTATTTAGGCTGCGTTGGATCTTCATTGCTGTGTGCGGGCTTTCTCTAATTGTGGCAAGCAGTGGTTTCTCTTGTTGCAGAGCACAGGCTCTAGGTGTGTGGGCTTCAGTAGTTGCAGCGTGTAGGCTCAGAAATTGTGGCACACAGGCTTTGTTGCCCCATGGCATGTGGGATCTTCCTGGACCAGGGCTCAAACGCACGTCCCCTGCATTGGCAGGCGGATTCTTAACAACTGCACCACCAGGGAAGTCCCAGAACTCCTCTTGAAGGGAACGCAGGGTGAGAGAAAGGAGAGAGGATGTGTGTGACAGACCCACCCTTATTAAATGGTTCCTACTTTGACTACTGTACTGTAATGAAGATATTATAGCCATGCCCATGAGTTACACAGACCCTGAATTAATATTGACTGAAATTAATTTCCCCTTCTTTGTCAGATATGGCACATGAAAAGGTGATAGTAGGATTTATAATGTTTTCCTGTCTACACTTTCTACTATACCACTAATGTCTCTGTGAACCCCTCACCAATTGCAGTACATAGTATATTATAGAAACATAGGAGGAAATGGCCTAATGTGAATATATAATGCTAAAAAGGAGGAAAACATGACTTTGATCCAAAGAGTGTTTGTACCCCAAGATGTGAGTTTTGGTTATTCTGATTTCAGCTCCTAGAACAATGGGTGCTACGCCCAACTGGGCTAATAATTCATTTCAGGAGAAGAGAAAAGACCCCTGAAGCACCCTGTGTCTGATTTGTAAGCAAGCCTTTACTGACACATTATTTAAATAATTTAGGAAGAATGAAGAGCTCTCAAATTCACCAGCGTCTCTGACCTCAAGGCACATAAATCTCTCTTTAGCGTCTTAAATGTAATGTTCTGAGGCTTCAGGCAGACTTCTCTGGCAAGTCATTTAACTTCTGCGTGTCTCAGTTTCCTCCACAATAAAATGAAAAAGTGAGGCTGGTCTCTAGGGCACATGTCAGCTCCAGCTTTCTGGGCTCCTGTGATTCCCTATGTGTGGAGTGGTGCCTGTGTACAGAATATTGGATTCACTCTTGAATTTTCTGTACCAGTGGAAAGATTTATACACTAATTTCCATCACCATCATCATCATTCCAGTAATTTTCACAGAGTATGCTAAGAATTATTTCTATTTCTGATTCTCACTATAATCTTTAAAATAGGCATTATTACCTCTAATATACTGATGTAGAAATTGCACTAGTTCAAGTTATTCAATATTAGTGATTAATTTTGGTTTGCTGCAGTAGTGCTGTAGGATATTTTCAAAATTGATTTGCCAAAAAAGATTTTTGTTTGTTTGTTTGCTTTTTTTTTTTTTGCTTAATTCTTTTTCTTCATTTAAGATTACTTCCTGAGGCTAGACTCACAAAGAATAACTGTATTTTCAAAATTACGAAGGACAGCTCATCTTCAAAGCAGCAGGAATCTCTATCTATCAGGCAGCTCCTAAATTTAACTTCCCACAAACAGAATGGACCTCTTCTTCCTTGGTGTCCTTTCTGGACCCTGAACGTATTTCTGTCATAGCACCTGTAAGGCTTTATCTAATTTAATCTCTACATGCCAATCTCTCCTTCCCAGCTTCTACCTGTGAATCCCTAAGCTGATTACTTTTGTCTTTATTGGAAGAGAATTTTTTTATCTTTATTGTTCCATCAGTTCAGTAGTACCTGATATATAATAGGCACATAAAAAATCTTGACTGAGTGAATGAAACGTTGATAAATTAGCTTTCACGGTATTGTGTAAATTTAAACTACAAGCAAAAAATGTTTGTGTTTTATCTTTTCCCCATTTGCATCAGTGTGGTGGGCTGGCAGGGAAAATGCCCTCAGTCACTCTTTCCTTTCCTGGGCGCCACACTCTCTATAAAACATTCTTGTAAGTACTTTCCCTTCTAGTTCTCTCTGGTCTATTTAACTTTAAACCATCTAGCTCTGATGTCCTGAGTTTCTGCTTCATCCCTATCCTGTGTCCTCCCTCTTCACCTATTGCCTTATTATTGGCAGCCAGTTGGATGGTTAAGTAGTTGCTCTACAGTTTCCACTGACAAGATTATAAACATTGGAGATGAAGATGATTACCATGATTTGTCGTTTTATATTGTTATTACCTGATCAATGCTAGCAATAGATTAGTTACTGGCTCTCTGCTGGAGTAGGCTATAATGTACCTCTTGTCTCTCCTTTTTGCCTACATACTTGTGATGGTTAATTTCACATGTCAACTTGACTGGGCCATGGGATATCCAGATGCCTGATTAAACATTATTTCCAGGTTTGTCTATGAGGGTGTTTCCAGAAGACATTAGTATTTGAGTCAGCGGCTTGAGTAGAGCAGATGGCCCTCCCCAGTGTGGGTGGCCATCAGCCAGTCTGCTGAGGGCCTTAATAGAATATAGAGTCAGAGGAAGGTTGGATTCACTGTCCCCTGCCTGAGTGCTTGAGTTGAGAGGTTGGTTTTCTCCTGCCCTCAGTGCTCCTGGTCCTCAGGCCTTCAGACTACATTGCCTGCTTTTCTGGGTCTCCCACCTGCAGCCAGCAGATTCGGGGACTTCTCAGCCTCCATAATTGCATGAACCAACACCTCACAATAAATCTCTCTGGGATATATATATTATTTATATACACACGCATATATATGTATATGTGTAATACATATATACACCCTCTATTGGATACATCTAAACTTATTTTTCCATCAGTACTCTTTCTTAGCTTATATCCTCAATTTGTTGAGGAGCACGTCTTCAAGTAACTTCCTAAGAAGAGTACATGGGAGGTAGATTTTCAATGTACTGGTATATTTGAATATGTTTTATTATTGGATTGATCATTTGGTTGAGCATTCTGCTCTAGATTGAAAAAAAATTTCCCCCATACTTCAAAGACATTGGTCCATTTTATTTTAGCATCACTGTTATTGTTGAACAATTTGATTCCAATCTGTATCTACCCATTTGTGTGTGCCCTCTCTCCTACCGCTCCCTTTCTGCCCCCACTGCTGGAAAACTTATGACCTCACATCCAGAATTTCACACAGGTATGTCTAGGTGTGTATAATCACTCGCTAACCCTTCTTGGCATCCAGTAGGCTCTTTTTTAAAAGGAAATGTGTGATTCTCTTGTGTCTCAGATGTCACCATCTGACCACCCAACTGTTTTTGTTGATAGCACAAACCAATCTCTAAAATACGGAACAACTCCCTTACCTACTGTTCCTCTTCCATCACTAGAATGTAAGGTCCAAGACAGCAGGGATTTTGGTCTTTTTTGATCCCTATTGCATGTCAAGAACTGTGCCCAGCATTCAGTGGGTATTTAATAAATACTTGTTAAATAAATCTTTGTTTCATATTTAAGAAAGAAGCAATAAAAGCTGCATCTGCATATGTAGGTCTTGTCAACTGGCAGACTTCACTTTAGATTGAGTATATGGGCAGCTGTCCGTCAGCGAGCCAGCCATTACACTGGGATCTCTCAGGTGAGAGATTGGAGAAGAATTTATACTAGGGTGCAAACACCCAAGTTCTTTCCAGAGAGTCCATTCTGAAAAGCTATTGTGATAACATTTTATTTAGAGTATTGAATAAATATCTTTAAAAATAACATGGGTGGGTGGGAGGCTGCAGAGAGAGAGAGAGAATAGAAGTCAAAAGTAACTCCACTTAATTAGATGATAGGATTATTGGTGATCATTTTTTATCTCTGTATTCTCCAATATTTTTCAGATTTTTCTACCTATTATAGAAATTTACAGAAGTTAACAAAACACGTTTACAAGATGCTCTAGTGAGGATTATCCCTATGATTTCCATATGATGTGAACTGTTCGTGTGAGTATTTTTTCATTGCTTCGTCATCCCAAGTTACTACCTGATTCTTTTCTTCAGTTTTCTCCATGTCCTTTTAACTCTTTAACCATTTGGAAATACCACTTTAATTTAGGCATAGGTTTATTTAGAACTCCTCTGTTTGATAGAGTTGTGAGCATTTCTGCTACCTAGGCAACAATGCATGATTCTGTCACTAACATCTTTTCATTTTTAGCAAAGTGAAATCTTAAACTCTTTTAACAAACTTGTAAAAATCAAAGCCAAACTTAAATACATTCCTTTGTCTTTTTTTAAAGTAAATTTATTTATTTATTTATTGGCTGCATTGGGTCTTTGTTGCTGTGCTCAGGCTTTCTCTAGTTGCGGCGAGCGCAGGCTACTCTTCGTGGTGGTGCTTAGGCTTCTCATTGCTGTGGCTTCTCTTGATGTGGAGCACAGGCTCTAGGCACACGGGCTTCAGTAGTTGTGGTACCCGGGTTCAGTAGTTGTGGCTCGTGGGCTCTAGAGCACAGGCTTATTGTGTCCCCTGCTTTGGCAGGTGGATTCTTAACCACTGTGCAACCAGGGAAGTCCCTATTCCTTTGTCTTAAAAAATAAAAGGGGGAATGGGGATAAGTATGAAGGCTACATTTATGACTATGTTTCTTGGAGAAAGCAGAACAAGTTTTGAAAGAGAGAGAGAAGGGTCTATGTTTCAAAATAAAAGAAAAAACATCCGGAAATATCAACAAAATCCATTTCTAATTTCTGAAGTTTGATTAATTTCTTGAAGAGGATACTAACTGACTACAAGTATTGTAACTTAAATACACATAGACCCACCTACACAATTTTTTTTTATTATAGAGGCAATGCATTTTATTGTAGAAAACAAGAAGTATTACAAATGCAAATAAAGATTCCAACTGAAATAGCCTACCCTAAATTCTAGAGTTAAGTTCTCTTGGATGCACTTTTGAATTCTACACTTTTACTTTGAAATTATATTGTGAACATTTACATGTAATTAAAGTTCTTCAAAATCAGAATTTTCCAAATCATCAATATACTGTAGTCTACCATTCCAATACAATTTTTTGTTGAACGTATTTCCGGTTTTTGATACTATAAATAGAAAGTAAGGTATATCCCTGTGCAAAACGCATTGTCCACATCTCTTTCATTTCTTTCTTTCTCTCTTTCTTTCTTTCTCTTTCTTTCTTTCTTTCTTTCTTTCTTTCTTTCTTTCTTTCTTTCTTTCTTTCTTTCTTTCTTTCTTGGCTGTGTTGGGTCTTCGTTGCTGCATGCGGGCTTTCTCTAGTTGCAACAAGCAGGGGCTACTCTTTTGTTGTGGTGCACAGGGTCCTCATTGCCGTGGCTTCTCTTGTTGCAGAACATGGGCTCTAGGCGCGTGGGCTTCAGTAGTTGCAGCACATGGGCTCAATAGTTGTGGCTCATGGGCTCTAAAGCTCAGGCTCAACAGTTGTGGCACATGGGCTTAGTTGCTCCAAGGCATGTGGGATCTTCCTGGAGCAGGGATCGAACCCATGTCCCCTGCATTGGCAGGCATATTCTTAACTACTGTGCCACCTAGGAAGCACTCTTTTTCATTTCTAATGACAGAATTCTACAAGAAGAATCACTGGGCCAAATGACCAGAAGTTTTTAGGCTCCTGGAAAACACCACCAAATACCTCTCCAGAAAGATGGTAACACTGGACACTCGCCCCAGGTTACCTGATAGTATCCACCACGGGGTGACCATCTCTCACCCCGAGTTGGCAATTAAATAGGCTTAAAATGCTATTTAATAAAATAGATAACTAATAGCACAGCAAACTCTACCCAATACCCTGGAGTGGCCTATATGGGAAAAGAATCTAAAAAAAGTGGATATATGTACATGTATATCAGATTCACTTTGCTGTACACCTGAAACTAACACAACATTGTAGATCAACTACACTCCAATAAAAAATTAAAAAATAAAATAAAATAATGTTTAAATTTCTGAGATTATCAGGCAAGTTGAACTTTCCCCCATCTTTATTGACCATTGTAATTCCTCCATAAATTATCTTTTTATCCATTTTTTCTATGGAAGCATTAGTAATTTTCTTAAAGATTTACAAAAACTCTAGAAACAAATGTTACCTCTTTGCCTATCATCAGTGGCAAACATTTTTCCAACTTTGTCATTTTAATATTTACCATGATATTTTTCTTTTTCTTTTTTTTTTAAATTTTATTTATTTATTTGGCTGCGTTGGGTCTTCGTTGCTGCACACGGGCTTCCTCTAGTTGTGGCGAGCGGGGGCTACTCTTCATTGCAGTTTGAGCGCTCCTTGTTGTGGTGGCTCCTCTTGTTGTGGAGCATGGGCTCTAGAAGCTTGGGCTTCAGTAGTTGCAGCACGTGGACTCACTAGTTATGGCTCTTGGGCTCTAGAACGCAGGCTCAGTAGTTGGGGCGCATGGGCTTAGTTGCTCCGAGGCATGTGGGATCTTCCTGGACTAGGGACCGAACCCATGTCCCCTGCATTGGCAGACAGATTCTTAACCTCTGCACCACCAGGGAAGTCCCAATATTTTTCTTTTTTGTTTAAGAAATGATAGTTTTGATATACAGCATTTAAAACTTTATGTTACTGATTCTATTGATTCTGTCCTTTGCTGAAAGTTTCCTTCTCCTGAGAGTCACTTTTATTTGCTTCTAATACTTGTGTTGTTTTATTTGCTATGTACATTGCTTTATATAGACATCACTGGAATTGATTAGTGTGTGTGACATATGGGATAAGGTAAGGACCTAGCCTAATATTTTCCATATTCCATTTATTGATTAATCCATCCCTTCCTTTGTTTTGATGTCACCTTTATAGCATCTCAAGCCATTATATATAATAGGGTGTTTTCTTTTTTGAGGGCTAGTCTCTTTTATTGACCCATACTTGCGCAAGTACCACTCTTTACTGTAGTTTTGCAATATATTTTCTACTAGGTAGAATAAGTTTCACTCTTCTTCATAAGCTTTCCTTTCCAAATTTTCATTTGCTATTATTCTTATGTATTTATTCTTCTAGAAAAATCCCCAAAGAAAAATCCCATTGAGAATGCATTGGGTAGCATTAAACCTAAAAATTAATGTGGGTAAAATTGATATATTTATAAGAGTCCACACTTCCTATTTATTTAAGCCATATATTATGTTTCTTGGTCTAATTCTATGGTATTTTTCACAAAAGTCTGACATGTTTTTTTATTAAGCTTATATTTCTAGGTGTTTTATATTCCTGTTACCATTGTAAAAGAGATCTTTCCCTCATTATATTTTCTGATTGTGGCTGGTGTGTTTGAAATCCATTGACACTTATATTCATTCATCTTCCTGAACTCATTTCTAATTATTTTTTAGCTGGTTCTCTAGGGTTTTCTAGGTATATGATACATCATCTGCAAACAAAGATAACTTTATTTTCTTTTTTCTAGTAATCACACTTCTTATTTTTGTTTTCTGCTGTGACCAAAACTTATAAAATAATAATTAACTGTAGGGAGAATAACAGATATTCTTGAGTTGTTCCTGATGTTAATGGAGATGTCTCCATTGGTATTTTCACAATAAATTATATGAGCTATCAGCAGTAAAATATTTTTTAATGTGTTAAAGAATTATTCTTTTATTCATAGATAACAAGAATATCTTTCTCATTAGAAATGATTTTAACACTTTACTAATGCCTTCAAATTTAATGATCATATGGTTTCTTTTTTATTTGACCTCTCAATATGATATAATAATAAATTTTCTAATATTAAGCCACACTGATACTTTCTACTTGGTTGTGGTAGATTATTTTTTTAAATGTTTTTTAGTCCCGTTGGCTATTATTTAGAATTTTTAAATATATAAGTTCTTTTCTTTTTATCTTGTCTTTGTTAAGTTATATTATTAATAATGATAATGGCAGTTGTGAGAATTTTGGAAGTGCATACCATGTTGCAAACACTATATTTTCTTACAACATTGACAAATGAGATACAGCATTATCTATATTTTGTAGATAAGGAACTGAGGCTAAGATCATACAGCTCAAGGGAGAAGCCTGTCTCTCCAGACTGTGCCACATAGCTTTGAAGAGTTAAAAATGAGGTAGGTAGCTTTCCATGCTCTGGAATAGATTATATAGAATGAGAAAAATCTGTTCCTTGAAAGAATGAAAAGATTGATCCATATATGTATAGGAGGCAAAAAGATGCTGTGAAAGTACATGGGCTTTGAAACCAGACAAATGCTAGTTTGAATTCCAGCTCTGTCCATCATTTAGTAGCACTCAACAATTAGAAACTATGGTCATTATAAAAACATCTGTCCCAAAGCCTTCTCTGACAACATTTTCCATTTGTACCTGGGTCTTTTCCTAATATTTTTTTTCCATAACACGCCGTTGCCCCAGGAAATCATCTATTTCATCTGGATAATAAGATGTATTATTTCATAGTCAAATGTACTACTCTCTTACAGTCTTGAAATCTCCGTATCTTTTGTTATATTCCTATTGGTCTTTGGTATTTGTGTGCTCCCTTTTTTTTTCTCAGCTAGATTTTCTAAATATTTGTCTGTTGTTTTTTTAAAATAAGCTTTTCATCTTAGAGTAGTGTAGTAAGCTGAATAATAGCCCCACAAGGATGTCAATGTCCTAACCTCCAGAACCTGTGAATGTTATCTTATACGGTGATAGGTATATGCAGATGTGATTAAATTAAGGATTTTATGATGGGGAGATTATTCTGGATTATCCCAGTGGGCCCCATGTGATCACAGGGTCCTTATAAGAGGGAAGAGGAGCCCAGGAATGTCAGACAGAGGAGAAGGCAACATGACAACAGAAAGAGAGACTGGAGTGATGCAGCCACAAGTAAATGAATGCTGGTGGTCTCTAGAAGCCAGAAAAGGCAAGGAACGGAATTGCCTCTGGAGCCTCCAGAAGGAACCAGACCTGCCAGCTCCTTGATTTTAGCCCTCTAAGATTCATTTTGGTCTCCTGACCTCCAAAACTTCTTAAATTTGCCTTATTTTAAGCCAATAAATCGGTGATAATTTTTACATTAGCAATAGGACACTAGCACAAAGTTTTAGATTAACAGAAAAGTGGCAAAGATACTACAGAATTTCCATATGCCCCATCCAGTTTCCCACTGCTACTATCTTACATTAGGGTGTACATTTGTTACAATTAATGAACCAATGTTGATATCTTATTATTAACTGAAGTCCTTACATTTTTTCAGATGTCCTTAGTGTTTTTACTTAATGTCCTTTTTCTGTTCCAGGAGCGCATCCGGGACACCACATTACATTTAGTCGTCACGTCTCCTTTGGCTCCTCTTGGCTGTGACAGTTTCTCAGACAGACCATGTTTTAGATGACCTCAACAGTCTGAAGAATACTGATCAGGTATTATTTAGCATGCCCCTTAGTTGGGATTTGACTGCTGTTTTTCTCATGACTAGCTTGAGATGATGAGTTTTGGGAAACAAGGACCACAGAGATAAAGTGCCACTCTCATCACATCGTTCAAGGGTACATATTGTCAACATGACTCAGCATTGTTGCTATTGACCTTGATCGTGTGGCTGAAGTAGTTTGTCACTTTCTCTACCATCAAGTTACTCTTTTTCCTTCCTTCATTTAATGTTTTTCAAATAAGGAGCTTTTAAAATTTCTCAGTTCTACTAGTTTTTTTTTTATAAGTAATTAATGTCTCCTTTATGTTGATTAATTACTTCTGTTATGCTTGTGGCTCTTTTTTATTCTTTTTCTAACTTCTTAAGTCTTAGGTTGACTTATTTTTATTCCCTTTTTAAAAATACATAAATCACTTAAGGATACATGATCTCCAGTTGGCAAGGAGTTGTTTAAATGTTTAAACATTTATTATTGATTTCTGTGTTTATAGCATAGTGATAAAAGAGTATACTTTATATAACTTTTGCCTTTTCGAACTTTGTGAGTTTTTATTTTATTTTATTATATGATTACTTTCTGTGCTTTCCGTATTTCCATGAACACTTTGAAAGAAGTTATATTTTCTGGTTGCAAGGTGTAAACTAAACTCTAAATTTTGCAGTGGGTAGGAACATATTTGTTTCGATTACCACCAAATACCCAGCTTCTCAAACAGGGCCCGATAGACAGTAGGACTTCACTAAATAATTATTTAGTAAATGACTACAAAATTTTGACACTCTCAATTGTGACAAACCAAAATGTCTCCAGACATGGCCAACTGTCTGCTAGTGAACAAAATCGCCAAGCGAACCACTGCTCTAAGGTGATGAGATTGTCCACACAGAAAATCCAAGAGAATCTGCTCAAAAAGTATCAGATTTAATATTTGAATTCATCAAAGTTAGTTGATAGATAAAAAAATCAGTATTAAAATAAATTACATTCCTATATAGCAGTAATAAACCTTTAGAAAAGGTAATTTTAAAATAACATCAATGATAGCAATAAAAATTAGAAAGAATAAATCTAATAAAAGATGTGCAAGAACTTTAGGAAGAAAATTATAAAAATGTAATAAAAGATATTAAAGATATAAGAAAAGAGAAATTTATAATAATCCTGTATAAGATTCATTGTCCTTGAGGTGTCATTTCTTCCCAACCAGATCTATAAATGCAATACAATTCCAATCAAAAGCCAATAGGGAGTTTTCAAGGGATTTGACAAACTGATTCTAAAATTTATATTGGGGAGCACGGAATAAAGATGGCTAAAGCACTTTTGTAGAAAACTAATTTGGGAGCCTTGCTATATCATACATCAAAGGTTGCTCTAAAGCTATAGTAATCAAGAATGTAGGCAGAGATAGGCAAATAGAACTAGGAAACAGAGTAAGTATTTTATTTATAGACCTACACATGTGTGAAAATGTTATATGACAAAGGAGGCTTTCAAAACAGTAGGCAAATGATATAATATGCTGAGATAACTGACCTTATATTTTGAAAAATTATTTTTGTTTGTTTATTATCTGTCTTTTCCCACTACAAAGGAAGCTCCATGAGGGCAGGGATTTGATCTGTTTCCTACACAGTTGTATTTCAATGTTGCCTTGGATAACTACTGTTCAGTTACATTGTAACTCATCAACATAAATATTTTGCTTTTGATTTGAGTCCTTGTGGCTCCTAGTCTCAAATATTCCCTTGTATTGTGGGAACCCCAAAGAACAAAGTGTCCACATTTAGTTCTCCTCCACTGTATTCTGACTGGGTAACCATGGTTCCTGTGATTCTTGGACGGTGGCACTCTATGCTACTGAGCAGTACTGCCCACCTGCGGGTCCTCTGGCCAGGCTGGCTAGAGCATGGCTGTCATCAGGCCCACTCTGGACTGAGCCCCTAAATAGGCAAGTCACTTTGCACAGAGGAAAGACATTCACAGTCACACAAGGTACCCTCATCCAGGCCCCTCTCTTACTTGTAGGGGTCTAAGAGAGTGTGCCTAAGAGAACCAGGTAATATTGGTAGCTCAGGGCACATCTGTTAACACTCCAGGAAAATTGAACAAATCTACATGCCTCTCACATTAGTCACTCATTTATCATGAAATTTCAAGCACTATTACTTGCCAGGCACTACCAAATCTTTAATATTTCTGACTCCAAGGGTCCTCTTTTCTATTACAGCATTTGAGCACCTCAGCCAGCTGACATATCAGGTTCAAGATCTGAAGCAGTAAATAGTGGCACAGGGGTGTAGCAAAAGTCTTAAAATGGCTTTCTGAGCCTTTAAAGTGGAGTATAAACACCTAGTATTCAAGGTCCTCCTCCATCTTGACCCAACAAACCCCCTCCCACACTACACACAGGCCCCTCACACTCCCGTCTCTCCATCCCCTCACTATCCAGCAAACGTGCTAGCATCTGTCCTGACTCTGGCTCCGTGCTTCTGCTCTGGCTGCCCTTTCAATCTGAAAAACCCTCCATGTCCTCTGTGCCCATCCAAATCCTGCTTTCCTGCAGGGCCCAGCTGCTCTGATCAGTGTGTGCCCCACTGAATGCAGGGCACCCTGATGGCCCTGGTCCTGAGTGTGGAGGCTGGTGACCCCACCTAGACGTCTGTCTGGGATTGCTCTTCCAGTGCCTCATGGGTTGGTCTAAAGATGATATAGAATGAAAGTCCACTCCAGGAAAGAAACCTCTGCATTTTATAGTCTAGGAAATTAATGCATGGAATGATTTAATGACTCATTCTAGGAAATAAAGTAAAACACTAGAAATAGGAGGTGGCTGGGCATAGTGGAAAACACTTGGTTCTCTAAAGTTAGAAACATCTGACTGTGAATCCTGCTTTGGCAATTTACTAGCTGAGTGACCCCAGGCAAATTACTTCACCTTCCTGAACCACTTTTTCCTTACTTATAAATTGGGAAGGATAATATCTTCTTTGCAAGATTGTTGTGAAGGTAAGAGATTAAGTACATAATATACCTGATGTACTAAATTTAACTGTAGGTTTCCATTCTTTCTTAACTTTATTACGCTGTCTCTTTCTACAAGACCAACCTCCTTGAAAGTAAATTCTATGTTGTGTCAGTGCCCTGTATTCTCCACAACACCAGTGCAATTCAGAGCATACAGTGGTGGTTTCAGAAATACATTTTTAATTTAAAAAAAGGTTGTTTTCTGAAAGAACAGTATTCACTTAAATGAACAATGAATTTAAATCTACTCTCTTGTTTTTCCATTCTTATTGCTCTGGTATGCTCTTATCTTTTACATATATTCCCATAAGTGATAAAACATTGCATAAACAAAGAAAATGTTAGTACTAAATGAGATTTATAGCCTATAAGAGGGTAGCATTCTTGAACAAGATTTAGTTTTAATCCATGAAAAATAAGGAATTATTCCCAATGTTAATTTATATTTTTGTGTACAAACTCCAGAGATCAGAACTGAAAAGATTTCCAGAACCATGCCAAAGGGTAGCTTCTAAGTTTACTCTGGCATAATGCCACTTACAGGGTGAGAAAAAGTTCATGATTTCCCATTGTGTGAAGTCACATGTACAAAGTCCTTTTGTACAAGTGGCCTCGTCATGTGACATCATTAAATATTTTTCGCTTGGCCTTCCAGTCACGTCCAAAATGTCATAGCCCAAAATGTCATAGCCCTAGAAGCAATTTGATGTATGAATAAATGGAAATTTGAGGTGAGGCTCAGAGGGGTCACCAGAATTGTACTGTGACTACTGAACCAAATGCAGACATCTCCAAGTTTATTTAGAACATGTACAAGTTGAGGAAAATTCAAATTAAGAGCCAAAGTCATATCAGGGCTAAAAGGTAAAAATAGCGGACGGGTCAGGTTATTGGAGGACAAAGAGTAAACAAGGTTCTTTTGTTTGAGAATAGAGTTTGAATCAGGATGGAGTTCGTAGCATTTGAGGACTTGTTCATTTTACCAAAAGGAAACAAAAGCAAACTGATGATTTAGTAGAAAATAGAAGACAAAAGAATTGCAATTTAATTTTTCACACAGCATGAATACAAACATGCAGCATTTTTCTTATTTTGAAAAATCACCAAAGGATTGTTCGGCAGGAATATTATTTTTAAATTCCTGCTTTAAGCTATTCATTTTTACCTTCTGAAGCAGTCTTTGTCTCTTACACCAGACGCCATCCCCCTATGGCTGTTAAATCACACTAACCCACAAAAGCCTGTGTCTGCTTGCTTCATTCTGCAGATTCTCAATCAGCCCTCATGAATGCTTGTTTTGACACTGCCCTGTTAGCAATTCTGCGTGCGCTCCCCAGGCTCCTCCTTTCCTTCAATAACAAATCTTCATTAGACTTCAATTTTTCAGCCATTTAAACACTGACTACACATTTTAGAATATTATCTAGACCATCTATTTGCCAAAATTATATGGTAACCTTTTCAATAAAAGATACAATTGTTATGACATATCTCCACCATTTCTACATGTTAAAACAATATTCTTCTAATGACAATATTAGCACGCGTTTATAAAATTATTGGGCAGGAGGAGTGTTATTTTCTCTAAGGATTTCTTGAGAAGGAGCCACATGCCAAGTCTGTATTACACTCTCTAACAGAAATAAGGAGGTGAAAAGAAATTGTAAGTGGATGAGATATTCCTCCAGTGGTGTTAATTATGGAAATGAATTCTGGGGCCCCTGAGGAAACCTCCTTTTTTTCCGCTTGCTTTCCTGGCTAGAAGGGTCAATAGATCTAGGGCCACTTTAAGAGCTGAGCAAAGGAAACATAACACAGGTCTTCCACAAATCTCTACAAGGACTTCCAAAGTCCCGAATAATCTAGTTCTTTGCCATTACCCAGGAGTCTTAGGGAATACCGATCCTCCTTTCATGGTGCCCTTGCGAATACTGGTCTTATTGATTTAAAAATAATGGCACTGGGGAACTTCTAAAGAAAGTGGTGCTCTGGATAGGGAAAGTGACACTTTTTGAAGCTGCACAAATTTCAGAGAAGATTGAGAAAACATCGGTTGACCATCTCAAAAAAAAAAATTATTTTTAAGAGGTTTATGGAGATTATGGGGGGACTAGAGACCCCAGTATCTCCCACGCTTGCATACACTGGCTTTTCTTCCTCTTTACATATTTCTCCTTGATACTGAACCTCGCACCTCCCTGACAATCAGCCACACTGAAAAAGCCTATTGCACCATAGTTTGAAGAACAGGTCATACTGTATTAATACCAAGTAAATTCCAGGAATCATATATTTTTGTAGCATTCTATTTTCCCTAACTTTAAAGAAAATACCTTGTTTTCTCCTTGGATTCACTATGTAGAGCTAAAATCAATGTGATGCTTTCAGTATTTGATATTTGAATCTAATAATATGAGTTTTCACTGACCATTATAGTTTACAACATGCTTCCTTTTATATAACATTGTTTCTCAAACAGAGCTAGTCAGAGATGTGATGCGGGTATAGAAGATCAAAGAATAAAGAACATCAATTTATTGTTCCTGCCAGTAGACATTTAAAATGTTATTTTGTATTAAAACAAACACACATCTATTATTAAATATAATGCATAATTCAAAAATATGAGACTTAAAGAAATGTCACGCCTAAAATTTGCAGCTATGAGCTTTGCCTGTAGTCTGCTAAGAGGATGCTGGGTGGAAATTAGAGCAGGATAGGTAAACATTTTTCTTATTTTATTCCCTCCCTCCAAAAAATATGTACAGTAGATAACATGTTTATCACTTTACCAAACTAAACTTAGCTTAGAAAATTAAGGCTTGGAAGGTTCAGAAATTCTCTAAGTCACTTTCCCACTTGCTACTTAACAGGGCCCTTTCTGGCTGCTTCTCCGTGAGTGAGACCTTAATTTACAATGCTTTCCTGGTGTGGAAGGCTGGTAATAGCTTTCCCAAAACTTCCACATCCCAATCCCCAGGACCTGTGAATACATTACCTTACATGGCAAAAGGGATTTTGCCTCTGGGATTAAGTTCCGCATTTTGGGATGGGGAAAGTATCTTGGATGACCCAGGTGAGCCCAGTGTAATCACAGGGTCCTTATAAGAGGGAAGCAGGCAGCTCAGAGTCAGAGAGGAAGGTAAAAATGGAGAGGGTAGGAGAGGAGAGAAGAAGCTACACTGCTAGCTTTGAATATGGAGAAAAGTCTAGGAATGCTGACAATCTCTAGAAGCTGAAGAAGGCAAGGAAGTCAAGACAAGAGAACAGATTCTCCCCAGAGCCTCCAGAAAGGAACACAGCCTAGAGACATCTTGATTTTAGCAAGGTATGACCCAGAGAACTTCTGACCTCCAGGGAATAAATTTCTCTTGGTTTAAGCCATTAGGTTTGTGGTAGTTCGTTACAGCAGCAATAGGAAATTAATATACCCGGTTAAGGCTCTGACAGTCCCCTAATTTTTCTCTCATCCTTATGTCTGTTATTAATGATATCACCTTGTGGTTTTATTTTAATAATTTTAATTTATTGCAGTGTTATATATATATAGATTTAGTTCTATTGAGTTCCATAAATTTTTTGCTTCATTAAAAGACAAATGGACAAATGTGGATGAGAATGAGGAGAAGTTGGAACCCTTGTACATTGCTGGGTGGAATATAAAATGGTGCAGCCACTGTGGAAAACAGTTCGGTGGGTTTGCATTAAGTTAAATATGGAATTACCAGTGCCCAGGAATTGTACTCCTGGGTATACAGCCCAAAGAACTGAAAACAGGTAGTCAAACAAAACCTTGTACACAAATGTTCATAGCACTATTCACAATAGCTAAAAGGTGGAAACAACCCAAATGTCCACCAACTGAGGAATAGATAAACAAAATGTGGTCTGTCCATACAGTGGAATATTATTCAGTCTCAGGAAGAAATGAAGTACTGATACATGCCATGGGGTCGATGAACCTTGAAAACATACGCTAAGTGAAAGAAGCCACTTTCCAAAGGCCATAGATTTTTCAATTCCATTTATATGAAGTATCCAGAATCAGCAAATTCATAGAGACAGAAAGCAGAGTAGCGGTTGCTAGGGCCTGGGAGGAGTGGGGGATGGGGAGTGACTGTTTAATAGATACAAGGTTTCCTTTTGGATTAATGAAAATATTCTGAGAATGAAATAGTGGTGATGTTTGTACATCCTTGTGAATGTACTAAACGTCATTAATGATAAGTTTTATGTTATATATATTTTACTACAATAATTGTTTAAAAGACAAATGGAACTAAAAATTTAAATCAAAGTAGAACAAACTTTCAGACCCCTGCCCCACTGATCTCTGACTCCCAGTTCTGCAGCCAGGAGCCTTCCAGTTAAAACTACATTTGGGGGCTTCCTAGGTAGCACAGTGGTTAAGAATCTGCCTGTCAATGCAGGGGACCCAGGTTAGATCCCTGCTCCAGGAAGATCCCACATGCTGCAGAGCAACTAAGCCCATGTGCCACAACTATTGAGCCCATGTGCCACAACTACTGAAACCCACGCATCTAGAGCCCATGCTCTGCAACAAGAGAAGCCATGGCAATGAGGAGCCCGCACACCACAACGAAGAGTAGCCCCCACTTGCCACAACTAGAGAAAGCCCGTATGCAGCAACGAAGATCCAACACAGCCAATAAATAAATAAATAATAAATTTAAAAGAATTATTAAAAACAAAGCAAAAAAACTATATTTGGATATTTGCTGCACATTTCCAAATAACATGCTTACTCTGTATTGTCATCTATCAATTTGTAAATTTTGACATTATCTATTGACTTCCAACTATAGTAGATGAGTGTTTAGCTTTATTTTCAACAATCATATATTTAATATCCAAGAGCTCATTCTTGTTCTGACTCTGTGTTTTTGCAGTATATTGTTCTTCCTAATCTATGCAATGTCTTTTTTCTCTCTCTGAGAATGTATATTATAATTAATTTAAACTTTATTCTGCTCCCTGCTTTACCTGTTTCATCCACATTCTTTCTTCCTGTTTGTTTTTTTCTCTGCCCTTCATATTGAAGACTTTCTTCAAATGTCTATGATCTTTGACTGACTGATCATTTTTAGGAGTGAGGCACTAAAAAGTTGGTTCGTAGTTTATATCATTGCAGAGTAAAAGGCCACTTGGGACTTTTATTAGGGAAACTCATATGTCAGTAACTTAAAGTCTTTTCTCTGAGGATACTTGGTTTCTGCAGAGAAAAATTCTTTAAATTCCAGCCTGGTTTGTATCCCTGCGTGGAGGGGGTGGGGGTAATATACCTGCCTGCTGGGCCTCCAGTGTTCCACCATCAATTATTTCCTTTGCCCTCCACTGTGCCCCTCTCTGGTTCAATTTCTCCAGGCAGTAAACTGCTGGTCTCCTATAGTCACCTGGCAGCTCAGAGTCTAGAAGAGAGCCTAGGAGTTCAACAGATTTTTCTACCAGTCACCAATTTCCAGTCTGGGGCTTCATCCCCATCTTCCCCAGCCACTGGTGCATCTCAGCCTTCCCCTTCCCAGAAGTCTGACAGGCAAATGAGTGAATTTCTCAGTGACGTTTCCTCTGCGAGGACTTAGTCACTACTTCATTGTTTCCTTTACCCTCTATCTACCAGCAATTTGCTGGCATTTTTTGCTCACAGTTTTCTTTTTTCACTTTTTATTGATGTACAATATAAGTTACAGGTGTACCATATAGTGATTTACAATTTTTTGGTCCATCCCAGACTCCCTAACTATCCCACCCTCCCACCCTTCCCCCCTGGTAAGTTCATAGTCTAAGTCTGTGAGTCTGTTTCTGTTTTGTAAATAAGTTCATTTGTATCATTTATTTTTAGATTCCACATATGAAACGATATCATACGATATTTCTCTTCCTCTGTCTGACTTCACTTAGTATGACAGTCTCTAGGTCCATCCATGTTGCTGCAAATGGCATTATTTCATTCTTTTTAATGGCTGAGTAATATTCCATTGTATATACATAACACAACTTCTTTATCCATTCCTCCGTCGATGGACATTTAGGTTGCTTCCATGTCCTGCTATTGTAAATACTGCTGCAGTGAACATTTGGGTGCATGTATCCTTTCAGACCATGTTTTTCTCTGGACATATGTCCAGGAGTGGGACTGCAGGTTTTATTCTTTTACTTTAGTGGGCTTCCTATAGCGAGATAAGATAACTTTTTACATTTAATTTACCTTTTAACTGGAAATCAGATTTGTTTGCTTTGGGTGGGATATACAGCATTCTTACTTATCCTGTCTCATGTATTCCTTGCAAAAATTCTGCAAAGATGGGTCCTATGATTGTCTGAAATTTCACAGCTAAGCAAATGGAAATTCAACAAGGAAATTAACTTGCCCAATACTATATAGCTGGTAAGTGGGGAACCCAGGACTTGAATGCAAGTCAACTCTGTCTAAGGAACTTCACTAATAATAATACCAAGAAAGGCTAACTTTTATATATTTCTGTGTATGGTGGGCAGAATTATGGCCCTCAAAGATGCCTATGTCCTAATCTCTGGGACCTGTAAATATGTTATGATATATGGAGAAGAATTAAGTTTGTAGAAGGAATTAAGTTTGCTAATTGTATAATCAGCTAGGGAAATTATCATGGATTCTTTGGGTGGGCCCAATGTAATCACAGGATTCCTTAAAAGTGAAAGAGGGAGTAGAGTGTCAAAGAGAGACCTGACTACAGAAGAAAGACAGAGAGATGCATTGTTGTTGGCTCTGAAGGTGGAGAAAGGGGGCCCATGAGCCAAGAAATGTGAATGTCCTCTAGAAGTTAGAAAAATTCCCTTCACTCGGAGTCTCCAGAAAGAACACAGCCTCAACAACAATTCAGTTTTAACCCAGTGAGACCTGTCTCAACATTTGACCTACAGAATGGCAAGATAATAAATTTGTGCTGTTTAGGCCTCTAAGTTTCTGATGATTTGTTATAGCTGCAATAGTAAACTAATGCAGCATATGCTAGGAATTGTTTAGCTGTTTTTACATGTGTTAATTTATTTAATCCTTATAAAGATGCCATGAGATATGTATAATTATCTCATTTTTCTTTTTTTCAATTATCTTATTTTTCTGATGAGCAAACTGAGGTATGAAAAATATTAAAAGCGCATATCCAAAGAACATGAATAGATACTTTGCAGAAGAAGATTAAAGTGTCAGTGGGCATATAAAAAGATCCTCAGCATCACTGGTCATCAGAGAAATGCAAATTAAAATAATAATGAGGTACCTACCTCATTAGAATGCATTACAATTAATTAGAATGGCTAAAGACAATATTAAGTGTTGACAAGGCTATTGAGCAACTGGTGCTTTCATATGTCATTGGTATGGGGTGTAATATGATAAAAAACACCATGGAAACATTTTCACAATTTCTTTTGTGGTAAGCATATACTTAGTGCCACCCAGCATTCCCACTCCTAGGAATTTACTGAAGAGAAATAAAAACATATGTCTATACAAATACTTGTACACAAACATTCCTAGCAGCTTTTTTTTTCAAGCTCTTTATTGGAGTTTAATTGCTTTACACTGTTGTACCAGTTTCTGCTGTACAACAAAGTGAATCAGTTGTATTTACACATATATCCCCATATCCCCTCCCTCCCACAATTCCTCCCCACCCTCCCTATCCCACCCCTCTAAGTCATCACCAATCATCAAGTTGATCTCCCTGTGTCATGCAGCAGCTTCCCACTAGCTATCTATTTTACTTTTGGTAGTGTATATATGTCAATTCTACTCTCTCACTTTGTCCCCTTTCTCCTTTGCCCCCTACCCCATGTCCTCAAGTCTGTTCTCTACATCTGCATCTTTATTCTTGCCCTGTCACTTGGTTCATCAGTACCAGTTTTGCTTTTTTCACAATAACCTAAATTATAAATAACTCATAACTCCATCAATAGATGAATGGACAAATTTTGGTATATCCATATAATGGAATACTTCTGAACAATGAAAAGGAATAGTGAAACATGCAAAAAGTGCATGAATCTCAAAAACATGCTAAGTAAAAGAAGTCAGATACAAGAGTACATACTGTATGATTCCATTTACTCTAGAAGAGACAAAGCTAATCTATATTGATAAAAAGCAGATCAATGATTGCTTAGATTGGAGGTTTCCAGGTTAACTGGAAAGTGGTACAAGGAAACATGGAAATGTTCTTTATCTTGATAGTACTGGTAGTTATACAGTTATATAAATTTGACAAAATTTACAGCAATTAACACTTAAAATAAGTCCATTTCACTGCATGTGAATGATATCTCAATAAAACTGATTTTTTTAAAATTTACAAAATCACACAGCTAAAGTCATAAGGCTTGAATTTGAAACCAGGCAGTCCAACTCTAGACTCTGTGCTCTCACCACTAGATAATACTGTCTATCAGGGCTGTTTGGGTACCATAGTAACACAAATAATTGTCCTTAATTCTGTGGATTAAGGAGTCTAGTTATCCTTCCTGTGAGTTTGGGCTGGCCTATGAGCGCCTTGACCAGTAGAGTAAAGCAGAAATGGCACTATTGCAGTTCTGGGATATCCTTTAAGAGGCTGGCAGCTCAGCTTCTACATTGGTCTGTTGGAGCCCTGAGATATCTTACAAGGGGCCAAAGTACCATGCTTGAGAGCCTACATGGGGGGGCCCTGAGACTTCATAGAATGGGAGAGGGCTCCAGCTGAGCTCAGCTTCCTGTCATTCTCCAAAACAGGGGTCCCCCAACCCCCGGGCCGTGGACCAGTACCAGTCCCCGGCCTGTTAGGAACTGGGCTGCACAGCAGGAGGTAAGCAGCAGGTGAGTGAGCAAAGCTTCATCTGCCACTCCCCATCACTCCCCATCACTCGCATTACCGCCTGAACCGTCACTCACATTACTGCCTGAATCATCCCCATCCCAACCCCCATCTGGGGAAAAATTGTCTTCCACAAAACCAGTCCCTGGTGCCAAAAATGTTGGGGACCATATACCCAACTGCTCCCAGAGACACCAAGTATGTGAGTGAAAATGTCTTAGACCCTCCAGACCAGATAACCCCTGCAGAAGTACTGCTGAATGACCCCCCACAACATCGTATGGTGCAGCAGAATTGCCCAGCTGAGCCCTGCCTGAATTCTTCATCCACAAAATCATGATATAATTTAGAAGCTATTGTTTTAAACATTAAGCTTTGGGTATTCTGTCATGCAGCAGCTAACTGGAAAAGTGGTCAAAGGGCATTATTCCCATTTCTGTTGCTGCTGGGGTTTTTCAGTGCTTCATGGAAGCCTCTCTCTCTAGTATTCCAGATGTGATACTATAATTGCCACACTCATGGGCTCAGTAAAGGAAGAACAGCTGAAACAATTATGGAGGCCCATCATCACTGGTTACAGCAAGTCTACAGTTAAAGAGAAACGTGAAATTAGAACCACCAGAATCCCCTTTTCAGCTACTACATCTGGGCTATTGATGGTTCTTCATTGTATTCAAGGTAAGGTATCCCTAGCACTCCTGATCCCCAAATTAAACAACCTCAAGTTTCTGTGCAGTAACTAGATATTTATATAATTCTTCTATGAAAGGTAGCCTTTCCTGAAACACTGCATCATCTACTGGATACAGAGAAGCCATTGGATGCAGCAGAATAAAAATTATTTTCTGTAATATTGGGCAACGTGTGACTTCAGCATCTGTGTTAATGCAGTATGATACATATAAAGCACTGAGGCTTCACTCTATGGGCTTAGCTACAAATGCCAGCTGTCCCTAAGCGCCAATCACTAACTACTCAACAGCAGTCGATGTCAGAAAAGAACTATGCCCAAACTGGCACAGAAGCCCTTGATGATACTGCAGATTCAAGAATTGTCAGGAGTATCCTAATGGCTTTCAGCTAAAAATGCTTCCACTTGTTATAATTTCTGAGCATATTCTCATAGAATCAAAGTTTTAAATTTATTTGGTTGTGTGTGTGTGTGTGTGTGTTTACAACAACCCAGACTCTTTATCTACATTCTGAAAAACAACATTGAATGCTAATCCTTAAAGGAGCTGCCAATACTATTAGAAACGCCAGGTCACTTCCCTCCCGGCATAAAAGCTGCTAATAGTCACTAACCGAAAACTGTTTACCACAGCTGAAAAATTCTGACATGGTCTCCCCACTGCCAACCTCTTTCACCTGATGTCGTCTTTCCCGTCACTGTTCTCCAGTCACAAGGGCCTTTATTAAGCCCGTATTATGTGCTGGGCTCTGTGCCAAGTTCTTCAGATAGATTATCTGATTTAATATTCCTAACAGCCCTGGGAAATAGATACTACTGCCATTTTACAGATAAACAAATGAAGATCTAGAAATTGTGTGCCTTGGCCAAGGTGATATAAATATTAAGGGTTAGAGCCAGATATTTAACTCTATATACTGATTCAATCCCCAAATGTGTATCTTCCCTGAATTCAGGCCATATATCCAACTGCCTTATTGATCTCTCCACTTGAATGCCTAATAGACATCTCAAACTTACCATGCTAAGTAATCCAAGTCAGAAATTTTGTGTCAGCAAGGATGTGGAGAAAAGGGAACCCTTGTTATACTGTTGGTAGGAATGTAAATTGGTGCAGCAACTGTGGAAAAGATTATGGAGGTTCTTCAAAAAATTAAAAATAGAGCTACCATATGATCCAGTAATTCCACCCCTGAATACATATCTGGAAAAAATGAAAACAGTAATTTGAAAAGATACATACTCCCAGTGTTCACAGCAGCACTATTTACAATTGCCAAGATATGGAAGCCACCCGAGTCCATCAGCAGATGAACAAAGAAGATGTGGTGCACACATATAATGGAATATTACTCAGCCATGAAAAGAAATGAAATATTGCCATTTGAAGCAACATGGATGGACCTAGAGAATATTATGTTTAGTGAAATAAATAAAAAAAATACTATATAATATCACATATATATGGAATCTAAAAAATAACACAAATGAATGTATATACAAAACAGAACCAGACTCACAGACATAGGAAAAAACTTGTGATTACCAAAGGGGTGGGGAGAGGGACAAATTAGGAGTATAGGATTAACAGATACAAACTACTATATATTAAATAGATAAGCACGAAGATTTATTGTGTAGCACAGAGAATTACACCCAATAGTTTTTAATTAACCTATAATGAAATATAATCTGCCAAAAAAACCCTTAATATCACTTAGATGTACACCTGAAACCAACACAATATTGTGAATCAACTATACTTCAATTAAAGAAAAAAGCACATGGACCAAAAAAAAAAAAAAAAAAGGTTTGATTTCCCCTTTTTATCCCCATCTTCCCAACCTCAGTCAATGACACCACCCAGCTGCCAAAAACGAAAGCTTACGTGTCATCTTTCATTTCTCTCCGTCCCTCAAAATCAACATTCAATTTCTCAGCAGCTCCTGTCAGGTTTCTCTCCCAAACATAACCTGCTCTAATCTCTATTGCTGCAAGCCTAATCTGAGCCATCTTCAACCTCCCACCCAAGACGAGAGTCTCCTGATTGGCTGCCCTGCATCCTCTCATCTGCTCATCCTGCAGTGACCATCATGGTCTCTATGAAGAGGTACCACTCATTCCTTACGGCCCTCCTATGATTTCTTCCCACTGCACTTAGAATGAGAGCGAAACTCCTCACGATAGCCTTCAAAATTACTTGATCTGGCATCCCTGCCAGTTTTCAACCTCTCATTGCTTGTTATTGTCTTTTTTTGTTGTTGTTGCTGTGTCTGTTTGGGAAGGGGAACTCAAAAACAGAAAGCCGTGTCAGCCATACTGCTTCATACGTGGTACATTATCGTCTCTGATCGACATAAATCCCTCACTTGTTTTTTAGTTGGTTGGCTTATTTCCTTTCATCCAAATTCCCCACTTGCACTTCCACTTCCTAATGTTTCATTTTTACGTGTTATTATACACTGTGTATTGATGTTTTGTATACATATATTTTAATTTAAGTAAATGATACTGTGTAATAAATCACATTTTGCTTCTTTTTAAATTCAACGTCATGTTTTAAAGATCCATTTATGCTGCAGGTTGCATATTGCCTCTAGTCTCTGTCTTCTCCTTGCTGTGTATTACTCTCTGGCCTATCCATCACTTTTAGACTATCCATCCGCTGAGGAGTGGACACCCACATTAGCACCAGGCTCCCACTCTGGACCACCACAAACAATAAACTTCCCATTATTGTAGGACTTCTGTGAGAATTGCTTTGCAGTATATATCAGAGTGGAGATGCTGTGTAATCTTGTACATTTAATTTGAAAATATACTGCCAAATTTCTCTCCAGGATACCTACAGCCTACGTTCCCCCCAGCAACGCATAACAGCACCATAATCCCCAGTCCAGTGTTACTGCCAATCTAGGCATTATCCCGCTTTCTGAATTTCATTACTGAAATCGTTTATGAAAGTTTATGATAGCTAATGACTTTGAGCATATTATGTGTCATAACACTTTAGGTCTCTTCTTATGGAAATTGCCTGTTCATGGCCTTTGCTTATTTTTTCCACTATGACTATGTATTTTTCTTGCTGATTTTTGCAAAAGCTGCCTTCTAATATAGTTTCCTGATTGATGTTAGACAATGAAAATATTTTCTCCCCAACGATCATCTGTCTGTTAATTTTATCAATGTTATTTCTTGTTGAATAGCAATTTTTTACTTCAATAAAATTGAATTCACTTTTTTCCTTCATGATTTATGTTTCTGAATTTTTTTAGGAAGACCTTGCTCACCACTAAGATGTCAGTAATAGGGCTTTTTGTTTTTCCCTTCCAATGCTTGCAACTCTTTTTGCCCATTTCTTATTGCTTGGAGAAGACCTCCAGTTTATGTTACACAGTAGCAAAGATAGTATTTTTCTCTTGTTCCCGATTTTAAAGAAAGTGTATCTTCAGTTTTTCCATAAGTATAGTTTTTTTAAAGCTCTTTATTGGAATATAATTGCTTTACACTGTTGTGCCAGTTTTTGCTGTACAACAAAGTAAATCAGCTGTATTTACACATATATCCCCACATCCCCTGCCTCCCACCCTCCCTATCCCAGCCCTCTAAGTCATCACCAATTATCAAGCTGATCTCCCTGTGTTATGCCGCAGCTTCCCACTAGCTATCTATTTTACATCCGGTAGTGTATATATGTCAAGGCTGCTCTCTCACTTTGTCCCAGCTTCCCCTTTGCCCCCCACCCCATGTCCTCAAGTCCGTTCTCTACATCTGCATCTTTATTCTTGCCCTGTTCCTGGGTTCATCAGTACCAATTTTTTAGATTTCATACATATGAGTTAGCATACGATATCTGTTTTTCTCTTTCTGGCTTACCTTGCTCTGCATGACAGTCTCTAGGTCCATCCACCTCACTACGAATAACTCAATTTCATTCCTTTTTATGGCTGAGAAATATTTCAATGTATATATGTGCCACATCTTCTTTATCCATTCATCTGCTGATGGGCATTTAGGAGAAAAGGGAACCCTCCTGCACTGTTGGTGGGAATGTAAATTGGTACAGCCACTATGGAAAACAGTATGGAGTTTCCTTAAAAAACTAAAGATAGAACTACCATATGACACAGCAATCCCACTACTGGGTGTATACCCTGAGAAAACCATAATCCAAAAAGAAACACGTACCACAATATTCATTGCAGCACTGTTTACAATAGCCAGGACATGGAAGCAACCTAAGAGATGTAGAAAAGTCATCTGACAAAATGTAAATAAGTCGATACCTATTTATGATAAGTCTATCAGGAAACGAGGAACTGTAGGGACATATGATAAGTATAGTTTTTGCTGTGAGTATGCAGTTAAGTTGAGTTCCTACAGTTCCTCGTTTCCTGATAGACTTATCATAAATAGGTATCGACTTATCTATGTTTTCTCAGATGACTTTTCTACATCAATTGAGATTAATATTTTAATAAATAGTCATATATGTTTTATGACAGTCTACTCATGTGGTGAATTATGTTGATAAACTTTTCTCATGTTAAACTGTCCCTTCATTCCAGGGATAAAAGGATAACTAATCTTTCATACAGAGTTTGGCATTTATGATGATAAGTGAAATAGGCCTATCATTTTCTTACGTGTATTTTTTGTGTGTTATTGCTATCTGCTTCTGAAGTCATTAACACTGGCCTCATAGAATGATCTGGGCAATTTGTTTCCTGTATTCTATAACTACTTGTATAAGATCCTTCCTTGAAATGTTAGTAACGCTGATGTATAAAACCATCTGTACTTGAGATCTGAGGGGGTGGTTTGTCTTTTAGATGCCCTTTCAGGTAGTAGTTATTGATATTTTAGTATTAAGTACTATGGGTATTTAACTGGTATATCTAATTTATCCATTTCTTCTCATGCCAATTTTGACATCTTGTAATTTCTTGGCATTTTGTCTATTACGTATAGGTTTTCAAAGGCTATAATACTCTTTTATTATTTTTTAAAATTGTTCCTGAGACTGACCTTATTTCTGCTTTTTAATTTTGATTCTTATTTGCATTCTCTCTCTTTTAGCTTTTATTAAGTAAATATTTTACTGAAGTATAATCTACACACAGAAAACTATGTATCATAGGTGTGTGGCTCTATGAATTTTTGTGAGGTATATATCTAGGAAATGGTGGATCAAGCATACATATGTACCCCAAAACACAGGTACAGAAATTATTATAGCAATAGAATTTGTAACTGCCAAAAGTGAAAATAACATCAATGTTCATCAATGATAGACTAAGGAAACATTAGTGTGTTTATCTAATGGAATACTATGCAGCAATAAAAAGTATAAACCACTACCATAACACAGAAATATGGAAAAAATGCACAAGTATAATTTTGGGCTGAAGAAACCAGACACAAAGGGGGAAGGTATTAATACTATATGACCTCATTTATGTAAAATTCAAAATAGGCAAAACTAAATTATGGTTTTGGGGGTCAGAACAATGGTTAACTTTGGGGGGTCAGGGATTGGGGGGGCTTCGGAGAGGGTTCTGGGGTGCTGACATTGTTCTATATTGTAATCTGGGTAGTAGTCACAGACGTGTGTTCACCTTGTTAAAATTATGTGAACTATATGTACTTATGAGTTACGTACTTTTCTATGTGTGTAATATATTTTAATAAAATATTTACAAAAGAGATAGTGACTGTCACAGTGGAATAACTACAAGCCCTAGGATTAGCCTACACATGGTAAGAACATTTCAAACAAAGTGATTTCAAGAGGTTAAAAATAAAGATATTGGCAGAGTTACAAGACAAATACATACAAATAAACAAACAAACCAAAGGAGTTTATAGTAAAATTAGACAAAGTGGAAAGTAAGGTTAAAAATACTGAACGGGATACAGATTAATATAATGTGATGATTAAAAAGCACAATATTTATGAAGAAGTTATAATGGTCATAAGCTTCCTTATACCTAATAAAATAAGAGCTAAATATATAAAACAAGCCTTCTAAAACCTACCTAAGATGCAATTAGGGAGGAAGAAGTCAGTATACTTCTTTGGTAATCAGAGAATCTGGTACTCAAAAATAAAGACAAGGAGAGATTGAACAGCATATCAATAAATTCAAATTAATAAACTTTAGAATAAATTTGGAAATCTCTCGTGGAAAATATACAGTTTTCATATACCATAAAATATTTACAGAAATCAATAATATACATATCCAAAAAGAAAACAATATAAATTGAGATTATTAATAACCCAATAAAATCAAGAATAAATAATAAAATGTTGACCCAAAGTAGAAAATATTTACTACTTGGAAAGTAAAAAACATGTTTCTAAATAGCCATTAGGTCAAGAAGGTCTCAAAGCTGAAGTGATAAACTCTATTAGCAATCGTCAAGGAAAACACTTCATACATGAACTTATGGTACACAAAGATGTACTGAGTTGAACAATAATAATACACAGTCATAATGCCTTTATTATTTTAAGTAAGAAAAATAAAAAGATGAAAAAATTTGCTATCTAGGGAATTTTAAAAGATTAGGAAAACTTTTTTTTTTTTTGCAATTTAGGAAGAGAGAATTTATAGAGACAAAAATTGAACTTAATAAAATGAGAATTCAAATGCTGGTATTTCAAAAGAACCAATCAAATACACAACCTATTGCAAACTTGATTAAGAAAAGAGAATGTAAAAATATGAAAAATTAAGGATGAGAAAAGAGACAAATGACAATGTAAGAGAGTTTTTTAAAAATATGAGACAGAATTATATAAAACTCCATGGCAACAAATTGGCAAATCTAGAGGAAATGGATTATTTCTCAGTAAAATATGAATGGCCAAAATTAACCCAAAAGAAGACATGAAAATTTTGAATAGACCAATTACCACAGAAGACATTGGAAAGGTCAAAAAGATCTTCCACTGAAAATGTTACCTACTGGTTTCATAGCTGAAATCTACCTAACCTTTAAAGAACAGCTAGTTCCTACGTCTTTTAAATGATTCTAGGCCATAGGAAAAAATACAGAAGTTCCTGATTCATTTTACAAAGCCTGCACAACTTTAACACCAAACCTTTGTGAAGAAGAAATAGATGACTGTAATCTCAATTATGTACATAAATGCAAAAAAATCATTTTAAAACAGCAAATAGAATCTAGCAAGATAACTAAATAATAAAGCAACATGAAAAGGATTTACTCAAGGAATGCAAAGGTTGTTGTACATTAGGAAGTCTATCAAAGTAAGTTGTTAGAGCAAAAAGGGAAAAATTTGATCATATCAAAGATGCTAAAAAAGTGTTTAATAAATTCAACGATCGTTCCTCTAGCACTGCAGGTAGAGGGTGGAACTTACAGAAGCCCTGAGTGAGGAGCTCATAAAATATTATCCCCCAAAACAATGATAAAACAACAAAAATGTTAAAAACAAACATTTCAAACTCTAGAAATTAACCAAAGCATAAAACAAATTAAAAAGTATTATTTACTTCTGGTTACATTTCTTGTTGTAAAATCTCTTTTGTCTAATACTAATAGAATCACTCCAGCATTCTTCAGATCACTGTTGTTGTTTTTTTATCTTTTCTATCTTTATCTTGATTGTATCTTTATATATAATGTGGACTTCTTGTAGAAATCTCTTATGTCATTTACATGTAATGCTATAATAATATGGTTGGGTTTAAAAATACCCTTTTGCTATTTGTTTTCTATCTGTCCCATCTATCCTTTGCTCCTTTTTTCTCCCTTTCCTACTTAAAAAAAAAATTAGTATTCCATTTTATCCGCTATTGATTTATTGATACACTGCTTTTCTTTAGTAGCAGTTGCTCTACACTTTATAACATACATCTTTATCTTATCATCTTTTACCTTCAAATAATTTTCTAACACTTCCTACATATTTTAAGAACCTTACAACAGTGTACTCCCACTTCTCCCCTCAAACACATTGTTGTCATATATTTTAGTTCTACATATGTTATAAACCTCTCAAAACATGCTTATGTTCTTTAAACAGTCAATTATCTTTTAAAGAGATTTTAAAAGTGAGAAAAATGTATCTTTTTTTAACCACATATTTACCATTTTCAGTGCTTTCTATTCTTCTGTGTAGATCCAAATTTCTTCTAGTATCATATTCTTCTGTATGAAGAACTTCTTTTAACATTATTTGTAGCATAAGCCTGCTTGGAATAAATATTCTCTGTTTTTATTCACCTTTAAAAAATCTGCATTTAACTCTCATTTTTCAAGGAGATGTCTGTAGCTTATAGAATTCTAGCTTGATACTTTTTTCTTTTGATAAGTTAAAGATACCACTTTATTGTCCTCTAGCTCTGACAAGAAGTTGGCTGTCTTCCTTATCTTTGCTCTTCTCTCTATATTGTGGTTCCTCTCACCCTGTGCCAGCTTTTACAATTTTCTACTTATCACTAGTACTTTTCAACAATTTGATCGTGATGTGCCTGGGTGTGACTTTCTTCGTATGTCATCTGTGGTTCATTGGGCTCCTTATATTTACAAGTTTAGAGTATTCATCAAATTTAGACATTTTCAGCCATTACTACCTCAAATATTATTTTTGTCTCCTCCCCCATTCTCAGATTCTGATTACACATATTTTAGACTACTTGGTATTGTCTCACTACAGTGATGTTTTGTTCAACTTATCCTCGGGTTTTTTTTTCCCCTTCTGCATTTTATTTGCCGTTATGTCTTTTTCGTGTGATGTCTAAGCTACTGTTAATCCCATTCAGTGTCATTTTCATTTCAGGTATTGCACTGAGAAAAAGAAAGTAGGGAAAGGAGATAGAATCCAGGTGGATAATTTAAACGTGAAGTTAGAGCAAAGTCCTGAAGAAGGTGAGGTCAGAAGGTTCAAGTCATCACCATCCTCCAAAGCTTTTTCTATTTTACGTTTAGCACCTTTTCCTATTTAACCTGTTCTTTTCCTCTAACATAGTAAGGATAGTTTTCCATCATTTTTTGTATGTTTCTTCTTGTCTCAGTCTAATTATGTTCTTTCGCATTTGTCTCTGCTGTCTTCTTTTCCCTTATTATTGATTCTTCTTGCTGCTTCTCTTGTGCTTTCTGTATCTGTAATAGTTTTATTTTACTCCTTCATCCTTCCCAAAGCTTTGACTACTCAGTCTTCATCTCCTTTCACCTTATATTTGAATACATTTATCTCCTCTTATTTTCTTACTTCTAGGCCCCACATGTTTTTAATTTAATTGTGATCGGGGAAAACATTCTGTGGCATAAATCTTCATCTGGTGAATATCCTTTACCTGATTTTTGCTTGTCATGTAGTTTTATCTTTGTGGCTGCTTTTTAATTGTTACTCAACTTTGAATGAGACCAGTTCCTCTTGGATCGATTACTTACAAAAGTTTGTGCAGGAAGGGTTCATGAACTGAGTAGAGACCCAAGGCAGCTTGGGCTTAGGACTTTCTAATGCTTTCCTACCATGTAGGTGTCTACATCGCACGTTCTCGAAGTCTCATGTTCTGAAGCCACTTGCAGGGTACGCAGAAAGTTCACTTGTCTCCAGTATGCAATGTTTTTATTTTTTTAAGTGATGATTTAGTAATGATTGTTCCTCATTATTTTCTTTATTATCAGCAGCAGCTGAACTGATTGTCACTTATGTTTGTTCACTCATCTACCCTGACAGCCTATTCTTATAGAAATGGCAGGTCCACTCATCTCTTGCCTCTCTATGGTGTTAAACCAGGTTTGGGATACTCCCACAACCCCACCTCCACCCTGCTAGATCTACTGATACAAGAAAGGAAATAATGGTTTGGCTCTCAGCATGACCAATTACTTTGACAAAAATGCACGTGCTTCTCAAGTCTGTCAGGGTACCTGCCCATCTTTGCTGTATTCCATCATGTGGTCCACATATTACCGTGTCGGCAGCTACTCCTCATGGACTGTTGTTCCCTGGCTTTGCTCCTTCCTTATTTCACATTCTTCTCTGTGGTTTGCCATTGTTGTTTAGGTATTGTTGGTTTCACAGAGCAGAGTGAAAGAGAAGCTTTGATTCCAGTCCTTATTTGGAAGTCTCAACAGTTTATTTTAATTCAATTCAACTCTACCGTTTAATTCATTTCAACTCAATAACTAGTGAGTGCCACGAGGAAAAAGGGTCTGTGTTTAATGCCAGGGAGAGTAAAACATAGAGGTAGAAAACCATAGCAAGTATCTGAAAAACACAAGTAATCCCATTCTTTTGGAACACAAGTATATGGGAAGAAATCCACATCTATCGCTATAGTGACAATAGGACTGTTGTTTCAGCAGAAAAGCCTTTGCAACTTTGCCTTAAGTGAAATAGTCCTATTTATGTTCTCGGAACCCTCAGGACTATCCTAATAATAACAGTCCTTGGAATTATTAATAAATGATGCCAAACCATCCAAATAATTATGGTAATTAATATTCACTATATTTTTTGGTTGGTACTTTCAGAACCATTTGGGCCACTTAACAAAATAGAATTTCATGGAAAAAGTTTAGGATAAACAGTTCTCTGACGTGACTCCTTGCCTAGCTGAGAGTGTGGCTGTGCCCTGCAGACTGAAAGTAATTGTTCTGTGGTAATTAAGCCAAAAAAGCTTAGTGTCTCTTCAGGAGGCCATGTAAAAAAATAAATGGTATCAAGGGCTTTGGAGACCCTGATGATGCTGCGGGCAAGGACGTGGATTTAAATACAACCGAACAGGGAAGGAAATTCGTGGCCACTTTTTATTCTCCTTAAATCTGGGGATATTTAGAACTAAAAATTAAACTGTAAGATTTCATGAGGTTAAGTTGCTTCTCCCTTCTGCCTCAAATCATGACAAAAGGACTTCACCTCAAAGAATCAATAAGTGACTCTCAAAGCATTTGCTCATTCCTTTGATCCCCCCGACCTTCCTGTCCATCCCCTATTCTCTGACTCTAACAACCATATTTTGCTCAATCCATGGGTTCTGGGCAGAAGCCAATAAAACTCGGACCTGCTATTTGTAAACCAGATCTTACAAGGTGAACAATGGGCTTTTTTTTTCTCTTTCTGAATCATGTGAGATGTCCTAGAGATGGACTAGCTATGGGAACCTTTGAATTGAAGAGGAAACTGGGAAGAAAAAGCTTAAGCCCTGCTGGCCTAACATCAGCTCTTGGCTTTCAAAAACACTAGCATATGCCCTTGTCAAATTTGTGATAGATGGTTCTGGATTGGAAATAACTACATGTAAGTAGATTTCTAGAGAATATATTTGACTACATTAGCAATAATAACTAGATGGATCTTACCAGGAGAGATGGAAGGAAGAGAATTGACAATGATGGAGCTAAAACCTCATGGAGCAATGGTTCTCTGGAATGTGCCCTAGACCAGCAGCATCACCTGGAAACTTGTTAGAAATGCAAATTCTCGGGCCTCTCTTCAGACCTAGTGAGTCAGAAATTTTGCAGGTGGGACCCAATGATATGTTTTAACAAGCCATCCAGTGATTCTGATGTACATTAAATTTTGAGAACCAGTGCATTGGGAGAAGAAAAAGAACTCAAGGTATAGAGCAGTAGTTTTCAAAGTTTATCTAGCATCAGAAGCACCTGGAGAGTTTATTAAAACAAAGCTCAATAGACTCTAAGAGTTTCTGATTAAGTAGGGATGGGTAGGGGGGAGGATGTTTTGCGTGCTGGCAAGTTCCTAGGTGATACTGATGCTGCTGTTCCAGAGACCACACTTTGAGAACCACTGATGTACATTAAAAATGTGAGTAAATGCAAGACTTCCTTGGCTCCAGGTTAGAAAAGGATTTTCTGGACAGGAGTTGGGGGTCAGTGGGGTATGGGAGGAGAAGTGATGACTGCATACATGTGTCAGTGTTTTTTTTTTAATTTGTGTATTTATTGATTTTATTTTTGGCTGCATTGGGTCTTCCTTGCTGCACATGGGCTTTCTCTAGTTGTGGCAAGCGGGGGCTGCTCTTTGTTGCAGTGCATAGGCTTCTCATTGCAGTGGCTTCTCCTTTTGCGGAGCATGGGCTCTAGGGCGTGCAGTCTTCAGTAGTTGTGGCGCACAGGCTTAGTTCTCCGCGGCATGTGGGATCTTCCCAGCCCAGGGCTCAAACCTGTGTCCCCTGAATTGGCAGGCAGATTCTTAACCACTGTGCCACTAGGGAAGCCCATGTCAGTGATTTATACAGAGAAAGGCTCTTTCTGCTTTGGGCTCCGGGAGGCAGCAAGGCCTAGGAAGTCAGGGATTTAGTTTCTCTCACCAAGTTTCCTGTTGTCCATGTGCAAGACAGGTAGGAAAGTAATGGAAAGAGCCAACAGTCCAGAAGGAACCAGGGAGACAATCTTCAATGTGGCCTACGTGAAGCAAGGACCTAGGATGAACCATGGCGGTGACAGGTCAGCAGATCGCTGTGGGGAGATACGAGTTGGTAGAGCAGATCCCCCTCCTCAGACCCTGACAACTTAACACCCCTAGAAGCCTCCAGAACTCACTCATGAACTGAAGAAGAGTGGTGACATTTCCAAATAGACTTAGAGTGTTTTCACCACCATGTAGGAATAGGGCCAACTCCATCACTAAAAGGATGAAGGATCGAGGGGGGTACAACCAAGCTAATATATTTGAAAGGGTCCATTCTGTTAGGATCTTTCACAGGCTCTTTGAGATAATCTTTTTTTTTTTTTTTTTTTTGGAGTATAATTGCTTTACAATGTTGTGTTACTTTCTGCTGTACAAAAAAGTGAATCAGCTATATGTATACATGTATCCCCTCCCTCTTGGACCTTCCTCCCCCTCATCCCATCCATTTAGGTCATCACAGAGCACCCAGCTGAGCTCCCTGTGCTATACCGCAGGTTCCCACTATCTCTCTGTTTTACATATGGCAGTGTATTTATGTCAGACCTAATTTCCCATACATCCCAACCTCCCATTCCCTGCCCCCCCCACCAAGTCCTTAAAGATAGAGATTTTGAAATTCAATTCCAATGATGCTTAGTCAACAGGGGTAAGGTGTAGCACCTAATGATAAACGCTTCAAGCTTGGACCTGAAATGACTGCCTCAGTTCCCCTATGCAAGGGACTGGCCTGATGGAGGCATAAAATAGAAATTAAGTTGAGTTCTAAAACATAAAATGACTGATTATGAGAAGACAACTGGTAAAACTCAAACTCAGAGATATTCTACAAAACAGCTGGCTTGTACATTCAAATATGTACTGCATTTTATATTTTATTTTTTTAATAAATCGATTGATTGGCTGTGCTGGGTCTTCATTGCTGCACGTGGGCTTTCTCTAGTTGCTGTGAGCAGGGGCTACTCTTTTTTTTTTTTAATTTATTTTATTTATTTATTGGCTGCATTGGGTCTTTGCTGCACACGGGCTTTCTCTAGTTGCTGCAAGCAGGGGCTACTCTTCGCTGTGGTGCACAGGCTCCTCATTGCAGTGGCTTCTCTTGTTGTGGAGCACGGGCTCTATAGTTGCAGCACATGGGCTCTATAGTTGTGGCTCATGGGCTCTAGAGCACAGGCTCAATAGTTGTGGCACACAGGCTGTTGCTCCATGGCATGTGGCATCTTCCCAGAGCAGGGCTCGAACCCGTGTTCCCTGCATTGGCAGGTGGATTCTTTACCACTGTGCCACCTAGGAAGTCCAGGGGCTACTCTTTATTGTGGTGTGCTGGCTGCTCAGTGAGGTGGCTTCTCTTGTTGAGGAGCACAGGCTCTAGGCACATGGGCTTCAGTAGTTGTGGCACATGGGCTCAGTAGTTGTGGCTCACGGGGCTCCAGAGCTCAGGCTTAGTAGTTGTGGAGCATGGACTTAGTTGCTCCCCAGCATACAGGATCTTCCTGGCCCAGGGATGGAATCCACGTGCCCTACATTGGCAGGTGGATTCTTAACCACTCTGCCACTAGGGAAGTCCCTATGTACTGCATTTTAGATTATGGAATTGTAACAACAGTTTCCTAAATCTGGACAAAATGAACCTGACTTTGTCTGTGAGTGTGTCAGGTACAAATCTCAATCCACAGACCAGAATAGAGAAGTTCATAATTTATCACAAAGAACTTACACACCAAGAAGAGAAATTGTTTGTGTTTTCATTTCTGAATGACTTTAGAACTTTCAAGAGTCCATGGTTGATTTCCTTCTCTGGGTGGTTAGTATGCTGTTCTCAGAGTGGGATGTGCTGAAATTGTCCAGGGCAGGTGTGGAATATCACACAGTCTTGATTTCAGTCTTTCCCAGGGTGATAAGAGCCACAAAGTTTACCGCTGACATCTGAGATAGGAAGAGCGACTTCTTGCCACCCCTTTCAAAGTGATTGCTCTTTGACTTCTCTCCTCGTGTGATCTTTCTTGCTTCTGAATTTCTATACTGCTTGCACTCTGAACCTAGCACCCTAACACTTGATTTTATCCAGTCTGGTATTTCCCCTCGGTTGTTTCATGTATAAATCACTCATCTCCCAACCCAGATGTAACCTTCTCAGAGGCAGGAATTGTGTCTTCTATTACTTTTGCATCCTGAATAGCATTGCGCTGTACCAGACCACTGTAAGCACAGGAGGAACATTGATCAATTTATTCACAGAATGCAGTGAATGAATGAATAAATGAGTGGTAGTGTCCATTTTTCCTATTATGCCAATTAAAAACCAGCTCCTCTCAGAAATATGTCTGTTGGACTTCAGAAGAGTTGAATAACAAATTATCTACTAAAAAAATTAAGAATTCTCCATCTGCATATGACACGTTATTATTTGATCATTAATGGTTGTTTGTACATTCCTTTTAACTTCTTGTTAGAGAGTTACTGCATGCCTTATTATTTAAGGCCAATAATGATGCATCTAAAAGTTTACTCATTGCTTATCTCAAGTGAGGTGTTGGACTAACCCAGGCAAGACTGTGAAATAAGCAAAATCTAGTTCTGCTGTCCCTCCTTCTTCTGGTTACTCATACCCTCCTAAAGTATCCCCCCCATCCCCACTCTCCCATCTTCTTCTTAACTAGCAGTCAACCAATTAATTAGCTGGTAAGAGCTACAGTATTACCCTTCCAAAGGAGGACTTTTCTTTTAGTACAGGAGTCATTAAGAGTTAGCTTTTAGAATCTAAAGATTATACAATGTATCTCTAATTGTACACTTTTGTATATTGAAAAGCCAGTGGGAGAGAGATTTAGGGACCATGTTCCTTCAATCTCCCCTACTAGGAAGAATCCCATTTTACCTCTTCATGAAGCCAGTGTTAGTAAGATTTATGAAAAGGAGCCTATTTCTATATGAAGTTTAGGAACTCAGTTTTTTTCACTGTACATAGGTATGGTCATGCTTTGGGGAATGGATTTGGGCTAATGAAACTTACAAATCAGAAAGTCATTTATTGACTTGTTTATGTTTGCTTGTTATTAGAATATTCACATATTTTGTTTAAGACATAGATATCAGATACCTGGTAGAAGTGCCAACAGTTTCTGCTACCATGCTCGCAGCAGATATTGCTAATTAAGCAGGCATCCTTTCCTTCTTAACACGGTGCCCCAGGCAACCATGGCCATCACTTTGGGCTGGCCTGCAAGATAAAGCCATCCTGCCACTGCTGCGCTTCCTAATATCAAAACACGTGGGAAGTAATAATTTATCAGAATATCACCTGGTAAGAATGCAACTAGAGCAAATGACCTATTACCAAAAGACAAAATCAGGAAATAAAATAACACAAGCGAAAATAAATTAGAACTAAGGAATTATAAAAAGGAGTAGGAAGTCAAGACAAGGGGAGAGGCATGGCTTTATGTAGTTAATGTCATTAGAACTTAATATAAATTAACTGGATTCAGAAGTTATAAAAAAAAAGAAAGAAAATGAGAGAAGGGAGGAGGGAAGGGAGGGGGGAGGAAGTTTTTAGTTGGAATATCACATGAGGGATGAGTGAGTTGTTAGACAATGTCCTTATTTCTGTGACACATGCAGCAATGCACTTCATAAGGCTATCCCTCAGTAAATGCCAAGGGCAAAAGCCTTAGGCAGAATTCAATGAAGGCAGTTTCATAGTGGGTCAAGATAATGTGTTCTAATTTGATACCAAAAAAAGAACCTAGACTACTGAGAAGTGTGGGTGGATAATCCCAAAGGGAATTTGATGGTTTTGCAGAATATTTTCTACATTTGGGAAATTACTGCCAACCCACTGTAGAGTACAACTCTGCCAACCCACTACATAGTATCACTTTCTAATGACCATAATACCAAAAAATAGTATCATCCTTGTGTAAGCCCTGATAAAATATCACTCTTCCTCTCTCCCTTTCAAGTAATTTTTAGAGTTTGCCAGAAACTTCTGTCATTGCATTCCCTCATAACATTGCTATGTCCTATAATAAGACATTTCTGAGTTAGTAATATTTTAGAAGAATTGCATCTTGCAAACATATGAAACATATTAACTTGACAATGTTTTCCCACTCCATAGTGTAGCACATACTGGTAATGTGTCCTCAGACACAGCAATTGTAATTCCAGTCACTTCCTAATCAAAAACAGCTTCCAGTACACCTAGGTGCTCAACAAATATATACTGGATAAATAAATATCAAGGACCCTCATATTATTTTCTCCCACATGCTCTAGGTTTTGAAAGTTTGTCTAGTAAATAATTTGTATTTGAATAATAATGAATTTGCATTTTCAGATCAGTGTGATATAACTTTGGCCCTCTTAATTCTGATTTTTTTGTGCTGTTTGATTCTTTCTTTTTAAATAAATTTATTTATTTATTTATCTATTTATTTTGGCTGCGTTGGGTCTTCATTGCTGCCTGCAGGTTTTGTCTAGTTGCAGCAAACAGGGGCTTCTCTTCTTGTGGTGCACGGGCTTAGTTGCTCTGTGGCATGTGGCATCTTCCCGGACCAGGGCTCGAACCTGTGTCCCCTGCATTGGCAGGCAGACTGTTAACCACTGTGCCACCAGGGAAGTCTGTGCTGTTTGATTCTTACTGAATTTCACTTACAGAGAATGAAAGACCCTTCATGGTCTTGGAACGTTACCTTCATTTTGAATCTTCTCTCGATAATATGTGCATGGTACTTATTGCGTACCATAAACCAAGCTAAATTCTAGAGGGGTTTATGAGGTAAATGTAGAAAGTTAAAAACAACTTTTTAGTTAAAAAAACTAAAAGAAGACTTCCTAGGTGGCGCAGTGGTTGAAGAATCCGCCTGCCAATGCAGGGGACACTGGTTCCATCCCTACTCCAGGAAGATCCCACATGCCACGGAGGAACTAAGCCAGTGCGCCACAACTATTCAGCCTGCGCTTTAGAGCCCATGAGCCACAACTATTGAGCCCATGTGCCGCAACTACTGAAGTCCACACTCCTAGAGCCTGTGCTCTACAACAAGAGAAGCCACCACAATGAGGAGCCCACGCACCACAATGAAGAGTAGCCCCTGCTTGCTGCAACTAGAGAAAGCCCGTGCGCAGCAACAAAGACCCAAAACAGCCAATAAAAATAAATAAAATAAATACATAAATAAATTTATTTTAAAAAAACTAAAAGAAAATTTAGATGAATAGTATTTATCTTACCCACATTTAAGAAAGGAATCTAAGCATAAAAACATAAAGAAAAAATTATAGATATTCTTGTGTAAAAGTTAAATTCTTCTGCACATTAAACAACCTAAAGACAAACAAAAAGTAAGACTATATTTTCATTAATATGTAAAGATTTAATAGCCTTCATTTATAAAGCATTCACATAATCAACAAGAAAAGTAATTTCTCGATAGAACTGGCAAAAGACATTGACAATTTTAAGAAGAAAAAGTAAAAATAGCTATGAAAAACCTTTAAAAGTGGTCAGCACTATAGTAATAAATGGAAATTAAATGAGATACTCAATCTGACCTGTCACTTTAGTACATACTTCAAGGATAATAATACTTAATACTGGCAAAGGTATAGATTTTCTGGAAAGCACTTTGGCAACATATACCAAAAAACCTTTAATGTTCCCAGGCAAACCAGGGCAAGGTTGTGTGTGTGATGTTATTTTTTATCATGTTATTTACAATGGCCAAAAACTAGGAAAAAAATCTAGATGTCTGAAGAAAAAGAGAATGGTTAAAGTAATTAAACAATGTCATGGAAAAAAATGTTGATGAAATTGTGAAATCATGATAAAATTCATCTGAAGTAAAATTAAATGATCAGAAAGAAACTTTCCTTCACTTTCCAAAATTTTCAACAATGATCACAGATTATTCTCCCAAGTTTTAAAAGTTACCATATGGAATAAAAAACGGAATGCCTGATCTAAACGGAAAATTCTAGCATGCATCCCTATAAGCACTCAGCTTCTTCTAGATGAGCTTTTCCCAGTACATTCTCTGGACTGTGTTCTGGTGTTTCATGCCCTGAAGCTGTCCTCAACTTACCTTCCCAGGCGCAGGTGCCCTTCAGTGATGGATGATAAAATTCCTCTAAGATTATACATCTAAGTTACTAAAACAGGTCAAACTTGATGAGTCAGATGTGTCATTTGCAGTAAGAAAAGCAGACAGACTGTCACAAACAGATAGTCAAAGGGATCCCCATCAGACTTCAGAAGCAAGCTTTCTTGCCCAGTACGTCTCTCCCAGGAACCTTCCTTGAATCCCGCTGGATGGTTAGGGGTTCCTCTTCCGGCTTCTCGGGTTGTTCTGACCTGACCTCAGCATTTACTTCCTTGCACTGAGATAACCTATTCATGTGCCCGTCTCCCATCCCCTCCTAGGCTGCAAGTTCCTTGAGCACAAGTCTCTGTTGTACTCATCTGTGTAGCCTCAGAACACAACAGTGGTCAATCAGGAAACATTTCTTGCCTAGCGCTTTCATCTGCACCTCAACCCTTAAAAACAAATTTAAATGAGAAGTGAAGACATTAGTCTCTTGAAATTAAATCAAGGAACGATGCTGAATCCTGCCTGCTCCCTCAACTCAGCAGGTCAAATCACACAACTCTAAAATTGCTGGTTTTACATTGTTCTGGCCAAAAAGTGGCTGCAGGAAACCCAGCCCGTGTATCATTATCTCATGTTCATTCTCCCCATCTAACAGACTAATTGTTAAATAACCCCTTTTAATAACTGTGCTTGGAAATGACTGCCTAAAACCAAGAAATAGAGTTGAAAGTTTCTTGTTTCACTGACATTGGACCAACATTTCCTGTCACACACTAACCGCTGTGGTCACTGGCTGTTCCTGGCCTGTTGAGCCAGGAGCCTCTTCTCTGTTAGCTGCCCAGTTGTCTCATTTGTACAGCCAGAGGCCAAGGGGACGGTGAGCTCTGTGGTCTGCAGGAAGATGCTGCAAGCCAGTAAAATTTGGGACTTGCCTGTACCAGAATATCAATGCTGTCTGCTCTGCTAGGAAACCTTCCTGATCCTTGCCCATCTGGGGCACTAGCATCCTTAAAGGACCTCTACTTTGTGAAGTCTGGCCTGACTGCTCTGTTCTTTAGGCTCTCCTCTGACTTCCTATGGGTTTCACCCCGTGTCTGTTTCTCTCAATAGACTTTAAGTTCCCTGAGGGCAGGGATAATAGATCATGTATTTTTGTACCACAGGACCTGAAATGCAGTCAATAACAAACTGAGTTGAACCACTGGGAAAAAAAAATACATGTTTTTAGTGCTTATTATATTTTGAGACTCGCTCTGGGAGACATGCGTTTCTAAACAGAATTCTAAGCTTTTCTAGGACACAGTGCAGTTGATGGAAATCTTTGATTCATAGTTCTATCGTCTACTAACTCTATATACTAGTGAGTTAATACCTCTTGAGCTGCAATTCCCTGATCTATAAAATGGGACTGATAGTAATAGCATCGTTGTCAGGATAAATGAAATTATGCCATTCTCCCGGCACCTAGTAGAGGGTTAATAATCTTTCAGCTGTTTAGAGTTTCCCCCATGGCTCTAGAACAATTTCTCCCAACAAAGTTTTTCTCTTGTCCTTTAGGATTCTTACTTTTTTTCCATCTGACCCCAAGATCCTCTAGAGCAGGAGTCAGCAAACATTTTCTGTGAAAGGCCAGATGTTGAATACTTTAGGCTTTGCAGGCCACACAGTCTCTGTGGCATATTCTTCTTTGTTTTTATTGTTGCTATTTTGTTTTTGCTTCTTTACAACTCTTTGAAAATGTAAAACCATCCTTAGCTCATGGGCCATATGAAAACAAACCTCCAGCCAGATAATCTAAATGGATTTAGAACCTGTTTGGGTTCGTGGGTTTGCTGAATTGTGCTCTAGAGTGGCGAATTTTAAAGTGTGCCCCTCCAACCAGCAGTGTCAGCGTCTCCTGGGGAATTATTAATGCAAATTATTGGGCCCTACTCCAGTCCTACTGGATCAGAGACTGAAGTTTGGCCCATCAATCTGTGTTTTAACAAACCGTCCAGGTGATTTTAATGCAGTAGTTCAACCTCGGCTGTGCATTGCTTTAAAACAGGTCAATACCCAGGCTTTATATCAAATCAGAAATTCTGGGGATGGGACTGAGGCATAGGTGATGAAAGCCCTGCAGGTGATTCAACATGTAGCCAGAGTTGGGAACTGCTGGTATAAACTTGGGGAATAGCTTTTGCATCCATAAGGGAAGCTTTAATACTAATGATATTGCCAAGGTAGCCAGTACTTGGGTCTCTTCCTGTTTTGATAATTTCATGAGGGGATCTCACTGCAAGGCACTGATCAAACGATAGTTATTGGGGGAGGCGGGAACGAAGTGAGAGAGTAGCATGGACATATATATACTACCAACTGTAGGATAGATAGCCGGTGGGAAGTTGCTGTATGACAAAGCGAGTTCAGCTCGAGGATGGGTGATGCCTTAGAGGACTGGGACGAGGAGGGTGGGGGGGAGCCGAGGGAGGGAGGGAATACGGGGATATGTGTATGAAAACAGATGATTGAACTTGGTGTACCCCCCAAAAAAACAATAAATAAATAAATTAATTTAAAAAAAGATAGTTATTCATACTACATATAAAGCACTATGTTAAGTACACTAGAGATCTTTTTTAAAGTATATTAATATGATCCCTTCTACCTGAGTAATTTGCATATAAAAAGCAAACTTATCCATTTCAAAGAAGCTCATAATTTCAGTTTTACAAGGACCAACTCAAGAAGCACCACCCCTATTTCCTTTTTCACTAAGTTTAAACCTGGTCCCTGGTCACTATCTCCTCACTCCCCTCACCATTACAATGGGCTGGGTCTGTTATTCCATTATTCCACATGGAGTAAGTTCTAGGGTGTTTCACTCTTCTTTCAAAAACACATTTTCCTATAAATATTCTGTGGAAAAGCCTCCGCATGGTTTTATATTGGTAAGATAATTCTAGAGTGCCACATTTGACCAATGACATCAGCTAGCCTATCCCAGCCATAAACCGTTTTAGAACTCTTATTCACAATTTGGCTTCAGGTCAAGGTGGTGTAATATGAACCAGCAGAATATACAGCACAGGGTGTTCTTAGCAGCTATCCTAAAGATCAGCAAAACTCATTCCTGTAAGAGAAGCTCATCTGTGAAGCAAGTCAAGCCCAGTGGTCATCAGAGAAGGTCTGCTTAATGGAATTGCTCCTTGCCTGCAGGTACTCCTGCTTTGAAACTCAGCTGTGGTGGTCCCTCTGGTTACCGACCTTATACCCATTCCCTCCTACCATCCACTACTGCCTTGTCTTCTTTGCTGTAGGTATTTCCATTTTGTTCAGGAGTCAGATAGCTATATTCTTCAGGGGATGCTGGCTTCCTCTCAAGCCCCCAGGGTTTAATCCTGATGGTGTAGATAAATTGTGGTAATTCGATTTCCTTTGCCAGTGATTGGTTTAGGAATAAGCATGTGACTCATAATTCTGGCCAATTATGGGAATAGAGGGCACTTCTGGGAAGTTCTTGCTGTTGAAAAGGAATACAAAGGAAGTTGTTTCTTTTTAAGTCACTGGATATAGATTTGTGATGATATCATGCTCAGAGCTGCTGTAACCATCTTGCAACCATAAGAGAATATGTCTGGAGCCAAAAGCCAACACAGTGAAAATGGCAAAATAGAAAGAGGGAAAGAATCTGTATTCCCCCATGAACTCACTGAGCTGCTGAATTAGACACGGAAACCACCCGACTTGCATATTTATTTCATTGTTATGTGAGATTATAAATATCCTTCTTATCTAAGCCACTTTGGGTGGTTTACCTGTTCCTATAGCCAAATGCATCCCACCTAACACAGCTGTGTTAGTCATGTAATCAGAAGTGAAAGAATCTTGCACTAAGTGCTTGCTTACTCCAAAAGCATGCATCTTAGTACTCGGGATTTTTCTGTTGGGAGAAAAAACTTTTATTCATTCCTCTCTTAGTTTCTTTCCTTACAGACATAGCTTGTCTCCAACACCAGGCTATGTCCCCCTACATGCTTACCATTCTTATTCATGAAGACCTGAGTGAGCCATTGACTTTGATATTTCATCAGCCTAAAACAGAATGGTAGTGCCGTTTATACCAGACACAGATGTAAAGAAAGATGGGCCTTAATAAGCCACTGCTGGCATTTTTTAATCTGCCGTTGTTAACATTGACATAACCACCAGTCTGAGATCCTCAAAACCTTCTCTACATGCTCTACACCTAATAGACATTCAATAAATTGTTGTTGGATGAACGCATGAATAAACTATTTGCAAATAGCACCTCAAGGAGGATTTAGAGATTTGAAGATATTTGAGACTCCGTTTTTGAGATAGAAACCCAAGCACTAACTAGTCTTTTTCTGCCACATCTAGTTAAAATCAGAGAGGGTAAGCAGTGTAGCTTCCTTTTTAAGAATGAGGTGTCCCCTCTCTTCCTCTCTCTTGCTCTGATTCTCGTGTTTGCCCTCTCTCTGGAAATTTCGGAATTTAAGTGATCTGATCCTGTGAATACTTTTTAAAAAGCAGATATTTTCATGTCTGCAAGCAGATCTTTCTTTGAAGCCCAAAGGCCATCATTGCTCATTAAGAGTTTCTGACACATGGGGGGGGTGTGTGTGCATTTTAAGAGGGCTATGCGGTCATGTCCGTTCTATAGTAATTAGTCTGTTGGATGACTTCAAAGGCAAGGGACTGTATATAACAGTGCTTTGAAGAAGTGCCTTCGTTAGAAATACTTCATCCGGCAAGACTGACTTTGGGATCTGGGATAAAGAAAAGATTAGCTGTGTTCAACACCCAGTGTACTTTCCCCCAAGGAAGGGCAGATTTGTGACATTCGGAGGGAGCCTGGGCAAGGGACAAAATGTCCTCCTGCGTTCTTGTGGAAACTTCATCATCTGTCTCAGAGATGGGAGTCACTTCATGCTAAGATTAAATGTCTCCAGAACCAGATCCTCCTCCCTGAGAGAGATTGAATGACCTCAATGGAAAGAAAAGAGCATCATGCTAAGATCGGGCTTCTCTGAAGCTCATTCTGCTTCAGAAACTAATTCCTCAGCACTTCGCCAATAGTCTCATGAAGGAGGAGAACATGCTGGAGCAAAGGAAACCTGCGGGTTAAATGTACTTCCTGCAGTCCCTTGTCACCTGTGTAACGACCCAAAAATTCTTGGCTGAATCCCATTGATTAGTATTAATCCCTCCACAGCAGAGTTGCTTGAATCTCTACCTAACACTTAATGTTTCCTTATGAAACAGTGACTTGCTTATATGTCTGTCACTCCCATTAAATTTCAAGTGCCTTGAAACCTGGTCCATGTTTCAAGTCATCTTTGAACCCAGTGCCTGAAATAATTCCAGGAGCAGTTATTCAATAAATATTTGGAAGTGGAGCTAACTCATTATGTACTAGTGAAAAGGCCCAGGCTCAATAAGGTGACAGGTATTTACTAAGCCTAGAGGAAATAAGTCAGAAGCTGTGAATAGAGTTATTTCGCTTATGTAATGCAAAGAACCTGGAACTTGGAATCAGACAGACCATGTTTCAAATCTCAGCTTTGCAACCCACTGGTTGTTCTACTTTGAGTTTGTTGTTTAACCTCCCTGACCCTCAATTTCATCCTCTTTGAAATGGGGATAATGACAAATTTTTAAATGAGCTGCTGGAAAGGATAAATGAGGTGGTGTTATAGGTTGAACAGTGACCCCCCAAAATCATATGTTGAAGTCCTAACCCCAAGTGCCTCAGAATGTGACCTGATCTGGAAATAGGGTCCTTGCAGATAGAATTAGTTACGATGAGGTCATACTGAAGTAGGGTGGGCACCTAATGCAATGTCACTGGTGTCCTTATGAAAAGGGGAAATTTGAAGACAGATACACAAGCAGGGAGAACATCAGGTAAAGATGAAGCAGAGATGAGGGTGAAGGTTTTACAGGCTGAGGGATACCAAAGAACACTCGCAAACCACCAGACAATGGAGAAGAGACATGGAAGAGATTCTTCCTCACAGCCTTCAGAAGGAGCCCACCCTGCCAACACCTTGATCTTGGACTTTTTAGCCTCCGTAATTGTAAAACAATACATTTTTGTCATTTAGACCACTCTGTTGGTAGAACTTTGTTTACAGCAGCCCTAGGAAACTAACACAGGTAGCATAAAGTAGTATACAGAGGGCGGTGTCTGGTGTGATAGGTATCCAAAATCTGTACCTACTTATCATTCTCTCTTTCTGTGTTAGACTTTCATAGAAGTTTATGTTTAAGAATGACTTTGGCTACAGGTAAATATTTGATTCTGGTAGGGACAACTGAAAACAGTAGTGAGTGGTGATATAATAATTTATGTTAGGAAGGCAGAGATTGGCTAATACAATTCGGAGTAAAAATGTGAAGAAATGGCATTAAGTAGGGCTATGTTACATGCTTTGAGCAAAATATCCTTCTTTAAATAACCACATTTTCTGGAATTTATTAAAAAATTTTTTCCTTTTTTATTTCCCTAGTATTTTTCTTGTTCTTTTTTTAACATTGAGACTTTTATTATTTTTCTCAAGAGTACTTTATAGAGGTGTAATTTACATGTAGTATAATGCACAAATCTTGCTCTTAAAGCTACAACTAATGATAACTTCCAGGCTCCATGGTAAATCTTTAGGGCTAAAGAGAATCAACCAACCAAAACCAAAATCAAACAAAGCATGGGTGTCTTTAAGAGTTTACCTTCTTATAGGTTGGAAATATTGATAAGAACTTCTATGTCTTTGCTGGGAAAAGTACAGTAAATTCTTCCTCTGTTTCCCTAGAGAACAAATGCCTTTTCTTCCCATGTCCAAAACTAAAAGCAGTGAGCTTGAGATGTATACATTCAGAGACATGCATCCATCCATCGAGGCTTTCTGAGTGGGCCTTTCACTCCATTACACTGTGGCATGTTGAGGTCCTGTGGTCTCCTCCCTTGAGAAGTTCTCAAGCTAGTGAGAGAGACAGATGGGTAAACTAATAATTGCCACAAAGAGAAAAGAGAGATTCAGAAACGTGATGCTGGGAGAAGCAACCTTGCCCGAGAAAGAGAAGGAGAGATTCACAGAGGGATTATAGTAAATTTCCATCTTGAGAGATGAGTAGAAGTTTGTCCGTTTAAGTAATGTGGGAAGCACAGATATAGGGATCTAAGTTAAGCATGAGGAGTCAAGGAGCGGGGACTTCCTGGAGGAGGAAGTCTGAGCTGAGATTTGAAGGAAAGAGGGTGGCATGGAACCGCATGGTGACGGAAGGTAGTTCAAGTGCCTTATCATAGTCAGGGAGACATGTGGGAGATGAACCCGGGGTGGGTACTGGGAGAGGTAAGGACATCAAAGGTCTCACGGACGTGCTAAGGAGCCCAGAGGTTATCCTATTGACAGTAAATAATATTTTTATTGTGGTAAAATATACATAACACAAAATTTAACTTTTTAATCATTTTTAAGTGTGCAATTCAGTGGCATTAAGTACATTCCAATATTGTATGTACATCACCACTATTCTTTTACAGAACTTTTCATCATCCCAAACAGAAACTCTTCTCATTAAACCTACATTCACCTACTACCCTCCGCCCCTAATCCCCAGACTCTACTTTCAACCACTACTCTACTTTCAATCTCTATGAATTTGCCTATTCTAGGTACCTCATATAGGTGGAATCATGCAGTATTTGTCCTTTTGGACCAGTTCACACAGCATAATATTTTCAAGGTTCATCCATTTGTAGCATGTATCAGAATTTCATTTTTAAGGCTGAATTTTATATCTATCTCTATACATACGTAGATATACATACATTTTGTTATGTATGTATACACACATACAACATTCATCTGTTGATGTCATCTAGGTTGTTTCCACATTTTGACTATTGTGAATAATGCTACTCTGAACATTGGTGTACAATTATCTGTTTCAGTTCCTGCTTTTAATTTTGGGGGTGTATACCTAGAAGTAAAATTGCTGAATTGTATAGTAATTCTATGTTTAACTTTTTGAGGAACCATCAAACTTTTTCACAGCAGCTGCACCACTTTACATTCTCACCACCAATGTGCAAGGATTCCAGTTTCTCCATATCCTCCCCAACACTTGTTTTTTTTTTTTTTTTGATAGTAGCCGTCCTAAACGGTGTGAAGTGGTATCTCATTGTGATTTTGTATTGCTTTTCCCTAAGGATTGGTGATGTTGAGTATCTTTTCATGTGCTCATGGGCTATTTGCATATCATCTTTGGAGAAATGTCTGTTCAAATTCTTTGCCTATTTTTTAAATCAAGTTGTTTGCTTTTTCGTGTAGGATTATAGGAGCTCTTTATGAATTCTGGATATTAATTGCTTACCAGATATATGGTTTGCAAATATTTTCTCCCATTCTGTGGGTTGCCTTTTCACTTTTTTGATAACGAATAATTTTAAGCAGAGAATTGATATTTTCCAGTTGGTATGGGGAGGGTTGGAGTGGGGCGAGGTCAAAAGGCAGGGTCGCAGGTTAGATAGCCACACCATCCAGGCAAGAGATGGGGGGCGGGCATGTGAGTTGGAACAGAGAAGAAATTGAAAGGAAGACATTTAGGAAGTAAAAGCAGCAAGATTCTAGCGACAGTGTAGAGAAAAAAGGGACAGAGGGAGGAAGAAGTGTTGAGAAACTACTTCCACATTCAGCAAGAGATGATGAGGACCTGACAGGGAGCAGCAATGAGAGCACAGAAGGGGGACACATTTGAGGAGATTAAGTTCTAACTGATTGGACAGGTGTGAGAAAGGCAGGAGTGATGAATGCCCCCAAGCATGGGCAATCCCGTGAAACATTACCTTCATTTACAGTCAACAACCTAAATTACACTAGTCTCTGGCACACACTGACCTAGATGTTCTGGTTCCTGTAGTAGTGGGGTTTAGTGGCGCCTGCCCTGAATCAGCCTTCCCTCACTAGAATGATTTCTCCTTGTAAAAGTATCTCCTCTGATTTATCACTGCTGACAATACCAACCTCGAATCCTTTTTGGAAGGGTATAGGATAATAAATAAATGTAAAAAACATAAACCCAGGTTGTAATCTGGAGCTTTGTAACTTTGAATGAGGACGTAAACTCCATGAGCTTCCGTGTGCTTCCATGTTTGTTAAATGAGTTATAACGTAATGGTACCTTCCCCATGGATGCTGTGAGGACCAAATGGAAATAATTCAGATCAAACCCTTAGCACTGGGCCTGGACACAGGAAGCCTCAATACATAAAAGCTGTTGGCGTCTTTGCTATTCCACCTCCATATCCCATGGCCAAGTCCAGTTGGATCTAAAACAGCTTGAAGGCTGTGGGTAAACAGGCTGGCACTGCAGTGAGCACTGGGGGCAATCCGTGCAGGCCAGGAGCCTCCAGCTCTCCATCCAGTGAGCCTCGTGAAAGAATCATAGCCCTGGAATCAGAAAATCCTGTGTCGAAATCTTGAATCTTCTGTTGACTAGCCTTATGGCCTCTTCTGCTTAAGACCCAAGAAGGGGTGACAGTAGGTCTGTCCCAGTGGTGAAGGAACACTAGTCCCTTCTCAGGGAAATTTGCCCCTGTGTTTTGTCTGTCTTCAGAGTCATGACATCCAGTAGAAATGGCAGCTCCTCTCAAATGGAGCCCAGATCTAGAGAGCCAGCATGGACTCCCCTGCCTGTAGGAATGTGGTGGCCAACCTGAGTGACACACAGGACTGCACTCCAGAATGTTTACAGTGCTGGGTAAGAGAACTGGCGTGTAGTGTGTATCAAAGCCCACTGATCGCTATCACCCACAAGGTGCGTCGTCCTCATGGGAAGTGACACCGTGAAGGGCTTGGTCCCCAGCTTGTTGGCCACTTCTGAACCTCAGGAGTGTGGGTTACAGCTGTCTAGCTGTAACAAGGTGATTTCCTGATAGGCTGTCTCTGCCACAAAAGGTCACAGCTCTTTTGCAGCTGAGACTTTGACATGATGGCATTTAAATAAGCATTTTCTGCCCCAGGGGTTCAGTTATCACTGGTGATGACAAACATTTAAAGATAGGGTGCCCCATCTAGCTATACTCCAACAAGGAAAAGTTAAGAAGCAATGCAATTATACGTGCACAAAGAGAGAGACGTTAAGAAAGCATAGTCGGAAACCACATGATTTTAATATTTCTGAAACAGGCTAACCCACGCATTGGAGAATATATGACACCACCCCTCCTCCTACAAAAAGAGGCAAAAATGGCAGCTTTTATGATTTTTTTTTTTGTTTAACTCTCTTACTAATGCTAATTAGCTTGTCATTGTGGTTTGTCTGCCTTCAAAGGAGTTAAATACAGTGGAGAGTGCTAGTCCCAAACATGTATATTCCACAAGCTAACACTGACCCGTACATGTTTTCAATTTGAATTAATTGCTGACATTAAAAATTGGGGCGGGCAGCAAGATTGGGATTTCAAAACTGCTGGAAAGTTATGTTTGCTTGTGTCCTCTGAGAAAGCAAATGCCGAGATGGGATTCAATATGCAAAGATTTTATTAGGGAAACTGTTTGTGTGACATAAAAATAGGGAGAAACCCAGAGAAGCCTGGGAGGGCAAGTCTGAGCAGCAGTGAAGGAGAGAGGGAGGAGAGGTTGGGTTGAAGTGTTCTAGGCTGCCGAGCAGCATGAGGAAGATTCAGCAAAGAGCAGAGAGCCCTAGGGGCAAAGCTGGCTGTGAGAGGAAACCCGTATCCCCCAGGAATGGGTCTGCCAGAATCCCTGCTGCACTCTGCCATTGGTGGGCACATCCATTGGGCAGTGTGACCTCTGCACAAACACAGCCATGGGTTTCAGAGTGCAGCATCTGGGGCCGTGGTCAACTGAGTTCTCTCTAGTTGGAGGTCTGCAAGTGCATCCCAATGGCTGCCACTGAAGCCATCTCCTGATAGAGGGTATCTAACAGGCTGTTAGTCAACCTAAAAAAGCATGGCCAGAGTATTCCCTGCCAGGGAGCAAAGACTTAAAAGAGCCAGCCACGCCTTTTTCTCATCCTTAGAACACTGTGTCTTTACCTGTCCACGTAGGTCTTGTATTTGTATGACTCCTCTGAAAACTCTGTATAAACAAATATATATATACATATATATGTACGTATATGTGTGTATGCCTAAGGAAAAAAGAGCAGCCTCAAAACATTAATTATAGTATAAGTAGAAGTGCTGAATGAGCTTGCAGTCAGCAGAATGGGGGTTTGAACTAAAAATCTTAAAGGTCTCTTTCAGTCCCAATAGCTATACTTCTTTAATTGTTCTTAGGGAAAGATTCTTAAAGGAGTAGACTCCATTTTCAATACCCTTTTTCTCTAACTATAAAAGTACAAAGTGCTTTTTGAAAAATGGAGAAAATATATTTCTAAAAGCAATCACCCCAAATTCTACCATAGAAATCATTAACATTTTAATAGTTTTCAGAGCATAGGTGTATATCTTTTAACTTTTTTATGATCATGCTAACATAAAATTTGATATCATTTTTTATAGTATAGTGTATCATAAACATTTCCCCATATCATTAAAACCTCCTTAGCTTGGTATGTATTAGCATACATCTCTGAATATTTCCTTGTGATAAATTCCTAGAAGGCTAGTAATTGCTAAGGCAAAGGGCATACAACCTTCTGATGCTTTTGATACATATTGATAAGTTACTTTATCAGCGGCATGTAAGGGAGCCTGTTCCCCTAAACCTTCCTTAACTCTAGACATAGTATTTTTAAAAAAACCTTGGCCAATTAGGGAGAAAATGGCATCATATTTTTAATTTATTTCTTTTAAACCCTAGTAACATTTAACTTTATTTTATTAGTAATTTATAGTTCATCTTTGGTGAATTATTTCTTCATGTCCTTGACCAGTTTTCTATCGAATTTGTGTCTTTTTATTATTGGTTTATAGGACTCTTTACATATTAATGACATAGCCATTTATCTATCAGATATATCACAAATATTACCTCAGTGTGTCATTTACTTTTTAACTTTGTTTATGATGTTTTTCTGAAGTACAGTTGTTTTATGCATGCAAAAGTAGCCATCTCTTCATTTATAATTTCTGCTTAGACAAGCCTTGCCTATTTCAAGAGTATATAAATTTTACCTATGATTTATTTATTTTTCTACTGAAAAGAAAATAAAAGTGGCTTTACTTTTCAAATTTAAAAATATCAACCATTTGGGATTTATTTTTAAATATTTCTCAAGGTAGGCATCTAATTTTGTCCTTTTGCAAATTGTTACCAGTTTGTTCCAGCACTATTTATAGCAAAACCTAGGCTTTCCCGTTTATTTGAATTTTCATCTTTATTACACACAAAATTAATATTTAAAAATTTTTGTGGATTTTAAAAATCTCTTTTTGATTCATTTCCAGTTTTATTTGCATTGCCATCAAAGAGTATGGCCTGTACATACCAGTACTTTGGGAAACATACCAGCTTTTCTCTTTTGCTGATTACAGTGGATCTCAGCCACTGTGAACTGCTGTGTGGTGTTTTCCAAAGTAAATTGCTACTACTTATAAAATATTTAAATTTGTGACTGGTGTACATAGGAATTAGAGTCTATTTGATATATTACCAATAATAATATCATTCTCATTCACTGGCATTACAATTTTTTCCCCACCAGTTCTACTGAGATATATGACACTGTATAAGTTTAAAGTGCAGAGTGTAATAACTTGACTTACATATATTGTGAAATGATTTCCTCAGTAGACTAAGTTAACTTCCATTGTCTCACATAGATACCAAAAAAAAAAAAAAAGACAGAAAAAAAAGAAAAAAATTTTTTTCCTTGTGATGAGAACTCCTGGGAGGCATGTCAGTTCTTTACAGTGGGGCAGACAGGTGGGAACAGTATGGAACCCCATCAGTTGTGGGTTACTGCTTTGCTTCCTTACATTGGTGTCCACGAGGCCTAATCATTATAGGGTTCCTGTTCTTGAATTTCCAGAAGGGCTCTGCTTCCTATGATGCTTTCTAGAGTCTTGCAGTAATTCTTCCTGGTCCATCCCACTCAAGCTAGTATGATAAAGTTTCTATTCCTTACAATGAACAAAGCCTAACTAAAACACCACCACATTCTTCAGGACTGGAAGAAGGGACCAGCTTACATCAATCAGAGCAGTAGCCTGACAAGGTGGACATGAAACTCAAACATGGATCTCTAAAGAAGCCAGGCAGCCCTGGTGAGTGGGAGCCTTCTACAGAGTGGCCAGGTTTGCCCGTTGTGGGGTAGCCTACCATTGCCTGGGCTAGGCTCTCTCTCCAGCAGTCTCCCTTAGCAACTGGGCTTGAGCACTACTGCAGTGGGATCTAACTCTGCCCTTTGCTGCTTGGTACACTTCCAGGAGGTTTGTAAGGATGATTCACTCCTCCCTGGCAAGTCTATCTCCAGCCTCTCTGCATGGGTGACGGTGAGATTCCATCACAAACTCCTTCTTCTACTTCCTCGGGTCTTGCTTTTGCATTTAGTAAATTGAGGGTTGCCTTTATTTTCTTTCAAATGTGTCTCACTTCATTTAAAGAAAGTATCTAGCAAATATTTTTTAGATTTTCTGGATTGTGGTAGCATCTTAATTGAGTTTCTCAGATAGTTAACGATTTCCTCCTATTTTTAAAAATTTCTTTGAAGGAGCATGAAGGAGTTAAGCTCTTGTGCTCAATTATTATCATGAGTTGAAAATGACATTTCCCAGTTTAATTCTTTTTTTCTCTCATTTAAAACCAAAAAGTCTTAATTTTTACATAATGCCTCCTTATTGAATCTGTCCAAGTAATCAAGGGAAAAATTCAATGAAAGATCACCTGGTAGAAATATCAGGATGTCTTTAATAGCTGTAAAGCATTATTCGACATGTAATTTGGATACTCGCAGAATAATAGGCACTGTGTTCTTTGGGGGGTTTTGCTCTATTCTTTCCTCCACCTTTCTTTGTTCGCTCTCCATAGTCAGTTCATATCAGGATACCTAGTAGGTGAAGTTAGGAATAAATAACTCATTCACTGAACACATTTTGAGCCCCATAATTTACAAAGCTCTGAGCAAAGGGTTATAGGAAATGTAAAGGGTAACCAGGTGCTGGTTATAGCAACTGCCATCATAAAATTACAAGCAAACTTCAAGAGAAGAACACATGAAAAGATGTTCAACATGATTAGTCATTAGGGAAATGCAAATCAAGCCTACAATGAGATACCACTTCACACCCACAAGGACAGCTAGAACAAAAAAGACAGACAATAACAAGTGTCTGTGAAGATGTGGAGAAATTGGAACCCTCCTATTCTCTGAGGTGATGAAAGTGTTCTAGAATTACAGAATGGTGATGGTTGCCCAGGAATGTCAATAAACTAAAATTGACTGAATTGCACAATTTGCAAAATACATATTTGCCATGTATTAGAGTTGGTTAACTACTATAACAAACAAACCAAATCTCAAAGGCTTAAAAAAAAAAACCCTCCAAACTTCAATAGGAGGTGGGAGATTAAAAGCTCAGTTCTGACAAAGAGGACTTTGGAAAGCTTCTCAGAACAAATGACTTCTAAGCCAGACCACAAAGGACAAGTGATAACATAATAGCCATTTACAAAGCATCCATCGCTGCTCTCTAAGTGTGTTGAACGCCAGGCCTTTCTTTCTAATTCTCTCTATACATAGTATGGTCCCTCTGCTCTAAATGAAGAACCCAAGGCTCAGCGGTTAAGGAGGCTTCTCCACATGACAGACCTAGTGAGTGGCAGAGAACACTGGGATTAGCTGAGAGGTGGGCTCTGGGTGTGTGTAGGGTTTAAGTAGTCTACACAGAGGGACATGTGCAAGGGTGGCAGAATATGGATGGGAAACAGCGAATCAGCCAGGTAGCTTGGCCATCATCCATCCAGTTAGCAACTGCAACTGAGAATCAGTCTGGAAAGGTAAGCAGAGGCCAAATTATGGAAGGTTTTGTGTCGTGATGGAGAAGTTTGGAGTTCATTCTGGACTCATCAAAGAGTTGGAGGCATGTAAGCTACACGAGTCTGTGCAGAGAAAAGACCCTGACAACAACAAGCATAGCATTCAACCAGAGAGCCGGAAGTCAAGGTGGCTGACAAGAGTCCAGCAGAGAGGGACTGAGGCCTGGACTTGGGTTGCCGAACTAAGCAAGGAGGAAAGGAGGAAACAAATAAAGCCACCATTTCAAACTGGTGAAAGCATTTTAAATGTTCATGCTAGTGCTTACCTTACATCGACACTGAGCCTTCTGAAGAAGGCAAAGCTGTTCATTGACAGAGATATTTTGGACCAAGGACTTATTTAATTAAACCGAGTGCTGAAGCATGGAAATGTCATGGTGTTTCAAGCTTTCTAGCCATCTTTGCTCAGTAATCTCCTACCTCCGTCAATAGTCTTCTGGCTAGAAGAACCCATGGGAAGCTTCTGATTAGCCAGTAGGTATCATGGTCTGACAGTGCTAACCCTTTTTTCTTGTTCTGGCCCCTCACATGTGACAAAGACCACTCTGGAGAAGATGGAAAGTGTACTGAGGCTACCTACCATCCAGCAGATTCCAGAAGATAAAATTGTTTTTTTTCTGTGCCCAGTGGCCACTGTCAATGTGGATGGTGTAGTCTAAGCACCAGGTCTCAGAGCAAATCCCAGCTCTGTTACTTAATAGCTGGGGTAACCTTGGTGTTGGCCATATTACTTAACCTTGCTGTTCCTCAGATCTCACCTCTAGAAAATGGAGATATTCATAATAACAATTCCTCGTAGCATTGCATGGGGGCTTAGGTCAGTTAAAACATGTGGGGGAGATTATAAAACTGCTTGATATACGCTAACACCCCAAAACCACTTGAAATGCTTGTTTTGGAATTTTCCAATTCCTTTCCTTCCTTTAAGAATATGGTCTGAAAACAGTAAATTGTTTATATCTCAATGACATCAATATTTTCCATTAGCTTTTAAAAACATTAATTCTCTAATTATATCCCAGTTGAAAATAAAAAAGAAACTGACACTTTGTAACAGAAAATTAAAATAAAATAAAAACTTTAATTCTCAATAATTGTATCTGAAATCAGTCCACAACGTCAGAACCAGTACAGCTTTGGAACTGTAGTGTAATGAGGGGTAATGACTTATTAACTATTTTAGGGGTTCTTGCTTAACTGTGGTGAAGGGTGCTGCAAATTTTTATGTTTACCTCCTCAATATTGTTTCACTTTCTGAACGGGAGTAGGAGAAGGAGAGGGGGTTTTCAAAGAGGTAAAGTTGAGATAGAGATGAAAAAACATTTTTTTTGTTTGTTTCTGTTTTTCTCTCTCTTCTTCACACATGCACACCCACACATATGCACATATACGCACACAATTTCCTTTTCTACTTTAGCCACATTGTATCACAGTTGCTGAAGTTTCTGGATGTCAATATTTGTTTTCCATTATCACTAAGAGGAGCCCACATAGTGGCTTAATAGCAACTTGATTAATAGCAACCCTTCCCTCTAAGGTGGTACAGAGTTCCCACTGTCTGGCTCAAGTGCTATAGGAACAGCAAGGTCCTCAGTTCTCACAGAGCTTACAGTTGATTGGAGAGACAAGACCAACAGGTGAAATAACAATACCATTAGCATGTATAAGCTGGAAGCAAGACAGGACTCCAAGCAGATACCAGTAAGAACCACTGACTTCAGCATCTGTAGAGTCATCTGTTACACCCATAGTGGCGGAGCTGTTGTGTGAGCTGTGAAAAGGCTCTCCACACTGGAAAGCTGACTTCCACCATCGGGGGAAGGCCATGAAACAAGGAGAGGAAGCAGACAGCCTGGGGAGCCGGGCTGACCCCTCGCAGATGCCTCGAGTTCCCTTCCCTCTGCTCCACTCTCCTCTGACCTGTGGCTGAATCTCACTCCTTGGTTACAGATTCCTAACACTTCTTGGTCCAGGTGACTATGTTCCGTGTTTTCATCTTCTATTTACCCCAACTTTGAAAATGAAATAAAGAAAATACATACCCTAATGAGAAACCCAAGAAAGAAAAAAAAAGATGTAAGAATCAAAATTTTCTGAACTAGAAAATTACTCAGAGTAATTCACATACAGTTGAGAGACCTATGAGAACTATCAGCAAGTTGTTTGCCCTGATTATAAACTCCCTGTTCTGCTGTAGCCCCAACCATTCAGAAGGAGCTGTGTGGTGTCACTACAATTAACCATGATAAACAAAATACAGAAACAACTCTATCCACAACTGCTTATTGGGTCATTACCTGTGTGTACATTGTGGTACCCCCAAAGAAGATGTACACACACACACACACACACACACACACAACTATCTAGTCTCAGACCAATAGCTACTGATCCTGATGCCACCATAAAAATGTGGAAGGACCCCAAGTGTGTAAGGCTATAAAATTTCATCAGGTGAGGGACACTGCGGAGTCCCCAAAAGTTCAGAAACTCAGAGTCTGGAGCTGCTCAGACAGTGACAACACCACTCTCCCCCTTTCCTGCCTCAGGAGTTAGACTGGTTAGAGTTCGAGGCTGAAGAGAAAATATACTTCCAACAGTTAAGGTCGTGGGCTCTGGCATCTAACTAGTGGGAGTCCGTCTTGGCCTTGGGTTAATCGCTTCACCCCTCTGTGCCTGCATTTCCACATCGGCATGGGAATGATGATGATATTAATATCTCTCTGATTGCATTGCTGGGAAGATGAAGTGAGTTAGCTCACGTGCATTATGAATTACCTAATGCCGTGCTCACCACACAGCAGACAATCAGTGGTAGCTGCTATTGTATGGAGCAAACACAAAGAAAGCACATTTCAGAGCAGTACGTATTTTAAGGTCACTTGCTTCTGAATACTCCTGGCAAAGCTACTTTTGACTTGATTATTCAGAAAAACTAACCTGATTAGAAGCTTTTCAAAAAAAATCACATAAAATCATTTAGATTCCTATGAGAATTTATGAGTCAGCAGTCTATAGTTTTTACTATCTTTTATTCCATCCACCTGTACTTTCATTGGTTTCTTTTCTACAGCCAATGGTAGAGGGACCCCATACATCTTAGTCAGTTTGGGCTGCTATAGCAAAATACCACAGGCTGGGTGACTTGAACAACATGTATTTATTTCTCACAGTTCTGGAGGCTGGAAGTCTGAGATCAAAGTGTCAGATCAAAGTTCTTGGTAAGGGCTCTTTTCTTGGTTTGCTTGTGTTCTGGGTGGGGAGAGGTGGAGTGGAGGAGAGCTCTGGTCTCTTCCTATAATGGAACTAATCTCATCATGAGGACTCCCCCCACCCCCACCCCCGCAAGACCTCATCTCCCAAAGGCCTACCTCCTCCTAATACCATCAGCATTCAGGATTAACATTTCAACGTATGAATCTGGGGATACAAACACTCAATCCATAATGCTCTACTTAAAAGAAACATAAGAAACAGAAATTTCAAACTTATGCGTTATAAGTGGTTCTATAGAACCAATATTTATAAGTTAAAGCTTTAGGAATAAAAGAAAATCAATTACCATAGAAGTGCCTTTGAAGGTTAAAACTTAACTTTCCTGGGCAAAAGAGGTATCCTTTTTATATTTGAAAATTATATTTAGAGTGAAGATACAGAACTTAGAGATTCTGGTGGTAGAAGGGCAAAGAAGTGATGGTTTTATTACTTGTGACTGGGGGGATCATGTTTTTCATTTTTCAAAAAATAAGTATGCTTACAGTCATCTTACTGATAATAGTTATGAATAGCAAGAGATATTATTCTGTTTTTAAATGTGTAGTAGATTTAGCTCTTGCTGACCAAACAGATGTGCAGGCAACTCTTGCTGGGGTGTATGGTGCATACTTAAGCCTCTCCAGCACCTCAGTGCCCCATCCTGTCTGCCCCATCCCTCCCACTGTGCCCTTCCTACCCTGCCCTTACCCAAGTCCCCATGGTCCCACTGCCCCTGCTGTGGTCACGTGCAAGAAAATGTGTGCCTGTGGTGGTTGTGGCGTTGATGGGAATATCCACTCCCATCTCCTCCAGATTGGGGGGAGAAAGGAAAGGTGCCCCAGGGATCCCAGGTAAATGAGGAATGAATGTTCACATTAAAACAATGCTTATCAGAACAGTTAATTTCTACAGAAATTCCAGCACCGAAGAGGGTTTACCGAAAGGCAAAAGGGGCTTAAGTTTTGTGCCACCTTATTCACACGAGCCTTCCCCGGGGGGCTTTTGCACTTTTAGATTCCTTATCTGGAGAGTGGCTCCCCAAACTGTAAGTGATTCAAGCCCTACAAAACCTGGATTGTTTCCGGTCAGCACTATTGGTTAATTATGGGATTCCTTTCATGGACTTTTTTTTTTTAAGCTCTTTATTGGAGTATAATTGCTTTACATTGTTGTGCCAGTTTCTGCTGTACAACAAAGTGAATCAGCTGTATTTATACATATATCCCCGTATCCCCTCCCTCCTGCGACTCCTTCCCACCTGACTTTTATTTATTTATTGGCTGTGTTGGGTCTTCATTGCTGCGCTGGCTTTCTCTAGTTGTGGTGAGTGGGGGCTCCTTTTCGTTGCAGTGCACGGGCTTCTTATTGCCGTGGCTTCTCTTGTTGCAGAGCATGGGCTCTAGGTCTGTGGGCTTCAGTAGTTGCAGTACATGGACTCAGTAGTTGTGGCTCACAGGCTCTAGAGCGCAGGCTTAGTAGTTACGGCACACGGGCTTAGATGCTCTGAGGTATGTGGGATTCTCCCGGACCAAGGCTTGAACTGTGTCCCCTGCATTGGCAGGTGAATTCTTAACCACTGTGTCACCAGGGAAGTCCCTCTTTTCATGGACTTTTGGTAAACTATCCTGAGAACCTTACTACCATATAAAATGTTGTCTAAAGAGTAGCTTCTAGTGAGAAATAACACTAACAACATACAACCTGTTCTCAGCCCTGGGAAGTTGTTTAATCCCTAAATTAGGTTCTTAACAAACATTTGAAGAATAATGAAGAATAATGAAATAAATGAAGGGAAAATGGATATAGTTGAAGCACTTATTGAGTATTTCTCTCTGGAGGGTAGGATTATGGTGATTTTTATTTCCTTCATACCTTGCTGAGTTTCTGAAAAATTTCCACAATGAACATGTATTATTTAGAATAACTAAAAACTTGCTTTAAAAGTTCAGAGTATGGATTTTTTAAACATACATGTATGAAGTGCTTGCTCTGTGGCCTTCTGTTACTTCTGAGAATATCAGTTCAGAGGAGACCCACATTGCCTTGCTCTCAAGAAATCTACAGTGCTAGTCACTGTTCTGAGCCCTGAAGGGATAGATTACAACACAGGTCAACATTTATAGAGCTCGATCTATTCAAGGTGGTCTGTGTAGCAAAGGAAGGAGAGAAGCAGGGAAAGACTAAACCTTGCTATCCTCAAGGATCCTTTTATATAGAATTATATGTAAATAAACACACACTCATCTTAGTTTTATACTTCTTTCATCTTACCACAGACAAGTTTTCAGGAAGGGCCTGAAAACCCCAGAGAAAGGTTGACTACATTTGAATAAACCCAGCAAATGGATTTTCACTCCCAACTTTAAGAAGGAATGCAAAGAGAAAAAAACAGTCTACCAAATTTGGAATTAAACTATATATTTGACAGAACAGCTCATAAGCATTGAGTTCTTACCATGTGTCAGGCTCCTTATGCAAAGTTTTTTTATATGCATTGCCACCTCATTTTATTTTCCTTTTATTTTGACAACATGCCTATGAGATTGGAACTGTTATCATCAATCCCATTTTACAGATGAACAAAGGAAGGCTGAAGAAAATGAAACAAGTCACCTAAGGTAACAGAGGTGGTGGCCGGCAGTGCCTGACTGGAATCCTAATTAGCTTACCAGCCCTTCTAAACCACTCCTCTTCAGGAGACTAGACTACAGAGTTAAGGTTCCAAAGAGAAAAATAAACTAGAATATGGATAATTTGAAAAATGGAATACAAGAGAGTTTCAAAAACAATGTGATACCAGCCTTCCAAATTAAAAAAGTGAGACCTCTGGAAACCGCCCCCCACCCCCCGCCCCGAAAAGGTCGACTTGCTAGCCATTATGGGTGGGTTATTAACTCATTTCATTAAACTAAATTATGAATTTGCTTTTCAATTAAGTGTTTCATCACTGTCACAGCTCTGATGTGTCCTTTCCTGTTTTCCAACTTCATCTCAGCCCACTGTGAGAAATGATTCGGTTTGTGTGTAATCCACGGGCCGCAGGGAGGATCTTTTGCCCCTATTGTTTTCTTGGGTGTCCTCACTCTGAAGGCCTGGCATTCCTCACGTGTCTAGGGCCGTGCAGAAGCGCGGGGAAGCCACACAAAAGACATCCAACCACTATCAACGTTGCAAGATCAATTCAGGGCGCACACGAAACACCCAATATGACCAGAAAAAGGAGAAAAAATACCTTCTCCCAGAAGGTGAGAAATTGTTGACCTCTTGTGAGTGTCCACAAAAAAACTGAGCAGGTAAAGTGGTGGGCGGCGACCTCTGTGGATCCCCAATCATCCCAAACGCGCCTGGTAGGCGCGGCCTCCGCCCTTTAGTCCCAAGAGGCCAGGAGGGGCAAAGCGGGGGTGCAGGGCGCGAAGTCTCAGGCGGTGTCTCCTTCCCCTCCCCAGTGCAGCTTCTGCCCAGTGGCCGACGCTTCATTCATCTTGCAGGCGCCGCGGCTCCAGGGCAGGGTGGAGGCGGCTTGGTTGGCGGGGCAGGGGCCGGGGGCGCCAGGCCGCGCCCGCCGGTCCAGCGACGGGAGGGGCCGCGCGGCGCGCGGAGGATGCCCGGCCTTTCCTCCCTCCGCTTCCAGCAGGCGCAGCCCCGCGGCTGGGCCCAAGGTTTCCCGCAGAGCTGGGCCGTCCCGGCCTCCGAGCGGCCCCGTGGCTTCCACGCCACCGCCCGGGTGTCAGGCCCAGGACGCAGCTTTCCCGCCGCGTCTCCCTTCCCGCTGGCCGGCCGGCGCGGGGTGCGCGCGCGCACACACACCCACACCCACACACACCCACGCCCCATCTCACCCTCCTTCCCTCTCTGCAGCCCTGGCAGCCCCGCTCGCCTGGTCCCTCTCTCCCGGGAGCGCGGAGCCCCCGCGGCCTCCGCAGGCCCCTCCCGGGGGCGAGGCGGGGAGCGGGACGCGCGCGGGAGCCGGGCGCGGGGAGGGGCCGGCGGTGGGGGCGTGTCTGGCTGCCCCCGCCCCTCGAGTGAGCGACTGGGCGAGGAGGTCCCCTCCCTCCCTCCGCGTCCCTCCTTCCCGGCCCCCTCCCTCGCCCGCTCCCCGCCAGCTCCGGCTCGCTCCCTGCCCACTCCCGGGGGGACGCTCCGCGCCGCGGCCGCCGCGGCCGCCGCTTCTTTCACAGTTTAGTTGGGAGCCGCGCGCCGCGCTCAGTTACTGGAGAGCTGGCCGCGCGCCGCCGCCTCCCGCACGCACGCACGCGGGCCGGGCCTCGGGGGCTTCGGCTCTTACTCCCGGCGGCCGGGAGGAGGGGGAGACCCGGACTCGGTGTGGGGAGGAGGAGGAAGAGGAGGAGGAGGGAGGAAGAAAACCAGCCGGGAGGACTGGGGCGGGGGGCGGGAGGCTTGCCACCTTCAGCCCCCCCCGCGAGCGCCCAAGGTAAGCGTGAGCCCCCCGCGGCCCGGGGCGGGGGTGGGAGTGTTGGCGGCGCAGCCCGCCCCGGCTCGGCTCCCGGGCGCGCCCGGGTGGGCTGCGAGGGAGGCCTGCGGGGTGCCTGCCGCGCGGCGGGGATGGGAGCCGCGGTCGCGGCGCTGCCGGCGCGCGGCCCGGCCCCGGGCTGCCGCTGCTGCCGCCGCCGCCGCCGCCGTCGCTGCGGGGCTGGCGGGGACGGAAGCTGGGGTGGGGGGAGCTGCTGGGGGCGTCTGCTGGCCGGGGCGGAGGGGCTGGGATGCGGTTGGGGCTGCTGACGACTTTCGTCACATTGAGGCCTGGGTGGCTGGGGTTCGACACCCCTCCCTTCCCACCCGCACCCCCCGCCGCCCTCAGCCTTTCCTGCTCCTCTCGAGCTTTGCCTGTAGCCGCCGCACTTTGCAAGCTAGAGCTTGAAAGAAAAAACAGAATTCAGAATCCTTGGCGAAATCTGCGAGTCTCTTCTCCCGCCCCGACTGCTGGATGTGTTTGTGTGGGTGCTGTGATCCCCGGGATTTCTGAAGTTTTGACCTCTTGGGGGTGACTTGTCTCGGTGCAGCGGTTTGCCCACCTCGATGTATTTATTATTCGTGCCCATGCGAGGCAGCCGGAGGGTGCTTGGTTATTGTACTGGGGAAAGGTTTCACTCCCCTCTGCAGGCAGTTCGCGAAGTGCGGCCGCCGCAGCTGCCTCTGTTCTGCTGCTTGATGTCCTTCGCCTATCTTTCACCCTGCCCCCCACCCCCTCCTCGGATGGATTTTTTTTTTTCCACTTACTGTTTGTGTGAGAGAAGCCCCTGGGCTTGGAGCCTTTCATCTCCCATTCATCCCTCTTCTAAACCTCTGAATTGGCTCAGGCACGATGGTGAAAATTGGGGTGGCTTTCTCTGCTCCGAGTTGCACAGTGAAAGATAAAAATATGTGCACATAAACACGTATTAATTCTGGGAGATGACAAGCGCGGTTTGCGATAGAAGTGCTTGTTTTCCAGTAGGAAGTTGACGACCTATGTATGAGGTATCTCCCATCGCATGTGGGGTAGGAAAATTGTTTTAAAATAGATAGTTGTGCCGTGGCTGGAAGACAGCCCTAAGTTCAGCTATTGGAGCAAGTCTGAAAGTGATACACCCTGGTCACCCAGAACTTCAGTAAAGACACACATGCTCTGACTCAGAGTTTGGGAGGGGGACTGACACACCATAAATTCCATGTAATACCTTTTTTTTTTTTTAAAATAAGGAAACATTTGGGCTGTTTGGGGAAGTGACACGTTCATTACACAGACAGATATTATGAACACTTCCTTACTTCACGGGTTGGGCTCACCTTCTACCTAATGAGAATAACCTTTCAGTTGGTAGAACTGGGATGTACCAGGGTAGAAAAAAATTATGGGTAGAGCAGGCTGGGGCTACTCTAGTTTTCTGGGGGGGAGAAGGTGATGTTTTTGAAGAGTGTTTAAGTCCAAGGTGCTCAATTTGGGGGTTTCCTCCCCCTTTTCATACTTCTAGAGCTGGATTGCAGAATCAATAGAACATGTTCTGTGTTGGCAGTTTGGAAATGCAATTGATCAGATGTGGAAGTTAATTTAGACTTGAGTATTTTTCTTTTGCTGCTTATAAAATAGGAAGTGCTGGTGATAGGACAGTTGAGTGTATTTATTTCTGCATTAAACCAGTGCTGGGACTAGCAGTTCATGGATCAGAAATGCAGCATTGAAATGTACCCGTCCCTAGTGTTTCCTGCTGTGCAGACTGGGTTCGGGGAGCAGCTCCGGAGGGCTACTGGGAAAAGCGACAAAGACAAGAGAACTCGGCACTTGGATGAGCAGATGCCTGTGCAGAGTGGGGTGCTTCTGTTGTCGAGCTTATCTCCATTCAGGCATTCTTCCAGAGAAAAACTGGCCTCGGTTGGTAGGGAGGTCTTATATCCAGTGTTAAAAGTTCATCCTAGAAGGACCGTGAGGTTCTAGCATCCCTCTTCAGCTGACTCAGTTTCAGTGGTCGAGACAGCTGATAATTTTGTTTTCTTGGCTAGTAATTTACCTTTACTGTCTCGCCCCTGATCTCGCTTTATTGTCTAGCATGGATTTCTGGAAATTAATAAGCCACTATGTGAAGTGCTTTGAGCTTCTTGAAGAATCACGGGGTATAGATCAAAAGCTTGTTCATTAATTGGCACTATTTGCTGTAACTGATGCAGAAACTCTCCCCAGGAGGAAGGTGGTGTGTCCCATTGTGAGTATCATATCCAGGATGGTGGTACTTCAGTGCTGTGTTGGATTTTTGACCATGCAAGACTTGACTCTCATATCCCGAGCAGCTCGTTCTAGGCTCCTTGTGGCCCCTTTCTACTAGCTATTTTCTGTCAGGGAATGAGAAACCCCAAGTTGGATAGAGAGAGACAGTTATGGCACCTCCCATTAGAACAAGAGAGAGCAGGAGACCCTTCACAGAGGGTCCTGAGCTGATAAATTCAGCTTTCACGTGAACTCATCAATAGAATTTGGAGCCCTGTGAGGCATAAGCAAGTGCATTTTTGGCCATCTAATGTTCCTTTTTTGAAATTTTAGAAGACTTGGAGCTTGGGAGAAGTAAAAGTGATTAATTAGGCTCTCGTTAAAACATGAAAGGCAGATTGCAATAGATCAATAAAATACTTAGAAAACTGAGAAGACAGGGAAACAGCCTGGGTGCAGGGAGAATTGCTACTCTGAAACTATTTTAAAACTGGTGACAGTTGTGACTTTAACAGATCATAATTCAAGAGCTTATCTGAAGTGACATGTAAATTATATACATACATATATTTAAAGTAGGCAATTATTTAGCTTGACTCCCTCAGTTCTGAAGTTTAATTTTACAAGTTACAATTGCAACAAGAAACAACTTGACATGCTGTGGTTATGCAATCAGGACAAGCGTGGTTACACGTAAACTGGGCTAGGATGAACTTGGAAATGAACACACAGCAAACGTCTGCAGTCACCGGGTATGAAGAAGTCTCTTTCCCTTTTTTTTTTTAAATTCAGTGTGTTCCTGGAAAATGCATTTCCTAGGTTGTAGGCTAGTCACATGATGTCAAGATTGCTTTCTCTCTGTACTTGTGAGAGGAGATGCAGCTGCCCCAATCTGAGTGGAAACTGAGAAGATGAACTGACTGAACCAGGTAGTTAGAGGCAGACTGTTTCGCTCATCTCCGCAACCCCATTGACGGCTGGTATACCACCTTGCACTTGGAAGTCACTCAATGAATGATTGAATTGAATGGAATTTACCTAATTAGTTCAGATCTGTAATGTGTCAAAAACCTCCTTGGAAATACATTAGATGTGGATTTCTGTTTTAATAAATCAATAGGCTAATTTATCAAGAGCTCCATATTATGCCTCAGGTAGGGTTTTTAAATGTTGAAAAGTATTGGATAGGAAAGTAAACATATCAAGCGTAATGTCTTCTCCAATTACTGGAATTTCTAGTTCGGGGCATCTTGATTTGGAATATATATAATATCTGTATTTGACAGGTATATTTGTTCACTCCTGATTATGACTCTGGTCTTTATCTTTTTTTGGTCCAAGGGGCTCGGTGAATAACAAGTGCTTCATTGCTAGTAGGGTGCTTTATGGTTTTCAAGGTTCTTTCATATACCCTTGTCTTACTTGACATTGTGCTGCGGCCATAGCGCTCAGGGTTTTCCATGCTGGGATCTCTCCCGGAATGTGCCTGCATGAGGAGTGGAAGAGAAGTCCTGGGGAAGCTCAGGTAGCTCCACCTCTTGGTTTACTGGATTTTCCCAAGGGAGGCAGTAATTGTTATCCATTGCGGCTCCCTCTAAAATAACTTAAGCAAAGTTGAGACCTGTCTCACGCAGCAAGCATACTCAGCCTGCCAGCATTCATTTTGTTGGCTCTGCCCCTACATCTGTTCGCTTTCCTTGGGCTGCCTTTTACCTTGCTCCTTTGCCAAATGTCCGTTTCACCTACCTATCCTTTCTGAAGCATTTCCATGTTTTTCTGTCCCCAGATTTTCATCCAGAGGCCCTCCTGCTTCTTCTCCCACCACCTTCCTTTTGCCTGCAAGACTTGGGTTGTGTGTGTCTGTGTGATCTTTTCCAGTACTTTAAACCACATCTCCAGGCCCACTTTCCCTCTGACTCCTCCCACTTCTCTGCTCAAGTATCGACTTTCCACTTCTAGCTGCTTCTCCTTTCTACCCTCAGGGCCCCTCTACCTTGACCTACTTTGCCCCACACACCTCCCTTATTCCTTTCACCCACTTCTCTCCATCAAGCCCTCACATCCTCCAGCACTTGCCTGCCTCCGCCTGTTTCACAGGCTCACGCCATCTTAGCAGATGTGTTTACAGCATTCATGAGTTGAAGTCCACATACATGCTTTGTACCTTGTAGAAAAAATGGAGTTAGAACACCCCCAATCTTTCTGCCTTTGTTTTCACTTTTGATTCCACAATATTTTTGACTTTTAAAGGCTCTTAAGCCCTTAAATGATAGCTGAAGCACTTTGCTTCTTCACTTCACTTAGCAATTACATCCTATGTTGGATAATAGATAAAGGAATATCTAGGTGCTTATTGTTATTTTTAAATATTGGACAACATATCTTGAGAAGCATTTCAGAAATGTTCATAATGGCACCATTGAAAGGCTTTTCTGTACACCAAAATCTACTTGCTAATCACAGAAGTAGAATGGTTTGTTTAATTTCATCCTCATCACCTTATTTTTTTCCCTCCTTTGGTTAAATAAATGTTGGTTAAATGAATGTTGGTTAAATAAATATTACAGTAACTTGAACCAAATTTTTTCTCATTTGTTGTGGTTTTACTGCTCTCCATGAAACTTTTATAAGCTCATTAGATACATTTATACCAAGCCAGGATTCTTTAGCTAAGACCTAACATTGTTGCCTTCCTTAATAAATTTGTAACCTATGTTGGCCCTATCAGTAGGGTCAGTGGGAGAAAAAGTATTAAACTAAGGACTACTACTGGAAAAACACAGCCTATTGACTCATTGCATACACGAACTTGGATTGGTCTTTTTATAAAACTGTACTTCAAAAGTAGATCCAGCACTAGTTATGCAATATCCTGAGTGCTCCAGGGCTTTTGGAAGAAGGTGCTTTAAAGCAGAAGAGGGAGAATGGTTTTTAAGAAAGAATTCCCTTTCTTTAATGAATCTCTGTTTTATTTGAGTGCAGTGGATATTGCAGTAGTTTCAGTTCATTGTTAAACCATATATTAAGGACATTTTCCACCTTACTTGGTGACTTACGGTTTTCCCTGCCTGAACAGGGTGAGGAGGGAGAATGAGAAGTTGGTAGTCTTTGCTGGAGTGGGGAAACATTTTTCATACCCATCATCACAGTTGCTGGTAGAGCAGGTGAGACCCACTCAACAATCTAAGAGATGTAGTGCGTATCATCACAGGCACACCTGAAAGCTTCTCCCTGAACCCCAAAGTTGCCAAGGAGGCCTACACGTGGTTGTTTACAGTGCAGGGGAACCTCTGTATTAACACTACAGTTTCTTTCAGGAGAGGATTGAAAGGGCAGATGTAGAGGAAAGAGGTGCTGCACGCTGCCAGGCTGAGGTTTGCAGAGAACTTTTCAAAGACACAGATAATTAATACATGCCAAGGGGTGACTTCAGCAGTTCTATCTGAAAGTTCTGCCAAAAGCAATTTTCCTAAGATAATTTTGTAACAGTTCTTACAATTAAAAGGTTATAAAGGAATAAGCAACGTATATCTCATTCTGTGTCTCAGGCAGATACTATTACCATTTTGAGGAAGGAAGTAAGAATCCAGGAACCTCTTTGAGTTGTTTAATATTTACTGAAAATTCAGATGTTCTGGTTTCTGTGCCAGGAATTCACGGCAATCTAGGTACAGCTCCCCAAACAAACTTTCTGCTTACCCTTGGAGCCCACTACAATGCTACCCTCCTCCCCCCAGCCTTGGGCTTTCCTCCCTCTGCTGCTTCTCTTGAGGTCCAAGCCATTTCTCGAGTCTCAATTCAAATCCATTCTCCTCCAGGGAGCTTCTTCTCTGACCAGACTGGTTTCTCCCTTGGCTTCCATGAACTCCTGTAACACTTATTTATTTGATGTTTATTTTATTTCATTATTAGTTTTGATCTTCATGTGTGTGTGTTTGTCACCCCACTGAATTATCAGCTCTTCTATCATGCCCACTGGGCCTTAAGAGTATAACATGCTGAATAAGTAGCTGTTGATTGACTGACAGCTGGTCATTGGTCTGAAGCTGAGAATTGTTCTCTGTGAAGACCTTGCTCTCATTTAAAACTCTTTAACCAAATGAGGAAGTGAAGTTACTCAGGGATGAGAAAAGATAATGGGAATTTTTTAATTCCTTTGCTGGCCAAGGTTAAAGCATCTAATCTCTCTTACTCACTTAGATAATATGTTAAACAAACATTTACTTTTGTTGATGATACTTTGTGTCATCTCTGTGCCTGGCACTGGAGAGATGCTGGAGGTACAGATAAGAAGGCCTGGCCCTGACTTTGTGGACTTCTCAAGACAAGCATGAGAATTGACATGCAAGCACATGGTACATGGAGAAGAGTCAAGGTGCTTTGGAAGTTGAGAGGAGAAAGCAGCCAACTCTGTCCAGAGGTAGGCTGACCGGGCACCCTGTCTCCATGGGACAGTCCTGGTCTGTGCCCATTGTTCAACATAGTTATAAATGCACTTCCTGTGCCCTCAGAAGTGTCCCAGTTTGGACAATAAATTGTAAGATTCCCCAACACAGAGAAGTCATGGAAGGCTTCACAGAGAAGGAGCTATTTGGGATGACACTCGAAAGCTACACAAGGGTCCCCTAGGGTATTGTTTTCATTTCTAGAAGTATTGGGGGACCAACATTGGTTTGCTAACCATTTTTTTCTCATTTTGCTATGGATTTATAGACTAGTTCACAGACCGGCACCTGGGGATAAAGGGATTTGGGGACAGATACGTAGAACATTCCAGGCAGAGGACACCGTGATGTGGAGAAACGTGGATGTGGGTTGTTGTGGCTGGAGTTTCTGCATCTCTTGCAGCATGATGGAAGGTGAGACTGATGGACTATGCAAGGCTTCAGAGTGCAGAGTTAGGACTCATTGCCCAAAATAAGATGCATTGAGACATTTACCAATAGAGGAGAGACATAATTTGCATGATAGATGGTTCCTTTGTGAGTGTGGGTAAAAGACTGGAGGGGAACAGAGAGTGTCCCCAGACACCTACCGCACAACTGGGGCTCAGCACATATTTGCTGAATGAATGAATGAATGAATGAAGGAGTTTTTGAATATGTGGTAGTTGAAGCTACATGGTTTTGCATGAGATTGCCGAGGGAAAGGACATAGGAGAAAAACATTGAACCGTGAGTTCCAGGGAACACCAACTTTTATGGGCTGTGGATGGAAAGGATAGTGAAAGAGACTGAAAAGTGCAGACTCCTCATCAAGGCAAGAGAACCAGGCAGATGGTATCAGGAAGAGAGGATGGATCAAGAATTGGTGTCACACGAAGAAGTAAAATAGCGTTGAAGAGTTTTTCTCAGAATTTGTAATTCTGTTATTAAAAAGAAGTGGAAATATTTACCTTATGGGAGATATCCAGATATAGGTACTTAATGCTATAGTATTATTATATTCATGCTGCATGCAAAGCTTGAAGTTTTATCACCTCGTTAGTTTTATATGTTGGGATTCTGAGGTTTGCCTTATATAATTTATGCCAGTACCTGGTGTAGTAAAAATTTGAGGCCACATTTTGGGAGGATGATGAAATAAGATGATATTTAGTCATTGTGAATTTCTGAGTGTGCGTAGTGATTTATAGAGGGGTTAAAATACTTGAGTGTTTACATTCTACCAGATGAGGAGCCATCTATAGTAAGGACACCTTAGGTAACAACATTGTTGCAAAGGGTGGCTAGTTGCAGAAGACAAGCTGAGTAGCAACGTCATCAAAAGGTTTGTGGTAGCAATAGAATCTCTTGTTGCAGAGTGGATTGTTACTTGTCCTCAGCCTCCACTGACAGACCAGGGTGGAGGTGGGTGCAACATCATAATGCATGGCAAAGAGCAGGGGCTTTGGATTCAGCACATTTTATCCCATTTCCACCACCTCCTAACTCTAGCTTTGCGATCTTGAATATCAGTGGTAAGAGTCGATGATAGTGATAATAAAAGCTAACATGTGTTGAGTGCTTATTCTGCATTGTCTTTAATGTTTGCAACAACCTTATGAAGAACCTATGACTATTACCTCTATAGGTGAGGAAGAACTGAGGGTTAGGGTCTCTAGGACCTTGACTAAGGTCTTTGTAGCTAAAAAGTGGTGGTGCTGAGACTGGAATCCAGGCTCTCTGACTCTAAAGTCAGGCTTTTAATTCTCAACTCCTGGGCATTTCTATTTTCTGCCCTTCCCACCACACATACACATTACCTTCCTCTCACCTACCACTTCTTTTTGAAGCAAATCACAGACATTTTGTCATCTTATCTGTACATACTAGATTATATTTCTAAATAATAGAAGCTTTTTTCTTTTAATATAACCACAATATCATTATTATTCCTAGAAATTTTTTAATAATAATTTCTTAATATCAAATATCCAATTAGTAATCAAATTTTCCTGGTGGGGCTATACATTTTTTTTAGTGTTTTATTTTTATATATATATATATTTTTAAAGTCAGTTTAGAATTATCAGTAGATTTTTAAAAAATTATTTATTTATTTATTTATTTGGCTGCATTGGGTCTTCATTGCTGTGCACAGGCTTTCTCTAGTTGTGGTGAGTGGGGGCTACTCTTCATTGCAGTGAGCAGGCTTCTCATTGTGGTGGCTTCTCTAATGGCAGAGCATGGGCTCTAGACGCATGGGCTTCAGTAGTTGTGGCTTGTGGGCTCTAGAGTACAGGCTCAGTAGTTGTGGCACACGGGGTTAGTTGCTCTGCGGCATGTGAGAGTCTCCTGCACCAGGGATAGAACCCATGTGCCCTGCATTGACAGGCGGACTCCCAACCACTGCACCACCAGGGCATACATTTTTTTAATGATTAATTTGTTTCATTCAGAATCCAAATAATTTTCCCTCTTGAGAGATGCATCTGTCTTTCTTTATAGGCTTCCTTTCTCTATTTTTCCCTCTTCTTTTTCTTCCCTACCAGTTTATTTATTAAACAAACAGTGATTTATCCATAGGAGTCCCTGCATTCTGCAGTTTGCTGATTGCATCTTCTTTCTTAGTGTTCTTTACTATATTCTCTGGTTTCTTATATTTCCTGTAGTTTGATCTAGACTGGAAGCTTGATCAGGTAGCTTGACCAGAGTACCTCATAGAGCGTTGTTCGGTACTTCCTCTTACATCACATCAGGAGGCATGCATGCCTTCTTGTTTCTTTATCTGTGAAGTTAAGACTAATTGGTAGATTTCGGTGTTGTCAGCCTGATCTTTCCATTATAAAGCTTCCTCAGGCCCTTCAAAAATCACTTTGGTCATTGCTTAAATATATTATTTTAAAGCAGTTGAAAAATGATGATACTCTGTCATCCCTTCTGCTTTGTTAGCTGGAGTTTTTCTATCAAGAAGGAATTTAACCACATCAATTATTTCGTTGCCTCAAGGTATAGTTTATATAGGAAAATTAGTGCTCAGTTTTATGTCCTCTATTTTAAATAATGTTCAGAATTATGAGTTGATTTTCTAGACCATTGAGGTTTTTTTCTTTTTAAACTATGGTTATGAACTCATAGATTTTAACACAATTCATGTGTTTGTAAGTCGTTTGCAATTTTTTCTTTTGAAGTTCAAATTATCTTTGGCCCATTTGAGACTCTTTAAATTGACACCTGAATCCTTTTAACATGACTATATTGATCTGTGAGAACATCCTTACTTTGTGGTATAACAAGATATTTCAGATTTATCTAGTACTTTTCCTGTCCCAGATCTTTTTGTTGATAAATGGTATTTAGATACCACAATATGGGTGTTAGGAGTTATCATTGTCTCTGGGCTGGTCATTGTTCCTAGGTCTGTTCAAATGAACAAAGAAAGAAATATGTATATATATCTAGCTACTGAGATTATGGATATATATATATATGCACTTGTGTATGGATATGTTTTTGTATATACATGGTGTATGTATGACATATATATACATATATGCATATTGTTTCTATTTAATGTAAGCAAACATATCTCTATTTTTTCCCTTTTAGAAAAAAGGTAGCATACTACAGCTATGCACCTTGCTTTTTGCACTTAGTGGTATTTTTCAGAGATCACTCTGGAGCTGTGTATAAACATTTCTCAGTGCCTTTTAAAACTGCAGAGACTCCATTGTGTAACTATATCAAACTTTATTCGTTTGGATATATAGTTATTTTCAGTCTTTTTCTCTTAACATGGTAGTGGGAATGTTTTTGGTGGTGGGGGTTTATTTGCAAATCTAACATAAAGCTGGAACAGAAACATTGTTTTTCCTTAACTAAATGGACAGCTGAATGAACAGTGTTGCAGTGAATAGCCTTGTGAATATTTATATACCTATTCTTGCCAGTTAAGATAGGTTCCTAGAAGTGGGATTGCTGAGTCAAAGGATAAATAGATTTGCAGTTTTGTTAGATACTGCCAAAGTCCTTTCTGTGGGTACTATACAATTTTGCATTCCCACCAGCAGGTACTACGAGTGCCTTCTTACCCCACAGTCTTACCAGTAGACATGTTGTAAAAAACCTTTGGGTCTTTGCCATTTAAATGGTGAGAAATGATACTCTAGTGTAATTTTAATTTGCATCTCTTTTATTATGAGCTAGCTTGAGTTCCTTTTCATGTGCTTTGGGGTCATTTGCATTTATTTTTCTGTGAACTGTCTCTTCATATTTTTTGCCCATTGTTGTAGGATTTTAGGTCTTTTTTCCCCTTTATTTATGCAACTTTTTATATCCCATGGATATTATATACTAGGGATATTATCCCCAATATTTGACAATTTTCCCCCAGTTTATCATTTGCCTTTTTCCTCTGACTATAGTTTTTTAAATGTACATTTTTCCTCTTGATTTAGTCAGTTATATCAGTCTCTTTATTGCTGCTTGGATTTGAATCATGATGTGGAAAAACTTTTCTTCTAGATTGTAGAGCAGCACTAACCAGTGAAAACATAATAGGAACCACATATGTAAATTTTTAGGAGCCACAATAAAAAAAAGTAAAAAGAAAGACGTGAAATTAATGTAATAATATATTTTATTTAATCCCGTATATCAAAAATATTATTTCAACAAGTAATCAGCATTTTTAATTACTAATGAGATATTTACATTTTTTTCATGCTAAATTTTTGAGGACTGATGTGTGTTTTATACTGTAGCACATCTCAATATGGTCACTAAATTTTCATTGTAAATACTTAAATCTTTATTTAGACTTCGTAAAATTTACAGTTGAAAAAGTAAACTCACGTAACCAAGTTGTTCCAAGTATACATAAAAGTTTTCTAGTAACTGAGCTGTCAGTTTTTAAATTTCAACTTAAATTATTTAAAATAAATGAAAAAAAAAATAAAATAAATGAAAACTGCAAATTCAGCTCCAAGCCACATTTCAGGTGCTTGGTAGTCACGTGTGGACAGTGACTACCATTTTGGACAGCACAGTTATAGGATAGTCACCCAAATTTTCTTTTAGTACCATGTGGTTTTATCATTTAACATTTAAATCTGTGACCATTGGAATTCGTTTAGGTGTATGTTATGGGGAATGGGTCCAATTTTCTCTCTTTTTTTTTAACTTGGCTATTTGGAAATCACAAACCACTTACTTATTAAAAAGTTCATCTTTTCCCCACTGATTTGGGATGTGCCCCTATCCTATACTTAAGTGCTATAAGTAATTAATTAGCTATATTTCTACATTTTCTTTTCTCTTCCATTGGTTTGTCCCTTCATGTTCCAGTACTCTACTGTTTTCATCGTAGAGGCAGTATAAATATGTTTTAACATTAAAACTATGTTGAGATAACATTTCACACCTAGCAGATTGGTGACATCAAGCATTGGGCAAGAATGCGGAGCAGAGGGGATACACATACAATGGTGGTGACAGAATAAATTGGTATAAGATTTTTTAAAGAAGTTTGGAATGCCTTGTGAAATGGTCCCCTGACCCCCTTAGCCTGCAAGGTAGCAGAGCAGATCCAAGCCTGGAGTGGGGACAGTTTTGTCTAATAACTTCAGTCTGCCATTCTGAGGTCATCATTTTCTATGTAAGTCGGGCTGTGAAAAAGGTGGGGAAGCATTGCCTTAGAGAAACTTACACACGTGCAGGAATGCTCGTAGCAACCCTATTCATAACAGCAAAACACTGGAAACAACCTTTATGTCAATCAACAGGATACTGAAAAAAGAAATTGTGGTACATGTATGATAAACAGTCGTGAAAGTAACCTACAGCTGTGTGTGTGGACAAGGATGAATCTCACAAGCATAGCATTGAGTGGAAAAGCAAGGTAGAAGAATAATACGGTGTGATTCCGTTTATGTAAAATTCAGGAAATGCTAACCCAAAGCAATATATTGTTTAAGGATTGACTAAAGACAAGCTAGGGAACTAGTAACATAAAATGCAGGAAGACAGTGGTTACTTCTGGAGTCAAAGGGGAGGATGTGATTAGGAAGGGCTATGCACAAAACTTCCAAGGTCTGTAGCTAGGTACACAGACATCCATTTTGTTTTTATTCATTAAATTGTACTTGTGTTATGTGATTCTTTCATAGCAGAACAGGAGCAAAACAACAACAAAACTCCAGACTCAGGAATAGGCTAACCAAGACTCAAATAATTAAATTTATGCTCAAGAAAAACTTCTGTTAGATGAGAAACACTTGGCTCTTTCCACCTCTTAATTAGTGACATTGGTTTTTTTAATTGGCTGGCAGAACAGTTGACGTTTGCTTTTTTCAGCGTCCGGGTCAGGGAGCAAGAAATCTGTTCTTGTGTGTTGTACACTCATGAGTGACTGTCACATTATCAGGTACAACTATAGGCAGAGGCATGAGTGTTTTGACACAAGCAATTTTTTGGTACCAAGCAATTATTTTGGGTACCTTTTTTGCAAAATATCATTAGCCAGTTTTATTTTATTTTTATTAATTTTTATTGACTGAGTTGGGTCTTTGTTGCTGCGTGGGCTTTCTCTAGGGGCTACTCTTTGTTGTGGTGCGTGGGCTTCTCATTGCAGTGGCTTCTCTTGTTGTGGAGCATGGGCTCTAGGCGCACGAGCTTCAGTAGCTGCGGCACATGGGCTCAATAGTTGTGGCTCGCGGGCTCTAGAGCACAGGCTCAGTAGTTGTGAAGGCTTAGCACAGGCTTAGTTGCTCCGTGGCATGTGGGGTCTTCCCGGACCAGGGCTCGAACCCGTGTCCCCTGCATTGGCAGGTGGGTCCTTAACCACTGCGCCACCAGGGAAGTCCTATAGCCAGTTTTAAACTTCACTCAAGGAGAGAAGATTTTAGAAAAGACATCATGAATAGCGTACATTTACCAACATATGCTATATACCAGCTGCAACATGTATATTAACTCATTTAATCTAGATAATAGTCCCATAGTAAGCCACACGGGGAACACATGTTGTCAGAAAGTCAACACAGGAAATACATGGTGGGATTATCATGAAAGCTTGTCTGGCCCCAAATCCCATGTTCCCAACTTCTATTCCAGAATATGTTTTTAAGAACTTCAGGAACTAATCTGTCCTTTGCTCAGTGGAGGCCCATGCCAGAAAGCTAGTATTTCTAGAGTAGGAAATCCTTGAATCTAGTGTGGCAGTCCTTCACAATGTCTGTGAATTTTTAACATCAGTTTTAAGTTTGCTTGTCTTCAATAGCATTAAGCTGCTGATCTCAACCCCTCTGTGTGATAGGTCCTCTCATAGACTTGATGGCCTTAAAGAATTTGATTGACTGGGCAGTGGGAGACCTGCCAGGGTTTCTGTTGGTTTTCTGATTTGAAGGCTTTCCTAATTTTTCATGATGAGCCTGAACCCCAAAACCTCTCTTGACCATGCCTGTGCAGAACCTTTCCTGCCTGTTTCCCCTTCTGGCTTTAAGATTATATGTATCTATTTCTCTAGAGACACAGAGGTAGAGAACAAACATATGGACATCAAGTGGGGAAAGCAGGGAGTGTTGGGGGAGAATAAAAAAAAAAAAGATTATATGTATTTCTCAAACTTGTCAAAATTTTAAAATCTTTTTTCCCCCCTTGGTTCTCCAAGAATTACCTTGTGTATCCCAAATTGTGATATCAGCAAATGAAATTTATTCCTGGTCTTTTATCTGAGTTGTTATTTGGCATATTATTATCAGACCCAGCACTAATCATTGTTATTATGCTTTGAAGTTACATCATGTTTAGCGTCAAAGTTCCCTCTTTCCTACCCCTTCTTTCCACTGGTATTTTCAGGAGAGAACACAGCTGATGAAGGGGATAGGGTGGGAAGGAGCATTCAAATGAGCATTTGGTTGCTAGGTAACCTGGCTTACTCAGGATTTGTGACTTCCTAAAGTTATGTAGAAATTAGATGCAGAGCTATTTGGAATCTCTGTCCAAAGGCACATTCCTCTTTAGATTCGTGTGCGTTCAGTTTGGAGCTGACTGTGGCTTCTAAATCTACACAGCCTCTTTCTCTGGGGGCTATTAGACTTGCAGTTTCAATGGAATGTGTGTGGCAAAAAACATTTTTTTTTTAATACAAATGAGAAGGTCAGTGTACAAGGAAAGGTGATGAATCCCCATCACATCTTGTAATCTGTGGATGTGTGCATGCTTTTCTGAGCCATGGGAGGATAGTTTTTATAGTGATACTGAAGCCATCCTTGTATCTTCCTTCTATTCTCATTATACTTGAGCTTCCATCAAGTTTGCTTTAGGTTTTAATGTCAAGAAATATACTTGCCCTTTGTATAATCTCAAACAAGAGTTATATGGTATTCTGTGTGAAGATAAAATCCCTTGTATGTGTTTTGATATTTCACTTTTTAAAAAGCATAATCTCTAAGATTAACAAAGTTAAAAAGGAGCCAAATAGAATTAAACTCCTATGATTAGCAAGGAAGTAAAATGGGTATGTCCAGAAAATGAAATGCTTGTGAGATTTATACTGGTTTTTTGCTATTTGGTTAGATCCTATAATAATGATTTTTGAGGGCTCTTCTTTGACTCTTAGATGTTGTCAGTCACAAAGGTGGGATTAGAGTGAGGGTAAGGGAGTAATGGCCTTGGGAGAGAATAAAAAGAAGCAGTGGTATTTATGATCAAGTGTTGTTCTTTGGAAAATAACATTTATATTAGAACTTGTAGCAGGTTACTTGTTAAGTGGCAGAGGATCAGAATTATGAGGGAAATTCAGTTCAGATCGCACTGCTTGTCCTCTCCACACAGCCTGAAGATAACCTTGTAATTTACAGAAACACATTCAGACTGTATTTTTCTGATTGCTCCTTTAAAGGACTATTCCGGAAGGACTTGAGCTTCTCACTCTGTTACATTGTGCTTTAATGGGCCAGCTGTGTGCATATGAAAGAGTACGGGAAACTTGGAGAGGCTGTGTTCTAAATTTGGATGCATTCGTGAGGTGAAGTGGGTTTTTTCCTCCTTTCTACACTGCCCCCCGCCCCACCCAGTTTCTCTGTGGAACTGAGTTTTCACTGTGGAACTAACTGTGGCAGTAAGTTTACATGTCTAAAATGAGTGGGAAAAAATTAAATAGGTACCTAAGTGGTATTTCCCATAATTGAATGACTCTACCTACATTTGGTAACATTTAATATGAAAAACTCAGAAAATCTCTCAGGTGAGATTTTCTTTCTAAGCTGCACAGAACTTTCCCCACGGGTCACATCCAGTGTTCTGCCACCTCCACTTAGTGCCATGAATGCATCTGTTAAACCAGTGCACGCACGGTAGTTCAGAAATCCACAAACACCGTTTTCTCCCTGAAGTAAATAAAATACATCGTTTGGGGTTATTTTGATGGCTCTAATAAATCTCTGGCCTGCTTACCTTTGAAGTATATTGCCATTTTTTTAGGGTGGGAGGTGGGGCTGGGGCATTTAAGGAAATATACCAGATCTGTAGCAAATCATTCATGATGGCAAATGAACATTGTATTTGACATGGCCATTTATCTTTTTTATGAAGTGTAAAGATGTCTAAAATAAAAAGTTATGTTTCTTCCTTGCACTGATAAGTCATGATAAGGCCGTGATGAAGTCATGAAGAAGAAGACTCAGGGTCTGGTTTTTGTACTACGTGGGCACAGGGATTCTAGAGTGATAGAGTGATACTGCGCAGGGCCCTGTGGGGCTCCTGGGCACAAAGCCTGTCTGTGTCCCCTATTTCTTTGATTACAGGAAACAGCCTTCGTTCAGCCTCCATGACCTTTCCCGAGTTCCAGTGGGCAGATTCAAGCAGTTGTTAATTAGGGAAGGGAGGGGACACGAGACCTGGGAGAAACAGGCAAGAGGCAGGGTCCCGTTTCCCCATCAACAATATACACAGCAATATCTTTGAGCTATTTTGCAGATGTTGAAACCCCCTCCAGGTAGGAGAAGTTAACGATTAATGGTGGGATGCTGCCCACAAGCACGTAGACCCCAGATCAGTTGGGCTTGAAGGGTGATGATGTGGACTCCTCCTTACCTCACCACCCACCCATCAGAAGAATGCGGGACTCTTACTGCCTTGATCCTTATCGCCTGCCCCTGACCACCAGCCCTGACCACTATACCCCTGACCGCTATAAGACCTCTCCCTATTCCCCAGGGAGGGGTGGGGCACAGTGTTGACAGTGTTAGTTTGCTGTGGCCCCCTTTGCCTGGCAGAGTAATAAAGCTATTCCTTTCTATTCCTCCACAGTTCTGTCTCTGTATTTCTATTGGGCATCCGTGAACAGAGGCCAGGTTTTTTTCCAGCAACAATAGCAGATGTGCTAAGGGGTATCAGGTGAGGAAGGGAGCCATAAGCTTCCACTGTCAGGGTTTAGAAACCATCCAGTGGGCCAAAGGGAGTCAGGGTTCTCGTTTTCACTGTTTACCACACTGGCTCTACCTTTTTCACCTATGGTCAACACAAGAAAAAAGCAGCTGGAGAATTGATAACTCAATGCTGTTAACACTGAGATGGGGCAGCTAAGAATGAGAAACATGTCCTAAGTCAAAATTGTAGACATTCAGTATTTCCTTGTTGGGTAGGTAGATGGCTCAGTGCTCTTGGTAACATGTGAGAATCGCGCTATTAAAACTGGAAAATGTGTGTTAATATTGTAACGGTGCAGTCTGGAATGCTTTATTTTTGTTGGTGGTGGTTTATTTGCAAATCAAACATAAAGCCTGAACTGAAACGTTACTTTTCATTAACTAGACAGACAGCCAAATGAAGAGAGAAGGTGAGTAAATTTATTCTACGGCAGCAGAAGCCCTGGGTATGGAGGGTTTGTGCTTGTTGGCAAACCCTGATCCCAAATAGACTTCTGTGTCTCAACAGGGGGACCCATTGTATAGGTGAGAAAACACGGCTCTACCGGGCTTTTTATTGTCTGGAGTTTTAAAAATTCATCATTCATTATATTGAATCCAGCTCAACAAAGGGTTATTATTTGGGTCATTGGCTAGGGCCTGGAACTTTGCCACACTGAGCTATAGGTTAAAATGTTTATCAACAAAGAGGAATTTTTGTCTGTGTTAGGTATTTGTGAGGAATGAGAAATTCCTGATAAGCGCTAAGAAATAGGAACAGTCACTGAACTGCTAAATAGATAGAATGTGAAGGCACATCCTCCTGAAGCCTTTACCATCCTTTGGGGATAGTCTGACCTTTGAAAAAGCTGTTGTGGTCAGATTTCACCACCTTTTCTCTTGTATCCCAATCTGATGAAGTCTCATGCATAACAAAAAATAGCAAATTAGGGTCCTTTTATTTAATTCTGACAATGCCCCACCAGAAAATTTTAGAACAAAGTTGTTCCTTAGTCATAGGGCTATTCTCACAGTGACCTAATGGGTTTGAATGTCAGCGGTCTTTCAGTACTAGACTACCAAGAGTTATTTCAGCTGAGAAGGTGAGATATGGGTAGTTTCCATCTATTCAGCACTTTTTTTTCCCATTCTTACTCAATTTTCAAAGAAAGTTTCCTTTGGTGTTTGTAGTGCTGGGATGACCTCAGGCCAGCAGTTGGCTAAACTACTTGCTGTAGTTTCTCCTTGGTCCAGGTAAGTTACAGCTGAGGGGCCAGGAATCTGCTCTGTTTATACTTTTCAGTGAGTGGGCTCTTGTGTTGCAATTGATTCTGATCTTCAGCCTTTGTAGAAAGAAATTACCTCACAGTATTGGGAAAGAAGTAAATGAAATGAGGTAGTAATGGAATGTATATGGGATGTGGAATGTGGCCTTGAGATGGGGGATGGGGAGACTGCAGAAAATGACCTGCAGATGGATTTTTCAGGTCTCCTATTGGAATAGTGGATTAGAGTGAATTAAAACAGAAAGAGCAAGAAAGTGATCTGTACCAAAGTGAAATAACCCTCTTGGTCATGAAGTAACAGCTCTTTACAGATCCGTTAATAACTCTTCGCAGAGTGAGGGTTTCAGTCCGCCCGGCCCACCCCAACATGGTAAGCTGTCTACCTAGCACATTGCCTGGTTCAGTGCGGGCCTCGAGAAATACGTGCAGAATTGAATTAAATGTTACGGTGACTCCAGGGGCTCTGGGTATTATTCATTGTTTCATTTCCCTTCTCTGTGGGTTTCTGAGTAATACCTTACTATTCTCAACTGTACTCTCAGTTGGCTCTATTCTTATTTATGCCCTTTCTCAAGCAGCACTGCCGAGTAGCTGTCAACAGAAGACAATCAAAACATTTATATAAATTTGTATAATGGCAGGGAAAGACATATAGCAGAATAAGGATAAAGTATAAAAAATTGGCAAACTGATGAGAAATAAAAATGGTAGACTATGGGGAAGAAAGTGTAGGGACAGTAGAAAACTTATTTTTTTTAATATAATAGAAGTGAAGCATCTGTTTTTAATTTTAAAATGATATCTAATAAATATGCTGCAAGATTCTTCTTTTTAAAGAATTTATTATTCTGGGCAGCAAAAGAAAAAAAAAGAACTGTAATAAAAAAGGGTCTGTGAATTGTTTGTTTATCTAGGAAATATGGCTTTGGAAGCAGTGTCCTGATAATTATGCCTGTGTCTGGATAGGTAAAGATGTTTCAGGACACTCAAATTTGTCTTGGGAGCAAGGGTTATACTGAGATTAAGGAGTTTTTCAGGTGGATATCTTGGGTTTCATACTTTATTCATAACTTGAGAACACGTTGAGTGATTTTTGACCAAATTTGTAATAGCACAAGAAATGTCTTAGATTCAACCTGTGGTTTGGTGTGTGGCGTTGAAACAACATTGAAAGCCAGTCCATTTCCAAGTGAACATATTTCTGTAAATTAAAATGAATTACAGTGAATTTTAGGTGGATAAAGGTGGCTAATGGTATATGTCCATTGAATGAGAACATGTGGTCAGTTTTTGAATTTTCTTCTAATATACATTTTGGATTAATTTTACCTGAGGTTATGAAAGGTTGATTTGCCATGACTATTTTTCCCTTAAATCTCTGCATCAACCAGACTTGCTTTTCTTAGGCAATTCTAAAATCCTACAGAAAAAATATAAAGGAAATATTTCCAGTTGGAGAAAATGCCTTACTGATCCTCTTATTTCCAATTTTTTTTATTTCAATGTATATAGAGGCTTAAACATGAATATATGTGGCTGATGGGGAAGCTGATGATCAGTTTATGATCAATCGGTGGGGTCCTATCTAGTTTTCAGGTTTGGTGTTAAACAGACTTAGAAAACCTGTTGGCTTGTCCGGTCTTCCGTGAGCTCTTCGGCAAATGGACTAGAGACTGTTACTCCCTTGTTCATGATTACAAAATGATTAAGAATGTTTATCTATTTTTATACAATAAAGTGTGGCTCCTGGGCAGCTTTCTGTGCAGGTTCCAAACTAGGGTGTGGAGAGTTCAATGCTCTCTTTTTCTTAAAGCCAACATAACTGGAAGTTATTGGTTACATGAATTTCTTTTGAAATGCCTCATCCTGAGTTTATCATGAGACATTACTAGGGTCTGTGTTATTTCTGTCATGAAGCTAAAATTTGTCTTCCATCCACTAAGCTTGCCTCGCTGTTCCAGACCTGGATGCAGGATTCAAAACTTATTTGATGCTCTCCTGGTGCTAATCATAGAGCTGAGACACCTAAAGTTATGCAGAGTTGATTGACTATTTAGAGACTGTTCGATATGGCTGGTCATCATTGAATGAAATTTCTAAGAGAACCGGGATGTCGAGGCTTTACTCTGTGTTCCCGTTGCACAAGTACAGGTGACTTTTTAGTGGAATGGTGCTCTTTATATTTGTGTTTTTAGTTTAGTTTAGTTATTTTACTTCCCTAACCCCTGTTTTTCAATTCCTGTCAGATAAAACAAGGATGTTCTTAGGAAACGATGTAGCCAAGTTTAATTACCACTCAAATGAAGACAGCACAAAACCCACAGTTAAGATGGGAGTATCACCCCTAGGAATTGTCAGTAGGCCAGCAGTGGGTTTTCCTGTGTAAGAAATGTGTGCTTGAAGATACAATATAAATTATAGACTCAGAGCAATGTGAACATGTCTCCATGCTTGGGAACATCCTCACAGGTGGTGAACGCTTAGAGGAAGCCTCATACAGGGTAAATAATGCTCAGATACTCATTTGTCTGTTTCTTAAAGAAGCACATTAATAAAGACAAAGAAACCAGCACAAAACTGGCACAGGGATCAAACAGATGCTATCAGAAGAGAGTTAAAATCCAGAAATGCATTCTGGAAGACTCTGTCTAATTACATTACAGGTAGTCTGCAAACCTAGCTCCAGGTTTTGCTGTAGCTGTAGGAGAGGAAGAAACATTATCAGTTACAAGATTCAGTTATAAAATAAAAATATATCATTTCTTTGCACAAGTGCAACTGTCCCTGCTACTCATACAGAAGAAATTCCTCCTTGTGAACGGACAACTGCATGATGACAGGTTAACTCTGCTTGGGAAAATCCAGATTTCTTCCTGAGCCTTTTCTAGAAATAATTCTTTGATTACTGGAGACAGGGAGCAATGTAAGACATCACGTTTTACACACCTAGAGGGATTTCCTCTAGGGATACAGTCATCCTAAAACCCCGAGAGCACATGAAAGAAGTGTAATCTCTGCTGTTTCCCTGTTCTCTCTTTGGTGGGCTTCTGTTACTGGGGTGACCCTGCAGGGTCTACCATGAGTCATTTATCAAATTCTTTTTTTTTTTTTTTTTTGGGGGGTACACCAAGTTCAATCATCTGTTTTTATACACATATCCCCGTATCATTTCTCAAATTCTTCAAGGGAAGGAATGATTGTGGCTTTGTGCATGTTGTGATGTGCATGTAGATACATGTATGACAAAATGTATGTAGGAGAAATTCTTAAAACCCTAATATTTGTCATCAGACTCCAGAGCTGAAGCTCATCCTTACATCCTGATAAAAATTATAAAGTGTATTTATAGTCAGTTGTCAAATTTATTTGAGCTAATCTCATATTAGTAATGATGACCAAAATAAGGGAGTGAGTCGCTGTTTTGGATCAGGATAGATGTCCTGTCTGAACATCTTAATGATGCCAGAGTTGATTTTCTTGTTAGGTTCATAAAAGCCTTTGAAATCTGTAAGATATTTCTGGTTTTGACCAGCTGCAGAGCATGCCAGTGAATCTCTAAAGGAGCTCTGGTCAGTGTATGTTTCTGAAAAATTCTCAGTAACCAGAGGCATTGCAACTGTAGCCAGGGTTGGCTGTCTCACCAACCACGAGTTTACAGAGAAGACTGCAGGGAATCTTGGAGAGGGATGCAGGAAATGAAGTGAGAGTGTGTGTCAGCTTTGCCTGGACTCCTAGAGCCTCGTGAAGAATTCTCTCTGCCCTTGAAATATAGCCTGTGTGTTTGAGTGTATGTGTGGTGGGGACATCGTCAAACCTCATTTTTCACCTATGCTTTGACATAGAAGTTGAAAGGAAAAAGGAGTCTCAAAGTCAGAGAGGAGGAGCAAGGGAAGGTCACTCTGCCTCACATTTGAATATTTCCTTGAAAAAAAGGTCCCCTTGTATACACCTCACAGCTGCTTCCTCCTTCCTCCAGGTAAATCCGTTGGCCATTGCGTACCTGCGTGTGTGATTATTAATAATAACTTTACACTTGTGCAGACACTGGGAGATCCTTGCAATAGAATATGTGATCTGAGAACTACAGAGTCTGGTTCTATCTCTCCCAGTCCCCAATAGCCTAACACTAGACCCAGAAGTTAATAGTTGCTCAATAATTGCATATTGGATTAATTTGATTTTAGACCCTGGGAAAACCATCCTTGGGCTATTTTTGGAAGAGGGGCAAACGTTACCCAGTGGAATCCTCAGAGAGTGCTGGTCATGCCACAGGTGTTCCTGTGGCTGTGACTAAAGCTTGACCCATGTAAAAACTGAGCTAACTGGATGAGCCCTTTAGATGGACAATTTGATTTTAGAAAGGCAAAATCGGAAAGCCTAACCAAACCATAGATTTGGTAGTAAATGTTCCAATTCCATGCTCTATTTTTACTCTCTTACATATAGCTTTATTTAGTGTGCTAGATTGACTTGCTTTTTGTTGATATTGTTCCTTTGTTAAAATCTGAGAAAAACATTTCTAAGTGTTATGATTTAGGAAGTAAAACTGATGCTTCTCATTACTAGTTTATTGCTTCTTTGGCTACTGCTGCATCATTTATGTAATGCTTTCTTCTCACCTCTGTGGAGGAAAAGCATAGCACTCTTGCCTCCATTATTTCGTTTTTCAATTTTGGAGATAATTTGTAAGTCAGAGGTGCATTTGATGAAGATCAGTACTCATTAAACTACGTGCTGGTTGTTGGATTGGCCGTATGTGTGATTTTGCACTATGATAAGACACATTTCTGTGGTTCTTCCTTATCTTCACCCAGACACAGCACTGTGCTAGGCATTGGAGATCCAGCAGTGAGTGTGACCATGGAGCAGAGTTGTGGGATATTGGATCATAGACGGGCACGAGTGGTCTTTATGTACATAAAGAACACTATTGAGGGCTACAGAAGGCAAGGATCCCCACTTGGCTTCACTACTAGTTAACAGTGTGACTTTGAAAAATCATGAAGCCTCTTTGGACCTATTTGACTTATGACTCATGACTGGACTGGGGTCTAGATGAGTTTTCAAATCTCAGTGCACGACTGAATCACCTAGAAAGCTTGTTAAAATGACAGTTCCTGGACTTTAACAACAAATAATCTGTTGCAGTAAGTCTGGGATGGAGCCCATAAATTTCTGTGTGTGTGTGTGTTTGTGTGTGTATGTGTGTGTGTGTGTGTGTTCTGTTCTGATGGAAGTGGTCTGTGGGTCACACTGTTAAAAACACCTGGTGTAGGTCAGTGTTTTCAAACCATGGGAGGTGCCCCGTTAATGAGTCATGAAATCAATTTAGTAGATTTTGAAAAGCCTTTGAAAATGAAATAGAAGAGGAGAGAAATTATCAGAGGCATCATGGAACAAGGATAAATAAAACTAGAAAGCTATTATCTACTTTTTTGGGTGTTTGTTACAGCAGCACCCCACTTCCAGGAATCTAGACAACTATTAAGCCTACTCTCTGCCAGTTGATTTGAATGTGCAAGTAGATTTGGAATTCATCTTATTCCTGGAGCGCTAATTATTTCAAGAAGATGAATTTATCTGGAGTAGGGGTTTTAATATTGACAGTGCCACCTGACTTGCCCTAGGATGGAAGTGTTGATCTCACTATTACAGGGGAGACTTCCCCTTCCACTTACTGAAAACAACTTGGTAAACATGGAAATAACAGTCCCAGGCCAAAAATAATACCAGGGACAAACTCACAGCAGCAAAATCATCTTCCTAAAGAGATTTATTGAAAAAAGCTCTAGATGGTTCCTCTTGGAAAACTGAATGTCTCTCTCTTTGCTAGTATTTGCTCAGTAAGTGTCTTTTGGATGAATGCTGTCTAGGACTACTTCAGTTCTAAGATGCTAAATAAGGCTTGTCTTTCATTCATTTGATTACTTGTTCCTTGAAGGAATCATATATTTTAATACTTTTTTCCTATCAGTGAATGATTTTAACTTATGAGAATGATGATGGGAAAAAATAAAATTTTGTGAAAATTTCCAAAATGTTAGATTCGGAGGCAGTTGGCAGAAATCAGTCATTTAATTTAATTTATTATATATACTCATATATGTGTGTCCAAATGGGAAACACTGTCTTCAAAGTAGCTTTGGCGATTTTGTACTAATTCCAAAGATCTTGCCATTGCTTAAAAACAAGAACATCTATCAGCAAACACTGTTTGAACTCTTTTTGTGTGTGTGTGTGTGTGTATTTGCCTCCAGAGCCTAGTTAATGATCCTCGTAAGAAAACCAGTTTCATTACTTTTGTGGTCACACCTCATTTTTATGAAAAACAGTATTACTCAACATGATTACCTACCATATTTGGCAAGCGTGGCTCTGAATGCCTGTTGATTATGTCCCAGAGTCAAAGACATCTTCAAAGAATGACAGTGTACTGTCACTGAGCTACTGAAATGGGTGTTCGGACAGAGGAGTTTCAAATGTATTTGAGCAACCCTCTTCGTCGTGTCACTGGAAGAAGTACTAGTTTCTAAAGTACCACTCCAAAAGGCTGGTACTCTTAAATGTAACATTTCTTTTTTTTTTTAAATGTATTTGTTTATTTTTATTGGTTGTATTTGGTCTTTGTTGTTGAGCGCAGGCTTTCTCTAGCTGCGGAGAGCAGGGGCTACTCTTTGTTGTGGTGTGCGGGCTTCTCACTGTGGTGGCTTCTCTTGTTGCAGAGCACGGGCTCTACGTGCGCCGGCTTCAGCAGTTGTGGCACTTGGCCTCAGTAGTTGTGGCTCGCAGGCTCTAGCGCGCAGGCTCAGAAGTTGTGGCGCACGGGCCTAGCTGTTCCACCGCATGTGGGATCCTCCCAGACCAGGGCTCGAACCCGTGTCCCCTGCATTGGCAGGTGGACCCCCAACCACTGTGCCACCAGGGAAGCCCAAATGTAACATTTCTGAAGCATTTGTTTTAAAACAAAACTTGGTCACGCTTAACTCCGTTTTGATTAACAAGTTGCCAGTGATGGGTCCAAAAAGACCCAAGGAATGGTTGAAATTTAGGACAGTTTCACCAGTGACAGGAACCTGAGTAGGCCTTGTCTGTGGTTCCTCCAAGGAATGAATGATTGATGAATGAAAGTCACCTTTTTCTTATGCTGGTGAATGCTGGTATTCTGATTGATCTGTGCTCTACCTGCGTGTTTGTGGCTCAGCTAAAAGAGTGGTGCTTGAACAGTAAGAGGGAAGGGTGACTGCCTAGGCAAGGCAGGGCTTCCTACAAACTAGGTGGATTATCGTCAGAGCCCTTTCCAGTGAAAAGAAAAGTTGCTTATAAAGAATATGGCCTTTGCTAGCATAAGAAAAAACAGTCAAAATTTAGAGCTGCTTCCATAGCGACAATGCTGTTTTTCAAGTGCAGTTAGATCCTAAGTACACCCCTCCCCCAAAGACATCCATGTGTCAAGACAGCTCTCAGAGTAGTTATGGAATGCTTGTCAAGGCTTTTAATTAATATTTTTTTCCTAGGGATGGCGTGCTTATCTTACATTACTAATAAAGTAAAAATGTCTGCAAATAAGAGACCTGAAAAATTAAGACTTTAGGATTTCCATCTTGATTAAAACAGTTTAAGCAGGGATTTTAAATTTGGGATTTTTAACAGTTATCACTAAAGGAATTCTTGGCATTTATATGTGTAATATAATTTTAGATATTTGAGCTCACAATTTGGAATTATTAAGTAAAAGAAAAACTTCCGTTATCCATGGGATACGCTGAAGTTTCAGACACTTCATATGAATGAGGCCATTTCCAACATCAGCATCTGCTAGACCCTCCTTTTACCTCTGTCCGTAGTCACTGAGATTACCACCTCCCATCTAGGAAAGGTGAAGGCAGATGTTTAATGAACTGTGTTGGAATAAAGCCAAGTCTGGCTGGGGACAGAACGTTGTCAGGCTCTCTGTGTGGGAATCGGGAGAACCCTCGGTTGGTGTTTCTCCCCGTTCCTGCCAGAGTGTGTAGTTCAGGAGTTGGTTAAGGTGGTGACAGTAGCTTTGGGGTGGGTAGTCTGGCCTTGCCTAAACACACAGCCTATTCTGAGCCATAGAAGTGGGTTTGGACTGTTTCCTCCTCTGTCTGAAAAGAAGCTGACGCTTCCAGAAACTTTTGCTCATAGACTCTGTCTCTTTTGTGGCTTGATGGCAACTAAGACTTTGGTCCACCACTGAGATGATTCAGAGAAAACAGCGTCCACTAGAATTATTCTTTTTCTGCCACTGTCTGGGGACTGCTGGACTTAGCTGTCTGAGTTGACGTAGGTTTTGCTCTGTTGGGTTTGGGTACTCCTACTACTCCTACTAACTTCAGAAATGGTGATCAGGAATTAATTGAACTTACAGAGTGCTTTTCTTCTATAAATTCATTCATTCTGCAGATAGATTTTTCTCATTTTGTTTTAAAATCTGCAGGCAGTACATAGGCTGGGTGGCTTCATGCCAGTTAGTTGAGGCTCAGTGAAGGGGTTGGGGTCATCCTGGTTACACAACATGTCTTCAGGGAGAGCAGTGCTGAAGGTAGTAGGTCATGCCATCTCCCTTTCTTGTTCTGTTATCATTGGTTTAATTGTAACAGTAACAATGATTTCATAGGAATGACTGTTTTATTTTGAAAGTACAGCTTCTTTCACAAAATTTTATTGCATTTATTTTTTTTTTAGTAAAGGTTTTCTCTGTATAATTAACTACAGTCTGGATTCTTTACATAATGCATCCATGGGGTCTCTCTTATCTAGTGCTATGGAAGAGGTGAGTCATCTTAAAACGAAGGAGGCACAATGGGGCATCAGACAGTCCTGGGTTTATAGAAACGCCAGCCTAGGCACTCATAGCAGTATGGTCTAGGGTTACTTAATCTTTCTGAGCCTGCATTTTCTTAGGGTCTTTAAGATAATAGGCCAAGTGGGGAAGGGGAGGTGGGGAGTGGTTGGGGTGGGATCAATTGGGAGATTGGGATTGCCATATATACATTACTAATAAGAAAAAAATATCAAATCGTACACTTTAAATATATGCAGTTTATTGTATGTGAATTGTATCTCAATAAAAGTTCTTAAAGAAAAAAAGATAATAGGGAGGAAGAGAATGTCTTTCTAACTGACTTTTGGTGACGATTAAATGAGAAAAATACGTGTAAAAAACACTGTGGCCCATGGCAAATTCTCAATACCTGGTGCAATGAATCCAGTGTTTTTAGAATTCAGTAACTCAGTCTCTTGGATTTATTTCTGTGAGAAAGTAACTGGTTACCAACTTACCAAGCAGGAAGTACTGGATACTTCATGGAATCATAAGAAGCTGAGTAAGAAAAGATCTTCTTCATTCATTCTGCAAGTCTTTATTGAAGACCTGCTACATACTAGGCTCATGAGATACATCTCTGAACAGCATGGCAAATCCCTGCCCTCAAGGAGTGTTTACTCCAGCTGGAGGAAACAGACAATTAATAAGAAACACTTTAGTAAATAAGTCAGTTATGTCATTTGTTGGAAAGTGATGTGCCATGAAAAAAAGAAAAAAAAAAATAGAGCTTAAAGGACATGCAATTTTAAATGAATCTAATTGGAAGGGATACATTTATTCGCATATTTGAAGGTGACATGGTTAGCCATGCAGACATTCAGGGGAAGGGCATTCCAGGCTGGGGAGTGGAGAGGAGAGGGGTGGCTGGACAGCCAGCACAGAGAGAGGCCAGTGTGTCTGGAGCAGGTCAGCAAAGGGAAGAGCAGGAGGTGAGGGCACAGGGGCCAGAATATGTAGCGGCCTGGAGGCCATGGTGGGGCCTTGGTTTTACTCTGATAGGGACGGTGAAGGGAGAGTTTTGAGGATAGGCCTGACAGGATCTGACTTAGTTTTAATAGATCACTCTGGCTGCTGCTCAGAAAGCAGTGGAGATAAAGGGCATTGATCTTGTGGGTCACCTTTAACCCCTTTATGTTAGAATAAAATTTGGACTCAGACTTTGAATCTTGGGTCTGCTGCTATACCGTCATGGGTGTCAGAGATTCCCAAGGGAAGGAGATCTTCCAGCTATGCTGTTGCTCTCCCAGGATGTAGGCTGCTGTGCAAAAAGGGGACAAATGCTGATTCTGTTTCTTTTACTAACAGTGTCTCTTTGGGGTGTGGAAAGCTGAGGCATTTTTGTAGCCTAAAATTACTTTTGGGGTGTTTGTCCACAGAGCTTTGGGCTTATAAATTGGATACTTCAAATCAGAGATGAGATTTCATTAAGCTGGCTGTGACATTTTATTAGACTTAAATTCTCTAAGTTTGATTAGCTGTGAAGCTAGCTGTCAAGAAGTTGTGGAACCAAAATACTTCAGTGGTGTTAAAAAGGGAGGTTTGTGATAATATATCGTTTTTACCTAAAGAAAGAAAGCATCACTAAAGTATCTAATTTTAGACTGTTAGGAGGAAAAAATAACTTAGTTTGGTAGACTCTTTCCTCTTAGGCTTTCTCATATTTAGCCTTGGTCAGTATTCCATCCCCTAGTCTTTCTGCTTTGGAGAGCTCCCCAAATGCCTTATTTTGCATCAAAATGTGCTTTTATCCTCCCTGTTGCTTAACCTGAAGTTAACAATAAGCTAATGCCTTAAAAAAAAAAAGCCCAAAAGCCAAAAAAAAAAAAATTCTCCTTCAATTTTAATTTTCTAAGTAATTTTTAATTTTTATTGGAGTATGGTTGCTTTGCATTGTTGTTCTAAGTATTTTTAAACCCATGATTTTTTTCAAATAAGGAGAATGGTAATAAATACAGATTAATCAATGCTCAGAGGCCAAGTTAATTCTTTGAAGGAGGGCTGATTATCTAATTTTGGATCTTGAACTTTCTACTTCTTTTCTGTCAATTTTGACTACATTGTGACCACAAATCTGCCTACCCCTTCTATAATTAGACTGAAAGAGGGAAAAGAGGTGAGATTCATATTTGTCCATTTCATCCATTAACTACACAGTTTCACCATTTTTGTTGCATTTTCCCTCAGACCTGCTATTATACTTTGATTTGATTGCATTCTTGAGGTGTTTGTTTGATCAAAAGTTGGCCATGAGAAAAATAAAATCCCTTCAGTCTTTAAAATAAAACAATATTTGACATGGGCTGTCATTAGGAAGTTTTTATTATACTTCTGATAATTTTTAATATACAATTCCTCCCTGCTTTTTTGCACCCCAGCTTACAAGGAAACCAAGAAAGCAAATGCAATAATTTCAGATAAATGTGTATTTGAGAGGATAGAAGTTTCTTTGGTCTCAAGTTCTCCTTGTCCATTTTTTAACTATTTCGATGGAGTCACAGTTATAAATAATAAATCACAGTTTACTTCCCCCATCAGTGAGATATTCATGATGAGTTAGGATGAGTAGGAAATACTGTTTATAGTGGAGCTGTCTGCAGTTTGGGGATGGTTTCTAAATTTAGCTCTGGAATGGTAATTAGTATAACAAATGTCTCTGAACTTGAGCTGATGAGCATTATTTCTGAGACTTTATAAAGTAATTGCTCCATGAATGTGAGGTATTCTGGAAGCCTTGAAGATTTCTGTTCATATGTGTGTGTGTGTGTGCATACCTGCATGGATGAAAGTGTATAAATACCAACTGCATACACAAGACTAACCCTGACCAGAGAGGTATCAACCAAGTGCATGGGCAGGAGATCAGGGGCACATTAATGGAAGAGGGCTAACAGGATGGCTTTGTTGGCTGATGGATAAGATTTTCAGTGGGTCAAGATTGCTGGAGAAGGAACGTCAGGCAGAGAAAAAAATGAACAGAAGTGCAGCAACAAGGCAGTGTGGAATGTTGGCTGTCCCCAAAACTCAGAAGCTATACCCTCCCCGGCTCTTATCCCTTCATTTGCCTTTCAAAGCCCGGCTCAAGCATCACCTTGTCTTAGGTGCATTCTGAAGGAAGGTTTTGTGTGAAATGGATATGTGTACTGAAATCAGACACTTACTTGCAATGCTCTTGGTCACGTTATTTAATAATAAGTGGAATTTATGTAACACTATATACCAGGCAGCATTTTTAGTGCCTTGCATAGGTTTAGGCTTTAAACACTATAGCATCCTTATGAGGTAGGAACTATTATTCCCATTTTACAGATGGGGAAACTAAGGGGCAAAAAGCGTAACTTGCTCAACGGCACACAGCTAGAAAGTAGCAGTACTGAGGGTAGAACAATGGCCCTTGGACACCAGAAACTATTGTCTCAACCGCTAATTGCACTGTAATCTTGCTAGGCCACAGCTTATGTATTTATAAGGCCTTGTGATATGATTTTAGCACACTTGTTTAGAATGTGGTGAGCACTTGATAGTTATAATTAGTATTTCCTGTCTCCCCAATTTGATATGTTTTTGTACATACCTCTCTGATAGTGTTTTTGCACTGCACCATAATTGCTGATTTATCTGTTTCACAAATTGAACTGAAAGCTTCTTGAGGGCAGGACCTCCACATACAGAACCTGTCGCCCGATGGCTCAGCGAGTGCTTGTAGGATGAGTGAATGGATAGTATGTTTGGGCTGTCGTGGATGGTCTTGCTGCCAGAAAGCACCATTGTAGAGCAGTTCCCATCCAGAACTTTAGGGCATGCAGTACCAGGCTTGAATCTAGCCCCTACCATCTCTTTGCTTTGTATCTTGTGCAGATTATTTATCTTCCCTTCAATCTTCATTTCCCTGTTTATTTAATGGGGACAATAGAGTTGTTATAAAGATCCAGGCAGGTAGCTGCATGTATATTATATATCAGGAACTTAACCGAATACCTAGTTTCAGATACATATTAAGTAATTCCTATTTTATTATCATTGAATAACTGCTGAAAGGCAAATACTCTGCTATTTGTTGAAAGTACAGAGGTAAAAGTTCCTCTCCCATGTGGGGGCTTCACAGCCTCATAGAAGAGAACTGTCATGAAATGCAGTATAATTGTGTGCAATAATATGTGACAATAACACAGTTCAGATAAACTGGGGGGGAAAGGTAAAGCATGGTCATCTTCTTGATGGAGGATATATCCAGGTTGGGTTTTTAAAAATGAATAAAAGTCTTAAGGCAAAGCCAAATGAAGCCCCCAGATATCAGGATTGTGGACTTAATTGAATATGCAATGCAGAGCCAGTAAATTTTTTGAGTAGGAGGGTGACATCAACAGAACTGTCCTTTAGGAAGATTAATCTGACAAAAATATGTAGGACGAGTTAGTGGGGAGAAAACTGAGGAAATAAATATCACATAGACCTTTAATGGAACCTCCTACACAAGATAGAAAACCATTCTGCAGCACCCCTTACAGGTAGTCATCTCGCTACCAGTAAGGGGAAGTTCACCACCTCTTAAGGCAGCGCCTTCCTTCCTTCTTTCCTCTTTTATCCCCTTTCCTTCCTCTCATCCCATCTATCCACCCACCCACCCATCCACCTACCCATCTAGCCACCCAACCCACCCATTTGCTCTCCCATTTACCCACCCGTCCATCCGTCTATCCACCTACCTATTCACTCATCTCCCCACCCATCCACCCACTCATCTGCTCCCCTGTCAACACCCATCCATCTGTCCATCATTTCTTAAGTGTTTCCTTTGTGCAACTTACTGGGCTAGGTAACAAGAGTGTAAGGTGAATACAATATTGTCCTGCCCTTGAGGATCTCACAATCTTGAATGATCACATGTCCATTATTGAATAATTTTTATTGTCAGCAAGTACTTTTATCTTTAGCCTAAGCCAAAAGCTGCTTCCTTTTAAACCTCTCTCCTACTGCTCCTACTTTTCTTTATTTTTTTTATTGAAGTATAGTTGCTTTACAATGTTATGTTAGTTTCTGCTCTACTTTTCTCATTATTTCTTCTAAAACACACTAAATATACTCTTCTTTTATGTGACTGCTTGTATTATTTTAAAAACCATATCATGGAGCTTCTTAATTCTCTCTTCTTTTGGAAAATCTGCTTCCTTTAAAAGGTCCTTATAAGGCAGTATTCATAAAATTTAAGGACTTTTGGAGATGAATGGGACTTCAGATGTCATTTAGAGTTTATATCTTAACTCTCATCACTGTACGGGTAAGATCTGAGTCACCGGTAAGTTGTGACTTGCCCAAGATCACAGAACTAGGTAGTGATAAAACTGGGACAAGAACTCAGGCTTTAGCTGTCCATACTTGCAAGGCTACTGCCTTCTCAAACCTTCTCTGCTGATAACCCTTCCCAAACATTCTATATATTTTCACTCTCACTCACAAAATGTGGAACCAGAAGTTGAGTGTGGTGTCTCAAACGTGTTCTGACCTTGGGAGAGAGCTGTAATGAGAGTTAATAAAGCCCAACATTAACAGAATGTGTCAGGCTTCGTGCCAGCCTCATTACCTGCATTTTCCCATTCAGTCTCCCAGCAGTCCTTACGGGATGGGTTTAGTACTCCAATTTGGAGATGGGGAAGCTGCACTTAAGAGGGAAGTAATTTCCAGTCCATGGCCATACAGCTAGTAAATGAAAGTGCTGGAAGTGAAACCGAGGGCTCTCTGACTTCATGGTCATAGAAGGGCCATTACTTACCATAATTTCTTAACTATGTATGTATCTTAAGGAAGCTTGCATTGGCTGAAGCATAGTATTTGTGAGCATGTGTTGAGCTTGTGGTCATCTTGCATTTCTGAAATTTTTTAAAAAGATTTATTATTAATTTATTTATTTATCCATTTTTGGCTGCGTTGGGTCTTCCTTGCTGCACGCGGGCTTCCTCTAGTTGTGGCGAGCGGGGGCTACTCTTTGTTGCAGTGCACAGGCTTCTCAATCCGGTAGCTTCTCTTGTTGAGGAGCACAGGCTCTAGGATTGTGGGCTTCCGTAGTTGTGGCAGGCAGGCTCAGTAGTTGTAGCATACGGGCTTAGTTGCTCCGCAGCATGTGGATCTTCCCAGACCAAGGATCAAACCCGTGTCCCCTGCACTGGCAGGTGGATTCTTAACCACTGCGCCACCAGGGAAGTCCCTGAAATTTTTAAAGACTTTATTGTGGTCCTTATTTTTCTTTCTATTAAATGTTGCACTGTTGGTTTTATCTGGCCTCACTGGTTAAGAGTGGAACAAGGCTCATGCCTGGGGCCCAAACACTTGGCTGTGACTGCTGGCTCTGTCCCAGGTGATTGGGTCAGTGGAGTGTCAGTGTTCTCAGATGTCAATCACAATCAGTCCTACTGACCTCAGTGTGGATGTGAGATCAAATTAGACAATGTATGTGGAAAGGCATTGTGAATGGGCAAGTGAATGCTAATCCTGATCTTTTAAAATGTGGATTGTGGCCTGCCTTGCTCCTGGGCTCTAGCAGACTTACTCCTCTCTGTTCTTGCCTTGCTCAGGTTTTTCCTGCTCCCAGGAATATCTCCTCCCTGCCCTCCTCCAACCCCTCAAAATGTTACTCAGCCCTGAAGGCCAAGGTGAAAGGCAAATTTTGGGAAAAAACTTCCCTACCAGAGTTAATTGTTTCTTGCCAGTGCGTGTTCATACAACTTTGTTTTTCATTTTTTTTTTCTTCTGGCCGCGCCACGCAGGATGTGAGAATCTTAGCTCCCCGACCAGGGATCAAACCTGTGCCCCCTGCAGTGGAAGTGTGGAGTCTTAACCTCTGGACCACCAGGGAAGTCCCCACACAACTTTGTTTATAACATCATTATAGCACTCATCTCAGCTGGCCTTGTGTTCATATTTGTCATGCTCAGATATCCCCACTAGCCTCCTGAGAGCTCCTTGAGAATGGAGACCTTGTAGTTCTCATCTTTGGGAACCTTCTCTTTCCCTGAGCCCACAAAGGAGTCAAGTAGTAGTTCACAGCCTTCCCTCCTAGATTTATGTACTAGCAGCTTTGCTAGTTTCCCTTCTGGCCTTAGTCCCATCAAGATAAAGATGTTGGAGAGGACAGACGGAGTGGAGCCAAGGAGATATTGTGCCCTGTGTGATGAAGATCTTCCTGCAAGTTGTTACCCGAGCTTGAATGAACTCTTGGGTTATTGTTATATAAGGGTGACTCCTCAGAACAGTGCTCTCATCAGTTTCCTATGCGTTCAGAACTGGCCAGGATTACTGCAGGAGCCTCCTAGCTGGTCGTCTTTCCCCCCCGGTTTATTCTGCACACACAGCCAGAGCGGTCTTTTAAAAAAGCCTGTCTGATCGTGTCGCTCCCCTGCTGTAAGCCCTCCCGTAGCACGCCCCTGTGCTCTCTGGGCAGGAGTCTTCCATGGGTCCTGCCTGCCCCTTGTGCTTGGCCCTCTTACCTCACTGGGGTGCAGTCTGCCTTATTCCAGCCCCACGGGCCTTTTTTTTTTCAGTTCTCTGAAAGCATCCTGCATCTTCCTGCCTTGGGGATTTTATGGAGGATGGAGGGAAAGGGCTCTCTCTTCTTCTAGAAGTGTTCCTCCCTCTATCTTTAATTTGTTATCTCCTATCTTGATTCTTGGCTTAAATGTCATTCCTCAGAGAAGTCTTCCCTAATGCACCCTCACGAAGCACCTGGTACTTTCCTTTAGTAACTCTGATAATGATTTGTATCATTATTTGCTTTATGCCTCTCCCTCCCACAAGACTCTTAAGTTCCCTGAGGGCAGGGACCATGTCTGTCTTGTTAAGCGAGGCACACTGGTGACACACTCGCATGCTCTATAGGTCATGGCCCTGTAAACAGAAGTATGAATTTGTTCTTTGGACTGACACTTCTCAGGATCCTCCGGTGTACAGGGGCCTTGGATGCATCAGCTCACAGATGACTTAGGGGATTCAGCCAAGTAAACAAGCCACAGGATGATGTCACCTTTGCTCACGGAGTGAGTGTACAGCCCCCTGGGCGGGAGAGGGTGGGGGTTCCAGATCTGCAGTGGGGCTGGCGAAGGTATCTTGAGAAGGTTACATTTGAGCTGAATCCAGCCCCTATTTTTCCATTTTCAACTCCAGGTATCAGACTACCACATACCCTGCCTAAGTCCTGACACCCTAAGTAGACCAGACCTTTCCTGCTCACCAGGAGCTCTGTCGAACACTGTATGTGCAGTTAACTTGACGTGATACTCTTAGTCAGTTATTAGTGTCTAGTATATGCAGAAATCTGCTAAAGCTCCCTTTTGGCTTGGACAGAAATCTGTCTATTGGTTTAGTTTCCTGGATCTACCCTATTTGAACAAAAGAAACAAACAAACCCAACTTGGACCATATCCTTTCCTTAGTCTTTGTGGATCTCCAAAGGCTTTTTTTAGAGAGACTCTGAGGTCAGGATCTCCTATGTGTCCTGGATTACTTTTTTTTTTTAATAACAGTTATTTGGCCTTTCACTTCCCACCAGCAGGCCCAGGGAGTTAGCTGGGGGAAAGGAACCCTGGCGTGGAGTCTGGAGGCAGAAATACTCTTCAGCTGGGTCATCCTGGACAAGTTATTTAACCTTTCTTGGCTTTGGCTTCCTATTTGTTAAATGAGGGGATTGAAATGAATGAACTTGATATCTCCCTCTGGCTGCTGGCATTTAGAAGCTTTCCTTTCTAATATAGTGATCCTCAGCTCCAAAATAATAGGTGTAGTAGCTCTGCCTTCAGTTTGGGGCGTGTGCATCTTACCTTTTGTATCTTCCCCATCATCTTTGCTTGGGAAAAGTCTCTTTGGTTGTCTTTCTTTTCCCTCCACCTCCCCCCAGACTTAGCTGAGTTGGGGCATGGCCATCCTAACATTTTTACAGGTTTGAATCATTCTTGGGCAATGACCCTTTGTCCACTTGAGTCCAGTACTGGAGCAATCAACAGCTTATCTAAAACAGGATCAGACTGTCCAGGTTTAAATCCTGGCTCAGTGTGTGACCTCTAGCGAGATCCTTAGCCTCCTCTTAGTCTCACGTTCCCAGTCTGTAAAATGAGGATGATAATAGATCCCACTCACTTCAGCGGATGCTGTGAGGTGTCGGTACCTCACTGAACACAGTCATTTACGCATGGTGAGCAGTCCTTAAAAGCCATCTTGCATATTTGTGCCTCTTTTTGTGCTTCAACCATTAGAACTTTTTCCAGCAAACTTATGCTGACTTCTTTAACTGTCCCACGTGGCACACCACTGTAGAAGATTGTATAAAACTCCACAGGTAAACACATCTGCTGCATGAAGCAGCATTTAAAATCAGGGCATTACTGCAATGAGCAGCTTTGAGCAGGAAGAGGATAGGAGGTAAAAAGGGACCAGGAGAAATGATTCTTTTTCTAAATGTTGTGGGGGGTGGTCTGCCAGGCAATTTACATTCGAATAGCTTCAGATGGGAGGGAGGAAGGAACATGGACAGGGCTGGTCATACTTCACAGTGCATCATAATTCACAATATGTACCCATATCTTATATTACATATAATTTATATCTAACTTTGGGAGCGTTTGATTGTGGTTTAATGTTTTGCAGACATTTAAGCAAATATTTGCTAATTTTGGTAGTTCTAGTTTCCTTTTTGTGTTCTGGGGTCAACTTATCTTCCCCCTCAGATTGCAGATGTTTGTGTAAGTCGGCGAGAGCCTATGGGCCACTGCCTGTGCCTGTAGTGGATAAGGTGGTCCTAGAGAGGGCGAGCAGCTGGCCCTGAGCAGACGCTGGGCTGAGATCAGGTTGCCTTCCTGAAAACGCAGGGAGTGATGACATCGTTGCACCACTGCTGGGGGACAGGACAAACAAAAGGATTCAGTTAGGAAGATGGACTTGGGGCAGGCGCTGTGGTCATCCTGCCTCCTCCCGTCACCCTGCCCTCAGGCCTCCCCGCCTGCTGCTTTTCCCCATCTCACTCTCTCTCCCAGCCAACACACATCTGGTCTCAGTGACTCACGACTGTGCATACCATCCCTTATTCACTCATCAAACGTTCATTGAGTGTCCGCCAAGTGCCAGACTCTTGGGTTACACAGATGAGTTCAATACCCATTCTGTCCTCAAGGAGCTCACAGTCCAGTTCTCCTGTGCTTGTATCACCGCTTGTGAAAAAGGCCCTTAACAAGTTGCTGACATGGGGGAAATAGATTCTGGGACTGGAGAGGCACTGGAATCGTTTTGGCTCTCCTGTGGTTAAATGTGGTGCCCTCGTCACTCTGCTCACTCCCACGTTGCTAATTGGTTGTAGGAAAGTTCTTTGCGCTTGGGAATGACATAATTTTTTTCTTTAAAAAAAAAAAAGAAGAAGGCATCTATGCAAGTCTTCAGTTCTAAAATTCTGCGATTGTATGATTTTCACTTAAATTAGGAAAGCAGGCAGACAGTTTCTGAACGTGTTGCCATGGACACCGTGGATGTTGTATTGAGGTGTCTGCTTAGTCACATTTGGTACCATCTGGCATGAGACAGTGACTGTATTTTGGTCTGAGGGCAACTCAAAGTACTTAGAGGGATCTGCTGTTCTTCCAGTATTTGGTTGAAATGTCCTAGCACCTTAGCAGACCACCTACCGGATAAAATACAGTATATTAAAAAATATGAATTTTTTTTTAGTGTAAGTATATCCCATGTGGAATACTTGGGATGTATTTATACTAAAAAAATGATCTGTTGTTTATCTGAAATGCAAATGTAACTGGCAGTTTTTTTTTTCCCACCTAAATCTGGCGGCCCTGGCAGCATCCACCTATAATCTGTGATCTTGGGAACATTTTGGTACAGGTAATACTGCACAAAAGCATCTATCAGATAGTAAGAAAGTTTCCAGTCACTCCTCTGCCTCATGTTCCGCTGCATGTTCTGCACTCTGAGTCCCTCCTCACATTTTACTGTTTGTGAAGCTTTGATTAATGTTTCTCTTTCCTGCACTACTAATGAAGTGACAAACAACCATTCTATTAAAATCCTTAAAATGTCCATAAATATAATTTATATTTCAATTAGCAGTCAATTACTTATCTTTTGAAAAATAAGCTGCTTTTGACTAAATAATATTTGGTGAAACTTGAATGTACAGTAATTTATGAGTACTTTCTGGCTTTGTGTTTCTTATCTGATAAAATAGCTCTGGAATTTACGTGAGGTCAGGACCTGTTAACTCAAGCACACGCCAGGAGCTATCCCCAAATACCAGATTTTTCTACAGTTCATCTTTGGTTCTCATTAGCCTTGGAGTATTTATAACTATACCCATTCATCATTCTTTCTTTTGAGATCTGGTGCCTCTGTGAGGATGAGGGAAAAATACAGCCCTACATTCTTGCAAAACGTATAGGCTTTTGGTGAGTTAAAATATTTGGTGAAGATAAACGGAGGACATGAGAGTTTCGCAAAATCCTTAAGATTGTTAGGAACTCTTCTCCTTGTTTTTCCTGATTTTAGTGAAGGAGAGGAGAATATGGAATAATGAATTTGCTGGTTGTTTATTATATTTAACATCAAAAGACAAGTTTAAGATATTTTAATTTTTTTAAACCTTAATTCAGTCATGGACTTTTTGGCACTAAAGTTCAGGATCAGTGGTATCCAGGTCAGACCCAAGAGGCACATGCTTTTGTTCTCTCAAGTTTGTGGAGTGAGGAACTGTATGTAGTGCTCTTTGTGTGTGTGTGTGTGTGTGTGTGTGTGTGTGTGTGTGTGTGTGTGCGCGCGCGCGCGCTGTCCCGACATAGGTGGGTGAACTTTCTTCAGGGCCCTGGGTTCATCCTCACTCTGGCCATTCCTTAGGCAGGTAGATGTCTGCCACAGCCCAAGGCAGCAGCACCTGGCCACGTCCTCTTGGCCTCCCGTGGTACAGCAGATATGGCTGCGCTTCCCCTGGTTGCAGGGGGAGGTGGGATGGGGTAAGACGTGTGTACGTGGTAGTCATCCTGGACCTTCCCTGCTCTAGTCCAGAGCCATAGCCATGGAAAACCCTCCTTCCCTCTGCTTAAGCTGCCAAGTGCAGTGCTTGTTGCTTTGTGCTGGACCAGCAGAGAGAAGGGTAGGTGTGCAGAAGGCTTCCTTTCCCATTTCCCTCTTTGCGAGGGACTGAGAAAGGACTGATTTAAAGTATGCAGTGCATATGTGGTGTCCCTTATCTTTGGAAAGTGCAGATCTGAACATACGACGTGCCCACATGGATGCTGCCAGTGGCTCCCATTACCTATGGGAAGAATGACAAAAAGCTAAGGATAGCAGCATGTGAAGACCAAAGCTCAGCAGGGCTACAACAAGAAGAAAATAGCATGTGAAGATGAGAATGATCCAACAGAAGGGGAGGTGCTGATAGTACAGGAGAAAGGGGAATAGTTCAGGAGAGACATCCTTGGTAGGTAAGGGGTGGGGAGGTTGGCCTTAGCAGAAAGAATACTGTTTGCCTTATAACCAGCTGGAAGGCAGAGTATGTGGAACAGATGCAGCTGAGTTGGTGGCGTAATTGTTGTAAAGACAGGGTAATTCTTTTTTCACGGCACCTCTTTTCTTTATGATGTGTATAATAAGTATCGGCTGAGAGTAATATCTGAGGTTTGAAAAAGTGGGAGTGGTCAGCGTGGAGAGCTGGCGCGTGCACAAACACAGGGAGCGTCGGGGAGTGTGTGGCCGAGTTGACTGCCCGTTAGAAGCGCTCAGCGTGAAGAGAAGTCATCACTTGTGTGGTCCGAGGCGGAGTGGCATTCAACCCAATTCCGCCCACGTCCCCAGGAGCCCGCGACTTAGCCACACGCTTCCCCGAAAGTCAGAGAAGCCACCTGATCTGTGCCTTACTGCTCCAGTCCCTACTGAATTGACTTGTTGTTAAGACACACGCTGCCTTTTCCTCTCCTCTGCCCTTCCTGGGCCATGTGCCACCCTCTTTCCCCTCTAGCTCTCCCTGGGTCATTCCCTGATCGCTCAGCAGTGGCAGGCACTGGTCTGTGTGCTGGGAAAGCAGCTGTGAACAAGGCAGATGAGGGCCCTGGAACATCTTCTCTGAGAAGGGGCGGCAGCCATGACCAAGGAAGAACAATTGCACACAGTAATTTCAGGTACCAAGTGCTGTAAGGTCTATAAACTGAGGCGGTGAAGTTGCGTGACTGGGGTGTGGGAGGAGGAGGAACTTCAGAAGGTTCCTCTGAGGACAGGACCTTTGAGTGGAGACCTGAAGGCTCGGAGAAAGCTGACCCTGGGGCATCTTCCGTCCCTTGCGGGGAAGAGGAGACCAGACGAAAGAGCAGTCCTGTGGGAGTGGGTGTTAGCCTGGGGTGAGGAAATCCTCTGGACATTCTTATTCAGGTGATTAAAATGTCTCAGTCCCATCCTGGAAGGAATCTCTCTCTTCTCCCTCCTTCTCTCTTTCCCTCCCTCCCCTACATTTCAACAACTATTCATTTCAGGAAACAAAATCATCCCGGAAGCACAAAAAGGGGTTTGATCTTCAGATCAAGCCCACTCCAAAATGAACTCAGAAAATGGACTTGTGACACACAATCAAGGCTGTTGTTTCAGTAACGCAAGCAAACAACAGTACATAAGGAAATCTTTCTCTGATAAGAAGTTCACCCAGACTTTCCCTTGGCTCTTGTTTTTCCTCCCATCTTAACTCCGTATGTTTGATTCCTATCTTACCTGAGGCTCTTTTTCACGTTTTCCCCCTGGTGTCCCACCCTGACTGTAAAGATGGCCATGGCTGTGGGTGAAGGTGGGCAGGAGGGCTGCAGGTACCAGGTTGTCCATGTGCTTGTTGGGTGGGGCCCAGAGGAACTTAGGTTTAATTTGCAGCCATAACATCACTTTATGGACTTTTCCTGGGACGGGGGAAGAAAAACAAACCAGGAAGGCTAAAAAAGGTTGCATTCTCAGACATTCTCAAAATTGACTTCCCTCCTCATGCCTGATGAATGTCATTTAGAATTTAGCTTAATTCCAAACTCTTGGGTGCCTTAGAAGTCCTGAGCATAGATAGCTAGTGGGAAGTTGCTATATAACAAAGGGAGATCAACGCGATGATGGGTGATGCCTTAGAGGGCCAGGACAGGGAGGGTGGGAGGGAGTCGCGGGAGGGAGGGGATATGGGGATATATGTATAAATACAGCTGATTCACTTTGGTATACCTCAAAAGCTGGTACAAGAGTGTAAAGCAATTATATTCCAATAAAGAGCTAAAAAAAAAAAAAAGGTCCTGAGCAGGTGGTACCATTCTGAGAAAAAATTTCATTTGCCAGTTATATTTCCCCTTCAGGGATTTGAGAGCCAAAAGGGATCTCGGAAGTTGTCTCGGTCACCCAGGGCGGTCCCTCGGTCCTCCTTCTGTGGCAGTGCTTTGTCTGGATGACTTGGTACGAGCAGAGCAGACTGGCCCCTCTCACTGTGCAGCCCCCTCTCGTACCGCAGTGTGCTGCTTCCCAACCTTTTTTCTTTCACAGGACCCATAGAAAATGATCACCTTAGCAAGGCATGTGGGGGTTCATAGACAAGGGTGCGCAAGGCGAGAGATGGCAAGGGGAGCCTGGGCTGGGGGCGGATACACAGAGCAGGGGAGTTGTATCGGCACAGGTAGAATCTGGTGGTGGCTTCTTTTTAGGAAGTGCTCCTAGTAGATTGTACTCCTTTACTAGATTGCGGGCCCCTTAAGGGTAGGCTCAGTTTGATTGCTCTTGAATACTTTAGGCCCTTGAAAAATTCTTTACAGCTGGGAGAGAGCCTAGGAACATGGTTGCCTTAAATGCAACAAGGATCTCTTCAGTGAGAAATAACTACAGAGAATTCTTGCTAAGCCTCATTCACAGGTTATATCTTTGGTCTGCCTCAGCTTTGAGTTCTGGTTCTGCCACTCACTGGCTGTTTCATCCCAAGCAGATCGCTTCATCTCTCGAGGGCATTTCCTCATCTGTGCCATGAGCATAACACTGTTTGGTATGTGACAGAGTCCAGACCCTACCCCAGAGCTATCTGACTTCAAAGCCATTGCTCTAAGTCACTCCATCGAAATCTCTGTGTAGAAGCCTTTGGTTAACACAAACACATTTATAAGACAAGGGAAAAGTCAGAGGTTGCATTTTTGGGGGGGAAGATTTTGTGATTTAGTTAAAATAGATATTGGCCAATCATGCCTGGATTTGTGAAGCAGTTGAGATTCATCATATCAATACATTATTAGGCGTAATATTATGTTTTAGAGTTACACAGGTGGTCAAAATAAAGACGGCCTGGAAAGGTAGGAGAAGAAATGAGCCTGATGATTTCTTAAGGTTTTTGTGGTTGTTAACGGAGCGGAAATTAAAATGAAGTAAGAATTCAGCTTGGTTACAAGTCAATGTATGTAAAGAATCCCACCCCCACCCCACCCCCAAGTAATATTAGACTTGTTTCTGGCTTCTATGTTCCCAGTTCTGAGTGGGGCTGAATCTCATGAGAGAGGGTCCACTACGCTGGATTTTAAATGGTTGTTGGGAGAGGACAGTAGGAAGTAATAATCTGATTTCTCCACAATAGATATTGATTGCTTTGGTAGAAATTAGCATGATTGAGACTTGCCTCAAGATGAATAGCACCAGAAGATATGTCAATTTGCTTATTTTCTTTTTTTAGTATTAGAGGAAACTGTCTAAATATTTGCCTTGAGGAAACCTGATGATTCTAAAAGCTTCTTTGAAAGACGTTTACTAAGAAGTTGAACAAACATATTCTGATATAGTAATTTGGGGAAACATTTCTGACACTTTAAAGGTTATAATATAAACAACAAATATATATATATGTGTGTGTGTGTGTGTGTGTGTGTGTGTGTGTGTGTGTGTGTGTGTATATGAAGGAGAGAGGCATGCTTTATAAAGTTTGTGAAGTGTATGTCCCTTAAAAGTGTGTATTAAGTTATGCATTAAACATTTATATTAAAAAAATTACCTTTCCCAATTAAAGGCACCTGGCTGAGCACCCAGCCAGATTCTACATTTTCCAAGAAAATCAAGTGCTAGAAATGTGGCATTTCCTTTTGAATGTTGGTGCCGGAGATACATCAAAGATACTGGAGGAAAATCTTACCAGGTTCTCCCTATAATTTGAACTGAAGGGTCCTATTTGATGGGGTTTTTTTGTTGTTGGACCCAACATCCTGGGTAAACTGAAAATCCAGTTACTCCCTTTGGAGAGTCATCAGAGAAAAAGCATCTCCTTAAAATTCTAAGGCTTCTGATAGAAGAAGGCTTCCTCTTTTGGTTGGTGGAAATTTCCATTCCCAGGATACATATTCATTTTTACCTCAATGCCGCTTCCTCTTGGTTTTGTGACTGAGTTATTTTTAGTGAGTTACCATGCGTCTCGTCATTCCCTGCTTAACTATGCTGCCTCTTTTACTTCTCTTTCTTCATTAATTAATTCCCACAGCTCTTTTCTTAAACCCTTCATACACTGAGAAATATTTTAATTTTTTATGTTCCTCTTAAAAAAGAGGGAAGTATCTGGTTTGCCTAGAAATGAGGTATCAGACCTGCCCCGAATCAGATGTTTGATTCCAGGCTTATATTTGTCTGTCTTATAACACAACTTGAATTTATTCACTAGTTTCTTAGATTTTTATTCTAACTAAAAGACCCAATTCCAAAATAAGAGGGCGGTAGCAATGTTGTGTGCTCATTATGTGCCAATGCTGTGCACATTCATGACTTCATTTATGATAAGTGATATCATCCCCATTTTATAAATGAGTAGGCAGAGCTAGTCATTTTAACCACTGTGCTTATACTGTCTAGTAAAGGTACAATTCTGAGCTAGTTGGAAATTTACTTGTGTAGTTAAAGCTGCTGTAAACCCAAGATAATGTTTGATTTTTTTACTCAGTTTAGATGTTAAAGAATTTGACAATAATAAAAGAAATGTATGGGTCATTTTGCAGTGCTTCATGTCCAGTAGGTATTGATGTTTATAGGGGTTGATATTCATTAGTAATATTGGGAGTAGATATCAGTGAATGTCACAGCCAAACTCTTGGACTCCTTTCAGTTATATTGTGGTCAGTGCATGGAACAGTCCTAGTAGAGGGCACCATGGATTTTTAGGTCAAATAGAACTTGATTCGAATCCCAGCTTTTCCCCTGCTCTTGGATGACCTTGCAAGCTCCCCAGCCCTTCTAATCTCAATATATTCATGTGTAAATGGGAATAATAATACCTCACATTGCTATCGTGATGATTAAATTAAATGGGAAAAATGTATGTAAATTGCTTAGAGCCTTACACATAATATTCAGTAGCATGGCAGTTGTGAATAACAGTTATCATAGTCATGCAATAGAATCTCTGAGTTGAGAAGAATCTTAGGGTCAGAGAGACCTAGTACCAGTTCTGGTTCTACTAGCAGTGACGTTAGCCCAGGCACTAGCCTCCCTGAGTCTCTATTTCCTCATCTGCACAACGGAGATAATGTTTAACAGGGGATTATGATAAAGATTATATGAAATATGACATCTGTAAAGTGTCTAGCACTAATTAACCCTCATAGATGGTGGTGACCCCCTCCCTTTAAGCTGACAACCTCTGGGGACAGGGCAGCTCTAGCTGGAATTGTTAGAGCTTTACTAACACTGAACCTTCGTTTCCCTGTGACATTTGCCAGTTTGGCTCTCATCCCATGATCTGATTGGGAAAGTTATTTTTGCTCCCTGATTCGATCTAGAAATATTGTTAGGACCCTAACCCCCTTGCTTGATTGTTAAGATTAAAATTCTCATTCTTCTGCAGTTGATCTTTATCTCCATCTTCCTGGATACATTCTGTGCTGAACAAAAATATTTGTGTTCATGAAAAAAAAAGTTCTAAATCAGAGGAATGTGACAGGCAGCGTGTCAGTAGATTGGATAGTTCAGTACTCTGTGTGGTTGTTGCCAGTGATTCAGAATTTAATATGGAGATAACATTTTAAATAATTTAATGCTAAGTGTGACATATTAATTTATTTGATCTCTGCTCCATTCTCCCTTTCTGTGTGCCTTCACATGAAGCACTATGGTTTGAAGTCAGTTAATAACAGTAGTATTATGCTGGGTTTGAATGTGAAGAAAACATGAACAAAGTAGCTAAATAAAGCATTTTCCTGTGCATTTTTCTGAAGGGAGTTCCCCTGCTTCAGGATCTTCGGGGAGGTTTAGGTGCAAAATCCCTTAATCATATACTTAGCATTTCTACTCCTTACGTGCAAATTTATTTGATTTCTGTGGGCTGTTCCCGTGTGCCCTGCATAAATAGCTCTGGGTGAGATTATTATGTGTAATGTTAGATCTTACCTAACCTGCTTTTCAATGTTTTGGAACTGAGAGTGCAATAACTATTCTGATGTGAATAGTTATTTGGTTTTAAAATCCAAAGTTGTGTTCGCCACTGGCTGCCAGATTTTATATTCCACTGGCTAACAAGTCTATAAATACCAAGTTAGCTTTCCTCCCTTCTCTCTCAGAAGGAGACTTCATCTCCAGTAGCGCTCGTGATGTGCACATGCCCAGTGTGGGCTCCTGGTGCCCTCAAAGGAAGATTTCCTTTATAAACACCGTACCCGTAAAAGATAGTTTGCCTGCTTGGTGTTCTTTCAGGAGCAGTGGGAGAATTCTTCACCCCAAGTTATTTTCCCTGCTAATTACACTGTTGGTCATTTATTCCTGTGGGATCCACATCTCTCCTTCCCACCCCACCATGTTTCCCTGGAGGGACAGTACTTAAGTCCCTAGTACTTAATTATTCCATGAAGTCCCTTTAACTAGCCCCCTTTTCCAGAGCTGCAGAAGGGATGGTAGGGCAAGGGTGGGTTCCCATTGGTCTGGAGTCCCTGAAATGGGGGTATCAGGCACTGAAATCCAAGCAACGCCTGAAGTGCCTGGTTTCCACTGTGTTCAGATTCCTTGGGCAGGAAGGGAGAAGGCCCAGTCCCAAGACTGAGGTTGTATATGGGCAGCATTTTCCATAGTGATCAGAAGTAAACAACAGCCTTCTCGGATGAGCTGGTAATTGAAAATTCTTTCAATTAAAAAAAAAAATTATGGCTTTTGGGTGGGTGCAGGGAAGGTACAGCCTCCTAAAATGCCTTCCATCCCAGTTTGTTCAACTTGTATCTCTTTGGAGGGCTCTGCCTCCCAGTAAGGGAGTCCTAGAAAGAGATGCCAGGGCCCAATTGTCACAGTCTCTGCAAAGGAGGATTCTGAATCTTTTACCTCCGTCCATCTGTCCTCTTACTTATCTACTCTCAAAGTGGACTGGGTTCGAGGGGCCCACTTACTCACTAGCTGTGAGACTTTAGGGAAGTCACATTACACTTGAACCTGATTTCCTCATGTAAAAATGAATATGTGGTATACCTTCCTACTCTCCACCTTGCAAGGTTGTTATGAGGAAATTGAGGCTAGTGCTTCATCCAAGCATTCAAAAAACACACGATAAATACCAGGTAGGGGGTTTATGTTAGTACAAAGGCAGGACGTGTTCCCCTATCTAAGGAGATAAAGAGAGCACTCTTCTTTTTTTTTTTTTTTTTTTGAGAGCACTCTTCTAAGCAAAGAAGATTCCATCTCACCTGTCATACCCTCAGTGTGTAAGTACCTAGTGTGGATATAGTATTTGTTCAGTGGTCACGTGTAGTGTGTTTTGTGCTGTAATACAAGGGTGAGTCAAAAATTATCCGCACCCTGGCCGTAGAATTTATTTTAATTAACTTTTAGAAAAGACAAATATATCATTTTTTGACATAATCTCCTTGCTTTTCAATACACTTTGTCCATCTGTCAACAAGCTTTCATATTCCCTCATTAAAAAATGTTTTAGGCTGAGCTGAGGGTCACGAATACACCGCTCTCTTCACTTCTTCCTCAGAAGTGAATCTTCATCCTTGTAGGGCTGCTTCCAGGGGACCAAACAGGTGAAAGTCCAGTGGAGCAAGATCAGGACTATAGGAAGGATGCTTTAACACCTCAAAACGAAGTTTTTGCAGAGTGTGGACAATGTGGGCAGAAGTGTGAGGACATGCATTGTCATGCAAGATCACAGTGCCCTTGGATAGCAGTCCTCTGAGTTTAATCCGAAGCTTAGGCTTCAGCTCTTCAATAAGCATCTCACTGTAACAAGCACTGTTGATTGTTGAACATTTTTCTTGATAATGTTCCAATACTGGCCCTTGAGAATCCCAGAAAAGTGTAAGCATCAATTTTCCAGCTGATAGTTGACTTTTGAACTTTTTCTTGGTTGACGATTGAAGATGTTTCCTTTCCAAACTCTACCATTTACTCTCAGGCTCATAGTGATGAATCTATGTCTCGTCACCAGTAATGATTCTCTTTAAGAAACTTTCACCTTCCTTAGGGTATCGGTCCAGATTTTGTTTGCAGATGTCCAAACGCTTCTGTTTGTGCTCTCCTGTGAGTTGTTTCAGTACCCATCTTGCACAAACTTTTCAACACCTAAGTCTGTCATGGATTACTTCGTTATGAGGTGTTAAAGCATCCTCTCTATAGTCCTGATCTTGCTTCACTGGACTTTCACCTGTTTGATCCCCTGAAAGCAGCCCTACAAGGACAAAGATTCACATCTGATGAAGAAGTGAAGATAATGGTGACTTCATGGCTCATGGGTCAGCCTAAAACATTTTTTAATGAGGGAATATGAAAGCTTGTTGACAGATGGACAAAGTGCATTGAAAAGCAAGATTATGTCAAAAAATGATATATTTTATATCTTTTCTATAAGTGAATTAAAATAAATTCTACGGCCAGAGTGCAGATAACTTTTGACTCACCCTTGTATTATATGTGACTCCATATGGGATGATAGCAAGATGGCGGATGAGTCTTCCATAGGTGTGGAAAGACCTTCCAGCAGAGATAATGTTTGAGCTGGATCATGATGGGTGATGAGCAACATTTTATGCAAAATTTAATCTGTTGCCCAGGTTTTTTTACATTTCACAGTGGGCTGTCACTGGTCTCTGGACTGGCATCTGAGAAACACTCCTTGATTGTTAACTTGTCCATTCATCCTAATAAAATCACCTTACCAATGTGTTTATAAGTGCTTTTAGCAGGCTTGTTTTCAGATGAAGGTTTTCAAAATATACAATTTTATGATGAAAAAACCTCTTAATTTATCTGAACCCCTTTTTTTAACCTGATACTACTGCACTTTAAATTAAACCATGCTTTGTTTTTAGGTCTGACGTTTGTTCCTAATGGCAGAGTAATTATAGTGCACAGGAACACTCAGTGAATCGGAACATACTTGCTATAGATGTTCAAATAGAATTTGTTCTTTTGAGGCAGGGACAGGAGAAAAGTCACAGACAGTGAGACATTTTCCAGAGGGCAGGTTGACAGAATGAATGTGTCCCTTAGGGGGCATCAGTTAATGGAGCTCTGTTTCTTACAAGTACATTTTGTAAAATGAAAGTTTTGGGCCCTAGAAAAAAATGTCATGTGAGGATAATGGTGAAAATTAATTAAAAGGGTATACATAATCTTAGATCTTCTTCCTTATTACTGTTTTACTGTAATAATTACCACAATGTTGTATTATTGGCTAAATACTTCCCTTGTGGGGTTGAGGGATGTGATTATATGAACTCTGTGTTTATAAGACAAAATAGTCACCCATATGAGTTATATGGTAGAGACCCCTCTCCAGTGAATGTTCTTGAGATAGAAAATCTTTAAGCACAGAAACTTCTAATTCTGCAAAATTTAATGATAGACTTTTTAAAAATCAGGAAATGCTTCACACTTTTGATCAAGGGTAAATGCAAGATAATGTAGTCTTTTCTTCTTGATGCCTTTAGGATTATTGTGATGCGTGCCAGTTATTACCGTGAATGCTCTGGAGAGATGCTCAGGACTGCTTGAAATGGTCCAAGAGCATGGTGCTTTATGAGTAGAGAAAGCAGTTGCTTTTTATATTTTTCTGTTTCTTTTTTCATCATCCACTGTCTTTTATGCTGTGCTTTTCCCTGTTCTTCAACCTCACCTTTTTCACTGGCTTCTTTTCCATAGCAGACAAGCATGATTTGCCAGCCCCATCTTTTATAAAATCCTGTTTGTATGTCTCCTGATGGAACTCAACACCCTCTAGGAAGTATTCTTTCCAAAATATTGACCCTGAATCTAATCAAACCTCTATATCCAAGTACCAATATATGGGACACAGAGGAATAAAGTGAATGTTCAATGATACTTCAAGGATGCAGTCAGCAAAATTAAACAAAACAATTTTACAGAATAAATGAATAGGGAGTGAAAAAAAAGACAGACAGACATGCAGGGGGAACCCTATAGATTAAAAGAGACTAAAGAGACCCATCAGCCAGTTATAGTGTGTGGACCTTATTTGCATCCTGATTTAAACAAACTGAAAAGAAAATGAAAAAAATATGAGGCAGTTGGGGAAAGTCGAACACTAGCTGAATATTTGATGATTTTAAGGATTTACTATTATTATTTTAAGATGTGATAATGCTGGCATGGTTATGTTTTTTAGTATCATCCTTTTATAGATAGATATTGATATGCAGGAGTGAAATGATATGAGTTGATAATTCTTGAAGTTCAGGCATAGGTTGCAAGGGGCTCCATCATACTGTTCTCTCTACTTTGAATATGTCCGAAATTTTCCATAATATTAAAAAAACCCTACCAAATTAAAACTCTACTTTGAAGCCCAGTCCTGTCTAGCTATACAACCCATTATTTCATGTACATTTCTAGAAAGAGTGCTCTGCAGTCATTGTAGAGGCAGAAATTTTCCTGGCAACTCTTGTGGTGTCGTCTTCTGTGCCCTGTTTCTTAACTGTCTCCTTCCTAAGCCCTCTTCTCTTCTTGCTTTATACTATAAATACTTAATCTGTGAGTTCATAGATGAACTTCGTCTAAAATATAGTGCCTTTTCTGTATTTGCAAATATGCATTTTTTTAGGGGTTAGGCTCATAACATTGACCAGAATCTTAAAGGTCCATGATGCTAGAAGGTTAAGAACCACCTCACTGCCCGCTGCCCTCAGCAGTCACATTCATAGAGTTTTCTACTTGCACATTTTGTGGCTCATATTTGGTCTCTGGTCCACAACTCTGTCCTGGGCTTCAGTCCCTTGCATTCGTTTGTCTGCTCTTTATCTTCACTAATACCTCAAAGATAACATTTAGGTAATGGTTTTACTGTTTACCCAATTGCTATTCATGCCAAATACCTCTCAATTAGCCTAGATTTCACTTTCTTCCTTACATAACACCTGCATCTAAATAGTCATCAAACTCCTATTATTTTACCTCCTAAATGATATTTTTTGTGTCCTTTTCTTATCTGATTATAGTGTTTTCATTTGGACGCTCACCATCTCGCGTCTAGCTACTAGACTACCACTGGAATCCTTTTTACCAACCTCCTTGCTCTTAGCCCAGTCCCTTCTGTTCCCAGAAATGATGTTGCTAGCACAAAAATCTGATGGTTTCACCTCTGTGTTGACATCAGTGGCTTACAAGGTCTTAGCAAGACCCTTCATTTTCCAGCCCCTGTCTCCCTAAGCAGTCTCATTTCCTGACACTCCCTCCTCAGGCCTATTTAGAGCATGACATACTTGTCACATCTCCTAAGCTTTGCTTATATACTCACTCTGCCTGGAGATCAACACCCCTTCCACCACTCTGCCTTACTCATCTTGTCAACATGGGAAATACGGCTTTACCCTTCAAGTCGATAGGATGACTCTTCTCTCAGAGGCGTCCTGGATGGTCCTCTTAGAGCTCTTGAGAGCTCCTCAAATGCTCACTCTGCCATTCACACAAACTGCCATTAAGTGGTGGTGTTTTTAATTGCCTTGTAATTGTTTATAGGCTATAAGCTAACCTGTTACTACCTTCATAGCACCTTTGAGACTCTAGCTTTTGCCCAGTCCCGAGGACATGAGTGTTAAGTAAATAGCTGTTGAATAAATGCCGACGTTGGTCTCCAGAGACCATTTTTCCTTCGTGTGGGCACCACCTTGAGCTCTTTTGAGGAAATATTGGCAGGGAGACCACAGGGCTCCTTTTCCTCTTGGATCCCATTTCCTGAAGAGAGAGGTGTCCTGAGTAGCCACTGAGAGCAGTAGGTGAGAGACCATTTTCAAGCAGAAGTTTTTCTTTGGTGACTTGATTATTTCCCTCTCTTTCTAGGTTCTCCTGTTCTCTCCCATTTCTTTTCTCCTTTTTAAAATTGAAGTATAGTTAATTTACAATATTATATAAGTTACGGATGTACAATATAGTGATTCACAATTTTTAAAGATTATACTCCATTTACAGTGGTTATCAAATATTGGCTGTATTTCCTGTTCTTTCTCATTTCTTGGTGACTCCTTTAAAAATGGGTGAGTAAAGCATCTGAAATAAGACTACTCTCTTCCTAAACTTCCTACCTACATATATGTATTTTTCAAATGAGTCAAGGTGATTGAATTTTATTTTGAACTTACTTTGTAGTATTTTTAGCCATGAAAATAGGGGTTTAACTATCTTACTACCCAGGAGCCACTGAACTTAATATTGATAATGGAGCCATTTCCCCAGAACATTATTATTTAAACCTTCTGAGAACAGTTTTAGTCAGAAAAGGCTTTGTCAATGATCACAACAATATCTCAAAATTAAGATCTCTATCGCCAGTATATTTATAAGCCTACATATTAGTGGCTGTGAGTTTGTATCTAACTGTGTGTCTCCGTATAGTCTTCCTTCAGCGTTTTGTACCCTCATCCTGCCAGGTCCAAGGTGGAGAAGGCAGGGTCTGCTAGCCCTTAGTCATGAAAATAGGAAAGCAAGGCTTACATTGGATTCGGGACATCACATAAAAGGCTTCCTGCCTGGTGTGTGGGGTGTGAGTAACAGACAGAACACAAGACGGAGGGAGGTATCTTTATGGTATTATTGGGGTGTGTGGTGTCTTCCACTCCAGGCGTATGAGTCACTTGTTTAGAAGACAGCTCAGTGAGGTCGTAGGTGGAGGCCTGGCACACCCATCGAGGGGCTGGTGCAGAGAGGTTGCATGAAAGATTTATGGCTCAGGGTTCCATCAGAGAAGCACCCCTTTGCTAGGTTCCCTGGGGCCAGTGAAGTGGAGAGCATGACCTCCACGCTGCGTGCAGCCCTCTCTGGGGCCCTCCAGGCCCAGTGCTCCTCCAGGCAGGGTGCTCATCACTGCCCTTTCCTGGACTCCTCTACCTCCAGTCAGAACTTGCTAGGTGTCTAACCAGCTAACCTGGAGCACTAAATCAGGGCAGGGTTAATGGTAGAATATGTTGTTTGCCCAACAGTATGTGTATTTTAATGGATATCAACAATGCTTTAATACAAAGAATGAGAAATCTGTGAGTTCTATGGTGACAGGCAACAGAGATGATAATCCCAGTGAGGTACCTACCTTGTAGGCTGTGGCATACCTGAAAGGTGTACACACACGCCCACACACACACACACACTCAGCTAGGTAAAGGTTACCAACGTAAACATATAACCAAATTGCCTGTCCTTTTGCTTTAACTTTCCTGTGCTCTGCTATGTCCATATCAGTATTAAACTTAATTAAATTTCATCTGGATGAAAGGCTTTATAAAGGTCAGGAAGAAAACCTAACTCATTTTTCTGTGCTAATGAGTTCTTTTATTCTTTAAAATCAGAAATGAGGATGGAGAAAAAAAGAAGTGTCAGTTGACCTCTGAATTCACCAGCATAAAAATTGCTTGTTAAAGCTCTGATTTGAAAAAATGAATTACACAAAAATCATCGCCACGCCCTTTGCTTTTTAAAATTTTGTATTTTTACCCAATTTTGGACTGTTGATTTTAATCTCAATCTGCTCATCAACAGTTGTAGTATTGTGCTTTGCGACTCTAAAAAACTCTATACACACACACACACACACACACACATACACACACTTCTCTGAAAACTTTGGCATGGGTACACAGTATGTTCAAAAACAAATGAATTAAAAGTTAGCAGCTGAACTTACCCCCAAGTGAGTTGCATGCTGGAGGCCTCTTCTGCTCCAAGTTCACAAAAAGGGCATTGGTGAATGGTAAGCATCTGAAAGCTGAAGTTTGCCATGTTTATAAACTTCTTGAGCAAATTCTCCATTGAGTGATTACATCCTTTATAAATAATTTCGTTTTTAGAAATAAATGTTAATGTTAGTTTGTTATTGGAGAGGAATAAAAGCCCCAACCAGTCCCCAAGTGATCTTTTGCTTTCCCTGGAAGGCGAAATATTTTGTGACATTGAAATGAGAAGTCGAAGCCAACGACTTAAATGAAATTTCCCTCTGGATGGCGTACAGAATGTATCTTAAACGCCTAGACGTGTGTGTGCAATGCAGACGTGTTCCTGATGAAAATTTTATGAAATACTTCTCATTAGCAAGATAGAAGGTTCGGTTGGCAGGAGTAATGGTATCACCACTGTGTCTCCTATTAAGGGCTTGTTCCCTTGAAAAATATTTTGATGTCTAGAATCCCCAGAGCCTAGTGCAGAGCAGAGTTCCCCCTTTTTTGCAGTTGTGGGGGTGAGACCATCTGTCTCAACAGTCCAAAGGGAGACCGCACGTCTCACCTCATTGCTGGGGTCACCGTCAGATGTGGGTCACTGGAGAATGTTGTGTTTGTCAGAAGCAGCAAAACTAAGGGTTGCCCCAAAGTAAGCTCTATGGTTTTCTGCTTGGGAAATAAGGTCATACTTGCCTTGTGTATTATCAGCCTGACCCCAGCGTGGCCAGGTGGCAGAAGAGAGTGTAACCACCACATGCGTTGTTTGCACGTAGGCAGGCTGTGATTTGTATACCTTTTCATGGACACGTCGGTGTGGCTGATGGCTCAGAACAGGCTTTGGCTGGCCTTTTTGTGGCTAAATAACACACGGGAAGATCTGTGAATCACTTTATTTATGGTGTCACACAGGACCGGCGGGACTGTTAGGTTATACGAGGTAGGAACAGAATCTGTATCTTGCCCATTGATTCAGCCTGTCCCCTCTTGAGCTCTCTCTGTCTGTCTTGTGTCCCCAGCACAGTTTTATCATGAACTGCTCTAGTTGATGAGCAATGTTGAAGGCCTTTAACAAATTTAGTAGTTTTGCCCCACCTCTATTGTTTGTGCCTTAAAAGCTTTCCCTGGCCTCCTGAATGGAAAACTTTCCGTCAGAAGAAAGCATAAAGCCCTCTGCTGAGGCTATGATCACCATGTTCCAGGGGCCACTGGTCCGTATTCCCCTCCTTAGTGGTAAACAACCTGCCTGACGAGGAACCACAGCCTGTTTCTAGAAAAATCTTAGAGATGGGACGTATCCTATGAAATATCTCTCAGTGTGGAGGACCACAGCCCGCATCCCTTTGGGGAGAGGAAGCCAGAGCTGTGTTGTAGCCAAGCTCAGCCGGAAGAACTGAGCCCCATTCGGTCCTCCAGAGACTTTACGAGCAGAACTGAGTGTTAACTGACTTTGGCACCTTTGGAGCCCCAGGTAAGCACAGCATCGCCTTGGGTGCAGGTAGAGTGCAAAGCCATGCTTCTGCCTGTGTTTTGCTTTTGTTTTGCAATTCTTTCTTTGCTTTCTGTATGATTTTAAAGTATTGACTAATAGTTCAGTATCACGTTTTTGCTAGATCTGCCTTTCTCATGAAAATAATGTTTCTTTTTCCTAAAGGAAAGGACGTAGTGTAAACATTGGCCTGCGTTTCAGTGTTTTGTCTTTTCCTTCATTTGCTGAACCTACCCATGTTAATATTCTCTTTTGTTCCAAAGCCTTGACTTTCCTTGACACTGCCGCCTATTTCAGCTTTTAATCTCTAAAGAAATCTCAACCCAAACTGGTTTTTTATTAGGTTATTTGTTCATAACTGCCGTGTTTGACTTGCTCTTCAAGAAATAGCTGTTAGTTTTATGTGTGAAACTTCAGGGATTAAGGGACAGTGAGTGCCAGATATTTTACAGCTTTTGTCTACCTAAGGTAGAGTTTAAGGAAGCTGCTCTACTGCTTTCCCCAGAACGTGCTTTTAAATTGCAATTTTGAAAAGTCAGCTCCAAAAGAGAAGAGAGATTATATTTAATCTTTTCTTTCTGGCAGTTGGAGAGATGGGTTGAAATTTCTTTCTAAACTCGAAAACAAGAAACAAAGCATTGTATGAGAGCAGGATAACATGCATCGTGTGGAGTCTCCAAGTGCTTTATGCTAAACGTAAACACTGGCAGCGGACCCACAAGGAAAACACTAAAAATTACATGTAGAGTGAATTTATTTTGTTTTATTTACTTTTGGAAAGACAGTAAGTGGGGGCTTGCGTATATTTAAAATTCAATCCTTATCCAATAATTGAAGCTGAGAATCAAAGGAAAGGCTAGGCGTATTTCAGGTTTTGACATATTCGATACACTTCATTCAGTAAGATACGGTTGAGTAGATAGAAACTTTGAATTTTGTATGGATAATCTATTATCAAAGTTGGTGTAAATCGAATCAGTACTTACTGTCACAGATACTTAGGTAAGTTTAGTGGTAAATCCGCCAGCTGTGGCAGCATAACCCACTCATCACGAGCATATGAAAGAGATAGGATCTCTCAAAGTTGTCTGGTACCGTGGCGTGGTTGCCCTAAATTCCTTAGAATTATAAATTACTGATCCCAAGCAGGTGTCAGACTAGTCTCAGATACTGGCATTCTTTGGAGGGATTAGGGGTAGAAAATATATTTATTTTGCATAGGCTATTTTTAATTAGTCAGTTATGTCCTTATTTCAAAACGGTCTAGATTCTGAAAGTAGGAATTAGAATTTACTGAAGCGTGATGGGTCGTGTATGTCTGTGATAACTACCCTGTCATGTGAATTTTGAATCCTCAGAGTTCCACCGTTAAAGATCATATAAGTATTTGTAGGTTTGTCCCTAACCTGACATTTTAAAAGGCCAAGTGAGCCCTCTCCAGACTTTTGGTGCCAGTGTCATTATACTGTCTCAAAAGTTAGAAGGAGCCTTAGAGGTCACCTTCAGCCACAAATGTAAGGTGACCTGTCTTATAATTCAACTTGTAAATAAAACCTGTTAGAACAGTGCTTTTGAAACTTCTGTGTGCATAGGAGTCACTGGGGATTTGTTAGAATTACAGGTTATGAGATTCAGGGTAGAGCCTGAGAGTCTGTTTTCCTAAAAAGATCCCAGGTGGATCCCAATCCTGTTGGCCCCTAGATCACACTTTGAGAAATAAAGTCTTAGAAAGTAGCTGTGAGATAGCCAGCTTCCCTCCCCCACCCCCAAATTAGACACTTTATTTATTTATTTATTTATTTATATTGAAGTATGGTTGATTTACAATATTGTGTTAATTTCAGGTGTACAGCAAAATGATAAGGGTATACATACATATATGTATATGCTTATGCATGTGTATACATCTGTGTTCTTTTTATGCATTCTCTCTATGGTGTTTTGTTGGCTCCAGTGTTTTCCTGCTTTGGGGAAAGCAGTGAAAATACAACCGTAAATGGTTACCTTTCTGGGATTGCTAATATTGAGATTTACCATAAACTCTCTCACAGTGACCACTTAAAGCTCCATGTCTTCCTTGTTTCCAACAGATCTCAAGCACCTTGAATGACTCCTGGCCTGTGCTGGGCTCTGAGTAAATATCTGCTGAATGAGGTCATGATTAGATAATTAGATGAATGTATAACATTCAGATTTGGGGATATTATGAGTACTCTTTATTTTGTGTTTTTGCTGTCAAATTTTTAATAGCCCCTGGAAACACATCAAGAAGCTACATAGTTCTCCAATGTGTGTAGTGTGTATAGTCACTTTCACACATGTGTGTGAAAGTTCCCTTTCCCTCCTTGACACCCTTCTGCCCCCTTTGGATCTTTACCTTTACAGATAGAAGACTCATTATATTAGCTTTTCCTAAAATCCGAGCCATTTCATTTTGTTCTGTTTCTCTCTGGGCCATTTCTCCTTTCATCATGTCATTTGTGTTTAGATCAGTGGACCTGATATGCTGTATCACAAATATGGTTTATACAAGATGAGGTCAGAGTGTAAGAAACCCTTTATGCTGTGTTTCCAGTAAACTTTCTGAAGATAACCAAAAAAAAGCAGTTACATAATTCTCTGTGTATGTACTCGAGTGTGTGTGTGTGTGTGTGTGTGTGTGTGTGTGTGCGCGCGCGTGTGTACATACACTGGAACCTGGTTCTTACTTGCTGTGAGTTGTCAGGTTGACACCTGACCTCTTTTCATTGCTTCCTGCTTAAATTTAACTTCCTCTTTGATGAACCAGGTTAGGTAATTTCATTATCATAACTAACAGCTTAAAGGCAATAGGAAGAGTTTACTTCTGCAATAGAAACTTGATGACCTTCAGAAAGGTTATGATATGTTAATATTCTTTCATAGTGAAATATTCCCACTCTTCCTCTTTAGAAACAATTATGATAACACAAGTCCCAGATTGATATTTTTCATGTTAAAATCCTCCAAGTGTCCACTCACATCCCTTCTGCACAGTCTTTCTTGAATCTGTTCAGGCGTCCTTTGCAACTTGGTTTATGCTAGCCATAGCAACCATCTTACGATATTGCACTTTCTTACTTGCTCATCTTTTACTCTCTAACAGTCACTCCATTGGAGACAAATACATTTATCTATATAGTCGTATATGTCCAGGTGTGCCTAAGCTAGTGCTGGCCCGCAGCAGCAGTAAATGTTGACTGCAAAAAATGAATGAATGAATTGTTGCAGCATTTGGAAAGAGACAGAAGACCAAACCAAGCAGAAGTTGTCTGGGGCAGCTTGCTGGAGAAAGTGATGCTGATCGTGTGGTTTGATGTTATCCCTTGCCTTATAATTATGATAACATTGCTGCCAATAAATTAGGCTTGTAAATAAATGCTCCATAAAAAGATGGTGTTGCTGCATACAGCAGTAAGCTACAGATATTTACAGTGTGTTCTGAATTGAATTCTTACTTATAGGAGAGAACTTGTTGGGGACATAGAAAGTACGAGAATTGCATCTGACGTCTTGAGAGGAAAATTGGCACGTTCAACAAACACTAAACAAAGATGAATAACATGGCTACCTGCTTTCAAGAAGCTTATGCTCTCCTGACGCGTGGGCTAACACCAAATAGACTGTAAGGAGCTCTGTGGTGGAGAAGCAACCAAAGTGTTGCAAGAACCCAAAGGAAAGAGACCTGGATTCCTGCTGCAGGTGGTAGAGGCGAACTAGTAGGATAGAAATGTTTTTTTTACGTAGTTTCTATCTCCCTTATGTTTTTTACGTAAATTCTCTCTCTCGCTTTCTGAAGTGGAATCAGTATGCCGCAGGCAATCTGACCTCTTTGTGCGCACCCACGTGAACGCTGGTCGGGGGCTCAGTCAACTGAAAGCTGCTGTCCCTGTACTACGTTGTGCAGCCTCTGCTGGACTCTTGCATCTGCTCCTAGTTCTCTTGTGCCTCTTTGTTGGGAGTCTTGCCAGCTGTCAGTGTGCTTACTTCCCCATCTTCGGTCTGATTTGTTATGGGCTGTAACAGATAAAGGGAAAGTGAGATTGCATCATTTTTGAGTGTCCTGAGGCATTTTTATGGGAGTGAAGCTTAGTGTAAATATCATTTAGGCAATCGTAGCCGTTTTTATCATTTAATGGCATGTATACTTCCTGATACGTATTCCCTTATTTATAATGAGAGCTATCTTCTAGAAGGATCTACTAAGGGCTTGGTAACATGGTAGTTGCTTTGTAGACTTTGCTTCAAATGCTCAGAACTTACCCTCCAAGGTAGATGGTGTTTATACTCATTTAATAGAAGAGGAAACTGGAGTTTAAGAGATTAATTAACTTTCCCTGGGTCTCATAGCTGGAAAATAGTAGATCCTGTTTCTTCCCTAATCTGTCGGACTCCAGAGTGTAGATTCTTTTAACTGCTCCATCCTGCCTCTGTAGGTGCAGTTGAGTGTCCTATGCTAGGTGTGGGCGATACTTGGCCCAGGGAGACTCAGGGTCCTGCCCTCATGGAGCTTTGGCTGGGGGCCAAAGTATTTGAAGCCTGGGTAACTGATCCCAGTAGAGGAACTATTACTATTTTGTAGTGTAGAGTACAGATTTTTCGAGTGGTGTTTGCCCTTTTGTTTGTCTTCTGCTAATATTTGCTTCTCTTTGGGAATTTGACCAAAGATTGATAGGGGGAAAGGTTTGTTACAATCTTCTAGTCATTTATTCATCTGTGTTGGGTCCCATTGGGGAAACAGATAAAAGCAATCTTCTCTAAAGGAGTTAACGTATATACTGCTAGATCTAGACTATTTGAAGCAATAAAAACTGTATATTATGCTTGGCCTGTGTGTACTGAATAGTAAATGGGTGTGGTTTTGACTCTGCTGTAACTTGAAATAACTCCAAAAGTATTTCACTTTAACATCTTCATTTATTTACAGCAACTCTGGCTTTTACAACAATCTGGCTTGTTGCCAATTATCACAAGAAATTGGAAATTTTCTCATAACAGAATTAATTTTAATTCATGTCTAAATATGTGCCATAAAAAGAATTTTAAAAGAATCAAACTTAGACTAACTCAGAATTTAAGGGGCATTAAAGTTTATGTTGGGAAACAAAACAATGATGGAATGCTGGAACTTAAGAAAGATCGAGAAATTAACTCTTGCATCAGTGAGTCTGCAGCAAATTTAAATAAATAGGAGTTAGAGTGGTATTCAAATTTTTGTTAAGTTTCTCTGTTTTAGAGGGAATTTTATGAAAGATTTTGCCATTCCTTGAAGAAAGTTAAGTGTACGTTAAAAAAAAACACCCCAGGATATCTTAGTATAATCATATTTATTTAAACATTATTTGACTACATTCTGTGGATACCATGTTGTGTTGTTTGTCATGAAGTAATTTTGTTTCTACATCTTGATCCCTTTCAGGAGAACATTGATATGATAGACTTTTCCAGGGTCCTAAATTTTTCCTATCAGCTTGTACCATCTTCACTAGAAGGGTAGATTAAAAAGTGGTCTGGGGAGTAATTTATTTTAGTAAATAGCTTGACATTTAAGAAATTCATTACCTTAACAGAATGGGCTCTATTTTCCCAGCATATAAGTTGTTCCTGGAGAAGGTGACGGGTAAGTCAGGCTCTTTTAAGGCTCGCCATAACACTTTTACGTCAAGGAGTACAGCGTGTGAAACCTGTACCTGTAAGGAACTGATGCCAGTTATAAAAATGCCTCATTTGGCCTTGTGGAATGCTGAAGAAACTGCACGCCGCTTTCCTTGTTTATTTCCCAGTGACTGAATGGCTTTCCTTTCTTATAAGAGGGTTTTATTACTGTTCGTTGTGCTCTGTATTGGTTTAAGATCCCGAAGCTGCCCTAGGATTGTTATGGCCAGTATCTGTTTATTAGCATCTTCTCCATTTTTAAGATTCATGCTACTTGGCAAACATGTGTTGTACACCTTTTACGCATCAGTCACTGTGCTAGGAGTTGAGGATAGACTTTTTTCTTTTAGTGAAGAAGAGAGCCCGTGCTTCTGTCCCTCATGGTCTAGTTCGGGAGACAGACAGCAGGCAGTGCGGACATGGTGTGGGAAGTGCAGGAAGAGCTGAGGGCACGTGGGCAGGGACAGATCACAAAAGGCTTCCTAGGAACTGGACACTTTGATAAAAGCTTTTGCATCCATCCCCTTCTCTTTCATCTTTATTTTTCACTTTTCCTCTGGCAGCTTCCAGTCTCCTCCACCCCCACGGCTGCTTAGCATGTCTTTTCCTTGCGCCCCATTTCTCTCCAGCTCTTTTGGTTGCTCCTCAGGACTTTTCTGCGCTGGGACTCCATGCACAGCCCCTTCCACAACAGAGAGCAGTGTGCACGAGGGAGCACCCTAGAGAGAACAACGCATTTCCTCTCTGTTATATTGGAAGCTGTCACTGCTTTTCTCTAGACATCTTAGCCACTGATTTCATTCAGTATCATCTTGGTAGGTAGTGACAGAAATAGATTAGGAGTGGGGGACTAACGAGCAGGGGAGGGAAGTCACTCAGTGTGTCCCCCAATCCCAGTGTTCACTCTGCTCCTTCAAGCCACTGCCACCACTGTCGGGAGAAGCAGGATGCTTTATGGATGTTTACATCCCCAATAAAATGCAGCTTCAATAGACATTCAATAGAAATTGAGTTGCAGAGGTGCCAGCAAGAGGTAATAAGGTCAGTGATCCTATAAATGCCATTGAATATGCTCTGATACTCTTATTGATTTTTTTTCCCACTAAAACCCTGTTAACTCTCAAGCAGAGGAAATCAAGATGGGGTGACTACCCCTTTATCTAAAGGAGCATTTCCCCTTCTTCACCCCTCCAGGGGTGCCCTAGATCTGCATTAACTTTACTGGCATCTAGAGTGGTGTGCCAGTGTCTTCTGAATCATCAGCTGAAGACTCTGGCCGATGGACAGAGACAGTGTGTGTGAAAGGCTATGGTGAAGTGGTATATAAATATTCGTTGTTTTTGTGTCTGTGATGCCAGCAGGGACCCTGAATTCCATAGCTCTCCATCACTGTTTGACCTTGAGGACAGGTTTCCTTCCTTGTTTCCAACCTGTCTCCATTTTTCCTGTCTCCTTTGTCTCCATTTTCTCCCCAGAAAGTGTTGATGCTTGCCTGCCTGCCTTCAACTGAGCAATGCTGCCAGAGGTAGCATTTTCAACATCAGCACCTTGCCCGACTCCCATGACCCAGGAGCCCCCGCATCATCTGTTCTGTTGGGCAGAGCTCTTGCTTAGGACCTCGGAGCGCTAGTCAGTCAGGGCTTGAACTGGGTGTCCCTTGCATGCCAGTGTGGTGGCCTTGTCCATCTAATAGACTGTCCTAATGCCAGTGGACAGGGCTCCCCCATGCCTTCCATACTCTGCCTTTAGTCTTCTTGACAGAATGTTGTTGGTGTGCACCTTCTAATAATAGATGATTGAGTTGGAGGGGAGAGAAGTACCATTGGGCACTTCTTACTGGATTCGGCGAGTCTAAGATTTTTGACCTTAAGCACACGGCAGAGGCGGCCACCTGGTCTGGAGAGCCTTGGCAGGTTTGGGTCTCCCAGTCCTAGGGCACTGCTACCAATAAATCCTCCTGATCATTGCTGCTGCCCGAAGACATGTCTTATCGGTGAGCCCATTTCCTGCACAACAGAACCAGAGCCACCAGCCAGGAGTCAGCTAATGTTTAAAAAGGATGCAAGTCTGGCTGCTGCGTTTCCTGTCTTATAGATGAGTGATCTTTGGCTGTTTTGCTGATGTCATTGTACATCTGTTTTTTGGGACTGAGTGTAGCAAGGAAGGAGAATGGTTAATCTAGCAAGAACTCATTACGCCATGAATGATGAAGGGTAGGCTCCTGTTTTATTCCTATTTGATTTGTTGGCTTCATTGGGGAAAACAAATGATCGTGTCACCCTATGGAGAATTTCACTTTCTCTTTGACATACAAATAAACAGCCTCCCACGTTTCATTTATTTTTGCTACTGCTGGAATGGTTGATTTAAAAAAAACACATTGTTATGCTGCTTTCCTATATCATGACCTTCACTATTGGGTAGGGAAAGGAAACCAACAAAATATGTATATTTTTTAAGAAATGGAGGACCCTTCACTACAAATGCCTCTAGAAACGCAGGTCCATTAAAACGAGGTGGATGAGGTGATGATAAAAACCAAACTAAACAACAGGGAGGAGGGCATGAGTCTTCATTTTCTTTCTGTTAATATGTCTCGGGGATGAGGACTCAATTTTCATTCATTTATTAGAAAAAAAAAATTGAAGTATCCCTTTCTCTCCTCCCTGTCTTTAGCTAGGAGAACGCTCCTGGTAATAGAACTGAATTCATTTTCACTAAAATGTGTGTTCAGCCTGTAGCATATAAAACACATGTGAGGTGTGGGTTGTTCGGGGGTTCTAGTTGCTGACTAACTTGGATTTTCCCAAGGGCAAACCCTAACTAGCAGTTCTGTGGCCTCTGGTTCCTAGTAGTATGTGCGCTTCCTATTTGTATTCCTTTATCCTCTGGCTTTTGGAGCCCAGCAAAAAGGCTCCCCTGTTTTGTGATGTGCCCATTGCTAACCACTGTCAATTTGTGGTCAGCCAAACTTGATTTGTGCAGTGGGTTTGCAGGCCTGTGTCTTGGGGGTGTGTGGCTGTTTGGTAGCTGAGGGTAGAGATTGAGAGGTCTTGACATTCTGTTGCTAGGTTATTGAACCCTGAATTACTGATTCTTCAACACAGCATTTGTGTTCTCAGATTGCTATTTATGGTTGAAAGCGGCTGCTGTACACATTGTGGGGAGGGGGGCGGAATATGGTTGAGATATAAAATAAATAGTTAGACACAGTCCATCAAAAAATAATTACTGTAAGGAAATGTCTATGGCAAACTAGCAAAAAGAGATTGACACTCCTCCCTTCTACCCCAGCAACACTGGAAGAATTATTTTGTTTATGTTCAGGGAGTTGTTGGGCAGAGGTTTGTGGAAAGCCATGATGTTAACTCAGTCATGAACTAGACCTTGCCGTAAAAGTCAACTGATGCAGTTGTGGATGCTGCAGCCAGCCCTCCTGATCTAGGGGTAGGGGTGGAGGTGTCAGTCTTGGGTATGTTTTCCTTTCTTTCCTTTTTTATTCCTTTTCTATTAAGTTTTCTCTTCTATTCATAATTTTTTATCATATGGACACATTTTTATTTAAAAATAACCTTTATCAGAGAGTAATTTTACCAAATTATGGTGTCATTATACTATCACCATTTGACCTTTTGAAACAGCCTCTAATAATCAGAATTTCAACTGCACTTTTGGCAAAAGTTATTTTTTATAATTTCTGTAATTTTCTTCTCCTGCACACCTTTGCTTTCTAGCTAACATGTCAAGTAACAAATATTTATTAATCTCCTACTTTATGCAAAGAATTGCACAGGATCAAAGACATCAAAAGCATGACTTGCCTTGAAAAATTAATAAGTGGACTAGGATACCAAGATGACAATGCACAAAAGTTAACAATATAAAACAACAGGGCAGGAGATGTCCCAAGACCATGTATATAATTAGGTCCCAAATGAAGAGAGGTAAGTGCTGACTTCAGAGGGAAGGGGATTCCCGTAGGCCAGGTTACACCAAGATGGAGAGAGAACTGCAAACTTGTAGCAACATAGACCAGTGATGACTGTGCTGATGAATGTAGAGAAGAGGAAGATCTGTATGGCCTGGAGCAAGTTCTCTTAAGGTGATAAGACTTGTTCTGGACCTTGAAGGATGGGTAGAGTTTGAATAACAGGCGGAGATGAATAACAGGAGGGCTTTCTCTCTAAGGTGAGACCATGAGCAGAGGCCGTTGGAGTTAGAATATGAAAACATGTTCAGGGTTAGTAGCTAGAGACTTGACTCGCTAGAGCAATATGCCTGTAGAAAGCTGGATGAGATTAGAGATGTGCATGGAAAGCCTTGATTTCCATGAGCAGTTCAGACTTTCTTCTGGGGGCCTTCATTCCTTATTTATTACCTGAGCACATATCCTGAGCTAAGCACTGTTGGAAGTTAGGGATACAATCGAAAGCAAGAAACACATAATCTGTGTCTCACAAGGAGTTTATACTCTAGACCAATAGACGGGCAGTTAGGAATTAAGAATATTCTGCCCTGTATGAGGGCTCTCAGGTATTCTGAGACCTTTGGGGAGGGGTGGCTCATACAGACCAGAATTTAGCCAGGCAGAGGTGAGGAGGGAGGACCTTCTAGGCAAGGGATAGCAGGTGCAGAGGTGGGAAGACAAAGTCAGCCTGCTGCTCGCTATTTTGAAGCGGGTTTACTGAGCTCCTACTCTGTGCACAGCAGGACCTCTAACATAGCAGGGAAGACAAATGCAGGAGACGGTTTCTGCTCTCAAAGTACTTAGTGTCTATTTAGAGAGAGATGCCTAAGAAACACCAAATAATTGACTGTATAAGTAAGAGCGTAGGAAAGAAAGGAGATTGAAGGAAGACATGAAATGATGTGAAGGCTTCTTCCCTGGAAAAAAAGGCTTAAGCACAAGCAGAGAGGTGGGCATGTGAGCAGAATATTGAGGGAGAAGGATGGTCTGTGAGACCCACATATGATATGATGAAGAGGAGAGGATTCTGGTTAGCTTGGAGCAGTAGGAAGAGGCAACTGTGAGTCAATGGGTCTGGGCCCTGGGGGACCCTAAGTAAGTCACCTGAACTCCTCAGTCTTCATTCTCTCATTTGTAAAATTAAGAACCTTGACCTCAGTGGTCCTTGAGGATGTGTCTAGCTTGAAAGTCTAAGTATCTCAGGCTTTACCCCAGAGGCATTAGTGAGTCTTGGAGGGTTTTGGACCAGAGCAAGGACTTGACAGAATCAGTGCTCTAAGAATCTTAACTTGTCGTTGTTGTAGAAAATTAATAGGATAATTACTAACTTATGAGAAGTCCAGTTTTTTTACCAAAATTTTTGATCATGTTCTGATGTTTTTAAAACTGCCAATAGGACCATCCTAATGTCCATTGAACATTGTCTTGTGAATTTTTTCCTCTCTTAAAAAAGCAAAGACACAAATAAAAACTGTGGCCTAGAAAATGCTCATGAAGAGTGAGAGGTTTAGAAGCTAGGTTCAGAACATGATTTGCAAATACGAATTTGAATTTGAATCCTACAGATTTTTTCAATTTTTCAGGGACATCTTGGAATTAGAAAATCTGTCTTTTATTATTTTTGCAGTACCGTTCCTCGGGCGGTAATGGAAGTGATGTAACAGAGGTGATGTGAGGATGACGTCCTCCCAGATACAGGAATACTAAGCAGCTTGCCAGATGTGCCTTTGTCATATCCAAAACCAAAACCAAAACCACTGCAGCCCAGACCCTGCTAGAGGTCCCACAGAGGTGACAGCTGGGCAAAGGCCTTGTTAGAATAGAACATGGTCAGATCCTAAATGTAACCCATTTCTACCACATCTTTCTCCAGTAGAAGTGTTTATCATCAAGCCATGCATTTGGTTCTCTATTAAGACAAAGACTTGAAACCTTCATGTGTCAGACTGAAGGTGGATCTTTGGAGAGTGTTAATGCCAAGAGGTGCTGGCCAGGGCATCTCGATGCTGAGCTGTGGTCTCCCCATAGCTGTTGGTGGGCCCCAGTCATGTGGCTCCTGCCCACACTTTCCGGTCCTACCAAGCTTGTTGCTCTGGTCTCTTTCTTTAAGTACATTTTGCTGGACAAACAGGAAGGAACACCATGTTCACTAATCATGCTACTTCAAATGGGGAACATTTGGGCTGATTTCAAATAATTATTCTAGAGAGGACTGCAAATTTTGGTAACATTTACAAGGTCTTAATAATTCATAGCATGTAACCCTAGATGTTCCTTAAGAGCCTTTCAGTGGCCAAAGATGAGTGTCAGGGCTAGGGAAGAGCTTCTTGCCCTCCCTTTATGTGTTTGTGGTCTAAAACCCCAGTAAACATCACTGAAATGATGGTAGATACATGGAAAGACTCCGCAGTGCAGAGTCAGGAGCAGAACAGCGTCTGCTGGGGCATTAGGGAGAAGTGGCCATTCCTCACCCGACTTCGCGCTGTCCTCCTGGTTCTGTTCTCTCAGCTTCTTACCTTTTGTTTTCTTGAAGAGATGATCACACAGAATGTGTTTTTTGGCCGAGCTCTATAAAATCGATGAAGTTCCCAAAAGTCTTGTGCATTTCTTGAGAGCAGCATGAGAACGGAAGTGCTTTTTTGTTTGTCTTTTAAACTCAGGAGGTTAAAGGGGCATTGATCTGTGCTACCTGAAAATGGTATTTGTAATTTCAATTTGTTTGGCCCTCTGAGGACATCATCCTTAAGAAGTTCTTTGTCATGGTAAGCTTGGCAGAGATTTAAATTTCAGCAAAACCAGAAACAAACCTTTGATTTTTCAGATGGTTGAGTTTTAGAAGCGCTGTTCAGCATCTCTAGATTCTAATTGACAGTCAGGAAATGCACAATCAGAGTCTGGCGGACTTACCCATTTTGGAATCTCTGGTCCCTGGTGAAATGTTGAGAACTAAACTAGTTACCAAAAAATGATTGTTGAAATAAATAAATAGCACAGTTTTCTGGGGCAGATTAGGGACAACTGTACAAGTGCCAAATGCTTCCAAAATTTCATTATACTAGTGTAATATTACATATAACTGCCTTCCTGTCTTTTTAGGGAGTATATACTGAACATAATTTAAAATCATCTATGATAGCTCAGACGAACATTTTTAACTGTAGCTATTGGTGATGCGCTAAAGAGGTCACTGTCCATCGCAGGTGACCTAGGACCTGGGGCAGAGGAGAGCTCCCTTCCTTAAAAGTCCCTCATGTCTCTTTGTGAGAAGAGGTTTCTAAGAGAATTCAGCCACTCAACATCTATTGTAGACCTACTGGGCGCCTGACCTATGCCAGAGGGAATTTAGAGAGGAATAATTAGGACCTGGTCATGACTTTGGAAATCTGCCTGAAGGAGACGGACACATAAACACAAAAGACCAGAAGGTGTGAGCGGCATGGTCATCCAGGTGGTGACAAAGCTTAGGCGAGCTCACTAACCTTCAACTTGTCTGCACACAGCGGCCTCTGCCTTCAGAGCCCTGGGATGTCCACACAGAGGCTGGCCTCCCTACCCCCAGTGCTGTAGAAACAGCGGCCCTGCTTGGGGCTTTCTGTGCAGGAGTTGCAGTGGAGCCATGAGCCTCTCCTGCTGCAGAACTGCTGTCTCTTGGTTTCTACCTGTGTTCGGTCTGCCTGCTTATCTTTGGTTTAGTTCCTAAGAACTAAGCTGCCACAGTTTACCTCTCATCTCTCTTTCCATCTCTTCTTTCTAGTCTCTTTCACCTCTGCACCTTGCTTCATAAAGTTCATCACCATCCCGTTTAGTCATGATGATGCTGATGAGAATGAAAGCAGCTACCATGTATTGATTGTTTACTAATTGCCAGGTGCTGTACTAACCACTTTACACATATCATTTCATCTACTCCCCTCAAAATTCATTAGTCTTATCCCATCTTATAATTGAGAACCTAAGGTCCTGTGAAGTAAATAACTTGCCCAAAGCCACACAACTCCTTTCCTTTACAAAATCACAAAATACTGGAGGTAATCTTTGCACCTCCAGAATTTTAATGCGTGTATGTGTTGTGTGTGTGTAAGAGATAGAGACTGAGTCCTTCACCAACAAAGAGGTTTTATCTGTTTGCTTTTTCTATGTTTTTGGGGCATTTTTCAGAAATTGAGCTGTTCTGGATGGAACTCGAAGGTTCTCACAGGCAGAATTTCAGATACCCAAGGTTTTCCCTTAGGGACACTCATTTCAGTGAACAGCTCTCTGTCCAGCAGGAAAGTGGGTTTACTCAATCACTGTATCATTGCTGACTTCCCCTCAGACCTGGGATCGGGTGGCCTGAGGCAGAGCACTGGGAGAGCGAGATCTTGGGCCAGACCTTGCAGCAGTCTCTGATGGATGAGTTCATTTATTTTAGTAGGGAGCGGGGAAAGAGGAAAGAGGTTATTGTGGCAGGAAAGAGGGACGTAGGTTTAGATTTTGAGAGAAACATTTTTTCTGTCTAGTGTTCAGATCTTATCGAAGTGTTACTACATCACTTTGTTAAATGTTCTTATAATTCTGAGGATATTAAACATACATGTACTCCAATATTAACACCGAAACCCACAAATAAAATAGCAGCAGGCTTTTTTGTTTTGTTTTGTTTTTAAAGGATTCTTGCATTTGCTCCTAATGGTTAGCTTAGATAATTCGTATCTTCTGTATCTGTTGGTCGTGGTCCTTTTTATCCACCGCAGTAACCAGTTTAAGGCTGAGATACAAGTTTGGGCATTAAGTTTAGAGATTGAACTGAATCAGCAATGTGGAACACACTAGCTTTGCATAAAAGTTGAGGCTTTGTAATTCAGTGAGGAAAACACCCCACGTGTTTTTCCACAGTGTGCATCAGACACAGATCAGTGGCATTCAACCCTTGTCGGCAGCACCACGAGAGTGACGCCCAGGTTTCCGAGGGATTAATCCAGCTGCCGTTCTGTTGTAGCTTATGGTGTTAAACAGGATCGATCAGCAGCTCGAACCTGGCATGACATCTGTTTCCCTGTCCTCCTCATCAGTACGTGAGGGTCTCTTCCAAGGCTCCGCTAAGGGTAGCACATTTGCTGGATGTTCCTACATCTCTTGTTACATAAAGTAAAGCTGAGATGAGCACTAATTTAATTAGCTCGAAATATCCTATGACTTTGAAGAACGTCTCTGATCCTTTTTTTTCCTTGCAATATCCATTAGTCATTGAAATTTTGTTTTACTTTATTATGGTTATGGTCTGTTAGCCCTATCTGAATGCTAGCCCTTCAAAGGCAGGAATCATACCTGTTCTTCACAATACATTTCAATACACAGGTCACCCAGGATATCCTTCTTTGGCCATTTGGGAAGGATCATGACTTATCTGCTTAGATTAGAATCAAGTTGCGCTTTTTAAAAGTAATTCATACTTATTCTACGTACACACTCTAGTCATTTCTTGATTTTTATTTTTTCGTTTCCATCTGTGTTCTCTCATTTTCTCCAGGGCTGCATATGGGAGCCCTCAGGGCAAACTGATTCCACCCAATGCTCCTGAAAAGCCATGAGTCTGATAGATAATGTCAGGCACCTGGCAGAGCAGAGTGTGCACAGAAGGATATTACCTTGCATTTATAAGTGCTTTGCAAAGCATTTCATAATCTACTTAGATTTTCAAAACAATCCATAAAAAAGGGAGAACAGCTGTTTTTGTTAGGATACTGACAAGGAAATCACATGGATTTGTCCCAAGTGACATGGTGACCCAACAGCACAGTTGTCAACAGATCCCAGTCATGGGTGTTTTGGTATAGAACGTTCCCCGCTGACACAGGTTGGCAGCTTCCTGCAGATCCCCTTGGTATTCTGTGTCTTGGAAGTGGGGAAAAGGAGAACTCAAAGTCCAGGAATATGTGTTGTTGGCCTTGATCACAGAGGAGCAAATCTAGAAACGGCCTGATTCTTCTGCATAGGTTCACCCTGGTGTGGGTGGGTGGCTTTAATCAGGATCTGCTGTTTTCCTCTCTTGCTTTCCCAGAATAGTGTCAGTCATGCATGAACTTGTGTGAACACATACAGGTAACACAAGAACAGAGTTTTCAGCTACAGGGTAAAGGCACCAAACTGTTAAATCCTTAGCTGAAGAGCAATTATTCCCCAAGCTTTTTCTATCCCGCTCTCTAAAAGAAAGCTTTTAAAAATTTATTTTATTTTTACCCATTAAAGGCAGAATAGAAAAGAGGAAATAAGAGAGCTAAGCCTTGTTCATTTTTTCACTTGATACACAATTGAAACCAACACCCTTGGGCCACAACATAATTGGTAATAGTCTTTAGACCTCATAGGGCTTCCTGAAATATTTTGGGAAAAAAAATTGCCAGTATATCCTAATTGGGTAAGTGTTGAAACAAAGTTTCTAAATAAATTGAGTCTAGCTAAGACATGGCCTCTTTATATGTGGTAACTTCATCCTAAGCCTCACTTGGACATATGTTCAGGTAGGTCAAAGAATCAAAGGAGGAGGCTTAGAGAGAGGAAGCCCAGCCTTGGCACTGAGGCAGGCATGTGATGCCTGAGACCAGAGCTCAGCATCCTCACTCCCCCTCCAGTGCTCTTTCCACTTGTCACCTTGCCTCCCCATCCTCATACCTCCCTGGGGAAATCCAACAGAAATGTATCATCTTGCATAGGACTTACTATTGTTATGTTTCTGAGAGACACTTCTGCACATTTATTATTTGTGGAAGTGAGAATTTTCCTGTAAAGAAGGCAGAATTGGATATTCCTGTTTCTTTGGCGTTAATAGCATGTTGTCAATTGTCATGCCATCAAATGGGTGTGAGGCGAGGAGTGAATATCTTCTGTGATGCCAGCAGTTGCTGGGTTGTAGGAAGGGTTGACTTTTCTAGAGTGTCCTCACGTCAAATGTGACATCTCTTTGTGTCTTATCTTTAACATGCACGATGAAATGTGAAATGGTGTTAACAGTAGCCCAAGGATACCAAAGCTTCAAGATTAGAAATCACTTTTAGGCTGTCTTTCTTCTTCCCCCCAGTGGGCTGCTGTATTAATACTCATTATAACGAAGCAGAACAGATGGGCAAACAGACTGATTAGTTATTTATATATATATATTTTTTCTTTGTGAAGCTTAGATGTTGGCTCTTTCTTCAATAAAAGAAAGGAGTTTTTAGATGTTGCCTTGTCTTGATTTCCCTTTTTAATCAAAGGAAGAAAGGGGGCACTTTGCTCCTGATCTATTAATAATGTGCCTATTATCCTTTTCTTAACTGCTGACTTCATAGCTCTCTGTGTACCCATTGCAATCAGAATTCGATTTTTCTCTAGTCCTCCAGGCTGCATGTGGTGTCTTCCTGTTCTTTCTGGCCTAGGATTTCTTTATGGAGTTTATCACTTTTTTTTTTAATACATTAAAATTTTTGTTTCTTTTTTACCTCTAGCATAGCACTTACCACAAATGTATTGAAATTGTTTCCTTATCTCTTCCCAAATAGAGTGTAGTCACTTAAAGGCAGGGGACAAATATCGCTCATTTTCTATGTCAAGTACCTAAGTGTTGTCACTGGCAATGGAGTTTATCACTTTTAATTCATTTTTTAGAAGTGTCTTTCTTGACAAGGGAACTGTCTACAGCATTTTTGGCTTTTCCAACCAAAATGAAAAAAATCCATGATTAATTGGTGGAAAGTGAAATTATCTATAAAATTATGTAAATAGAAATATTTTCCATAGCCTTTTTTTAAAAAGGTCACATATTTGATTTTTCTTAAAACAGATTTTGCATATTCTGTTCCTTCCCAATTTTATAAAAGTGGGTTTTTTGATGAAATTATGCTTCCTGTTCAGAAAGTTAAAGAAAAAAATCCAGCTACATCTAGAAAAATGGTATAGATGATCTTATTTGCAGAGCAGAAATAGAGACACAAACGTAGAGAACAAATATATGGATACCAGGGCGGGGGGGGGGGGGGGAGAATTGCGAGATTAGGATTGATATATATATACACTACTGATACTAAGTATAAAATAGATAACTAATGAGAACCTACTGTATAGCAAAGGGAACTCTACTCTGTGCTCTGAGGTGACCTAAATGGAAAGGAAGTCCAAAAAAGAGGGAATATATGTGTACGTATAGCTGATTCACTTTGCTGTACAGTAGAAACTAACATAACATTGTAAAGCAACTATACTCCAATTAAAATTAATTAAAAAACAGAAGAAAAAAGTCATCCACAATCCCACTTCTGGATATATATATTCAAAAGAAATGAAATTATTATCTTGAAGAGATATCTATACTCCCATGTTCATTGCAGCATTATTCACAAGAGTCAAGGTATGGAAACAACCTAAGTGTCGTTCAGTGAGTGAATGGATTAAGAAAATGTGAGACCCCCGCCCCTCCAACACACACACACACACACACACACACACACACACACACACAGGAATATTATTCAGCCTGATTATGAAGGAAATCCTGCCATTCGCAACTATGTGGATGAACCTGGAAGGAATTATGCCAAGTGAAATAAACCAGACAGAGAAAGACAAATACTGCATGCTATCACTTACATGTAGAATCTTAAAAAAGTCAAACTCATAGAAACAGAGAGTAGAATTGGTGTCGCTAGAGGCTGGGGAGTGGAAGAAATAGGCAGAGGCTGGTAAAAGCGTAAAAGCTTTCATTTATAAGATGAGTAAGGTCTAAGGTATAACATGGTGACTATAGTTGATAACACTGTATTGTATATTTGAAAGTTGCTAAAAGAGTAGAATGTGTGTTCTCATCAACAACAACAAAAAGTAAATATATGAAGTGATAGATGTGCTAATTAACTTGGTGGAAATTCCATACAGTATATTGAATCTCCCGTTGAATACTTTCAGTATATTGCAGTTTTTTCCTCAATAAAGCTGAAAAAAGTGAAATAAAAATAGAGAAATCATCTGCATTGAAAAAAAAAGCCATCATAAATCCTTAATCTTTTATTATAAAAGGGCAGATGTATCACATGTATATAACATACATAGAAAAGTAACAGATTTACATGTGTACAGAAAAGAACTTCCTCATGTTATAATGAGACGTGTCCTGGAACAGTAGTCCCCTAAGGATATCTAAAACAGTATTATACCTGAAGAGGCTTAAGCATAGTATAAGGAGAGGGATAAACATGCATGGTTACAGATATTTTTAGTCTTCTTGAAAAATACTGAATTGGATTTACAAATTTGCTAATGTATTTTATCAAAGCAAGAAAAACATCCTATAAAGATGGCGCTAATATGAGGTTAATGATCGCATTACGGATAGGGATTACAGCTTCTGATTCTATGATATAGGATAATATAGCCATACAGCCACTTCGGGAGATTTTTGCACAAAGCCGTGGACTCTTAATTGGAGCCCATGTTTTTGAGGTGCCTGATCATCCTATCATATAGACTATTTAGTTTTAAAAAATCACCCTCCGTGGGACTTGGTATTAGAAGATTGCATCAAACATCAAAGAGATGCTTCAGTTTAATTCTCACACTGTGATCTGTGACTTCAGAAATAGCATGCTGTTAATAACAATGTGTGAGACCGAGTCTCAGATCCGCTTGGTGCCTCGGCCTCTGCGTGCTCGTTTGCACCCTCAGCCTTCCCTCTCTAAGTGGGGTGGTTTTCAGGGAGGTGAATGAATAGATGCTGTGGAAGTTGGAAGAGAAGAGCTGAGCAGAGCTAATGGAACAATGGAAGCTTAAAATATATATACCTGGGTTTATTTGAAGGATGGTAGAAACCGAAGGGAAACTTTTTTGAGCAGATGATGGTGGCAGTCATTAGGGATACATTTCTGAAGGTCTCCTCAATTTGAGGTCTCAGTTCGATTGAGGTTAAGTGAAAGAATTTTCAGTAGAAGTGAGACCTTGACATTACATCAGGCTATAAAAGAGATGCAATCCAGGGGTGTTTTAGTCATGTTTATTCAGCTGTGGTCAGGTCTCAAACCAGACCTTTCTTGACATTCTCAGTCTCAAGGCTGAATCAGGTGCCTGTGGGGTGAACTCCCCTGTCATCCTATATTTAACCGGCAGTTGCTGTACTACATGGTTGTGAAACTGGTCTTTCTCATGATCTTTCTCTGAGTGTTCATGTTCTATGGGGATGGGGGCGGTGGAGGGGAGTGTATCTTGTCCTGTTTACCTCTATATACCCAGTGTCGGCCAAACACTTGTCTCTCACTTAGTAGTTTTCAATAAATATCTACTGGGTCAATGAATGGATGAATGAATGGACAATTGTTTATCTTCAGAATCCAAATGACGTAGTAAAAACCTTTCCCTAGCGATCAGTGGTTAATTTTGAGAAGTGATCTTCTGCCTCTCAGACAACTTCATAATTACCTCCTTCAAGGCAGGCAAAATATTCAAATATGCTTCTGATGAAGTGGTAAAACTTGAAAACCTCACCCTTAAAATTAAATTACTGAAGCTATAAAATACATAACGTGTATGTTTCAAAAGCAAAGTCTGCACCTAATTGTGATTTGAGGGGAACTCATAATGAGTGATAGTGCTTTTTAAAAAAATATAATTAAATGAAGACTTCCCAAGTCATCACTTGAATGGGATATGTCTAATTAGAATTCTCACATCTGCTTGTTAACATGGCCCTCACCCATGCCTGCATAACATAGAAGTTCTTTGAAAAACCTTTTTATATGTTTTGTTTGACCGCTGCAATGTGTTTGATTTTTGTGTGACTTCAGCTTTTTTTTTATTCAAGTAAGATTTGTTGCTACAAACACAACTTTTAAAACAGAAGAAACAGCACACAATGCTTTTCATGAGTAGCAAAGAATAACTCACGTCTTAGGTTCTTACATTAATTTCTTGGGTAGCTTATGAGGCTGTCAACACGAAATAGGAATAAAGAACAGAAAAGCGAGAGGACTCCCAGAAAGGAAGATCATAAATTGGATTCCTACTATCCCTCAGGATTTTGCTAAGGTTTCCCAACTGTCCTTCCTGTTTTTACTTTGTTTGTTCTGAGGAGGCGGTAACAGACTGGGAAGGGAAGCGAGGTTTCCCCTCTCACTTCTGGCTGCTCTCCTGTGGACGTGTGAGGTTGTTTTCCCACATTCTTTTTTGAAAAGTAAGGTATTCATTCTGGGAGCCCACACCTGTCACCTTACGTGGTGATGCTGCAGGTGGGGAAGGAGGAGGATGCTGCCCCTGAGAAGGGGGTGGCTGGGAGGGCAGAGCAGCAGCAGCAACAACAACCCTTAGCAGCCACCTGCTTAGAGAGGAGGTTTCTCCCTTCTGCCTTTAGAACTGAATCCTGTCTCCTATCCTTTTTGTCTCATATTTCAGTGCTGTTTCTTTACAAACTATAGTAGGTTGACAGAATGGATTTCAACACTATTATAATTTAATCTCTCTCAACATGTGCTCAAATTTGGATCAAATGGACTTCCTATATCTTACTACGTTTTATAGTTTATCTGTATTAAGTTGGATAAAGTTAGCAAGGGCTCCTCCAGACCCTTCACAAGTGTCAGCCGTGCAGTCCTCTTCCCTGCCCCCACTTTAGCTCTCTGAACACACATGCAGGTGGGCACACACGTGTGTTCACAGGCACACACACACACACACACATACATGCGCGCTATACTCTTCCACACTGTAGTGTCTTAGCTCAGGCAGCTCTTTAGAGTTTCTACCAAACTTTAAGACCCTACAAAATGTCACCTCCTCTTTTAGTTCCTGCTTTTGCCCAATCATAATTTAATCTGCTGTTTTGAATTCCACATTGCCATAGATTCCTATGAAACATTTATCATGGCACTTAATACACTGTATTGTGTAGATTTAAAAAAAAAATGTCAGTACATCTGCCCCATCAGGCCTGGGAGCTCTATAGACCAGTGTGAGTAGACATCAATGGAAATACTGTAGTGTTAATGACATTGTGGCCAATTATCATCAGAATAGGCGCTTGTGTGTATATGTTATTCCATATAGCTTTTTTTTAAAACTTTTTTAAAAATTTTATTTTATTTTTTAAGCTCTTTATTGTGTAAAGCGATTATATTCCATATAGCTTTAAAAAGGGGAAAATGTATTAACACGAGGTTACCTAATAGTGTTAAAAAACTGATAAGCATTAACTAGGAGAAAACTCTTCCTTGTTTGTAAGACTTTACCAACTAACCCTATACTTTCTGTTAATGATTTAACATAACCAGTGGTAGAAAATAGTCTGGAGAACTGTACAAAGACATAGCTAGTGTTATAACTCTTGAGTCGATTTGTATTTGCTTGGCTTAATTATCTGTGTTATCTATGTTCATTTATTAGATTGATTTAGAATTACCTTTTAGTGTTGAGCTAATTTGAAAAATTCCCTTTGCTTAGATTAGATGGTTTAAATGATCGAATTTCTACATCCATGGATGTTGTCAATGCTCTACGAAGGAGGGCTTAGGGACACCATTCTTGTTGGAAGCGGTAACTTGCAGCTGCATTTGGGTAGCGCTGTTCTTGACACTGAGAAACAGCAATTGTTCCTAAAGGGGAGAGGAGAATAGTGGGATGTGGGTGCTAATGACGATTAAGAGGGTGGCGTGCTGCAGCTTTTGCTCGGCCATGAGTGTGAGGGGTAAGGGCCTGTGTTACAGGGGGATGGATGGAGAGGAAGACATGGGTGGACGCTTCAAAGTAAACATCTACAAGACAGGGATGGCTTGATAAGGATGATGAAAAAATAAATAAAAATGAGCGAGTATGCAAACCTTGAGAATTTGGGTAACAACCTTGAGTGGGGCAGGGGAAGGTAAATTCACTGCAGTTAACTAGCAGATCTTCTCCCTAGTGGTTTATCCATAAATACTCTATCAGCCTTAGTAGAGGTCAAATGGGGGTACAAAGGCTCTGAAAGAGGTAGACGACCACCTCGTTTTCGTCTCTTCATGTTCCTACACCTGCTCGTCCTTAAAGTGTTCAGATAACTAAGCAGAAAATGGACAAAAGTACGTTTAGGTCCTTGCCCCCATCTCTTTCCTTCCCAAACAGTGAAATAAAATACTGAATCCTTTATAGAACCCATTGGAAATGCATAAATAGCCCATGTTCCAGCCCACCTCCCGCTGGCAGAATTTGAGGAGCTGGGAAGAGCTGGCCTGAGTGGAGGACAGGATGAGGAAGATGGAGGACTTTTCCCAGCCTCTGGAACTTGATGGGTCTCATCCTTCCTCGGAAGGTTTTTGAGATTCCAGACCATTAGCAAACCTATATAACCCATTAAGTTTGTGTGTGGAAAGTAGGCGTGCTCAAATATTTATTTGAACAAATAAATAGCAATTTTTTATCGCCTCAAAAAGTCCAGCCACACGCTGCACAGGGCGCAGGCCTTCTGATCTTGCTTTTCAAGCGGGGGTCAGATGAGAATGACCCACACTGCATTTCCTCCTCTGCACCAGGTCGCACCCCTGTCCTGTGGGGTTGGGTGGGAATTCACACAGCACTGTGGGACACGGACACACGGGCTTCAGGTCACATGTTCTGATCTAGCGCTGTCTTCCTGCAGGTGCGCACGTCTGGACCGACGCAGCAAGAAGGCAGATTTTCCTTGTGTCTAAAGAAGAAAAAAATGTCCCCGTGTCTGTAGAGATGATTTGCAGTTCAGCCCGGCTGAAGCTGACCGAATGAGACTATGGGCTGTGCCTCCGCCAAGCATGTTGCCACTGTTCAAAATGAAGAGGAAGCCCAGAAAGGGAAGAACTACCAGAACGGAGATGTGTTTGGCGGTAAGTGCCACTGAACCTCATTCCTAGCCCTCAGTCCAGGCCTTGCACACTTGCTGGAGTGAATAATTGCAGTGTTATTGTGTTATGCCGTTTGGCAGGGTGGTGCGGGTAAAGGGCTGTTGAAATACGATAAAAACCAATGCAGATCTTTTACACTGGACAGTTTTCATCATAATTTATACCCAGAAGACTTTGAAGAAGATCATGGGCATTTTATGCAGAGCTCAGGTTTAAATCAAGCTTTGAAGAACGAGTAGGACTTAGTTGCATGGGGCAGTGGCCGCAGGGTGTCCTGGTCCAGAACCGTAGGACTGAACACGTGGAGGTCCAGAAGCGGGTGAGGATTTATAATTGAGGGAATGAGATGGTTTTTGGAGTTTATTATACGTTTATAAGAAAGTACTCTTTATGTGAATTATAAATTCTCGGATTCAAAAATATAATTACAGTGGATTTAGAAATCATCTTTTAACCATTCTCTGATGATTCATAGCGACTTGAGACTCTCTAGCGTAAAAGTCACCAACTGCCAAGCCACGGCCACATCTGGCTTGCAAATAGATTTTCTTTGGCCCCCAGAGAATTTTAAAATAAAGAGCAAGGCAGCCTTTAAAAATCAGGATGTTTAACCCCAAATATCTTGAGATGATCTGACAACACTGATTTTCCATTTCCTGAGGCAACAGTTGGCGGGGCGGGGTAGCAGTTGCCATTCAGACTGTGGCCTCCAGTAGACGGCTAAGTCTTCCCCGTGAATGCACATCAAGCCCAGTTCACTCACTGGTGTTGCACACCTGGCCACTTACAGGCTTTCGAGTTTGCTGAATCTTGAGTTTGTCCTTTGGAAGACCAGTGATTACCCTGATGAGGGGTGGCTGTGTGTTCATACAAAATTCCAGTTCGTCCAGGCAGATGAAGCAGCTTTTGCTGAATTGCTTTAACAATAATACCCACAACGTGACATTTACATGGCAGTTTTATTCATAAAACCACCTTTTCATCTCTTATTTGATAAAGAACCTCATTGAAATACTGTTTATATGTAAACAACTCAAGTTGCACTCTTCAGTCTCTGTCAAGGAATTCTACTGAGTTTCAATATCTAGCTTTGAATCCTTCGCAGTGGTTGTTTCCATCCCCTGGGGAAGAATTAGGAACAATGTGGAAGGGGTAATGCTCTGTTACAAGTGGCCTCGTTATATATGGTGGGAGGAAGATTTCATTTTGGTTTGTTTTAAGGAGATGTGTTTGTTGCCTGGAACAGATTTGCTTCTAGTGCTCACTACCGATAGAAATGAGAACTGTGGAGAAGAGTGACATAGGAGCATCTTAATAAAACTAGAATCCAGATCTTTGAAACCACACCTTCTGGGAAAACAGCTAATAGGAACTAGAGTCATTACTGTCACTCTCAAGCACTTAACTTTTTGGGAGGAAATAATCTAATATCAGGGATTTGTTTAAACTAATTTCTGTGTGAGATCCTGTGTCATTGTCATTTTTGTAATTAGAGCTAAGACTTACGGAGCTGCCACCATATGTCAGACACTGAGAAGCATTTACATTCATTTCTGTGTTGAATTTTCACAGCAATCCTGTGAAATCTGTGCTGTCTCAGTTTTACAGATTTGGAAGCTGGAGCACAGTGTGACTAACTGGTCTGGAGTTGCTCAGCTACTAAGTGATAGAATCAGATGTCTCAGACTCCAAAGTCCACATTTCTTTCTCAATCTCGTTTCTGGCCGTCTCCCATCCATCACTCATTCTTTAATGCAAAAAAGTATTGACTGGCTGGTACATGATGTGTCAGACCCTTTGCTAAATGCCATGGAGGATACAGAGATAAACCTTGCTTTCTAGGACTTTGTAAGAGGATGAGGAAGTGTTATGAGGCAGAATAAGCCCCATACTAGAAAAGGAAAAGACATACACATCATGATAAGAGTCAGAGGAATGGAGAGACTGCCTTAAAAGGTGAGATCAGAGCAGATTTTTTACAGAGGTGACCGTTGAGCCTGGCCTTAAAGGACTGGAGAATCTAAACCTGTCAGATGAAGGGTGTAGGAAGGAACTGGACGAGGAAAGGCTAGAGGTGATCTGACCCATATTCAAGAATTACAAGTAATCCAGTTTGAATGGAATATAAAATATAAGTGAGAGGGAATTGACTAGAAAACTAAGTTAGGGTTAAATTATGGAGAATTTTGAATACCAAGTTACAGTCTGTAGAAAGATGATCTTAGACTTGCAAGAGCAAAAATTCAGTGATATTCAATATGTTGTATTTATATTTTGCTTCGCAGTGAAACCATCTAAGCATCCTTTGCTAATATGGTTACAACGTCTATAACGAAGAAGACTTTCTGTTGTTCTACAGTACCGCGTGTAGTTTGCAAATGTTACCATCTAATAAAGGAGCCTTGTGTTAGTCAACTATTGCTGGGTAATAGACCACCTCAGGATCTCCGTGGCACTCAACAATAAGTGTGTTTATCTTGATCACGAGTTGGCTGATGAGCTGGAGTGGCTCTGCCCGCTGTCTCTCTCAGCTTCCCCCAGGGACCAGTGAGCCAAGGGTGGTATGCTCTTCTTTTACAAAAGGGTAAAAGTGCAAGCAATACGCATGATGCCTCTTAAGCTTAAGCTTAGGCTTAGACTCGCACGCTGTCACTTGCACCCACATTTTCTAGCCACATCAAGTCACATGAACAGGCTGAAAGACAAGGGGCAGAGAAGTCCATCTGACCACAGCACATTCATGGCAACGGTGTGGAAGGAGGGAAGGGTCAAGAACTGGGGCTAATAATTCTGTCTACCCCATGCCTGCCCGGTCATTGCTGTCTGTGTGGCTCCCTGCAGTCCATGTCATAGCGTGCCCTTAAGGCCTCTCTTCATCCTCCCAGTACTCACACTTCAGTTTTCTTCACTCCAGCCTTCATCATCTTGTTACTCTTTCTGACATCAGCATTTGCAGATTTGTGGCATGATGTTAGATAAAGCAGGAGAGAGAGAGCTTCATGTACCAGGCAAGGGAGACAGTTTTCCTGGTCCTGCAGGGGGCTGGGAGTAGAATTGTCAGAAGCTAGTGTGACCATCAATGCCAGTATCCTAGATGTTACTGAATGCTAGAGCGTGAATATGACAAGAGAAGGTCCTATCTGTTTCTCCACTTGAATTAGTTTGCAAGCAGAAGTCTGCAAAATTCCAGTAGAATCACAGATGGTCACAGATGAATGGAAATCTGGCTCACTTTTAGCCATTTGATATCTTTTGTCACCCATTGTTTCAGTGATTTATTATCATATAGCAAAGGACCCCAAACTTAGCAGCACTGATTTATTATTTCTCCCAGTTCTGTGGGGGGGCTGGGGTTCCTCTGCTGATTTTGGTCTGGGCTCAGCCATGCAGCTGTATTCAGCTAGGAGCTCAGCTGGGCTCGACTGACCATGATGGCTTTGGACCTCTCTTTCCGTCCAGGTAGTCAAATTTTCACTTGGCAGCCAGCTTCCAAGAGAGAAAGTAGAAGCTTCCAGGCCTCTTAAGACCCGGGCTTGAAAGTCCAAGAATGTCACTTGTGTCAGGTTCTGTTGAGCAAAGCAAGTCACAAGACCAGCCGAGAGTCAGGGGAGCACAAAAGCTCTCCATCTCTTGAGTCTGTGCCGATAGGGAGGAGAAGAATCGTTGGAAGCTATCTTTGGAGACCAGTTACCATACCCATTGACAGAGGCAATGAGAACTCATGCCTGGATTACATTCCAACCTGGACGGTTGTATTCCTGCTTTCTAAATCACGCCTCTATTTTCCACTGAATAAAGTGGCCTCATTCACTTTTAAAAGCTTAATATTTTAAATGTTTCAAAAATGTTATCACCACATGTTGTTGAAGAGTTGACAAAGTCTGTGAAAGGTGGCATATTTGGGGACGGCTCTGAAGTATGTGTCTCTGAGTGTGTGTACACACACACATTTGACCCTTTTCCTAAAAGTGTTAATTTAATTTTATAGCTTCTAAGGACATGTTGGGGAGCGTTGATAAGCAGTGTGTTTTTACAAATGGTAATTTCCATTTATATGAAGCACTTTGGTCTCTGTGTTATTTTGGTTATTTAGGAGACCAACCACTGCAAATGTGTGGGACAGAATTTCTATAGAATATGCCACCATTGAAGATTAAGTGACAAATGGGCATCTTGACTCGTAGATTTCATAGAATTCAGGAGATCGTTGACAAAGAACGTTATTATTGACATTTACCTATAGACTTTCTTTCACTTCAAATATAGAGGCTTACAAAGTTTTAGATCTAAAGCAGTGTCTCAATACTGTGGCCCTTTCAGAAGTAAAATCCAGGCCAGAAAGCTCCATCTCCAGATTGGAATTTTCCTTCCCTTGGTGGTCAGGGCAGATGTGAAGAGTGGTCAGCAGATTTGCTGAGGTCATTCAGAGGACAGCGGAGCAGATTGCCATGGCCAGCTTGCATAAAGTAAGTGACCAACAGGCTCAAGTTATCGGAACTATTTAAGCAAGTTCTAAGGGAAGCCAAGTGCTTATGGGATTTCTTTCAACCATCATTCACTTAGACTGTTAAAGTAGGTGCGCAAAACAGATTCAGGTCTTATTAGGGAAATTTTCATGTCGAACCTGAGATCATTATCTCTTCTTTAGCCCACACCCCTCACCCCCCCCCAAGGGGGAAACTCTTCAGTTCTATTGACTTTCCTAGCTGCATGAAGGTCACCATCATTCTTCCAGTAATGTAGGCTTTACTCTCGAAAAGGCTTTAAACTTGAGGCCTTTGTCTTTTCCGGTTCCCAGATCTGTGACTCCCACCCTCTCCTAGCATCACTTTTCCTACCACCAGCGTAGATTAGGCTGTTACAGTCCATAACCCAGAATAGCGCGGTGTCCTTCCTCTGAACTGATGCTCCATCAGCCCTCTTTGTTGTTTGCTTCTTTGCTTTTGTTTTTAACTCTCAATTTTTCTGCACGGTTGTCAGATGGCAGCAAGTTTTTCTAAAGTACTCCTTTGTCCATGTTAATTCTCCTGCACTCAGTTCTTAGACAGTAAAATCCTAAATCCTTAGTGAACATTCAAGACCTCTGATGATGGCTCTTACCCTCTTACCCACCTTGGCAGCCTTGCTTCATACTCTCTCCCTCATGTTCCCTGTTCTTCAGCCAGTTGGGACAACTCCCCCTGTGACCACTTTGCACACTTGTGTCCTCCAGGTCAAATGTTTCTGCTTGGCATGGGCCCTTTCTCCTGCTTTCATCTCTTTAAATCCTGCTCTTTTTCCAAACTGAATAAAGCTTTTCTAATACCTTCAGAAGGAAGCTCTTTCCTGCCACCCCAGAATATGTTTTTACATACTTACGTGTTTGATTTATTGCTTGTACGTCTCCTCTCATTATTTGTGTACGTGTGTCCTCTCTCTTAAGAGCTGGAAAGCCCCTTGGAGGCAGGGACTGATGGACCTTGAGAGGACCCAGGGTTCCAGAATGCCAGGAGCTGGAGGCAGAGAGATTGTTCAGGAAACAAGGTGGGCCCTGCCCATGCCAGCTCTCCCTCTATGATAAGGTGGCCTTGATTGATTGAGGACCAAGATGGTCCTGATGTTTATAAATGTTCCCTTAAGTGGAAGTGCTTAGAGTAAATTCTTCTAGAGTGGTGGTGTGTAAAAGAGCAGCAGTAAAGCAAGAATTTGGCTGCTTTCTTTCACTTGGGCTCTATGTTACTGTGTGGCTTCAGTTCTAATCTGGTTCTTGGCTACATATTATAAATTGAGAACATATAACAGGTGTGTGTGTGTGGAGGGGGAGAGTGTGAGTAATGGTGTTATGCCAATCTGTTACCTATCTAAAATACTAAAGGCACCAACTTCACAGGTTATGGTGCAGATTTTTTTTAACTTTTTATTTTCTATTGGAGTATAACAATGTGGTGATAGTTTCAGGTGCACCGCAAAGCCAATCAGCCATACATACACATGTATCCATTTCCCCCCAAACCCCACTCCCATCCAGGCTGCCACAGAACATTGAGCAGACTGCCCTGTGCTATGCAGTAGATCCTTGTTGGTTATGCTTTTTAAATATAGATTAAATGAGAAAATAAATGTATGCATAAGTTCAAAGCAGTTGGAAGCAAAGTAATAATTCACTGTTATTTCCTGTAATAAATTATGGTTGTGTAAGATGAAGATTAATTAAAGATTAATCTGTGTTTGTGCTTGTGAGACAGTAGCAGAGAGAATGATGTTTAACTCTGTGCCATCCAGTACAGTAGTCACTGGCCACATGGGACTATTATGCATGTGAAATAAGGCTAGTGCGTATTGAGTTATGCTGTAAATGTGAATTACACACGAGATTTTTGAGGACTTACTATAAAAAAAAAACCATCAAATAGCTCACTAATTTTCTTTTGATTACATGTTGGAAAGATAATACTTTGGATATACTGAGTTAAATAAAATATTAAAATTAATTTCACTGGTTTCTTTTTACTCATTTAATATGGCTGCCAGAAATGTTTAAAGTACTTACATAACTCACGTTATATTTCTATTGGGGAGTGCTAGTTTAAGTCACTAGAAGGTAGTGTTGTTTACAATGTCCTTCCTGTTTCAAGTTTGTTTTGGAGTTCACTTTGTATCGAATTGAAGAGGAAAGCGCTAGATAGGATATGGGGATAGATGTATAAATACAGCTGACTCACTTTGGTGTACCTCAAAAGCTGGTACAAGAGTGTAAAGCAATTATATTCCAATAAAGAGCTTAAAAAAAAAATTCTGCATCACCTGGCATTCCAGATCTGTTTTGAGACAGGCCAGGGGCCAAAATGAAGAGGCTGGGCCAGGCTACTCCTATTTGCAGCTAATTTTCTGCTCTGACTCTCCAGGGAGAGACGCAGGTGGGGAGCACAGGACAACCAGAGAGGTAGAGATTGGGAGCCCGCCTGGGAGATTAGGAAGAGTAAACTCTTAACTTGCTCATCTCTCAGTGCTAATTAGTGGCCGTCTTTTGATGTAATCAAAAGAAAATTGGCTGCCTCCCCTGTAGCTTTTTTGCTGGCCTCCAGAAGTTTCTTTTGACTGTTGAAGTTATTTCCCAAAGGTCAGAGAGGACATCTTTCCCTCCCCCCATTTTTTTTAGTGAGTTGGTAAAGAACCTTAAAAGAAAAAATATTTAATGGGTGTGTGATAGAGCTGGGTTACAGTCATAAAAGCTGAAAAAAATTGAAGTCAGGATGAGTAAGGAACCTGGCCCTGGGTTTAGTCTTTGAAGATTCCATGTCTTGAGCTGAGCCTCAGAAAGGTCTTAAAGGCTTTTAGTGCACGTGGGGCTCATAAAGTGATAGAAGTCAGTCCACCTTGGCCGGGAGTTTCCACCTCACACTTCCGAAGGGAAAGTACTTAGGCCAGTGTCTGATTCAGAGACGGTCTCACAGTATCTTAGTTTCATTTTCTGCTTTTAGATTGTTCCTGGGCCATTGTGATCGGTGCTTATCCTTTTGACAGGAGAGAGGAGACAGGCCCACACCGTGAGCATGTAAGGCAGTGGTTGTGAGTTCCCTCCTGCCAGCTGGGTTTGTTCCAGCTTCCCCACTTCCTGTGTTGTCTTTGACAACGAACCTCACCAGTGCCTGAGTTTCCTTGTCCACAATATAGAGATAATAATGGTATCCGCCACTCGGAGTTGTGTGGAGGATCAAACCAGTTAACAACGGAAAGCACTTAGAAAGATGTCAGGTGTAATTAGCAGTCGAGCATTAGTTGTAAATAGGAGTAGACTGGCCCAGCCTCTCATTTTGGCCTCTCGCCCACCTCAAAACAGACTGCACTGGAATGCTACGTGATGCAGAATTTAATCTAGCTCAGGTAGAGTCGATCTGAAATTCTGTTTGGAAAATTTTTCTATGACAGAAAATCTCAAAATGCGCAATACTTTCTATATTTAAAAAAAGAAAAATCCAAGTGCTATTTTTCCTTCCCTTGCCAGTGGTATCACAAGCCTGTTCTTTTAACATTAGATATAGAAGTAAGTGGAGAAGTACGACCCTTTGTCACTTATTGCTACAAGGCAGCCTGATTGCAAGATGAGGGAACCTCTGAGTTCTCAGATGCTGTTGGCAGGGACATGCTGGCAGGACCCTCGGTGGCATCCCTTCGGTTTTATGTCTTGAGGGTTTCCTTCACTTGCTCCCTTGCCCCTCTAGGTGCCTGGTCTTCTCTGTGGCTGTCTGCAGCCCTTCCTCAGGCAGCAAATAAGACTGAACTTGGCCCTGGAGAAGGCAGCGGAGATGCTGCTGGGTGCCTCCCGGCCTCCTGGTACCATCCAGCGGAACGCACAGAGGACAGGAGCTGTGGGCAAGGCTAGTTCTCTGCCGGGGAAAGTTCTAAAAAAGTGACTCAGCCACAAGAGAGAAGGTGGGAGGGTTTCTGTACCCATAGCACTTCTCATCAGAGTTATTTTCTCCTGAATGACGTCACAGAATTCAGAAATTCAAAACAACGGCCTCTTCCTGGAATCCTGGTTGATATGGCAGAAAGGATCTGTTTTGCCATCAGCACCTGCCAGGTAGCACTTACCTAGCAGCACCTACCTGGCAGGAGCCACCTGCAGTGCACACCTGGCCATACCTGTCTGGTGCGTGGACCTCACTTAGACCCTGGCTCTCTACAGAGCAGCACAGTACCTACCTTCTACACCTGGAGGGTTAAATGTGCCTGTTTCCTTTGCCCCTGAATCATTACTTGGCACCAAAAGCACAGACCCACACTTTACAGTTTATAAGGCCTTTTCATGAGCAGTTATTATTATAATCCCCACTTGATACAAAAGGAAACTGAAGAGCCCCGCCCGTTCACTTAACTAAAGAAGTGAGACTGTGGCTAAAGGATACAGACTCTTGACAAAGGGCGATTCTCCTCTCAGGAGTAAGGTATCTGCCTTTGTCATTAAATCCGAACCCACTTTTGCTCAAAAGTCTTTGCCAAGCAGTTGTTAACTGGCTGCCGAGTTCAGCCTCAGCTTTTACGTGAGGATGTCAGGAGACTCTGTTGTGGTAATTAGGGCTATTTTCAATGGACCTCAAGTTCACTCTCACAGTAAATGCACAGGCCTGAAATCTGGCTAATTGGTTTCAAAGCCTGGCTCAGCTACTCACTAACAGGTAGTCTCAGCAAATTAATGAGCCCCTTCTTGCCTCAGTTTCCCCATGTGTATAGAGAATACAGTACTAGTACTTACCTGCCTTCAGAGGACTTAAATGCATCAATGTATAGAAAGCCCTTAGATTAGGACTTGCCACATGATATGCACCGAGTGAAGCCCATTTCTTATCATCCTCATCTGAGCAGCCTTAGTTTCCCTAGACTCTGCTGGGAGAAAAGCATAACCAGTTTATTGCAGATGTGGCAGTCTCCAAACTTGAACAAGTTCAGTGATTGTCTGCGTAAGACTTAGTTCTTTATTTTATATTTTAGAATATTTGTGTTCCTATAATTTGTTCTTTCTCTGTTTTGACCTAGACCAGCTTCTGTTCTGTGTAAAATGTGAGTGTGTATGTGTCTTTAAATCAAAAGACTAAAGTATATGATTTAAGAGTGGTAAATGTAGTATGCCTTATTGCTATAAAAGTGTGGTTTAAAAAGCAATCCCACCATAGAAGTTAGCAAATATATTTTCATTTATCAAACATAAATGAAAGTGTGTGTTGTGTTTGTGTGTATGGTGTGATCCAGCATGTTCCTGCTCTTGGGTTTATCATGTACGGTGAGGATGTTTATAGAAGGAAGGACATTTCTTTGTGAAGCGTGGTGGAGAGGCCAAGAGGCAACAGACCCAGACTGTAATTGGGTAAATGCATTCATAGCTAACTGAAGTAAAAAGATGCACAAATTAGATACTATTTCAATTCATGTTTTATTCTTTATTCATATTGAACCCTATTTTATTCTTTAAAATATGAATCATTTTATAGAACTTATATTCATAAGTATAATATTAAAAATTGAATTTCTAGCTCATGCCTTCATACTAGAGTTTTCCAGATGAGTCCAAAGGTTGAACTATAAAATATGAAACCAGAAAAGTACTATAAAAATATGGATTTTTTTTATAATCTTAGGTTGCAAAATGTCTTATTCATAATGCCACAGAACCCAACAACCCTAAAAGAAAAAGCTGACTACTTAAAATTTTAAATCTCCGCATGGCAACAAACACACCAACCGCCATGAACTAAGTTAAAAGACAAATGTCAGTGAGTGAGAATAATATTTGCAACACAAATAGGGTTAAATTCACTAGTATAAAAAGCCTGAAATCTATAAAAAAAAAATTTCCTTAAAATATATAAGGAAAGAACTAATACCCAAATTGAAAAATGGATGAAGTTTGTGACCAGGCGGTTGAAAAAGAAAAAAATTGAAAAGGCCAATAAACATGCAGAAAGATATTCAACTTCTTAGCAATCAAATAAACCACAACAAAAACTCAAAGCAAAACAAAACATTTTTCACCACTCAAATTGTCAGGAACAGGCATCTGTCTCATGCTGTAACTGGGAATGTCAAACCAGAACAATTTTTCTGGGGCACCAAATGGTAATGTATACTATATAAAATTTAAATGAGCATGGCCTTTGCCCCAGCAGCCCCACTTCTAGGAATTTATCATAATGAGATAATTGGACAAGTGTGCAGCCAGGTATGCTCAAGGGTCTTTCTCACTGATGAAACATATATCGAATGCAGCCATTAAAGAGTAAGGTACTCTGTATTTATTGAGATGGAAAGAGGTCTACAACATATTGGTAAAGGGTTTTACACAGCATACCTTGTTTGTAAATTTTATATATTTAAAATATATGTAAAATTCTGTGCAAGTGCATAAAAGAATTGTTTGAAAGGCTGTTTACCAAAGCATTAACAATGGCAAGCTCTCTATTGTGGAGTTTCAGGTGATTCTTGATTTCTTTTTTTGTATTTTCCTGTATGAGTTAACACTTTTATGGTTAACATTTGTCATTAACACAACCATTTATTTTGATAAATATAATTTTTGTTTTCATCTTCCAAAAGCCTTCAGTTGTGCTTTCAGGGTAATGTGAAATCTATCCCACAGGAGAAAGCTCTGTCTATCACTGGGCATAGCCTCAGGGCAACAGGGATTTAACTGATAGACTTGTTTGTCCAGGTAAATAGATGGAGTCTGATCAGTGGTGCTTGTTGGTTTCATTTAAAACCTAGCAGTTCCTTCAGTCCACTAAGTGCTTACCATGTCTTGTGGCTTAGGCACTGTGAGAAGTACTGAGGCCAAAAGGATGGATTAAACCTGGTCCTTGCCTTTTAGGAACTAATAATGATACAACAGATGGGCATTGCAACAAAAAATGTCAGTATCATATGATGATAATACAGAAGGGTCTCTTATCTTAGGGGTAGGAAAAGACTCATAAAGAAAATGGTTAAGGCCTCAGCTGAGTCTTAAAGGATGAAAAATAGACAGAGGAACAGAGGAGTGGCAGGAGTTTCAGGCTGAGACAGTGAAAAGGCTCAGAGGTACATTATGCATCAGGCATGTAAGGGGAGACTGGGAAGCTTTACCAAACCAGTGGGCAAGTAACTTTAAAAAATCTCGTATTAGGGCAAGTATCTTCAGTATTTGGAAACTTTACACTGTAATTTTTTTTTTCAAAACATCAAAAAACTCACACAGACAGTATAGGAATCATAGTTATGTAACCTGGAAATTGGCTGAGCATTTAGAAAATACTAGACAGATAGTCCAGAAGATTTGATGCTAATTCCTTAAGCTATTTAAATGGTCCACCTCACCTCAAGTTAGTTAATTATAGACCTTGAGATATTAATGCCAGTACATGGCCTTGCTTACATGTTGAGACTGTATTATCATTATAGCATCATAGAACCAGCCAAGGTGTGGTGTTTGTCCCATGAAGGGATTAGAATGTGACAGTTATTTATTATTGCACACTGGTGATGTCTCCAGGGTTGATTCTCTGTGCATCATATGTCGTGTAAAATCTTCACATCTGGTGAAATAACAATGATGAAACCATGGTGATAGTTATTGCCTTGAGGGACACGTGGGATGTCATTATGGCACGTGAGCCCTGAGTCTTTGCCCCAGATTTTAGAGGGGAGGATTGGGACACAGTAGGAGGTAGCAATGGCAGGTCCATCTCCGTGGGACAGAGCAGAGGTAGGTCTACCATTCATTCACTCACCAGGGCTTCCTGAGCGTTCAGCTGTGAAATATTTCCAGTTGAGTAGTTTGTGATTGTATGTTGGTGTCACAGTTTAATTGTGTTTCTGATAACACATTCTAAACAGTGAGGAAAACTGCTTCATCCAGTTCAGTACTCCTAAAGTGGTAATCCTCATTCAGTGGTTGTTGATTAGGCCAGTTACAAGATTAGCATGGCTCCAATCCGATCAGTATTTACAAACAGGCCCTGTGTGCTTGTGGGTGGTAGATACAAAAGAAACAAAATCAAGTGACCTGCCCTCAAAGAGTTTACCTTATTTTAGAAAAGACACCATTTGTGCATGGGAAATATTCAGCAATAAATAGAAACTCGAGAACATGTAACAAAGTGCTACATTGAGTGTCTGTTGGCACAGAGTATCCTCGGGTACCATGGGTAACGGGAAAAACTAATGTAGGCCTGCGTTTGGGGTAGAGAGGAGTGAAATGTTATGGGAAAATAAAGACATTTCCCTCTTAGAGAAAAATCTAGCCACTCTTCAGTAAATCATTATTATTTTATGATCATTGACTTTGAGCTCCTTGTAGATAAAGCTTATAATCTAATCACACACTACTCTTGCCTAACATAACATAATGTCCGATATGTAAGTTATTCAATAGTAATGAAGTGATATTAATGATAGCTATTATTTACCGGGGGCTGTTATGCCCACTTATAGGTGAGGGGATGGAGACCATGAGAAGTTAAGCAACTTCCCTAAGTTTACACAGCTAATATGTTAACTTAGGGAACTCAGCTGTGTCTGATTTCAGAGCTTAAGTGAACGATTGTGTACTTTTGGAAGGGGAAGCAAGGAAGGCATTCTGTTAGGCATAGAAGGGGATTTTTTAAAATGTACAAGATACAGTTCCTCTGTTCCAGGAACTTTCAAGCTGATGGAATAACAAAGCTGTGGATCACCTTCCTCTTCCTTTCTCAGCTGGGCTGTCCGTCCATCAGGCACTGACTGATGGAGCCCTGAGACGTGCGGGGCCCTTTGGTCCTGGCCCTCACCCTGTGATCTGATGGCAGTCCTCTGGCTCACTGCTATCAGTGCTATCTTCACAGCCATGCATCATTCCATGACAGTGAACTTCAGGGCTCTGAAGGAGGAGCACACAAATGTGATGGGCCACATTTTACAGTAAATTTCTTTTTGTTGTTGTTGGCAAACAATCACTGAGTACTGGTAGGAAAACACCCCCTCTTACTATACCCTGCTTCTGAGCCAGCACCTGTTGACTAGGGTCTGGGAAACTTATATCTGAACCAAAGGAAGGACACCTCTGTTTTAGAGTCTGGGAACTCATCTGCATGTCTGGCACTGTCTGGCTCTGCAGTTCCTTGGACCAAATGAAAACCTGAGTGTATCAGATAATTAATCCTAAACTCTCTAGACTTTGGGGATAGGAAGACAATAGAGTTTGCTGTAGTTGATGCTTCATTTCCTTGTTCAGGTATTTCTATTTGTTCATCTCATTGTATTAAGATGCTCTGATGTTAAAAGGAAAAAAAACTGGTTGTGAAACTCATATATATATAGAATGTCACTTACCAAATGACAATATATATTCAGTGTATATGTGCATGGGCTAAAAACAAGCCTCTAGGTATTTACCAGGAAAGGTGAGTAATGATTATCTCTGGGCAGTGCTTTGCATTTCTGTTATATTTCCAAATATCTGCACCTTCTTTTCTAAAGGAAGTTTTTAAAAATTAAGTAAATTTTTTTTTTCAAAAACACACTATGATGAACATTACTGTTATAAGATGAATATGCTATTTATGAAAGAATGACCTAGAAAACTTTCTTAAAGGGGTTTATTTACTTATTTAGTACTTTTTATGTGCCAGACACTATTTCAAGCATTTTTTTAATATAAATATAATTTATTTATTTATTTATTTTATTTTTGGCTGCATTGGGTCTTTTTTTTTTTTTTGCATTGGGTCTTTGTTGCACTACACAGGCTTCCTCTGGTTGCCGCTAGCAGGGGCTACTCTTTTTTTTTTTTTTTTTTTTTAATATTTTAATTTATTTATTTATTATTTTTGGGGGGGTACATTTGCGATGCTCTGGCTTCTCATTGCAGTGGCTTCTCTTGTTGTGGAGCATGGGCTCTAGGCACTTGGGCTTTAGTAGTTTTGGCACGAGGGCTTCAGTAGTTGTGGCTCGCGGGCTCTAGAGTGCAGGCTCAGTAGTTGTGGCACATGGGCTTTGTTGCTCCAAGGCATGTGGAATGTTCCCGGATCAGGGATCAAACCCATGTCCCCTGCACTGGCAGACGGATTCTTAACCACTGTGCCACCAGGGAAGTCCCAAGCATTTTGTTATTTATTAATTCATTTAATCCTCATAATATCTTATGAAGTAGGTTCCAGTAGGAACCTATCCGTATGGTCCCCAAATCTGTACATTTAACCCCTATGCCATGCTATCTTATCTTCAAGTAAAGGTAACCACCTGCATAGGTTATAAAATATGAAAAGCAATGTGGTCAAGATGCTGGCTTATTAAGAAAGTTCTGTATTTTCACATACCTGTTGCCACTGATGAGCACGTGTAGTACTTTCCCTTGTTAGGAATTGTTGCTGATAGCAAAGTTTTTCTGTCCCCTGCTCCTCATTGTTAACTTTACCATGAACCATCACATTAAATTCCAGGGCTCTGAAGAAATTGCTCACTTTGCTAACTCATGGTACGCTAGTTAAACAGTCGGTTTCATTCTGCCTGTCTCCAGCCCTGCACCCAATAGATTGCTTCAGATTGAGATAAATTGAAAGGTAGGAAATAACTATGATGTAATTCCCCCTATGAAGTTTATTTTTAGCTAATGGGCCTTGTCTTGCTGTTCATTTCAAAGCATAAAGAGGAGAAATCATGTGGGGATTTGACAGATTGCTAATTCGAACTTGGGCCATCTTCATCCTCTGTGACTTGAGTCTCAGTCTCTCACTTCTCGCATCTTCTATTGGAAGTAATTCTTTACAGAAGTAACTCTCTTAGAGAGCACAGTAGGCTACAAACTGCATGAGGTTTTATTAAAACAAACACAACAAATGACTGTGGCCTAGGAAGCCCCGTTTATAGAGCAGCCCTTGACTCAGTGGCTGGAGATCTTGGGTATGTTTGGATTCTGCCGCAGAGTAGCTGCTACAAGGTGATCTCTGTCTTTCTCAGTTCCACATCTTGGGAGTCAGCAGGTTGAATTTAGGTGATCACTGTGGGAGAGTGTTGAGCGCTCATGTTCAAAGGTTCTACTTTACCTGCTTCCCAGACTGTGGACAGTTCACTTGACTCTGTGGTCTCAGTTTCTCTCAAGCTACGGGGCCATTGGAAAGATTGTGTAAGATAGTGCTTTGATGATTTTTTTTAAGATTTTTTTTGATGGTGGTGGTAGTAGTCAACAACTAACAGCTTTATAGTCCCAAGCTGACCAAGTGTTGATTGCTTTATAATTTTTTTCTTCTAAAAAATTAGAGAGAATTATCCCCAGTATCTTCTGTAGCTTCAAAGCATTACCTAGAGTAGAAGACAAGAAAGCTGAATGTGTGGGGGTGACTATCCCTGCTTCCATCTTGGCTGGCTGGTTTTTAGTTTATCTTTCATGCAGTGATGCTCGCATTGGTGTGGTGCAGTTGCTGCTCAGTGTGAGGTTTGTGTTGCTGAGTTCTTGTTTTAAAGTTTTGTCGGAAGTAGTAGTGGGATATGTTAGTTCTGTTTTTGAAAAGGATAATAAAATGTGTGCTAGGACATAGTTTTAAACAAAATTTAGACAAAAAGGGAACATTTAGTTTCCAAGGTTGATGGCTTTATACTGTACTGTACTCTAACCCGGTCACTTTCAGAGTGTGATTTTGTTATTGACTTACACAGCTATATTGTGTTGGTCCAGCCAGACTCTAAAAGGACAAGAGAAAGTCACAATATATAGAAAGTCAAATTCTAGAGGATAACAAAGAGATAATAGTCTCATGGCAGTTATATTAAATATATGCATAAGTAATACTCCACTAACATAATTAACAATACAGTTTTAAACAATGAATAAAAAATGGTCTTTGATGGTTTATAAAGGTTGCATAAAGTTTTTATTGAAGTACAGTTAATTTACAATATTGTGTTAGTTTCAGGTGTATAGCAAAATGATTTAGTTATACATACAGTAAAACTTTGGTTTGCAAGAATAATTTGTTCTGGAAACATGCTTGTAATCCAAAGCACTTGTATATCAAAGCAAATTTCCCCATAAGAAAATGGAAACTCAGATGATTCGTTCCACAACCCAAAAATATTCATATAAAAATGATTACAATAGAGTAGTATAATACAAAATAATAAAGAAAATACAAAATATAAAGAAAAATAAATTAACCTGCACGTACCTTTTAAAACCTTCGTGGCTGGTGTGAGGGAGACAAGAGAGAGGAGGGTTATTGTGTAGGACGACTTTCACTATCACTAACGGAATCACTGCTGTCTATTGACTCAAGGGAATCTTTTTCTTTTTGTGCAACTTTAGCAGGGAACCTATCCAATGACACTTGGTTTTGTCTCCTTATGAGGATTTCGTGGAAAAGTGACATTGCATTGTCATTAAACAGATTCATCGCTTGCACTTGCGACAGCCTTATTCGGGTGGTGCTTTTCTACAAAATTTTGCAGTTTCCCACATTTTACACCTCTCCCTAATCTCATTTGAAGTGAGGGATTCCTCCGCCTTTTTCCCCTCCTCCTATGCAGAAGAGATCTCCTCCATAACCTCTTGCTGTTGCTCGCGATGCAGATCCATTAGTTTGTCTGTGGTCAGCTCCACTGGCTCAGTTGTGATCATGTGATGTTCGGCGTCACGTACTGCTCGTATTGCAAGACATTGCTCGTTTGTCAAGTTAAAATTTGTTAGAAATATTTGCTCGTCTTGCGGAACACTCGCAGGACAAGTTACTCGCAATCCAAGTTTTACTGTATATGTATTTTTCAGATTCTTTTCTTCTATAGGTTGTTATACAATTAAATTTTCTTAGGTAAAAGGCCGTTGCTGAGGAGGGAAACTGGTGAAGAGAGAAGACCATGAGAGACAAGTGTATGCAGTTCACTTTCTTAAAAGTAATAGTCCATGCTTAAGTTATAATGTAAATGGATATTTACATTTTCATTTAAAATATATTTTAAAAGCTATGTGCATGGCTATTAAGAATTGAAGATAAAAGATTAAGGGTGAAGTGAAAAAGCATGGCACTGAAGTAACAATCTGTGAAATTAATGATTTTTTTCAGATTGTAAAACAAAGTCAAACTGCTACAAGTCTCTATTTAGATTATGTTTCATTTCCATTTTGAAAACCACACTCAAGACAAGCTAAATTGCATTTAAATTCCCTTTTAGCTACAGGCACCCATGCTTCACTGTATAAATGTCACTGTTGATTTTGATCTATAACCAAAGAAGAAATGATCAAATTGTATATGAAATAGGATTTTATTCTTAAAGTTGCACCCAGCATTTAGGCCTTTATTGTGTCAGCTGTTCAACACAATATTTTTTCATTAATTTTTTACTTCCCGTTGCCTTCTTTCACTCCAGAAATGTCTCTTGAATTTTGACCATGTCTTTCCTCCTTTGTTCTTTGCCTTATTTCCTCTAATGCAGTTGTTCTGTTGCCAAGGGTTAAGATGAATAACAATATGCTTTTAGCTCAGATAGAACTCTGAAAATCACGATTATTCATTTAAGAAATATTTATTGAGCAATTGCCAGAAACTGGCTTTTGCTAAGGGATGGAACAAGTGAAAAGACAATGGCTGCCCTCATTTTGTTTACATCCTAGGGCGTGACCCAGGCAGTGAACAGAGAGACATATAACACACTGTCCGGTTGGGGTGAGCACAATAAGGAAAATAAGGAACGCAGGAGAGAGTGATGCAGTGGCTGGTTTAGATTCACAGGTCAGAGAAGATCTGCCTGAGCCGTTGACGTTTTTGAGCAGAGACCTGCAGGGAGGAGAAGGCCATGGGAACACCCAGGAACAGTGTTTCAGGCAGAGGAACACCAGGGCCAAATCCCCGAGAGGAAAAAGCCTGATACCCTCGGGTTGGGAGAGTGCTGGGTGAGGAACTCAGAGACGCAACTTAGGGTCAGACTGTGCATTGCCCCAAAGCTCAGGTGTGGACTCTGGATTCTATTCCACGTGTAATAGAAGCCAGGAGAGAGTCTCAGATGTGGGGGAGTAGGGTAGTCCAACTTTGGTTTTAATTTAAAGGCTTACCTTGGCTGCTACGTAGGGAATAGACTCTAAGACACAAGAGTAGAAGCAGGTGACCAGTTAGAGTCTAGTGGAGGCAAGAGATGATGGTGGTCTGGACTAGGGAGATATCAATAGTGATAGTGAGATGTGTTCAGGTTTGGGAGGTGATTAAATATGAGCTTCATTAGTGCACATCTTATCCCTGAGCTTCTTGGTGAGGCACTGGGTGTGGTGGGTGGAATTTTATACCAATAGAGGCTTCTCCTCTTTAGTGGTTTTTAAGTTCTGAAGCCAGACCAGGTTCTGAGGCTTAGCACCATGGGGTGAAAAGGGAAACTAGTATTGTGAGAGTAAAGACTCTTTCAAGATGGGGATGTCAGGATTAACAAGGTCAAAATTCTACCTTAATGTTTTTTGCCTTTTTTTCCCCTACCTTCTTGAGGCATGTTGGTTTGATGCTGGTTGGGATGTAGGGGGCAGTGTTCTGACTCTAGTTTACAGTGCTTGGCGGTACCTAGGCTTGGGGCGTGGCCCACGTGAAGGGAGTCACTTCAGGCTCCAGAACCTCCTGGGCTGAAGTGCCTCTGTTCAGCATTTCCTGTGCTCTGATAGAAACCACTGTCTCATTTCACTCAAACTGAGTAGAAAGGGATCTTCAGACATGACTTGTTTTTTCATCTTTAGCAAGTTGGTTGAGGGCCAGGGGTGGGTGCCTGGAAGGCATATTTCTGGTCTCCCCCTTCCCCTGATAGCCACGGCGCCCCCTTCACCTGGCTGTTCCTTTCCGCCAACAGACTCTTCTGATTCCTGCACTTTTTGATCCTCTTGGAACTCTGGGCTCCAGTTTCTTCTTTCCCTGACCTGTTCTGAGCTTTAGTCTCTTTGTTTCAGATCTATCCATCATCCCAATTCAGTTACCTTTTACATCTTCCCAGAGTAGGAGCCAAGTCCTATAAGATGCAACAGCTGATACACAAATAAAACATAGATTTCTGTGGAGGCAAATGAAGCCCCCAGAGAATTTCCCATGAATCTCTTTTCCAGTTTGCATTGTTATCTTTTAAGGGGAGAATAGCATCGCACACTTACTTACCATCTTCCTGCCCTCTCCTCAGTACCTCCACCACCGTGTGATAGCATCTGTATCCCCCAGACTGCTCCACAAGACAACCTCCTTTGTGCTCAGTAGACTCTTACAGAAGAAAAAAAAATCACCTATGAAAAGTTACAGTAAATGTGCGACCTTTTTGTTAGATACCCTCACTTTTTGGAGCAAGTTGGGCTCTTGCGGGTTTGGTTTCCCTCCAAAGATTGTGGGGAGAAAAGAAGTTGACAGAATATGGAAGATGAGATTATAAAGAAAGTCAAGTGGCCAATTGGAAGGGGTAGAAAAAGGAGCAGGTGACAGAGGGGTGAGCAGAGTGGGTAAGCCAAGGGTCTACCCATAGAGCATCCCAAAGGAGACAAGTGAATCATCTATCTCTAGGCCCTTTCCAGTTAAGGGGACGTCTGAAGGATTTCAAGGCCTGAAACCCACACCTTAGAGGGGATGATGTGGTTTGCTCCATGGGGAACAGGTGCCTCAAGGGTGGTGTTGGCTGTTTCTGGAAACTGACATGATGGTGGTGGTGTAACAGGGGCAACCTGTAATTCTTGCCCTTCTAGTCTGGCAGATACTTCACTGGGTATGTGCTACCAAGACCCCCAGACCTTGGGTGTACTTTTACCAGATCCTGCAGGAGCAGCAGGTAACCATATCACCCACTGGCCTTGATCAGGTGAAAGCCCTCTTTACATCATGTAAAAGAAACTTTGGAACATGTCCAGGTCATGCATTATACTTGAAGATCTTTGAACTCTTGAGATTTTACCTAACTCTGGCCTTTGGGTGCAAGCAGCATCTCAGAAAGGTAGCTGAAAGAAAACAGCTAGATGTGCTAAGGAACTATGTCTGTTCTGTGTCTCTGAGCTGTCCTCCCAAATTCTCCTTTGCCCCGTTTGTATAGAATTGTGTGGGCCTTTCATACTTTGCTGTGTGTTGAAAATATCTGACTTAAATCATTCGAAGTCTTAAAAATTACAGAAGGTCTTTTTTAAAACTATTTCCAGCTTTATTTATATCTAATTGACATATAAGGTATAAATTTAAGGTATACAATGTGATGATTTGATGTACATATGCACTGAGAAATGATTATCACAATAAGGTTAGTTAACACTTCCATCAGCTCACATAATTATGTTTTGTGTGTATGTGTGCATGTGTTGAGAACATTTAAGATTTACTCTGTTAGCAACTTTGAAGTATATACTACAGTAGTGTTATCTGTAGTTACCATGCTGTACATTACATCCTCAGAACTTACTCATCTTATAACTGGAAGTTTGTACTCTTTGACCAGCATCTCCCCAGCCCCTGGCAACCACCATTCTACTCTGTTTCCATGAGTTCAGCTTTTTTAGATTCCATATGTAAGTGATAGACAGTGTTTGTCTTTCTATGACTTATTTCACTTATCACAGTGCACTCAAGATCCATCCATATTGTCACAAATGGCAGGATTCCTTCTTTCTCATGGCTGAATACTATTTCATGGGATATATATACCACATTTTTTATCCATTACTCTATCAATAGACATTTAGGTTGTTCCTATATGTTGGCTCTTGTGAATAATGCTGCAGTGAGCATGGGAGAGCAGATGTCTCTTCGAGATCCTGATACCGTCTTTTTCGGATGTATACCCAGAAGTGGAATTGCTGGATCATATGTATGATAGTTCTATTTTTTATTTTTTGAGGAACCTCCATACTTTTTCATAGTTACTGCATCAATTTACAGTCCCACCAGCAGTGCAAGAGGTTCCCCTTTTCTCCGCATCCTTGGCAAAGTTCTTATCTCTTGTCTTTTTTGATGATAATTCTAACAGGTGTGAAATGATTCAGCAGTTCTCTTTTGCTATTATACATTCCTCTCGAGGAAGCAAAATGGACCCTAAGAACTTTCACTCTCGTAATCTACATTTAAGTGGGTGGGTGAGGGTAGATTACATATAGATGGTGGGTGGAGGTTGCTGAGGACCACTTCCCCATCAGCTCTGAGTTCTCAGGCTCTCACTACAGAGCCTGCCTAACAATTGCTATACGACACAATTTGAATTTAATTGAACTGCTCAAATGCCCTTATGAATCCTCCCCAAAAGATAAATAACAGTAACAGCTACCATCTCTTACACATACACTGAGCAGAATGTGTTACTAAAATAGGCTCGTTCAGACTGACCCAGCTGTGGAGGATGGTGTGTTCTTATTTGCTGTGCTTCTCACCATTAAACTGTCCTCGAATATACTGTCCCCCTCACTCGCCCAGACACACTGTTCCTAAAGAGCTGTTCTTTGTCGCTGTCAGAACACACTCTAGTCTCTACGGGGACGATAACGTGGCGATTCATAGCAGCGTGAAATGATCTTTTGTTTTATGTGAATGAAGCTTTTCTGAGAAGAGGTACAGGCTTGTCAGGAGAGAGAGAAAGAGCGAGAGCCCTCCTTGCCCCTCATATGCATGTGTGAACGAGCTCTCTCCTCGCCTTCCAGGACCTTTCTTCATGCGATCTGCAGTGAAAGTCAAGTCATGAATATTTTTCATAAGTAGGGAAGCGGTACTCTTTTATCACAAACTGTATTTTAGCTGTGTTTTTCCATTTTAAAAATTCAGTGGCAAATGCTTGTAGCCTTGGGAATTATTTTAACTGAAAACGACTCTATCCAGTTTCTTCTTATTCTTGCTAATGATTGTGCTGCCACTAAATTATTTCTAATGGTTTTAGAACCCAGAAGCCTGCTTCAGTCCAGAGGCATATTAAAAGAATCACCAAAGATCACTGAAAAGCAATTTAAATTTTTTACTGTGTAACCTCAAAGAATCCCAAAGAGGCATCTCAGTCATAAACCTGCTTCACAGTGTACTGAAATCTAGTCCCATGAACCTCTAGCTCTCTGCCACTCTGCTGACTTTTTGTCTGTCTTTCTTTAGACTACCTCAGAAATCTCCCCTCTCTAATCTTCTGCAAAACTTCCCCCTCCAGCCCAGTGCTGCTCTTTAGCTCTGCTCTTTCTGGTGTCAGTCCAGGCTGCTGCAGTTTCCCCCGCTAACCCCCTCACCCTATGGCCAGACTGCATCACGAAGAGCACAAGCCTGGCTGGCCTGCTGGTGAGGTGCCTTGGGAGAGAAGGAGGGGACTGGGATGCTTAAGCACCCGGATTATTATCTGAGAATCTTTTCCTTAACAGAAATCCACTTAAGTCAGAACCCAATTAAAGGAATTAAATCAGATCAACATTAAGATGTCCTTCTTCCTCCGTACACACACTCGCACGCGCACGCACACACACACACACCCCCACCCCAGTGGCCAAACTGTTCAGTGTTTCTATGGCAGCCACACTCCATGGGGAGGAGTTTCTGGAATGATCATAGAATTTCCTAAGTCTGACCAGCCATCCTGCAAATTCATGACCATTGATCTTGGGCAGCAGTGAAGGATCGACTTTGAATGAATCAGCAGAAATTTACTGCCAGTCCTAGAAAAGCAACTCTCATCTCAAGCCCTCTTGATGACAGTGGAATTTTATCAACATCATGTGCAAAGGAAGTGCCACTCTGTTAGTATCTATTTGTATTTGCTATTATTACCTTATAGTTTACCCTAAAAAGAAAATATATGTTTGCATTTATTGTAAATCTTATTTTATTGTAATATATTTTTTAATGCCTGACCTGAAAAGGTTTATCTTAAAGGTGACTTCCATTTGGGGAGAGGATACTTATTGTGATAACATGCTGTAATAGTTCTGTAATGAAAGTCAGCAAAGAGAATTTTCATTTTTATCAGAAATTAACTTTACTGCACATTCATGGGAAAGTCGAATAAGAGCACGGGGTCTGAGTCAGACTGCCTGGGTTTAGGGCTGGAACCCAGTCCCACCACTTATTAGATGGTAGAGCTGGATGAGTGAATGTTTCCTTATGATGGAGACATTAATGGTTCTCGTTCATAGAGCCCTGTGAGTATTAAATGCGCTGTTGTATAACAAATTTTCCAAACTGGATCTGGGACATTTAAAGGGCTCTATAAATGATAGCTCTCTTCCTTCTCTTACTCCTCCTCCTCTTCCTCCACGTCTTCTTCCTCCAATCCCTCCTTCTTCTCCTCCTCCTTACTCCAGTGAAGGAAGAGATCCTTGATTTATTGCTTGGTCTTAATGCTAAGATCACATATCAAAGTTGTAGTGTGTAACAGAAGCCTTAAAATGAAGTTATCTTTCAAAATACATAGGTTTTGTAAAGACATTGCAGTTTTTACCGTGTATTAGAGAAGAGCTTCCGTTTTCTTCCATTAGATGCAGTGGTGGTCAAATCGCTATTATAATGAAAAGTCTCACAACCCTTACTTTGATTTGTATATTAATTCCTAACTTAAGGAGGGCAGGGATGATATCTTCCACTGACAGAGGCTCCAGGCACCTGACAAAGGAGGATCTGGTAGTTTCCCTGATGTTACCTGTAAACATTAGATGTCTTCATAACTTTTATTTATATCACTGTGATTTGCAAATATGTCCAAATCCTTTCTGAATCTATTCACACTTTATGCCCATATCATTTCTCAGAGTAATTATCTCCTGTGCTTTGCGGTTTAAAAAAAGAACTGGCTTAGTGGTTAGGAGCCTGGCCCTGGATTCTGACCAACTTGGGTTAGAACCAGCACGGCCACTTGACCAGCCAATCAAGGGCTAATCTCTGCAACTGTAGAAAATGGGTTATAATACCAGCCTCAAAGGGCTGACATGAGGATTAAATCAAAGTAGGGGAGAGGAGAGACAGCTGGGAGTGCTTTCTCTTGAATGGCTATCAAGGATACCAGGAACCCCACCAAGAATAGCAGAGAGGACTTAGCTGGCCTCCGACTTTTCTGTGGTCAGTGGAGAACCAGCTCTCCAGAAGAGTCAGAGCAGAGCTCTTGAGAAACTGGGTGAATGGCTGTCAGAACCACCATGCCCGCCCTCCCTCTCTGGGGGTGCCTCGCCACTCATTCTCTTTCTTGGTTGGGAATTGTTACTGTATGATATAAAACTTAAACCCCCTCTCCATAGGAAAGCCTTGGTTGCATTTGCATTCCTAAAGGAATCCAGGCTGGATTTGGGTCTGGTTGCATGTCTTTTGTCAGAGCATGTCAGAAGATGAATGTTCCGGGGCCCTTAATGACTGGCTAATAGTTCCCTGGTCACTGAATGAGCCTCAAATGAATGGAGGAGATGTGCTGTTTGGCCTCTGAAGTGATGAAATGGTTCAGGAATGGGGCCTGCAGGTCCTGTCTTAATTATTAAGGCTGCTGTAGTGAGGGAAGCTTTACCACCCTCTCATCTTTGCAGCTGTGGACACCTCTCAGCTTGTCCTCTTCGAAGACATGGACAAGACCCGAAGAATGCTAAGAGGCCACAGCACCCATGCACGTGCATCTCAACACACTCCGTTCATTCAGAGAGGTCTAGCCCCTGCCTCCACGGCACACAGCTGGGAAGTCACCCAGCCAGGTCCAGGAGAGAAAGGCCCTTTGAAACCGGTGCTCTGTCCCTTGTGATTCACTGCTGTCCTGCCAACAGGAGCTGGGATCAGGTTCAGCGGCAGTCCCTTTGCCCGTAGGTTAGATCACACCCCCCATCTCAATCACTCCTTATTCTGTGTGCTGTGATACCTCCCCATCCCCAGTTGAAGGCATACCTGTTGGGGGAGGCAGGAAACAGGTTCTGGCAGATGTTGTATCTTAAGCTTCAGCCCCACCAGTGCCCCACCCGTTGACTCTGGTAAAGACTCCACCCTCGTGAGACTTTCTGTGGCTGCTTTCTCTGGCTCTTGGCCAGTCTTCTCCATGTGTTGTTCTTCCTCACCTTCCTCAACTGACGGGTCCACTGTTGTATGTAAGTTCCACCTTTGCTGCACCTTCTTTCCGAGAGAGGCCGAAAGCCTTGGATCGTGATGGTTGGGGGTCTCTCCAGAGGAGATGGTTGAGGACAGGCCAGAGGACAGAAGCTTAGCCTATAATGGTGGCTTCAGTCTAGGGCCTGGTTGAGGAGTCCATATCCCCTCAGAATGGAGCCTGCCTCTAGTGGGATTCACACACCAGGTCTTCCTGCACTGGCCCTGGCGACCTCTTCTCCTTACGTCCCTCGAGGCTCCCTGGAATTCTGCATGTTGGCTGCAGCTTGCAGTCGCTCCTGTTTGCCATGCTCTCTCTGGCTGTTGACCTCATCGTCCCCTTGCCTAGACCTGTCCTTTCCACACACGCTAGTGTTCCTCAGCGCTGCACTGACATACGTCACCTCCTCCAAGACTCTCCCCAGCCTTGCTTGGGGGGTCCCTCCTTTCTGTTCTTATTGCAGTCACCCCACATGTGTGCTTCATGGCTGCAAACGCTCTGCACTCTATTTGCTCATTTTCTTAAATCTTCCCCCCACTGGCTGTGAGCTCCTTGGGAACAGGATCTGCTTCCTTTCCCTAGGCATAACCCCTGGACTGAGTACTACATTCTCTGGCACATAGTAGGTGCTCAGTGAATATTGCTGAAGGAAAGAAGGAAAGAAACACAGAAAAGACAGCAGGGGATAGCCCAGCACTTGACTCAAAGACAGAAAGCAGCTAGTTCCTTCCACCTCCTCATGTCTGAACAAAAATCAAGAGCTGTTTTTGCCCAGACCTTTTGGGGCCAAAAGTGTGTTCATAAATTGGTATAGTTTACAGAGAGCTCCTCACAGTCAAAAAGAAGAATGCTACAACTCCAATTAGAGAAAAGGGGCAAAAGATATGAAGAGATGTATCACAAGGAAGGGAGTACAGGCGAATGATCAAAACAGGGAAGAAGTGTTCAGTATCACTCGTAAATCTGGAAACATCAAACTAAAATAAAAATTAGATACCATTTTCACCCTTCAATTCATTGCATAGTTTTAAAAAGGATAATACCCTTTATTAGTGAGGGTGTGCTGAAATGAGTTTTACATCTCTGAAGCAAGACAACATTTTTATCTATTTCTGGTTTTCACATATATCTAAGCATTAGGTTTCACTAGTGAATAAGGATACAGTGGGCATATGAGACTTGCCCTCTTCGTGACGTTAACAATTTTCAATTATGAGACATCATAAAGGGGGATATATACAAATATGTACAATCTCCCTAATTCCCCTAGTGGACACCCAGTGGCCAGGGTTTACTCTTCCACAAACATGAAGTCTGAAAACATAATTTCCCTGCTTATTTTTTAACAGCTTATATTTTTAGACCATTAGCACTTAATGTATTAGACAGTCTTATTTTGAAATTAGTTTTCCTTTATTGGGTTGATTTGAGACACATGCTGAAAAGAACTGAGAGCATTCTGTATTAAATGCACCAAAGCCTTGTTTTAGAAATGTTCAAAACAATTAGAATGGGCGGTTCACAATTACCCTGGAAATTGCTTAATGATAACTATTACACTGGAAAGGGCGAGATCACTTTGTGCCAGTGAGGATACAGTGATTATCACAAAGGGACTGCCTGACTCAGAGAATTGATACTGGTCCGTGAGGTCCTTCAGCTGAGTCTCTGCTTTGTGCCTAAGGTTTTCGAGATTGAGTCTGTCTTGGTGGACTGTGGCCGAATGGCGTAGGGTCAGCGTAGCTGTGCGGTCAGTCCAGCCGGAGGAATGTGCTCAAGGTAGCAGAAGGGTTCTCAGGGCATAAGCCCCCTGCGAGACATTGGTTTTCCTTGGGCACCATTTCCCAGCCTCCATCCCCTCCCCTCCACACCCCCTACATTGCTGGTCACAGAGCCCAGCCCACAGTAGGTGCGCAGACAGTCCTGAATAAGTGCTTTCCAGATGAGGAGGGTTTAGAAGTGAACCAGGGTTGGCTGTGCTGTAGTCCTTAAAGCCTTTACTATTGTCTGCTCTTTAATGCCTCTGCGACAAATTCTGTTCAGTCCAACAGATATTAGGCACTAACCTATTGCTGCAAAAATAAGAACCACAAAACTGTGTTTTGGAGATTAGGATGATGGGAGAGGTGAGACAAGTTCAGAAGCATAGCACAGTGGTATAATAGTGAAGAATGTGGGCTCTGAAGTCAGACAGCTCCCATTTGCAAGCTGTGTGAAGGAAGGAAGGTGGGGGAGGGATGGAGAATATTAGCTGAAAAATTTCTAAGTTTGATCAACAACAGCAACCCACAGATTCGGAAGCTCAGCAGCTCCAGAAAAGATAAAGGATGGATGAGACTGGCTTGTCAGTGGTGGCTTTCCTTCCCATAAAGAAACTATGGCTGCCTCATCCCACTCCCAGCCATAGCACATGTCTAACCTCAAAATTTTCCCTTTATGTTGCATTCCTTAGAAGTGTACCAATTAGTGATTCCTGATTTAACGCGAATCATCTTTTGTTTGGACACCAAAAAAAAAAAAAAAAAAGACTGAGAAGATGTAAATTTGAAAAATGAGCTTTGATACATGCCTTAGTGGAATGCTACAGGAGAAGGGAGGTGGAGAGTTGGGCTAGGAAAGCTGCAGAATATACTGGAAGCTTGGGGAGAGGTTTACATGGAGATGTAAGATGGGTTCAGAAGAGGAGGTTCTTTGACATCAAAGACAAACTGCCTGTTTAAAGTATTGGCTCAGGCCAAGCTTTGCATCAAGGAAAAGAGAAGTGTTTCCTTCTTCCTTCTCTGCCTCTCTGGATCTCTACCTCTCTGGATCACATAACCACCTCCCAAGACCTAGCACTGAGGTTGCTGGTGCTCGTAATGGATGGTTCAGCTACATTGAATTAACTGGGTTTTCCACGGAGTAACCTGGAAATGAAATCGTCTCTTCTCACGTAGTTTCTGCACAGAAATGCCCTTTGAAGTGCAAATCCTTCTAATATTGGGGTTTGTTGGTTTTGTGTTATTTCGTTTTTACTTTCAAGTGCCCTCATTGTTAGAAAACACCAGTGACTTAATTCCCAAGCACATCTTGGGCTTTTCCAAATCCCACTCCAAGTCGTTGAGAGTCATCTGTGGGACATGCAGGGAGTGGCCCTCTGCCATCCCAGGGCTTCTTAACAATGAAGTTTCCTGAATTTTTAGGCACTAAGGGTTGGGGGAGAGCAAGAAACACCTGACGGGGGAGCTGTGGTGTGAAGAGACATCCCGGTGATTGTACCTCTCCTACCACAGGTGTTGAAGATGTTCTTCAAGTACAAAGCAGCTGGGCTTAGAAAGTCAATGATTTTCTGTGATAAAGAGGCTTTTGCTAAATTTTGAACCAAGCTGCAGATATTATTTGTAATAATATTTGTATTATGAATTATCTATGGTATTCCCAGTCATATAAATACTATTGTAATTAGTTTTATATTTACTTAGGAACTTGCAGTTTATAGGACATGCACTAGAGTAAAGCAGAGACAAGTACATGTAGTTAAAGGAACCCAAATTGCATATCGAGCATATTAAGCACTCTAGGAGCCGAGGTAGCTTACTGAAACGGGCAAAGGAAAATGATCAGAAAAAGAAGGAAGCCAAAGAGAAAGGTACTTGGGTTCGACTGAAGCACCAGCCTGCTCCACCCAGAGAAGCACACTTCATGAGAACCAATGGAAAGGAGCCTGAACTGTTGGAGCCCATTCCCTGTGAATTCATGGCCTGTTGGGTATAAAGAAAATAAAAGACCTGGACTGTAAAAACAAAACCAAAAAACTTGAAATGTCGCTTAATTCAAGTCTTCTGCTAACATGTGGACCTACCTTCTATAGCTTAGCCATCTTTGAATCAGGATGGCTCGACAGTGTTCCATATCAGACTCCAAAGATACAAGTTCAGTTCCATCTTCAGCTTGGAGAAGTTTACAATTAGTCTAAATCACCTCACATGTGAAGGACATAACACTGAGGGAGTTTCAGGCAAGTTTTAGTGAAAAGTGACAACTTTAGAAATTTGGAGGCAGAAGAGATACTTGTAGCCCAAAGAGATTAAAGAAGATTTTATAAAGATAGTGAGACTTGGGTTCATATAGTCTTTGAACCAACTGAGAAACTGGGAAAGAAATTTCAGATAGGGGAATAATATAAATTTTAGCCCAAAAGCCTGACTTCCACACTGACGACATCACAGTCAAAAGATCAAGCTGAAAGAGCAGTTCACACTCATTGCACTTGTTTGCAAAGAATGGTATTTTTTTTTTTATTAGAGATATTTTTTCGTCGTTGGAGAATCCAGAAAGGGGGGGAAAAATGAACACCTCAGACAAACAAGACTGCAGCATTGATTAGGGGAAATATTTATTCATGTGTGAACTAAGATCAACTCTCTGGGTTTTTCTCTTTTTTTAAAAAAAGACTTCATTAAACGCCAGTGTGCCAGACACTTTGAGTAAAAAAACAGGCACCCAGTCCACCCAGACAGCATCTGACGGGCCCCTGAGAAAGACCAGGGCTTAGACACAGCAGACGTTGAGGTGAGTGTTTGTTCAATGAATAAACAAATGGAGGCACGAACAGCAGATGAGGTGGAGTCCTCCAAAGTAAGAGGTCATATTTCCCAGTGCAGTTCACTCAGCTATCCATCTTTGGTCTTGCCTCCTTGTCCTTCCAGAAAAGGGTTTTCCTTCCAAAGTGGCTGTTTTTAGAGGCACTGTCCTTCTTGCTCTAAAACAACCATCCTGCCTGTTCTAAATTAGAACCTCACCCATCCACTCTTGTGCCCTTAAGGAAGACTAAGACTAGGAGTTGTGCCAAACTGGCAATAATTGAGTTAGGATATAAAGGAAGATAGAGGAATATTATTTTATTGTAACCCCAGTTTAACTCAAATAATGATCACTTTTCTTTTTCCTCTCATAAAAGTTATTTATTGTTCTTTTAAAATTATATTTTAATTAAAGCACTATATGCACATAGTTAAAAAATGCTAAAGGCTTATCATGGATGATAATACCCCCTTCTCACTTTCTTATTTGTTAGCATAGTTAAGTCACAATTTTCAGTTAAATTAATTATTGATGTTTACATTGTGTTTTGTTTTTATACCTTGTTGGATTTCATGCATTAGAAATAGTGTTCCCTGCAGAACCAGCAGGGTTTTTCTAAAGCACCAGCCAACATTTATTGAGCATTTGTTATGGGCTAGGCACTGTTTTAAGTGTATTAATGTATTAATTCATGTGACTATGTGTGAGATTCAGTACTGTAAATCTTTCCATTTTACAGATGAAGAAACCAAGGCACAGAAAGCATGAGTGAGTTGCCCAAGGCCATACAGCTAGTCATTCTAGCTCTAGAGGCTAGAGCCATCGTGAATAATCATCTCTTGAAAGAATCTCACCAAGTAAAAAATAACGATCCCAGGCAAGAATTTGAAGTTGTACCAGGATTTGGGGACTTGAATGCAATTAGCTTGGGAGACAGGATATTCAATGGGAGAAACCCAAGGAGAGTGAGTTTACACTGAAAGGCAGAATAGTTTAGTCTTTTAATTGGTTTGCTTATTTTTGTAAATAGTTCTCTTACCTCTTGTCCCAAGCCCTCATATTTTCCTGAGCAGATAATTACAATTAGTCTACCAGAGAGTCTGCATGCAAATTCTGGATGATGAAGCAATCCAGAGCGTTCAGTGAAGATGCCCAGATGTTAGATTGTTTTGATATGAGGACATTAGTGCAGAGTTTTTGAAATTGGAACACTCCTGGGAAAGATTCATTATGGTACTTATGCCATTGATCAGAAGAAGACTGTAGTGAGAAAGTGTGAAAGTATCAATAGATGCGAATGTCACCATTCTAGGAAACAACTGTAAGATTCCTTCTTACCTCAAAGAGTGGCATTTCTAGAGCTCTTGCCTGTCCTCCTTCTCCATCTAATATGGGCTTTTATGAGAACTGTTAACTGTTTAATAGTTCTGGCATTATAAACTCACTCCAGCACTCATCTCCATCTAACTGATTCATTCTAAAGTCAGTTCCACTGATTATAAATGTAACCTTGTAGCAGATCTATCTGCAAAGCTTGGGAGAATGGGATAGGGGCCAATGAGCTGTTGACAATGGAAGAATTGACAGGATCCCCAAAATGGGGATGATTCCATAACATCTGAAGCAAGTCCATCCAGTTGATCCCCTTCTAGTTCTAAAAACTTAATTTTATATACGTATATATGAGGCACTTGATGTCAAAAGTGAGGTACAGAGCTTTGGGGGGAAGCACTGTCTAGCGTGATAGAGCTGCCATAGAAACAGTGTAGCCCCTCTCTGATGTAATCTGAGGAATAAAATGCTAAAAATATCACCACAGCAGTGCCTTTACCCCAGATCTATTTTGACTGGCACAGCCTGCAACTGTTTACATAGAGAGAAGGGGGAGCAGGTTCGAATCGGGGTGTTAGCCCACAGTTCCTGACGTGCTTTTTAATAAGCCACCTGACAAGATCAGCAGGAAGAAAAGAAAAATTGTGAACAGGTGTGAGGGAGCCAGAGGAAGAGGGTGGGCTTCTTGCTCCTCTAAATCAAGTTGGCACATGGTTCTGCTGCCAGGAGTCTCTGGCTTGTAACAGTGGTTCTGCTAATTGCCTCCAGTGTGGGATCGGATGAAGGGGGCTTAAAGTCCCACACAGATTCCCCTGTGCCCTAAACAAAAGGAAAACTGGATTTCCATAGCGGTCGCGTCACTGCCATAACTCGAAACGCTCCGTTCGTCCACAGGGAGTGCCGTTCATCCACAGGGAGTGCCGTTCATGACGGCTGCATCACCATGGAGACGTGTGACACGTTGGTTGATGAGTTGTCTGTTTCCAGATGGGCATCTTCAGCCCCAGCACAAGCCTTTGAGAAATTTGACAGACCGTTTTTAAGTATTTGCTTTGTACAAACTGTGGTTTCTCTAAGGGTCTTGCTGGCTTTTTTTGTTGCTGTTTCGCACCACAGTGGATTTTGTGCAGTGTGTTGTGTAAGTAATAATGATAGGTCTGGCTTTGCAGTCGTGGCTGTTTGGTTTTTCTTTCTTTTTTAACCAATCGTAGCGTGTTCCACAAAGACAGCATTGGCTAGCCGGCCGTGTTCATGACCCGCTAAAACCTATCCTCTTTCTAAATTGGTGATGTTAGAAAAAGTCTGTATGTGGGATCACGCTGCTTTGAAAGTCATATGGCCAGTAGCTTTTCTTCATTGGAGAAAAATATTAAAAAAATATTAATAGTCTGTCTACTACTTTCAATTCAGTTGCGTTTCCCGGAGGGATAAAAAGAGAATGAAGATGAATATCACTCAGCCATTTAGAAAGTGTCTGCTGTAGGCTGTGGCTTGGGGCTGGGAGAGGACAGCAGGCAGGGCAGGGGCGGGTCCCCTCTGGAAGAGGCCTTTTGCTGTGCCGCCGGCAAAGGGCCATCTTTTGGAAGGCTCTTTCAGAAGGTTCTATTTAGGTCCTAAAATGCTGTGCTTTGCCCATCTTGTCACATGAGGTTTTGTGTCCTCTAGACAAAATCATAGAGTCCACTGGAATTGTGTTTAAAACAAATACATATGTATGTGTGTAATTGATATTTAAATAATTAGAGACTCACCGTTAAGTAATTAAGATCACAATTTAGTTCAGTTAAACGTTCATAATTATCCCAGTGAACCATCATTTATAAATATTAATGTTCCAAACTGAAGTTAGGGAGGCCCATCTTCAGCTATTATTTTTTCCTTTATTTTTATCTCTGTTTCGTTATATTGGAGACAATTAGTCAGTATCTTTTCTTTTTCAATTAACAAGTGCTTTTCCAACTTCTGAGTAAATAATCCCTAATTAAATGTGCGAATTTTATTAATTTACTTTTATTTTTTTCTCTTCAGAATACCAAACTGGAATGTGAAATTCTTGTATGTCGTAACTGTGGATCAGAAGCCACTGATTAACTTGTTAATACGTTTAGGACGTGGTATCCCTAAAGGACTCATTACTGTCACCTCATACCAGTCTTTCTAATTTCTTTAGAAAGAAGCAGAATCAATAACTACCTTGAATTGTCAGATGGAAAAAAAACAATTGGCTTAGCTGTGAACGTGGAGTCTTTATTGCAGATATATGCAAATGTATGACTTTCATAAGGATGATGATTTTGAGAAACAATTAAACAGCATAATTACTTGAAGAAATATTACCGTAGCAAACATCTTTGGGGGGAGCGTCTTAAGGGATAGTATGAAGAAGTCTGAAACTGTATAGGAAATGGTATTATAACTAATAAGGCAAGAACTTACGTGAGAATATAGTCATTGTAGCAAATTAACCACAGGCAACAAGAAAATATATAGCAACTTCCTAGTGAGAGACACCTGTCTGTTAGGTAGCCTCTTGTAGACATTATTCCATGCCATGCACTAGGCAGTCATCAGTTTGTTGGTTGATGAAATTTTCTAATTCCATAATGTCTGATTTTTTTTCCTACACACTGGACTAAAGAGGACTCGAAGTCCCACCTGTCCTTAACCTTAGTGTGCACAGTCATTTCCTGTTGACAGAAATCTAGTGAAAAGGTCATCACTGTCATTACCAAACCTCTACCCTGGAAGAGAACTTTAATTGCAAGTTTTCCTGAGTTTGTCCTATGATGTATTTCGATATTGGGATTTGTTGTACACTCTCCCTGGCTGCTGCAAAGTCCAGGTCCCATCCATGGGTCGCTCTACTCTCCAGCCTTGAGTGATATACCTCCCCATTAGAGCCATGTGATAGTATGGCTCTTCGCATGTGTGACTTTACAGAGAGCTTAAAGTCTATACGTATCATATGAAATCGTTGCAGACAGTGCCACATTTAATATGGGAATCACCAACAGGAAAATTTCAGTTTCCCGTTGCTTATATCTATTCGTTGATCCGTTAAGCTCTTTAGTATTACTTTGTTTTTCCGAAAGAGTGAAAGTCAGGTGTGAATGTACTCCATGACGTTGCTGCCACAGGCATTTTGAACTAATATTCTCATGGAGAAAAATCTCCTTAGATCATTATGTGATATGCCCTACTGTGTATAAGTTCCAAATCGTCTTTAGACATGGAATAACCTCTGTTTCTGCTGCCACCATCTGCTCTCTGTGAAAGGACCAGGCAGTGCCACTTTCATTAGCTGCCTTTGTGGTGCTGAGCTTTTCCCAGTGGACAGAGGAGAGCACCTCCTAAAAAGAGGCTGGCTAAGCTTCTTCCAGATTGTTTCAAATGAACCACATATAAAGGCCACAGGGAAAAGGCTGTAACAAATTATGCTATTGGGCTTTTCTCACTGACATTTTTCTACCATTGTGAAAAAACTTATAAAATGTTTTTTCTTTTTTTGGCACTCAGATGAGTATAGGATCAAACCGGTGGAAGAGGTCAAATACATGAAAAATGGGGCAGAAGAGGAGCAGAAAATAGCAGCCAGGAACCAAGAAAACTTGGTAAGCAAAGAATTTCTCGTCTAACAGTGAATTTTGGTGACAGCATTATAATAAAATCTGCACTGCATGTTTCAACTGCAACTTACACACTGGCACAAGATTTCTTGAAAATGCCGTTGCTATTTATAGCTTGCCTGGAAGCTGCACCATTACTCCTGTATCCTGTTTGTTTCTGAGCAAGCCCTTTTTTAATCTTGATAGAGAATGTTTCAGGGGAAATATAGCAAAATTTCCTTTAAATTTAAAGGAAAAAGCATAAAATAGGATTAAGTTTTATGGGCGTTGGGGGTGGGGGACCATTGCCTTTTTTCTTTTTCTCTGCATCCTTTAACTTTTATCCAGATCAGAGTGAATGGCTAAGTTTCTTTATTCTCGACATGTAGTGTTGTTAAGGAAGTTGCCTTTGAAAGGAAAATAGGGTACTTTGAAGGTAGGTGTTCATCACAATAGTACTTCACATTCACGGTGCTAAGGTATTGTGGGTTTTGAGTTAATGTGAGAATTCTAATGATCTGACACAGATAGTTAGGAATCTCTTTCTCAAATACAAATCAATATGCATGTTCCACCTTCATATTCCATCTCTAAAAAAATTTAGTAAATTATCATAGTAGCTGATTTCTTAAGAGATTACAGATTGTTAAGAATATGCATTTATTCAGTTATGTTGGAGCAAAATTGTTTTTTATTTTGAGATTAATTACTTGCTGATTTTTTCATGTTTGAATATATTTTTAAGAAGCTTGCGATGTCATAAAATATTTTCACTTGACTTAAACTCCTTTTTCCGTTATGTGCTTTGTTTTTGTTTTATGATTTCTGCTACAGCAGAGGGAGTTGGCAGAATATTAACCAGTGCTCATGAGTATTTAAGGCTGTCATTTTCCATGATACGCTAATGAACATAATGGGCTCATTCTTTTTCCTCTATTCTTTTCTTTTTTCTTTTTTTAAAAAATTCATTTATTTTTTTATTGGCTGCATTGGGTCTTCGTTGCTGCTTGCAGGTTTTCTCTAGTTGTGGCAAGCGAGGGCTACTCTTCGCTGCGATGCGTGGGCTTCTCATTGTGATGGTTTCTTGTTCTGAAGCATGGGCTTCAGTAGTTGTGGCATGTGGGCTCAGTAGTTGTAGCTCTTGGACTTAGTTGCTCTGCAGCATGTGGGATCTTCCCAGACCTGTGTCCCCTGCATTGGCAGCCAGATTCTTAACAACTGTGCCACCAGGGAAGTCCCTCTATTCTATTCTGAACATGTGATCTACAACTTGAAATACTCAAGTATCAACAACTGAATATTTTAGATCATTTTAAAGGAGTGAAAATACTCTGATAAAATTTTGCTTCATAAATGGGATTTGGATTTTAAGGTATCCCTTAAGTCACAGAGGTTCATCATACCTGTGGTATATTTTAACATCAAAACTTAAATCCAGAAAAAGTTAGCTATGACTAAATAATGAAGTTAATATTATCAGACTTTTTACATGAATTTGTTTTTTTGCTTTGAATAAATAAATAGATCTGAGTAGCTGAAGCAACAGTAGTCATTTTTCTACTCTATTTTACTGAAAATCAGAGTTTGTCCTTGCTTGATATAATTTTATCTTAAGTTATGAATCTCATCTTTAGTAATAGCATTTCCATTGGAGGTTAAAGAGATACTGGGCCAGCCGGCCGGTGGCTCTTTCTTGGATGTAAGTAAGTGTCCATCTCTATTTCACATCCTTGTATCTCTGAAATCCTAAGGACAGCCAATGACTTTTATCTTACAGCTTGTGAGTTTTTCCTCAGTGTTGCTCTCATCATATTTAGGGCCAATACAGCTTTTTTCCTTCTCTCTCAGTTTCATAATCTATCAGCTCTTTGGTGCTAGTATATTCTTTTTCAGCACTGTGGCCAGAATTGGTGTTAGTGCTTTTCCATGCAGACTAGATGGAGATTCAAAAAGAGAGAAATTTCTGATCTTATTTACTTGTAGATTATCTGTGTCAACCCCACACCCCTTTACTTTGCCAGCCAATCAGAGTCCAGGTCACCAAGAGGAATTTTCAAGTATATGAAGACTTACAAGGACAATGGGGACTCCATGGTTATTTTTGGTTCTGAGATTTCTAGACTGCTTTCCAAAATCAAATGCTTTCAGTTATCTGAAAGTATGTTACCTTTGTCACCTCCATTTTGGGGGCTGCATAACCAAGTAGTGACCCCGCACACCATTTGAGAAAACAAATAGCCTCCTGAATTTGAAGCTTACATTGGAAGGTAGATGAGATAGAGTTAACAATTCTTTATCTTTACATCCATTAAAATAATCTGAGAGTCAAGATGTTCTTATGTTTCAAAGAATGATTTTAAGATGTAGCTTGAAGTATTTTCTTAAAAGGTTTTTGTTTGGTTGGTTGTTTTACCCAAACTGTTGAAATTAAGGGGGTTTGTAAACAAACACCATGATGGTGAGAACCATGGGCTCTGGAGGCAGAAACTACCTGGGTTCAAATCTCAGCTCTGCCACTTACTCATTGCAGGATCAAGTTAGTTCATTTCTCTAAACCTCCAGCCCATCCACTGAGGAAAAAGACAGTGCTTCATGGTGCTTTTGGGAGGATTATGCGAGATGATTGTTGTAAAACTTTGAGTGCAGTGCCTGGTACATGATAAGCACCTAATAAGAGTTAGGCATTATCATATAAAATGAAAGGAAAGAATAATGAATATTAGAGTCAGTGTTCTTTTCCCTTTTCTTTTATGTTAATTGGTGAGAGATATTTAAGTGAATATTTTAGGTTAATGCCAGTATTACATCTGTTTTGAAAACTCTTGCTCTGGAACTGTGACATTACTTAAACGAGTATGTTTTGAGTACCTGTTATGCACAAGGTCCTTACTTGTATTGAGAAACACAATGTACTTAAAGTCACTGTCCTCAAGGGGCTTAAAGTCAAGTTGAGGGAACTGTTCAGGTCAACCGATAGCCTATTGAGTGCCTCTGTGTACAAGGCTCTGTATCAAACTCTGCAGATAAACACGAAAATAAGGAAACCACTGACCCTTACCACAGGTGCTTGTATTGCAGTAAACAAGGTAAGTACCAAATAACTATAAATAAAGCAGGGTTAGCTAAATAAAACAAGATTGGTTCCAAGAAGGCAACACAAAGAGCTGCTGATAGCAAAGAAGGCAGATATCATGACTGTTGTGGCATCAGGACCTACTTCATGAAAGAGCTGGTGTTTACAATAGGCCTCAAAGGATAGAATGAGGAAGAGTGCCCCAGGTGGAAGTAACAGAGATGGAAAGCACAAGTCTTTAATAAAAAGCACATGGTCCTGTTTGGTTGGGGCGTGGGAGGGGGCAGGAGAAGGCATCGGTAGGAGAGCAGTGGGAAATTAGAAGCAAAACGTAGGTGGGGTCACACATAGAGCGTTGATGTCTGGCCGAGAGGTCCAAAATCAATTCAGTGGATTAATGGGAGCCTTTGAAGGTTTTAAGCAAGGGACTGGCAGAATGAGATTATGACTCAGGAGAGTTTATGTAGCATCTGCAGGTGTAACATGGAGGGGTATGGTAGCCTGGGTGGGAGATCATTCATAATAGTTTTTGCAAGAGGTAGTGAACCTGAACCAAGGTAGTGGCAGGGAGATTAGAAAAGGTTTAGGCAAGGTTGCAGTAGAAGCAACAAGATTTGACAGTTCATTATAGGTATTAAAGGAGGACAGAGGAATCAGGAGTTAATGGTAATAACAAGACTGTGACCCCTGGAAACATAACCCATATTGGTGAGAATAGTGACTTCAATGAAATGATAAAGTCACTAGGAAGACTGTGTTTGATGAAAATGCAAAATGTTCATTCATTCACTATTCACTCTTCATTCTTGCCCACCCTTAAAAGGTCATATGTGGTCCACAAGAGAGAGAGTGAAGCTGCCCATCACAAGACAATGTAGTAAGTGCGGTAGCAGAACACCTGCACAACCTGGGTCTTAGGCTCTGTGCTTTGGGGGAAGCAGAGGGGCATGATGTAAATCTCACCCTAGGGAGCTCACTTTCTGGTAGCAGATAGAAGGCATGTGACCTCAGTGACCACAACTCAAGGTACATGGTGAAGGTAGAGGTTGGTTTTGGGCAAGCAAAGCTTTAGGAACTTACAGACTATCCATGCGAAGGAGTCTAACAAAGTTTCCACATCTGTGAGTGTGTGGAGTTTGTTGCCTGGGACATGCTAGGTGTTCAGTGTATTTTTGTTTGCTTAAATAGATAGAGGAATATATGAATAAGAGTAGTTGGATCTCGAGGTCCAACTATTAGTTTGTTCCTAGTAGTTGCTCAATAATATTTAGATGTCCAGTCACTTTGGCTCTTTGACCACAGTTCCCATGGGTGGAAGAGACTGTGCTGGTTTTCTGTGGCTGATGATGTCATTTATATGTCAGCCACTTATGTACTCAGCACAAAGATGTGCATTCATCCAGTTTTCACCAGTGTGGGACATCCATGTATTTCACTTTACTTCTCTCAGATTTTAATTCCTTCTTCAGGAAGGTATAAAGCAGTAGTATTGGCTTTGGAGATTGTATATAAATATATATCAATATAGATCCCAGCTTATTTCTAGCTTTATAATTTGGTCAAATATTTGAAACTTCTGAACTTCAAGTTCCTCTGGAATCTGGGATCTGGGAATTATTAAATTATTGAAGTATTCGAAGAAAACATAGGAGAATATGGCTAGAATCTTAGTGAAGGGGAGCTTTCTTAAGACATAGAAAGCAAAAGCTATGAAGAAAGAAAAATAGTTTATTTCATTAGATCAAAATTAAGTAACTTCTGGGGACTTCCCTGGTGGCGCAGTGGATAAGACTCCATGCTCCCAATGCAGGGGGCCTGGGTTCAATCCCTGGTGAGGGAACTAGATCCCACATGCATGCTGCAGCTAAGAGTTTGCATGCCACAACTAAGGAGCCCAAGTGCTGCAATTAAAGAGCCCATGAGCCACAACTAAGACCCAGTGCAACCAAATAAATACATATTTTAAAATAAAGTTACCACTATTATTATTAAGAAAAAATTAAGTACTTCTGTAAGAGAGAATAACTACAGGAAAGTAGTTAATAGATAGGCAGCAGCCTGGGAGAAAATATTTATGACATAAAAGACAAAGGATTAGTACTGGGATTTCTAAAGAACACTTGTAAATAATGAAGAAAAAGATAATCCACTAGAAAAATAGGTAAATGAAGTGAACAGATGGTTCACAGTAGAGGATGTTGGGTAATAAGCATATGAAAAGATGTTCCACATCACTAGTACAGTGGCTCCTCTCTTACCCAGCTTGCTGCTTTAGAAGACTCTCACAACGCCTCTGTAAGATGCTGACTTCAGTCCAGGGTGGGCTCGCAGAATGGCTGGTGGGCTACTCTCTAGAACACCTCTGTGCTTTTGCTGTCTCAGTTAAATGTGTGTCTTCCAAGAGCCGGTGCGATGGTTCCCAAACCTGTTTATGCTGGTTCAGTGTCATTGTAATTATGTAATTTAGTTAGGTAATATGTAAACCAATGAAACACAAGTGTGGAAAGAGAGCTGTTTTCATGAAAATTAAATTAAACCCTTTGGAAAATCTTGATGAAGGCACATTACTAAAAACTTGCAGTTAATTTAAATTAAATTAAATTCTGCACTCAGATTATTTCACAGGGCTTTTACATTCTCACTTCACATAAGAAACCAAACCAGGGAATCTTAGATGTACATTATAAGGGTGTGGTTAATGCATAAAATACACGTAGAGCCCCAGTCAGTGATCCCTTTCTTGAGAAGCCTTGTTCCTAGGTCAAAAGATGGGAGGGGAAATGCACATCTATGTATTTTAAAATAAATAATATGTTTTTTAACATATGTATACGTTTTGTATGTTGCCCTACTTTTACTCACTTTACCATTTAATTACCAGTCCAGATGGTGTTGCCTAATGCAACTTTTATTGTAATCAGGGAAATGCATATTAAAACATGATTCCTTGCCTTGGCAAAAGTTTGAAGGTGATAATATCAGATTTTGGCATGGTAATAGGAAAATACATGTTTACATACTAGTGGTAAGTATCTTGGAGGACAATTTAGCAGTATATTAAAATGTAAACATGTACTTAGCATCACCCAGCACTTCCCGTATCTTGATATCCACCCAAGCAGCTGCCCTTGTGAATGAGAAAGCTTGCACAAGACTTTCACTACAGCATCATTCCTATAGTGAAAAATCGAAAAAACCTTCATGCTTGTCACTAGGAAAGTGCTACAGCTGTAGTACACTAGACAGCAATTAAAAAGAATGAGTTATAATTTATGAACTCTCAGGGAGAAATGCAAATTGTAGATTGGACATGTGTAGTATGATGCCATTTAAGGTTTGTCTTTTATTTCCAAGAACTTTTATTGAGATACAATTGACATACAATAAACTGCATATATTTAAAGCGTACAATTTGATTTTTTTTCTTACTAGTAATGTATACATGGCAATCCCAATCTCCCAATCCATCCCACCCCAACTGCTCCCCCCCCACTGCTTTCCCCTCTTGCTGTCCATATACATTTAAGGTTTTTCATGAAACAAAACAGCAACACTCTACATTTTCTGGGAGTACTTATAAATGTATAGGGACCCATAGAGAAACCTGGATGGATATGTCCCTAATTACTGAGAGTGGGCACCTGAGTTAATGGGGGACATAAGTATGCCATGGTTCAGTTTCCTCCTCTGCAAAATGGGATAATAATTGAACCCATTTTAGCAGGAAGTTGTGAAAATTAAGATATTCCTGTAAACTCTTAGCACAGTTTCTGGCATAGAAAATGCCATTGTTGGCTGTTGTCAACAGTGGAGTTGGATTGGGTGGGAAGGATGAGATAGGATTGGGTGTGGTGGTAAAGGGAATTTTTTTTTTTTTATAAATTTGTTTTATTTTTGGCTGCTTTGAGTCTTTGTTGCAGCACGCCGGCTTTCTCTGCTTGTAGTGAGCCGGGGCTACTCTTCATTGTGGTGTGTGGTCTTCTCATTGCTGTGGTTTCTCTTGTTGCGGATCTCAGGCCCTAGGTGCACGGGCTTCAGTAGTTGTGGCATGTGGGCTCAATAGTTGTGGCTTGAGGGCTCTAGAGCACAGGCTCAGTAGTTGTGGCACATGGGCTTAGTTGCTCCGTGGCATGTGGGATCTTCCCGGCCCAGGGGTTGAACCTATGTCCCCTGCATTGGCAGGCAGATTCTTAACAACTGTGCCACCAGGGAAGCCCTGGTAAAAGGGGATTTTTATCCTTATATTTAATATTTTTAATTTTTTAAAGAAAATATGAGTATATTATTTGTGTGATTTAAAATTTATTTTTAAAGGGGACAATGATAACAAAACTCCAGTAACTACTTGGATACTTGGGGATCTGTAGTGTAAGTAGGATTATGTCATTTTCTCATTATCTTAAATAGCCTCAGTTTTTCACCACTCTCTGATATCGGATTAACAGCAGGCAAGCTCAAGGAGCTCAAGGAAACTCAAGGATCATCCAGCTTCATTTTATGTAGGTTAATAGTTTTGCATATAAATAATTTAAGGGTAAATTACACCAGTCTTGGCAATATTCAGTCCCCTCCCCTCTTCAAAGACAAAAGACATTCCAGTTTTAGTTTTGACATGCTCCCTCTCAGTATATGCTGAAACATTACCTTGTTTTCCTTGATTAACATTTGTCATTCTTAAGCTGTGCTCCTTTAGGAGCTGATAAATCATTCGATGCTGGTTTTTTGTTTTGGGGGTGGTTTGGGTTTGGGGTTTTGGTACGTATTTCCTAGATTTACACGTATTGTAATAGTTTTTGACAATTTCCAGGTATCTTTGTATAAACAAGAAGACTCTTTTCTATCAAATGATACATATCATGGTTGAGTGAGCTTTTGATTTTAGTCTTATCCATAGAGTCGAAGACTGAGTTGAAACTTGCTTGTCTAACTCACCAATTCCTGAGTACAATCAAGTGACAAGATAAAAAATAGAGCTTTAGTGGCAAAGGAGAATGGAATCAAGCTTTAGGTGTGCCCTCTTCCTGCCTGTTGAGTTTGTGAGAGCTCCCATACCTATCTCCAGTATGTTACGTTTCTAGTAAATGTCAGGACATCCAATTTTAGCAATGAAGACTTAGAGATTAGGACACATCTTTGATAAGAGGAAATGTTCCAGAAAGCTACCAGAGCTCTCTTTGGAGCAGTGGCATTCAGCTGGTGAAAACTGGAAAGTGGCCTTGACACACAGAATGTGCTATGCTTGAAGCAGTTCCCTGGAGGGGGCTAATGTTCTCCAAAGCATTGGATTGATTGACAGCCTGAAACAAATCAGAAAACAGTCTGCAGTTTCATTCAGTACCTGAAGCTCAGTAGGAAAGCTAAGTGCTCAAGACCACAGTTACCATATCACTCTTTCTAGAGTATGCCTGTGAGGAGCAAAAGTCATGTGAATGAACATTGTAAACTTTGACTCAGTAATATTTATTATAAGATATATAATTCCCATCTAGGTGTTCTCTAATTAGGAACCCTCCAACAGTCAATTTAAACTCTTCTTTTTAACAAATACGACCATGTTTACTCATGCTATGACTCTGTAGAGCACCTAATATTATAGCAAACTGACTTTTCTGTTTAAAGGTTGTTCTTGGTGATCTTAGGAATGACTGTTTATCTCTGAGTGCTCATCTCAAATGAAAGGTCAAGTAATTATTTTTGGAAACCAAATAATGCAGAAGACCATAACATTGCACTGTCCCAATTTCCCAAGTCATTTACACATTCCTAGCACTCTTGAGAATAAGGTAAAATAAACTGACAAGAGTAAAGCTGATTTTACAGACAAAGGGTCAAGCTATACGAAGCTCCTCTTTTCCTCTCCCCTCCCTCTTTCAAGGTGCAGGTTGGATTTGAGCTCAGGCTAGGGCTAGAATGGATTGTGGGGTGAGGTGGGAGGAAGTGGGATTTGGGCTTGAAGGAGTTACTTCCTGGTTTAGAAATTCTAGAAGATTGAGGGTTCCCAAACCCAAGTGAAGATAGGGAGCAGTCCTGAGAGCATCTGTTTTAGACAAGAGAAACCTCTTCTTGGAACAGCTTCATAAACATCACTTTAGCACAAGACTCATCCCCAAAGATTTTCTGCTTTTAACTCAGTGGTCTCATTCCTGTTTCCTGTTCTCTCGTGCATATGACATTGACAACAGCCTCGGGTTCTTCCAGATAATTAGAGTAACAGCATCAGGATCTCAGACACTATCTACCTGACCAGAACCTTTTAGTTTCTGAAGGGGTAACAGCTCATGTGAACTTTAGTTTTGGCGGAATCATTCTCTTTGTTTGTTGTGGCAAACAACAAACAAAGAGAACAGGAGGGAAGAATGCTGTCTGTTCACTGATCTTGGAAAACATCCTTTGTCCAACTAGTATTTTTGTGTTACTTGAGCCAGGCACATTCAGGGTCTTAAAGATTCTCCCAGCACTCTGGTAATTTATTTTAGAGTAGAAGAGGAGTAGAGTTTAATTCACTAAGAATGAGGGATTTGTTGAATCAACCTTCTAAATTTTAAGTGTTGAACAGAAGCAAAGTTCCTAATTCAGGAACAGAATGTTATGAGAATAAAAGAATGCCCACAAAGTGCTTTGTAAACATAAAGTCCAATACAAATTGTAGTGGTTATAGTCATTAGTTAAAAGGATGTCTGGATTCATTCCTCAGGTTAGTTGCTATTCATGGTGGAAACAAAGTTAAGGGAGAGCATTCTTTGGTTCTAAGTAAGAGTTAATACCTCCTAATTTATCCCTCCCTTCTTTTCCCCTCTGGTGACCATAAGTTTTTCTATGTCCGTGAGTCTGTTTCTGTTTTGTGAATAAATTCATTGTGTCATTTTTTTAAATTCCACATATAAGTGATATATATTTGTCTTTCTCTGTCTGATTTCACTTAATATGATGATCTCTAAGTTCATCCATGTTGCTGCAAATGGCATTATTTCATCCTTTTTTGTGGCTGCGTAATATTCCATTATGTGGAATCTTCTTTTCTCCTTTATCCATTCATCTGTTGATGAACATTTAGGTTGCTTCCATGTCTTGGCTATTGTAAATAGTGCTACTGTGACCATTGGGGTACATGTATCTTTTTTTAAAGAATAAATTTATTTATTTATTTTATTTAGTTATTGGCTGCATTGGTTCTTCATTGCTGCACACAGTCTTTCTCTAGTTGCGGCAAGTAGGAGCTACTCTTCATTGTGGTGCATGGCTCCTCATTGCGGTGGCTTCTCTTGTTGCGGAGCATGGGCTCTAGGTGCACAGGCTTCATTAGTTATGGCACATAGGCTCAGTAGTTGTGGCTCATGTGCTCTAGAGCTCAGGCTCAGTAATTGTGGTGCATAGGCTTAGTTGCTCCACGACATGTGGGATCTTACTAGAGGAGGACTCGAACCCATGTCCCCTGCATTGGCAAGCAGATTCTTAACCACTGTGCCACCTAGGAAGTCCCACATATATCTTTTTGAATTATGGTTTTCTACGGATGTATGCCCAGGAGTGGATTGCAGGATCATATGATAACTCTATTTTTAGTTTTTTACAGCATATCTCTTGAGTAAATTCCTATTTCAGTGCGTTCAGTTCTCACTGTCAGCTAGGTATTGTCTGGGTGCTGACGGAAAAAAAAGGATTAACAAGGCACCAGTGTAACTCAGGAAACTCAAGGGGTGACAGATATGTACACTGGAAGTCTCTAATAAAGGCCCTAATGAAGTCTCTTGGGAGAATGGGGATGGAATGGTGGCCCCTGATTGGGAGATCTGAGGAGATTCACAGAGAGCTGGCATTGCAGCAGGCCCTTGAACGAAAGCAGTTTTCATTGGCAGATGAGGAGAGGAAAGGGATTTCCAGCAGAAGAAGTAGTGGGAGCCGAGCACAGAGACGTGACCGGAATAGTGAGTGGATGCAGAGGCTGATGGAGCACATTGTGAAGTGCTTATTGGGTAGTTAGTGTGTGTGTTTTTTTTAAGCCAGCACATTAATTTCTGATATACAGATAGCCACATTCTTTAGCCAGTTTGCAGCTACAGAATAAGTAGAACAGACCTCTGCTCATCTAATTTAAAGATGGAGGGTGTTGATAATGACTTCCCTTTTCCCAGCATTGTTGCAAAATGTGATTGCTTTTAAATATGCCTTCCTTCGATGCAAAGTGCTGTCTGAAAGTTGTTGAACATAGTTACTCTTGACCTTCGCTGTCCGATAAAGCATAGCTTCTGATTTATCCTCCAAAACCTTCCCTGTTTAACTTTGGGAGGTACAACAAACACAAACAATACCTTATATTGAAAATTTTGGCCTCTTCTCCAAGAGCCCTACCATAATATTTAAATAGAAAATGGAAAGAAGCCCTCTTCAAACCTTGACTTTTGTTGGATCCACATAGTCATTTTAGATATTGGATTTATTTGTGTCACTGTTTTAGTGTGGGCATTTTTTACCCAGGTGGCCCAGATATAGCAGTGGAGTGGAGGGAAATGAGTGACAAGTGAGAGGGCACCTAAGGCTCACCACCTATTACAGTATCTAGAGCAATAACAGTCACATGCCTTTTCTGCGGGTTGTTCGTATTTCTCTCTTATCTCCCATGTGATGCTAAAAATACAACCAAAGCATATAAGTTTCACTCATCAGTTAGCAAACTCAGTGAGGTAGCTTCACCCAAAATTAATAATTTATGCCCTGGAGGTGAGAGTATCAAAAGAAACCATGGTAATGTTTCCAAGAGTCTGGGCTTTGAGTACTCAGGGTCTCTTCTTATAGACTTTATCTGTGAGTAATTAATACTTAGTGTTAACAGAGATATAGGACTCGCCAGCCTTATGATTTGTTTCTAAAAGGTTCTTGGTAATTTTGACAATGGATTCTATACCTGTCATTCAGAAAAGATAGAAATAAATAACCAGGCATAAAGAATTCATACATCTTCTTTGGAAGAGGGAGGATGTATTGTTTAGCTTGTCAACAGTATAATAGATATATGAAGATGCCATTGTAACCACCTGCTTCGTGTTCACAATAGATCTAACTTAATTTATTTACTCTATATGATAATGGATGCCAAATTCCCTCCTTCTTTGAAAATGAAAACAACTGGTAATGACAGATGTATTGTCTAAAACCTAATGAGCTGGCTTCATTTTTTTGTTCATGTCAGAATGCAACGTTATACTGCAGATTTTCATTTACTGACAAACTTCTGCTCATAACTAGATCGTTTGAGGGCTTGCTTGATTGGAGGCAAACCTTTTTTTTTTTTTTAATACATTATGGATTTGTATAGTTGAGGGTACTTAGACCAGAAACAAGACAGCAATCTGGTGACTAGAACTGGAAGATAAGGTTTAAAGGTTGGTCTCAGAATCCAGGCAGAGGAAAGACAAGTATCACATGATATTGCTTATATGTGGAATCTAAAAACATGATACAAATGAACTTATTTACAAAACAGAAATAGACTCACAGACATAGAAAACAAACTTATGGTCACTAAAGGGACGGGGGGGAGGGATAAATTAGGATTTGGGATTCAAATATACACACTACTATATATAAAATAGATAAACAATTCAAAGGCCTACTGTATAGCACAGGGAACTGTGAATGTATTCAATATGTTACAATAACCTATAATGGAAAAGAATCTAAAAAAGAACGTGTGTGTGTGTGTGTGTGTGTATATGCACACACATACACGTCACTGAATCACTTTGCTGTATACCTGAAGCAAACAGGTTTTATAAATTTAAAAATAAATAAAAATAGAGACAAGACAGAGCGTTCCTTATTAGAAGTGGGGTGCAGACACACTGACAGGAATCTGGATCTCCCAAATGCTGACCAGGGTTCCATTACTTCTCCCGAGTCTGAGATACACAGAGCCTGAAATGAGTGTCAGGGAAGACCAGCTGTAGACAAAGAACAGAGAATCTCATTATAGTGAAATGTTTCACAGTCCATGTGAAGCCTTAACGCTCACAGTGTGTAAGCTCACATCAGAGAATCCCTGCTGGCCAGGAGCTGGTGGTCTAGTGAAACAAGATAAACAACACAGAGCCATTGGATTTGGTTTACTCCTGCTACCCTCTTACTTAATTGTACTTTTTAAATTAAATTTTCCCTGATTATAAATGTACTGCTTGCTTGAATTACTTCAAACCATTCTGGGAAAATATAAAAATGAATAAAAAATATTAAATCAGTCATCAATGCCATCACAACTGTTTATGTTTTATTCCTAAATACATAGAAATATAATCTTTTTCTAAACAAAAATAGACCTGAATCTCTTACAAAGCTATACATAGTCTTACCATATGTCCAACAGTCATGCTTCTAGGATATTTGAAAAACAATAATTGCACAAAAAACTTCACATAAGTGTTGAAAGTAGCTTTATTCATAATCCCCAAAACCTGGAAGCACATGAGATGTCCTTCAGAGGGGAATGAACAAACTATAGGACATCTACACAATCGTCATTATTTCGTGATAAAAAGAAATAAGCTACTGAGTCACGGAAAAACATAGATGAGTCTTAAGTGTAGATTGCTCAGTGAAAGAATATAGTCAAAACGGCACAATACATATGATATGATTCTGTTTGTATGACATGTGAAAAAGGCAAAACCATACAGATGGTAAACAGATCAGTGGTTTCCAGGGGTTTGTGGGAAAAAGAGGGCTGAAGCGGTGAAACACAAGGAAATTTCTAGGGAAGTGAGACTATGCTGTGTGATACTGTGATGGTAGATACATGACACTATGCATTTGTTAAAACTCATAGCACTTTGCAACAATGAGAGTGAACTTTAATGTTTGCAAATTAAAAAAACAAAAACATTTAAGAGGTCATGGGATCCCAAGATGGAATGTAGACTGACAAAAGAATCTTACAGTGTTACAAGTACATGAAATAACCTCCCTGAAGAGGGTGGAGGGAAATGTGCTGACCTAAGTAACTTTGAAAATGATGGATGGAGACTGTAGGACTAAAAGTAAAAGAAACTTTATGTAAACACTATACTCTCTTTTTTGCAGTGGAGCTAAGAGTTAACAATTCTGAAAACACTATAATTAATGAATTCGTGGATGCTGGATGGTGGAGACAGGTTTCTCACTGTTGGAGTGAAAGGTTAGGCACACAATGAGAGGTGGCTAGACGCACCCAGTGACAGTGGATTAGAGGAGGAGGCATCAGTGTGAATTAATGTTTAGCCAAGTATAGATATAGATGGATATATGTAGAAACATTGATTGATAGGGGTATACACATGTACAAACATACACACATGTATGGGCACGCATATATATATACATGTATGTACATACATGTGTTGATACCTGTATTTGTAGTGTATGTATGTGCAGGTGTAGGTATGCGTGTGTACACACACACACACACACACACACACACACACACACACACACACCATTTTCTTACACTTTCAGCTGAGAGGACCTAGAAGCAGTGACACTCCAGTAGCAACAAACATACCCAGCTCCCAGATCTTGTTTCTAGTACCACTCTCCAAAAAAAGGAACCAAGACTTTTTGGACAAATGGCTGATTATGGGGCTGGGGAATATGTGCAATGATCTGGGAGCATTTTGTAGTGTCCAAATTAGGAAGCACTAACAATACATACACACAATGGTGGGGTATGTCAAAGGGACACAGGCACCATCTCAGAGCTCCCAGCAGTCAAAGCTGGAAGAATTTAAGCAACAAAATTAATCATATAGTATGAGATTGTGCTATACACCTGGAATAATACACAATGCATTTACTTTACACAAATTATAAAAATAAATATCCGTGAGTCCATCCTGATATACATAAATGATTGAGTGGATGGAGAAGAATTGATAAATCTCCTGTGCGGAATAGTTCCAAATCATTTATGTATTACTCTACCCTCAAAGAGGTGGAGCGTAACTTCCCACTTCTTAAGCATGGGCTGTGTGTAGTGACTTCCTTAGAGAGAGTACATTGTGAATAGGGGGCAGGAAAGGTAATTATTACAGTGGGGAAAACTGACAAACACTACCCCAGCCAGGTGATCAAAATTAACATTGACAGGGTTAAGTTTATGTTTATAGCATGTACCCTGGATGTGATGTGATGAGAATGACCTCTGTGGTCTTCCTCCCAAAAACCTGCAACATCAGTATACTCATGAGAAAAAAATCAGACAAATCCCAGTTGAGGGGCAGTCTACAAAATACCTGGCCAGTACTCCTCAAAACTGTCAGGGTCATCAAAACCAAGGAAAATCTGAGACACTGTCACAGTCAAGAGGAGCTAACAGTACATACACACAATGGAGACATGACAGCTAAGTGGAAGGTAGTGTCCTGGATGTGCTCCTGGAACAGGAAAAAGACACTAACTAGAAATTATGGAAATCTGAATATCATATCATTGTCGGCTCATTAACTGTGACAAATGAACCGTCCTAATATAAGAAATCACTAGAAGGGGAAACTGGATGTAGGGTACATGGCAACTCTTTACTGTTCTCACAGCTTGTGTGTGTTAAACCATTCTAAGTTATGAAATTTAAGTATAAAAAATGGACCTGTTCTACACACACTGTGAATATACCATTTAAATATGCCATAATTTAACTAATACTTTAGTGAACAATTTTTCACAAGACTTTGTATCTCCAGTCATTCCCTTAGGATGAATCTCTATGTGTAGGATTACTGAGATAAAGAGATTTTTTTTATATCTTTGCCAAATTACCCTCTCTCCAAAAAAAAAAAAAAAAAAATCTTTCACCAACTTATCTTCCCACCACCAAAGTATGAGTATCCATTTTTCTTGACCCTTTTCCCTTACCACATGGGGAACTTTATAACTTTTAGTTGTTGCTACCCTGTATTTTTTGTTATGATTTGCTTTTTTTTTTTTTTGGTTAATAATGAGTTTCTTGAGTAAAATTACTACTCAGCAGAAGTTAACATTTAATCATGTTTATGAGGGTAAGGGAACCTATAGTTTTTATGTCATTGTTTTGCTGCCTAGATTTAGAAAAATGCTTTTGTTGATTAATATATTATTTTACCAAGATAGTACTAATATCTACCTATAAAATATACTTTGGAAACTACTTATTTTACACAATACATTTATATCTACCTGATCTAACTTTTTATCATTAAAGTACTATTATTTAGATATTTTCCAAAAAAAGTGAGTTTACACTTTTTAAAATGTGTTTATAACTTAGAATGTAAGGTCCACAAGGATGAGATTCTATTTGTTTTATTCAGGACCTAATGCTAATAATACTAATAAATATTTAATGAATACATCATATTTCTTACGTTTCATTTATGCTGGAATTTGATGTTTTCCTTTCATTGGACTCTAAGGGGAAAAGGCAGGACCAAAGAATTTGTTAATCCTGTTCTTACATATGAATATAAAACTATAAAATTGGATGTCTTCATGAGGAATTCCTAAGTAATGTGCTCCTTGGAACTTATTCAGATAAGCTGGCCCATCTTTTATTATGCTGCATTCAAATTTGACCCAAGATATTAGCCCACAAGAACATTGCATGAGATGGGAAGAATCATGACCTTTGGGAAATTATGACATTAGGTGAAATAAATCCCAGATTAAAATATTCTTCTAGAATCAGTCATCCATCCATCCATCCATCCATCCATCTGTACCTCTTTCCAATCAATTCGGATACAGAACTGGGATAGCAGTATTTTTTAAAAAGTTTGGAAATGTTCATCAGTTATTCCAACAGTGTTGAATTAAACATATGTATACAGTTGGGCAACATCGCTTCCCTGGCTGCTGAGAGATTTAGGTCATTCAATAGATTTCAAACTCCTGAAGAAGAGCACCCTTCCCCAATGTTGTAGACTGAGAGCATCAAAGCTTATATGATTCCTGCTTTAATCTGAGGACAATGAGATAACTGAACTGAGATGAGACTCTTTGAACTGGATATTATTGGTTTTACTTTATCATAGAAAATATTCTTAAAAGTCACTACTTAAGGTATCTATCGGTTTGGGGAGTGCATTGAGATTATCTACTAACAATAACAGTATTTTCTGAGTTGGAGCAATGGTGAATTTTTTTTACTCCTTAAATAGTGAAAGATTCTTCTGCATCTAAGTTTCTGTAATACAGTGATATTTTGCTTTGTTTTAAGGCAAAGATACATGTACCTGCAGGGATGAATAGGAAAAAATAGCTTTTATTTTAAATTTAACATTAACTATTAACACCTCCTTTGTTTTATTTTTGTATAAATTTTGGTTATTATAGTTACTTTCATACCATTGGTTTCCATGGAAAATGAACTTCCAGTTGTAAAATCTTAATTTGTCATCAAATTTTCATAAAATTTAGACAAGTACTCTTCCAGCTATATTTCAGTGTGATTGGATCATAAGCTTCCAGTTTTATCTGTTTGTTTTAATTTTTTCCTTTTGTTTCATGGCATCTTTCTTTTCCATCATTTGGTTTTGTGGTGTTTTTTTTTTTTTTTTAACCAAGAAATCATACCAGCATTAAGAATATTGGCTTAGGGTTCTGATTGTGTAAGCAGAAACCATATCAATGTTGTGACATACACAGGAATGTTGTGATCAGATCATGAAATGCATCTAAAGAATCCACAAGTGAACTTTGCTTGCGGTAACTGACAAAAAAAAAAAAAAGTATGGGGGCTGGGTATCTCTGGGTTGCAGGGTTATGGAAGATTCTTCTTCCTTTTTAAAAATTCCTTTCTGCATTTAAAATGCTTTTCTCCTTAATGAACATTTATTACTTTTACATCTCAGGGAAAGGAAATTATATAAAAAGCATTTAAAACATAAGGATTTACAGCAGAACAGCAACATTCATGCTACTGCAAATACTAGTTGCTTTTTTTTTTTCCTGGAAATGCAAATCTCTGTGAGAGGAGGGAAAAGGACCATTCACCCAATTTCCATCTCAGCTGAGAACCAGTGGAAACTTCATTCTGCTGTAGATGGTGTGGTAATTGAATTAATGCAGCCCTATCTATAACTTTTCAGGGCTTCATAAACTAGTAACGTAAAAATATTCACCATGTGGACAAATTGCTTCGCTTTTTAGGAGTTCTTTAAAAGATACAATGCAAGTACTGTTGTGAAACTATTCCCATTATTTAGCAAAGTGGCAATAATTTAAACGTTTTATTATTAGAGTTAATGACAGAAAACCTGAGTTAACTAAATTGCCCAGGGTATGGAGTGTATTGATCAGCCATAGACCCAGCAATCCCACTCCTGGGCATATACCCTGAGAAAACCATAATACAAAAAGAAACATGTACCACAGTGTTCATTGCAGCACTGTTTACAATGGCCAGGACATGGAAGCAACCTAAATGCCCATCAACAGATGAATGGATAAAGAAGATGTGGCACATACATACAATGGAATATTATTCAGCCATAAAAAGGAATTTAATTTGAGTTATTTGTAGTGAGGTGGATGGACCTAGAGTCTGTCATGTGGAGCGAAGTAAGCCAGAAAGAGAAAAACAAATACCGAATGCTAACTCATATATATGGAATCTAAAAAAACGGTACTGATGAACCCAGTGACAGGCAAGAATAAAGATGCAGATGTAAAGAACGGACTTGAGGACATGGGGTGGGGGGCAAAGGGGGAAGCTGGGACAAAGTGAGAGAGTAACACTGACATACATACACTACCAAATGTAAAATAGCCAGTGGGAAGCTGCTGCATTACACAGGGTGATCAACTCGATGATGGGAGATGACTTAAAGAATTGGGATAGGGAGGGTGGGAAGGAGTCACGGGAGGGAAGGGATATGGGGATATATGTTTAAATACAGCTGATTCACTTTGTTGTACAGCAAAAACTGGCACAACGGTGTAAAGCAATTATATTCCAATAAAGAGCTTTAAAAAAAATTTGCCCAGGGTATGGACTGTATTGATCATTCCTTTATTCTTGTCTTGTTATTGAAAGTTTTTTGAAGAAGGTGTGGCACATATAAACAATGGAATATTACTCAGCCATAAAAAAGGAACGAAATCGAGTTATTTGTAGTGAGGTGGATGGACCTAGAGTCTGTCATACAGAGTGAAGTAAGTCAGAAAGAGAAAAACAAATACCATATGCGAACGCATATATATGAAATCTAGAAAAATGGTACTGATGAAACCAGTGGCAGGGCAGGAATAAAGACGCAGACATAGAGAACATACTTGAGGACACAGTGAGGGAAGGGGAGGCTGAGATGTAGTGAGCGAGTAACATGGACATACGTATACTACCAAATGTAAGATAGATGGACTGGAGAACTCGAGGTTTGGGAAGGGGCGGGGGGTGAAGGGGAAGCTGAGACGAAGCGAGATAGTAGCACAGACATATATATACTACCAACAAAGGGAGTTCGACTCGAGGATGGAAGATGCCTTAGAGGATTGGGACAGGGAGGGTGGGGGGACTCGGGGGAGGGTGGGGGGGAAGTCAAGGGAGGGAGGAAATACGGGGATATGTGTATAAAAACAGATGATTGAACTTGGTGTACCCACCCCAAAATAATAAATAAATAAATAAATAAATAAAAATTTAAAAAAAGATAGATAGCTAATGGGAAGCTGCTGCATAACACAGGGAGATCAGCTCGGTGCTTTGTAATGACCTAGAGGGGTCGGATAGAAAGGGTGGGAGGGAGGCTCAAGAAGGAGGGGATATGGGCATATATGTATACATATAGCTGATTCAATTTATTGTACAGCAGAAACTAACAACATTATAAAACAGTTATACTCCAGTAAAGATATATTTTTAAAAAGAAAGTCTTTTGAAATATATTTTATTTGCCCTCTTTTTGTAAGTACAGGATTTTGAGTATTAGTAAATTTTTCTTTCATGATTCACTATCTTGCCTGGCCTTAAGGTCGTTGTTAAAAAACACCAAAAACTGAACAATAGCTCCAGAAGCTGAGAAGATTTGGCTAAATCTCTGCTAGCCTTCTGACATCCCCTCGAAAAGAGTTTATTTTTAATCTAAATATTATTTTCTCTTGTACTTAACCTGCAAGTATTTTTGGAGTATTCTTCTGTTTCCAACATTTTATTTTTTTTACCTTAGGATCATTAGTGCTGAATTCTCTCTTATCAGCTCAGGTGGAATTTGGCAAGTAATATAAACATAAATCAGGCTATCGGCATTCTAAAGCTGTTCAGAGACTAAATCATGTTTGATTACTGCTTTAAAAAATGAGAATTGTTTGACAGCCTTGTGGTAAACTAACTCCAAATATATCTAACCATTTTGCTGAGAACCCACTCTGTTTAAGAATGTTCACATAGGTACATTTTCATAGTCTCTTAATTCTTTAAAGGAATAACCCTCAGCAGGAGAATTTGCTTCGCTACCATGTCAGAGATGTGTGATATTTTAATATATCCCCCAAAATCCCCATTGCTTAAAAGCAATCGTTGCTTCACCCCATAGAAGAAAACCAGCACCACCACTGTTCTTATTATCTATTATTGTTGCATAACAAAACACTGAAAAACGTAGTGCTGTAATATATCAAGTTGTTATTATCTCATGGTTCTGTGGATCGACTGGGTTTAGCTAGATAGTTCCTGCTTAGGGTCCCTCATGCACTTGCATTTAATTGTTGGCTGGAGTTGCAGTCATCCTCAGGCTCAAGATGGCTTCATCACAAAGCTGACATTGGATGTTGGCCATGAGGTCAGCTGGGGTTGTTGACAAGCACCCATCTATGACTTTTCCACATGGCTTGGGCTTCTCACAGCATGGCGGTCTGAGGATACTCACGCTTCTCACCTGACAACTGGCATAGGAGATACGGTATCAGCCGTCTTTGGGAACTACAATCTGCTACGACCACCTGTTCAAGTATTAGGGTGGGTAGCGACCACTTTATGTGAAAAGCCTTGTGATAAATCCCACTGACTTCAGAAACCTGGATTGTGTCCTTGGATCTAATTTCTATTTTAAAAGAAAAGCTGACAGAGAAACACATCTACCCCTTGCTTGTGTCCTGAGCAAAACACCTCTCTAAGTACCAGATACCCAAAAGGCTAAAATGTATCTAATTATGTTGTTCATAAGTCTTCTCAGATATAGGATGACATCCAAATGAGCCTAAGAAAAGCAGTCTTTGACATCAAACTTAGCCAAGCTACTTTCTAACTGGATGACATTATTCAAACTGCATGAGCCTTGGTCTCTCACCAAAAAGTAGGAATAATGATTTTTGCTTCTCTAGGTTGATCTGAAGAATTAGGTGGTATTTGTAAAACACCTAGTATACTGCAGCACATAATAAGTACTTAATGAAAGATAGCTGTTTTCCGCTTATCTCTATTTTCCTTTTTTCTCTTTTATGTGCTCTCAAAACCAGCTACTGGAGAGTTCTAGGCACTTCAGTGTTTACTAACTTAGGTTTTACTGTTTTGTTGAACATCATCCATAGAATTTTTTAATGGAGTTTTCTACTTAATTTCAATTTCAGATCTTTGAACTTATAGTATCAAAATCAACATTAATAAATTTCACTTTCTTAAAAAAGTTTCCAGTACAGCGGTCGATGTTGTATCATTGTGTTTAAAGGGGAAGATTTTGGGCTTCCTAGGTGGCGCAGTGGTTGGGAATCCGCCCGACAATGCAGAGGTCGTGGGTTTAGATCCCAGCTCCAGGAAGATCCCACATGCCGCGGAGCAACTAAGCCCGTGTGCCAAAAATAAATAAATAAAGTGGAAGATTTCCACTTTAGTCTTAGTGTCTAATTTTCAAGTTTAAATTAGCTCATGTTATTGGAATTTAAGAAAGAACAAATAATGTGAATTTATAATGGGTGTTTAACTAGAATTTGTCATCACTCATAATGAGGAAAAACTGTCTATCTCTAGGCGGCTCTCTTGTCTCAAGAGCCTGCTAATTAGCTAAATGTTTGGCATATCTCAGTAACCTTAGTAGACTGTATAATTAAAATTAGCTTTGAACACACAGTATCCCACATCTTATTTTCCTTTTCAAAGGCCCCTTCTTCAACTGGGAGCTTTCTAATAATAGTTCCTCAGCACTGAACTGCCCTCCGGATAAGGAGGGAACATGTCCACCAAATGAATCTTTTCATTCTGTGTGTTCTTAAAGAAGGTTTAAGTGGGAAACATTTTTACTTTCTCAAAGTTTCTATACTGTTTTTAGAGAAAAAATAAATCCTTTATGGGGTTAGAGCTCGCAGTGATTTCCCGGTCATTGAAGAGAATACAGAAAGATTCAACAATAAATGGACAAGTAGTTTATCCTTTTTAGTTGTTCATTTAAGTTTTTCACAAAATTCTAGGAATGCCATGAAACTGAAGATTTTTTTTTAAGTCTGGCACTGGTATAGTAAAGCATGATACAAGTTGAAATATTTTGTCAAGACTGTAAGGAAAGAAAATGTCTCAACACCATACATTCAATCAATCACTCAACAAATATTTCTTAATCAGTTACATGACAGTTACTGTCCTTGGTTTTGGAAATTTTGAGGAATACCTACATTTCTGTCCTTGAGGAGCTTACTGCCTAGAAGGAGAAGGTAAGCCAGTGAGCAGGCAATTTCCAAGGAGTAGGCTCAGGCCTAACGAGTAAACACATGGTACTATGCACACTTAACCCAAACTTACTACGTTTGGGAAGTTTTGATGGAGAGGTCCCTTTCATGTTATCGTTTAACTAAACCACCTTTAGCATCAAAGTTCTGTGAAGAAGAGTGTAGAGAAGTAAAGCCTCTTGATTCTCCATCCTTTGTACGTAGCAAAGGATGCTTTGATGTTACAAGTGATTCTTGAGAATATCCTCTGCGCTGGAAGTGTGTGTTAATTCAGCAAGTGGTTGTTCGGTCCTTGTCATGTTCTGGGAATTGTGCTGAGAGCTAGGAATACACCGTATACAGAATTGTATAAAACATGGTCTTTGCCTTTGTGAAACTCGTAATTTGTAAGAAAGAAGCTGATAAAAAAAAAAAATGTAGAAACAATATGGTACGTGAGGGACTTATAAGCACAAATTACTAATTAAAAGAGCAGCAGATAAGGGAACAAGTAATTGTGCCTCTGGAGGTATGGGAAGGTGGAGCCTTGAGGGGTGAATAAGGTTTTGAGGAAGACCAGGTGAGAAACAGTAGGAGCAGAGGCCAGGGGCTTGAAGGGTCTTGGTGTCAACTCAGAACTCTCCCAGATCTGGAGGGAGGCGGGTGTGGCAGGGTTCAGGGTCTGAAAAACTGGGTACACCATCCTTATAAAATGGGACAAACTATCATGTAGTGACAAAGCCCCTAGCTCTGAACTCCAGCAGACCCATGTTCAAATCTTGGCTCTCTCACTCACGAGCATGTTACATAGCCTCTCTGTGCCTAAATATCCTGAGGACACAATGAAGGAACCTACCTAAGGAATTGTTGTAAGGGTTACAGAAGATAATGCAAGGAAAGCACTTAGCACAATGCATGCCGCTTTAGCAGACACTCCATAAATGTTAGCAGTTGCTCTTACTGCTAGATTTGATCCCATGGACATCAGAAAGCTATAGAAAGTTATTGTTATCTTGCTATTGTCACTGCGGATTACGGAACCTCTTCCTGCTTCATCTTAAAATGTTGTTTTGATGATTAAAAAAGGCAATATTTGTAAAGTGCTTAGAAGAGTGCCAGGAACATAGTAAACGCTATGTAAGTGTTTATCACATAACTTAATTTCATTTAATCTGCTAAGGGATAGAAATATGGTTTTCTCATTTTATAGATGAGTAAGCTAATTTCAGGCAAGTTAAGCTTCTTGCCTAAGGTAGTACAGCTGATGAAGTGTGGAACCTGTGTCTCTTTTCATATTCAACCTGTGTTTCATTTCATATTATAGCAGTTGCATCTTAAAATGAGAACAGACTTGAGGACACGGGGTGGGGGGCAAAGGGGAAGCTGGGACCAAGTGAGAGAGTAGCACTGACATATACACACTACCAAACATAAAATAGATAGCTAGTGGGAAGCTGCTGCATAACACAGGGAGATCAACTCGATGATGGGTGATGACTTAGAGGGGTGGGATAGGGAGGTTGAGAAGGAGTCACAGGAGGGAGGGGATATGGGGACACTTTGTTGTACAGCAGAAACTGGCACAACAGTGTAAAGCAATTATACTCCAATAAAGAGCTTAAGATTTTTTTTGGGGGGGGGTACACCAAGTTCAATCATCTGTCTTTATACACATATCCCCATATTCCCTCCCTTCCTTGACTCCCCCCCCTCGAGTCCCCCAAGATTTTTTTTTATTTAAAAAGATATAAAGCCTGACCATTACAACACATTTTTAATTTTTGTAAATTCTTGTCAGATGCTTTCTGTCTTTGCTCAGGTACAAGTAAGAGTTTTTTAAAAAGCGGGAGTCATAGCCAGCGTGTAATTTTGCATTCCAGTTTTTTCTTAGCATCATATCATTTTCCATTTTCCTTTATAGTCATTGTGTTAAATTTTAATAGATGTGTAAAAGTACTTCAAATTAATTTTCCTTAGCTTTTATCCTGCTGTTGGGTATTAGTCTATTTCCTGTTTTTCCTTATTATATAGTACCTGATGCAACTGTAGGCATATCCCCAAATACAGCCCTTTTCTTCTGTTGATTTATATCCTTACATCATTTTCCAGGGGTGGGATCATTGGGCTGACTAGTTATGAATAGTTTTATTGTTCTTGACATACATAATCTGATGCCTTCCACAGCAGTGAATGGAGACTGCCAATTTCAACACTGAGATAAAGGGACAGAATTGATAGCCTCTCTAGCAATGAGTTTTATTTTTTTTTAACTCTTCCTAATTTAATTAAGAATAAAAATAACACCCCCAGGCCATATTATTCTTTTGCATGTTTTGATTATTTTTATTATTTTGAAATGGATTGTCACTGAATGTAATGCCCTCTTTTATGCCATCTTCTCTCACCTTCCTTTTCAACGTCTAATTACTTTTTTAGCCCTCTGTATATCTCTTACATCTATTTCTGATTGACTAACCCAATTTTCTGCAGCATTGATTTTAATATTTACTCTCTGCAATGATGATCTTATTGCTTCTGTCATGGAGTGAGTGCATCCTGCTGTTCCTGTTTCTTTATGGGGATGTTTCTTTCTCTTTCCCTGAGAATGAATAACAGCTGTTTCCTGAAAATTTCTCACATGGTGTGCAAGACCTGTTTCAGGGGGATGATAATTGCTTGTAAGATTTTCCTAGTTTTTCTTTTTTTTTTTTTTTTTCTGGGTACATGACTTTCTCATTAGGGCCAGTTTTTTTTTGGTTTTGGTTTTGGTTTTTCTCTGTTTTGTTATACTTCCTCCTCGATTTCTGGAGTGTTTACGGTAAGGAAGCTGACTTTAAATTTCATTGCTACCTTCTTGAAGGTTGGGATCAGGTCTACTGGAGATGCTCTTCTTTTCTTCTCCACTGTCCTACCCTTCCAGTGAGCAGCGCTGCAATTCTTCTAGTTGAGATTGTAGATCAGACCGTTTGAAGGGTCTTGTTTCTTCTTGTTCTGGCCGTGTGGTTATTGCCAATATGTATCTCCTGAAATAGGCTGGTGCAGCATTTTTAAAATGTTGTGCCATTAGTGTGGTAGATTAAAAATAAAATTTTCTCCTGGGGTTTTTCAGTTCTTGTTACTCCTTGTAGCTATATATATTTGATTTATTTATGCATTTATTTAGTAAACTTTTCAGAAGATTTCATGTAGGTGTTTTTGCTTTTCTAAGTTTACAGCAGGAAAGCTTTTCCTTCCCATTCTGATTTTTCCCAGAAGGTAAGAATTGGGCATTAGATAATGATAAAGTCCAGAGTCCATGGTTTGGAGCCAGAGGAGGAAACTGATCACACGTAACTACCTGTGTGACCTTGGCAATTTAAAAAATATTTCTGAGCCTCATGTTTTTTCAACTGTAAAACAGTAAAAAAATCATACCTACCTTACAAGATGGTTGTGAAGATTAAATACGGAAAGCACCTGACAGGTTGGTTGGCACGTGGCAGGTTTCTAATAAACGATTGTCACTATTATTGGTAGTATCATGAAGTCTAAAGGGGTGAGAAAGCCGTCAGTTCTATAATCACGTACATGTGCGTCGAAGGGTAGGAAAGCTATGACTCCAAATTCACAGTTAAAGGGTGGAGGTTGCTCTTATAGAAAAAACAAAGCAAACAAAAACCCCGCTGGACCAAGAGTCATGCAAAGGAGGTTCTGCCAGGATCTCTCTCTCCATGTTCTTGGTCAGGTGACTTCACTTTTGAAGCTGTGTCTTTATCCATAAAATGAAGGGGTGCTGCAAACATGATGGCTCCCACTCTCACCTCTGTCCAAATTCTCTGTGCTTCTTACCGTGATCCTAGGTATTACGGTCCGCTTTCGTTTTTGCTTTTTACTGCATATCTGATCGTGTTGCTGTTTAAAGCCCTTCCTACAGTGGCTTTGTGTTGCTCTCAGGTTCTGACCTGAGGAGGGGTTGACCCCCCACTACCTCTCTCAGCTCCTCCACCCCACACGTGCCTGGAGCCTGCAGTCCTGCAGCTCCCACCCCTGGTTGCTTTCTCTCCCACTTCCCCTGACCAGCTCCACCTACCCTTGCCTCAGCCCTGAGGTCCTTGCCTCAGGAAAGCATTCTCTTATCCCTCCACCATCCTTCCTTGCTCCCCACAGGTTTCACTGTAGCTTGGAATCCTGTACTGCTCTATCGTAACCCTTATCACAATGGCAATGAAAGTTACTTGTGTAATATTTGCTGTAGGCCACCCCTGGTTGTTAATGGTTGTTTCCCCAGTACCTCACTTACTGCCTAGCATGTCAGAAGGGCTAAATAAGGATGAATGAATGGATAAACTAATGAATGTAATCTTTATGTAATGCTAAAAGAGGCGTAGTCTTTGATTTTTAATATTTCCTGTAGATCCAAGACTTAGCCAGGTCGGATGTGAATGAATGCTTTATAAACAATTTTTAAAAAAATGTTCTAACATGATATTTACAGCTGTTGGTTCTTTCATATAAGAAGAATACAAGATTAAATTCTATTTCAGTCCTCATTTCCAGTAAGAAGTGACCAGCTCTGCTATACCCTGTCAGATTGGACAGGGGGGCTGCTTGGTGGTGGTTCATGGTGGAGCCTTTTCCTCTGTATTTGGTAGATGTCTTGGCCTTGGAGGTGCATGTGTTCCTTTGCCGTATCCAGACCTGCCCTCAGAATTAGTTCCAGAGTGAGTACACCTGAGAGTAGGTGAGATCTGTCTGGGGGAGTACCTGTCAGAGCAGTCCTGAGTCTCCATATTTTCTTTGAATCTCTAATACCTGCTACCTTGCCTGGTCCACAATAACCACTCTGAAGAGGATTGTTGAGCAAAAGGTACTTGTTTCCTTTTCTTTCCCTTCTATGATAATGATGGCTTTCATTTACATGTCATTCTATAGTTTATAGAGTGCTCTCACGGCCACCAGCTCATTGGAACCTCGCACACTGTGAGGAAGGTATGGCAGGTATTTTCATCTCCATTCTAAACTGATTTTAAAAAGGAAAAGAAAATCTCAGAGGAGTATTCCTTGCCAGCTATCGCCTGAGATTTACTTTGGAATGAGGTGGGATTTATATTTTAATTTTATAAATGTAAACTGCCTAGAGTTAAGGAGGCAGAAAGCTCACAGCTGAAATTCAGAAAAATCTCTGTCTTCGTTTTCCATAAACTATCCACAGCTTAAACCAACAAGGTCAGATGTTTTTGCTCTTTGAAACAATTCCCAGCCATTTCACAACTCTTTACAGCATCAGATGCTCAAACCACGTCAAACAGCATAATTCCTGTTGAATGACACTTTTTAAATTTTTTTTTGTTAATTTATTTTTGGCTGTGTTGGGTCTTTGTTGCTGCACGTGGACTTTAGTTGCGGTGAGCAGGGACTACTCTGTTATGGTGCACAGTTCTCATTGCGGTGGCTTCTTTTGTTGTGGAGCATGGGCTCTAGGCACATGGCCTTCAGTAGTTGTGGCATGTGGGCCCAGTAGTTGTGGCTCACGGGCTCTAGAACTCAGGCTCAGTAGTTGTGGCGCACAGGTTTAGTTGCTCCACAGCACGTGGGATCTTCCCAGAGCAGGGCTCGAACCCACGTCCCCTGCATTGGCAGGTGAATTCTTAACCACTGCACCACCAAGGAAGTCCCTTGAATGGCACTTTAAAACAGCAGATGAGGATGTCAAGGAAGTGCTGAATTGAGAACCATTTTTTTCCTCCTTTCCTATGAAAAAGTTAACTGAAAGCCAGTGTGGTTCATTGGGTGGACTTCGTTTTAGTTGATTAAGCTTGTGGTTTCTTCTGTGTGTACTGAAAGCTGGGTGCTTACACCATCAGAGCCAAATTCCAATCACACCTGAAGGCTTACTGTTCCTTCTCAAAAAGAAGTACAAATGCAATACAACCCACTGATTGTCTTCCTGTAGACTTTGGGAAATGTATTTCGAGAATATCTTCCAAGAGTTTGACTGCTTCCTCAATCAAAACTTTCAGAATTTCCCATTAGGTTTGAACCCTGGCGAGCTACATTGAATTAAATAATTTCTATTAATAGGACATGTTGATTATCCTAGGAAACTTGAAATGATATAGTTCTTAGCATTAAGTTCTATTGTTCCCTCTGCTGAGTATGACATTAAATCATTAAAAAAGAAATTGTAAGAAACTTTAATCTCATGGCCATTATCGTAAGAGATGAGTAATTTTCCATTATTTTAATGTATAGCCTACAGAAGGGATGGCTGTATGGCCGTGGGCACATCTTTTAGTCTATGCCGCCTCAGTTTCTTCATCAGAAAACAAGAGATTTGAACCAACTGACATGGAAATAGTTGACATTTTATTATAAACATGTATTTCTCTTCCATGTAGTCCTTGCATACACACTCCATGGAAGCTTCATTGTTTCAGAGACCCAGGTTCCTCCTATCGTGTTGCTATCCTATGTTCAACACACGTCTTCCATTTGGTGGTTAAAAATGTTGCCCTAGCATCCGCCATCATGTCCACATACCAGCCAGTGAGATGAGGGAAAGGGCCAAGGGGAGGACGCGTCCATTCCTTGCAAGGCATGATCTAAAAGTGACACCCAACTTCCACCCAGCAGCCAACTAGACACGTGGTCACAGCTAGCTGTGAGAGGTGTGAGGTGGCTGTCATATCCTGTAGTTGTCATCTACACTGCTCTGTATGGGGGGGGGGCAGGTGTCTGAGGACAACTAATGGTCTCCTGTCATGACATCTGAGGTCCTTTCCAGTTTTAAAGTGAATGATAACAAGTGCAAGTTCCAGGTGTAATTTCTCATCTGCCTGTGAAAAAAATTCAGACCATATCTGTCTCCTGCAGGTACCTATTTGAAAGTGCTGGTGACAGAGGAGACAAGCAGAGAAAAGCCTAGCAGAGGGTGACATTGTAAAGCCCTTGGAGAGTAGCCTGATGGAGCACGTTCTTTGTGTGAAGACAAACAAACAAACAAAAAACGATTACTTTCCCTCAAAAAGGGAAAACAAATAAGAAATGTACTTGTTCCTCTCTATACTTACCTTATCACTCAACAAGAAAAAAATTAACTGGGACCTTAATTTCTTCTTACTACTTTCATAACCAGGTTTTGTTTCCACTTAGAAGGGAGAATCAAGATAGTTTCTGTTGGATACAGATTATTAATCTCCTCCCTTGCGCAGCCCAGGATATGCCGTAAAGAGCAAGTGGGCATTGTAAAGGCAGACATAGTTAAGGCTGATGTTTGAATTAGCAACAGCTGCATGTTTAACCTTTAAAAGTGAAAGGATCCTGCAGAGCTCTTTTTAACAGTGTGTGTGTTTAACAATGGGGATCTTCACTCAATCTCCTCCTTCTGAGTCCTTGGGGCGCTTCTTTGCTTATGGGACCATATGACTTGCTTTTCCTAAAGGAATATGAGTGGAGATGATATGTGTCACATTTAAGGGAAAACCTTAAGAGCCACTGTAGAATTCTGCATATTCCATTCTGCCTGCCATGGTGACCAGCAAAGTTCTCACTTGCTGGTCACTTTACATCTGCATGGACATGACATGCTAACATGGAACAGCTCCCCTGCTGACCTGTGATGTGCATGTAGCACAAGTAAGAAAGAAACCTTGTTTATAAGCCACTGAGTTTAGGGGATGTTTGTTACCACAACATAACCCCTGGCTGATAAAAAGCAGAAACTAAAAAATACCCCTCCTATGGATGACAAGTGATGGAGCTTGGGGGCAGTTAATACTGTATTTGTAAAAATGAAGTCATTAAACAAAAACCCATTATTGTTAATAAGTGCCAAAGAGATCCAGTGTATAATGCACAGATCTTTTTGTTCCTTCTAAAAGCTTTTACCCAAATACTCATAACCAGTGCTCAAATTACTGTCAATTTAGTTATCTTTTCATAGTAGTTAGTAACAATATTTTAAGTAAATGCCAGTTCCTAAACTCTCATCCTAACATAATTTGTAGGGTGTAAGATATACCAAGGTTTTAAAAGAAACTGACAAACATAATATATCCTTGAGTCTGGAAGTTTTCTGTATTTTGAGTTATAGAAACTTATAATCTAGTTTTGGAAAAAATATTATGCTATGAAGTTCTGTTTGTAGTTCTGAGGTCCTGTAATTTGGAGCAGAAATGGTGACTTTTTGATCTGTAACCTGTGAATGGTATTGCCACAAAGAATGTAAATGCCATCCTCCCAGTTTTTCCCCCAAATATTTAGCATTTTTTAACCATTTAAAAGAAGTATCAAAGTATGTGTGTAAATTTTCAAATAACTTTTAAAAAAATTATTTCATTTATTTGAAAGCCAACTCCAAAAACAAATAATAACAGCTAACATTCATTGCATGCTTTCACCAGGTATTCTAAGTGATTCCACAAATTATCTTATTAAATCTTCGTAACAATCCTCTGATACATGCGAAACTTGAAGCATAGAAAAACTGAGAGGTTTACTGAAGCCCACATAGTTCTGAGTGAAGGAGTTGGTTTGAACCCTTGTTATCTGGCCCCCTAAGCCTCCACTTATACCCACGGTGCCATCCTGCCTCCTCACAGGGTGGGGTGTGGGGGATTCCCAAAGTCCTGTCTATTGTTGAGTTTGCCCAACTGTGTAAGTATCAGTGCAGATGAAATATTGATTACACCTCTTTCCTCATTTTCCAATTGCAACCAGTATGTGATCCCCACCCTCCACCTCCCAGAAATACTAGTTTTATTTGTTTGGTTTTTGTTTATTTTAAGTAAAGCTCTTAAAGGACTAACTCGCAGCAGCATCCTAAGTGAATACACTTCCATTGTCATTAGAAAAAGCCTTGACCTGGTGACCTGCTGTGCGTCTGGCCTGCCCTTCTCATCCCAGCAGGTAGACTCATGACTTCACTTCCTTAGATCCTGGACTAGGACATTTACAGGTGGCCTGTCTGGATATCTTCAGGTGACAGAATAAGGATATAAATCTTGTGCTCAGGCCCTAGCAGAAATGACAAGAAGGAAATATCAGATCCTTAATTATTTCCTTGGGGATCTCATTGTTGCCCCCTGATGATGCAGATCTGAGAGCCTAAATTGCTCATAGTGTTCTCCAGTTAAAACCTTAAAAGCAGGAGCATGGCTTCCTTCTTTTGTGTGATAAGCAGAGCAGACTTGGCAGTCCAGATGGAAGTTTATCATCTTGGTTGGCTTTTTGAAAAAGGTGTGCCAAGGAGCGTGTCTCCATTTAATGATCTGGAAGCCGGGGTTGGGGTGGGGGGTCGGGGGTCACAGGCTGGTGTGCAGAATTACAAAGTCAGAACCGTCTGAGCTTCAGTGAGAAGGTGACAGCATTCCACATGGCTTCTGGCAAGTGTGGCGTGTCCGCGTGGCCAGCTATACTTTTACAATCTCTTAAGTGCAGAAATTGCAGAATCTGCTGAAGTTGAATGTTCTGGGGAAAAAGGAATGAGGGTGATTAATTGCCTGAACTGTGCTCTTGTTTTTGCTTTCAGGCAAATTCCTCCTCCATACAGGGTGCAGTCATTCCTAGCTTGTCAGCATGGTATTGTCACAACATGTTGGGAGGCTCATCAGCTTAGCCACTGACAGCTAGGCAAGTGATGGAGTGAAAACCCCAGCCTTTCTGTGGATCTCACCTGCGGCTCTCGCCAGATGTGAGGGTACCGAGGTGCAGTACAGGACAGGGCAATTCATATAGCAGTGCTAATAGCAAACCCTGTGTGCTGGGCTCAGTTCTAGACGCTTTACATGCCTTAACTCATTTCTTACTAATAACAACCTATGGGGAAGATTCTTTTAATATCTCTACTTTACAGATAAAGGAATTTTAAGCACTTAGGTAACTTGCCTGGAGTTATGCAACCAATAGAAGTCGGACCTGGATTCAAACCCACGCAGTCTGGCTCTAGTAGATGAAATGACCCAATCACATTTCACAGTAGCGTTTGCTAGAGGATGGTAAGGTACAGGATCAGTAGTGATGCAGAGGAAGGAAGGAAGTGTTTTAGCAAAGCATATTACTTTTTATCATCAGAAGGTTATAGATGATTACCTGACAAGCAGGTCAGAATTCTGAGCTGCAATTGGATGAGACAGTTTCATGTGGAAGGATCCTTTATCCCCTCTACATGCAGAGTTAGTGGAGTTTGTGGGTATAATAACAGATAGTGCTTATACATAAATAGCTCATTAGAAAATCTCTACAGAGTATATGTGTGTGGATCATGTAGCAATGACAAGACAGGGGTGATGGTCTTCATGTTTGCCTGAGGATCCAGCAGACCTTTGGGGAGAAGGAGTAAAGTCCACTGTAACAGACCCTAAACTCCCACAGAGCTCGGAGACTGCCTGCCTCCATGGCCACAGCATCCAAAGGGAGGAAAGAAAGAGTTGCAGTTCCGCGGCCTTACCCAAAACTCTCTTAGACTTTGAACAGGGAGGAATGCTTTAAGGATGACACAGTGTGGTATGACTAGAACATTCTCCCACCCAAACCATGGGGGAATGAGAGCATGGTGTCCACCTCACTGTGAGAGCCAAAGAAGAGGGCTGAGGGTCACTGAAAGAGCAAGGGTCACTGCTTGGGAGGGAGCCCTCCCTCACATCAGGAAAAACATATCTGAGTGCTGACAAAGGGGGTGGTGTATGGGGAGGTGTGGCCAGAGTCTGTCTTAGGGGCCCATGACCATGGCAGGAGCAGCTAGGCTGACCCGGGTCAGAGTCAACTGGGGCAGAGGCTGCACGTTAGAGGTGACTCTGGAGCAGGGCAAGGCGATAAGAAAAGCTCGGGCCCTAATACCTGCCCTGGGTTTCCCTGCCAGGAAAACTAGGAGGAGTCCTGGGGGTCCCCGAGCCTCTCCGGAGAGGAGGCCATGTTTCACCCACATCCTTCAGTTTTCCTTCTTCAGACCACTGCAGCCTGGGAAGCAACAATGATAATCATATTGTCACTTCTACTAAGTGAGAAGTCAGCTGGTTGGTTTAGTAACCATTCAGAGCCTTCTGAGTTACTCATTTATGTGTTTAAAGTGATCATTTGGTATCGTTGGCAACCAGTTTGTCTTGGTTTTCAGCTCTAGACACCTGGATGTTTGGGAATGCTTTCTAGAATTTCCCTGGTGCAATATGTCCACTGCATTGTTACAGGAAGTAGATTTTTTTTTCTAAAAATGTTTTTTTATGACTTCTGGCAGTAGAAACAGATACATGTATTTAATCATTTGGTGAAGTGCCATCAAGAATAAATGTTTATTTAAAAAAATTAACTAAATATACACTTGTCTTCATTATTTTGAAACTTGAAGTTTGTTGGTGGTAGGAGACCTGTAGTGATTTCAGATGCTTTTTTCTAGTGAGGAACATTATTTTTGCTTCTCTCAAATATCACTGAGTTCCAATCCTCTTTATAGTTTTTTATAAAAGATAAGAGGTTTTTCCAGAACTATTTATTCTCCCCCAAAATTGAAGCCAAAAAAGGAGTTAGTTGAGTTCATATTTGGTTTGAGACTGTTATGATGTTTCCTTTAAGTAGTTTTGGAAAATACAGACATTTAGTTCCCATTTGATCCCAATCACTCACTCTGTTTTTGTTTTTAAACTTCTGGTTCAGCAACGTTAAAGGGAATTAATATTTGGATTTAAATCACTTCAGATTTAGGGCTGATAGCTTTAAGGTTCAAGGGCATGCCTCTTACTGAAATCACTTAATGTTCTGTGCATTTTTGGGAAAGCAATCAAAATGAGATGTTGACTTCTACTGCCAGACTGAAACCTCAGTGGTTGTTTCTATTATAAAATTAATCATTTAATAGAAATTTTAAATGATAGAATAGTGGCTTAGAGCTTGAGGCGTGGTGGCTCACTGTCATTTTTTAATAAATCATTTAGAACTCTGCAGTCTATCTTTTCCTTTTCGTTTCTGATGATGCGTGGTATGTGTCCAAAAAAAAAATTTGAAATTCAAGAAACAAATTGAAGCAACCAGATGCCATTTTTTGCCCATTAATCTAGCAAAATTGCTTAAGTTTGATCATAGCTGGTGCTGTTGAGGTTTGAAGAAACCAACACTCTTGTGCTTTGTTGGCATGATTATAAATTGCTACCACTCTTTGGTAGACAATTCAGCAATATGTTTCAAATTTTTGAATGCATATACCTTTGTTCTAGGTAGTCCACTGCTAGGACTTTACTGTATGTGGCATGTTAGTCATCTGTTACTGTGTAACGAATTACCTTACCGCAAAACTGAGCAGCTTAAAACAACAAACATCTATTATCTCACACAGTTTCTGAGTTCAGGACTTGGGGGCAGTTTAGTTATGTGGTTCGGGTTCAGGGTCTCTCATGAGGTTTCGATCCAACTGTCGGCCGGGGCTGCGGTCACCCCAAGGCTCACCTGGGGCTGGAGAGTTCTTCTCCGAGTTGACTCTGCTGGTTGTTGGAGGCCTCGGTTCCTCGCCACATGGGCCTCCTACAGGCTGAGCGTCTTCATACCATGGCTGCTGGCTTCCCCCAGAACCTACGAACCAAGAGAGACAGAGCGAGCATGTAAGAGAAGCCCAAGAGGGAAGCCACAGTCCTTTATAACCCAATCTTGGAAGCGACATACCATCATTTCTGCTGTAGACTCTGGGTCACGTAGACCAACACTGGTACAGCATGGGAGGGGACAATGCAAGCTGTGAAAACCAGGAGGTGGAGATTCCTGGGGGCCCCCTTGGAGGCTGCCAACCACATGTGGCTACTTTAAGACAGACAAAACCTGAACTATATCACCATCCTGAATGGCTATCTCTATGTTACATAAATTACGACATACATCATACTGTGGGATGTGTTGTAGCTGTTAAAAAAAGGAAAAAGACCTCTATGTGTAGATATAAAAAATTTTTAAATACACTATTAGGTAAGGAATTCTAGTAGAGGAAGCTATATAGGATGATATATTTTATATAAATGTTTTAAAAGTATGTATGTGATCTGGTAGAGCATACTTTTTTTTTCTAAAATGAAAAACGGTTACCGGTGATGGACCTTTCATCTTTTTCTTTCTCTCCATTTCCCTAATGAGTAATTTTTTAAAAATTGGAATTGGGGCACAGATGTCTGCACTAACACTCCTGTTGTCGTGCCCGTTCACCATCAGTGCCTCAGCTCTGCCCCACAGTGATCTTTCTTTTGCAAGTCCCTGAAGACTGCAGGAGTTGCTGGGCTGTGACTGTTCCTACATTGGCCTCAGCAGTTCACTTGCAGCCCATTTTCCTGTGGTGCATGGACTGTGTGACACGTAGATGCTTTCTGCCTCAGTGCCTTTAGCCGATTGGGCAAGAATTTTTGTTTGAACAAGTTTTGCAAGTTCTAAGATGCCTGGTCTACCTGGAATCCCATGAATCATTAGATTTTTGTCTCATTGAGATTTCCTCCCAGCTGGCTGTCCTGTCTTAAAACTCCCTTTCTTCTGAGGCAGGCTCTCGAGGCATGACTGGCCTGACTCTGCTTTCCTCTAGAAACAGCATGTTTCTTTCCAGCCCAGGGGTGAAATCGTCAATGAAAATTCTGCTCTCGGTTGTGAAGTTATGAAGTCAGTCTTTTGGTCTGCCAGCTTCTGCTTCTTACTATCTTTCAAATCCTCATTTATTCACTAGGAGTAAGTACATTTGCTAGATACCTCCGTCATGCCTGGAGTCTGGTTATTTCTTCCATTACAGCATCTCCAGGGCCCTCCTTTTTCTTAATTCATTCCACAAGTATGCAGTTAGCCTCGACTGTATGCCAGACACAGTGTTAGGAACTCAAGAGAGAATCGTAAGCAAAAAGCCATGGCCCCTCCCCTGACGGACCTTACTGTCTAGTGGGAGTGACCAGTACTACCCAATTAAGCATAGAATCAATGACTACAGACTGATAAGTGCTATGAATAAAAAGCTCAGTTGCGTATGTCAAGCAGGCAGACAATGATAGGATATGCAGTGTCTTTGTGCAAGTTAGGAAAAGCCATCACTCTCTCTGTGAACAGATTAAAAGGCAGCTTCTCCACATATATGCAAGCCTATAGGCACAGAGTTTGGCAACGGATAGAGCCTTTTTTTAGTTGACACAAAGGAACCCCTTTTTCCAGGCAGATATAGCCCAGTATGTGGGTATGCAACTTGGCCAGTAGAGCAGCCTTCCCCTCGCCCACCTTGAGAGCCCTTATTTCAAGTACAGTCTGCCCAACTGAAGGGGAGCTGGCTGATCTGGACAATCAGGTAAGGGCTAAAGGCTGAGTTAACCAGACAATGGAGCAGGGAGGGGTGATGAGGAAGACAGTCAGGAGCCTTCCAGGCAGAGAGAACCGCATGCTAAGGTCCCCAAAGTACAAGGGAGCCTAGGATATCCCAGGAGTGGAGACTGGAGAGGGAGAGTGAGCGTAAGGGTAGGTTGAGCTGAAGCCGAAGCAGCCAGGAAAGGCCACACCACACAGGGCAGGGTCTCCCTGGACCAGTCAGGAGGCCCAGGTTGAGGATGGCCTCAAATGCCGAGCTAAGGAATTTGAACTGGAGTACCATTCCTTTATCTATAGAGGGTCTGAATTATTATGCCTCCTTTTCATCTTTAAGTATAATCGTTCTTTGCTTGTATAAGTTTGTTTATGATCCTCCTTCCTTGCCAATTAAAGGTACATCAATACTTATTTTTTTCTCTCTTAAAGAATTACAAATGGCGTGCATGCTCAAGGCAAGTTCTTGGGCTTGCTGCTGGGTACATGGTTTCTGAGAACCACAAGGAGGAAATTAAAGGAAATCATGAGGAAAGTCTGTTTCCTTCCCCTTGGCCCACGCCCAAACACATACATACACATGCATACAACCACGGGAATGTTCTCTGCCATGTACGAAGTCGAGAAAATGAAGCCAAATGTGTTTGTCTATTTTACTCTGGCAACATTTCAGGTATTCACATTTTTAGCTAACATCTTAAGTTAATTTAACTTGACTACGTTAAGTGAACATATCCCATCAGTTATGAGAACAATCAAAATGAATGTGCTGTTCTCCAAGAGGACGGTGTGGGTGACATCAGACATTGTTGGACATTCACAACCATCTGAAATGTTGACCTAGGGCATCAGAATGTGCGGCTGCAAGGTCGCCACGTCAGGTGATTGGAAACAGATATTTGCCCCCGCTGCCTCACCAGCACCCACTCTGCTGGCTGCTGCCCCTCTAACCGCTGCTGGGGGTTGCCACAGCGCTGTGAAGGCTGTTACAATCTGCTGGCCTCGCCTCCTCCCTCCTCCCTCCTCCCCCTCCTCCAGGTACCCTAGCAGGGTGTGTTTCCCACGCTGACACCTCCTGGTGGTACCTCAGCTGCACATTCTGAAGGAGAGAGTTAGCAGGTACCATCACTGGTCAGGCAGGATAATAAAGGTGCCATTTGGAAGTGTAATAATTCACATCTCCCACCTCCGACTCTCCAACATACACACACACAAAGTTGGGAAGGGGAGGCTGGTTAAATTGGCCCTGAAAGAAGTGAACCATCAGCCTATAGTGCCTGGCCCTGCTCAGTGTTTTAGTGGCAACCTTCATTCGTTCATTTGTTTGACTCACCCTCCTCGCAGTTTCATTGTAGGCGTCTACGTGGTATATACATGGAATCTGCCAGTTGAGTACTTAACCAGTTCCTGAGGGTCTGTAGACAGAATTCAGGGTGTCTGTGAACTTGATTGAGGGAAACAAATTAACATTTTTATTTTCACTAACCTCTAACGAAAGTTCAGACTTCTGATTTGGACAAATATGTAGGGTGGGTACCTTCCTTTGGAGAAGGAAATAAGGCGTCTAGGAAAACTACACAGTAATTATGAATGTAGGCAACAAACCAGTAGCAGTACTGTGACTTTTCAACAATAGAAATCAGGTGTTTTCATAATACGTTAAAGTTATTGTAGATATTGTTACTTGTTAAAGTTGTTGAAATACTAATGCTCATCACTGCTTCAAAATTACCATGGTTATCAGATCCTATAGTATATCTTCCTATTTAATACATTAATAAAAAATATGTATTACTATATCCCACATTTTGTCCTAAAAATATTTTGATAACTCTATTTCTTTATAATTTTTGTTCTTAATAACCCCATATGTTTATTTTAGGAATGTTAGAACACAATTCTGAGAAAAGGTACATTGGTTTTACCAGACTGCCAGAGGGGCCCATGGCACAAAATGGTTCTGAACACCTTGTGGTGGAAAGCACTTGAGCTCCAGGCTCAAATCCTCCTCAGTTCCCTAGCTGCATAACCTTAGAATAGTAACTTCTGAGCCTCAGTTTCATCATCTGCAAAATGGTTCAATAATAGTGATGATGTAGGTGAAATAGATGAAAATCTCAATTGAGAAAAGGACTTTTTTCTTTTCCCTCATTATACTAAAAAAATGTGAGGCCTTATTTAGAGTACTTTGCTTTTAAATTGATAAAGTAGAATCACTAAGAAGTCACTTAAAATACTCAAATTTGTTTTCTTTGCTGTTTGTCTTCTCTGTTAGCAGCAGTGTTTTAAAATATAACAAATCTATATTTAAATATATGTATTAAATATATAAAGTTGGGAAAGTATCATACATACTAACATTTTTAGTTGTTGCGTTTTAAAATCTTTTAGTCTCTCATTTTCTGTTAAGGAAATAACATTGCATTCCTCACCCATTCTCTGAATGTAAGATAATATCTTTGTCGGCCTTTTTCTTTTTGTTTGATCGCTTTTGTGATGCATAAAAATTCAGGTGTGGAGCAGCAGGGAAGATACTGCCAACCAGGCATTTCTGGGACATTCCTGGCAGGTGTTTTTTCCCTAGCCCATCACTTTTCTTTCTAATGAATATCAGTAAAGTCCCAAAATTATTCTATTTATTTTTATGTATTCATATAGTGCTAATTTTAGATAAGTATATATGTCACCAAAGAAACCTAATTATATATAGAAAGTGACTTTAGAATGATACTTAAAAACCAAAATATAGTAGCTGATTGGAGATGTTAATGGTTATTTTTCCTTAAGGTACCTATTTCCTTAAGGTAATTATTGTATGTTGTTGTGTAAAAACAAATAGTATAAATAGATGTTTAAAGGAAAGCATATCGTGCTAGGTCAGATTGTAAGGCCTGTTAACGTCTATTTTTAAAAACCTTTTGAAAGGAAACTACATTAATTTGTTTTAATTTTGTGAACAACCCGATTTTCTTCACCCAACTTTTTAAAAGAGGCAAATTATAATGCTGCCCACAGCATGTTTGCTAAATTTCTCTGAGCTACCTTCTGAATTTAAATGGCAGGATCAATGAACAGAAATTGTAGCAGTAAACCTAGCCATCCAAAAGTCAAGTGTCTTCTAGTTTTGTGAAGATGGACTTACTGGACTTGGTTAAACCATAACTGGCTGTTGAGAGCTTGAGATACTCTAGTTAGTAACATGATGAAAGATGTGGACATCTATTTTTTAATGGGTATATTTTTCAGCTCTATTGAGGTATATTTGATAAAATGTATCTATACTCAGGTATACAATGTGATCCAATATATGTACACATTGTGAAACACCACAATCAAGTTAATTAACACATCCATCACCTCACAGTTACCTTATTTTTGCAATGAGAACACTTAAGAACTACTTTCTTAGCAAATTTCAAGTATGCACTATGGTGTTATTCACTGTAGTCACCATTCTGAACAGTAGATCCCTAGAACTTATTCATCTTATAACTGAGAATTTGTCTTGACCAACATCTCCCCATTCTCCGCACCCTCCCCATTCTCCAGCTCCCCCCCAAAAAACATATCTTTGGGTAACAAAATAGTTTTGGACAGGGTTACTCTGAAACATTTTAAAAGAGCGACGAAAAGGAACTTGGTATCTCAAGTATCAATATACCAATGATTAAAACAATGTATTACAGGCATAAGAATCAGTGCAACAGAATAAACAGCCCTGAAATACATACAAAGACACACACGCATGCACACACACATTTATGATCACTTGGAACACAGCAAACCAGTAGGGGAAGAAATGGGTTATTCAGCAAACCACGCACCAAAATACACTCCAGAGAAATAGAGAATTACATGTTTTGTTTTGTTTTTAATGTTTTTTAAAAATCTAGGAGAAAAAAAATAGGTGACTATTTAACCAGTACTGGGATGTGGAAAGATTTTGAAACATAAAAGCAGTGAAAGAAACCACAAGGGAAAGAATTAGTTTATTTTACCATGTTTCATTAAAGATAGTTGTGGATGTGAGGCATTAAACCAACTCAGAATACCACAAGTAAATGGAGGGTTTACGGGAAAGGGATCTTGGATTAATCCACGGGCAAGGACTGTGATTGGGCTGGGCCTTCCTGAGGCTAAGATAGAGAAACTTCTCTAAATTCTAGAAGGACCAGGGATCTGAGCACTCGACCCAAGCTCAGTTACGCAACCAATGTCTGCTTCTTTCTGGCTAGCTGTTCCACCCTGGACCAGCTGGACTTGGTTGACAGGAGAGAGGACCCACTGCCTTGTCTGGACAGGAGCAAGTTTTTTGAGAATGTGAGTTCGACAGAAAAGGACTCAGGGCAGGGCAAGGATGATTCTTGACTAACATATGCAAATCTGAAACTCCTTAGAACAAAAAGTGCAATAAATGTTTAAAAGATAAATACTACCCAGTTAAAAAAAACTGCAACAAATATCCCCCCCTCCAGGGCCTTCCCTGGTGGCACAGTGGTTAAGAATCCACCTGCCAGTGCAGGGGACACAGGTTCAATCCCTCGTCCAGGAAGATCCCACATGCCGAGGAGCAACTAAGCCCATGAGCCACAACTACTAAGCCCATGAGCCACAACTACTGAGCCCAAGTGCCACAACTACTGAACCCCACACACCTAGAGTCCATGCTCCACAACAAGAGAAGCCACCGCAATGAGAAGCCTGCACACCACAACAAAGAGTAGCCCCTGCTCGCTGCAACTAGACAAAGCCCATGTGCAGCAATGAAGACCCAATGCAGCCAATAATAAATTAATTAATTAATTAATTAATTAATTTTAAAAAAAGAAACACTCAAGTTTATTTTAAAAAAAATATTACCCCCCCAAAAAAGATTTACTGTCTTTGACATTGAAAGGGGTTTGTCAGATAACAAGGCTATCCCAAACAATCCAGTTTTTCAAATGCACAGAAGACATCAATAGACAGTTTGCAAAAAAAAGAAGAAGAAAATAGCATACATGGAAAAGGAATATTAACCTTGTTAGTGGAAAGAAAAAGGAGCAGATTTAAGAAAACAGTAAGATGCATTTTTGGTCTAGGAAATTGACATTTTTAATGCCTTTTTTTGTGTTTTTAAAATCATGCTGTCAATTCTGGCAAGGGTAGAGTAGGTTAGACACTCACATCCTTCTGCTGAGGTGTAAATTGTTACAGCCTTTCTGGATGAAAATATTCTAAGTCATGAAGATAGGTGTTCATGTTCAAATTGATCAAATAATTCTTCTAAGAAAAAGGCAGTCAAAGATATGTATAAAGATAGCTATTGTAGCATTATGTGTAATGGTAGAAATCTGGAAATAACCTAAATCCCCAATATTACCTCATGGTTAATTAATAGTTTATCCAAATAATGAAATAAATGAAATAGTGCAAGCCATTAAAAATCATTTGTTGAAAGAATGTTATTTACACGATTCCAATTTTGTAGATATGTTGCAGAGAAAGAGAAAAAAAGAAACAGAGATGTAAAACTAGCAAAGAAAATATTCCACATTGTTAATGGCACTCAGTGGGACGAGATATTTATTTCCTACAATGAAAATGTTACTTTATCAGAAAAACACAGCCAGAGACTGCTTCTTTCGTTATGGAAGAATCCTCACCAGAGCCCACCATTTCGTGAAACTGTGAGTCTTCTCTGCCGATGGGGAATGAGCACACACACACTCACGTGCAAAGACACCTGTTACCTTCCAGTCCCAAAGTTTTGGACCAGAGATACCTTGTGTTCCTGAATGCTTCTTGGGTTTTTTGGTGAAAGCTCCCCTTCTATCTTTACCCCTAGGGCAGGGATTGGGACTAAAGGGAGAGATTATTGTGAGGTGGGGTGGGAGGTTTGACTAAATCAGAAGTTCTGAGTGAGGAAAAATTCATCACAGCTCCACTTCAGCACTGAGGCATTAGCTAACAAGCCTCCAGCAGGAAAGATAACTTCCCTGCAGGCTACTTGGTACCTCCTGCAGACTGTCACTATGTGGAACAGCCCGCTGGCCCTGCAGGCCATCTGGATACAATGGACCCCTGAGATGAACTCACTTTAGTCCCGGCTCAGATAGCTGCTAAAGGGAGATAAAGCTTAGCTGCTTCCTTTCTACTTTGTTTTGGACTATATTCTAGAAAGATATGTAAGAAATGGTATCCTAATTGGTAATTGCTCACTGCACTCCCTCACTCCCCACCACACACACACAGAGACACACACACACACACACACACACACGCACACGCAGAGCGAGGCAGGCATTCACAGTGTTCACCACAGTGTATATTCTCACAGAGTTTTATTTGGCTTCTTGGACAAATACACAGAGGCAGGTGAGAGCTGGGTAAGCTGTGGGGTAGGTCAGCCATGGTGGTAGGATTTGAGTTTCCAGACCTGAGAAAAGGAACGTTCAGTGCCTGTTGGCATGCGTGGCCTTTTCCTTGCACACTTCATGCAACTTAACAAAGCGTATCCAGAAACCTGTTCCAGCTTCCAGTGCAGTCACAGAGCCTGGGCTGGGAAAGGAGGCTTTGTTCTAAGAAGGCTGGTGCCTCTCGTGGATCTGGGCAGAGAAGAAGGTCAAGGGGCTTCTCCCAGAGGTTAGGACAACCGAAAGAAAGGGAATCGGGGCGGGCTGCCCCCTACGTATTTAAAAAAAAACAAGAAGGAAGGAACCTTTTGCCATCACTACCACTGTGACCACTGCTCACTCTTTTTTCAGGTTTGCATACCCATACAATGCTTTTTTTTTTAATTAAATAAAAATAAATTTGTAAAAAAGAAAGAAAATAACAATGGAGAATGTAGCCAATTTTTTTAACTATGAATGGAGTACAGCCTTTAAAATTGAGAATCACTATATTGTACACCTGTGACTTAAACACAGTATCGTATGTCAATTATACTTCAATTTTTAAAAGCTTTGATATAGAATAGATTGTACACATTTATGATCATACAATGCTTTTAACCGCAAAAGGCTATTATGTTTTATTTTGAAACGATTTAGTATGTTGAAGACAATGAAGGAAGGGAAAACAGAACCAGCCTAAGAAATCCTGGGAAAGTGATCTGCATAGTGACCTATGGAGGGAAACCATACTCCACACTTTGTAAAAACATGGACCTTACTGTTAAGGAGGATGGCTCTAACATTAGAAGGGAAAAAGTGAATGGAAGACTGTCCTAGCTTAGAAAATCCATTTCTATTTTTTGTCCAACTGAGTCACTGTGATAAAAGTGGCCTGAGCATCACAAGACTTGCTAACCTTTATGTCATTTCCCCTCCCACTCTGTTCCCGGAAATGTTAGCGTTTTTTTTCTATCCGCTTTTCTCTTGCTTTGGGCAGTAGTTTCTCCTCATAGGCAAACATTACATCAATTTATGAATCATCGCTGATTGTTTTTGCATGCACATGAGCTGCCCATCTTTGCACTATCCAATTGGAATTCTTCACCATAAGCCTTGGCCTCCTGACACCCGAGAATGTGAGGGGGTCATGAATTGGTCCATCAATGTTCTTATAGTACTGAGTTAGCCTGCGAAGCCTCATTTACAACATCATTCCCGTGTGGTTTTAATTTCCACTTAGGAAGTATTTAGATTAATTCTGATGCTCATTGATTCTATGTTAGTTTGGATTGTTTTTACGTCATTTTGTTCACACTTTAAAACTTGGCAGTTCTACTGCAGACTGTAGCTGAGGGACCCTTACGTTTTCAATAACCCTGCTGTGATTTGGGCACAGCTGTCCACTCGTGAATTGGGGAATTCCGGTGGAACTTCACCAACATGCAGTTGTCCTAAAAGGACATCGGAATGAGCCCCTGTTTGTTAAATGAATTCAGGCGTAGGTCTGTATGCAAAATCTAACACGTGTCCTGCTTTACCCACTTGGTTTTCAGAATGCTAAGAGCTAAGGGCCACTGGCTGCCGTGCGCAGGTCCAGCTCTCTCAGGGCTGGGCCGTTCCAGCCCATTTCCTGTCTCCTCTTCCTTCCCTTCTCACTAGTTCATTAGCAGCCATTAAAGTGGAAGCTTAGCTTGCTGTTTTCACCTTAGCTTTCTGCTTTCCTCTTTAACTACCACTTCACATCTTCCCCGACACTCACCAATAAGAAACTTTCAGCACATGTGTCGCAGAACATACCATCTTTAATGTTCATCAATAAATGATTTCTGTGGCCCTGATTTGTGTGAACGATGACTACTAATTACACTCAGGCTCTCCAAGCATTTCATCTTGGCAAGGTGACAAATTGTGCTTTTTTTTGTTTTATTTCCAAGGGTAGTCACTAGAATTTTTTTTTAACATCCACTGTCTATGCCAGGAATTCCAGAGTCAAAATATGCATAAACCATTAAGTTGTAAACAAAAGCATCTAGCTGGAAGACGGTCTGAGGTCAAGTGCCACCATCTACTCCAGGACAGGGACCTCTCTCCAGTACCCGCAACACAGAGTCCTTTGGCGGCCAACTGCCACCCCTGGTAAGGGGAGAAACCTCCCAATCACCAGGCTGCCCACTGTGGTTGTTGGGTTGTCAGATGCTTTGTGTGAGCAGAGGCCAGGGTCTTAAGCTCTCTGTTTCTTCATATGAAATGGTGACTGTAATAATAACTATTTCTTCATAGAATTGTTGTGAATGTTAAATCCGTTAATACACGTAAAACCTGTGGACAATGCCTGAAAAGAGCTAAGTGCACAATCACTGCTTGTGGGTAATGCTGCCTCTGTAGGTGGAACCCTGGAGTAGCAGAGAGAAGAGGGATAAGAGTCAGGCTGACTGGTTAGAGTTCAGACTCTGCCAGTTCCTAGCTCTGTGAACATGCTTTGTATTTTCTGAGCTTGGATTTCCTTCTGTGTAACGTGGATAAGGAGTCCCCGGTATGTACTTGATGAAGCAGGCAGTCAGTGAAACGCCAAGTGCTTTAAAGGGTTAGCGAGAATTCATGTAAGTTGCCTGCTACAGGGCAGACATGCATTAAACAATCATGGTTAGTCACATTTCCTGCTTAGTTGAAGAGGCCGAAAAAGAAGGTTCTGTTTGCTTTGCCTTAGGAGACAATATAGCACTGTGCTTGTCACATGAGTGCCTAATAGATATTGGATTATTTTACTCAAAAGAGAGTAAAGATGAAATTGAAGAGTAATTCAGGCTTGGAGCTTCTAGGAACCAAAGGACGTGAAAGATTTTTGCAAACCTAGACATGAAAAACCTTTTAATTAACCTACTAGAATGTATAAGATTCTCTGATGTGTATAAACTCAGTTTCTCGTAATGTTTCTTTTCAGTGATAGCAAAACTAGGCTGGTTCACGTGATCCAGAAGAAATGGCAGATTAAGATACTTTTAGGGAAATTCAGGCATGTTCAAGTATTATAATAACCCCCTTCCTGGAGAATCTAACTGAAAGAGTCTTTGTTAGATGTTTTTTCTGCAGGTAAAGGAGATCCTAGCTGGTGAAACCAGCCTATTCCCCACCATCAACTCCAGACACCCCAGCCCAGCAAGTCATGACCCCCAGAGTCCTCAAATATATAATGCTAGGATCCCTGGCTCCCCACCTCTAAAAGGAACCAGTCCCTGGCAAAGGGGCCCCCATGACATTAATTCTTCTCTTTACCTTGAATGACCTTTGATTGTATGTTAAAGAGATGGAGACTGATGGCAGCTTTTAAATTGCCTGTTTTAATGAATAGATGAGAATTATTTTTAATTAGCGCTTTAGTTGTCTATATGTAAACGATACCCTCTGATGTGCTTAAGGGCCTTTTGAAAACCGTTTATTTTCTTAATTTTGTTAAGCGTTGCTTGTTTACAGTGCTATTTGTGTTCTCTATGAGAAATCTTTTAAGTAGAGATCATTTCCACCCTTTGTGGACTAATCCAATTTTAGTGGAGATCATCTTGACAGGAACATTTACCGTATTTAGAATAAATTGCAGGGCAGTGGCTTGCCTAGTCCAAGGGGAGTGTACCGGTGCAGAACAAGAAGGCATTTTCATGTAATTCAGAGCTGCTCCCTCTCCCAACCCTCTGCCCCCCTCAAAGACACGTGAGTGTGCCCCCCAATTTCCATGGCTGCAGGGATGGGGAGTGCCGATCCCTGGTCAACCTTGCCAAACCACCTTGAGCAGGGCTATAGGCCTTAGCCTGATAAAATCACATAGCTGTCACCCAGGTGACAGCATACATTAGTGACAAGATGAAGCCACAATTTGATATTTTGGGATCAATAGGTGTGTTAGTTATAGGACGTTGCCTTCGCCCCAATATCATATTCAAAGTGTTCTCTCCTAAAGCCTTGAAATTGCTCCCTGAAAAGTAACTTTTGGTTCCAAAAGTCCAATGTTGCCTATTAATAGATACATTTTTAGGATGTTTTTAAATATGACACTTTGGGTATTTTCCCTCCGTTTCTTTTTTTAAAAAATCATCTTAGAATCAGTTTTCACCCACTAAAAGGCTTTTAGAGTTTTCATTTTTTAGTCTGTATCCCAGAATAGTAGCTTCACAGTTGCCAACTGAAGAAGGACCTGTGTTATGTATGCTGCTGGAAGCTATTTCCAAGCACAAACTAAATAGTTAAAAAAAAAAAAAAAAAACTAGTACATGAAGTATCTCACGTGGTTTTGTGTCTAGCAGGAAAAACCACTTGGCTTCAGGGCTCTAAAAGCTCTCAGGTCTTCTGATCGTGAGTAATAATTGTCTTGGACTTGAGAACTGAAAGGAAAAAAATTATATTTGACTCAGTAATTTCCAAGAAGGTAAATAAATGGTCCTTTTAATAAAATGGTGGTAGGCTGTTCACCACAACCTTTCAACTGCAGTAATAAAGTAATAGCTCTCCTTGAACTATAGGGATGCTCCCATCAACTTGGATAAACTCCATAGGAACTCCATAGCCCACATTTCTATCTTACAGTTTGTCCATCAACAAGTGTTCATTGGGCTCCTTTTGCCTAGCACTGCTCTAGCAGCTGCATAAAATATCAGAGCAGGTCATATACTCCGTAAGGGAGAGCGATGTGCTGATGATCATTATTCGTTCAAAAAATTTTAAACATCCACTACTAAAATTATTTTGTGTAGAACTAGGCATAGTTCTAGAATAAATAATGCTTTAGACCACTATTGAAAGTTCAGGGAAGGGTATCTATTTATACAAGTGTTTAGTTCCTAATTGCGTGGACTTTGGGGGTGGTTCTGCATGCTATTTGGCCTTTTATGTGTTAAACTACATCACATTTTCTATTTTAGACTGAGCTCATGTGGCCAAAATTGTATCCGTTCAGCATAAGCACTGCTGTGCTTGCTGACCTTCCTAACCCTGTGTATTTCCTGCATCATGATTTATTTAACAAGTATTTAGCTAATTTAGCTTAATTGTGGAGCAAGGGAGTTACAACTAAGATTTCCTGATTGCTAATGTTTTGGTTCCACTAATTTGATTTTGTGCTTCCTTTAGCTCATAGTTTCCATTAACTACCCCAAGACACAAGTCTTTACACCATCAATAAGTCTCTAGAGACATTTGCACCTTCTTTGGGTTTAACACCTACATCTTATTATCTGTTAATTGAGTTCTCGGACAGGCAAGTGGGAAAGAAAATAATGGGTGATTAATGCTTCTGCCATGAATAAAAGCTAACTGTACATATAATGAATATAACTTATTTTTAAATTTCTTCTGCAGTGAAATATTGTGTTGGTTAACAATTACTAGACTGAAGTTAAACAGACTTTAATTAAAAATTACACGCCCATAGCACTACCACATGCAAATCTAAGAACATCAAATGGATGCAAACCCTAAAATTGTTCAGTAGCACCCCCTAGCATACATAATTTTAGGCTGTCAGACTGGGAAGCAAATTCTAGTTCTCATTTCCTGTCTAAAAAGTATATGTTTTTTACATGTGTAGTTATATTGGCACATTCTTGACATTATTCCCAAATTGAATGTCTGAAGGTAACTATAAACAGAGAATAGTGTAATCTAGTCGAATAATTTCTCATGCAAATATTTTCAAAATGATTTTACTTTAACTGTGTCTTCTATTCATTGTCTCTGCTTTGGTTGATTGGTTTAAAGAGATTTTTGTTTTCTTTTGGAGTCAGTCATCTAGGAAAGAGGAAAAACATAGCTGGGGAAGGTTCCTAAAGTAGATCGTGGAAATCCATAAGGTAGACATAGTATGTTTAACTACCTTTGGTAGGTGCTAAGAACACAGCCTCTGGAGCCAGACTCTCTGAGTCTTATGATCATGAGCAGTCTCCTTAACTGCTCTGTGACTTAGTTTTCTCCTCTGTAAAATGGGTTAATAGTAGTAGTACCTGTCTCAGGAAGCTATCACATAATGAATGCTCAATGATGATCGACCATCACTGTTATCATTATTTCACCGTGAATGCTTGGATGTGCTCATGATCTATAGTTTGGGCTCTGACATCAGAAAGACCTGAGTTCAAACCCTCTAAGAGACTCGGGGAAGTTGCTGAAACTCATTTCATCCCACCTCTAGATGGGAATAATAATAACTACTACTGCATAGAGTTGTCGAATTAGACATTGTATGCAAGGTGCCTAGATTAGAGTAGGTAGGACAGGGGGATCATAGCTGTTACCCTTTACTTCCTCCTGAAAAGCCGATAAAAACAACATTTAAAAAACTCTACAGAATAATAATAATAACCCTCTATGACTAGGAACAGAAAAGAATATCAACATTTTGTAAGCTGGAAAACAGAGAGAGTGGAAACTGACTTAGCAAACCCAAGAAAGCCAGTTACACTGTGGAATGAGCAAAAGGCTCAGGAATTGCTAACACAGATGTCTCTGGAAATGGAGGGAAAAGTGGAGCTGAAAACAAGAGGATTCATTGAAAGTCATTGTGAAAACCAGATTCCCAGGTCCCCTTCTACACTCTTTCCAGCTGGGCACTATTGAGGGCTAGGATGTCAAAATGAAATCAGGGCTTTCAAGTGAAAATCTGCATTCTGAATGCCAAGGTCCTTGATTGTCTTCCCCTATCTGGCTCCCAGAATGCTGGCAAGGAGGTTTAGACTCTCCAAGACGAGATGAGATGCGCCTTCTCTGAGATCCCTACCAGTCCAAGTAAATAGATCCAAGTACACCGCCCTTGGAGGCTGTTGAATTAAAAAGCTCTGTCGCATCCCTGTAGCCCACACTTCACATGCCCAGCTTGTGTACACAGAGCTTCCCAGTCAGCTGCCTAATGTCCCATGCTTTACTAGGACAGAGAGCTAGGGATCCCAGACCACGGTCCCCCAAGGGTGCGTGGTAGTGGGGTGTACATGAGACAGATATTTGCTTGTGCCGTTCAGGCCTCTTAGGTATGTTTGTTTAGGTTTCAGGATCCATTCATTGATTCAATCCTAGCATGTTTCAAGCATACCCCTGGATTTGTCCTCAGGTGTACCTCGTACCTAGCTGGCACTCAGTAAATGTCAGCTGGCATCGTTACTCATTCAGTCATCACAGGACAGAGCAAGTCACCTTCCACTTGTTTCACCTACTTCCAGAATTAGAAGATGTGGTTTGACCATTCAGCTGCTTTTATAACTCTGCCACTGTAGACGTGCCACAGTAGAGAGGAAGAAGCCCTGGATTAAAGGACGGGTTTTTAATTCCGCCACTAACGGTATGACCTTCACCAAGTCCTCTGATCTCTCTAGATAGTGGTTACCACTGATGTAAAGAGGACAGAGTAGACCATCTTTAGAGGTGGCTTCCTTGCTCCCAAATACCCCACAGCATCAAGACAAAAAGTGTTTCAGAACAAGTCTTTGGGTTTGACCTGGTTACTTTTCAGAGGTGTACATACATACCTCTATAATAATAAAAAGTGTATTAGTAGCAATAAATCTTACATCATGAAGATAAAAAATAATAAAAAAAAAATAATTCAATATCTATCATGTTCCAGATGCTTGCATTATGATATTTAATCTCATTTCATGGGATACTAGTGCTTTATGAAAGACATTCTGTTATCCCCATTTTGCAGAGAAAGTAACTGAGGCTCTAAAAATTTTTACATGCAAAATTTACAGACAGCAAGTGACAGAGTCTGGGTTTTGAAGATCTGGCCACGTCTATAGCCCGCGTTCTCCAAACCTCACCATGCACCTGTTTCCTGAACTCTGTTTGGTGCTTCCCCGGTAATATCATTATACGCGTTCTAGTTCCCTCTCAGTCGCTGTCAGTTTTTAGTCTGGCTTTATTGCCTTTCACCGGAAAGTTGTATGTTTCCCCTGTAAAGTTGATTGGCATTGGAGTCCTAAACAAACCAAGACCTACAGGCCTTTCGCAAAGTTGGTTTGCTCTGAGTTCTCAGAGTCCAAGGGCATTTAAAGTGTCCTGCATGTGTGAAATAACACAATGTTAAAATTCCTGCACAGCTGAACTTGTGTTGTATGATGTGTAGTTTTTCACAGTGCGGCCGAACTTGCAGATCACTGTTTTTCAATGAAGTACGTGACATACCAATTGCCCTTTGAGACTGCAGACTATATAAACATACAAGAAAATATTTTAACAGGTCTTTGTACATAAATCTACTTTCTGTTTAGTGTTGATTTTGAAGTGTAAGGAAATAAAGAGAGAACATAAAATAGATTTGATGAAGCAAACAAGAAAATCTTTTAAAGAATTTTGGGGGAGGCTGGAGGTGAGAACTCCCCTCCAAACTTTGCTGTGCATCTTTTTCAATTTGGTAAAATATACTTAAAGTTTATTCTTTTAACCATTTTTAAGTGAACAGTTCAGTCGTATTAAATACATTCACACTGTTGTGCAACCATCCCCATCATCCATCTCCAGAACTTTCTTCATCTTGTAAAGCCGAAACTCTGGACCCGTTAAACACTTAACTCCCCGTTCTCTCCTCCCCCACGGTCCCCTCCCCCTAGCTCCTCGCAACAGCGGTCTTTCTGTCTCCATGAATTTGACTCCTCTAGTTTGCTGTGCGTTTTATAGAAGGTCTTACATGCCATGATCAGTTAATCAGGAGAGTAACAGCTAACAGGTATTACTGTTGCTACCCAAAAGGTTGACAGTGAAAATATTTCAAAGGTATTTAGGGTGCAATGACATATGTTAAGCCCTTTTTCCTTCCTTGAAATAAGTAAAAACCTATTTTTTAAACTCCTGAAGTTCTTATAACTCAGTCTCTTAAAAGTGATGTTGCCTGTGTGCTTAGATGTTACCCCTTGTTCTTTTCTCCCATGGGGCCCCATTCACAATTTTAGTGACAACTACAATAAAAGCACCATTCCTTCTTCCCTTTGGTCCCCCCAGCCCCGTGCCGCAGCTCCAAAGTTCATTCCCAAGATCCTCCTGCCCTTCAGGTCCCAGCCTCATATTCTGAGTGGGATTAATGTTGCCAAACAGTATAGCACGCAAATAAAGGAGGACAAATGTTCATTCATTCTTTCCTCAAGCAAACCTTCATTGAACACCTGCCAGTGTCACCTACTGCATGCAAGGATAGACAGGACACTAGCACTGTCTTTAAGGGGGCTTACATTCTATTAGGTTGGGGCATTTGGAACAACGTGTGGTAAGAAGAGAGAGATGTGTGAACAGATAAGCCGAGGCGCTGTGACAGAAGTCTGTGCCGGCAACTGTGAGGGAGGAAGTGGTTCTACCCAGAAGGGTGAGGGTGTCGTCTTGGTGTTTTCTTTGGCCTTTCTTCACAAGGCTGGTGAGTATACCGTGCTACCTTGACTTGCTTCTGTGGCTTCTGTTCATAGTCTCTGGATGGGTTTGGAGTTGCAGTGTGGAAGACACAGAAGCAGAAGAGCAGGTGGTGGTTCATTAATTTGGACAAGGAAGCAGCAGTGCCCGTTGCCATTTGTCTCACATTTCCATCCTCCAGTCATTGAAGGGAAGTGTAAGAATTTTCTAGAGCCGGGTCGAAAGTCCTATTGTACACTCATTAGCTAAATTCCGTTGTTTGCCCCACATTTTGTTGAAGGCTGAACTTTTCTTTGGAAGGGTAAACAAGGAAACACATTCATATCCAGGTTACAGTGTTCTTTCAAAGAAAAGTCCTAAATAGACAGCTGCCTGATTTGGAGGAGGAGAAGCAGAGCTTTCCTCAAGACATAGTGATGATGGGGACGGGCCTTGCTTAGGTGGTGATTTGGAGATTGGGACCCAGGGTGACAGAACAGTGAGATAGGGATGGAGAAGGACCTCACTGTCATCCGTGCAGCAAGAGGTCATGTGCTGTGGAGAGGGTCATGGCATTGTCCTAGGCACGCCAAGAATTTAGGTCCCCTTAACCCAATTTTTAAAATGTAGCATGATGACGCTACAGTCTGGTCCATCCAGAACATTCCCCTGGATTGTGGTTTCCTCTTGAGCACATATAAAGAGTATTTATTTTAGGGGGAGAAAATACGTACACACGCACGCACACACACGCGCGCACACACACGCATACACGCGAACAGTGCCGGTAAACCAGGTCTCTGGCGGGGGGCGGGGGGGCGCAGTCCTGATTTATACCAGTTGCCACTTTCCCTAGTGTAAATACTCCCACGATGGCTGATTTCAAACCACCAGCAGTTCACTCACAGAATTCCTGAATTTTTAACAATTGGCTCTCCCTAGTGAGAGCCAGCTCCAGCACACCACTGGATATATGTGTTATTTGGCCAGCATAAATAACATTTTTTTAAAATTAAAATTGGAATGCCTTTGGGCAGGCACTCCCTGATGACTATCCTTACCAGTTGTCCTGGTCCCCCTATTACCTTTTGTGTGTATTCAAGGCTTCCATCTCTTCTCATTACTTGCCTGGCCTTGACTTGCTTTGGTCTGGGAGGTACAGATGCTGTTTCTCAGTCGTGGTCACGGGAGGATTTCCAAGGGTCTCGCCTGTGTCTTTGAACTTGTATGTCCCTTCCAGGCCTGTGTCTCATCCTTTGGGTATTAGAACACAAAGGGGAAGTTTAAGATTGCACGAGCTACTCTTACTCCCACCTTCTTTAATTTATATAGATTTGGCTTTTTTAAGAATGTGAAATATTTATTGAAAGATGCACATGCGGAGTTCTTAATCCCCTTTTGGCCAGTAGCACTGCGACCTTGGGCGACCTATAAAATATCTACTCACATTTGTGAGATTTCATTTCAGTATCCCACTTGTGAAACAAGATAAAGTCTCTAATGTTTCTATTAGGTTTTATCAGAAAACTTTGGATTTTGGTAAAAGATATCCTTTAACTCACCTTCACGTGGTAAGCATTTCCACCATGCTATGGTATATGCCAGAATACAAGCAGGGTTGTTTGTTGTTTGTTTTAATTATCCTTCAGAAAAGTGATGCCACCTTGTATTTGAGTCATGTGGTACAGGGCTCTCTTCTTACTTTAAACACAAGGTTTGGGGGAGACAGCCTAAAACACTTAACTTTATTAACCAGTGATCACTTTAGATGCTTTTAGAGGTCTTCTGACTGAATCAATTTTGTTTCTAAATGAGAAAAAAATCATTCTAATTTAATCATTATTTCAGTGTGTCATCGTAAACACTCTTTAACAGTTGCTTTGAAAGAATCATACAGTAAGTGGTGAACAATATGGAGATCACCACTACTAAATGTTTATTTATGGCTTGGAATTAAAGTTCCATTCAACAACATACAAAAATTCAAAATGCATTTTATTTCAAACAAATTAGAAGTGAAGATGGAAACAGAAGACTCAAAAACTTAGTGACTGTGATTGTGAAAACACCGATATCAGATGCACCTGAAAAGTAAATTGTAAATTGTTCCCTGAAATATTAGTGTAGAAAAAGTAATATTTCTAAATTAACATGATTTTTACACAATATATGATTTTAAATGTATATGTGTAGCTGAATTAATAAACATATGAGTAGTCACCTGAACTTTCCAACCGCATACCTAAAGGATTTTAAATTTAAGTTTTCAAGGCACATTTCTGAGGATATTTTATTTGGAGGAACAGGAATCCCCTTGTATTTAGGCTCTTAAACATGTATTTTGGTATATTTTTCTCCCATTGCCAGTTACCTTTTTTCCCCTAATACTCAGGTAGGAAAACTTTCTCATCTAAATAAGAGGCAAAGCGTGAAGGAGCAAGCAAACTGGCTCTTAAGACTTATTTGCCTAGTAAGATCTAGAGAGTGAGGAGAATGGAGAAAGTAGATCGTAGATGTGTTCATCGTAAACTAAGGTTTATCGCACCATTAATAAACCCCTAATTTGAAAGTCTGCTAATAGAAGAACCTCCGAGAGATAAGAAATGACAGCAGCTGGGGACGTAGATCACTTGTTCTTACCTTTTCTCCCCAGCTTGGTGGCAGGCTGCCGAAGGGGGCCCTGTCCCATCACGGTCCCACAGCAGCAGCAGGGGCTCAGCTGGGATGTCTGATGGGAACGGACACCCAAGCTGAGGGCAAATGTGTAGAAAGATCAGAATAAGAGCTTTTCTAGAAAGCTTCCAAAAGACTGAGAAGATAAGCAAATGAAGACAGTTAGGGTCAAACACACCCCTTTAGAGCATTTTAGGATCCATTCTATTTGTGATGTTTAGAATGAAGATATATCTAGTAGCACATGTCTCCAAAAGGAGAAAAAAAGGATGTGCTTACTCTTTATTGCCCTAAGTACCATATTTCAATTTTAAAGAGCTTTTTCAACCCAAGTGCTAGCTGCAACCATCCAGTCTTTTCCTAGCCCTGGGCTAAAAGTACATCAATCATGGAACAACACCGGATTTGATCATTGACTGTCAAGTCTGTGTATAAAAATCTTGTGACTAAGTCCACATTGTAAAATAATCATACCGTGACAGAACTAATGCTTGTATTAGCTAGACAGCCTGGGGGTACTATTAAAACAATGACTTCCCCTCATTTACTCTGACTTCTGGTGGGAAAAGGTTACAGAAGGGTAGAGGAGAGAGTGTAGAGGCTGCGAGCTAAATTTAGAATTAGTCAGGATTCATCATAGAAGTGAAAGAAGAGATGATAAATGAAAAAAGAAATCAGGTCTTTTCCACCAGTCAGAAACTTAAAACTCCTGTGTGTGAAAACATAAAAAGACTTTTTTAAGCACACTTTAAAAAAATCATAATACATGCAATAGAGAATTTCTATATTTTATAAATATGTATAGTAATAGAAAAAAATTCATACCAAAAGTTCATAGGCAGAAGAGTAAAATATGCTGTGGTCTCTGTTGCTTCTTTTTCCACCAGCAAGCCCCCGACTCCTGCTAAGAGACCCCAACCCCTTTCCCAGTGGTTGGCACCTGATGAAAGGCAGGCTAAGCAGTTTCGCTAGGACCCTTGTAACTGGAGGTAACAGGGGTCCCTCTTGCCTGTTGGGTCACAGAATTGGAAGGATTGAGTCTGGGGTTGCCATAAGGTCTTTTAAAAAAATTTTTATTGGCGTATAAGTTGATTTATACGATGTTGTGATAGTTTCTGCTGGACAGCAAAGTGAATCAGTTATACCATATACATATATCCACTCGTTTTTAGATTCTTTTCCCATATAGGTTACAGAGTGCCATTGGGTCTTGAAAAATGAAACCAATGTGATAAGCAAAGATAAGAGCCAGGGAGAGAGGGGGCATTGCTTGAACACCTAGATCCCTTCCAGCCTGAGGTCAGATTCACTCCTGTGAGCTAAGCCAGTAAATTCTGGGCCTTCAGGCAGGTGCTCTCTCCATCTACAGTGCTTCTCTGCCATCCCTCTGAAACACGTGTGACTCCACTCTCAGCTGCCTTGCTCCTACCTGAATGTTGGCTAGGCTTCACATGGATGGACTGCGTGTAATAAGTAAAGGATTTATCTAAAAAATAATTGCATTCTAATCTATCCATGCAGTAAGACAACATTTTCTCCTAATTTATTCTGATCCTTTAGGACATCTAAGTCCAGGCCCTCAAGCTTCAGTTTCATTCCCTTCAAGAAAAATGCAGCACTGCCCAGCCCATTTCAGCATTAATAGCCGTGTCAGCTTTCCATTGCTTTCCTAGAAAGATACCTTTACTTGGAATGTCAACCCATACATTATGCATTTGTAGCAAGAAAGTAAAAACTCCTGTTTATATCCATATTTCACCCTTTTAATCAGTAACCCTAAACCTCCTTTATGTCCCATTTAGTCACCACCATTTCCTGCTGTCAGCTAAGCCAAAAATCTGGCTGTCATCCTTCACTATACTTTTCCTCTTCCATCTCCTGTAGGAACTCAATTAACCTCAAGTCTTTTCTATTCTTATATTGTCATTGTGCATTTGGAGTTTTTTCTCAGATATTTGCAGTTGCTCCCTGAGGGCAGGGATCTCATTGGTCTTTTCTTATTGTTACCTTCAAAGCCTAGCAAGGTGCCTAGTACATAGCGGACACTCAGTGATTTTCTTGATAACTCTTAAACCTGTTCTCTTGTCTCTAATTCCCTGAGTAATTAGCTATCTTATCAATACAAGCTAGCATTTGGTATGCACTTCCTATACAACAGGCAACCCAGTGAAGTAAGTACAACTTTTGTCCCCATGTCATGGGTGAGGAAACTGAAGCACAGGGGTTACATAATCTGCTCAAGGTGACACAAGTAGAAAGTGGAGAGGCAGTCTGACTCCAGAGCCCATACTCTTGTTATCTGCTGTGCTGTCCCCTCTTGTCTTGTTAGCTTCTCAGAGAATCTCTTCTGATTTACTGGCACAGCTTCCTGACCAGCTCTCTGATCCCATCATTTTTTTTTTATTGGAGTATAGTTGATTTACAGTGTTATATTCAATATTTTTATAGATTATACTCCATGCAAAGCTTTTATAAAATATCAGCTGTATTTTATAAAATATCAGCTATATTTTATAAAATATCAGCTATATTCCCTGTGCTGTACATTATACCTTTGTATCTTAATTTATTTTATACCTAGTAATTTGTGCCTTTTAATCCCTTTCCACTATTTTGCCCCTCCCCCCAGCCCTCTCTGATTCTATCTTTAAAACACAATCTGATATGACAGGAGCTGCATAAACTCCTTCAATAGTTCCACCTTGTTTCAAATGAAAATCTAAATGCCCAACATGAGCCCGTCATGGGCCAGCCCCTGCCCACCTCACCACCTTATCTTCCACACGCCGTCCTGGCACCCCATGCTCTCCGTGGATCTGCCAGGCCCCATATAACTATACCTGCCTGGTTCTTTTCTCTCCCTGCCAGGTACACATTCTTCTCCCTTCAGGACGCAATCCTGCCTTCCCTTCTCCAGGAAGCTTCCCTGACCTCCCCTTCTGGGTTGTGTCATTGCAAGTGCTTCCACCACACATACTTCTATCTTTTTTAAATATCTCTTCACTTTGCTTTAATGGGTGAGTATCATTCCTTTGATTCCCTAGCACAGCCTGGCACATAAGTACCATTGCATAGTGATTTAGTGAAGAATGAGCCAGTGGGTTTCTCTACCATAGTTTTCCACTAGTATTTGTTTGTTTATTGGCTGTGTTGGGTCTTCATTGCTGTGCGCTGGCTCTCTAGTTGTGGCAAGCAGGGGCTACTCTTCAATGTGGTGCACAGGCTTTTCTTTGCGGTGGCTTCTCTTGTTGCAGAGCACAGGCTCTAGGCACATGGGCTTCAGTAGTTGTGGTACATGGGTTCAATAATTGTGGCTTGCGGGCTCTAGAGCACAGGCTCAGTAGTTGTGGCACACGGGCCTAGTTGCTCCATGGCATATGGGATCCTCTTGGACCAGGGATCAAACCTGTGTCCCTTGTATTGGCAGGCAGATTCTCAACCACTGCACCGCCAGGGAAGCCCTCCACTAGTACTTTTTTTTTTTTTTTCTTTTTGGCTCTTTATTGGAATATAATTGCTTTACACTCTTGTACCAGTTTTTAAGGTACACCAAAGTCAATCAGCTGTATTTATACACATATCCCCATATTCCTTCCCTCCCACGACTCCCCCCAACCCTCCCCGCACTAGTGCTTTTTAATACGTTTCTGTCCCTGTGTGACTTTTCACTGTGAACCATGGACCTGGGTTTTGATGTTGGTTTTGGCCTGAGATGACTGAGTCTTGCAGATGCGATAGCTTGAATAATGACCTCCCCCTCCCCACCTCCCAGTTTGTCCATATCCTAATCCCTGGAACCTGTGAATATGTTCCCTTACACGGGAAAAGGAACTTTGATAAAATTAAGGATCTTGACATGGGGAGATTATCCTGGATTACCGCAAGAATTCTTACAAGAGGGATGCAGAAGGATAAGAATTAGAGGATATAAGGGTAGAAGCAGAGGTCAGAGAAGAGAGCTGCTAAGATGCAGACTTTGAAAATGGATAAAGGAGACATGAGTCAAGGTAAGCAGCCTTTAGAAGCTGGAAAGCAAATTCTCTCCTCGAGTCTCCAGAAGGAAGAAAGACTTGAACACCAATTTTAGACTTTTGACCCCCAAATTTGTTTTAATATAAGTCTGCGGTAATTCGTTAAGCAGCGGTAGGAAGCCAGTGTCGATTTTGGTAGCTTGAAACTTGGCAGTGCTGTGATAAACACCTAAAAACGTGGAAGTGACTTTGAAATTGGAAAGTGGACAGAGACTAGAAGAATTTTGAAGAGCATGATAGAAAAAGCCTAGATTGCCTTGAACAGCTAGTAGAAATATGGATATTAAAGACTCTGCTGGTGAGGGTTCAGAAGGAAGGAAGGAATATGTTCTTTGAAACTGGAGAAAAGGGACCACGGTGATATAGTAGCAAAAAGCTTAGCTGAATTGTGTCCTACAGCATTGTGGCAAGCAGAATTTATCAGCGGTGAACTTGGTTATTTAGCTGAGAAGATTTCCAAGCAGAGTGTTGAAGTCACAGCCTAGTTTCTTCTTGCACTTATAGTAAAATGCAAAAGAAAAGAGATAAGTTGAGGAAAGAGCTGTTCCTTAATCAAAAAGGAACCAGAACTTGATGATTTGGGAAATTCTCAGCCTATCAAGATTGCAAAAGACACTAAAACTAAGAGATTCACTATCTGGAAAGTATGCTCTGCAAAGAAAGCCAAGAGGGTAGCTGAACAATATTTTGCTAGTTTCTGGAAAGGATTAAAAAGTCAGAGCATTTAATCACACAGATGTGTCTTGGAATAGATTATGCATGTGATTTAGGCATGAATTCCCTCAGCCATCTCAGCCGAGGCCAGGACTAGAGATGGGATTACTCAGGGAAGATCTGTGGAGGAACATCCTTTGTTATGAAGTAAACATCCACGACATACACAGTAGACTCGTGAGGATCTCAAGGAAGTTATACCCACAGAAATACTGCTGCTTCAAACTGAAAGGAACAGAGAGAGGGTGAAATGAAAGAAGGTTGTTGCAGTCCCAAACTTCTTTAGCCAGGAAACAATCTGATAAAACAACTTCGCTGCACACCTATGCTTCCCTTCAAGAAAAGGGAAGAGAGACTGCAAGGATGGAGCCCCAGGCCCAGAGGGCAGAGTCTTAAACCACAGAGGATTATTCCAAGGCCTTGAAACCTAATGGGGTTTGCACAGTTGGATTTTGACATTGGTTGGGACTGATGACTTCCCTTTTCCCTTCCATTTTCTCCCTTTTTGAATGGGACCGCCAATAGCTGTAATTTTATGTCTGTCCCACGATGTATTTTGTGAGCAGATATCTTGTTCCTAGTTCTACATGTTCACAGATGGAAAGGAGTTCTGCCCTAGGATAGATTATACCTAGAGCCTCATTCATATGTAATTTAGATCATTTAGGTAATGAGATAATTTCATAATGGAATGTTTAAGCTCATGAAATTTAAGTAAGACCTGAGACTTGAATTGATACTGTAATGGGTTGAGACTTAGGTACCCTAGGATGGAGTGAATATATTTTGCATGTGGGATAGGCGCGAATCTTTGGGACCATGGGGGACACTGGTAGGCTGAATAACACCTCCCCACAAAGATATCTACATCCTAATCCACGGAACCTGTAAATATGTTATCTTCATGGGAAAGGGGATTAAATTAAGAATCTTGACCTGCAAAAATTATTTTGCATTATTTGAGTGGGCCCAGTATGATCACAAGGATCCTTATAAGAGTAAGGCAGGAGAATCAGAGTTAGAAAAAGAAGGTGTGAGAAGCAGAGGTCAGAGAGGAGAGAAGATGCTTCATTGCTGCTTTGAAGATGGAGGAAGGGACCAGGGGCCAAGGAATGTAGGTGAAGGTTAGAAGCTGGAAAAAGAAAGGAAACAGGTTCTCTCCTAGAACCTCAGAAGAAAGGCAGCCCTGTGAAATGCTTTTAGACTCCTGTCCTCCAGAGTGTAAGATAATAAATTTGTGTTCTTTTAGGCCACTAAATTTGTGTTCATTTGCTATAGTAGAATTAGGAAATTAATACACTGGATTTTCTGGACACTGACAAATTTGGAATTAAAGAGAGTTGTGGGTATGTCCAGCCAGATCAGGAAGGCTGGAGTCTGATTTTTGGCTGGCTTATACAGCACAGTGAATGCGAGAAAAAAGATCATGCCTGTAAAAAAAAAAACTGGATCATTTAAGTTTTTGTTTTTAGCTTTGACATTTACAGTTTCTCAACTTAGTAAGGAAAACCTGTCAAGATCTTGGTTCATCACAGGAAAACTTTACCAATTCTGCACAAATGGTGGCTTTTTATTTGTTAAAATATTAAAGACCTGATGGATGATACAGTTCTTTGTTCTAATATTTTAACTTTCATGAAATATACTTTGATTTTTTTCTGCCTATGTTTTTACCCACGAGAAAAATGTAACATAAAGCATGCTTATTTGGGGCTAGTCGGCTCTTAAATGCAGTCTTTTAGGGACCATCGTCTATTGATAGTTGGATTCTTAAAATCTTTGATTTTCTCATTTTGGATCACAATGATTATGATTCACATTCCTATGTGTTTTGTTTTATTTGATGGTTGGAGAGGAGAAGTCCAAAATGAAAAAATCAAGAGATGTGTAGGCGTGGGTGTGAGTGCAGTTTTCTGCATGGGGAATAAACCACAGATTTTTGCCTCTACCCGGTCGAACTGTGTCCACATGGCATTTAACATCATTTAGTAATGTCAGCTAACCAACTGGTTTCAGCTTTGTTTTGAAATCTCAACTCTGCATGGCATTTTGCCCCAATTTAAACTTTCAGCAATTAAGTTTTTTTCATGTTTAGTACAAATAAGATACTTGATGGGTTTCCACATCAGACTGTTCAGAAAGGAAGATCATAATGGTTAATGTTAGGTAGTTCTTGATCAAGAAAATATACCTTTTTTAAAAATTAGCATTATCGTCATTAGGGCTGTTTATAAATATTACAGTTCTGTTCCTTCCAAGCATGTAGTAGGGTTGTACTTTCTCCAGTCTCCTGACTGGTGTGGTCCTGTGACATGCTTTGGTGGAATACATATGAGCCCTTAACCTTGCTCAACTCTATCCTCCCCTCCCCCACCACAGTGATCTTGGGAGCACATGTTGACATGGGGCCTCCACTGGCCTGAGTCCCTGAGTGGTTAGGATGAGCTGAGCCTTCCTGCCAGCCTGCACTGGACGTGTAGCAGCTATAAGACATAAATTTGTATATTATTAAACTACTGATAGCAGGGTTTGTTTTCCACTGCAGCGTAACCTACCCAGTCCTTACTGATACAAGCATTTTGGCTGAAAATTGAATATGGTTTTTCCAAATTAGAAAAACCAGGAGATACATCATCTTTTTGAAAACATCCTTGAGACTTAAAAAAAAAAAAAAAAAAAGAAAACATCCTTAACTCATAATTCTCAGTGTGATTTACAACAACATTATAGCTTGTCTCTTTTAATTCCTGACATAGTAACTTAATGACTTGGTTCTAGGTTTGTTGGTAAACAATAAAATCTATTCTTAGCAATTGCTTACAACTCTGTTTACTTTTTAAAGATTATTTTAAATGTTTCCAATCTACCTTGTGAAACAACTATGTGAAAAATATTAGGTGCTTTGAAACCGATTTGCTCCACTTAACATATACTTGATATAAAATGAGTTACATGGTTATATTTTAATTTATAGAAAGAGAATTTCCATAAAGCTGAGACTTTCCATGCCATCACTACTTTACATTTCATCACTACTAAATAATTCTAACAAAATACTAATAATTGCAATAATCTCCGTGGACAGGTAATTATAATTACGTTGACCTCACGTAATTATGATACAGGTAGGCCCAAGTCAACAGTTGCATTGGGTAGCTTGGGCCTTGCCATTTGCTAATACCCAGAAATTCTGGTAGGATAAATGTGGGTCAGCTAATCACCATCACTCAGAAGACAGAAGATAAAATTCCTCTATGTTTGAAGAAGGTAGTGTCCTATCTCGTGTTAATACCACTTAAGAAATCATACATAGGAACTTCCTAGGTGACACAGTGGTTAAGAATCCACCTGCCAATGCACAGGACATGGGTTCCATTCCTGCTGCAGGAAGATCCCACGTGCTGCGGAGCAGCTAAGCCTGTGTGCCACAACTATTGAGCCTGTGCTCTAGAGCCCGTGAGCTACAGCTGTTGAGCTCATGTACCGCAACTACTGAAGCCCAAGCACCTAGAACCCGTGCTGCGCAACAAGAGAAGCCACCACAGTGAGGAGCCCACACACCACAACGAAGAGTAGCCCCTACTCACTGCAACTAAAGAAAGCCCGTGCGCAGCAACAAAGACCCAACACAGCCAATAAAAATAATAATAATAAAAAATTAATTTTAAAAAATGAAAAAAAAAAAGAATCACACATAAAACGTCAAATGAGATGGTTTTCTCAGAGTACATCCTATGGGATATTCCCCCAAAGCTGGAATGATTATTCATTATTTATTTCGTAGCTGAATGTGTTCTTATTTTTAAAATGTGTGTGTACCACCCAGAAATCTCCTAATTCTAGTTAAAGTTTTTACCTTTTCTAGTTTCAGGTACTTTCTGAAATGCAGTGGTTGAAATGTACACACACAGAGTCTGTGGATAGAGGGGAACCCACTGAGAGTTCACATTTAGTGCTTTTGTCTCTTTGCTCTGTGTCGGCCTCTCATTAGCAGTCCCAGAAGCTAGTTCTCCAACCCCCACTATTTTTCTCTACGCCTCCAGCTTCCTCCATCCATCTGACCCCTGGGATTTTTTTATAAGACAGAATTTCCTGCTTTGGGGCCCAGAAAAAAGAAATCCCTCCTCACACTTCCAACCCAGACCAACTCTGGGAGCCTCCCAGGACTTGGACTCAGTGCGACAACACAGGCGAAGAAGTGTTAGGAGGAGAGACGCTCCTTCCCTCGCCAACAGGGAGTGAGATGCTTTCTTCAACCCCCTGAATGCATTGTGTTGCTTCCTTCAGAATTAAGGAGCTGACGTTAGACAGGATTGTGTAAAGAAGCTGTCAGTTTCTCTTGGTGTTCTGACTTTCCCTTTGGGAGATGCCCCCCAGGGATTGGGAGCAGCAGGATAAATCTATTTCGGTTTGACTGTCTCCAACATGAGAGAAGCTAAGAGAATGATAAGTTCACTCTAGACACTGGCAAGTGTATTCTGTTCATAAAGAAAGTTATTCCAAGCAAAGGAGAAGTTGTTTGATTTGCCGTTTAAATAAACCTGTCACTCCCTGACGTTCGTTTGCAAACCTTTTTGAGAAATGGATGCTTTTTTCCAGCATCAGTTGACAGGCCCTGAATGTACAGTTCAAGGGATTGCTGCTCTGGGAGGCCTTGCTATTGGCCCCTGAGGCAGCTCTACAGAACCCCAGGCCTCAGTTTGAAAATTGCTCTGCGGAAGGCCAAGAGGAGGAATTCTAGGCACAAAGTATCTTTTCTCTGAAATAAAAGTCCTCAAACTTTTTTGAGTTGAGTCACCTAGGACTCTTGTTTAAAATGCAGACTTGGCGCTAAGAGACTCACACTTAGGAGGTATTGTGTAGAGCCTGGAAATCTGTATTTTAACAAGCATCCTAGGTGATTCTGATACCAGTATGGATGGATCATGAAAACACAGCTCTACAAACTGCCCGCTGAGCGCCCTTTTAATGGCCTCATCTTAATCCCACTTGGTCCCAGTTTATTTTAGGTCCTTAGTTTATGTGTCAGATGCTGTTAAAATAGTTTTTTCTTGCCAAGGGAAATAATGTCTTAGTTACCTCTTCCGTCACCTCCTAGTTTAATTCTCTGTTCCTATTCCTGGAGCACCGCGGATGTGGCGGGGCTCTCAGTCCTCTCTGTCGGATCTGCTCCATCTGAGACCCCCGTCAGCCTCAGCCTTCCTCCAGCCTTTCCTGGTTTTGTTTGTTTGCTTATTGTTTCTTTTTTTAAAGACAGATCTCTTGAAACTTCTCCTTCCCCAACAAACAAGCCCAAAGTAGAAGTTAATTGGTGTTTATAAGCACATATAAAACTGACTTCTTGATGCAAATACATACAATGGACTTCTTGATGTATATAAATGCTCCCATTAGTAAGGCGCTAGGTGTACTGATAGATACAAAGACATGTAAGAACAAATCCAAATAAATACAATTTGTAAAATAAATAAAGCCCACAATGAGACACCCACTTGAATGACTAGAATTGAAAAGACAATAAATACTAAGTGTTGGCGGGGAGGTGTAGAAACGGCAACCATCAGACACTGCTGGTGGGAATGTAAAATGGCGCAGCCACTTTGGAAGACAGTTTGGTGACGTCTTAAATAGTCATATATAAACTTATCATGTAATCTAGCAATTCCACTCCTTAGATTCTACCCAAGAGAAATGAAAATATATATCCACACAAAGACTTGTACATGAATGTTCATAGCAGCATTATTCATAATAGCCACAAACTGGAAACAGTCCGTATGTTCATCAGTTTGTGCGTGGATACACAAAATACAGTATATCCATACATTGGAATACTAGCTAGCAACTAAAATAAACGAAGTACTGAAATATGCTAAAGTATAGATGAACCTCGAAAACATTATGCTAAGTGAAAAATGCCAGATGCAAAAGGCTGTATGTTGTATGATTCCATTTACATGAATCTAGGCAAAGCAAATTGGTAGAGACAGAAAGCAGATCTGTGGTTCTGGGGACTACAGATGAGAACAAATGGGTGTGACAAAAATTGGGGGCTGATAGAACTGTTCTAAAACTGGATTGTGATGATAATCGCACAGTTCTATAAATTTACTAAAATCATTTAATCATATGTTTGTAATGGGGGAATTTTTTGGAATATAGATTTTACGTCAATAAGGCCGTTAAATTTTTTTTCTTAAAATAATGCATATATGCCACAATTAAATAATCGATAGTTCTTTTGCATGCAAAAGAAATAGAAAGGCACTATAGTTCAGGTGTGGCCTGCAGACCCCAGGAGTTTCCTGAGACATTCTCAGCGAGTCTTCAAAGCCATTTTCCTAAGAGTAAAGAAACTATTTGCCTTTTTCACTCTGTTGATGTTTGTACTGATGGTGCAAAAGCAATAGTGTGTAAAACTGCTTGTGCCTTAGCACAGATCCAGGCATTGGCACCACACTATGCCAATTATTAGCAGTCATAGTAGTACTACTATTAGTAGTAGTACTACTATTAGTAGTAGTACTAATAGTAGTTAGCATTAGTAGTCACCACCACCAAGCACTCATAGTCTAAGAATATATTCCATTTTCACTTAATATGCCCTTCAAGAATAAAGATGCAGATGTAGAGAACGGACTTGAGGACACGGGGTTGGGAGGGGGCAAAGGGGAAGCTGGGACAAAGTGAGAGAGTAGCATTGACACATATACACTACCAAATGTGAAATAGATAGCTAGTGGGAAGTTGCTGCATAACACAGGGGAGATCAACTCGATGATGGGTGATGCCTTAGAGGACCAGGATAGGGAGGGTGGGAGGGAGTCGCGGGAGGGAGGGAATATGGGGATATATGTGTAAAAACAGCTGATTCACTTTGGTGTGCCTCAAAAACTGGCCCAAGAGTGTAAAGCAATTATATTCCAATAAAGAGTTTAAAAAAAAAAGAATGCCCTTGATGAAGCAGTAGAAATTATTTCATTTTATTAACTCTTATGCCTTAGATGCGTATCTTTTTATTTTGAATAAGGTGGTTATCTATCTCAAGCACTTCTGCAGCTGATTGAGTGGCAAGCTGAACTAGCAGTTGTTTTTTGTGGGACACCATCTCTACTATAGAAAAAAATGCCTGACAGACAAATTATGGATATTCAGACTTGGGTATTTGGCAAACATATTCTCAAAAATGACCAAAGAGAGCCTGTTACGCCAAAGAAAACAATCGTCAGTATTTGTTGCTGGTCCTAAAATTCAGATGTTAAACCAAAATCAGAATTTTGGAGAACTTGTATCCACCACTGTGAGCTTGACAGCTTTTGTCAAGATTTTTCTCATGAGGGACTTCCCTGGCGGTCCGGTGGTTAAGACTCTGCACTTCCAATGCGGGGGGCGTGGGTTCGATCCCTGGTTGAGGAACTAAGATCCTGCCTGCTGCTCAGCGTGGCCAAAAAGAAAAAAAATTTTTTTTTTAAATATTTTTCTTATGAGATTGATGCTGATTTTAACAAATGTGATTTTTTTTTTCATATTGTATAATGAAATGTATCAAAATTCGGAGAATCCAGGTAAGGGGTCTTGATACTAAAAAGTTTGAGGACTACTGGCCTAGTGGCGAATAGCATGAACTCTGGGGCCGTTCTGCATGGATTCAAATCCCAACACTGTTACTTGTAACTTGTAGAATCTCAGTAAGGGTTTCACTTCCATGCCTCAGCTTCTTCATCTATAAGATGGGGATAATGATGGTACCTGTCTCAGAGAGGTATGTGGGCATAAAACTGAATTAATAGATGTATACTTAGAACATTAAAATGAGTTGATATATGCAATCAGTGAGACTAACATGTGGTGAGTTGTTATTGATCTTGATGAGTGGTAATTTATAAAAACAAATACATTATAAATACAAAATAGAAATCTCTGCATAGTTATATATATATTTGTAACTGGGAAATCTCCAGCTGCTTCCTCCCCACCCCCCACCTATGCCTCACCTTTGGTCCTCTCACTTCCTAGAAAGGCACCTCTGTGCCTGAGGTCTTGAAGTTTCCTCCCCATCTATTGAGTCTCTTTGGGAGGAGTTCCTTCTTTTTTAGCAACCACACAATGTGTTTTTAAGGACGATTTGGTGAGGCAGTATACTTATGAAGGGTACAGTTTAATAAATTGAATAGCAACAATACAATTATATGTCATTTGCATTCTTAGAAATCTCTTTCCTGCCTTCGCAATGTTTAAAATTATGATGCATCATTTAAGTTCAAAGAGTTTAGGAAATTATGTGAATAGAGAAAAAGTATAAGGTTCTCATATCAAATATATCCATTTTCAGTGCTTAATCCTAGCAGACATAAAGTTTAAGGGAGAAAATGACTCATTTGGAGGAAACCTACGTCTTCAGTCCTGCAGAGAGACTACAGTTGAGCTATTTTTATCTCTGACCATTTAAAAAAGTTAATTATGTGCTGACATCATTCATTTGTTCTACCAACATTCGATGAGCACCTCCCATGAAGTGCCAGGCCCCAAGCCAGGCTCTGTGGCCATGGTCACAAAGAAAGGATATGGGTCCTGCCCTCCTGAAATTAGTGCATTAAAGTTTTCTAATTGTTCTCCCACCTTCTTTGTAAAAAATAAGGTCGTTCATCCGTTGTTCTCTGACTACATCAGCAGAGGGAACAGTATATATCTTATACATTTTAAATGTTCATGAAAACATTCTCCAGTTTAGTGTGAGGTAAAGAAGATAAGCTAGAGCGCAGAAGAACGTAATGATTGTTTCTTCTCCTGGGAGATCACACACAAAATTACCCTATATTTTGGAGGACTGACGTTATACAGATACGCTCATGTTTGATGGCAAACGCAAGCAACCAAGCATGTAAGTCGTTGCAGTTTCACTGTCTTATGTGGCTTCTGCTATCCTAGGAGAAATATGAGCTCTTGAAAGAACTCGTTTGGAACCATCTGTTTTATGTGCCATCCTATATCAGTCTGCATGTGATGATGATGGTGGATCGGCCCACAGGACTTTTTATTCCTTGCCCAGGTCTTTAATTATTGCCACACCTCAAGTTGCTTGAGTATATAGTCACCTGTTAAATAGGTTTAGAGTAGTCCTTCCTTTCATTTTGGGGGGTATAATTAGAGAGCAAATTTTAAAGCACCTTAAATATATTTTTTAAAATAATGTTGTAAAAACACAGAGCAGCAGTATTATTGAGACAGTGTGCTTACTGATATACTTGTATTTTAAGATTTGAGAGTATTTCCTATGTGGCTGGTTTACTGGGAGAAAGAAATCAGATCAGGCTAAAAGCCAAAGAAGTACTTCTGGAAAACAGGCTAGTATTGAGTTTCATTAATTTAATTGAATTCAATCTCAATATTCATTGTGCATGGAAAATATTAGCTATTTTTAGCCACGTTCGTATCTCTGTCACTGCTAGGGCCTCGTGCAAACTTTATGTCTCAGTAACTGCAGTTGTCTTTCACAAATAAAACGCACAAAGTCACTTAACGTAGGCAAGCAAACAGTGGCTCTGGTTGTACTACCACTGCTCTTATTCACACTAGAATCTTCTGTCCTTGGATTCTCTTACTATTTTCAGTGCCTCCCCCTAAAAATCAAGTATTACTCGCACATAATTTTCTGAAAGGAGCCATAGCTGTTATAAAAGTTAATTCCTCTTTTCATGACAGTGTTGCCTGTTAAAATATTTGGCAGTTCTACCTGTGCTGTTTGGCATCTTTGTAATGACTTTCATTCTCATGAAGTAACCGACCGTAGAGGCTCCCAAACAAATCTAACATTTTGGTGATGAAAATCCATACTCTTGTTTAATTGCTGATTCTCATCTTGTGTTTTACATGTGTGTTTATGTGTTTCAGGAAAAAAGTGCCAGTTCAAATGTAAGACTTAAAACTAATAAAGAGATTCCGGGATTAGTTCATCAACCCAGAGCAAAGTAAGTTCTAGTTCCTATTTTCCTGTATTGTTTTGAAACCTAAAAATGTTTTTAGAGTGAGCCCCATTTTGCCTGCCAGATAATCAGACTTATTTTAAAGCCTCAGTAATTGAGGCAGTGTGATTTAGTCTAATGGAACAGAGCAGAGAGACCCCAAACAGACCCACAATATATGACAGAGCTGACACTTCACATCAGTTAGAAGAAAATGAAGAGGAATATCTTTATGACCATGGGGTAGGGAAGAACTTTGAATAGGTCACAAAGGATGCAGATCTTAAGAAAAATGATTAATTTTTATGACTGCATTAAAATTAAGAACTTCTGTTTATCAAAATATACTATAGGAGAGTAAAAGGCCACAAAATGATGGAATATATTTACAATACATATAATTAACAATAGTTGGGTTTCCAGAATATATAAAGTAATTCTATGAATCAATAAGTAGAAGACAGAACTCATAGAAAAACAGGTTTAAAACATAAACAACCACTTGACTGAAGAGGAAACATGAATAGCTAATGCATATGAAAAAGATATCATTTTGCACCACAAGATTGGCAAAAATTTAGAAGTCTGGTGATTCAAAAGGCTTACCAGAATGTGGAATGACAGGCACTCTTAACGCCTGGTGGTAGGGGTATAAACTGGTACAATTACTTTGGAAAACAATTTGCATTATCTGATAAAATTGTACCTGGGCCTACCTGACTGCCCAGCAACTCCACTCTCAGGTGTATACCCTAGAGAAACTCTTGTGCATGTGTGCCAGCAGGCATGTTTTGGAATATTCATGGCAGTACTGTTTATGTGACCTCTTAAAGCTCTTGAAGATATGGGACTTCCCTGGCTGTCCAGTGGTTAAGACTCCACGCTGCCACTGCAAGGGGCACAGGTTTGATCCCTGGTCGGGGAACTGAGATCCTGCAGGCCTCGCAGCACAGCAAAAAAAAAAAAAGCTCTTGAAGATAAAACCCAAATGCCCATCAAACATATAATGGATAACAAAAATGTGATATATTCTTATGATGGAAATACTACATATCCGTGAATATGAATGACCTGTAGCTGCAGAGGTCAAGACAGAGGAATCTCATGAAACTTAAAGTTGTGCCAGCAGAGTTAGTAGTACCTGCCTACATAGTTTCGTGCATATAAAATTCAAAAACAGGCAGAACTAATCGGCCGGCCAGTTTGTCAGAAAAGTTCCCTGGATCGGCTTCTAGTGAGCTGGAGATGTAGCAGGGGCGGGCTTTTTAGGTGCAAGCGATCCTGAAAAGCCTTGCTCCCCATGGAGCACTTACATCAGCGTGGTGGCTGGATTAAGGCGGCTGAGTGTGTGCCTCCTGAGGAAGCCACTGAGCGGAGAGAGCACTGCACAATTTGGCTGTGTATGGAGGTGCACTGTGCCTTTTGACAAAGAGACTGGCTTTCACAGAGGTATGGGTTGGATTCAGTTTTCTTCAGAAGAACTTCACAATGCACTACAACAGGAAAATCATGTTATTGATGGAGTAAAGCTCCAAGTTCAAGCTCAAAAACCCAAAACTTTGCAAGAGGATCAAACATCTGATGAAGAGAAAGATTTTTGAGACCACCGCTGCCTATTAAATAAAATAAACAAAACTGGAAAAAAAACCAGACAGAACTAAACAATATATTATATATATACATGTGTATATATAAACAATAAAGATAAGCAAGGAAATGAAAAGGCATTAAATTGAGAATAGTGGTTCTTTCTACTGGATGGAAGACAATGGGGACCAGAGGCTCTATCTCTTAGTAAGATTCGTGATTACATGTGTATTCCTTTAATTATTATTATTTAAAAATGTACAAATAACATTATATGTTTCCTTTTCTGTGTGTTAAGTATTTCACAATTAAAATGTTAAATAGAATAATGAGTAGTTTTCCATATTGCTCTAAAACTGAGTCTACCTTGGTGATAAAGTGCACTTTGTGTGACTTTGAAGCTACCTACCCTTTCTTCAAAGAGGCTGTTACCCCAGAGGCTGCAAGTCTCTTGTGCTGTGTTGCCTAAATATGAACCAGTTCCCTAAGGGTGCTGATCACATGAGTACATCTGCCACAGTCACCCTCACCCCCAAATAAATTTAGCTATGACATATGTGTAAATCAGTATCATGAGTGGAAAAAGTTGTGTTCTCTGGTTCTTCCCAGGAAGCTGAGACAGAAATAATATAATCACTTATAACATGGCTGAGTGTCTGTGGAATTGCTGCAGCCATGGCCACTGTGATATGGTGGTTAGGACTCTTCAGGGGTGGTGGATGAGCTCAGGGATTTAATTTTTTACTTCCAAAGAAAACTGGACATTTTAAAGTCCATTTATCATTTACAATGTCAGTATAATCAGGTAACCAATTTTTTCACCCTAAGGTAAGTGTTATACTATAATCACAACCTCCCAAATCCACTTCACTAGTAGTCACTTTTATCTACACCAATTTTGTCTGCCTCTGAGGACAAGAGATATCTGATGACACTACCAAATCATTTCTTCATCCAGACCATTAGATAGATGCTATTTTTAAATGCCTCTCTTATCTCTGAGTTCTAGAGAAAGACTCTATTAAGGAGAATTTCTTTTCCCTTTAGAGCAAATATTTATTTAACTTTGACACACTGAAATAGCATGCTTTGCAGACTGGCATGTGCTGAAGCTTTCAAAGAAGTTGATTAAATTGGTTCACGTGTTTACATTAAAATTATGAAGAAAATCCCCTGTTTTTCACATAGCATAATGCTCCTCCGTGTGTGTGTGTATTTTAAACTGCGAGTTAAATTATTGGGTTCTGGAATTCAACTAAGAAATCTTTCTGGAGAGCTAAGAGAAGGGTTTTACTTTTCCTACTTGCTGACACATGGGATTCAGGAAATTATTATTTATTGTGCAATTGTATAAAATAAGATGAGGCTTTTTCCCATGAGTGGAAGGACAGTCCCATACCTGATAATGGCAGATTTATTAATAATGAAGGCAGATAATGCTCACACCTTCATTTGATGCACCACGTAGAGCACATTCTTACTGACTCTGTAATCTCAGGCCAGTGACCTCATGTCTTTGAGCTCCAGCTTTCTCCAAGAAAAATGAAAGTGGAAAATGGGACTGGGGTTAAATGAAATAATGTATGCCTGGTGCATATCACAGTGTCTGACGTTTGGTAAGAACACCTTAACAATTAGAAACAACCCAAATACCCTTTGACAGGAAATTGGGTAAATGAACTGCACTGTATTCACACAGTGGAATATTAGCAGTTAAAACCAACGCACTGCAGCAATGCACAACGCTGGATGGACCCTAGCAATATAGTACTAGAACAGAGAGGAAGTCCTGAAAGATTAAAGAGGGTGATGCACTCTATAAAGTTAAAGACAACTAAAATAAATCATCTGCTTTTTAAGCACATGGAGAGATGGAGGAAAGCTATATAAAAGGAAAGTGGAGTCATGATGGTTCCCTTGAGTTGGGAGAGACACATGCATGGGTGGGAAGTAAGTAACCTCTAGATTTTTTGTTTTGGTTTCCTGGGTGCTTATTATGCTATTTATTTAAAAATGATTAACTAGGGGCTTCCTAGGTGGCGCAGTGGTTGAGAGTCCGCCTGCCAATGCAGGGGACACGGGTTCCATCCCAGCTCCAGGAAGATCCCACATGCTGCGGAGCAGCTGGGCCTGTGTGCCACAACTATTGAGCCTGCGCTTTAGAGCCCGTGAGTCACAGCTATTGAGCCCCTGTGCTGCAACTGTTGAAGCCCATGCGCCTGGAGCCTGTGCTCTGCAGCAGGAGAGGCCACGGCAGTGAGGAGCCATTGCACCACAATGAAGAGTAGCCCCCACTCACCGCAACTAAAAAGAAAGCCCGCGCACAGCAAAAAAAAAAAAAAAGACCCAACACAGCCAATAAAATTAAAAAAATAAATAAATAAAATAAAAATAAGCCATGAAAATGATTAAATAAAAGCGAGCCCTGAACTGCTAGCCTGTTGTGTGTCCTGGTGTGAGGATTAGGATTACCCCCACTCCACGGGGGTGCAGCTGAAAGACAGTAACGTTGATTATGAAGAAATGACTCTGTTCAGGCGAAGATGTGTCAGGAGCCCACGGAGTAATTGAATTTTATTTTTGCAGGTGAAGTATTAGGGCATTAAGACCTTGCCTTCTTATACTTTTGTGGCTTAGGTTTTTATTCTTTGGAAACTTATTTTTTTTAAATCACTAAAAATGGAAGCTATGTATCTTTCAGCTCTAGAGCTCCTTTTGTCCACCTTTTGCTTGTTTACTTGTCATTAAGATTCCATAGCATTGGGGCTTCCTAGCTGGCACAGTGGTTAAGAATCCGCCTGCCAATGCAGGGGACATGGGTTCAAGCCCTGCCCCAGGAAGATACCACATGCCACAGAGCAACTAAGCCCGTGCCCCACAACTATTGAGCCTGCGTTCTAGAGCCTGTGAGCCACAACTATTGAGCCCATGTGCCGCAACTACTGAAGCCCATGCGCCTAGAGCCGATGCTCCACAACAAGAGAAGCCACCATGATGAGGAGCCCGCGCACCACAATGAAGAGTAGCCCCCGCTCGCTGCAACAAGAGAATGCCCGTGTGCAGCAACAAAGACCCAAGATAGCAATAAAAAAATAAATCCAATAAATAAATAAATAAATTTATTTATTTAAAAAAAAAAAAGATTTCATAGCATTGTCATCCCTAGTCTCAAAAAGCAGACACATCACAGAATGAAGAGCCTCTGATGACAGGGTTACCTCACAAGAGCTTTTCCGGGACCAATTGGGAGCCATAAGAAATACTACAGGGTATCAATGGAGTATAATCTATAAAAATTTTGAGTCACTATGTTGTACACCTGAAGCTAATATGATATTGCAAATCAACTATACCTCAATAAAAAAGAAATGTTCCAGGGAAGCATTGTGTTTTCTAAGGTGGAGTTTTAGTAATTAGAGAGAAATAGGAATAACCAAAATTGTTAAGCTATATTAGTTAAATCCCAACATACAGGCTTTTATAAGAGATTTTTAGATCTAATTAATCTTAACATCAAGTAGTCATACTTTATAAACTAAATGAGAAACAATCCAATTATCCCTTCCTTAACCTTGAAGAAAGACAGAAAAAAGCCAGACCAGCGTGCTTTTGTCTCCTCCCCTCACTCACAGTCATCAAATTGTCCATCAGAAGGGATTTAAGAATCAAGTTGTTACCTAAGGACTGTTTCTCACAGTGTGGTGTGTACTCTTGAAGGTAAGAACTACTGTTATTGCCACTGTGTTGATAGTTTCCACACGAGAAGAGGGCATCCCTGTTTATCTAAGTGGGAGTCAGTCGATATGGGGTAATTTAATTCATCAGAGTGAACATTCTGTCTCTGCCCCTGTTGAAGAGATTTAGGGCCTCACTCTGAAAGGAACCCATGGAGAACAGTGGAGTAAGCCTCACACTGTCTGGTTACACCATCCCTAGACAACACACAGGTAACGAGGATCTCTGTGGTGGGCCTTTGCTCCACCTGGCAGTGTCTGCCACACCTCCAGGGACAACGGAGTTTACCTGAAAGCTCATTTAGTGCTTTGGGATTTGAGAATAAAGTCACCCTTCCTTTCAGTCGTTTCTGTCTGGCACAGTCCATGTGCTGTATTTCAAGGTGGCAAGTTAGTGAATCAGGCTGGTGGGTGACTCTTCCCAGTAGGTTTTGAAGTGAGGCAGAAGCAGGCAGGGATGTTCTAACGCTCTTAGGTGAAGAAAAAGCAGACAGCCCTTCTCTGTCAGTGGCCGAGTTGCAGCTGACTGAAAGCCAGTTGCCAACGTTTGGTTAGAATTGTTTCTCAAAGGGCACGTATGAAAATGAAAATGGAAGTTTCCTTCCTGACCACTGTACCCTCTACCCCAGAGTAAGGTTACTCTTCAGTTCAGAATTCAAGTGGGGATGAAAATGTCTAATTAATTCTGGATGGGTGGCTTTTGTTCAGTTTGCTTCAATCAAGGGATAATTATTTTTTAATGGTTAGAAGATATGTAGTTAATTATGAAATTAGTTAAATATGAAACCACTAGGGGTTTTGTGCTTGCTTCACCGTATCTGCATCCTGAGGTCCTTCCCTTTTGATCTCAAGCTCCTGATACGGACCCCTGAGCCTGTCGTTCTGCATCACAGGGATGGCAGACACGTGTGCAGAGGCTCTTTTACTTAAGACTTTCCCTCGTGTCCATGTAATGTGCATATGTCTGAGTACTAATCAGACATCCCTGTTTTCGTGTTTTGATGTTTCCAATAATGGAGTTAATGGAAGTTACTAACAACCACAGAATGTTAGTGCCAGAAGGGACCTCAGAGACCAGTTCATGTGTTTTAAAATGAGGACTCTCAGGCCTGCACCTCACTCGTGCTAACAAACTGTGAGGGGTCATGAATCATGTGAGTTAATTAAATATCCGTTGCCCTCCTGTTATATGCAAGGCAATGTATGCTAAAAACTCTAACCCAGAATTTTCCACAATGAACATCAAATACGAAAAATGCCGTTTTTATGAAGTCTCTTGTAATTTTCTAGGGAAACTAAAATATGTATGTTTATTTATACGAATAAAAATACATGCCTTTCCTATCCAGGACCCAGAGCTGTCCAGCAACCTCATCTGCTGAGACCTTGGCTAAAAATAGGAAGGATGCCCAAAAAGTGTCTAAGCAGCCACAGTGGGTGCCAGAATATTCACGTTTCCCACTCACAAGAATCCCCCCAGCCTCTCCCTTAGAGCCTGTTTACACTAACTTTAGACACAACTCTAACAAGCTTGGCTGTGCCACTTCTGAGCATGGAGTCAAAGCGGAAACTGGGAAGAAAACGGGAAGAGGACTGATGCCTTCTCTGACAAGGAGAGATGCGGAAAAAATGCTCGAAAGCAGGCCAAGAACAAAATCCTGGAGTTTAAGGCCATTTTGCTTAAAGAGAGCCAGCTCTTACCCATCTTAGAGGCTCCAGGGCTATCCCAGTTTTGCAGAAGTGCTGTGATTTAAGGTCATGAGAGTGGCTGCTAGTCATTAAATGAAAGTTAAGTAATGTTTAGGGTAGATGTCTATTAAAGAGTACCCAGTTTAGAAGACTTGCATCTAAAGTGGCTCAAATAAAAAACGTTTTGGCACTTAAAGAGGTAAAACCGTGAGAAATCTGGGAAAACTCAGCTCTGCAAAGTGGCTTTTCTGTCCAGCCAGAGGAAGAGAGGAGACTGTTGACTCTCATCATCCTAGATTCTGCTCTGCCTTTCTAACCTGTAATGAGAGAGAGACTCTTCTGAAACAGGACATCTTACCTTATCTGAACATACAAAGGATGGCAAAAATTACATGATATACGTGAAAGTGCCTTATAACTGCGAAAGTTGATTCTGGTATCAGATCTTTTCATTGTTTTGCTTTTATATCAGAGCTGATATCGTGTGCTCCCAGATTTTTTTTTTAAGAACTTTTATGGAGATGTAATTGACATACAATAAACTGCGTATATTTAAAGTGTACAATTTGATTTTATTAGTAATGTATATATGGCAATCCCAATCTCCCAATTCATCCCACCACAACACCCCCCCCCCACCATGCTCCCGGATTTTAAATCTAGATCTTACACATAGAGGAAAGCCTCCTTTAAGCCTTATTATCTCTCATGGGAGACCTGGAGGGTTATGGGTCACTTGTGCCACTCTCTGTGGCCCCTAAAGGATGAGGCATAATGCTGAGGGGATGTCAGGTGGGTTGCCCGCCACACCTAGATGAGAAGGGAAGCAGCTGTTCCGGAGCCACCCCTCCCCCCAACCCCAGCTACTAAACCAATAGGCACTAACAGTAAGCGAAAGAAGCACTGTACCATGTGTCTCTTACTCAGCATCCCGAACCTCCTTGGAACACCCACAGCTGTTTGCTAGGTAGAAACTACTGTCATTAAGACCATGTTGCCACCAAGGCTCTTTCCATCCCGTCCGCGAATCCTCTCTGCTCTCCCTACCTTCTTAGTTTTTTCCCCACCAACCATGTCCAGTTAAGTACACCACTAAATAGCAAGGAACAGGCAAATACTCGGCAGGGGGAGGCGCTACTCAGACATGCCTCCTCAGTCACTCCCACATTCCAGTGGAATTTCAGTTCCTAAGAGGTGCGTTTGCTCTCCGCAGCACAGGAGATATTCAGGCAATGTCAAGTTCTCGGCTCATTTACTGCCAGCCCACACCTATACAGTCAGCTGAATACCATGCTGACGCTGACAGCCTTCGTAAAGTATACATTTCGATATAGTAACTGATATATTTTCTTGTTATAGTCACACACAGGGTTGAAATATGTCGTGTGCTGCTTAGCTGCGCTTTTTGTTTTAATTTCAAATGTGTATCTGAAGAAAAAATTGGGCACACGCCTCTCAGTAACACCACTGTAAATAACCTGTGTAATTGAAAGGAAATTGCATTCCTGAAATCATAGGAATGGATAGACTATTAGGAAACACATTTGTAGGGTTACTGTAATGACATTTGTCCTTAGTGTGACTTCAGAGCACTTCAGTGGGAAAGTCTACAAGAAATAAATGACTGCCCCAAAGTTTAGGGACTCAGCATTTTTCATCTGAGGGAGCTAGGTTTAAGAAAACACTGAAATATGCACTTAACTACTCTTTGTTTTTTCAGCATGCACATCTCTGAAAGCCAACAAGAATTCTTCAGAATGCTGGATGAAAAAATTGAAAAGGTAAGAAGTAAAGTAACTACATGTTTCAAGGGAAATAACGCCTCATAAGTTAGAGTGCTGATATTCTGGTTTCTGTTACAAAGCTGTTCTTGCAAGGGGATGGTTAAAGTTAAAACAAAAGTCCCTACACCAAAATGTGGCTATGAGAATACTTAATGTATAAGAGAGCTTCCCAGGATCCTGGGCTACCACTGATCATTCATTCAAGTGTGGAAATTCAGGTAGAGACTGGTAAGAGCCTTTGTCTACAAACAGAGCGTTGCTGTCGATCGCTGTGTATTGTCTGCACCTGATGCCCTGCTCGGATGTCAGACTGCAAGCAAGAAGGTCCTTAGCACCTGCCTACTACATGCCCAGCACTGCTGAGTTCTTTACAAACATGTTGCAATCAATACCTTACCTCAGGGAAGTGGCCATGAGACAGGTAATTTTACAGACTAGGAAATTGAGGCTCAGAATGCTTGAGTAGCTTATCCAGGTTTGCAAGGCTAATGGCAGTAGAGTTAGAATTCCAGCCCACATCTGTCTGACTCGAAAGCAGTGTCTCCAAGTTGCTTCTCTAAAAGGGTGTGGATTTTACAGTGACAGTAAAATACAAAGTTGACCCCTGTGGAAATTTAACCCATACTTACGGTCTCAGAGCGCCGTATGCAAAACAGCTGAGTGAAGAGTGGGAGATGGTAATCATTCAAGGCTTACTTACATGCTTATAGAATTTAAATTTATCACCGCAGGGAGTGAATTTTAAATACTAAAGTTACACATCTGAGAACTGTAATTTGGAAACCTTCTGAAGAAGAGTTAAATTCTAAATTCAGAACATATCACAACTGTGGTTAAGGCATCACGGCCAATTTTACCTTTGAGATGTTTTCCATTTTAATTTGTTTCTTTTTTTACTTTCTGTGGCCCTTTTACTTGAGCATCTCGCAATGGAAGATAGTGAAGGAGGTCTTAGATTCGTCTGTATTTCAGTAGCAGACTCCACTCTGAGGTGGACCTCTCCTGAGAGAATCATTACATAATCTTCTCACGTACCATTAAAAGACCAGCATATATTACCAATGTGAAAAATAGAAATGGGTAGTGAATTAGCTCTTTGGCTATGCTTGCATACTCATTTGAGTATAATTTCTTTTTTTTTTTTTACTTTTAGTGAAATTTTAGCTTATGTGTGACTTTTTAGATTGAAAACATCATCTAGGAATAATTACTGTTTCACATATTGGTTCAAAAGCTGTTCAACTTGCCAATAACGTTTTGTTTTCAGTAAAGAGAGGCATAAAAAGAAATATTTTGTTCCCACTATAATGGGGAAGATCTTTTCTTTCTCTGTTTGGATTATTTCTCCTCCACTAGCTTTTTGGCAATAAAAATATCTGCTCAGTAGTCAGAGGTAGTCTGTAAAAATTGAAACCTGAATTGTAAGTTATCTTTTTAAACAACATTTACAAACTCTGACAAGGTGTTTAAAATGATCTAATCTCTTTCTGGTGTGTTTCCATAATTGAAATTCTACCTCTTGTTACTCAAAACTGAAATTCATTGTTCCCCATCTGAAATTCAATTTCCCTTCTTACTTTGCATCCAGAGTGTAGACTATGATATGTTTAGTACAACAAAAGCAGTTTATAACTTGATCATTTATTGGATGGAACTTTCCTTGGACAAAGGAGCATTTGTAGATTCAACAAAAACAGTGTTCCCATTATATATTGAATACACTTATATTCAAAAAAGAGCTGGTATATAATCTGTGATACACGCCCAGTTACAGATTTCTAAGGGAATTTTCTGTCTTCTCTGAACCAAACTCCTGTTTCTCGTCTCTTACCTAAAGTTCATCCTTCTGAATTTTGCGAACATGCTATTCTCTGTATCATCTAAATATTAAGCCTCCCCCGATTAAAATGTTCCTTCTTAATGTATGTGTTTGGCTTAATGTAATCTTCACCATAGTTTATATAACCAAAGTGGAAGTTGGATTCTTGCAAATTATTTTCCTGATGTTTTTACCATTGCTAAATATTTCTTTGGTCCAACTAGCATGTGGACAACCATAAATTCAATTTAAATCTATTCTTTAGGTTTTATAAGGTTGATTTAAAAAAAATTAAACTCGGCTTCATGCTGAAAATTGGAGTCATTCTGAAAGGGCTTTAGTTTCGAGATTTAATCTTTCTCAGAAATGTCCGGGAATTCCCTTTTTTTCCTTCCTGAAATTAAGAAGCAAAACTGAGTGAATCTGTAGAGATTTAAACCTGCCCTTCCTTGATTCATCCTTCGTGTTTATTGAATGTGTACAGGGCATAGCTGATTTGCTTTTCAACTCCCCTCTTCATACCAGAAGAACTCTCTGCTCCATATAAGGAAACAAGGACTACTAGATGGTTTAATACTTATAGTGAAGCTTAATGTGGACTACTCTAATTCAGAAATTGTCATGGTGCAGAGCTGCAGTTTACTTTTGCACCACAACTGGGCAAGCAGTTTTCTCAGAAGTTATTGGTGGCAAAGAAAAGCAAGTAGCAGAAATTCATTTAAAAATTATTTAGCACTTATGAGCACCAGGCATTACCCTATGACTCAGGATAGAAAAGCAGATAGGAAATAGGGGATACAAAATAAGTAGGAAACAGTCCCTTGCCTTGAGGAGCTCAATTTTAAAAGTAAATCTCTTTGAAAAGGTGATTATTTTACCAATGGAGGAGTCCTTCATCCATCACCCGTACCCCAGTTATTACCATGAGTCAGGTCCTCCTGTATTGAGCGCAGGTGTTTCAGGGGTCAGGTACCGAAACTTGAGGTCCATGAATCAGGCAGTTGGGACATCCTTGGACATTTGACACCATTTCACTCTGCTGGCGTGAAGAAGGCCAGGACGCTGAGATGCATCTGGAGATGACCACGGGAGAGATTTGTCAGGAGAGCAGTGAGAGTTCAAAAGAGCATTATAACACCTGATCTACTTTTGCTTTTCCCTTTGGAGAGTAAAAATCCTGTGAAACAACGGTAGCACCTCATTTATCTTTACCTCATTATTTTTTACTCGGATACCTAACCATTATTCCATCACAGTCTGTAGTTGTTGTGCCTGACAATTCACAGGCTCCTGAACTTTATGTGAAGTAGTGACATTTGCCTAATTTTGCAGCTTAAAGAAAATGACAGTTTACTGCAGAGCAAGATAATGATTTTAAATTCTAGTCCTTCACTATATTTAGAGGGGAAAAGACGAGATCTAGATCATTAAAACTTGGCCCTGTGGAGGAGTTTCGAATATAGTACCAAAGACAGATCACATTAGATTTTAAGATATGATTTCTACTATACATTTGAGTTCATTTGAAGAAGAAGAAAAAGTTAATGTATTTTTTAAGTATCAGCATTAATAGTATCCTTCCCAGGCAAACACAGGGATTTATATTTTGCTTTAGGAAGATGTAAGAACAGCCGACAACTGAGAAGTCATCTGCCCTCTCAAAAAGAACCCTGAATGTTAAATAAAGAATTTCTGTGTACAGTGCCATTTGCATCTGGTTAGTTTTCCTCATGAAAGGCATCTTAAGCTTTGTTGGGTCATGGACATTTTTTTGAAATTTCATAAAAGTTATAAAATCCCTCCCTATGAAAATGCACATGATATACACAAAATTCTTAAGTAAAATTTTAGAGTTTTATAACTCTTTGGAGCCTGTCTTTGGGCCCCAGGCAAAGAACCTGTGCATTTCACTGATGTGCTTTGCTCAGATCCAGGGCCCAGCTGCACCCATGGGTTTTGTCAGGGTCTCATCCATATATATCTCTGACTTTAAAGAAAATTAGGAAACTGAACACAGATAACTCCAAGAAAACCCATTCTGCCTTCTTTCTTATCGCCCTTCTCTTCTTTGAGAATAGCTCAGTAGCATTTCACCCCCCCAGAGGGTGAGCCATCCACGGGCCACCATGCCTCGCATATTCCTGTACCATCTTGAGACTCCGCCTCTGTTGACTGGAATTATGCAATGTGACAGTTAAAGGAAATGTCTGAGAAAGAGCAGCGTATGGATTTAAAATCAGCTGATTTTAAAAGATGTTTATTGGTAGACCTGTACGTCCATTGCAAAATCACTTACACTTAGAAGATGTGTGGGTTCCTGAAGTGGCCTGATTTCTTTGGCCCCAGAACTAACCTAGGTGGTGAGAAAGATCATGGTAAGTCTGCATTTATAAATTTATGTCAAGGGCTCCTCTTCTTCATATTATGTCAGATCAGTCTGAACTACGTTCTACATCAGTGTGTCAGAGATCAGAAGGTGTTTGCTTTTCATCTGGTGAAGAGAGTGACTTGTGTGTAATTATGAACCACGATCTTTGGTTCTGTGTATACACTATTCCTGAAGCAGACTGTTTAACCACAGAGCTGCTGTAGAATCACATGTAATGTAGGCACCTGCAGGTGAGGATAGCTTTTACTTTCTGGTGGTGTGCTTAAAGGCCTCCTCAGTGCTCTCTAGTGATGAGAAACGTGGGACTGTTGTATCAAATCCTGAAGAATGTCCCCCGGCCTGCCCCACGTGTCACAGAGGAAGTCATAGCATGTCCCTCCCACCCAGCTTGTCGATTTCGAGAACAACCAGGATCTTCCGTACTGACAGAGAGATGCTCCTGCTGGCACGTGTGTTTTGGACTGGGCTGGGCCGCCGATGTCATTCCATTAAACAGTTCCTTGCTCCATAGGACACACAGCAGGGCCTTGATTTCGCTAATAACCAAACCCTTCCTTGTGTCTCTTTTCCCTTCGTCCCCCTGCCTTGCCTGCTCTCTCTCCTGTATGTACCTTTCCTTATGCGTTGGCCAAATTAAAGCTGTAATTACAAAGGGAAGGCTGTGACTCAGCCCTGTTTTGTTTCTCTCCCTACTGCATAGCATTACGCAGGTGACTTCTTAATAGTCACGATGATCACGTTGGTGCAGGAGCCACTGGCGAAGTGCGTACACACCGTGGGCTCTGAGGATCCTAGCGTGCCCCAGCATTCCATGTAGCTACTAGTCATGGGTGACACAGCCAAGGAAAATAAAGCAGACAGCAAGCCGAGAAATGCAACACACCCAGTCTCTGCTCACTTTCCTTTTTTTTTTGGAGGGCTTCATTTTCAGAGAATTCTTAAAGTTCTGTCAGCCTGGCACCTTAGGGAGTAGCAAAGGGGAAGAGTCCAGGTTCTGGAACAATGGAGTACATGAATGCAAATAAAAACCATGACATTTTTATGAATGCAGTGAGGCCGACAGTGCTCTGAACTCAACAGCAACCTGGGCACAGTCAGTAAATGGTGTCATTTGGCTGTGGGTGTAGTACTTGGGCAAGGGAAGGCAGCCCAAGGTGCCACTCAGAGCAGAGTGACGGAGATGCTGGATTGTGTCATTTTCTTGTCTTGTTCCCATTCGCCTTCTCCTTCATCTTCTTCCTGGGCTGTTTCCCCTCCTCCCCATGGTCTTCCCACTCTTTGCATTTAGCAGCCCGGGGCATTGTTCTGGCCCTACAGAGAGCACTCAGGGACAGAGAGGGTGTCAGCCTCTGTCATTGCTGATTTATTATTTAAGAATCTCTAAAAGGATTTGAAGCATTACACAGACGGTTCCCTAAGGATAAAAATTGCATCTCATTCGTCTTTGTTTCCCCAGAACCTAGCACAGGGCCTGGGACAGGACAGATGCTTAATAAACTTGTTGAATGAGTGAATGGTGCAAATAAGACCACTGGGCTTAGCAGAAGCAAAAGCACACAGAAGAAGGAGGTGTGATCTGCAGACTCCAGTAGCAGAGGGCTCAGCGTGATAGCTGCTTTTAACAAAGGGGAGCATAGTAGGTACAGTGCCAAGAAACTGAATTGAGAAAGGTCAAGAAAAGAGGCAGCATGAAGCAAGTAGAAGAGCCTGTGCTTCAAAGCCCAGGCACGTCCAAAGACCCGCTCCTCTAGTGGCTGTGTGACCCCAGGCTAATTGTTTAACCTTTATGATCCTCAGTTCCCTCACCAAAAAATTTGGATAATAATACTAACTTGTCTGAGAAATTAAAGAAAATTCACGTCGAGTCTATAGCGGAGTGTTTGATGGTTTGTATGTGCTCTGGGATTGGTAGCTTTTATTTTGGTTGAAGTTGCCTGTGTCCATATCATAAAGGCCATTTGTAGAGAAGGATTTGGGGGAGGCTGTGACTGAGCCTGAAAATGCAGAACTTATCAGCTTGAATTTTGCTTGAGCGAGTGCCTTCGGGTGGTATAGATGTCTCCTTGTAGACAGAGCATTAGAATAGGATATTTTCCAGTGTACTCACCCCCCTCCCTCCTGTGCAGTATAAACATGTTAAGGAATTAGATTCGTGTGAACATTTATAGGGACATTAAATAACCTGTACCAGCTTTTGAACTGATTACAGCATGAGTCCAGGAGTCAGTGGTCCAGGCGCAGCTGAGTCCCTATCTGTATTTTTTCCTGTTTGGAAGATTCATTCTTTTTTAATTCTTGTGGGTTTCTTAAAACCTGCTTTTGCAAATATTCATTAATACTAGTCTTAAAATGCTTATGATAACAACAAAAAGTCAGGAAAGGGGATCCCCAACAAGATCATTAAAGTGATAAGACTAAAAACAAAAGTGATAAGACTAACTTCTCTGACTCATTTAACAAGCTTATCTGGGGGAAACAAAAAACAAGCTTATCTGGAATATATTCTCTGGACCTTGGAAATGAGCCACGGGGCCATGGAGCTGCAATATGAGGAATTAGGAAATTGAGTCCTTGCCTTTAGGGAGCTTCTAATCTAGAAGCATGAATTTTTTTGTACGTTTTTTGGGTTTTTTTAAACGGAAACTTTATTTTAATACATTTATTTATTTTTTTACTTATGTATGTATTTATTTATTTATTGGCTATGTTGGGCCTTCATTGCTGTACATGGGCTTTTCTCTAGTTGCGGTGAGCAGTTGTGGTGCTCGGGCTTCTCATTGCAGTGGCGTCTCTTGTGGAGCACGGGCTCTAGCTGCACGGGCCTCAGTAGTTGCAGCACGTGGGCTCAGTAGTTCTGGGTCGAGAGCTCTAGAGCACAGGCTCAGTCGTTGTGGCACACAGGTTTAGTTAGAAGCATAAAGTTTTGAGTGAGAAGGAACTTCAGAGAGTATCTTATGTGATTTACCCCCAACTTTTCAAACTCACACTAAACAGAACCCTCTGTGGCAAAGAATGAGACGTGCCCATTTATAGCAGTTGGGGAGGAATTATGAAGCAGATGATGTTTTGTACATTTCTTGAAATGTTTCTTCTGAGATACCTTGTTATTTGTGGGATACTTATTCCTCTCTTTGAAATGCTGTGGAGAATTCTTAGAGAAAGCTTTCTTGGAGAAGACACTTCTAGATTGTCCTCATTTTAATCCCATTTTTCTAAGTAGAGTCCAAAGAGGAGTACCACATACTGTAAACTCATATTCTCGAAAGTGGTTGTTGGAGGTTTGGAGATGGATGTTTAATCATATTCTGCCTCCCTCTGGGTTCTTAACAACTTTAAAATAGACACAGGGAGTCAGGTGACCATCATGGGTCAGTATCCATCTTATTAGTGAGTCTCATAATTCCCAAATGCAGAGCCTCTAGTAAACTAGTTTGGAATATATTTGCAATACTTAAAACATCAAAAGGATCTGTAGCCAGCATATATAAAGAAGTATTAATGCAAACCAATGAAAACCATCAATTAAAGTTATGAGTCTGTATCCTTGAAATTCTCTTACATGTGTACAATAAAGTTCACTGAAGCATACTATATGTTCAATAGCAAAAAAAATTTTAAAACCCAGAAGGAGTTTAAGTGCCTAGCACTAGAGGAATGAATAAATAAAATCCTTTCTATTTCCACAGTACAAAGGAAACGATCTGTGTGTGTGTGTGTGTAGCCACAATTATAGATCTCAAATCATATTATTAAATGAATAGAGGAATAAGCAGAATGATAAAAATTGTATGATACCATACAAATTAAAAATACCATGCATTGTTTTCAGATGGACATTCAACAAGTATTTATTAAATATCAGCTATATACCAGTCACACACATTCACGTCTGCATGCACACATTAGTATGGTATTTTTCTTTTAATTTTTTGCTGGCATATAGTTGATTTACAATGTTATGTTAGTTTCATTTATACAGCAAAGTGAATCAGTTATACATAGTATGGTGTGTTCTTATATGATATATTTATAAATGGCATGTATTTATATCTGTTATGTAAACGTGCATATACACATGATGTATAGTTTATTTGGTATAGTATGAATATGATACAAATATTCAGATATCAAAAATGAGCGTACCAAACCCATGACCATTGTTGCATCTGGGGATGGGGGAGGGGAATGGGCCTGGGATGGTAGTTTCATCTCTTCAGGGAGAGGGTGGCAGCTGGAAGCAAATGGTACAAAATACTACTAGTTCTTATGCCTGAGTGATAGAAATGTAGTGTTTGTTACATTCCTTATACTTTTCAAAATTCAGAGAAGTCAGTGAAAACAGGAATAGGTGTGTGACAAAATGTCAAGTGGAACAAAAGCAGATTACACAGTGGTCACTGGCCTTGCTCAAACCTTTCACTGCCTCCACATGTGTGCGGTTTGGTGGAAGAAAATCTTTAGGAGGAACTAATATATGGGCACCAGGCCACGCTCTAAGTCAGCAGTCCCCAGCCTTTTTGGCATCAGGAACTGGTTTCGTGGAAGACAGTTTTTCCACGGACGGGACGGGGGCGGGGGGGATGGTTCACACGGTAATGCGAGCGATGGGGAGTGGCAGATGAAGCTTCGCTCGCTGCCCACCGCTCACCTCCTGCTGTGCGGCCCAGTTCCTAACAGGCCACAGACCTGTACCGGTCTGCAGCCCAGGGACTGCGGACCCCTGCTCTAAGTCACCTGAAGTGCTTCTATTTTCATTCCATTTGAAATCACTCCTGTTTCCCAGGGCTCTGATACTCATGGCCACAGATGGAGTTGACTCCTATTAATTGCTGTTCTTATTGGCCAGTTGGCCAAATGTACGACAACCCTTAATTTAATCAGAGCTTCACAACTTATTAGGCTAAACAGTCTCCACAAATCCAGTCAGTCTGCTTGCCCAGCTTTCATGGGTCCTCTGGGCCTTCCTCAGTTGTCATCTTCCCAAAGTGTTAATTCCCAGGAAATGTATTGGATTCATCAGGCCAGTGGAAACCTCAGGATCCGTGATGAAGTCCCATGGACCCTGCTTTTCTTCCTCTTCTGGGGTGCAGCTTGGCTACCTTGCCCATGTCCTGGAAGAGGAGGGAGGCCAAACGGACATGTTCTCCCCAACCATGGGCCCAGGACACCCACTCCTCACTGCTCTCTAGGCCTTCTCTCCCTCACATCCGGCTAGTGCACTCTTCTACGCCTTCTGCGGGCAGCGACCTCCCATCAGTAGCTGCAGTCCTCCTCCTGGACAAATGCACATGCTTCCTGTTCTGAAAGCAAAGAGAAAGGAACGGCAAGGTGAGCACTGATCCCGCAGACAGCGTCCCTCCTCTGCGTAGGGAGGAAGGAAAGGAACCACTGGTCACACGCTCCCCTCTCTGGTCTGCTAGCCCACAGAGCATTAAGAGGGGCAAAGCCAACACTCTCTGCTCTCTCCACCTGTGACTGGGTGGGTCAGTCCGCATCCATAAGGCCTCGGGGAGGGGGAGGGGGAGGAAGGAGGGGGGATAAGGAGAGCCCACTGGGTTCTCTAATGCAGCCAGAACCCTGATTCTCATCTGACTGGCTGTTCTTAGTTAAAAACTGTAAGGAAAGGAACTGTGTGCTTAGTCTCCCCAAACCTCCAGCCTTGTTCAAAATAAATTCTAGCGTATAAGCAACTAGTTCAGAACAAAGAGCTCTGAAGAGTTTGTCTGGAAGGCACATCTCTGTCAAGAAGCATTTGGATTGAAATCCCAGGCTTGCTAAAGCCATTGTCCTGAATGAAGTGAGTCTTAGAGGAGACCCATGAGGCTTCATGTCCTAGAGAAAGTGAATCCCAGGGTCCAGTCAACCAAGAGGGTCCCCCTGGCTTGGGGGTGAGGGGGTGGTATTTAAATCTTAACTCTTATACCTGAGACTAGACTAATTTAAGACATCTCTTTGAATTAAGTCCAATCAAATGAGCTGGAAATCTTCTGCAAAGAATTCTGGTAAGTTTTATGGTGTATCTCTTTATCATTATTAGGAATCGGATATAATGGAAATTTTTATAAGATAATATCTAGTGAAAAAATAAAATTAAAAAATTGTGTCATCATAGGATTGAAACTATATTATTAAATATATGACATACCTATGGACAGAGATTTAAATGAAACTTGAAAACTTTCTGATTTATTAGGAAGACCGGGTTGTAAGAAAATTTTTTAATTTAATTTTGATCGATGGTTTTCTTGTTTATAAAATAACAATTTTATAAAATGACCTTTTGGAGAAGAATGCTGGCCCCATCTTAAGAAAAATATCTCTCAAGATGGAAATTATCTCTGCTGTTTGAGCTGTTAGGAAGAGGGCCAAACCCATGACAGAGTTAGCCTGTGAACCTACACATGGTAATTGTATTTTCTGTGGCAAAAGTGGGCAGAACACAGCTCATGGGCGAAATCTAGTCTGCCAGACAAGAATGGTTTTTACATGTTTAAATGTTCAAAAGCAGAATAATATTTTCAGACATGTGAACAATTATGTGAAATTCCAACTTCAGTGTCCACAAATAAAGTTTCATTGGAACACAGCTACACTCATTCTTTTACGATTATCTGTGGTTGCCTTCATGCTTGTAGCTAGAGTTGAGTTGCAGCAGAGACCCTTTAGAACGCAAAGCCTAAGTTATTTACCATTTGGTTCTTCACAGAGAAAGTCGCCAACCCTGCTCTAGGACATCAGTTCAGTATGGCCCAGAGACATGAACATCCTGCAGTTCCGTATCCCCGGTGTTTTTTTGTTTTTGTGTTTTTTGTTTTTTGTTTTCATTTAGTTTTTTGTTGTGTTTTGTTTTTGTTTTGTTGTTGTTTGTGTGACCTCACCACACTGCGGCGTGTGGAATCTTAGTTCCCTGACCAGGATCAAACCTGTGCCCTCTACATTGCAAGTGCAGAGTCTTAACCACTGGACCGCCAGGGAAGTCCCATCCCTGCTTTTCTCTGTCCTCACTCCTGCTCACCCCGTCATGGGGAAAGGAGCATCATCAAAGTCTGAGTGCCAATATCAGGCAAAGCAGGACCTTGAGAAATAGGTCCCTTAAAGCTTCTAAAATAATCCTTTTTGTCAGTAGAATGAGGATTTGGGTATAATAAACACTTCATGGGAGTTTTAAAGCAGTTTAGTTAATACATGCTCTCTTGGAAGTGAAAAGGCCAGTATACGAAGATTCTCGTCACTGTGGTTGTTATTGCCGTGGTGATCATTCCTAAACATGGTCAAGAAAACAGTCAGAGGCGGTCATACTCATACTGCTCATTACAAACGAGACCTTTTTCCAACTGAAATAATAATGCATGAGTCTAATTAGAATAAAGCTCATTAGAAACAGACATGGCCATTAATGCCTCGATTGATTTTTCTAATGAAATAAGCTGGGGGAGGAGACTTGAATAGTGCAGCTAATTATTTTTGCTTCTTCTGCATTGCCTCAAAACTTGTTATAAATTATTGTTGGGCTGTAAACGAAAATGCTGCTGAAACTCTCCTTGATTGAAGAGCCTCTGACACTTGCAGCCCTGAGGAAGCAGTGGAGGGCACCTGCTCCTGGCCCACAGCCCTACAGGAGAAGGATTAAATGACAGCCCCTGGGGGTGTCCTTCATTTCACTTTTCCACCCTTCCCCCCCCCCCCCTCCTCCTCATCATCTTTGTTCTGGATTCTGGATGGTGGTTCACAGAGGCTCAGGCTGTGGAATGCAGTTCTCGTGCCCCTGTATTCCTGGTTCGACGGAGCTTAAATGTCCAGATTCCCATAGAAACTTAGATCTGATGTTGCCGCTGGGTGGTGACAGTGGAAAAGAGTTTTAGGAGAAAAGGTGTTAGGTCGGCAGAGAAGCAAGATGGCCCATTAAATGCACCAAAATACAGTTGGGGCAATTGTGTTTCTTTAATCAAGATGTTCTTCGGTGCCCAGAAAGCCAGACAGCCCCACAGTGCAGGGTAGAAGGCTATCGAAGAGGCATGACTAAGTCAAGAAACTGAGACTCAGTAAGCCCACAGTTAGGAAGAGAGAGGAAGAAGATGAATCATGTAAAGGAAGCAGACAGGAGGTAGGAGAATCAAAATAATGCACAGGCCAGAAACCTACAGAGGTTCCCAGTGTCGTCCAGAGAGGTACAGGAGAGGAGGAGGAATTCTTCATTTGTCTGTCAGCCTGTTTTATGATGAGTATAACAGTGCACACTTCCAGACAGGAATAAGCCTCATTAAAACAAACTCCTCTGGGCCAAACAAGGATTCCATTAAGTGTCAAAAAGACAAAAGATCAGAGAGCAGTTCTCCTGGGTTCCCTTACCCTGCTTCTCTCCACCTGGGTACCCCTTCCCAAAAAAGTCTTTTGCTTTGTCAGCAAAAAAAAAAAAAAAAAAAAAAAGACAAAGGTGAATAAGAGGCATGTTCTGCCCCCTATAGTAAGGCAAACAAACATTTTGGCTAAAATTACTATAAGACATGGTGGTGGGATAGAAGGACCACTGAGAGGGGAAGAGACCAATTCTCCCTAGAGCTTTCACTTGAAATGATGATGTTGGAACAGGATCATAAGACGAAGTAGCCACTAAGAGAAGCCTGGGGAGGAGGGAGTATGAGAGAAGAAAACAATATATGTGGAAATGCTGGATGTACAAGAAGGATCTGCCAGTTTGGGACACAGTGGGTGACCAGTCCTATTGTTTTGCTTGTCTTTTATATGTTTTAACCATTCTTTCCTTGGGATAGTAGATTGGTTTTTTTTTCATGCCTAATAAAAATGCTGCAGTGAAAATATTTTTGCATACACTTATAAGAACTTTATAAAGGTATAGTTTACATGCCATAAAATTTACTTATTTTATACGCACAATTCAATGATTTTTAGTAAACTTACCAAACTGCATGACCATCACCACACTCCAGTTTTAGGACATTTTCATCACATCAGTGAGATCCCTCCTGCCAGCTCACAGCCAATCCCCTTTCCCACCTCCAGCCCCGGGAACCAATGCATATATTTTTAAAAACATATATTTGGGGGTTTATCATTAATATTGATGTCTGTGATTGCTATAATAAGGGTATGAACATTTTTATGACTCATAAGACATATTACCAAATTACTTTCCAAAGCAGCCATACCATTTTACAAGGCTGCCAGCAGTGTATGAGAGTTGCATTTCATTGTACACTCCCAAGAATTGGGTATCGCTATTTTTAAATAATATCTAATTGTCTTCATTTGTATTTTTTGATCACTGAAGCAGACCATTTTTCTATTTGTGTGTTTACTGACTATTTATTCTGAATGAATTTCTACTTTGTACCCTTCCCTCTTATTGAAATCCTCTTACATTAATTTTTTTACTGGTATGAGCTTCTCACATGACTTGTCATTTATACATTGTATGCTGCAAGTATTTTTCCCATTGAGGTTTGCCTTTTTACTTTTGTCTTATTCTCTCTTTTTTTTTGGTATGCAAAGGTTCATTTTTACATGATCAAATATGTTCATCTTTTTATTGTCTATGTGGTTTTTTTATGCCTTTGAGGCTAAGAGTTATTTCCTTCCCCAGAGCTTTGACAGAAGTTCAGTTTTATGTTGTTTTGTATTTTTGTTAAGATTTAGCACATCATTTCTCTTGGAATCTGTCATTTCTGGTGACCCTCTTTGTCAAATACTTAATTCTTACATGTCTTAGGCCACATCACCAGGATGTCTTATTCTGCGCTGGTGATTTTTTTTTTAACGGGCCCACTTTATTTTTATTTCCATTTTATTTATTTATTTATTATATTTTTGGGGGGTACACCAAGTTCAATCATCTGTTTTTATACACATATCCCCGTATTCCCTCCCTCCCTCGACTCCCCCCCACCTTCCCTGTCCCAGTCCTCTAAGGCATCATCCATCCTTGAGTTGAATTCCCTTTGTTATACAGCAGCTTCCCACTGGCTATCTGTTTTACAGTTGGTAGTATATATATGTCTATGCTGCTCTCTCACTTCGTCTCAGTTTAACGGGCCCACTTTAAAAAGAATACGGGAAAACTGACACGCATGCAAGGGAGGGAGACCTAAGTGGAAACCTCATTATTCGCAGGTAATGGACCAAGGAATGTTATCATTCTGGGAAAACCTAGCCTCTGGTTGCAAAGGCCCCAACTATGCCATTCTGTGGGAGTTACAGAGGCAGGGTGTGGGCTTAGCTGCTGAACAATTTCATAAGCAGCTTAGAACAGTACCTGATGGTGTTCCAGTCAAAAAGAGAAGGCTTGAGAGATAGGATTAAGATGGCGGAGTAGGAGGACGTGTGCTCACTCCCTCTTGCAAGAGCACCAGAATTACAACTAAATGCTGAACAATCATTGACAGAAAGACACTGGAACTCACCAAAAAAGACAGCCCACGTCCAGAGACAAAGGAGAAGCCACAATGAGATGGTAGGAGGGGCACAATCGCGTTAAAATCAAATCCCATAAATGCTGGGTGGGTGACTCACAAGCTGGAGAACAGTTATACTGCAGAAGTCCACCCACTGAAGTGAGGGTTCTGAGCTCCATATCAGGCTTCCCAACCTGGGAGTCCAGCAATGGGAGGAGGAATCCCCAGAGAATCAGACTTTGAAAGCCAGCAGGATTTGATTACAGGACCTCCCCAGGACCAGGGGAAACAGAGACTCCACTCTTGGAGGGCACATAAAAAAGTGTGCTCATCAGGACCCAGAGGGAAGAAGCAGTGACCCCATAGGAGACTGAACCAGACCAACCTGCTGGTGTTGGAGGGTTGCCTGCAGAGGTGGGGGGCAGCTGTGACTCACCGAGGAGACAGGGACACTGGCGGCAGGGGTTCTGGAAAGTGTTCATTGGCATGAGCCCTCCTAGAGTCCACCATTAGCCCCACCAAAAAGCCTGTAAGCTCCAGTGCTGGGTAGCCTCAGGACAAACAGCCAACAGGGTGGGAACACAGCCCCACCCATTAGCAGACAAGCAGATTAAAGTTTTACTGAGCTCTGCCCACCAAATTGGATTAAAGTCTTACTGAGCTCTGCCCACCCAGCCCTACCTACCATCAGTCCCTCCCATCAGGAAGCACCCACGAGTGTCCTAGATACCTTCCCCCACAAGAGGGCAGACAGCAGTATCAAGCAGTATCAGCAGTATTTTGTCTTGTGGAGCTGAAAACCACAGCCACAGAAAGAGAGAGAAAATGAAAAAGCAGAGGACTTTGTACCAGATGAAGGGACAAGATAAAACCCCAGAAAAACAACTAAATGAAGAGGAGAAACCATAATCCCAAAAGAAACTTGTACCATAATGTTTATTGCAGCACTATTTACAATAGCCAGGACATGGAAGCAACCTAAATGCCCATCAACAAATGAATGGATAAAGAAGATGTGGCATATATATACAATGGAATATTACTCAGCTATAAAAAGGGATGAGATGGAGCTATATGTAATGAGGTGGATAGAACTACAATCTGTCATACAGAGTGAAGTAAGTCAGAAAGAGAAGGACAAATATTGTATGCTAACTGACATATACGGAATCTAAAAATGGTACTGATGAACTCAGTAACAAGAACAAGGATGCAGATACAGAGAATGGACTGGAGAACTCGAGGTATGGGAGGGGGCGGGGGGTGAAGGGGAGACTGAGACGAAGTGAGAGAGTAGCACAGACGTATATATACTACCAACTGTAAAATAGTCAGTGGGAAGTTGTTGTATAACAAAGGGAGTCCAACTCGAGGATGGAAGATGCCTTAGAGGACTGGGGCGGGGAGGGTGGGGGGGACTCGAGGCGGGGGGAGTCAAGGAGGGGGGGAATACAGGTATGTGTGTGTGGAAACGGATGGTTGAACCTGGTGTACCCCCAAAAAAATAATAAGAAAAAAAAAATAAAAGCAAAAAAAAAAAAAAAAGAGGAGATAGGAACCCTTCAAGAAAAAGAATTCAGAATAATGATGGTGAAGACAATCCAGGACTTTGAAAAAAGACTGGATGCAAAGATCGAAAAGTTTACCAAAGACCTAGAAGAATTAAAGAGCAAACAACAGAGATATGCAACACAATAACTGAAGTGAAAAATACACTAGAAGGAACCAAGAGCAGATTAACTGAGGCAGAAGGGCAAATAAGTGACCTGGAAGACAGAATGGTGAAAGTCACTGATGTGGAAAAGAATAAGGAAAAAAGAATGAAGAGAACTGAAAACAGCCTAAGAGACCTCTGGGACAATGTTAAATGTGCCAACATTCACATTATAGGGGTCCCAGAAGGAGGAGAGAGAGAGAAAGGACCCAGGAAAATACTGAAAGAGGTTATGGTTGAAAACTTCCCTAACATGGGGAAGGAAATAGCTACCCAAGTCCAGGAAGTGCAGAGAGTCCCAGGCAGGATAAACCCAAGGAGAAACACGGCAAGACATGTAGTAGTCAAATTGACAAAAATTAATGACAGAGAAATGTTATAAAAAGCAACAGGGGAAAAACGACAAATAACATACAAGGGACCTCCCATCAGGGTAACAGCTGATTTCTCAGCAGAAACTCTGCAAGCCAGAAGGGAGTGGCATGATATATTTCAAGTGATGAAAGGGAAGAACCTACAACCAAGGATACTCTACCCAGCAAGGATCTCATTCACATTCAACGGAGAAATCAAAAGCTTTAGAGACAAGCAACAGCTAAGAGAATTCAGCACCACCAAACCAGCCCTACAACAAATGCTAAAGAAACTTCTCTAAGCGGGAAACGTAAGAGAAGAAAAGGACCTACAAAAACAAAAACAAAACAATTAAGAAAATGGTACTAGGAACATACATATTGATAATTACCTTGAATGTAAATGGACTAAATGCACCAACCAAAAGACACAGACTGGCTGAATGGGTACAAAAACAAGACCCATATATATGCTGTCTCCAAGAGACCACTTCAGACCTAGGGACACATACAGACTGAAAGTGAGGGGATGGAAAATGATATTCCATGCAAATGAAAATCAAAAGAAACCTGGAATAGCAATAGTCACATCAGATAAAATAGACTTTAAAATAAAAAATGTTACAAGAGACAAGAAAGGACATTACATAAAGATCAAGGGATCCATCCAAGAAGAGGAGACAACAATTATAAATATCTATGCACCCAACATAGGAGCACCTCAATACATAAGGCAAATGCTAACAACTATGAAAGAGGAAATGCAAGGCAGAAATAGAAACACAGATGCAGAGACAAACACATGGACAGCAAGTGGGGAAAGCGGGGAGGGTTGGGGGGATTGAATTGGGAGATTGGGATACCAAATTGTACACTCTAAATATATGCTGTTTATTGTCTGTTAACTGTATCTCAATAGAAGTTCTTTAAAAAAAAAAAGAAGGCTCCCTGCCTGTAATATGGTCAGTGGAGGTCTGTTCTACATTAGATGCAAAGTTAGGGAGGAAGACCTCTGGGTCCCCTTCCAACTCCCATATCTCAGAACTCTCTAGATACCGTTCCTCCTTTCATTTATTCAACAAATATTTATCAAGCATCTAATATGTCACCAGCACTAGTCTAAGCCCTGGGGATGCAGCAGTGCAGAAACCAGTTTCTGCCCACCGGATGCTTCTATTCAAGGGGGAAGAGAACCAGTAAGGAAACAGATTAATACATTAATAATGTCAGGTAATTATAAGTAATATAAATAAAAATGAAGCAGAGTAAGAAGTGCTGTTGTATATAAGGAGCTCAGGGGAGACAATGAGGTGATTATTGAGCAGAGGTCTAGAAAATGGGAGGTGATGGATGGGGTGAGGGCTGGGGCAGCAGGAGCTAGCCAGGAAGGAGGAAGGAGAACAAGCACCCAGGCCCTGAGGTGCCGGCTTGTTTGAGGACCTGAATGTAGATGAGTAATCCATCAGTGGGCCCAATTTCTCACAAAGTCAGTTTATTAACAGTTGGGTCTGTTGATCTCATTTTTCAATATCATCATAAGAGCTATAGTTTATTAAGTACCATGTGTCAAGATTTGCCAAACACCTATGTGTATTACTCCTAAGTCTCACAATAGCACTGCAAGTTAGGTCTTACTGTCCCCATTTTACAGATGGGGAAACTGGAGCGCACTGCTTCCTCTCAGGAACTTTCATCTTGTTCTAGTCCCCTCCATTGGGTAAATCCTCAGTTCACAGCTGACTATTACATGCTTGAGGTGTACATATTGAACCAAATGCACACAAGTCTACAGAGAAATACTAGAGACTTCTGTGATAAACTCACACCTGAAACTGGACGGCCAGCCCTAGACTATCTGCCTGCTTAAACTTGAGGAGAAAAAGTACTGTGGGCACTTTGGAGGAATAATTCCTTTATTTGAAGTCACTCTTTGGCCGTTCCTCTTTAAACTAGCAGAATTTAACGTTATGACAAGGTCCTTTCCTTTGCAACACCTTAATATTGCTAATTCTAAGCCTATACATTTCAACAAACAAACAAAAACTCCTTACCCTAGAACCTCAGAAATGTATGAGTTGACATAAACTTCCAGTTTCTGAGAAAATAGTGCAGACAATTGAATAGGACATGGAAACTATACAGAGTAGGGGTGTGGTCAGGGAAACCGGTGGGCAAAAGCTCCTTGAGATTTTTTTGAGTCTACACCAAAATGCGTCTGTGGTTCTTCAGACAACCCTGCTTTGTCAGCGTCCTCGTGAGTTTCTGTTCTTCTTGCGTGTGGGGGTCTCGTGGGGACCTGGCTCTCTGTGGCTTTCAGTGTGTCTTTTGCATAAGGGTGGAGTTGTGTATAACAGTCCCTAATTCTGCCTGCAGAGATCTCCTTTACAAAGACTCCCATTCTGTAGTCCCTTTAAGGGGAAAGGGCATGTTTGGGCTAAGAGAGTTGCTGTGTAGCTCCCAAACTCAGCTCACTCTCGCTTCCTGCCTTCTGACAGCTGAAGGTTTTAAGGTTCTCTTTTTAGCACAGTTCTTTAAAAATTTAAAAAAGGCGTGACATCATATTATAGAAACAAGCTCTCCGTCTTGCCCGGTAGAGCCTGTGTGCAGGTGAGGCCCCCGTGTGATGCTGAGATGCGGCTGCTTCAGTACGTTTTCTCGAGTTCCCCTTAAAATGACACTGGCCATATGGGAGCTCTTACTCTCCATGTTTTTGATTTCCAAGTTTTCTGTTCAGAACGTAATTGGTTCTCAGAGCTGCTGACAGGTGATGATAACAAAAAATGAAACTGATTTGAATTTGAATTTAGTTATCAACTCACTACAGTCATGACAAAAGAGGCAAGGATTAGCCCTGTGTTCTGGGCTTCTCCAAGGTTTGCCCACAAATAACAGGGCACAGGACTCCTACCTACTTTGCAAGGTTGGTGTGAATAACCAATGAAATAGTGTCTGCAAAGCAGCTGATGCAATTTTCTTTCTCTTTCTCATAGAAATTATAATAATTTCAGAGGAACAAATGCTTGGGAAATAAAAGTTGCCATTTTGGGTTGACACAGAGGATTTATAGAGCTTTGTTCCTCAAAAGGGGACACTTTTTTTATTAAATGATAGATTGTTTAAATTCTATAGTGCTTTACAATTTTCAAAAGTTTCGCACACGTGGTTTCATATAATCCTGTAATAACCCCTTTTTCCCCCTACCCCTCAAAAAAGGGCACTTTGTTAAGGTAACAGTAAACTTGGAGGGTCTGAAATGATCCCTCTGCATAGCCCTATAACTCATTTACAGAGTTGGAGACACTGCTTTATCAGTGAGTACACCAGTTCACATGTGTGTGTCTGTCTGTCACAGCATCCAAGTTCCTCCTTGTGGATAAGGTGCCCGCTGAACCCCACATTGGCCAGCTGGTCCTTTGCTTTGATTGAGGCTTCTTAAGAAGGCAAAGGGTCTTCCCTGGTGGCGCAATGGCTAAGAATCCACCTGCCAAGGCAGGGGACACGGGTTCGAGCCCTGGTCCGGGAAGATTCCACATGCCGCAGAGCAACTAAGCCTGTTTGCCACAACTACTGAGCCCACGTGCCGCAACTACTGAAGCCCGTGTGCCTAGAGCCCGTGCTCTGCAACAAGAGAAGCCACCACAATGAGAAATCCGTGCACCACAATGAAGAATAGTCCCCGCTGTCTGCAACCAGGGAAAGCCCGCACACAGCAATGAAGACCCAGCACAGCCAATAAATTAAAAACTAAATAAATAAATAAATGTTATAAAAAAAAGGGAAGGGACTTAGGTGTCTGCCATAGAAGCTTTATTTGAGCACATGGGGCTCCGGCCCGTCTCAGGTGCAAGGCTGAGGTGGGAGGAAGGGCTCCCTGACACCTGGCGGAGTGCAATTTGTTTCAGTAGTTCTCATCCACCCAACAGCCGTGAGGAAGGCGGCCCCTGTTCTCCTGCCAGGGCCTGAAAAACCCCGGGTTTAATAGCAGTAGTAGTAATAAAGCAGCAGCTAATATTTATTGACCACCTGCTAGATATTTTCCCATGTAATCCTGATCACAACCCTATGAAACAGAAACCATGATTATCCCCAGGAAACCAAAGCCAGGTGATTTGCACAATGTCTGACAACAGTACATGTGTCCACATATACACTGGAGGAGTCCTCTTTCCTTTCCTAATAAAACCTCCATGAAAATTCCATAAGCGCACCTTTCCCCTTCCAGACAGACACCCAGCATCCACTTGCAGGTCTCCTCTCTGAGCCCCGTGCGTTGAGGATACGTGGAGAGCATTATCTGACATATTTCTGATAGGTTTGGCTATGTCCTGTTTCCCACAGTGGAGAATAAACTCCCAACAGTCAGGGTCCACATGAGGGTCTCCTTTCTAGCCATCCATCATGTGGCTCAGGGAGTGTCTCCTGGGTGGTCTGGGCCAAGGCAACGGCTGGCATCTGCTTGGGCAGTGTTACCAGGGAGGTGTCAGTGGGGACACACTTCTCTTGTCAGGAAGATTGGGCACCCAGCTTCCCTGCCCAGGAGACTTTTATGCAGCAAGTAAAACAAGCCTGGAGGTGACACCAGGCTCAAAAACGCCGCAAGGAGCAGGGGTAAGGATTGGCAATATGATAATAGAAGAAACCAAATTTGTGAATTGGTGAGTCATTCAAAGAGAACAAGAAATCTGGGGCCAGTTAGCATGGGAACGGGCCACCCTCATGCTTTTGCAGGCCCCAAAGACTTAGTGTGGCAGCACTTTTTTTTATTTGTCAAACACACATGTACATGTGTGTACACACATACAACATGTATAAAATTATGTGTCAGGCCCAATTTTATCACTTTACTACTATTAACTCGTTTAATCTTCAGCAACCACATGAAGTTGGTACTGTTGTTGTCTTGGTTTTACAGATGGGGAAACTGAGATACAGAGAGGTAACTTGATCAGGATCCCAGATCTAGTGAGTCACAGAGCTAGGATGACCACCCAGCCAGGTGGCACAGTCACACATTGTGGTGACGCTGAAATATTAGGAGAATGTGAGCTACTTCCCATATACAGATATTGTGACAAAGAAACATGTCATGCATTTGAGAAATAGTTGTATGCAAACTTACTATTTTCTTTATGTTTTAGATACTTTTAGCAATAAGTCCCAGTTATTTAGAAAATTTTATTTTTAAAGGAAATTTCCACCCAAAATTGAAACCTGTCTTGTGTATTTAAAAAGAAAGAGGTCAGCCTCCCCCACTGCTGCTGAGCCTGCTGTTTTGCTCCTGCCCCCAGCCATGGTCAAGCCTACTCCCCACGTGTTTCTCCTGCCCTTGTGTAGGTCATGGGGAGGCTTGGATGCCAAGCACTTTAGACAGTCTGGACATGACTCTGACTTCTCTTGGAAGGAAGATGTAAGCTATGATCATTCATGTGAAACCCTAAGGTGTTAATACAGGATGTTTGTAGAGGCCAAACCCCAGCTATGCTGTCTAGTCAGAAAGTTAAAGATATGTGCATGGCATGCCAAAGATTGGATGTCGGGGAAAAGCTTTATGACTTTGGAAAACTTCTGGGCCTCTCTGGGCTTTGCTTTTCTTATCTAAGGAATGGGAGCCACAACAGTACATAAGACATAGGGCTGTGTTGGCAGAATAAGTAATACTTGAAAAGTGCTAAACGCAGTACCCAACACGGAGAGAGCATTCGGCAAACTTGAGCATCACATGATGTTACCTCTTCACGCCTTTGTGATCCAGCGGTCGAGGGTTTAGTCCAGCTGAGCCAGTAGGATTGTCGCTCCAGGAAATTTGAAACAACAGACAGAGACACAGACTGGAAGTGACTGGAACTAGGTCACATTAACAGCGGCTCTCAGGAGGCAAGGTCCATGTCGTCCCCACATCTGTCCTTCCCAACGTTGGTTACTGAACCTTCAGTTCTTTGGGTTACCCTTGTATCTTTCCAATACATTCCTCTTTTTGTCTTAAAAAATAAAAAAGCAGTCAAAGGATGCAAATAGTATGAATACGTGACTTTGTACAAAGCCCTTATCTGTGACACAGGCAGGACAGGGACTTTTTCCCATGCTCTCTGTGAGGGATAACAGACCAAAGAGCCACTTGCTTTGACCAGGATAGCCCAGTGATGTCAGATGTGGACATATGACTGTGCCTTCATAGAGTATGTAGCCTGCTGCAGAGAGGATGAAATATGTTAAAAAGTAATGGCTAGATATAGTTCTTAAGCCTTCAAGTAACCTGTTTTGTTAGGGAATGTGCATTAAAAGCATTTATGCCTTCTTTGTGCATCCCACACACACCAAACATAGTCCTAGATATGTTACACATATTCAGTGAATCTTTGCTTTTTACTCCCTGTTTTAACTCAGAGTGGATTAAGGGACTTCCCTGGCAGCCCAGTGGTTAAGACTCTGCACTTCCACTGCAGGTGGCACAGGTTCCATCCCTAGTAGGGGAACTAAGATCCCACATGCCACACGGTGTGGGGAAAAAAAAATCCTTAGAGTGGATTAAAACGACAACATCCCTAGATTATACCATCCTCCGCTGTAAAAGTGTAAGTTCTGGGCTTGGAGATGTGGTTGTACAGCATGAGCAGCCCTGGCCGCAGCAGAAGGGGACTCGTTCACTGTGCATTTCAGTTTCTTCCGTTCATGACAATTGGTCGCCTGAATGGACCATCTGTTTGGTAATTACTTGGTGAAAGGCTGTCTTTTCTGTGCCTACTGTAGGAGGTGTATACAGTTTATAAATCAGCCAACACATATTTATGACTTACCTACCTGGTGCTCAGTAGTCACTGATGGAGGCTGGCTTCTGTTGTATGGAGACATACTGAGAGAAAACCGATTGCAAGTAACTATCTCAAGCTCTGCTTTGGGTTTATCATTCTTACCTTATTCTTTTCTTTTCCTCTCAAGGGTCGAGATTACTGTTCGGAAGAAGAAGATATCACATAGCACCAATTCTACCACTCAAACCGGGAGCTACTACTGTGTAAATAGGTTACACCCCAGTTGAAATCTTTGCAAAGGTCGGTTCTCTTCAGCAAACAGCACTATAGCAAAAGAAGATCGTTCCATATCGTATGCCCCATTAAATTACAGTGTTTCTTAATGAACTTGCAAAGGAATATTGCTAAAAACAAACAAAAAACTGTTATCGAACTTTCTTTGTTGCTGCTAGTTAAAACTTGTTGCAACTTTTCACTTCTCTCAGTGTCCAGGTCTGCAGCAAAATTCTACAATTTCACCTTAAAGATACCGTTGGTTTTACAGATGCTCTCCAACCTGTTTTCTATAAGATGAGGTAGTGGTGAACTCAGATATCCAACTTCTGTTCTAGACTGGTTCCGCTTCTAAGACAAGCGCCTCCTTCCCTCTCTCCTTCCTCCCTGCCTTCCCCTAAGCAGTCCAAAGCCTTGCTTCTCACTGGCAGTGTTGTGCTTTGGAGATGGGATGGTTGCTATGGCAAGCCTTGTTTCTCTGCTAAGAAGAAGTAGAGACGCTATTATCGATTAAAAGCATGTTAAGACATGACTCCTGGAAGTGACATAGGAGCGAGCGGCAGGTGATTTCATTTCCTGGGTCTCTTAATCAAAGATCAAGCTTGCAGCATCAGTTTCGCTCAGACGCAGACGGAAGTGTGATCACAATCATTTTGAATCCCTCTTGCCCACTCTTTTTTCTAAGAAAATAAACATTTTACTGTTTTTATGTATCCTTGTCTTCTCCCATTCATCCAGCTCAGTGTTTTACGATGATCCTGGGTGCAAAAGATGAGCCCTCCTTAGCAATGACACCTTAACGGCTTCCTGCCATACCGTTTAGAATCCACCAAGCACTTGCAGTGCTGTCAGAGGTCAGAGGAGATGAGGGGACGTCCCATGGCTTTTTAGGAGGGCCTGAAACCACCCTGTTCCCTTCCATCTTGTTAGCAAATAAACCACTCTACTTCCTAATCCTCTCCCTTCAAAATGTCACGCGAGCCTTGCCACTTCCTCTCTCTTACTTGCAGCACTGGATGGTGTGGTGAAAAGCGTTTGCCGACTGGAAAACGTAGTACATTGACACTGGTGATGATACGCGGAGATGCAAAAGCCAAAGCCCCGGGCCGTAGTGGGGAACGTGAACTGTGGGTTTGGTAGAGTTTATTTTTCCATATTCTAGGAAGAGAATGATCTCTTCTCAAAGACAGAAGTAATATTTTTAACAAATGTTGTCACAAGTAAATAGCAATCAAAAGGAGAAAATAACTTTTGTATTTTTTTAACACGTTCGATAGCTTTGATGAGGGATCTCTTTGTTACTTTGGGGGGAGGGCACCCTATTCAATGCCATGCCAGCAGTCCTGATTTGGGTTTGTCCCACCAAAAAAAAAAAAAAAAACCCACAGCAAAAGCACTGTATGTTTCTCTCTTTGCGGGGTTGTGAACGTGAAAGGCCTCGATGTCAGCCACACTGCCACCCTCCGAAGGCGGGTAGTTAATACGTTCCGCGTTGTCGGGAGATCACCTGTCACAGAATCGGATAAGAAGCTTAGTGTGTTCTTGCTGAGAAGATGAGCCTTGACTTGAAAATCCATCCGCTTAGGTGATGACAGCACTAATGTATTCAGGGCGGGATTCCTAACCTCCTCTCAGACCGGCACACACCAAAAGCCAGGGGAAGGACACTCAGGCACTAGAGAAAATGGACTCAAATGTTAGCAACAAAAACCCTTCCTTCTTTCTGCCAGCAGCAGCAGCTATTTTGGGGAGCAGCTGTGGTTGTTACATAAATAGAGATGCAGCCAAAATTTCAGGCTTTTTATCCTGCTTCAAGCAGGAAAAAAATACAGGGAGAGTCGAGTCGCCTAGGATTTTAAGTTCCCTCCCTTTGTACGGTTTTTAGCCAAGTGACTAAGATAGTTTTCCTCAACTGTAAACAAACTGCTAAGCCCCACCTCAAACTTGTGCTCTGGGGATTGTTCACTGTTCCAAGGATGACCTTTTCCCGAGAGCCCTTGTTCTTATGGAGCAAGAATGAAGCAAACACTAAACATCTTCCATTTGGCTCCTCTACTTGGTGTCTCAGATAGTGTCTTCCCAGAAAATCACCACCTTCCACACCAAGATGAAACACACTCACATCATTTTTCTTACAGTTGCCTGTAACATTTTGACATGATACACATGTACACAGAACCACATGTCTCGGGAATCCGATTTTTGAGGGTTTCGTGAAACTCGAAGCGTTGTACCCGTGAACCAGTGGCTTTTCACCTGGAGTTCGGTCTCCCAGGTTTAACACTGGCTACCTCTGTGATGTGCAGAAGTGATTTCATCTGCAGACACATGTGGTACCTCTAGAAATAGATCTGAGAAACAGGGTGGCTGAGCTGGTTGGCATGAAATGCTCGGCTGTGTTAGCAACGCTCAAAGCTGTCTGTTTTCCATTTGTTGGTTTTAATCATAAAATTGTCAAGTGATCTGTGTTTGTACTTTATTTTTTTATGCCTTCTGGAAAGGTCTAACGCAGAAACATTTTGCCTTTTCTTCCCCGTGTATCTGAACATTAACCACATTGTCTCAGATACAAGGAAAGAATAATCCAGAAGCTAGGGCTTCTGCTGGCTGTCACCTCTGAGGACTCAGGGAGATGGAAGGAGGCGGGGCGGGATGGGGAATGGCCTGGCGGATGGAGGTAGAAAAAGGAGGAGAAATGGACCGAGACGCATTTAGGACGCAGAGGGTTGATGGGATGGCTGTGTGCCGGGTGCGGTTCGGGATCCAGCTGCTTAGCGGCCTGTGGGTGGGGCGGACTGTCGGCAAGATTTACAGCTGGATTACACACGCCCTGTGTGCTCGGAGTTGTAGAATTGTGAACGTTCAGCAGCATGTGCGTAGCTTTCTTTTGGTTGGCGGGGATTCAGGATCACGGAGTCCTGCTGTCATCACTGAATGCGTGTTTGTTCCTGGCAGAGAACCTTAAAAGAGGCTTTTGCCTCAGTGATGCCTCCTAGCCCCAGCCTGGAGCCTAGGGCGCTGTTATGGTCTATTGAGGGACAAGAAGGTACAACGTCTGGAGAAGGAAAACTAGGTCAGCCCTCAGACACAGCAGCAGCCACCCGCCGGACGCTGGGAGACAGCTCTCTCCCCGTCGGTAGTGCCCAGGGCCTGAGACGGGGCTTTGATGCCCCGACGGTGGGGCAGCCTGGGTTCCTTAGTCCTCTGTGCTGTCGCCAGCCTCCCGCACCTCCTTGTCAGGGGCCCCAGGCTCAGAAGCAGCCGCGGCTGCAAGCTGACAGCCCCCAGGAGCCGGCCCAGGGACGATGGCACCCTCCCCCTACCCACCCCCCCTTTAGGTCCCACTGTGCGTTATAACTTTGTCTTCCTCCCCGTCTCGTCGAGACTTGTTTTCTCTGAGGGCCAGGCTCTCCCAGCAGCCTGCTAAGAGCAGCGATTAGACCTCTTACGCAGTTTACCTCAGCAGCCTGTGCAGCCCTTCGCCACATTGATGACAAGTCCTGCTTAGACGCTGGGCAAGAGTTTAAAAGGGCGTTTCCATGTCTACTGGTCTTAGAAAAGAAACGCAGTTCAATATGTCAGTTTCATAGGAAGAAAGATGATCAAATTCGTAATCTAGGAAAATACTGACTCTGAATCTTGGACTCTGGGACTCTGATATGTTTTTTATGAAAGGCAAGATAGTTGGTATCTAAGGCTCTCTCCTTCCGCCTCCCAACTTCCTCATAAAATAAGGTATCAGATTGCACTCTACATGTTTACATAAAATCTGCCTTCCATGCCTTTCCCCCTGGAAGACTTGCTCAGAGTTTTATTTCTTTGTACCTTTTAGAAATTAAACTTGTTGCTAAGTTGCTTAAAACCCTAGTAGAAGAATAAGGCCTGGTTGGGGAGAGAGAATACGTATCTAAGGGCATAATGTAACGGTGGCTTGAAGCAGGAATGTGGCTTCTCAATGTCACAGGTGGATTACTGGACCCTCACCTCCACCCCCAGCGCCTGTGTAAAGCCAGGTGAGCCAGTCGGCTTCCGCACTGCAAATGTCCGTGCCGTAGACCTTCGGAATTTCATGGATAAGGTCTGTGAGTTTCACGGATAAGGTCTATGAATTGCCTTTTGCCAATGAATGGACATGTTTTTCCAAGGGGGGAAATGCCCTTGACCTCAGTCATCTTTTCGCGTGTCTCTGGAAGAGGGTCCGACGCTATGGAGGAAAATGAGGACTATGGTAATAGACTTACTTTTGTGACAGACCTTAGGACCCGCTCGCTAGCTATGTCATGCTTTCCAGAAGACTCTTGTACCTTATCTGGGATCTAATCTAATCTTGGGGAAAGAGGAAAAGGAATTAACATTTATTATTTAAACTCTCTCTGTGCCAGATACCGTGCTAGGCATTTTTATAATTGTCTTGTCACAATAATCCTGGGAAGTGGCTCTATTCCCCCCGTGTTCTAAGCGGTGTATCTTAAGTGTAGGATGCATCTATCCAATGTACATGCCCATGTTGAAAGACAGAAAGATGTCATTCAAGTGTTTTCTAAATTGTTTTTTATTATTACTCTGCCCTTTGCAACGCAGCACTGTGAAAACAGCCCTTTGGGGGCCTCTCCCTTTTCCAGAATCTCTCCTTGGCGCATCACCATGGTTTCCTCGTGGGGAGTGTTTTACTTGGCCTTCCCATATCTTGATGAGCTACACACAAAGCAGGAGAGGCTAGCAGGGTGTTAATGCCCAGAAGCGAAAGGCTTTGGGATTTTAGGCGCAAATCTCTCTCCTTGGAATCCTTTCAGCATCTGGAAAAGGATGGTATCTGCAGTTAGGTATCAGACGCGGCCCGAACAGGCCTTTGAGCACTCTGATGGCTTTCCTGGGTCCCAGGGCTTGCTTCGTCCCAGGATGCATCTTTTCACAGTGAAAAGCCTTAACCTTCAGAGAAGTTTAGGAGAATCTGATCTCCAAAGGTGGAGGAAAGGCAATGCCTGGACCATTAACTTGAAGTACTTTGCTGTGGGCTAGGGATGGACATCTCTTTTTGATCTTTAGACTGGGGCTTCTGTATTTTCCAGGCTAGTTTAAACATTGAAACTAGATGTGAATCTCTCTCAAGATCTTAAATGTTTTAGATAGTCATGTAGTGACTTGGATAGGCATTTAAATAATTTGTTCCAAGGTCAGAAGAGCCCAAGAATTCCCCAGAGTTCCTCTCCTTGCTTCTAAAGGCACAACCTCTAAAGAAGATGACTCATGTCTCCACGGCAACTGTTAAAGGTGCTGTCTAGAGGGGACCCGCCTCCGCCCTCACTTACTTAGCTTGAAAGAATCAAAAGAATTTCCTTGTGTCAAGGGGGTGCTATGTCCAGTTTTTTTATGAAAACTGTCCCCAAGATTTCTGCCTCTTTCTAATATGGTAGCTGTCAAACTCCTTCAAGATGATGTAGGAAATGGCTCTTATCTCCTGGAAGCCAGAGAAATTGCTTTAATTCAGCAAGACTCACCCCTAAACCAAAGGCCCTGTTCTAATACTGTCTTCCCTCTCTACTCTGAATTCTCCCTTCTTTCCTTTCCAGGGGTTATTTTTAGCCCAAGGCTTTGCATCTGATTAAGACTTAGAGGCAGTAAAAAGAACGCCATGACTCAGCCAGAACTGCCTTAGGGTCCGCAGGGTTTGAGAATAGCTCTAGAATCTCAGGGACCACTGGGCTTAGACCCAGAAGTGATAGAACAGCCCCTGGTTTCTGGCATTTCAGTGCAGATCTTCAGGGACTGTTCTCCCTTGACGGTCAAGTGAGCAAGGGAAGTTTCGCAATAGGTTGCAAGCCAGCTTTTCCATTCAAAGCAAGATGCAAATTCATTTTTAAATTTTTGTATCTATTTTCCTGGAGCAGAACCAGGCAGCTGCCATATTAGGATTCTAAATTTGGATCAATTTCCTAACACACACACACACACACACACACCCCCCCACAGAAAGATACATGGAGAAAAAATACATAACTACTTTATCATTGAAGTACTTCAAGGAAGAGCTGCATTTGCCTTTTTTGTAATCTCTAGGATGATGTCTAGGAAAGCATTAGTGTAAGTATAATAATACCAACCAGGAAAAGCGAGTGATCACCCTCGTGAAAATTTGAGTTAGACGAATAAGAGGATGGAGGTCTGCTGGTCATCTGGCCTTGTGCCTCCTCTGTACCAGGATGCCTGCCACTAGCATCTTTCACTCACCTGGGCTCTAACCTGGACTCTGGCAGCCGTTCCCAACTCCAGGCGCTTATAGGCCCCATCCCTCAGGACACATCCCAAGTCTAGCCGTGCACCCCCGCGTTTCCCACACTTTCCCACTCAGCCCGTGTGGCCCTCACTGTGGATATCAGCAGCTCCACTGTGACACCAGTGAGTGGGATTGGGGCCCCTTTGCCTAGGCTGGCCCAGATGTAGCCTTTTTAGCATTGCCTCTCCCATTGTCGAGGACTCATTTATTCGACAGGTTGTTTGGAGCAGCTAGTACACTCCAGGCCCTGAGCTAATCGCCAGCAGTACACGGTTGACCCGAGCCCGGCTTCCGCCCTCGAGGAGCCCACCGTGAGTGGGAAGACTGTGGGGAGTGCCACTGTAGGGAATTACCGGGTGCCACGGGAGCATCTCAGAGGGGCAGCCACCCAGCTTTGAAATTGGGGGACTTTCTAAAAGAGGGGACGTCAAAGCCCAAGTCTGTCAGAGGCCTGAGAGAGAACATTGCAAAGGGCCTTCCAGACTGAGGGGACAGCATGGGACACGGGCCAGAGGAGGGACAGCGTGGGTTGCCAGGGCCTGCGTGCAGTCAAGCAGCTGGACCTGGGAGTCGAGGAGGAAGGAGAGGAGAGAGGGATGTGGTCAGGCAGTCAGTGACCCAGCCCGGGGGGCATAGAGAGACCTGTAGGTGATGCTCTGCCCTCCAAAGCCCCCTGCCGAGGCCACCCAGAGAGGTAAGTGTGCTCCCTGTCAGGACCGTGATTTCCCCCCTCGCTGTAGAATTGCACAGTTGTTTGCTGAGATGATTTATTCCCGTGTGTTCCACCCCTGCCCCAGTTCCCTGTCCTCTCCCCTAAAGCTCTTTGATTTCAAGGGCTTTAACCTGGGCTGGATTTAGAGACATACAGGGGACAGCTCTGGGTCATTCTGACCTGCCTGTAGAGCCACCAAGGCTAAAAATACCGCTTGAGAGCAGGCTGGCTGAGACCCCAGGATGAGGGCGCACCCTAGGATAAATACGCAGGAAGCTGCGAAGGGCTTCCCACCCCAGGGTGCGAGGCCTTCATTCATTCTGCCGAACGACAGCCTCCCTTGGACAGCTTTTCCCTGGGTTGGGTCCCACCTGGTGGCCAAGGCTCTGCTGTGTCCGCAGTGTGTACCTATGTCTTGCCAAAGAAAGGGGAATTTAAAAAAAAAAAAAAAGAAAAGAAAAGCACAGATGGATTGTATGCACGTGGAAAATACCCGCAAGCCCAGACAGCTGCCGTGAGCCTCGTGGGGACAGGGAGGTGCCCGGAGCTCTGTGCTCTTGGGGAGTGATGCAGGGAAGGTTCAGAGACAGCAGAGTCTCTCTGTGCAGACAACTTGCAGTGCATTTTAGGTTTTCCACAGAACCTATCCGGAGATCAGAACATTCCTCTTGCCCCCAGATAATTAGAGGCTTTATAAGGAGACGAAAAAGAATTCGATGAATCAAAATACTAGCTGTGAGGCAGCATGAAACTGCCGTTCTTTTTCAAGAAACTCCAGAAAAGGCCTCAACAGGTAACATAATTTCCTTGAGAAGTTGGAGGCCTTGGGGGCTGAAGGCGGTTTTCCTAGCGGAGTGGCTCAGGTCTCCTGCCTGGGGACCCCAAGGGGCCCTGAGGACTGCTTGGGGCTCACCTATTTTGCACCTGCCCTCCTGGGTACATCCTGGCACATTCACCAGCCTTCTGGACCCTTGGAAAGACTGCCCCTCAAACACCTGCTCTTTTCCCAGATATTCCTCTGGCTTCTTGCTGAGGAATTTCTAATTCTGTGTCTTGTGGTTCCCACGTGAATATCCCCCCAGCCTAGGCGTTTTGATTAGCATTCAGCCTGTGGTAATCATGATGCTGGAAACTGACAGAACGTTTGGCCTCAAATACACCTACTTTAAAATGAAGCCCCTGGCAGGTCCCCTTGGTAGGGGCGTGGTCATGGAATATGGCCAGGTTTGTCTTAGGGCCCCCTCTCCCCCTGTCCGCCCTGGTCCAGTTCCCTCTCCATCACCAGGAAGACATCAAAATGCTTCCCTGCCAGGTGTCAGTGGCTGTGTATCTGCTCTTCCCAAGGGCATTTGTGTTTTATTTAGGGTAAGGCCTTGTATGCAAGGAAAATCTAGTGGTGGCTTCAGGAGGCATCAGCTCTCATTCAGCTCTGGGAGGTAATCTTGAGGCACTGCTCTTCTGAGCACCTGCAGAGGCTTCCTCGGGTGGGCATGGGAGCCCCGCCAGGCAACCTCCCCAGGGCTCCACGGGCACGTGACGTCTGTAAAGCAGTGGGTACCCAGCTGTTTGGACCACACACGCCCCTCAGCAAAAACCTTGTGAGATGCACCCACCCCCTGTTTATTAATTTCTGTAAAGTATATATTCATAGTCTCCTGTGCTAATATATTAGGCACATTTTAAAAAGTACACAGCATAGAAATTTTTAAAGAATAAGGTACAAAAATTATAGATAGATTCTGGTATCGTCTCTCTGGACCCCCGAGGGTTTGGGTGCCCCCTCGTCTGTGCACAGCCACTTTGGACACCCTTGTTGTAAGAGCAAATCCGCACAACTTGATGGCATCCATCCCAAACCACGGTGCTGGCGCTCAGCCTGCAGAATAAGAAGGTCTTAAAGCAAAATCCCCAGGAGTTTCTAACCTGGGAAACAAGGCAAGCAAACACTCAAACAACATAAGCTTAAACAAGTCAAAACTCCATTCGGCAAGAGAGCTGTCCCTAGACAGTAGTGTAGGTGCTAAGAACAGATCAGGTGTGCTGTACAGAGCCGTGAGGTGGTTCATCTTCCCTCTCTGGGTCTCCAGAAAAGAACACTTGGCAATATCCCCAGCTCTCTCATGACTGGAATTCTCCGAACCCTCAAAGTGCTTCAGCAGTACTGTTATTCTCCATGGCACCAGTGGGTCCACGTTGCTTGAATATTATTTTTGATTTGACCACCAAGATGTGATGATGACTCTGTTTCATTCGAAAAGGGTCTGAGAAAGTGTACAGGTCTAATTATATATACATATTTATACCTGTGTATTTTTGTTTATTGTTACATTTTGACATTGGACTTTCTATTAAATAATTTTTAACAGTTGACCTGGCTTTGTTCTTTTTTGTGCCTTTCTTTTTTCCTGGATCTCAGGGAGGGGACTGTTATTAATGTCTGCAAAAGATCTTGGGGCCTTTCTGTCCCTCCATTCTTCTGTCTTCTTCCCTACTGTATGTACATAAGTTCAAGTGCTTCTGTTTTTACGGGAGATGTACTACCTCAAGCACCCACTTGGAAATCCCCCAGCCTTGTTTTCATCGCCTCCAGTTTTCAGGAACAGCCCACTCAATCCCATCAGCTTCTGCACATTCATGACTTCATAGATTTGATGAAGTTGCAAAAATGAGCAATGATAAAAAATGATGCCGTGAGCCTTTCAAATCTCTTGGGCACCCCTCCGCCTCCACCACACACACACACACACACACACACACACACACACACTCCTAGATGTGAGACCTTGGACAAGTGACTTTACCTTTCTGAACCTATTTATCAGTGAAAACAATACTGTTCTCATAGGTTTGATTTGAGGAGATCGCATAGGAAATGCTCAGTAAACAACCACCCACTTCCTGAAGTCACTCATTCAGCCAGTTGTCATTTATTAATTATACAGTGTGTGCCAGGCACTGGGGCCTCTCAAGCAGGAGGTAGGGATGTGAGGGTTTAAGAAACCCCCTCCAGAGTCAGATGCAGGGGGAGCAGCATGAAGAATGAGGTACGTGTTGGAGTTTCTCTCATGCCCCCCTCTCAAACTCCATGACTATCTGGCACATTCTAGAGGCTGAACACAATCGAATCTCCCACGACACTCACCTTCCAGGATCTACCAGAGAAACACACACACACACACAGTCTCAAAGCATGAAGCCAAAAGCAGTTTCTCTTTGGCTCTGTCTTCCCTGTGGCATCAGCTTGTTCACGTCTGACAGGCGTTGGTGTGACCAACCAGCCCAGCGAGCCTCTGTGCTTCACCCTGGTTTTGGGGAACAGATTTTCTTCGTGATTTCCTAATAGTTTGGTCGTGAGAATAAGGGTGGGAATGATGCAGGCAGAGGAGGGAGGGCCAGCCAGCCAGGGACAAGGCGTTGATGAATATTCCCAGGGTTTTTCCTGCCAGCAGGAGAGCTGGAAGTTCAGATTTGCTGCTGAGTTTTATGGGCTGTCAAACAAGGCTAATGCCCAAGCTTCTGCCCGAGTAAACCTGGGACCAAAGCTTGTTCTTTCAAAAACAATAAGCCTGTTTCTCCCCGCAGAAGCTCGCTTGAAATCAGAAGAGCAGCTCAGCTCGAAGGGCTTCCTGACTCCACCCTGCTCCCAGCGCAGCCCACACACACAGACACGTGCTGGCCCCTGTAGCCCTATCGGGAACTTTGGGAGTTTCCTTTAACCTCAAGCCACAAGGGAGTCAAGCTGCGCAGAAGACTGCTGGACAAGCCCTCATGTCCCCTCCCCAAGCTCTCGTAAGTGACGCCAGTGTCCAGTCCGCTGGTCATAGCTGGACGGAAGCCTGCTAGGGGTTGCCTGGAGTTCTCTTCTTTGGCAGTGGGAGTGGCAGGAAGTGGCACATGAGCAATGGAGGGAAGAGGAGGACAGACTTGATAGAGCCTCCACTCTCAATGGACTGGAGAGAGGTGGGGGCGCTGAGACCACACATTCTAGGCACGAGCACGGCTCACACCCAGCCTGGCCCAAGGGATGGCTGTAGGGGCGTCACTGCCCAACCAACGTTCCCATCCCGAAAGCTCAAAGTCCTCTGGTGGGGAACACGAAGCTTTAACGTTCTAGATTCACATCATGTTGCCAATCCAGCTGCCTACCCTCCAACAGAGCCCAGCTTCCGTCCGCCACAGCTCTTAGCCAGGTCCTCCCCCTACACTACTCTGCCATGTTTATTTTTCTGCTCTGGTTCCTGCTTTCCCCTCCCCAGGAAGACTCTCCCATTTCTCCTTATTACTGAAAATTTTACTTTTTTGAGGTGCAGTTAAAACTGACTACTTGCATGGGACTTAAGGCCCAGGACGTGCCAGTCTTTCCTACCAAAGAACGTCCGCTCCGGCAGGGCCTGGCTGAGGGTGGGTGGGGGACGCCCTGTGAGGCTTGAGCCACAGGGAGCTCTGGTGTAAGACTAGGTCTCCACGTGCAAGGTGGGGCCAAGAAACCAGGCCGAGTTCAAACACTCACTGACTGAGGGCCAGTTTGCCAGTACTGAGGAAGGGTGACCCATGGCAGAGCCTGGCGCAGGTGGGTAGCAGATCTGAAAACTGCGATGGTCATAGAGGGAGTCTTCAGGGAGAGAGCGGAGCATCTGTGTGCAGGGAGATGAGTGAAATAAATAAGCAGCAAGGAGATCACGTACAGCACAGGGAGCTACGCCCGTTCCTTATAGTAACCGGTAATGCAGTATAAGCTGCAAAACCACTGAAGCGCTGTGCTACACACCTGCAGCTCATGTGGTAGTATCACAAATCAACCACACTCCACAAGGAGGGGGGGTGGAGAGAGGGAGGGAGGAGGGAGGGAGGGAGAGAGGAAGGAAAGGAGGAAGGGAGGGAGAGAGGGAGGGAGGGAGGAAGGAGGGAGGGAGAAAGGAGGGAGGGAGAGAGGAAGGGAGAGAAGGAAGGAAAGAAGGAAGGAAGAAAGGAAAGGAGGGAGGGAGAGAGGGAGGGAGGGAGAGAAGAAGGAAGGGAGGAAAGAAGAAAAGAAAAGGAGGGAAGAAGGGAGGAAGGGAGGGAGAGATGAGAGAGAATCCCAAGTGCTGGAGGCAGGAACTTCCTAAGACTTAGAGGTCTTAGGAAATCACTAATTCTAAGTGACTTAGTGAACTTAGCTGTGCAGTGCGATTCCAAACATCAGAGTTGAAATGCCTGCCAGTAGCTCTCCTTCCAAACCTTGGTACCCCCAAGAGTTTTATGGCTCAAACAAATGATGTTAACAGTGGATGAATGCTAAGGGTAAGTAGGGTTTGGGAATCATGTGCGCGTGCACACACACACACACACACTCACACACACGAGAAGGTATGGCAAAGTGAATCAGCTGTATTTATACATATAAAGCAATTATATTCCAATAAAGAGCTAAAAAAAAGAGAGAGAGAGAAGGTATCACATGGACAAAGCTCATTTGTTCATTCTAAGACAAGCTTTCATGAACAGTCTACTCGGGTCAGGGGCCGGGGGGCCCTCAACTGTGGCTGCACATTAGGTCACCTGGGGAGCTTTTCAGACCACCAGTGTCTGGACCTCAGGTCACTTAAGTCAGGATCTCTGGGAGCGGGGCTGGACATTTTCAAGCATCTCTCCAGGCCACTGTGAGGCACAGAGAGGGTCCCCGGGCCACCTGTCTACCCTGCATGCCACTGAGATGGGCACCAGGAAACAGAGCTGGACAGAATAAACCCTGCCCCCAGGGAGCTGTGGAATAATAGGATGTGGGTCTGTACACACACTCCAAGGGGCTGTGAGAGCCCGGAAAAGGAAGTACTCAACTCTGAGCTGGGAAAGCTGGGGAATGAGGAGGGACTTCCAGTGACACATGAAGGCATGTCCTTCTTGTTGGTGGGACAAGAGAATGAATCAACCCCTAGAGGACGAAGAGCTCAAGCTAGGGAAAGTCCTCAAGGGTTCCTCTGGTGTCCAGACACAATTTTGCTCAAGCCATTCCAAAGAAAGGAATTCTGTGAACACACCCATCTTGAGCAGGAGGTTGACCCCTCATCACTGACCTTAGGCAGCAGCCTAAGCCTGTTCCTGCCTTCAGGTGGTCTTCACCCAGCTGCCCCTCTGCCCTCAGGACACCCCTAGCTGTGGGAGATGCATTCAGGCTAAAACACAGCATCCAGGGAATGAGCTCCTTCCCCCCAAGCCGACAAACCTCAGGGAAGGCAGATCCCACCCCCCAGCAAAGCAGGTTACAAGGGACGGAGGGCAGTGAGGTCTGAGGGACTGAGGGCTGCTCATCCTTCCTGCAGCATCTCTCAGCTGAATAAAAAGAACAGGATTTACACACCCAGGACCTTCCGTGGGGCAGAGCTGGAGTGGGGCAGGGGGTGGTGTTATAATGATTATAAATGGGGCTGCAGTGATTGAACTCCTGGTGAGTTTGGGGATTGCCAGCTAGGATATTACCCAAGACATATGCATCCCCCCATGGGGGGCAGCCTGGTTCACGGCTGGAATTTCAAGCACTTGCTCCAGTTGTTCCCAGAGCTCTGGTGATTGGTATGCCCGGCACTTGGTCATTGACCTGACGCAGGGTTCTCGTGGTTTGCTCTGCTATCTGGGACTGAGGGCCTTGAATGCAACCAGCACAGCAGACAGGATCCAATAAAGAGCAGTTGTAAAGACTGATCTGCCACCACCCTGCTTCCCAGGGCCCCGGTTGCGGGGTGAGGCTGCTGAGAGGGAGGGATGCTGGCTGGTTTCCCTGCAGTCCTTTTGTGTCCGCTGAAGGCTCCCCTGAACATTTCTTGTCCACTACAAACCAAAGCTGGGGCCCACAGGGATATGAGTCTCCCATGACCAGACTGGAATACAAATGGAGTGACCAATTTAAAGATCAGGTTAGATGGCGTGGGATGGGAGGGGCGCACGAGGAGAAACTCCTTCCCGAAGCTCCATTATTCTACGTGTGAAAATTCAAGTCACTAACAAGGCTCTGTCTGTTTTCAGTTTCCACCCCCCTCTTCCCAGGCCCTTGCCCAAAAAAGGAGAAAGGGAAGCTTTAAATCGTCACCCTGAATCCTCTTTTATCCTTGCCGTAATCTGTCTGGATTTGTGCCCTGCGGATGCGGTAGGTTTCTGGTGCCTTGGGCCCCCTCTGAGTCCTGCCAGGGGCCACAAGCATCTCCCCATCCCCACCCCTCCTCCCCCCACACACAACTGAAAGGAAAAAGCTTGAAGATTTTCCAACGTATAAGTCAATAGGGCCATCAGGATAAGTAGGAAGACCCAGGTAAACGGGAGTCTCTTCACACACTGAAACTTGGTCACGGTCAGAGCTGAGTCCCTGCCCTCAAGTGCCAGGTGAGGTGGGTTTCTTAGCAGAGGCTGAGTCTACCCAACACTGGCACAGTCCACATCACTGGGGGGAAGTGTGACATCAAAGCCATCAACTGGTCCCCAACCAATCCATCCTCATAATAGTCACTGCCACATGTCGAACAGAGACTAAATGTTCTCTCACATAATCCTCCGGATAACCCCATAAGGTTTTACAGTTGGGGAAACTGAGCCTCAGAGAGATTCAGTAACTTGTCCAAGGTCACACAGCAGTATGTGGTAGAATAAGCCTCAGGTCACCTGACCCAGAGGCCTGGCTTGTAACCACTCAGTCATAGTGCCACTGACATGTGTGCCATGTCGTCTCAGTGTGGTCACATTCTTTGCCAGGGCCACCACTGAGTCACCTTCTCCAGCTTCCTTGCAGTATGCTCTCATCTTCCCTTCCTTCCTCTGAAACAGCTACCCTAAATGTGTCCCTCCTGGACCGAATCCACCAAGTACTCCTGACTAGTGGACATATGCTGCTGTGAGCGTGTGAAAGGGACCCAGGCAGCCCTTCCCTCACAGCACCGACCACAGGGGGTTCCTTGCTTCCTTCCTTCCTTCATCCCTTCCTCTCTCTCTCTCTCACTCTCTGCCTTCCCAAGCTTTCAGCTAGCATTTCCCGCCTTTCTGCGCGCCAGCTAGATGACCCAGATCTGCGAAGTCTCCACTGGTCATTCAGAGGAGGTCTCATAAGTTCCATCTCTTCCCCCAAGACCATTCCTGGGAGCCCAGTCCCCGTGACAGGGCCACGGTAGCATTCTCAGGGCCCCGTCAGCCGAGGGGGTCCCACAGCTCTCAGCAGACGACCGCCTTCTGTCAAAGGCACTGTGTGAAGGACAGTGCGTTGTCACTGAATGTGTCTGCCGTTGCTCCATGACTTACTAGGCTAAGGGACCGTGAAGGCAGGCATCCCACCCACCCGCACAGGCACCTCTGCGCGGCACCTCCGGAGTCCTCAACTCTTGCCGCTGATTGGCTGAGCGCACATGACAATTAGCAGCCAATCAGCACTCCCCACACCTTTTTTTAAAAGATTCGCGTGTTTAACGTGTATAAAGCCAAGAAAAAGACAGTCCCCAATTCAAAAGCAGTGCTCTGTACAATTCATACAGTGGGGCTGAGAGGGAAGGGGCACAGGCCATAGAACCTACACCCCAACAAGCTATTACAAAAATAACTTACATAGCAACCCCCACCTGCAAGGTTGACGTAGCTTTCTTTCCAGCCTCCAGGTCGGGGGTGGGGAGCACATCACCAAAAAACCAGCACGGTGGGCGCTAACCCACAGGGGCCCAAAGTGCCGGTGGGGGTGAGACGGGGCACTAGTCCCAGGGGAGGGGATATGAGGAGGTCCCGAGGCAGCTGGCGGCTGAGCGAGAGCGCAGCAGCCTGTCCACCACAGCAGGTATAGCTGAGCCGACTGGCCAGCCCCTTGGAGCAGCTGTGCTTCTCCAGGAGGTTCAGGCAGTGCTTGCGGAAATCCGGCTCCTCGTCGATACAGGTCACAGCTGCCATGCTGGGCACAGGATGAGTTTACTGTGGTCCTGGAAGGTGCTGATTGGCACCCAGCCATTACTGAGGTGCAGGAGGATGGCGCTGTGCGTGCAAAATCAGGTTCGCAGGTACGGTAGCTTGACTAATTCATCCCCTTCCGTGGGTATCTTCAGCAAGTGTTCACGCATGTAGTTTTGGAAATACTTGGAGAGTGATCTTCGTGGAGGAGTTGAGATGGGAACTCACAGTGAGGTAGAACTCTGCACCACCATGCCCTATGAAGCCACAGACTGTCCCCAGTGTGCTGGAGGATGAGGTGAGTCCAATCATTGGAGAGCACCCCACACTGTTACACAGCTGATTCCCAAGGCTCTATGTGTCCGAATAGTCCCCCCCTTGCTGACTCAGAAGATGGGGATGCTGGGGGCGGGGGGATCCTCAGCCTCCTCTTACCTCACCAGCCCCCGCTCAGAGGGCTTAGAGGAATTCACACTATGTAGACACCACAGCCTGTCACCAAGGTGGCACTCGACTGCTTCTCTGGTCTCCTGGACCACTTGTTCCTCTTTCTCCCAGGAAGTCACAGGCATAGGGTTCTCCAGGCCTTTACTGAGGACTGTGAGGGCTTCCTGTTGCTGGGGTCACGGCTGCTAAGAGCGATTGAATACTTCAGTGGAATAGTGGGGCAGGTAGTGGGAGATGAGCTGGGATGTCGCCAGAAGTAAAGAACTCATCTCGAGCTGTTCGCGAATGGCCAGGTAGGCAGTGGGATCTGTCTACGGCATCTTCTGGAAGAGGGAGGCAGCCACGGGTGTGATTGCTTGGGAATCCTGCATTCATTCTTCTTGATCCAGAAGGAGGTCAGTTTTAGGCAAGAGATCTCAAAAGGTGATCTTCCCACTAACAAGGTGTATAACAATATGAGGCACCAATAGGCCCCACGTGCACCTGGAAATGGTGCCCTTTCTCGCTCAGCACTTCAGGAGCTGTGAAGTAGACAGGGTCTTCTTCGGCTCCCAAGCATATTCACCATTGGTTGCCAGTCCAAATCCCCTGTTTTCACCTCCAGACCCTCATTCGGGAAGAGTTTGCCCAGCTTGAGGTCCTGGTGATTAACCCAGTTTGGGTGCAGGTACTGGCAGCCAAGGACCACGTGCCACAGGTAGCAGCGGACCTCGGGCTGGGTCATTGCTTTCCTCCAATGGTGTGGCTCCAGGAGAGATCTCCAGCAGCAGAACTGTAGTTTGTGCACCTACGACCTCGTGCTGGTGAGCAAAAGGGCAGTGAATAGACATCTCCAAGGACATCTTCTCCTTCCGGTGCAGCCTGAGCAGCAGTGGCTTAGGCAGGATCTTGTGGGCAGACGCCTCCTTATCCTGTTAGAGATCTCAAAGCACTTGACCAAGCCACCTTTCCCCCAGAAAGCACCACTGACTGCGCAGGTCCACGAGGACCTCCAGGATCTCTTTTACCTGCTGGACGGCTGTCGGGGCCCTGGAAGCCCCAACTCCAGGGATCCCGGTTTCCCCCAGATGGGCTGGTGCCCATGCCAGCTTCACTGCAGCACCGCTGCAATCACATTCCTGGAGTTGATGAGCGGACCTAGCAGGGTCTGGGCAGAGGTTTGGCACCGCTCTGCTGCTCCCCGAGTTAAATGCTGCACCGGGAATGTTACAGAAACCTCTCTTTTATTTCTCTCTCTCTTTTTTTTTTTCTTCACAAATGGGGAGGAAGAAGCGGGGCAGCAGTGGCTCAGGTCCCCCAGGTACCCTGGGCTGACCCACCCCACGCCCCACGGGCTCAGCATCCAGCCACAGGACTGGATTTATTCCCTGGCACAGAGGAGAGGTGTAGGAAAGGTGGCTTTATCAGATTACCTCGGACTGGTAAAAATGCTCAGTATCCCAGCCTCTGTGAGCAAGGCATCCAGCCTCCTGTGTACCCAGTGGTTTCCAGGCTGGTGGGTGGTTGTTTTTCCTCCAAACCCTTGGCTAGCTCGGCATCTCACCCGAGTGCTGTGGTTTGGGGGATGTTTTGACTTGAAACACTCAGGCCCCTGGTGGTATTTGGAGTTGTGAGACCCTTCTGTGCTACAAGGAAAAATGAATGGTCTATTTAGAAACTGCTAACAATTCACAGTATAAAGAACAGGCACCAATTCTGCTGCTGACATGCTGGTTTTCTAAGGGTAGCCCCAGGGGAGCTGGCTGTGTGGTAATCATGGCCCCTGCTCCGGTTATTCCATCTGGAAGACCCCCTCCTAGTGGCAGCAATGCTTCCAGAAAGCCTCTGCCCTGGCTTTTGTGGGGCCTCTCCTCACCCCTCCCAGAACATGCTTCTCTTGGGGCCTGTGGTAGGCTTGGGCTGTGAATGAGACCACTTTTCCTAAATCGGATGAACTCGGCTCTTGACAAAGGAGGAAAGGGTGGTTATTTGGGAATGCCTAAAACAGCTTCTCTTGGGTTTGAGTTGTGAGGTTTTACCTATCACAGACATAGAGTTCACCTGAAGGAGGAAACTGCCTTTCCTCACAAGGACAAAACACAATCCAGGGTGTTTCTGTCACCAGAGTGATGCTTCTTTCCATTGTGTCCTAGACTCGGAAGAGAAGGTGAGAATCACAAGCTTCTAAACAAACACTCCACTTAATTAAAAACTGACCAGTTTACTAAAATACCAAAGCTTGTTTCAAAGATTAACCATACTAGGAATGGTGTTCATCTAATCTATCAAAATGAATTCCTTTATAAATACAAGTAATCCCAATCCAACTCCTGATAGGCTTTTGCATAGAAATTCACAAACTGATTCTAAAGTTTATATAGAAATGCAAAGGATCTAGAATAGCAAAAACAATTTTGAAAAAGAAGAATGAAGTTGGAAAACTAACACTACCTGATTTGAAGACTTACTATTAAGCAACAAAAATAAAGACAGTATGGATTTGGACACACATGTAATATAAGCACACAAGTACAGAAAGATATATTAATGGACCAAGATAAGAGTCCAGATGTGGATCCACATATGTGTGGTCAACTGACTTTAGACAAAGATGGCAAGGTAATTTGATGCCTTTTTAATACATCGTATTGGTATATGATTGGACATTCATATGCCTAAAGGGAACCTTGACCCTAATCTGACCCTAAAACTAACCTCAAACCACATACAAAAATTGACTTGAAATGGACCATAGTAGTAAATGCAAAAACTAAAATTATAAAGCTTCTGGAAGAAAAATAGAAGATAAAACCTATGTGACTTTGGATTAAAGACGTTTTAGCTACACACACACACACAAAGTATACATCACAAAAGTAAAGATTGATAAATTATATTTCCTCAAAATGTTAAACTCCTGTTCTTCAAAAGATAGTGTTAAGAAAAATGAAAAGACAAGGCTTAGACTGTGATGAAATATGTGTTAAACGCTCAGCCAGTGGGGGTGCAAAATGGTACCCAGTTTGCAATTTTTTTAAAAGTTAAGCATCCCCTTATCACCACACCCAGCAATCCCATTCTAAGGTATTTGTCCAAGAGAAAGGAAAGCACATGTCCACAAAAAGGCATGTACTCTTAATGTTCATAGAAGCTCTATTCATAATCACTGAAAACTAGAAACTATTCAAATGCACATCAATTGGCAAATGGTTTAACAAATTGTGGTATATTTGGTATAAGTTGGTAAAAAAGAAAGTGATAAAGGGATAACTATTGATAGATGTAGCTGTATGGATGAATCTCAAAAGTGTTATGCTAAGTGAAAAAAGTCAATCACAAATGACTACGTATCAAGTGACCATTTATATGACGTAATGGAAAAGTCAAAAATATAGGGACAGAAAGATCAGTGGTTACAAAGGGCTCAGAGGGGGAGGAAATGGCAGAGGGACACAGGGGTTCTTTTTGGAGCAATAGAAATATTCTATATATTGATTGTAATGATGGTTACACGACTATATACATTTGTCAGAACTCCTTGAACATAAACTGAAGGGTGAGTTTTATGATGTAGAATTATACTTCAATAAATCTAATTTTTAAAAAATGAAATCCCCCAACCAGTTTTGATTAATAGAAGCTCATTCATTTAGATCGCCCTTATCCCTATTTGGTAAAACTGTGTACCCACAGGAGCCACATTTTATACTTGCTCTATCTAAAGTGGTTGCTTTCAACCTTTAGTATCCAACTAGCAGGAAGGAGGGACTCACGTCTGTAGAATGTTCCCACGTGCCAGGCAGGCATCATGCTGGGCATTTGGCACGTGATTTTTGGTTCTTGTTATGGGCTGCATGGTGCCCCCCGTAACGGGTACGTGGAAACTGCATGGTGCCCCCCGTAATGGGTATGTGGAAACTGCATGGTGCCCCCCGTAATGGGTATGTGGAAACGCTAACCCCCAGCGCCTCAGAATGGGACTATACTGGGAGACAGGGCCTCTCAAGTGCGGACTGAGTTAAAGTGAGGCCATTGGGGTGGACCCTAATGCAACTGGAGTGGTATATCCTTATAACAAGAGGGAAATTGGACAGACAGGGAGACAGCAGGGGTGCATGGGCACAGAGGGACCACCACGCGGAGAGGCACAAGGGGGTACTCACCAGCAGGGCAAGGCCTTGGGAGAAACCGAACCCGCTGACACCACCATCTCAGACCTCTCAGCTCCAGAATGGTAGGAAAATTAATTTCTCTTGTTTAAGCCCCCCCCGCCGTCTGTGTGTTTTGTCCTGGCAGCCCTCGAGGACTAATGCAATCCTCCCAACACTCTGAGGTGAGGAAGGCAGGAGGAAGAACAGAAGACTCCGTGAGTGTTGGTAGCTTGCCCAATCCAGTGGCTGGTGGGGCAACCTGGGGAGAAACACAGGCCTGATACCCAAAGCCCACACCCCTGCTCCCTGCAACCCTACCACCACCTAGACTGCAATTCTTAGGACATCAGCGCTGGTTTCTTTTCATGCTTGAACACTCTGTACTGCTTTTTCTCAGTAAACAACGAATGGACTTAAATAATTAGAGTAACAAGATTTCAGCATGCAGGAGAGACCTACTTTAAATATGCCACTATTTTCCAGGAAAAAGTAACATCATTGATTTTTATAAACAGTGACTACGATCATAATAACTGATACCTTGGCCCACCCATTGTGCCCTGAGTTTCTGTGAGTGCGGGGGCCAGTGACAGGCACCAAGGATGCCGAGGGGTGGCGCTCAGCCTTGCTCTCACGCAGGTCTTATGGGACCTGCGCAAGGAATGCTTTCTTAGCCTAGATGCTCATTCATTCCACACATAGTGATTGAGCAACTACGATAAAACCAAAAGTCAAATTAAATTTTTTTTCCTCTGTAACAGAGTTATCACCGGATCCTAGATCATGCTGAGTTTTGCCCATTAGAACAAACACTTAAGGGAGATTTGCTGCTGTTCATTTGTTTGGTTCTTTTAAGTCAGATTTTTTTTTTCCATTCTGAGCATCACGGCAAAGTGGAGAAAAGAACCTGGAGGTAAGGACTTGCAGTTCAGAAACAGAGAAGGTTCCCTTTGTACTCTGGGCATCTCAAGGGGCAGAGACTGACCTCCTGCCATGATTGGATCCTGGGGACTTGGCAAATAGTGATTTTTTTGGTAAATGTTTGTTGAACTGAACTAAATTTTGAATGATTCAAATGCTCAGGTTGGAAAGCAGCCACTCCCAAGGAAATGACTAGTTGCGCCTTTTTGTTGTTTTTCTTTTTGACCCTGCTGTGCAGCATGCGGGAGGGGTCTTAGTTCCCCAAGCAGGGATCAAACCCACACCAGGGAAGTCCTAGGTGTGCCTTTTAAATTCAGCCTCACAAAAAGTCAGGTGAGTTGGGCCCGCCTGAGAGAAACCATCAGCTCGGCCAAGTAAGGGATACAATGACTGAAGCCAGAAAATCGGGTCTGAGAGGCAAGTGCTTGTCTGCATAGAGACATCCAGCAGGCAGCCTGGAGCCTGGGGGAAGAGATGTCAGACCACCAGGACGACCAGGTGACCCCGAGGGCTCAGCCTACCTCTCCATTGCCTCCTTGTCACCTTCTCACCAATCGACAGGCGTGCTAATGTCACCTTCCAGATATTTCTTGACTCTTTCCTTCCTGCCTGCCTACGGTGCAGAAGGCCAGGTCCTCAGCACCTCCTCCTTAGATCACTGGCTTCGGTCAGCTCTCCCCTGACCATCTCTGCCCCTTTAAATGCTCCCATCCCAGCATCCCCAGAGTCATTTATCCGAAATAAGATTCCCAGGACCTCCCTTTCCTGTGTAAAGCCTGTCACATGCCTGTCTCCTCCCTCTCATTCTTCACCATGGGCATAAGCACCCCCTCCTCCAGAATGTGGTCCCTGACACCCCAGGATCAGCCGGGTGACTCCCGTGCACTTAGAGCTCACGTGCGTCCTGCCTGACCACACAGAGCCGTGGTTACCTAGGGGGACGTCTTCCTCCCCCAAAGCCCGGGAGCCCCTAGGGCGGCAACCAGACCTGGCATCTCTACCCTCAGCACCTGTCTCAGTGCCTGGAGCACACAGTGCTCCACTCATCGTGGGAGGGAAGGAGGGAGGGAGAGAAAAAGGAAAGAGGGCTGGTTACTAACCTTGAAAACTGTCTGCGTGTGGTGGAGGATTAGCCAGGGTGCCACGTCCTACCTGAGGGGGCTCAGCTTGATGCAGAAGCAGGAGACCTGGGGACTAACTCCGCTTGGCCTCCTCCCAGCTCTTTGACCTTTGTCAGGCTGCCTAACCTCTGTGGGTCTCAGTTTTCTCTTCTTAATAAAGGGGTAAGACAAGATGAACTCCACAGTCCCTTTAGCTCTGAATCTGAGGGCACCACAGGTCACCAGCCGCAGGAGCCTTGACCCCATCTTAGCACCCAGCAACTCTCCACCCAGAACCTCCTGCATCTGCCTTCTATCCTCCTGCCTGGTCTCCTGACCTCCCTCTCCCCAAGCTGAGGGAGCCCATGGCAGCGACATCAGATGGCAGTAACAGTCACAGCCTTGCCCAGGGACCCCACCAAACAGCTTTCACGGGGCATGAAACGCATGTGACTTCTCTTCAGAGTTGAACCAGCTGTTGTCTGGGGCTGGGCTTCCTTCCTCATACGCTGCTGAAGTCCAGATGGCCATGTCTTTGGAGCTTCCTTATTGTCTTCTTTAAAATCGCATTAAATTCCTCTTTCCTCCCCCTGCTGGAGAGGAGTCTGCCAGGCCTTGGGGAAGCACAGCTCCTCCTCCCACAGGCAGCCCCTCCACCCCGCCTACCTGGGCAGCAGCCTCCGTGAATAAGGGACCACTGCCGGGCTCGGGATGGGCACTGTGTGGCACCACGGTGTCCTTGGGCCCTGCGCCACTGTGGAGACATGAGGGGAAGGACACAGCCTCTCTCCTCACATTCCTCACAGTCCAGTAGGAAACACAGGTAAGAATTAGCTATTGAGAAGGATGGAGACAAATGACAGGGGAACATATCCCACTCCTTACTGAATTCTATCTTTTATCTCCCAATAGAATTGAAGCTCCACAAGGGCAAGGACTTGTCTTACTCACCACTGGATTTTCTGCACCTAACGCTGCGACTGGCACATAGCAGACCTTCAAGAAATATCTGTGGGTTACGTGAATGAATGTCACGTTCCTTACCATATCCCTAGCACCCCACGCAGCACTTGGTTCAGTAAATTCTTGATTTAAAAAAAAAAAACAAATGTCAGCACAGGGTTTTAAGGGATGAATAAGAATTAACCAAAAAAAGGACATAAAAGGAAAGGGGTGGGAGATTCCAAGGGCAGAAAGGATGACATTTACAAAGGCAAGTGCAAATGTGCAGTTTTCAGCAACTTGTTGGAAGTAGCCCAACATTTTACTTGAAAGGAAATTTAACTAAAGTTTTGCAGAAAAGGAGCAGAAAACCACCTAGGTGTTTTTTTTTTAATATTGAACATTAGGGGAACAGTTTAATAAACTGCCGTATGACACAGGGTGCTCTACAGCCGTTAGCACGGTGAAGATGGCCATTTTTTGTTTGTTTCTGAATAATACATAAAGTGAGCAGCAGAATTCAATAACTCTGTGCATCACGACTGCCTCGTAGCCACAACAACAGCTGCATTTGGCTGCTGGATGTTGTAGCTTTTCAAAACGCTTGTATATTTCAGTATACTGTCTTAATGTTGTTAAATAGACCAACGCGGGGGGCCGGGGTGGGGGGGTGATGGGATCAACAGCACAGGCCCACAGCCTCCTCCTAGTGCCGTGTCCCAGGGAAGACGTTCCAGGTGAGGAAAGGATTCTATTCACATGTCTTTCCCCTCTACCACCAACTTATCAGCTTTATATCATTAAAAAGGCACAGGGCTGTTGTGTTTCTTCTATACATTGATCACAGCTTTTTTGTTTTTGTTTGCAAATGATAGAAACTTAACTCAAACTAGCTCAAGCAGGGAATTCCCTGGTGGTCCAGTGGTTAGGACTCTGCACGCTCACTGGTGAGGGCCGGGGTTCAATCCCTGGTCAGGGAACTAAGGTCCCGCAAGTTACATGGTGTGGCCAAAATAAATAAATAATAAAAATTAAAAAAAAAAAACTAGCTCAAGCAGAAGAACTAACAAGTGTAGGAGCTGGTTCTTTGTGTGTGTGTGTGTGTGTGTATACATATCTATCTATCTATTTACCTATCCCCTATCTACCATCTGTCTATGTAATCTTAGGTTTTCTCCCTCCTAAAGTAGCCTCATTCTCTCCTGCTTCACAGAGTTTCCTCTTTGCAGTCAGGGAAGCATGTTTACACGTCCTCAGCAGCTTTAGATCCGTTCATATAAAAATCCCAGGAAAAGACTTAGATGAGTTCTGCTTCGATCACTTGCCCACCCCAGAACAATCCCTGTGACTCTTGACCAGCCCAGGTCAAATGCCCTCCCATGATGAATAGCACCTTGACTGACAGATCCAGGCGAATAAGAGAAGTGTTCTCCCAAACGAAGAAAGGCCAAGGAAAACCAAACCACACATCATCCCACAGCAGCCTTGCAGGTGTCCCAGGCAGCCAGGTGCCATGTGTGGACACACTGACGTCATATCTTCAGCACAGGAGAAGGTAAACTTTGAATATGCATTTTTCACGTCTTACAGTAACCTCTTTTCTGGGCCTCAGTTTCATCATCTGTAAAGTGTGTACGTTGGGCTAAATTTACCTTTAAAAGTCCCTTGCAAATATGGCATTCTAGTATTTCTGAGATATTTACACTTCAAGTCTTGCTAACATCTGGATAATGGAAATGTCTGTTTCCTTGGTTGATTAATTCATGAGGTAGTTTTGGATATTTTAATTGTGTTGTTGCCAGTCATTTTAAAAACACTGCATCTATTGTTCTGCAAAGAAATCTAATCTTTTTCCCAAAGAGCATTTTTCAGTCTCACTCAGAATCTCAATTATTTGGATCAGTATCTTTGAAAGAATGAGATATTTGAGGGTGAAGTACTATAGATCCATTCCAATTTTTAATTCCTAGTCCCAAATCTTTTATTATTTCTAATCAATCCTGGAAGCTGCAGGGATGGAAATTATTGCTCCCTTGGGTTATTTGGGGCCCCTTGACCTTGGCAGAGAACAGTATTCCAGGTGGGGAGGTCTCTGAGCCTGAAACTGTTGCTGTGTTATATGTATGGTGTATCTATGATGTGATTATGAAGTGCAGGGGAATCCAAATAGCTAATGCATTAGCCTTTCACAGTGGTGTGGGACTCTGTGCCTCTTCCAAGCACACCCATCTGCTCCACCCCCACCAAACCTGGGCCAGAGCAGGACAGGGGCAGGAAAGAGGGCACAAAGAAGGAAAATGACTTACTCACACTCAAGTGCTAGATGGTAAAACTTGAGTTTAAAATCCAAGTCTTCTGACTTCCACTCTCGTTCTCCTTCAACACGATCATCCTCTTCACCTCCAGCCACATTCAGAGCCTCCTTCTCCAAGACTTAAAACCTAGCCCAAGGACTTCCTAGGTGGCGCAGTGGTTAAGAATCCGCCTGCCAATGCAGGGGACACAGGTTTGAGCCCTCCTATGGGACGATCCCACATGCCACGGAACAACTAAGCCCGTGCGCCACAACTATGGAGCCTGTGCTCTAGAGTCCGTGAGCCACAACTGTTGAGCCTGTGTGCCGCACCTACTGAAGTCCACATGCCTAGAGCCTGTGCTCTGCAACAGGAGAAGCCACTACAATGAGGAGCCCACGCACCACAATGAAGAGTAGCCTCTGCTCGCAGCAACTAGAGAAAGCCCGTGTGCAGCAACGAGGACCCAACACAGCCAATAAATAAATAAATTTTAAAAAAAAGAAAAAGAAACCAAGCCCAACCCTTTCTCACGCTCAGCTCCCAAGACCTGCTCAGTAGTGCCGTGACCCTGACCACCAGCCACACTAGGCCTTTCAGACTTGCCTACCGCAAGCATCTTGAGTGGACACCCTCACTTCCAGGCATCTGCTGTGTTTGCAGAGAGAGCCCTTTCCTTAACCCAAGCCTGATAATCCAAATGTCTGACTCCCTGAGGGATCCTCTAACAGCCAAGCTTTTGTTTAATCGTGGAGCTTGCCCGCCCACCCCACCCTGCCATGTGTCTCAGCTCTGAGGCTCACCACCCACAGCGCCACTCCCCTACGCACAGTGGAAGACCTGTGTCTTTCTCTCAACCCTGAGGATGTGACGGAGGATGCTGGGTCTGCCTGCCAGTCCCTGGGGCTGCAGAAGCCTCCTCAGGCTGGCTGGGGTGACTGGCAAGGTCAGCAGCTGGGTTGATCCTGGGCCACAGAGGATGCCACCTGCTTGGTGTTTCCTAGATCACTGGCTCAGGGAAGGGGTGACCTGACTTCTCCCAGAACTCCCCCTCACATCCAGCAGAACTTTAAGCCTCAAATATCACAGATTTCTTCAATGGGCTTGAGTCCACAGCCTGATACAGCAACAAAAACTTTCCAGCTAGAGGAGAATCCCCAATTGTCCTCCCATTCATTCTTCCAAAGATACTGGTACAAACCATAGCTATCCATCCTTTTCTTAACTTATTTTTTCATTCATAAAAATATTTATTAGACCCTTACTAGATTCTTGGCAAATTAATGAAGCTGACATGCTTTTTCAGAACCATCATTTTCCACATGTCTCAAAGCCCATGGTAAATTATCCCTCATCCAGGAAGCCTCTCCTAAGATCTCTCTTTTAATTCAATTTCGTAGGCCATAGAACCCTTACAGGTTTGCTGCTCACCCCTCCTCCTCCACTCAGGCCTTGCCTTGGTGACTGGTAGCTAACTCTTAACACTAGGCTAGACTTGGACAGAAGCATCTGAAAGCAGAGTTTCTAATTCTCGACTCCCCAAGCAGACTCCCCCAACCCATCAGCCTTTTGAAGCTCATTCCTTCCCACATGACATCTCCATCCTCCATCACAGGGTATTTTGCAAGAAACCCAGTCTGTCTTTGTCCTGCTGACTCTGGCCTTCTGAACGTGATAACCAGATTAGTCTTCTCAAGGAAGCACCATGATGGTGCCTTGCACTGACTCAGAAGCATGCTTTAACTTTCCACTGTTCATAGGATCTTTTTCAGTCATTCATCAAGGATTTGTTGAGCACCTACTATACTAATTACTATGCAAGATCCTGGGGATGTAAAAGTAAGCAAGATATAATTGGAATCTAGATGGGAAGACAAAAGTAGGCAAAGAAAATGAAGTGCGATCAGAACTGTGCCAGGGGGCTTCCTAGGTGGTGCAGTGGTTAAGAATCCACCTGCCAATGCAGGGGACACAGGTTCGAGCCCTGCTCCAGGAAGATCCCACATGCCGTGGAGCAACTAAGCCCATGCGCCACAACTATTGAGCCTGCGCTTTAGAGCCCGTGAGCCACAACTGCTGAGCCCATGTGCTGCAACTACTGAAGCCCACGCGCCTAGAGCCAGTGCTCCGCAACAAGAGAAACCACGGCAATGAGAAGCCCGCGCACCACAACAAAGAGTAGCCCCCACTCACCGCAGCTAAAGAAAGCCCGCGCACAGCAAAAAAGACCCAACACAACCAATAAAATAAAAAAAAAATTTAAAAATAGATAAATAAATAAAATAAAAGGAATACGTATTACATATTTGCTAATTATATTAAAAAAAAAAAAAAAACTGTGCCAGGTATGTAGAACAGGATCATCTAGGCTGGCCTGGGAGGGATTTGTCAGGCAAGGTGGAGGTAAGACAGATAACCTGAATAAAACCTCCCTTGTCTGCATTCAAGGTCTGTGTCCTTCTGCCCTCCAAACTGTCCCCAGTAAGAGTGTCTGCTCTGAGTATGCCACCCCTCCACCAACTGAAACACCTTGGTCCACCTGCCTTCCTCCTTCCTCTAGTCTGAATGGTCTCTCCAGATGTGGAACTTAAATCTGCAACTAAATGGTGAATTCCAGCAGGGCAGGACGGGCAGTCTTTGAGCCAGGTTCAGCTCCATAGTCTGCAGAGGATTGGTTTACGTGACATATTTTAAGTGCTTGGGGTAAGTACTCTGGCAGAGACTGTCAGTGTTATAGCCGGGCAATGGTTGCCCAGCTGAAGGTGACATTTCCCCACCAATCAGAGGACACGCAGAAGTGGAACGGAGGTGGACTTCTTCCGAGTCTGGACCTTAATGACGCTGCTTGTGCCCTCCTCTGCAGCCTCATCCCTCTGCTCCCGGCTGACAGCCACACGTGGCTGTGGCCCTGCCTTGATCATGACCTGCCAAAGAAATCCACATCCTGGTCTTTTAAGCCGTTGTATTGTTAGCTCTCTTTGTTAGAGCAGCCTGGCCTTACCACACCTAATACAGTTGCCGGCGCGCCAGCTTTCTAGCTTCCACCGCAAGCATGGAAAATCTAGCAGCGCTATGCCTGCAGTCCCGCAGGGCCGCAGTCAGCAGGTCGTGATCCCAGCCAGGAGCAGACCCCATGGTGCCCAGTGAGGCCGAGAGCCGAGGCCCCTGCCACAACCCTTGAACTCTTGTTTTTTTGTCCCCTTACTCTTTCCCATGAACTGCCTGTTGTTTTTTTTTTAAATCTCATGCAAGTTTATTATAAAAATACGGTTGACCAAGAAATTTGGTTGTTTCTGTGACATGCAACATTTTAAAATAGTAACTGGAACTATGACAGATAATATTACATTGCTGCTTAGTGTCAGGCAAAGGACCACGAGGACATTTCACAGACGGCAAGAGCATTGACAAATTTCTGGGAATTTTATACAATTCTAAATAATATATTAATAACATTTTACTCATACAAATATAACCTAGGGAAGGTTAAACATCTCTTTTTGACAGTGCTTCTTATGTAATTTAATATATAAAATGAACCTGATTAGTCTTAACATCTCTCTTTTTACATGGTGAAAGAACAAACACTTTGTGATTTTTCCAGGGGGACCTCTGGGAAACCTCAAAGTCAATCTGAGATCCAGAAGATTTTATTTAGAATTTGATTTGGGGAAAGCAAAGTTTTCAAAAATGTCAAAACGTTTGAACACTTGGATAAATAGGATAAGTCACTGTTAAATAATGGGAAGCTACCTATTTAACTAAAGTAACAACAGAGTATTTCAAAAGGAAATATAGGACGTCATGATTAAAAAACTTGAATTCTTTCAAACGTGAGAAAACTTAGGAACTGCCTGATTCTTGCAGGCACTTGTGTTTGCAGTCGTGTCTGAGCCCCAGAGCAGAACATGACTCAGGGTCCTGTGGCTGATAATGCATCTGCCTGGCTCTTCTCTCAGGAGTTTGTCCTGTTTTAAAATCTAAACCGGTTATCTCAGCCCTGGTTTAGGACCTGGGTCAGGCCAATGCCTCCCCCACGACAAGCATTCTATAATATCCCCTTTATGTTCCTGAAATTAAATTAATATTATCCACCTACACACGATTCCAAAAATCAGTATAATGCCCTAATGGAATATAAAGGCGAAATAAAACCAAAGTCACTTAGGATAACATCATATGTGTTTCAATACATAAAGGTTTGGTGCAACTACATCAGGAACCAGCAGGAAGTAGTCAGATCCACCAGTGTGGAAATCTGACAGCTGCAGGCGCAGACCGGCCCAGGTAGGTAGTTTTGATAACAAATGCCACAAGCGTCATTGCCGTCAGGGATCTGGTTTTTCCAAAAGGTGAACAACTCTTGGTAAAGCCCCACACAAAAGAAAAGTCTGTGTTTCCTTGATTTTCCGCAGCCATTAAAATCAAGTTCTCCTGGAAAATGTGATGCCTGTGAAAACATGAAAGAAATACACTTTATGTTGATGAGTGAAATGGAGTTCAGGTTTACTCTCAGACCATTCCCTACACATCCTCCAGCGGAGAATACACAAAGGCGCCCCAAGCGGTCATGCGGGGCAGGGGCAGTTCTTGGCTGGGGCACCAGCCAGAGCGTTTCAACCTGTCTAGTATCTCTGTCCTCTTCTCACTAAATCATCCCAGCCCACAGCTAAGACAACCAAACACACCCGGGCACTTCCAAAGGCCCCCTCCCACCAGATGCTTCCCGCATGAGAACAGCTGCCTCATGCGGAGATGTTCAGAGAGGTCGATGGCGGTGTCGAAGCGAATACGAATATGACTCGGGGCACGGCCTCATCTTTATTTTCCGTGACTCTCTGGGCGTGGTAGCCTTGTGTTCAGAGAAGGTGTCAGCGGTGGTCAGAAAGAACTGTGGCGGGACTGGCGGTGAGCGCGCTTCTTTTCCCCCTTTGACTCGAGAAAGGGGAGGAGGTGGCTGCCTTCTCCCCACTCTCCTGGAAACAGGGCAAGACAAGCTCTCCCTCTTCGTTTCTATGTTTAAAAAGAGGTATAAATAAAGTGAGAGTCTGAAACTCTCATCTCTTGCCTGTTAACAGCCTCTTGGAACGAGTCACATTGAGACGTGTATTCACTGCCTCTGAGAGTGTGTTCACCTGAAATAGTTCTCAGGGCGTTTTTCTCAGCTGCTGTGATGCTGGGCAGCCGAGAGGCACACCGTTTCGCAAAGAAACATGCGTGCAACCAGGTTCAACCCGGGCTGGGCTGGAGTCTAGCATCAAAACACCAGTCCGCTCTCCACAAACTTAGAAAACCGAGGGCATGAATGCTTCATCCTCTGGACCCTTCTGCAGGGACCAGCCTCTTGGCTTCTCCTCATTGAAGAAACCCCTTACTTTCTCCTCAGGCCTTGGTCGTGTTGTCTAAGCTCTTATACGACTCCCTATGGCCTTCTGGACATGCTGCCGTTCTTACAGATGTGTGCAGTGGAGGGACAGTGACAGAGAGAAAGTGAGCAAGGTATCCTTCTTCTCAGGACTCTCCTTGGTCCTTAGATCCGATCCCTTCCGAGCAAATGCCTCACTTTCCTCATTTCATGCCACTCCACCACCTCATTTCCTCCTGTGTCCAAAGCCATTTTTAACTGTCTGACCGGGAAGGATCTGACCTGACAGAACAATTAAATATTAATATCATGATTGAAGAGTCTGTGTGCAAATCAATTCAAAATAGGACATGTGGAGCTGAGATGTTTTCGATCTATTTTTTTCTTCCTGTCAGGAAAGCTGCGGAGCTCAGAGCCCGGTGCCCTGGGGCTGGGATGGATCCCAGAAAGCATCCACACCTTCTGCCAGTTGGGTTCCCCATCACCACCCTGCTTGGCTGGGGCAGCTGAAGGGGCTGACGTGGCCTTTCTCCCTCCAGAGGGACGAGCAGGGACGTGCGTGCAGGTCATCCCCTCCATCAGTCTTCGCCAGGATGAGCTGCCGCCTTCTCTGGGCTCCCATCCCTTGCCAGCTTTCATCAGATGTTTGTTATTATCTGCTAGTTTGGTGTGCACTTTGTTCCAGAATATGAGGGGACACATGGAGGGCAGGAACTGTCCTCTTCACCTTTCCACACAGATCTCCACCCAGTCCCTGGAATCTGGTGCACAACTAGTAAACGTTTGTGCAAAGAATCTGGAGGGCAGAAATTTGTCACTTTGTTACTCCTTCCTGTTTCCAATGGTAAATCTGTTGAATAACAATTAAAAGCTCAATTCTTCCACTTCCTTCCAGGTCGACTTAAGGTGGCATATGAGTGACAATACAGCCTGCTCTGAGAAAGTCCAGAACAAATGAGGATTTATTTCTATAAAAAAAGCAAAGAGGGAACTGCTGAACAATCATTGACAGAAAGACACTGGAACTCACCAAAAAAGACACCCCACATCCAGAGACAAAGGAGAAGCCACAATGAGATGGTAGGAGGGGTGCAATGGCATTAAAATCAAATCCCATAAATGCTGGGTGGGTGACTCACAAGCTGGAGAACAGTTATACTGCAGAAGTCCACCCACTAAAGTGAGGATTCTGAGCCCCACGTCAGGCTTCCCAACCTGGGAGTCCAGCAACAGGAGGAGGAATCCCCAGAGAATCAGACTTTGAAAGCCAGCGCGATTTGATTGCAGGACCTCCACAGGACTGGGGGAAACAGAGACTCCACTCTTAGAGGGCACACAAAAAAGTGTGCTCACCAGGACCCGGGGGAAGGAGCAGTGACCCCATAGGAGACTGAACCAGACCAACCTGCTGGTGTTGGAGGGTTGCCTGCAGAGGTGGGGGGCAGCTGTGACTCACCGAGGAGACAGGGGCACTGGCGGCAGGGGTTCTGGAAAGTGTTCATTGGCGTGAGCCCTCCTAGAGTCCACCACTAGCCCCACCAAAGAGCTTGTAAGCTCCAGTGCTGGGTAGCCTCAGGACAAACAGCCAACAGGGTGGGAACACAGCCCCACCCATTGGCAGACAAGCAGATTAAAGTTTTACTAAGCTCCACCCACCAAATCAGATTAAAGTCTTACTGAGCTCCACCCACCCAGCCCTACCCACCATCAGTCCCTCCCATCAAGAAACACGCAGGAGCCTCCTGGATAGCTTCCTCCACAAGAGGGCAGACAGCAGTATCAAGCAGTATCAGCAGTATTTTGTCTTGTGGAACTGAAAACCATAGCCACAGAAAGACAGAGAAAATGAAAAAGCAGAGGACTTTGTACCAGATGAAGGGACAGGATAAAAACCCAGAAAAACAACTAAATGAAGAGAAGATAGGCATCCTTCCAGAAAAAGAATTCAGAATAATGATGGTGAAGACAATCCAGGACTTTGAAAAGAGACTGGATGCAAAGATCGAAAAGTTTACCAAAGACCTAGAAGAATTAAAGAGCAAACAACAGAGATATGCAACACAATAACTGAAATGAAAAATACACTAGAAGGAACCAAGAGCAGATTAGCTGAGGCAGAAGGGCGAATAAGTGACCTGGAAGACAGAATGGTGATAATCACTGATGTGGAAAAGAATAAAGAAAAAAGAATGAAAAGAACTGAAGACAGCCTAAGAGACCTCTGGGACAATGTTAAACGCACCAACTTTCACATTACAGGGGTCCCAGAAGGAGGAGAGAGAGAGAAAGGACCCAAGAAAATACTGGAAGAGATTATAGTTGAAAACTTCCCTAACATGGGAAAGGAAATAGCCACCCAAGTCCAGGAAGCGCAGAGAGTCCCAGGCAGGATAAACCCAAGGAGAAACATGCCAAGACATATAGTAGTCAAATGGACAAAAATTAAAGACAGAGAAATGTTGTAAAAAGCAACAGGGGAAAAACGACAAATAACATACAAGGGAACTCCCATCAGGTTAACAGCTGATTTCTCAGCAGAAACTCTGCAAGCCAGAAGGGAGTGGCACGATACATTTCAAGTGATGAAGGGGAAGAACCTACAACCAAGGATACTCTACCCAGCAAGAATCTAGAATACAGATTTGATGGAGAAATCAAAAGCTTTATAGACAAGCAACAGCCAAGAGAATTCAGCACCACCAAACCAGCCCTACAACAAATGCTAAAGAAACTTCTCTAAGTGGGAAACATAAGAGAAGGAAAGGACCTACAAAAACAAAAACAAAACAATTAAGAAAATGGTACTAGGAACATACATATAGATAATTACCTTGACTGTAAATGGACTAAATGCACCAACCAAAAGACACAGACTGGCTGAATGGGTACAAAAACAAGACCCATATATATGCTGTCTCCAAGAGACCCACTTCAGACCTAGGCACACATACAGACTGAAAGTGAGGGGATGGAAAATGATATTCCATGCAAATGAAAATCAAAAGAAAGCTGGAATAGCAATAGTCACATCCGATAAAATAGACTTTAGAATAAAAAGTGTTACAAGAGACAAGAAAGGACATTACATAAAGATCAAGGGATCCATCCAAGAAGAGGAGACAATTATAAATATCTATGCACCCAACATAGGAGCACCTCAATACATAAGGCAAATGCTAACAGCTATGAAAGAGGAAATGCAAGGCAGAAATAGAAACACAAATGCAGAGACAAACACATGGACACCAAGTGGGAAAAGCAGGGAGGGTTGGGGGGGGAATGAATTGGGAGATTGGGATACCAAATTGTACACTCTAAATATATGCTGTTTATTGTCTGTTAACTGTATCTCAATAAAAGTTCTTTAAAAAAAAAAAAAAAAGCAGAGAGGGCAGCTCCTCCCAGACCCCTGATATGATGTGGTTCTTAGGGAGATGGACCCCAAAATAAATTCATTGTCAAGTAAGATCAGAAAAAGCATCAAGATCCATTAGCAAAATAAAGGCTCGGGACATCCTGTGGTCAAGAAATCCACGAAACAACCTTTAATTTGGCGTTTCCCAAATTTTGTTTTGTGGAAATGTGTTAACATCCTATAGAACCAGTCTGAGGCTGGCCCGGCAGATCTGTAAGTTCCCTTTCAGCTCAAGGATCCCATGGTTTTAGGGCTTTAAAAGGCAGCAGTGGGAGCAAGGAATTTGAAGTCAAAACACACAAGCTTGATTTCAAGCACTGCCTCTGGTTAACTGGAAAACCTGGGTAAAGTCAGTTTCTCAGAGCCTCAGTCTTCTTATCTGTGAAACAGGGATAATGATGGTATCTGTATCATTATGCTGCTCTGAGGATCAAATTAAGTAACTAATACATGCTAAAGCAATTTATAAACTGGACATGACATACTTATATTAGTTGTTACTGTTATAAATTAAGAATGAAACAAAACTAGAAGTCCAACCTGAACAATCTATCATCTAGTCATCTGCTGGGGACTGGTCTCCCACAGCCCTTCCTACTCGTAATACCTCAGAGTAAAGACACATTTTTTTTTTTAAATGGAGCAAATCCCTTGAATTCTTTCTTTTTCTTTTTCAAATCAATACTTTCCATGTCATTTCAATTTAGTATTTGGGCCGGGAAAGGAAATAAATTAAAAACAAACAAATGATTTGTTCTTCTATGCAGTGACCTTCTGGTTGATTGAGTTTGGAGCTTTTCATTCACTGCCAAGGGCTGGTGGTCAAATTAAAAACAGAGTACAAGACAAAGGAGACACTGATGGAGAAGAAATTCATTGCAGAGAGCCAAATTCCACTACAGCAAATCCCATACAGAGTGTCCTAAGACACAATTCTTCAGGGGGAAAAAATTGTCCTACAGCAACCAGAACAGCTCTCTTCCTGGGGAAAAAGAATGCTGCTTTTTCACACCTCATGCGGGTACCTGGTGAGAGTCATCCTGGCTCAGACAACACTTTCCTGTCTTCTGCACATAATAAATAATATAAATTTATGCCATGAAGAAAAAATCACATCCCCAATTTTTCCACTTTGTTTATTTTCCTTCTTGGTGTTTACTCAAACCATGACTCTCGGCCAATTCAAAATAATACCTCCTATCTGTGTTTCTAGTTGTTAAAGAATTGTTTCTTTAATGATACAATGAGGCTGAAGTTCCAATATTTTTGGCCATTTTTTATGAGTCTATGATGCAAGTTTCTAATTGATTTTTTCTGTAAGAATATTTCAGATTCTGATTGAATCACTGACTTAGCATTGAAGAATATTCTCGGACAGGCTGGTTTCTCAGTAGCAACTGGAATTCCTCAGAGAAAGCATTATAATTGTTAAGAAATAAAGTAGCTCTGCTCCCAGGGCAAGCTGTGGCCCTGCAGGTACAAAATGATGGCAGCAGGATTCAGAAAAGATGGTTTCCTGCATTTTATTTGATTTATGGTATAAAATCAAAAGCCCAGGTTCTGCATTTCTAAAATGTTTTGGTTGATGAAATTCTGCTCATAGCTTTTTTTTTTTCTTTCAATTTTATGAAAAATGTCATGCATTAGCAAAGGAGAGAGAATGTAACCTCTCAATTTTGCTGAAACCCAGGAAGGTTTCATTCAGCAGTACCTGTGTATGTGAACTTGGACAAACCTCAGTAGAAAAGTTCCACTAGTAAACTGTTCAGAAATTAGCTCTCTGAAAAAACTACAAAGATATTCTGCTGTTTCATCACTTGCTGATTTTCCCCAATTGAATTTCATGTCCTATTTTTAAACTGTTTCACCTTAAGATGACAAAGCAGAGCTTTGAGAATAATATGGAGTCCATTATTTTGTTTATTAAAATAATTTGTCTCTTAATTAGCTTTAGATTGAAAAAAGGATGCTGCTATGTATGCTTAGCTATTTCTTAAGAACTTTTATTGAGATATAATTGACATACAATAAACTGCATATATTTAAAGTGTACAATTTGATATTTTTTTCTTATTAGCAATGTATATATGGCAATCCCAATCTCCCAATTCATCCCACCCCAATCCCCCCACTTCCCTCCCTCAGTGTCCATATGTTTGTTCTCTACATCTGTGTCTCTATTTCTGCCTTGCAAACCGATTGATCTGTACCATTTTTCTATATTCTGCATATATGCTTTAATATACGATATTTATTTTTCTCTTTCTGACTTACTTCACTCTGTATGACAGTCTCTAGGTCCATCCATGTCTCTACAAATGTCCCAATTTCGTTCCTGAGTAATATTCCATTGCATATATGTACTGCATCTTCTTTATCCATTCATCTGTTGATGGACATTTAGGTTGCTTCCATGTCCTGGAATTATGGTTTTCTCTGGGTATATGCCCAGTAGTGGGATTGCTGGGTCATATGGTAACCCTATTTTTAGTTTTGCAAGGAATCTCCATACTGTTCTCCATATGCTTAGCCATTTATGTTTATTTTCCAGTCAGTTCTTACAATCCTATAATGCAATTATTATTTTCCCATTTTTCAAGTAAGGAACCTCATTTTTAGGGATTTTAATACTTTAGCCCAAAGATGTGCAATAACAATAGCCTTGGTATTGAACCCACTGCTGTCTGATTCCACAGCCTGTGTCAGCCCTCTGTACATCATGCTGACTTTCTCACAGCTAACGATACAGAAATGTCAAATTCTGGAACAGAAAGGAACCTCAGGATCATTTGTGGAAAAGTTACATTTTATGTGAGGAATTAGAGCCCAGAGACATCAATTGATGTGCTCAAATTCACATAGTGATTTAGGTGATAAGAGCCATCACGTCTCAGCACCTTCTGACTTTTCATTCAGAATTTTTTATGCACAATAAGTATTCAGTGTGAGCTTTTGTTGGGATTTCCCCTCCCAAGTGAAACTAGCTTTGTTGTATTATATAATATACATGTATATATAATACACACACACACATACATATACATGAATGATAAAAACAGCATTCATGCTACAAGGATCTGTTTCTACACACAACACTTCTGATGCCAAATGTGTGGGTTTTCCACACCAAGCAATTCTTCAGTTCTCTGTGGAAACCAACTAGGCATCCTACAATTTAATTCCATTCTGACACTACCTGGAGTGAGTACAGACCCCAGGAATTAAGGGCTCAGTCCCACAAGACTCCCCTACCCTTCAAATGCCAATCACAACTAGTAGATCCCCAAGTTACCCACACTTCTGTCTCACTTGGCTGCAAATCACAGGTTCCCATGACCCCTTCTTCCTCAGGTTTGAAAATTTGCTATCAATGACTCTCAGAACTCAGGGGAACACTTTACTTACTATTACCAGTTGATTATAAAGGATATTGTAAAGGATACAAATGAACATCCAGATGAAGAGATACACAGGGCAAGGTCTGGAAATGTGCTGAGCACAGGAGCTTCTTCTGACCCCATGCGGTTTGAGGTGTAACACCCTCCTGGCCTATGGATGCATTCTCCAACCCAGAAGGTCTCTGAACCCCATTGTTTTTTGTTGCTTTGTTTTTTGGCCACACCATGAGGCTTATGGGATCTTAGTTCCCCAACCAGGAACTGAACCTGGGCCCCAGAGTGCTAACCACTGGACTGCCAGGGAATTCTCCTGGACCCCATTGTTTAGAATTTTTATGGAAGTTTTATACATATACACAACTGATTAAATCATTGGCAATTGGCTATTAACTCAGTTCCCAGCCCCACTCTCCTCTTTGGAGGTTAGAGGTGAGCCAGTGATCTGTGAACCCTTCCAGCACACAAACACTATGCTTCTCTGATCCTTGTGACATGTTGGGAGAGAGCTTGCTGTGTGCATCTATCCTTCAACTCCTTCCCACAGCCTTCTCCTTAGGCAAGGATTTCTCTCCAACTGTGAACTTCTTATTCGCTTACCCTAATAGGTTCTTGTCACTCCAGGTGACAAGTGTCCCCATCTCCTGCAGGTTAATCCTCTAACCCAGTTATTTCTGTTTTAGGTGCATAAACAAAACTCTTCTGGTTTGCCCTTTCGGTTCCTCATTTCTTATGCTTCCCTGTTCCTCCTTCCAGTTAAAGCAGGAGAAATCAGACCAGGATCTCAGCTCATGTTAATCCCTTTCCATTTTTGCAAAATTGACTAATGCTACACAGGCCCTCAGAAGCATTTTCTGCAGGGCTCCACCACATTGAGAAGCAGCAAAGCTTGTCTTTGGGGTCCCTACCAGTGCTGTGCTGGTAAAATATATACATAAATAAAGAAACAAACAAATAGCCCTGATTTGTAGCTTTTGCTGATTTCCAGTTTCTGTGGTGTAAATACTCCCGCCTTGACAGATTTCAAGCTACCATGGTTTTATAAGCTTTACCACCAGCCTGCAAAATTCCTGAGTAGCTAACCTTTGGTTTTTGAGAGGCTGTAAGAGCTGGCGGCAGCGAGTCACTGGCAGGGCTGCCTTCCAGTTCTCCAGGGCACCCCCAGTAAAGGCCCATCTCGTTCTCCTTGCGTCGCCATTGACTGGCACAATTCCGTCATTACTGGGCACTCACCATGGCCCACACTCTCCTGGGGACGTTGCACATCTGATCTTATTTAATCCTCACAAAGTCAACTATCCCTAGCTCCATGTTGTATGTTCTGGTTACTGCTAGGAGATTATCACCCTCCACTTGGCCTGAGCAAGGTATAAAACATTGGACACTAGACCTTTTGGAGAAAGCAACGCACCCCTCTCAAAAATATATTTTTAACACGGTGAGTTCTTTTAAGCATGATTTTTTTTCCATTACAAAAGTAAGGAACCACTTTGTAAAGAAAATTGGAAAGCAACTATTCACTCATGTATTTTAAGAATTATTTGGTGTCATGGTGTAGTGTTCATGATATATTGCATGTTAAGTGTGGGATAGAGTACAGTAGCATGCAACATGACACTAGCTCTGTAAAAGGAAAACAAAAGCATCGATAATAATGAAATACTGGAAATAAAGAAAAAAGAAAAAATGTTTTAACAGTAGTCATTTCTGAGCATGAGAAGTAAAGATTTTTTTCTTTTTTACAGTTTCTGTATTTTCCATAATTAATGCATCAACATGTATTACAATTTTAATGAGAAAAATATAATACATATGATTTTGATTTGGAAAATATAAAAATGAAATGAATTCAGACTCCACAATTATTCTGTTCTGACTCGAAAACTGTCCCATTCTGATTGAAGGTAATGGTTTTGAAAGAGAGTTACTTTAAAAGAAATAGCAGCAATAAGCCTGGGCTCTGCGGTTCTCTGCCCAGGGAGGGACCGGGATGCTCCCTGGACTTTAACCCTCCAGGAACTCTCCCACGTGCCTTTTTACATTATCTCCAATTTTCACAGAAACCCTGAAAGGTGCATATTGTTAATTCCATGTTAGAGATGATGAAACTGAGAAACTCATTCTCCATAAGGACAGGTGTTGTCTCAAATATCATGTCCCCAAAGAAAACATCTTTGTATGGGAGGCCTAACGGTCAAGAGCACGGCCTCCCTCCAGGCAGCAAGTCTAGGCCTGGCACTGGTACTCTCAGGTACGTCTCCATGGGCAAGGGGTTAAACGGAGCTTCCATTTCTCATAAAAGAAAGATTAAAAGATAATTTCCCTTAAAGGATTGTTGTGAGCATTAAATGACATACTGTTCAAAGCCCTTAGCATGATGGTTAGCTAGGTTAGCTACAGGCTGCAGCAGTACTGGGGTTTGAACATGGATATATGTGGCTACAAAGTCCACGCTGTCTCCAGGCTGCAAAACTTCTTTTCTCCACCAGGACTCCTCTTCTCTGTGAGGGTTTTGTTCTTTTCCATGCAGGTCAAAGAACTTTGCCTTCAGTTCCAGCACAGCACCCCCAACCTTCACCAGGCCCCATTTTTGTCTCTGTGAGGTAAGGTGTTTGCCAGGAGCTGAGGGCTAATGGCTGGGGACTGGGGAACTGTAGGCTGGGGACTGCGGAACTGGGGGCTGGGGAGCTGGGGCTGCAGGCTGGGGAGCTGGGGGCTGGGGATTGGGGAGCTGGGGAGCTGGAGGCTGGCGACTGGGGAGCTGGGGCCGGGGGCTGGGGGCCGGGGAGCTGAGGGGCCAAGGGGGAGCTGGGGAGCTGGGGGCCGGGGGCTGGGGATCTGGGGGCTGGGGGCGGGGGAGCTGGGGGGCTGGGGGCTGGGGAACTGGGGACTGGGGATGGGTGCTGCCTTCTCTTCATCCCTGTGGTCTCCCAGGAACTTGGGGGCTCAGGCTCTTTCGGCCTGGCAGGTGGCTGGAGGACAGGACCAGCTCTCTCTGTCCCTGAAGGAACTCTTTTCTCTCCCCAGGTCAAGTCTCCTTGCTGACCAAGCATCTTGAGCAGCTGGATTTCAGCTGTGTCCCTTCCTCTGGGGGAATCTGTGTCCAGCTGTCAGGACCTGAATTTCCGTGTTTACCCTTTCCCTGTTACACCTTCCTCAGGCAGGTGGCCTCGCCCCGGGCACCACGAAATGTCAGCGCGCTGGCTGGGAACACGGCCCCCCTGCTGGCGAGCAGGCAGCTGCTCTGTTCTTTAGTCTTTGGAGCAGCCCCGCCAATTAGCTTGTACTCTGCCCACATGCCCAGGGCTGGAAGGGAAGCAGGCCAGGCTAAGCGAAACCAGACAATGGGCTCCCAGGACACCACGGGCCGCAGAGGCACCTGCTGTCCTCTCTCCTCTGGGCTGAGGTGGGCGGCTGGGGTTGGGGGGGCTGCAGGGAGGGGGTACACTTGCCACAGGAAGTTCCTTTTCCACATTCCGGGTGGGGCTGCAAGGGGGCAGCCCAGAGGGAGGCGGTGGGAAGGGGATCTCTCCAGGCCTAGGGGTGTTGGCCCTCACACCTGGGGTCAGTCACAATTCTGTTCAGCCAGGAAAAATGCCTTCAGGGCAGGGCTGTGGCTTCTCCATCTTTGTGTCCTGCAGAGTCCCCGAGACTGTGCTGGCCACAGCTTGGGAGGGTGACTGAGGACGAAGACTGTGGGCGAGGCAGACGTGGGTTCTCGTCCCAGCTCCCTCGCTCACCCGCACTGTAACCTCAGCTCCTTGACTTCTCTGTTAAGATTTCTTCCTGTAAAAAGCAGGGAGAATAAAACTGTCGACCTCATAGTGTTACTCTGAGGATGAAAAGAAATCAAATGTGGGAACACTTGGCACGTAGAAAGCACTCAATAAATTGTGGCCATTTTTTTTTACAGAATCCATGAAGTCTCTGTTTATAGATTTACTGGGCTCTCTTCTGGGAGGAAGAAAAACATAAGCCTTACCAAGGTCATATTTTATCTCCAAGGTTAACTAAAGCACCAGTCAGAAGGCAAAGATGAACAGGAAGATGTGACGAACATTCCTCGAGACCCCTCACACTGGGCTAGGGGCCTTACGTGTGGAGTCTCATTTTACATTGCAGGTAACGTTTCTAAAAGATTAGGCAGCTAAAAGTCAGACAGCTGGCACATTAAAGAAACAAAAGAAATGTTCATACTGGAATGCCTGCTGTGTCAAGACACCTAATTAGAAAACAACGTCATAGTGAATTAGTAGAGCAAGTCTCCAGCTCTGCCAGAAGAGCTAAAATAAATGTGCCAACAGGGGAATCTCAGAGCAAAGTCAATTATCATCCTGGTGATTCCGTCGATTCCACATGCACGACTGGGAGGTTTGACAGAACCAGGCGTGTTGCGTCTTGGTGTCATGCTAAACAGCAGTGCTTCCAGACGCACTTGTCACATCGCTGAGAGAATCCTATTCCAGTAGGGGATCTTCGTGTCAGTTGAACTTGTCTAGTTATAATAAGGAAACATCAAGGTAACTCCAACTACCAAAATGAAACACTTTGACAATGACTAAGCAACAACGGGATGTTGGATTTATAGGGAGATTTTTATTTCCAACTCATTGAGGTGTTTTACAAAGGAAAGGTAATCATTTCCAAAAGGTTATCTTCACCTTCCATACTGGGGCTCAGAACCCATTCTTAAAAACAGTCAGTGTCGGTATCATTCATTCATTCATTCCACCTCTCACTCATTTTTCCATTCATTCAACTATGTGAGTTGAGCACCGTTTCATAATGGATAGAGGTGGGCTGACATAAGATGCCAAACAAGAAATGGGACATTTCTTTAAGGGGCAATGTCCGTTAGAGAATAACCCAGTGGCAAAGAGTGGCAGTTACACAAATAACTATAAGCCAGGTTTAGACTAGGAAAGGGTGTCTGTGCTAAGAAGTTTGACGTTTATTGTGTAGGTGATAATGGCACTACTGAAGGCCTGTGGGCCTGAATGTGAGCATCCTAGAAGCAGGTGCTGTGCAGGATGGGGAGAGGCACGGAAGCTGGTTCAGAGGTGAGTGCAGGCATGCTTCACGGAGTCTCCTTCCACTCCCTGGCCGCCTCGTCCACCCACGGCATCCAGGCCTTTTCTCCACCTCTTGGCTGAAACTGTTCTTTCCTGTGTCACGAATGACCTTCTCCTGGCCAAAGCCTAAAAAAATACTTTCTAAATTTTAGCTTATCGGATCTCTCCACTCCACTTGCATGATTAGCCCCTAACTCTAGCTGGAAACTTTTTTCTGAACACAACCTCCTGCTGCTTTATCTCCTACTTCTCTGATGGCTGCTGCTCTGATTCAGATTTTTCATGACCTGTCCATCAGCAAGTCCTGGTGTTGTTAAGGCACATTTAAAACTTTCCCTGGGAAATATCTTGCTTATATTTGCAACTTCTGCAGCTAAAATCCCTCCTCTGTAGGTCATCTGTTAATAAAGAGAATCTGAAAATGAGGACTCCGTCAGGGACATTTTTATCACACAGTTGGTCTCAGCATTATATTATCATGAATCCATCTCTACTTAACTATCTTAAGATGAAGATTTGGGGTCGGATAAAAATGTCCTCCTCCACTTTGCCCTTGTCAAGCTGTACTGGGGCCTATTTGTGCCTGTAATGGAACTAGTAGATTGGGTAGTTAACAAGATGCAGAAAGAGACTTTCTGAAAGTCTTTAGAGAAAGATCTAATCTTCTGGGTGATTTTTGCTGAATAAAGGTCATTTAAACATCGTCTTTGGTGTTTTAAAACTATGTCTAGTCCCTCAAGAGATGCTCTTCTTCTCTCTGGTCTCCATGGTGAATTGTTGACTAAAGCTGCATGAGGGTTGGAACCTTACTTTGTTCGTTGCTGTTTCCCCAGGACCTAGAAAAGCACCCGGGACAGACTAGAGACTCAGAATTAGGTGCAGGATGAATAAGTTCTGTTTCATGTTTGGGGGGATGCAGGTTGTCCCCACATATTCCTGGTTTGTCTCCACAAGAGAAATAACAATAACAAAACTTTGGCTAAGCTGCTGAGATCATGGATTAAGAGAATTTAGAAGAGGTCACTTTAGGATTTATCAGCTTCAAATCTTATGTAAACTTATTACTGCCTCCAAAAGACTTGAATCTTTGTGGGAGGCCCAGGCTTTGGCAGTTACAACCATGAATGAGGTAAGACCTTGGGACATAATCAACCAGGCATAAACTGGCCGAGTGTAAACAGGGAAGTTCAAATCGAGACTGACATCTTTCTTTTTTCAGCTCTTCAACCTCAGCACAAATGTCTTAAAATTCGTAGATCACAGGCGCCTCTCTGGTTGGATTTTGGTCATATCTTCTCACAGAGTTTAGTTCATTTTAAAGCCTCGAAAAAAAAAAAAAAATCAGTGAATAAAGACTTTCCCCCTGAGACTGTTTGTGGTCTGCTCTGATGGGTGGGATCCAAGGCAACCTGCTTACCAATCTGAACCCACTGGACAGTACAACGAATGGAGTTTACTCCCTTCAAATTAGTGCCCTATCAGTTTGCTAAACATGTTACCCAGAGGCTGTGCTTGTTACCTTCCTGGTGACGGTCAGCTTGAAATTTCCAGGGCTGCTTGGCCTGAATCCAGGCACATGGAGGACTGATGGCTGCTTGATCAACTAGTGCGGGAATCTCTCATGAACAGTAAGTAAGGTGATCTGTGGTCCCCGTGTTGAGCTTTTCTCAACCTTTCATTCTATAGCTTGAAATCAATTTTCAGATTTAGCTGCTTATACTCAAAATAGAAGCCTGATAACGGATCTTTGTAAAGAACCATTTTACACCGCCTTCAGAGTTGGAGTCCGTTAAGTATGGTTTCTGGAAAACACACACAATTTTCTTTTTGTAGTCTAAGAGTGGTGCCAAATTGAGTAATGTTATGTTGTATGCCCTTTGTTAAAACTATGTGCTGATTTGTGGCCCTTTGTTGATCCTGGCAAAGAATACCTGCATTCCCACCTGCTGTTGAGGACAGAAAAGAGAGGGCTCTCTTGTGCACTGGTGATTTCAGACGATGGTCAGGGATGAAGTGTGCAGCTTCTACCTTTCTACCTTCTGATAGAACAGCTTAGCAACAATTGCTGCTAAGCCCAAACCATTTTTGGCATATGTTCTTAAAAGCATAGTTTATCTTTTTACAACTCCAGATAGCAGGTGAGCTCATTCAATTTCCTAGAGTTTCATTTTGTAATAGGAAAGAATCTTTGTATTCTATTACAAGTTAATCACTAAAGGGATGTTGCTTCTAAGCTTGAATTATACATAATGGCCCATCTCGGGGACCCCTGCCTCCACAGGTGGTGAACATTAAGCTAAAATACCTCTGTTTAGCTCACTGAAAACATCCTGACAAAGCCCACCTGTGAATGACTGCAGGCAGGAAGAAATTAACACATCCCCTCTGGAGGCTGACCGGAACCAGGAAGTGTTTAACGTTACTCCCGCCCCTTTCCATATAAAAGAAGTCTGAATTCTAACTCAGGCTAGATGCTTCTGTGGGGCACGAGTCCACCATCTTCTCAGTCTGCTGGCTTTCTGAATACAGTTGCTATTCCTCGCCCCAACTCCTTGTCTCTCAATTTATTGGCATGTTGAGTGGTGAGAGCAGTATGAGCTTGGATTCAGTAACAATTTTTGGTAGCCAGCTGGCCCCAGCTGGGGAATTTTCGGGTAAGGTTCTAGTAGCTGCCAGGACCACTTGTCCTGAGGACCTGCCCTTCAATAGTTCCCCAAAGCAGCACTTGCTTCCCCAGAGCTTGGCAGTTGGATCAAGGAATCAACATTTAGGAATGACAGGCTCCATACAATAGGGTAAGTCACTCTGCTGTGTACAGCCGGAAACTTCATTTCCTCTCTATTTGGGGCTTTTGCTCCAGAATATGCCAGTATGTTTTGTATTTGAGTGGGGTACTCTGTTGGAGAGAGGAAAGAGGTGTTGGACTTTTATCTGATTTGTGAACCGATTCATTTCTTTGGATGCTGTTTGTGCTCCTTGAGTTTTGTCTTACATTTCTGCCTCTTAAAAAATGGGGAATGTTTCAACTATTCCTAAAAAGTCCTTGAGGCGCATTTTGGATAAGGAATCTGGTTACAGCCATGAACCCAAGAGCTAGAAGAAGATGCTGTTTTATTGTAGGTGCTATTTTATTGTAACAATGTGCAGCCACAGTAGCTGTCAGGATCTCCAAAGGGGTTTAGGTAGAATTATTCCTGTGCACCATGTACTGCTACCCTTGCTGTGTTAATTACATCATCTGCAGTTTCCTGTGTTGGTGGTATTGTGAAACCTTAAGACCAAACTTGAGGATTTATTTAGGATTTTCTGTTTGTCCTTTGGGTTGTTCATTTCAGTTTGTTTGGTACTGTTTCTCCATTTACAGTCAAATTAGTTTTGTGATATTTAAAACTTTTACTGATGTCAAATAGAGGAAAGGAACAAAAAAGAAAAAACCTGTTTATGGGACATTCCCAGGGAGAAGAGAAAGAGTCCACTTGGTTCCTAAAATCACCAAAAGCCCCAGCCCAGAATTCAGCCTGGTTGGTTGATGCCAAGGCAAAAGGGCATCCTTTTAATGGTTAGAGATGATCAGTTGCTATTTATGATTTTGCAGTAGCTTTTGAATGACTCTATAGCTATTTTCTGAAGAAGTGGGGAAGGTTGAAGAAGTCCTTCATGTGCAAGAATTTGTGTTACTACATCAGGGAAAATAAGAAAAGGGAGGGAAGGAGAGTGAGGATATGTTGCTTCAAACCTTAATTCCTCCACCTGGGCTAGCTGTCTTACTCGCTCAGATATGTCTATCCCATCCCCCATCTTCCATTCATATCCATCCTCAATTCCTGACACTGGGGCTCAGGACTCCACCTCCTAATAGGGAGCAATTAGAAAATCCTGTGTTTGTCCTGTGGGCACAGGGACTTGGTCTGGTATCGCCATCTAAAACCTGACAAGTCACCCAATTTGGGCCAGGAGCCACCCACTCCCAGGGCAGGGTGTTTCCCTTAGGCCCTTATCCCATGAGAGGCTAAATGCAAATGACCAGCCAGCTAGGTTTCTCAGGCTTGTTTAATTGGGAAGATCACAACCCTCCTTATAGAAGAATCTTCTACACTTGACGCCCCCTTGGCAGTACCCACAGCTGAACCAAATTGGGACTCCAATGAGAAAGGAATGCCCTCATTGGAGCACTACTTATTAGTGCATGTTGGCAGGGCTTTGAAAAGGGGAACCAAAGCAAAGGAGTTTGAACAAAATTCAAGAAATTCAGCAAAAAACAAATGACAACCCCTCTGAATTTTTGGAAGAGATTTATCAGGCCTACGGACATTATGCTAATGCAGATCCCAAGGCCCTGAAAATATTAGGATGGTAAACTTGACCTTTTTTAGGCAAAGTGCCTCAGATCAGGAGAAAGTTGCAAAGATTAGATGATGCATTTGAACTGAACCCTTCTCAATAGGTAGATGTTGCTTTTAAAGTGTTCAACAGGGAAAAGCAGCAGAAGGAAGATGCAAAATAAAATGCCACTTTTTGGCAGTGGCATTGGATCCCCAGAAGGCACATAACTCCAAGAGAGGGAAGCCACCATTGGGGAAGGAACAATGTGCTACTCTAAGGAGGAAGAACATTGGAAGACAGATTGCCCTAGTGTAAAACATAAGAAAAACAATGAGAGGAGAGCCCCTCGTATGGTAGAAAGAGGGAACACTGATGAACAAAGAGGCCCAGGGCTTCCCTTGGACTTGAGGCACCTAATCCCCTGCAGGAGCCCCTGGTGAAACTGACAGTGGAGAAAGAGCTGATGAACTGTCTGATAGACTTCACCCTGAAGTTTTCACCAGAACAGCTTGACATCGGAGTCTCACCAGAACATGCTTTAAGCCTACAGATGGCACCCATATTTAGGTTACCCTGTGGCTTCAATTTCTATTGGAAAAGGTGTCCACTTTGTTACTGGTGCTCCTCAGGTAAATTATACTGCCCAGATAGTACTGTACAGTGTTCATAAGAATGGCAGTGTCAGTTATTCAGTCTCACAGAGGTGACCAGATTGGCTATTTTGGTAGTGTGCTGTGTTCAGTTGATGTGGATAAAGACACCATTACAGATGTGCTCTTGATAGTTGTGCCAATGTATACAAATGACCTAAAGAAAGCAGAAAGAAGAGTCTACTTGTTTACTATCGCAATGGGTGTTTTGCATTGGCACCCATTTCTGGAAGGCCTCAGCTGTGTTAAAAATGCTCAGTTTGGTTCAGCCATTGCAGCTCTTTCAGACATCAACATGGATGGCTTTAATGATGTGATAGTTGCTTTACCTTTGGAAAATCAGAACTCTGGAGCTGTGTACATCTACAATAGTCATGAGGGCACCATTCACATGAGGTATTCCCAGAAAATCTTGGGATCCAATGGAGCTTTTAGAAGCCATTAGAAGCCATATTCAGTACTTTCGGAGATCCCTGTATGGCTATGGAGATTTAAATGGGGATTCCATCACTGATGTGTCCATTGGTGCCCTTGGACAGGTCATTCAATTCTGGTCACAGAATATTGCTTATGTATCTGTAGATGTTTCATTCACACCACAAAAAAATTATTTGGCTCAACAAGAATTCTGAAATAAACCTCAAAGTCTGCTAAGTGTGAGTTTAGACCTACTAAGCAAGACCTACTAAGCAAAACAATCAAGTGGCCACTGTATATAACGTCACAATTGTTGCAGACCAATATTCATCCAGAATAACCTCTTGGGGTTCACTTAAAGAAAATAATGAAAGATGCTTTCAGAAGACCATGATTTGTGCTAAAAATAACCCAGTGACTGCTGTCAGAACTTCCGAGATGGGAACTCAACACAGGAGCATCTGCCCCACCAGGGACTGGAAAATAGACTTTACTCAAATATCTCAAGATTTAGGAAATTGTAAATAATCTGCTAGTATTTGTGGACACTTTTTCAGGATGAGTGGAAGCATATTCCACCTGGACAGAGAGTCCTGAAGTGGTTAAAGCCATCCTTATGGAAATTATCCCCTGATTTGGATTAAGACATTGAAACTACATTCATCCTGGAGACCACAATCAACAGGAAAAACCAAGAAAAAAATTGTACATTAAAAGGGAACATTTTTAAAATTCTCAAGATACTAATTTAACTTGGGATAGGGCCTTGCCAGTTGCCCTGCTATGGATCAGTGGCTCCCAGAAGCAGGCTTAAATTAAGCCCCTTTGAAATATTGTATGGTAGGCCATTCCAGGTATCTGCCCTGGTGAGAGAATCTATAAATGCTCTAAAAGGCATAGCCATTGTCTATTATGTTAAAACTTCAGGCATTATACTAATCTCTGTTCATGAAGTTGCCTCCAAATGGTTCTGCCTATCCAACTGAAGTAGATGGTAATTTCATTATAGCTGGAGAAGAGTCAACCTATTTGTTCAACTTTGTCCAAATAAATACACAGGAATTTAGTATATGTATTGGGAGCTGGAACCAAAACTCCAAATTCAATTACAAATTAGAAAACAGCATGCTAAGGGGTTTCTTCAGGTTCAAATAGTTGTAGATAAAAAAGGAAAGAGGGTTTTACGCTGACTAAAGATTCTACAGAATATTCATCACCCTATTCAGCAGGAAGTAGTCAGAACAGTCTTTGTCCCTTTCCCCACAAGATTGCGGAATGGACATTGACAGTGGGAAATTGTAATAGAGAAGAATCTTTGTATTCTCTTACAAATTAAGTATTAAATGGCTGTTGCCTATAAGCTTAAATTACATATAATGGCCCATCTCTTGGGAACTCTGCCTCCCTGGTAATGAGTATTAAGCTAAAATACTGTCATTTAGCTCACATGAAACATCCTGAAAAGCCCTCCTGCGAATGACTGCAGGCAGGAAGAAATTAACACATCCCCTCTGGAGGCTGACTGGAACTAGGAAGTGTTTGGCTTTACTCCCCCACCTTTTAGTACAAAAAAAAAGCCTGAATTCTAACTCAGGCAAATGGTTCTTTGGAACACGAGTTCACCATCTTCTCAGTCTGCTGGCTTTCTGAATAAAGTCACTATTCCTTTCCCCAACAACTTGTCTCTCAATTTATTGGCCTGTCATGTTGTAACCAGAGCAAGCTTGCACTCAGTAACAGTTTCACAACTGATTTTTACTAGAAGGAACCATTGCTGTTTAACATGAGATGTGTGACAGGCATGTTAGGATTTTTCTGTAAATGAGGTAAATGTTTGCTAATTAGTATTCTGAATTTTTATTCACTGTGCTTTCTGGTGAAAAACTTGATTTTCCTGTGTATATTTGTGTTTATTTTACTTTTTGGGGGGGATGTCTTCATTATTTTGTAAAAAAACAAAAAAACAAAAAAACCTCTTTGTTCTGCCCATGTGATATGCCCCCCTCGATCCTTTTCCTTTCTTCATCAAGTCTTTTTCAACACCCATTATGTACCAGGCACTGTGCTAGGCACATGAGACAATGGTTTACAAAAGTGGCACCGATTATTTCCCCTTAATTATCTTACTCATGTTGAAGTAAGAGTGTTATGTTCAGCTCCTTAATTTTTATCAAACAAGTCAAGCCTTATTTCCCATTTGGTTGGGTTTGAAATTATATGGACCTACCTTCTGCAACATATAATCTACACCTAACTTCATTCCATGTAACTATGCTGTTCCAAAGGGTATTTCAGATCTATACCTCAGTTACTCTTAGAACTTAAGATCTAAACATTGTCAATGGTCTCGAAACTTTCTTTAAAATAGAGGACTACTGGGAATTCCCTGGCAGTCAGGTGGTTAGGATTCTGTGCTTTCACTGAAGGGGGCATGGGTTTGATCCCTGGTCAGAGAACTGAGATCCCATAAGCTGTGTGGCATATACACGCACGTGCGCACACACACACACACACACATATATTCATAAGAAAATTGATTTTGATCAAATATGTTAAAGACTTTTGAGGCTACTCTATTTCTATCTCAAAGTGGGTTGTTAACTGCCTCCCTGACTCTCCTCCTTTCTCCAGAGCCTTGAGAGGACCCTGCTAAAAGTAGGTGGAAAAACACTGTCTTGAGGTGGACTGATTTACTTTGTGAAATTGCTGTGGAGCTCTGCCTCTGGGGGCCACCCTCTAGGCTGAATGGTAATCCCAGGTTGAGAATCAGTTTTGCTCTCCAGCTTATCCTGGTGGTTTTTCTGTATACTTAAAAATGGGCTGCCTACCTTTCTCAGAATCAGTGGGCAAAATCATATACTCTCATGTCCATCTGGTGTTCTGTATCATGTTGCAGGCTACTGTAATGTGATAGAAAGTAGGAGCCAGTTTTGAAAGGAGAGGCAAGCAGAGTGCCACTGTTGAAAAAGGCTCTCCAATTCTTGTGGTTCTGAATTTCTCATTCTCTGCAATGCTTGTGTAGGGAACCCCTCACCCCACTTAGTGTAATTGATGGGTTCTTATTCTGTAGCTAAGAAAAAAGAAAACACTAGGTAAGCAGGTCAGTTCTCTGATATTTGCAAAGAGGGTTGCAAGGAGAGTATTTTGGGAACATATTGCAGAGAATAAAAATATGTCTGGTCCAGTGTTTATATTTCAGGAGAGAGAGAGGAAGAGACAGAGAGAGACAGAGAAAAAGATAGAGAGAATAAGAGATTTCTAATTCAGACCTGCAGAATTGTTTCACCATCTGCTGGAAAGAGTCCCCATGACACAAAATTTTGGTTACCCTACTTCTCACACCCCCACACTGTTACCACTTGATTGCTAGGAGAGGGTTTCTAGAACTAGAAGATTTTGAAAAACTGTTGGTGGAGGAATAGTTTTGTACACCACCTGCTGTACTCTGAATCTTTCCTGGAATTTGGGGGAAAGGAGGGCACGGCAGTTTTGTTCTTGTTTGTTTTAGAAACATTCTTCTTTTCTTGAATATAAAAGCAATACATCTGGCAAAACCAAATACTGGTAAGGATATAGACCTGTAGGATCTCATACACTGCTGATGGGAATATGTACGGACAGATGCAACCACTTTGGAAAAACAGTTGGACACTAACTTTTAAAGTTAAACTTTTACATACCCTATGACAAGAATTTCCATTCCCAGGTTTATATCCAAATTGGTGTACAGGGGTACTGGGAAGACAGGAATATTCATAGTACTGTTCATACAGGAAAAGTCTGGAAAAAGCCAAAATACAGAATGAATAGTAACAGTCACACAAGGGGACATCATATAGTAATTAAAATAAATGAGCTCCAGTGGCATATGCATCAATGTGGATGAATCTCAGCAATATTAAGTGAATAAAGTCCTAGAAGATAACAGATAGCATGCTACCCTCTTAAAGTTGAAGTCACCAAGATAAAAAAATACATAGCTTATATAGCTTTACAAAAGCATGATACAACTAGATACAACTAGATTTGACTTTATTAAAAGGAAAAGAAGGGGGGAATTCTGTGGCAGGCCAGTCGTTAGGGCTCTGCATTCTCACTGCAGAGGCCCTGGGTTCAATCCCTGGTTGGGGAACTAAGATCCCACAAGCTGCACAGTGCAGCCAAAAAAAGAAAAAAGAAAAAAAAAAAAACCCTGCATATGCCTTTTGCCATGCAGTACCACCCACCCACCCTCCCCCACCCCCAAAAAAGAAGGGAATTATGAGATTTGGGAAGATGGTTATTTTGAGTAAAGAAAAGTCATGATTGGGATAGGAGAGAACTCATGCCTAGATGCAAATTTTTATTTTAGTCCTGGCTGTTATACTGAGTATTCAGTGTATGAGTACTTATTACATTATAATAGACAAATTAATAAATATTGGCTATGCATGGACCAATGAGGAAAGTATTTACGAATTGGTTAAGATCAATCCAATTCAGAGTGTCTCTGAAGCTAACAGAAAAACTGAAAGCAAAAATTATATATTGTGAACAATTTGGAAGAACCTCGGCAAAGAATGTGAAGAAAGAATCATCCCTAATTATATCACTCTGGAGATAATCATTAGTAACATTTTGGTATACTTCCTTTCAGCTACTTTTTTCTATTTCCTATTTTTGAACAAAATTGTAATCATGTTTAAACAGTAATCTTTTTCTTTATACTTTATTTTATCACATGGGAAAATGTATATAATATCTCTGAATGTTTAACAGCTGAATAGTATTATGTTATACGTATGCATCATAAGTTAACAAATCCTTTGTACACTTACTTTACTTTCAAATTTTTGTTATGAGTAGGGCTGCAATAAGCAATTTGCACATAAATCTGGATACCCTCCCTGATTTCATTGAGATAATCTTTTTTTGGCTGAGCCATGCAGCAGGTAGCGTTTTAATCCCCAACCATGGATTGAACCTGTGCCCTCATGCGGTGGAAGTGCAGAGTCTTAACAACTGGACTGTCAGGGAAGTCCCCAAAACTGGTACAGGTTATTGTTGTGTTTTTTTGTTTTTTGGTTTTGGCCATGCAGCACAGCTTGCAGGATCTTAGTTCCTTGACCAGGGATTAAACCCCGGCCCATAGCAGTGAAAGCTTAGAGTCCTAACCACTGGACCACCAGGGAATTCCCTTCACTGAGATAAATTTTTAAAAGGAGATTCAAGATGTGAATTTTTTAGTTATTATCACGTTGATAAATTGGAAGGCACCATAAATTGGAGGGCACTATTTTTATGTGAGTAATAGATTGACTAAGATAGTACACATAGATGTGCCTAATATATACATGATAGACATTCAATATCATTTGAATATGAAGTGGCATCCAATTACAAGTTTAGTTAGAATATATTGGAAAAGGATAAAGGATTATCTTCATCTATCAGGCTATGCAAATTAAATGACAGTATTTTGTCTTAACTTTTAGAGGAAATATAAGTACATGCCATGGGAGTTTATATTAATTATTTTGCATTAATAATAATAAATATAATTTATGTATCATGTTATTCTTTCAAAAATGTTTTCATGTGCATCATCTCATTTGCTTTCCATGACAATCTTTCTTCTAAGGTATCTGTTATATTATCCCCGCTTTACAGATGAGGAAGTTGACACATGGGTTAGAATACTTACCCAAGATTTTGAAGCAATAGTAGAAGGGCTTATATTGAGTGACTATCCTTTAGATAACACTTATAAACTATGGTCAAAATATTTTACCTAGTTGTTTTAAAGGCACCAGAGAACAACCAAAAGCAGGCAGAAACTGAGAGAGAAATGTTTAAAACTAATAACCTGTTTCCACCTTAGGAAACTAGGAAAATATAACTAAATTAAAATCAAAAGATATAGAAGGGACCAAGATAAGAACAGAAATCAATGAAACAGAAAACAAGCTGTAGAAAAATTTAAAACCTAAAATTTGTTTATTTAAAAAATTAATAAAATTGCTAAGCCCCTAGCTAGACTGATAAGAAAAAAGGAAACACAATTTAACACAATTTATCAATATTGGGAATGAAAGAGGGATCATCACTGCAGATATTACAGATAATAAAAGAATAAAGGATTATTATGAACAACTTTGTCAATAAACTCAGTGACTTAAATAAAATGCACAAATTCCTTGAAAAACATCCCATCAAAACTGATAAAAAAAAAAAGAAATGGAAACTCTGAGTATCCATGTATCTGTCATTTTAATTGAACTTGTTATCACAACCTTTCCACAAAAAAGATTCCAGGTCCAAATGGTTTCACTAGTAAATTCTATCAAACAGTTGAGGAAGACATAACACCAATCTTAAATTCTTTCCAAAAGAATTCTTTCCTAACTTGTTTTGAAGCCAAAATAATCCTAACACAAAAGCTTGATAAAGACAATATAAGAAAAGAGAATAAAGCATATCTCTCATGAATATGACACAAAAATTCTTTCCAAAATATTAGTAAGTCAAATTCAGCAATATATAGAAAGAATAATACATCATTATCACATGAGTCTTGTTTCAGGAGTACAAGTTTTGTTTAATATTTGAAAATCAATCAGTGTAATTTGCCATTGATAATATAAGAGAAAAACCACATGGCCATTTCAGCAGCATTAAAAGCATTTGACAAAATTCAACAGGTATTCACAATGCAATTCTCAGCAAATGAGAAATAGAAGTTAACATGAAATAGTGCCTCTCTTAAAAACATACAGCTAACATAATAACAAAATATTGAATAGTTTCTCCCTAATTTCATGAACAAGACAATAATGTCAACTCTCACCTCCTCTATTCAGCATTGTACTGCAGATACTAACCACTTTATATGTCCAAAGAGTGAAATAAAATCATCAAGATTGAAAAGGAAAAGGAGTTGTCATTTTTTTACAGACAGCATGATTGTATACATTAAAAATCCTATGGAATCTACAAAAAAATTACTAGAACAGATGAATGTAACAAGGTTCTAGGATATGAGAACAATAAATAAAAATCATGTGTCTATATATTAGCACCAATAAAAACATTACTTTTTAAAATTTAAATAAAGCTTTAAGACAAATTTATTTCTATTTTGTGTTTATGATATAAAATTAACAAAAGACATGCAAAAACTTTAGAAACTACAAAATATTGCTGATAGAAATTACCTAATTACATAGTCAGATATACCATGTTCATAGAAAAGATAACTCAATGTTATTAAAAATGTGCATTCTCCCAAATTCTCTAAATTGAATTCTCTAAATTCAATATAATCCCAATCAAAAAACCTCACCAGACATTTTTTTAAGTGATAGGTTACTCTAAAATTTATTTGGAAATGCAAAGGACCTAGAATAACCAAAGCAATCTTGAAAATAAGTTGGAGGACTCACGTTACCTACTTTCAACACTAACTAGAAAGCTACATTACTAAAAAGAAAGTGAAATTTGCATAATTACCATGAGAACCTACTAATTTGGTGTGACTGTATAAATATTGTTTAAGGCTCATTTCAGTGCAGTTGATCATTTCTTATCTCAGGACAAAAATGGCCTATCTCTATTAAAAAAAGAAAAAACCAGAGACAGTATAGCATAACAGTGTTTTCCAAAATAAAACTCATATACCACTGATCTGAGGATGATCTTAAGTGGTAGACAATATATTTTTAATAGTCATGTATTTAAAGGTTAATGTTAAAAATCTTTTTTCGTTGCAGATCATATAAAGTTTCCTTCTGAAATAAACTGAAGTTTAAAAAAAAAAAAAAGATGGATTTTAGGACTAATAAGGGAATGCTAACACCTCATTTCAGAATGAGGCAGAATTACCTGCCCCAGGACTTGCACAGCAGGAAAACCCAGACTTCCCTCCATCCACAAACCTCTCCCCTCATAGGCTTAGATTCCTTTTACTACATAGTAGAAAGTAGACTGGGAATCATGTTTCCATAGATAAGTTGGCTCCCAACTCATCAGTCTGGTAACTGATAGAGAGGCAAGGCAGGTGTTACCTTGGGGAGGCTCCTCCCCATGGGAACACATGGAGTAGGAAATGTGTGTCCCCCTACACACACACACACACACACACACACACACATATACTGGGCACAGACCTCTCAGCATCAGCACTTTCCCCAGCATCCCTGGACCCAGATGTTGTCACTATGTCTCTAGAGACTGAATTTAGTGGCTGCCACCACTTTCATGTGAACAGATTCCACCTAGTTCCTGCCTTGAATTCAAAGCTCCAACTCACAGAATGTAAGCTATAAGCTCACCCATGGCTGCAAGAGAGGCTGTTGATGCAAGACTGTATCTGATAGCTTTTCTTTCTTTCTTTTTTTGAGGGGTGGGAGTGTGCCGTGCGGCATATGGAATCTTAGTTCCCTGACCAGGGATCAAACCTGTGCCCCCTGCGTTGGAAGCACAGAATCTTAACTACTGAGCCTCCAGGGAAGTCCCTGATAGCTTCTATTTCTATAGCAGCAACCCCATGGTCTGTGAGATGGAGCCCACCTAACAGAGAAAATGGAGGAAGGTATGTTGGGCAGACAAAGCCAGGACTATAAAGGAGAAACCAAGTCTCAGCGAAGTTAGGTGACTTGCCAAGGTCATGCAGCAAGCAAGTGGTTCTGCATTTATTTTTCTTTAATTAATTTATTTTTATTTATTGACTGCATTGGGTCTTCATTGCTGCGCACGGGCTTTCTCTAGTTGCGGCGAGCAGGAGTTACCCTTCGCTGCAGTGTGCAGCCTTCTCATTGCAGTGGCTTCTCTTGTTGCAAGGTACGGGCTCTAGGCACGCGGGCTTCAGTAGTTGAGCACGTGGGCTCAGTAGTTGTGACTCACAGACTCTAGAGCGCAGGCTCAGTAGTTGTGGCACATGGGCTTAATTGCTCCGTGGCATGTGAGATCTTCTCAGACCAGGCATCGAACCCGTATGCCCTGCATTGGCAGGCAGATTCTTAACCACTGTGCTACCAGGGAAGCCCAGTTCTGCATTTATAACATCAAATACTTCCTAAGCAAGCTCTGGGAACCAGAGGCTTCAGGAAGGAATTTTGGTTCTTATATGTAAGAAAGAAAATTTGCAGGAAGTGGTGGGGGCATAAAAGGAACAAAAAAAAAAAGATGCAGCTCTCATGAACCAAGGAAAAATGTTTCAATCTGAATCTATAAGGCCCAAGGCTATGCCAGGAAGATGCCTTCCCCTACCTTTTCCAGGGAGATGAGTTATGCAAAGTTATTTTATGATGGTAAGATTAGAATTCCCAGGAAAGTACCTTTGGCTTTTTTCCTTGTAAAGCTAGTGCTTTATTGGAATAATTATCTTTTTTTAGTCTCTTCTTGCCCTGTTCCCACATAGCTCTTTGGCAAATTTGGGCTCTTACTCTGGTTTTAGAGCTTGTGCAAAGAGGCCAGCACTCTGCAGCTCAGACCCTCTGGCAGTGGTCATACCACCCTCTTTCCATGGTGGTGGTTCTCCCCTGCAATGCAGTTGTCTGGGCTGTCACCCTGTTTATCTCTGCCAGCTTTATTAGGAGGGAGCTTTAGAGACTGCATTCGAGAGCTAGTGAGCATTCCCTCTTGGCAGGCCTGCTCCTGGGGATTCTTGGTATAATAACTACACTGGAGAACAAAAGCCAATGTCCCCAATTCAAGCCTTCCCTCATATGTACTTTGTTTCATTCTGGGATTCAATTTTTTACTCCAGTCTCCAATCACATGAGATCTGTATAAACAATCCAGGCCATTCCTTATTGTTTCTCCTCCAAATACTTAGCTTTTGAAAACTCCTTATGATTTCAAGGGATCTTTTCTGCTGTTTTTTGAGAGATTGAGATGATTAGGTCTGTTTCCATTGGTAAGATTCTCTCCCTGAGACTCTGCCTGGACCAATCAGAGATTGAAGGACATATCGCTGGGCCACAGCTGCCACTAGTGATGACCAGAACTGATTAATACAGTTAGAGTTTATAGGCAGAACTCAAGGACAGCAATTTGGTGGAAGAGAGGCAGACACAAGGAGGGGTCTTGAAAGCACATTTACATAGCACTTTATACATTAGCTGACAATAGCTATCGTGCTGAGATCACACAGTGAGTATAGCACTGAGCTAACTGCTTTTAAACACAACTGTTCTTTGAGATAGGTATCTATTATCCCCACTGTACAGATGGGGAAACTGAGAGACCCAGTTCAAGGTCACATAGAGTAAGGGGTGGAGCCAGGATTCTAATCTCAGCAGTCTGGCTCCAGAGTCTGTACTCAACTTCCACATCCTACATGATAAAATTTGAGAAAATCTTCCCTCCCCCAGTTCCCCTTGGTGTCACCACTAAAAGCCTTCAGGAGATCTCTCCTCTCCAGTATCTCCCCACCCCAAGTCTGCTTTATTTAGCCAGAGTGTGCTTCTTTGAGTTAAGGACCCCCATTGCTAAGCCTCAGTTTTCTCATCGGTAAGATGGGAATAATAATGGTACTTGTATCATATGATTGTGTAAATTCTAAGCAGGGGGTAAACATCCAATAAATGATCCTTGTTATTACAAGCTATTAGGAAGTTTTACAGAGGTTTAGAAAAATACTAGCTTAAAATGAGATGTCTCTGGCTTCCTCAGTCTAGAATTCTCCATCATAGCTTTATCAGTGTGGAGATAAGCAGGTTTTTATCCTTCCTTCCTGCAGCTCTCTATCTCACGCAGAATTTCAAACTTAGAAATTTCAGATTCAGCAGTTCAGTTCTAAAGAGCACCATTTCTGCCATCACCACAAAGCAAGCTTGGGCACCCTTGGGTTTGAGACCCACAAGAGGGTCCGCCCAGCAGAGGATCTTGGTCTCACCACTTGAGCTCTGCCCACACACATGTTAATTCTGATGAATAAAGGCACAAAGGAAGGCACATGGTGCATTCTTTCATTGATGTGTGTATTCATCAGGAAAGGAAGAGAAGAATAAATGCTGCCAGTGAGAATAGCCAGTTTTCAGGAAATTAAAAGACATTTTTGCTTGAATGTGCTAAAAGTTTAAATAACAAGCAATACATTATCTAAGTCAGTAGTTTTCAAACTGTGTTCAGTGGAGCCCCGGAGTTTTGCAAAGGCACCTCAGGGGCAGTGCTGAAGTTAGTAATTATCTCACCGGCTAAATGTTAACTTGCAAAGGAATGAATATACTGAGGCTATAAAGCATGTGGAATGTCTTTGAAACAGAAGAACCAGAACCTTCCTGCATCCTAAAGGCAAAATCAATCCTGGATCTGTCTGACCTTGGTCAAGTCACTTCCCACCTTTGGCTTCTGTTTCTTTTCTGTGCAGTGAGGAGAATCGGTGATGTGATGATCACAGAGAACTTTTGGCTCTAAAGCTCTGAGACCACTATGCGTTCTCCTCAACGTCTATTTCCAACAAAAAATATTTTTAGGATTATCTTTATATAATTCTCTTCAAAGCTGGTACATCATTTCTTTGGCATCTCTCGGTGATTGCAAATCGTAGCTTTTTCAGGATAGATGTGATTTTTGGAACTGACCAAAACAAAATAAAAAACAAAAACAACACCCCCCCCAAAAAAAAACCCCACATTCACTAGTTCAGGCAGATTGTGAAGTAAAATTCACATTTTATAGCAAGACAAGAAAAATTTAAACATAAAAATTTCTCTGCCCTTTGGCCTCCTCTTTCCTCTCTGCTGTGCATTATGCATGGACCAGACCTTTGGCAGAAATATCTGCTCAACCATAAACAGTGACATTCTCTCAGTATCAACAAGACAATTCCTTAAAAGATAACATTCCTTCTTAATGTTAAAATAGACCGCCATGACGCATGACCCACTGCCCGCTAGATTGTGTAAACTGTCAATAATACATCATTTAATGTACAGCCCTCTGTCTCAAAAAACCTACATAATTGTGCTTTGACTTCTAATGGGCAGAACAGTTCTCTGAGCTTTCTGAGATGCTGTTCCTGGGTTATAATCCTCAATTTGGCTCAAATAAAAAATTTCATTTCTTTCTTAAATGGGCTCATTAATTTTTCATTGACAAGATGTTTCATTCAGTTCTCCACAAGTGTTTAGTAGGTGCCTTTCAAGAGGCAGGTACTGGTATAGGTGAGACAAAGTTGAACAGGCCAAACTTTTCTGTTTTCTCAAGGGGCTACCAGTCCAGTGATGAGCTGGTAAAACATACTAGTATGAATTTCTCTTGTGGTTTATAGATGTCTCCTAGTTCTGGCCATACTGATTGGAGAAGATAAAATATTTGAGCAAAAGACCAGAGACACACCAATAGTTGTCTTGGAAAGAGGGAGACCTCTCTCTCCTGACTTCAAATCCATTTTGAAGAATTTCTGATAAGTACTCCTCCAGCTCAGAGACCATAAAGCCTGAATCTGTAAGCAGTGGCTTTTCCTATTCCCACCCCTTTGGTAATTGCAAAGTAACTTCAATTCCCAGATCCCTTTGGTGGCTGGCTGGTTGGCAGGAGAACATTGTTTTCAAGGATCTCCAAATCAGCCTTGTTTCGCAGCCATATTACACTTGGTTCATGTGAATCGTTGCACATAGATAGGAAAGGCGGCCTGTGTGGTAGAAATCTGATTAATCTAGGCTCAAGTCCCAGATACATCTGACTGGCTTTGGGGCTTTGGGCAAGCCACTGAACTTTGCTGAATTTTATTTTTCCTTATCTATAAAATGAAATTACAGACATGTCACAATGTTGCCAAATGAACAAGGAATCACCCATATTGAGTGCCCAGTATATGTTACTACCTAGTGAGGATTCAAAAAGTGGTGGTTCTTTTTATTATCAGGTCTGTGAAGAGGGCATTAGTCATCACACTGCCTATAAGAGGAAAGCTGTCCTGGACCCGTCCTGTTAGTGTTGCTGGAACTTGAAGGAATCACCACTGAGCTGAGCAGAGGTTTATAAATGTATCCTAGGTGGGTATGTGGCTCTGATGGGGCTCCTGGAGACAGCGAACCCCCAGGAACCACAGAAGGAAGAAGCTGAGGTGAAGCTGGCTCAGCAGTCTGGCCAGAGCAGTTGATGGAAACAAGGTCTGAACTGGTGCCTCCATGGTGACATTAGAATTGTAGGAAGGTAAATGGAAGAGTCACGTTTTTCCATTGACCTACTTGATTAAGCCGATAGTCTATAGTATTTGGAAAGCCACATAATCACCATCTGCGATGTTAAGCCATCAGAAAATCTCAACAGTTGGAGGAGGCCTTTGGTGCTGTGGTGGATCTAGAACTGGATATTGGCAAATGGCCCCTTGGAGATGATGGAGCCTTCTCTCTGCCTAGACATGTGGAGATTAGGCTCTGCCAGCTCAGAGGTTACAAACTGGAGGCTTTTGCTGACACATCTCTTTTGACCTGAACAGTGTTTAAGATGAGATGTCACTGGGATTTCTGGCTTTTCTCAAATGTTAGAAGATGGTGCCACACTGAACCTACATTCTGGCACAGCAATGGCTCACTGACACCACGTCTTTGCGGGGTTTCACAGCTCTTTCCTTGAAATGATATTTCTTGTGATTTTTGTAACACTACTTTGTCCTCATCTTCCTCTGCCCTCTCCAACTGCTTTTCCATTCTATTTTATAGAAGCCCTTCCTCCTCTTCTAATCCTTAAATGCCAGCAATCTCAGGGCTCTGTTTTAGATCCTCTTCTCTTTTCCCCAGTCTGCATGCTTTTCTTGATAAACCTCATCTCCTCCCAAGGATTTGAATCCCAGTAATGTGATGCTACAGGCAAGGAAAACTTTCCCCTTCTTCCCTTCTAGGTTCTTTGGCTGGTCTGATAATTAAATTGACATACAACAGATTAACAGGAGAGAAAACATTTAATTTCGTATGTACAGAAACTCATGAAAATATGAGACTCAAAGACGTGACCAAAGTAGGCAACTTTTATACTTTTAGATAAGGAAACAATAACTTTGTGAAGAATTGACAAGACAATGGGATTTGGGCTTGGGGTTAGCAAATTAGTGACAAAGTAACAAGATTTGCTTACATAGCCTTTCTTGTCCCTAAATTGCCTGTCTGGTGATAAGGATGTCTTGTACCCTCCTGGCACAGGGAAGTTACCTTTGACATGGGAGATTTATTTCCTGCTTTCAGGAGGACAAAGGAGGGTCAAGGTGACCTTGCCCTGGCTGTTTCTTAAGTAATTTTAATTCAAAACAATCAATATGCCAAAGCAGCATATTATGGGGTGGCATATTCTGTTCCCCCTCACTGCTGATGTCCATGGTAATATGTGGCACAGAGGGGACTTGTTGAATTGTGCGAAAGCACAAGATAGGAGTGTTCTGGTGTGATATTTTTCTTTTTCCCTTTCATTCTTTAACTAACCTAGACTGTTTTTTTAAAAAATTTATTGAAGTATAGTTGATTTACAATGTTGTGTTTAATTTCTGCTGGACAGCAAAATGATTCAGTTATACATATACATACATTCTCTTTCACATTCCTTTCTATTACGGTTTATCCCAGGATATTGAATATAGTTCCTTGTGCTACACAGTAGGAGGACCTCGTTGTTTATTCATCTTATATCAATATAATAGTTTGCATCTGCTAACCCCAAATTCCCAATTCATCCCTTCCCCACCCCTCTCCCGCTTGGCAACCACAAGTCTGTTCTCTATGTCTGTGAGTCTGTTTCTGTTTCAAAGATACGTTCATTTGTGTCATATTTTAGATTCCACGTATAAGTGATATCATATGGTATTTGTCTTTCTCTTTCTGATTTACTTCACTCAGTATGATATCTCTAGGTATATCCATGTTGCTGCAAATGGCATTATTTCATTCTTTTTTATGCCTGAGTAGTATTCCATTGTGTGTGTCCATATCATTTAGGTTGTGTCCATGTCTTGGCTGTTGTACATAGTACTGGTATGAACATAGGGGTGCCTGTATCTTTTTGAATTATAGTTTTGTCCAGATATATGCCCAGGAGTGGGATTGCTGGATCATATAGCAATTCTATTTTTAGTTTTTTAAGGAAACTCCATACTGTTTCCCATAGTGGCTGCACCAATGTATATTCCCACTAACAGTGTAGAAGTGTTCGCTTTTCTCCACACTCTCTCCAGCATTTGTTATTTGTAGATTTTTTAATGATGATCATTCTGACAGGTGTGAGGTGGTACCTCATTGGAGTTTTGATTTGCATTTCTCTAATAATTAGGGATGATGAGCATCTTTTCATGTGCCTATTGGCCATCTGTATATCTTCTTTGGAAAAAAGTCTATTTAGGTCTTCTGCCCATTTTTTGATTGATTTTTGTTGTTGTTATTGAGATGTATGAGCTGTTTGTACGTTTTCGTTATTAATCCCTTGTCAGTCACATCATTTGCAAATATTTCTCCCATTCTGTAGGTTGCCTTTTTGTTTTGTTTGTGGTTTCCTTTGCTGTACAAAAGCTAAGTTTGATTAGATCCCATTTATTTATTTTTGCTTTTATTTCTATTGCCTTGGGAGACTGACTTAAAAAAACATCAGTACGATTTATGTCAGTTTGTTTTGCCTGTGTTCTCTTCTAGGAGTTTTATGGTGTCATGTCTTATATTTAAGTCTTTAAGCCATTTTGAGTTTATTTTTGTGTATGGTGTAAGGGTGTGTTCTAACTTCATTGACTTACATGCAGCTGTCCAACTTTCCCAACACAACTTGCTGGTGGTAGACTGTCTTTTCCCCATTGTATATTCTTGCCTCCTTTGTTGAAGATAAATTAACCATAGGTGAGTGGTTTATTTCTGGGCTCTCCATTCTGTTCCATTGATCCATATTTGTGTTTTTGTGCCAGTACCATGCTGTTTTGATTACTGTAGCTTTGTAGTATTTTCTGAAGTCTGGGAGGGTTATGCCTCCTGCTTTGTTCTTTTTCCTTGGGATTGCTTTGGCAGTTGTTGGTCTTTTATAATTCCATATAAATTTCAGGACTGTTTTTTCTAGTTCTATGAAAAATGTCATGAGTAATTTGATAGGGATTGCATTAAATGTGTAGATTGCTTTGGGTAGTTTGGCCATTTTAATGATATTAATACTTCCAATCCAAGAGCATGAGATATCTTTCCATTTCTTTGAATCATACTCAATTTCTTTTATTAATGTTCTATAGTTCTCAGCATATGTTTTTCACCTCTTTTGACCTAGACTGTTTTTATTTTTAAAATCATAATGTTCATTTTGGAAATTTATCCAATGACAGATAGTTATAAATAAAGAAATAGAAATTACCTATAATCCAGAGATAACCACTGTTAATGTTTTGGTTATTTACAGTAGAATTCTTTGCCATGCTGATATCCATCACTATCATCTCACCATGAGTTCTTTTTCTTCATAAGCTCATTATCATATTTATCTACTACTTTATTTTCTATCTTCTTTACTATGTTTGGGCCACTGTTGCAACCCCCAGGCCCTATAATAATGCCTGGCACCCAGGAGGTGATCAGTAAGTTTTTGTTGAATAAATGAGTCTCTTTTTTTATATAGAACAGGGCTGAGGTCATACTTCATATACAGTTCTAGATTTTTATTCATTTAACATTATATTTCATCATGCCACTGACTAGTTTAAAACCCTTCAGTGATTTCTTATTACCCTTAAAACAAAGCCTAAAATTCGTACTATATCCTGCAAGCTGGTAGTCTTTAGAAAGACACACAATCCTCATCTTTGGAGCTATAGCATCTCAAATCCTCAGAATCCACCATAGCCCAGCTCCAGGCTCTTCTCCCCATTTTCTCCCTCCCAGCCATGCTGGGCTCCTTTTAATTTCCACCAACACCATACCCTCTCCTGTCTTGGGGCATATTTGTTTTCCAGTGCTGCTGTAACAAAATTACACTGGGTGGCTTAACAACGGACATTTATTTTCTCACAATTCTGGAGGGTAGAAGTCTGAGACCAAGGTGTTAGCAGGGTTCATTTCTTCCAAGGCCTCACTTCTTGGCTTATAGATGGCTGTCTTCATGTCTTCACGTGGTCTTTCCTCATGCATATCTGTGTCCCAATCTCTTCATCTTATGAGGACACTAGCCACCTTAATTACCTCTTTAAAGATGCTGTATCCAAATACAATCACAGACTGACATGTTTGGGATTAGAACATCAACATAAGATTTTGAGGGGACACAATGCAGCCCATAACCCAAGGCTTTGAACCAGTTGTTCCTTCTGTCTCACCTCCTCTTGAGATCTCAGCTTAAGTTTCACTTTTCAGACAACTTTTCCCTGACCGCCACCAGGCTAGGTCCCCACTTTATATGCTCTCATAGTGTTAGTACTGTCCCCTTTTAAAGCCCTTATCACATTTGTAATTACTTGTTCAATGTCTGCCTCCGGGATTTGACTGTAAAATACATAAGAACAAGACCTGGAACTGTGTTCAACATCACCTTATTCCCAGAGCTTAGTTCAGTGCATGGCGAATAGGAAAGGCAACTAATCTTTGCTCAACTAATCTGAATTGAAGAGCATGCTCTTAGATATTAACAACTTTTTATAAACACCGTTTTAATGAATGTACATTATTCTTATTGATGTGCCATACCATTCTTAATCTTTACCCCATAGACATCTATATTATATCCAAACTTTTTCTCTTATTCACAATGTTAGGATGGAAATCTGTATCTGTCCCTCTATTTCCTTAGATTCCTAGTAATCGATAACAGTTAAAAGGAAATAAACCATTTTAAGGCTTTAATGTATACTGCTGAGTTAATTTCTAAAAGGAGTGAACCAACTTATACTGCTATTAGCAGTAAAAATAAAACTGATGGAAAGTATAAGAGCTTGTTACATAAAATTTTGGTGAATATTTTATTTCCCGATTTCTCTGAAAAGAAAGGAGTCTAAATCTGTGTCTTGTAGGTTTGGGGGAGACTTAGATTTCCGGATCTTGAATGAGGCATCCCCGTGTATGTATCAGGTCTGATATTTATTTTCACAACTCCCAGTGATGGAGATAATTTGATGCTCCCTTCAGGGTTAGAATATACATATGGGATGGAGTAGTAAGGCAGGAGTGGGTGAGAATTCCTTCACCTTTGTGGTTGAGTCTAGCAGCCTGATTCTTCTATTTCTTAGTACATCTAGTTCGAGTCTGGGGGTTCCCGTCCTCCAGTTATCAAAGTAGAAAAAGTGGGTGATTGTCCTAGAATGTGTAGGGAAATTTCCACCAAAATAAATGCAAATACAAGTCATGTGGATCCAGTAGGTAAAGAAGTTGGTGGAAGTTGAGGTCATTCTTATCTGCATCTTATTTTCTCAATGAAATATATGTAGTGAGGTTATCATGTGACAGGGGAGGAGTATAGGATATTTGAAAAGAAAGGTGGTGTGAAGCTGTCATCTCAGAGTGGGAAAATAAATTAGCTAGAGAAATGTGGTTGGAATTGTGGGAGGTATTGAGTCTCATTTGAGACTTCTGTTCATGATTTAAAGTGATGCCTGATGGTGTGATTTCATCCAGTTCCAACAGCTACTTAAATTTAGGTGCAAATCAGTGAGTAGTTGGGTTTAATAAGATTTAAAGTTTTGGGCAAGTTTGTTCAAAAGAGGAAGAGACGTTAATGGTGGGTAAATGGGGAATTGAGGCCATGGGAGGGGTAACGGATTCTGAGAGACTGGAAAGATCGATTGATTGGCGGTCCTGAAGAACAATCCAAGTGAGTGGACAAGACTAAGTTGAAAGTAATGATTAGACACTAAAATCACAGGGCTTTAAAAATATTTATATATTTTATTAAATATTAATATAAGATAATTGGGGCTGGAAGTCTCTTAGCTTAAGACCTCAGGTAAGACAGGAGAGTGGCTGAATGAACAGATTAGTCCTAAATGTAGCAGCTGTCTGGAACTGCCTTGAGAACTTCATCTACTCTACAAATGGAGGAAGCTGGATGGGAGAGTGGGAAAAGGGAGTTTAGGACAAGCTAGCTGGCAGTGTTTGTCAGGTTGCCTCTTGATCTAAGGTCAATGGCTTTTCCTAGAAATTTGGAAAAGATAAAGTAGGGGGTTCCTGTGTAAGATGTGCCTCCAGTTACTGCAAAACTCCAACGCCAGGGTGGTGGCAGTGATGGTGGTGGAAGGTAGCAGCTAGTCCCTTGGTGTTACGTCCCTCTGTCTTTGACTAGCCTATTTAAGGACTTTGGTTCTCTCCTTAACCCTGTGAGGAAGGTTTCCAATCTTTTCATTTTAAGAAATCCATCCTACTGCTATATCCAAAGTATTTTTTCAATAGCACCTACTGCTGCTATTTCTTAAGACAGTACCACTTCTTAGACAGCTGAGACTGAAACAAGGGCAGAAATGTGCTCTAACACATCATAGGACTTCTAAAGTTAAGAATTTCTCCCACCATCATCTGGGATGATAAGTACATTCTTTTATGGATTAAGAGAATCCCCAGGATTCTATCAGTGGCCTCCATACTTCATCATAGAGGATGGATGGAAACTACAGACCTCCAAGCTTACTAGGGTAAGTCAAGAGCAATGCTTTGAGAAGTATAAGCCTTCCTAGCAGGTAGATGTTGACACTTACTAGTCTCAACCCTTAAATCACTTAGCTTCTCTTAGTAGATAGACCTCTTAGAGCTTGCTTTACCCAGAAAAGAAAAGCAACCTCCCCTTTGAAATCTTCCGAGAGATATTACTGGATCCTTTAACTCTTCCTGAAATAGCAAAGCTCTGTCCTAGAGGAATGGAAGCAAGCTGAGACTGGAATTAATGCCCTGAGAACGTGAGAATGGATCCTAACATTTCTAAACTTCAATCCCAGATTGGGAAAAAGTGGTCAGGTAGGAAAGTACTGGCTGAACAAAAGGTGAGCAGATACTGAAATGGGGGTGGGAGGAGGGGGTGAGAAGGACTGAGAAAGGAAGGGAGAGGATGGCACACTGGAAGGAGCATAGGCTCTGGAAATAAACCAGGACTCCCATTCCATTGACCAGGCACCAAATGTGGGACTTTACATAAGATGCTTAGAACTTGTTCAACTCTCAGTTTGCTGATCTTTAAAGAAAGCAATTATCAATAAATAATAGTGATTATTAGCAGATCTTTCAAGATGTCTGTGTTCAGAGACCCTGGAACAGTACAGATGAACAACATAGTATCACAGTATCTGAAAGCAGCCGCTAAAGGAAATGGTCTCACTGGAATTAACAGGAGAGGTCAGTATTATTCTCGATGACAATATTAAAAGGACAACTGATTTTATTAAATATTAGTAAACTCAAAACATAAACACGTTACCAATATTGACACTGAATTACTAATTCTACTGAGGGTCCTAGTTGAGCTGTAGAATTGTTCAGTGTATGTTTGCATGTCTATACTCTAAGCTGTCCCCCAAATTTACTCTCCTAGGGTAAAATGAAAATTAAAGGGAAGACAGTGGTGAAAAAATTTAAATATATCAAAGTATAAAGATATGCAAAGTGATGATAAAAATTAAAATTAAAACTAGACCAGGATATTTACATATTTTATTAAATCTTTACAATCAGTAATTATAATCAAATACACAATTATATACAAGGATTATATACATTTTGCCCAAACTTTTACATCACAGTACATAGTTTCCCTTAGAAATATTGTATACATTTATCACCAAACAATAAAATCCAACAACAGTAGTGTTACAGCACCTGTTAGTACAGACATCTTTTTCATAAATTACATCATAAGAAAATATACGGCTGTAAATTGGGCTTTTAAAAATGTCTTTTATAAAATCTGAACATACAATATTTCATTCACAGAATGTTTTTTTTCTATGTTCTGACTGAAGCCTTGTGCATAAAACGACCGGTTGGAATATTTACTAAATGCTCCCGTGCCCCACCTCTAAAATTATAAGCACTATTTGAATTACTGACGCTGAGCTTTCTTTATGGTGAATTTGGCATGGGGTTTGGTGAGGGAACAAATGCTGGTTTTATATTAAAAGGGCTATATGACGGTAATTTAAATTAAGTCTCAAGAGAGTATATTAGAGAAGTTAAAAATCACAGAGTGCACAATTTTTCATTTTACCCTCAAACACAGTGGAGAAAAAGGGAAAATATAATGTTAAAAAAATTGTTCTGAAACAACTATATTCTTGTTGGAAGCCTATTAAAAGTTAAAAAGAAAAAAAAAAAAAAAAACAACCTACCCCAACAAAATATTCCATCCCAAACATATCTGGTAAATTACAATTCTTTCACACCTAAAACTTCATGGGGAAAGCACTGCAAATTAGGGTATATCATTTTAATGGACCTTCCTAAACAGAAAAAACTCTATTTTTAATAGGTAAACAAGTGAAGTTTTAAAACTTGAAAATACCTGAATTAAATACTTTCTCTAATATCTAACTTTTAACTTTCAGATAAAATCCTTACTCCAGGTTTGTAAACATTGTATAAATCCTTCTGAATCAATTTTATGGCTGTGGTGATCACTTCAGCTCTATCTCTATGCAGTCAATATCTAACTGAGGTAGACCAGATGTTTCTAAAATTCAGGGTCACACAGAATCCCCTGAATTTTTAGAAAGTAAATAAAATGCTATAAAAGGTATTTAAAAAACAAAACATTCTTTTAAATGCCTAATGCTGTTGAAATTTTTTAATGAACTCAAAAACAACTTCGTGGCAGTATGTCAATTAAGAATGGAGAGTCAGTGACAATGCTGGAGTTTTGAAGCTGAACATTATACTTTCTTAGCTTGGGAAAATTCAAATATAATTCCTTCTAGATGTTACGTATAATTTGTTAAATTCTTTTTTTCCTTTTTTTTTTTAAGGATTCCTTTTTCTAAACAAGCCAACAATTTGCTTCTAAACCACAAAGAATGGCAACAACTCCCCCTAATGGCCGAAGAAAGGGTAAGTGGCAGTAAGCTGGCTTTTCCTTGTATGCCATAAGATCTCTGCTGGAAATAAAATTATGTTGTTTTGATAACTTAGAAAAGTTAGATTTAGACAACAATGGCTGAGCTACAAAAAGAAAATCAAATTAATGTATATAAGGCTTCTGTAATCCCAGTCTTGAAGGAACATCTGCTCCTTTTCTCCAAGCCCCAGTCCTATAAATCAAGGCAAGTCAAGTAATTAAGCTTCAGCTATTTTGGCAGCTTTGCAATTAAGATGAACAAAACACTATGCCTATCCTTCTGTATACTGTATGTATTATAGTTCTATCTTCTTACACCAAATTTCACATGCAGAGAGACTAAAAATATCCATTTTTGGTGTCAGGTTTAATTAAGGGCCAATAAAGGTCTTGTATACTACTCTTCCCCCCCCAAAGTGAATTCCCTATTAGATTTATTACTCACTGACCTAATTAAGTTTAGCTGGAATTTTTGAAAGTAGCTGTTTATCCCCTTATAAAAGAATATGTTTACCCAGGATCTAAGACATACTGTACATGAATATACATAACTACAATACAGCACTGCTGTTCTTTTAACAGCTCCATATACAGTTTTAAGTTCATCAGTACCTCAAAAACTGTGTTTTAAGAAAAAAGGTTATTATATAATGTCATGGTAAAGAAAAAGGAAATTAAGTTTCAAATATTCCTTTAGAACTGATTCAGGTAAGTTTAAAAAAATAAATAAAATGAGTAAAGCCATGATTTCAATTACAGGGCTGCCTACAGACATTAACACCAGTTTTTAAAACTTAAATGTGGCCAGCACCAGACTGCCACACACACACACACACACACACACACACACACACACACACACACACACACACACACACGGAAAAAATTTCTCATTAAGCTATATGGCTATATGTTAGTTGCTACTGTGTTTTTTACACAGGTTACCATAGACTAATTTTCAAGTCCATATCAGAAGGAATATTCGCTTTAAAAAAAAAAAAAAAAGCAAACGTAAAAACCATGATTCAACAGAAAATGTGACAGACTGCTTAGGTGCAACTTTAGAAACTATAGTTTCAAAGGAGGAAAAATAGTAGTTACTCCAGAATTTTTAGCTCACTACCACAGTTTTATCATGGCTCCCTAAGATAGAAAAATGGAACAAAATGTATTCAGCTATTGGCAACACAGGCCTTGTGGCTCAAAATGCATACTCAACATGGGATGGAGTAAGGCTGATGGCTAGAGGTAATCACCTCCAAAGAAATGAACTGGAAAAGATTTATAATTTACCCTACAAACATATAACTTTAAGCTCCATTTCAGAGTAGTCACAGCTTTCCCTATGGAAGGCCCAACGGCAAGTTCATATTGCAACATTATAGTTTCTCCCTTGCTCCATTTTTCAAAAGTATTAAGTAACCAATTTCCACAATATATTATATGACCTTTTTACCTGGTCCCAATGATTAGTCTTTATGCAGAGAACTCACTGAGAAAGTACACTGGCTTCACCTTTGGTTTGAATGAAAAGGACACTGCTAAAGAGGGGGAAAAACCTTGTTCATGTCACACAATGAAACAAGTGAGACTGACAAGCAAAGACTGCCTCCACCACGAATGTGTCTGCTTCGCAACCGCTCAGGTCGCTTTGAGTGTTTCTGTGAAGGCAGCATAACCAGAATCCCCACAATGTCCTATGTGCTTTCCCTGAAGACACGCTAACCCCAAAATCAAGAAAACTGAGAGCTTCCTTTAATGAGAAAGCTGTACAAATTCATATTCCCTACCTCACAGTTAGCTGAATTTGCTTCTTGTCTACTATCTAGAGACTGCAGAAATCTGGTTCCTAGGAATGCCCAGTAATCTTTTCCTGGCCTGAGGTGCAGCAGGGTGGTGCAATGCTGTCACCTGAAACTGTGAGTCTGCATTTTTGATGGGACAGTTATAAACAAGGTCAGCTCTAACACAGCATGTTCCAGATTCCTATGATAACTCACTCTCCCAGTCAGAACGTGGTTGCTCATCACCATACGTAAAGCCTCCCATGAGAGAGCCTGCTTAGTATCAGGGTGTCTATTAACCACAGTTTACCTTTTCTTTTGAAATACCTACCACCAGGTAGACTTTAGTGAGTCAGAGCTCATCCTTCTCCATCATTTCAAATGCTTCTATATCTTCATTCCAGTCTGCTAATATGGAGTCTATAGGCTGGACCTTTTTACCCCAGCTTACATTAGGATTGGAATCTTCCTCAGTTTCTGATTGTTCTTGAAGTTGGTTATCTAAATCTGTACATTCACCATCTAGACTTGTAGTCTCATGGTTTTCCGTGGGGTTAGAATTCTGTTCAGAAGGAGGAATGCTTGCAGCATTGTCTGTATCTGCTGGAGATAAAGATTCTGGGTGAGAGGTTAGAGAACTTCCCTCAGGAGACTCTTGATCAACCAAATCAACCTCCTGAGAACTTGACGCAATCTGTTCAGCACTCTGATTCTGAGAATCATTTTCAGAGGATGGTTCTTCATTTTCCATCTCAGGATCTGTATATGAAAGAAACAAACTTCATGCTACTTTCCCCTGCAAAACATGTACTATCACATTCTCAAAACCATACTGCTTTTTGGTAATAAAAAAATAAAAGTTAAAATCATGTCAATGTAGAACGACTAATAACTAATAAGACTGCCTTCAATGGATATTAGTATAGGCCAAGAAATACACTAAACAATATTATTTAAATGCATATAAATTTGTATATGTCTCAGATTTATTAAATATCTAAATTCAGGAAAGCATGAACATGAGGACAGATTAAACAGAATAGATTTTAAACAGCACATGCCATTGCTGTGTTTTAAGATGATATTCTTTGAAAAGTGATATTCCCACTCAGTAAACCATGAAAATGCAGACAATACAAAATTATGAATGATTCATGGTTGTCAACTGAATGATTAAATAAAGTATTTTCATAAGCACAAAAACACATTATTTACAAAACTTCTATTTCATTACTGGAAGTCTAGGAATTATAAGATATAATCATAAAATCCACTGAAAGGCTGAAAAGCAGATTAAACCTCTTATAATGAATATACAATAAAACCACTAGAGGCATTTTATTTAGGGTTCCTATAAGAAAGTACTTAAATATTAGCATCAATGCCCACATGCTGCATTCTCCTGAGACTCTGCAGTCAGTCGGTAAAGACCTCCCAAGGGTCCACTGTGTGGCAGGCACTGTGCAAGGTGCTTGGGATAAAACAGGGTGAAAACAAACACCTGGAAGGGAGGGAATATGGGGATATGTGTATAAAAACAGTTGATTGAACCTGGTGTACCCCCAAAAAAAATAAAATAAAATAATATTAAAAAAAAACAAAACAAAACAAACAAACAAACACCTGGCCTGCCCTTCTGAATCTTATAGTCCAACTGGGGAAAACAATGTTTACAAATAATTACACAAATAAATAGAAAACTCTGTGACACATGTTAGGAAAGAATAAGGAGATGTGAGGACTTCCTTCAGAAAGTGATACTTAACTGAGATTTAAAGATAAGCAGAATTAGTCAAAGAAGAAAAGAAAGATGGACTTATAAAACCAGAAAAAATGAAGGAAATACAGGCATGCAGGGAAGTACAGGAAGGTGCATATACCTACACCCTGAACTAGGGAAGTTAAGATAGTTCTTAGGCAGGGTGTGTCGGGGGAAGGGGGAACAAGAGGTAGGAGTCTCCACACATTCTCTCAGATGTAGAAAAGGTACATTTTAATTTGACATTTAGGGAAACTATGGTGGCGCCCAAAGAAGAGAAAGCAGTGTCTGGCTGCTTAGAGTTCATTTATGCTAGGTTACCCTAAGTTCAAGGGAGAACAGAAAGAACCACCTTCAACTTTGTTTCTAGACTGCATTAATCTATTTTAGAAGAATAGGAAACAGTGTAGGCCTATTTCATCTAGTAACAAAGACGGTGCTTTTGGCAAAAAAATCACTCTAGGGTTACATGTTATATATTTTGGAAATCTTGCTAATAAAACAGGATAAGAAAACAGTGTAGGCGCCAATCAAGATGGCAGAGTAGAAGGACATGGAACACACCTCCTCCCACAAATACATCAAAAATACATCTACAAATGGAACAATTCTCACAGAACACCTACTGAACACTAGCAGAAGACCTCAAACACCTGAAAGGACAAGAAAGAGCTCTACGTAACCAGGTAGGATGAAGGGGGGAAAAAAAGAGGAAGCAGGATGGGACTTCCACTCCTGGGAGGGAGCTAAAAAGAGGAAAGGTTCCCACACCCTGGGAAGTCCCCTCATATCAGCTGAGACAGAAAGAGATCTTCAGAGGCTCAGGTGAGAGTGCAGCAACCAGTTTGTGGCAGGCACAGACTGTCGTACTGCTACCCTGTGCACCCCAGCCTGAGACCTGTGTCTGCTGGTAAGGGGAGGGACTGGGTGCTGAAACTCGGGGCTTAGAGGACAGAGCTAGGGAGAGGACTGCTGTTGGCTGTGCGGAGAAAGCCTGAAGGGTTTGGAGTGTGCTATGACTGCAATCGGGGGTGTTTGCAGAAGAAGTCCAGGCCCGCCACAGAGCTGAAGAGCCATTGTTAAGTAGTGCACAAACATGCTCCCACATAAAAACAGCCCTCCAAGACCACAGTAGATAATTGTTTCTCCTAAACTCATAGAGCAAAAGAAATATAAGTAAAATGAAGAAGTAAAGGAACCACTCCCAATTAAAAGTTAAAGAGAATTCCCCTGAAAGAACAAACAATGAAACAGACCTCTTCAGTCTAACAGACATCAAGTTCAAAGATTATGAAAGTACTGAAGGAGTTAAGAAAGGACTATTGATAGAAATGCAGATTACTATAAAAAAGAACTGAAACTATAAAAAGGAACCAAGAAAAATTAGAGAACTCAATGGCTGACACAAAAGCTGAGTTAAAGGCAATGAGTAGCAGAATGAATAATGCAGAAGAATGAATAAGTGATCTAGAAGACAGAATAATGGAAATCACCCAGTCAGAACAACAAAGCCAAATGGAAAAAAAAAAAAAAAAAAAAAGCAGCAGCAGCAATATAAGAAACCTATGGAATAAATAAAGCATGCCAGTCTACACTTAGTAGGGATCCCAGAAGAAGAGAGAGAAAACGGGATTGAAAATGTCTTTGAAGAAATTATGGCTGAAAACTTCCCAAACTTAAAGAAGGGGACAGATATCCAGGTATAGGAAGCACAAAGGGTCCCAAACAAGGTAAACCCAAACATACCTACACCAAGACACATCATAATAAAAATGGCAAAAGTTAAAGAAAGGATTCTAAAGACAGCAAGAGAAAAACAAAGAGTTAATTACAAGAGAACCCCCATAAGGCTATCAGTTGATTTTTCTACAGAAACATTGCAGGTCAGAAGGGAGTGGCAAGATACATTTAAAGTTCTAAAAGGCAAAAATCTGAAATGTAGGATACACTATCCAGCAAGATTACCATTTAGAATAGAAGAGAGAAAGAGTTTCCCAGACAAGCAAAAACTAAAGGAATACAGCAATATTAAATCTATCCTAAAGGAAACATTGAAAGTGCTTCTCTAGATAGAAAAAAGTTAGACTCTTTAGGAAAAATAAAATCATAACTGGAAAGCAAATCATTTAAATAAGCCAGTACACAGATTTTTTAAAATTACAATTAAAAAAATTAAAAAATTTCTGTGAAAGTGATGATAACCACAATGAAGTGCAAAAGGCTGCCCATGAGGATGTGAAAGAGGGCGTCAGAACTACACAGCGTAGGGGAAGAGAGCAAGGAAATGGAGATTTCTTTTTCTAGAATGTGTTTGAGGCTATACCAGTCTAAAGCAAGTAGATACAGAAAGAGGTTAACATACTTGAAAAACAGGGCAACCAAAAATTAAAATCATACCATAGGTTCACAAAAACCAAAACCAGATTTTATGAATCTATCACATACAGTAAATTCATAAAACAAAAGAAAATCATCAGACCACAAAAGGAAAAACTGAAAGAAAAAGAAAAGGACAAAGAAGAAATATAAAATCAACAGGAAAACAAGGTTTAAAATGGTAATACATATCTATCAATAATTACCTTAAATGTCAATGGACTAAATGCTCCAATCAAAAAACACAGAGTGGTAGACTGGATAAAAAAAGAGGGGCTACAATATGCTGTCTACAAGAGACCCACTTTAGGGCAGAGGACACACATACACTGAAAGTGAGGAGATGGAAAAAGATATTTCATGTAAACGGGAATAACAAGAAAGGAGGAGTTGCAATATTCTTATCAGACAAAATAGACTTTAAAACAAAGGCTATAAAGAAAGATAAAGAAGGACACAATATAATGATAAAAGGATCAATACAAGGAGAGGATATTACACTCATCAACATCTGTGCACCCAAAAGAGCTCCCACACACATAAAACAAACACAGACATAAAGGGAGAAATTGATGGGAATATAGTAATAGTAAGAGACTGACACTCCACTCACATCAATTAACAGATCTTTGAGACAGAAAAGCAATAAGGCAACAGAGATCCTAAATAATACAATAGAACTGTTAGATTTAATTAATATTTTTAGGACATTATGCCCCAAAAAAGCAGAATACACATTCTTTTCAAGTGTACATGGAACATTCTCTAGGACTGACCACATACTAGGCCACAAAACAAGCCTCAACAAATTTAAGAGTATAGAAATTATTTCAAGCATCATTTCTGACCACGACGGCATGAAACTAGAAAACAATCAGAATAAAAGAAATGAGAAAAAAACAATTACATGGAGACTAAACAACATGATACTACAAAACCAGTGGGACAATGATGAAATAAAAAAGAAATTAAAAAATACTGAGGCAAATGACAATGAAAACACATCCATACAAATTCTATGGGATGCAGCAAAAGCAGTTCTTAGAGAGAAATTCATAGTGACACAGGCCTTCTTTATGAAACAAGAAAAGTCTCAAATAAACAACTTAACCCACCACCTAAAAGAATTAGAAAAAGAACAAACAAAACCTAAAGTCAACAGAAGGAAAGAGATAAGAAAGATCAGAAAGGAAACAGAAATTAGAAAAAACTAAAAAAAATCAGGGCAGAATCAAGATGGTTGAGAAGTAGAACGTGGAGCTTACCTCCTCCCACAAATATATCAAAAACACAAGTGGAACAATTTGCACAGAACATCTGTTGAATGCTGGCAGAACTCAGACTTCCAAAAGGGGAAGAAAACCTCCACATAAATGGGAAAGAGACAAAGGAATCAGGACTGGACTTGCACCCCAGGGAGGAAGTTGTGAAGGAAGAAAGGTTCCTCCACCCTGAGAAGTCCTCTCACCAGTGGGAAGATCAACCTGGATGGAGGGGGTGCTTCAGAGACTCAGAGGAGAGTGCAGCAACCAGTTTGCAGAAGGCAAAATGGAGAGAGACCTGCACAGGTGGTTGATACCACCACCCTGTGCTCCCCAGCCTGAGATGCTCACCTGCAGGTGTGGGCAGGGGCTAGGTGCTAAAGCTCGGACTTTGGAGGAAGACCCAGGGAAAGAACTGCAGGTGGACTGCAGGAAACAGCATGAAAAGGCTGGAGTGTGGCAACTGAGGTTGCACTTGGAAGAGGCCTTCGCCTGCCAGAGAGGCAAGGCACCATTATTGGGGGGGGGGGGGGGGGGGGCACACAAGGATAGGCACAGGATCACCACAGGAGCTTTTTTCCCTGCATGTGGACTCTCAGGCAACAGGACACAACCTACACAAGTTCCAAGTGCAGGCATGAGCCGCTGCCACCATCATGAGCTCCAGAGATGGGCACAGGCTGCCACCACAGCTAGACAACCTGCAAGCAGGTACCAAGTGCTGCCCCTGCTATCCCAGGAGTGTATCAGCTGCCACCACCATTGGGAAACCTGCAAGCAGGCACCAGTCACTGTTCCTGCTATCCCAGGAGTGTGCAGGCTGCTGTCCCTCCTCGGAGACCTGGGAACAGGTGCCAGTCACTGATCCTGCCATCCAGGAAGCACACACAGGCAGCAAGCAGTTGCCAATCACTTTCCCTGCTGCCCCAAGACATCACTGCTGCTGGGAGACACAGGAGTGTGTACCAAGCACTGCCCCTGCTGTCCTGGGAGTGCGTGGATGGCTGCTACCACTAGGAGACCCAAGAGCAGGTGCTAGTTGCTGCCTTTGCTGTTCTGGGGGTGCGCAGGGCACTGCCACAGCTAGGGGACCCATGAGATGATTGCAAATGCTTGCCCCCACTGTTCTGGGCACACACAGCCCACTGCCACCACTGGGAGACCCACAGGTGGGCATCAATTGCTGCCCTCACCGTACAGGGAGTGCACACAGACCACCACTCCTAAATACCCCATATCAAGGGGATAATGGGCAACACACACTGAGGAAAGAAGCAGCAAGCATCCAAACTAAAAGCACCCCTCAATTACAGACACGATGGCAGAGCAGAAGGACTTGAGCTCACCTCCTCTCACGAATACACAACCACAACTAACTGCTGAACAACCATCATCAAATGATTGGAACCTACCAAAAAAGGTACATCCAAAGACAAAGAAGAAGCCCCAGTGAGATAGTAGGAGGGGTACTTTTGCAATATAATCAAATCCCAGTCACTGGGTGGGCAACCCACAAAACTGGGAAATAATTTTATCACAGAGGTGCTCCCAAAGGACTGAGTTCTGAGCCTCAAATTAGGCTCCCCAGCCTTGGGGGCTGGCATTGGGAGGAGGAACCACCAGAACATTTGGTTTTGAAACCCAGTGGGGCTTGAATGCAGGAGCTGCACAGGACTGGGGGAAAAAGAGACTCTACTCTCAGAGGGTGCACCCAAGATTGCACCTGCACTAGGACCCAGCACTAAACAGTGACTCCACAGAAGCCTGGGCTAGACCTACCTGTGGATCTTGGAGGGTTTCCTGCCGAGGTGGAGGTTGGGGGTGGCTCACTGTGGGGGAAAGGACACTGGTGGTAGAGGCTCCACAGATTACTGACTGGCTGAGCTCTCCTGGAGGCTGCCATCTTGGCACTGAGACCTGGCCCCACCCAACAGCCTGCAGTCTCCAGTGCTGAAACACCTAGGCCAAACAATCAGCAAGGGGGGAACACAGCTCCACTCATCCACTCATCAGCAGGCACACTGCCTAAAGTTGTATTGAGCTCACAGCCACCTCTATACACACCCCCTGACACAGCCCTGCCTACCAGAAGGACAAGAAAGACCCAGCTCCACCAACCAGTGGACAGGCACCAGTCCCTCCCACCTGGAAGCCTGCATAAGCCACTGGACCAACCTCACCCACCAGAAGGCACACACCAGAAGCAAAAGGAACTACAATCCTGCAGCCTGCAGAAAGGAGACCACAAACAAAGTAAGTTAGACAAAATGATACAGCACAGAAATATATTTCAGACAAAGGAACAAAATAAAAACCCAGAAGAACAACTAAGTGAAGTGAGATAATCAATCTACCTGAAAAAGAATTCAGAGTGATGATAATAAAGATGATCCAAGATCTCAGAAAAAGAATGGCACAGACAGAGAAGATACAAGAAGTGTTTAACAAGGAGCTGGAAGACTTAAAGAACAGATAAATAATACAATAACTGAAATGAAAAAATACACTAGAAGGAATCAATAGCAGAATAAATGAGGCATAAGAATGAATTAAGTGTGCTGGAAGACAGAGTGATGGCAATCACTGCTGCAGAACAGAATAAAGGAAAAAGAGTGAAAAGAAGTGACAACAGTCTAAGGGACCTACCTCTGGGACAACGTTAAACACACCAACATTCACACTATAGGGGTGCCAGAAGGAGAAGAGAGAGAGAAAGGGCCTGAGAAAATATTTAAAGAGATAATAGCTGGAAACTTCCTTAACATGAGACAGGAAACACTCACTCAAGTCCAGGAAGCACACAGAGTGCCATACAAGATAAATCCAAAGAGGAACACAGCAAGACACATATTAATCAAACTGACAAAAATTAAAAGACAAAGAAAAAATATTAAAAGGAACAAGGGAAAGCAACAAATAACATACAAGGGAATCCCTATAGGTTATTGGCTGATTCTTCAGCAGAAACACTGTAGGCCAGAAGAAAGGTGATATATTTAAAGTGATGAAAGGGAAGAACCTATAACCATGAATACGCTACTCAGCAAGGCTACTATTTGGATTTGATGGAGAAATCAAAAACTTTACAGATAAGCAAAAGCTAAGAGAATTCAGCACCAACAAACCAACTTTACAACAAATCCTAAAGCAACTTCTCTAAGTGTAAAAGAAAAGGCCTACAACTAGAAACAAGAAAATTATGAATGGGGAAGCTCACCCATAAAGGCAAAGATAAAGTAAAGGTAGGAAATCATCCACAAATATGATATCAAATCCAGCAATCATGAGAAGAGAGTACAAATGCAGGACATTGGAAATGCATTTGAAATTAAGAGACCAGCAACTTAAAACAATCTTGTATATACATAGACTACTATATCAAAACCTCATGGGAACCAAAAATTTACAATATATACACACACAAAAAAGAAAAAGCAATCCAAACATAACACTAAGGATAGTCATCAAATCACAAGAGAAGAGAGCAAAAGAGGAAGGGAAAAAAACTGACCTACAAAATCAATTCCTAAACAATTAAAATGTCAATAAGAACATACATATCAATAATTACCTTAAATGTAAATGGATTAAATGCTGCAACCAAAAGACAAAGAGTAGCTGAATGAATACAAAAACAAGACCCCTATATATGCTGCCTACAAGAGACCCACTTCAGATCTAGAGACACATACAGATTGAAAGTGAGGGAATGGAAACAGGTATTCCATGGGAGTGGAAATCAAAAGAAAACTGGAGTAGCAATACTCATATCAGACAAAACAGACTTTAAAATAAAGGTTGTTATAGGAGACAAAGAAGGACACTACATAATTATCAAGGGATCAATCAAAAAAGAAGACATAACAATTGTAAATACAAATGCACCCACCATAGGAGCACCTCAATATATAAGGCGAATACTAACGGCCATAAAAGGAGAAGTCAATAGTAACACAATAATAGTGGGGGACTTTAACACCCAACTTTCATCAATAGATCATCCAGACAGAAAATCAGTAAGGAAACACAGGCCTCAAATGACACCTTAGACCAGATGGACTTGATATTTACAGAACATTCCATCTGAAAGCAGAAGAATACACTTTCTTCTCAAGTGTACACAGAAAATTTTCCAGACTAGAGCACATCGTGGTCCACAAATCAAGCCTCAGTAAATTTAAGAAAATTGAGATCATATCAAGCATCTTTTCTGACCATAACACTGTGAGATTAGAAATCAGTTTCAAGAAAAAAACTAAAAAACACAAACACATGGAAGCTAAACAATATGTTAGTAAACAACCAACGGATCACTGAAGAAATCAAAGAAGAAATGAAAAAATACACAGAGAAATGACAATGAAAACATGACATTCCAAAGCCTATGGGATACAGCAAAAGCAGTTCTAAGAGGAAAGTTTATAGCAATCTTACCTCAGGAAACAAGAAAAATCTCAAAAAAGCAACTTAACCTTACACCTGAGGCAACTAGAGAAAGAAGAACAAACAAAACCTAAAGTTAGTAGAAGGAAAGAAATCATAAAGATCAGAGCAGAAATAAATGAAAATGAAAGAGATGAAGAAAACAATAGGAAAGATCAACGAAACTAAAAGCTGGTTCTCTGAAAAGATAAAGTTGATAAACCTTTAGCCAGATTAATCAAGAAAAAAAGGGACAGGGTTTAAGTCAATAAAATTAGAAATGAAAAAGAAGTTAAAACAGATACTACAGAAATACAAAGGATCATAAGAGACTACCACAAGCAACTATATGTCAATAAAATGGATGACCTAGGAGAAATGGACTTCTTAGAAAGATACAACCTTTCAAGACTGAACCAGGAAGAAAGAGAAAACATGAACAGACCAAACACAAGCACTGAAATTGAAACTGAGATTAAAAAGCTTCTAACAAACAAAAGTCCAGGACCAGATGGATTCACAGGCAAATTCTATTGAACATAGAGAAGAGTTAACATCTACCCTTCTAAAACTCTTCCAAAAAACTGCAGAGGAAGGAACACACCCAAACTCATTCTATGAGGCCACCAACACCCTGATGTTAAAACCAGATAAAGATACACAAAAAAAGAAAATTACAGGCCAATATCACTGATGAACATAGATGCAACAATCCTCCACAAAATACTAGCAAACTGAATCCAACAATACATTAAAAGGATCATACACCCTGATCAAATGGGATTTATCCCAGGGATGCAAGGATTCTTCAATATATGCAAATCAATTATTATGATACATCATATTAACAAATTGAAGAATAAAACCATATGATCACCTCAAAAGATGCAAGAAAAGCTTTTGAAAAACTCAACACCCATTTATGATAAGAATTCTCTAGAAAGTGGGAACGGAGGGAACTTACCTCAATATAATGAAGGCCATATCTGACAAACCCACAGCTAACATCAGTCTCAAGAGTAAAAAGTTTAAAGCATTTCCTCTAAGATCAGGGAAGACAAGGATGTCCATTCTCCCACTTTTATTCAACATAGTTTTGGAAGTCCTAGCCACGGCAGTCAGAGAAGAAAAAGAAATAAAAAGAATCCAAATTGGAAAAGAAGTAAAACTGTCACTGTGTGTAGATGACATGATACTACACAAAGAAACTCCTAAAGATGCTACCAAGAAACTACTAGAGCTCATCAATAAATATGGTAAAGCTGCAGGATACAAAATTTAAATATAGAAATCTTTTGCATTCCTATAAACTAGCAACAAAAGATCAGAAACAGAAATCAAAGAAACAATTCCATTTATCATCGAATCAAAAAGAATAAAATACCTAGGAATAAATCTACCTAAGGAGGCAAAAGACCTGTCCTCTGAAAACTATAAGATGTTGATAAAAGAAATCAAAGATGACACAAACAGATGGAAAGATATACCATGTTTTTGGATTGGAAGAATCAATACTGTCAAAATAACTATACTACCCAAGGCAATCTACAGATGCAATGCAATCCCTATCAAATTACCAATGGCATTTTTCACAGCACTAGAACAAAAACACTTCAAATTTGTATACAAACAACAAAAGACCCCAAATATCCAAAGCAATCCTGAGAAAGAAAAACGGTGCTGGAGGAATCAGATTCCCTGACTTCAAAGTATATTACAAAGATACAGTAATCAAAATAGTATGGTACTGGCACAAAAACAGAAATATAGATCAATAGAACAGGATAGAAAGCCCAGAAATAAACCCACACACCTATGGTCAACTAATCTACAACACAAAAGGCAAGAATATACAATGGAGAAAAGACAGTCTCTTCAATAACGGATGCTGGGAAAATTGGACAGCTATATGTAAAAGAATGAAATTAGAACATTCTTTAACACCATACACTAAAATAAACTCAAAATGGGTTAAAGACCTAAATGAAAGGCCAGATACTCTTAGAGGAAAACACAGGCAGAACACTCTTTGACATAAATCGCAGCAATATCTTTTTGGATCCACCATCTAGAATGATGAAAATAAAAACAAACAAATGGGACCTAATGAAACTTAAAGGTTTTTGCACAGCAAAGGAAAACATAAACAAAATGAAAAGACGACCCACAGAATGGGAGAAAATATTTGCAAATGAAGCAACTGACAAGGGATTAATCTCCAAAATATACAAACAGCTCATGCAGCTCTACACCAAAAACAAGGAACTCAATGAAAAAATGGGCAGAAGATCTAAATAGACATTTCTCCAAAGAAGACATACAAATGGCCAACAGGCACATGAATAGATGCTCAACATCGCTAATTATTAATGAAATGCAAATCAAAACTACAATGAGGTATCATCTCAGGTCAGAATAGCCATCATCAAAAAGTCTATAAACAATAAAAGCTGGAGTGGGTGAGGAGAAAAGGGAACCCTTCTGCACTGTTAGTAGGAATGTAAATTGGTGCAGCCACTATGGAGAACAACATGCAGGTTCCTTAAAAAACTAAAAACAGAACTAACATATGATATGGCAATCCCACTCCTGGGCATATATCCGGAGAAAACCATAATTCAAAAAGATACATGCACCCCAATGTTCACTGCAGCAGTATTTACAATAGCCAAGACATGGAAACAACGTAAATGTCCACTGACAGATGAATGGATAAAGAGAGAGTGTGTGTGTGTGTGTGTACACATACAAACAATGGAATATTACTCAGCCATAAAGAATGAAATAATGTCATTTGCAGCAACATGGAGAGACCTAGAGCTTATCATACTCAGTGAAGCAACTCAGAAAGAGAAAGGGAAATACCATATGATACCACTTACATGTGGAATCTAAAGTACAACACAAATCAACATATCTACAAAACAGAAACAGACTTGCAGACATAGAAAACAGACTTCTGGTTGCCAACTGAATCACTTTACTGTACAACAGACATTAACACAGCATTGTAAATCAACTATACTTGAATTTAAAAAAAAGAATAGTGTAAATGCAGGAAAAGGAAAGACCAAGTTGTATTTTCAGATTGTTTTATACTTTAAACAACTCAATTTTTAAAAACACTATCAAGATAACAAAAGAACTGGATATGGAGGGTAAAAAATAGGCAAATAAAAATAACCCCTCTGTAGTAGCAATAACTGGTTAGAAATAACTAAGTATCCTTTTCACAATAAAACAGAAGCTACAACACAGAGGATTAAATTTATTATGAAATCTTATTGCTTAATACTATAAAATCTCAATGAAAACATAAAGCAAGATCTGATTCAATGTACAAGTAAGTGCATGTTCCTGGATGGAAAGTCAATATTTAACAAAATTTTCCTGTTTATATATAAGGCATGCAATTATACAATTGCAAAATGAATCCCAATTCCACTTCTTTTTCTTTTCTTTTGGGACCAGATGGAATTATTTTTAAGTTCCTATGGAAGAATATACATCACAGACAAGTCAAGAAATTCTGAAAAGAATTAGTGAAAGGAGAGTTGCCTTATCAGACATTAAAATTTATTCAAAATAGCAAACTGTTTTACTATTGGCACAGGAATAAGCAAACAGATTAGTAGAAAAGAAGAGCAAGTCCAAAAACAGATTGAATATATAAGAATATATGATATATAGCAAAGTGGCAACAATCAGCTCAATAAAAATGGCAGTTGGGGAAGTACAAAAAGGAAGAATATACCACACCACTACAAATCTTCATTCTGAGGTGCCTGTTGTCACAGTATGAAGTATCATAGTCCTAAGAGTGTAATGACTACATCATTAAATTCAGGAATGGTGTATCAGAAACACAGGAAGCAAAAAAGAACAAAGAAAATCTCAAGATACAAAAAAAAAAAAAAAACCCCCAAGAAAAAAGAAAAGTACTAAGTTTTAGTAATGAGAGGGCAAAGGAACCTTGGCAAAGACTTTGAGAATGGATGTTCTACAATCATTCATGCATCCATACAACCAGCGTTTACTGAAAGCAAGGAATACATAGCTGACACATGGGTAAAGAAGTACACTGTAATATAAAAGTCAAAGTATCAATACAACTATATTAACAAGATGTCCATATGTTTTATCTATGAGAATAAGAGAAAAGTTCATAGAGAAGACAGCATTTAAACTCAGTATTGAGAATGACAATGTTTTTAAAGAGAAAAAGGTTGTGGGAGTGGGACAGGGATTAACAAGGCATTTTTAGAAAGAGGGAAGAGATGTACAAATGCAAAAGTGCATGAGAAAAAATGCGGTGGCTGGAGAAGAGAAGCTAGGGTAGGTAAGTATTGATTCTGCTAATAAGAATGTTTCGGTTGCCCCTTTCCAGGCAAAGATGCCACCTGTTTACATACTATATTTGTCTCCTCAGAATCAAATCCTTTCCAATAGCAATCTAACTTCTACAGATCAACCACAGGACAGATTCATCCCCATCAAGATCAGTGGAGGATAACCTTAGGAAAATTAACACTGCCAGACTTTAATCCTGAGCAGTTCAAACCATGGGACCTTTCTTTTATTTCCCCTATTTTCTCTGTCTGCCTTTTTACCAGACAGACACAAATATAGGAGTAGCCCTGAAAATATCTGTCTATAGCTCTTAAGGCACTGGAAGCCTATACTATAAACTACAAGTATGACAATGTATTGAAACTTTTAAATGCTAATTTTTTTTTCCCCTTGAGAAATACTACTGAGAAAAAATTGAATCTTAATTGTAAACTCTTTCAATTTGGATCTAAAGGTAACAACACAGCATCTTTTGTTTGTGGGCACAGGGTGAGAATTACTATTAAGTACCTTTAAAAATTCTTGAAATTTTGGAAATGGACACATGACAGACACGATATTAACACTTCTGTGGATAACTTAACTTTCAGAAGTGTGATTGGTTTGACCTGAGGAAGCAGCATTTCCACTTGATAAATTACTAATGCTTTACTTCTGAAGAAGGTGTAATAAGTTATCTGGACATTTTTGCTAGCAGATAGGACCGTTGCAGATATTTCTATACTAATGACTGGGACTTAGAATTAGAAGGTGGGAGTGGGGGCTTGTTCTGGGGTTTCTATTTTCTGTATTAATATGTGGGAAGAATGGCTCACTCAAAACTGTGACTTTTTAAGAGAAATACGTAACTGTGGAATAAGATTTTTAGAAAAGCCAATCTGGAGGACATTTTATCGTTCAGATTTAAGGCTGCTATTATTTGGTATACTTATATAATCCTGCCTAGTACCCTTGATGGCACAATACGGCCAGATACAGAGCTAGGAGATTAAAAAAAAAGGTGAGGGGTGCCTTCTTGGTCTTGTTCAGTGCTTCTTAAAGTATAGCTGAGTGCAATTAACTGGGATGCTTGTTAAAATTTCAGATTCTGACTCCCTGCTTTCAGAGAGTCTGATTCAATATTCTGGAGTAGGACTCAGGAATCTACACTTTTAACTACTGCATCAGCTGACTCTGATGCAGAAGAGAAACACTGATGCATGCAGTAACCGCACAGGACAAATTAATAACCACTACAGACGTTAACTTAGAGTATTTTCCTAAGTGAATAAAGCAGTTGATTTAATAAAACTATTATCATTGACTTTTGTTACACTGATAAATATTAACAATTATACTATATAACTCATTGCTGATAGTTAATAATGCTGTACAGTTCTTTAAAAAGCTATAAAAAAAGGGGAATTGTTCAAGACTGTCAAAATATCTCTAAAACAGAAACAGTTCAAAAAATTGACAGACTATCAAAACTTTTTAAAAAATATATAATTTAAATAAAGCTCTTTTACTGCAAGGTCCTTAGGGGAATACTGTTACACTGTTCAGACTTTTTTTTAAATAGTAGAACTGATCTTTTTTCATATCCTTTCTCTTGGCATTGGAAGCACATGCTTTACCACAATCTCATAGTCCTAACCCCCACACACTCCCACACATAAACAGGTTTTTAAATCCAGTCGATATTTTAAATATTTTACACTGCATTCAAATAAAAAGTGATCAAATAAAATACATGCCATACAACGTCTTTGTTACAGTGAGTCTTGCATGGGTATGGACTAGTGAATTCACCTATTAGGTGAGATATTTAATTTACAGAATTTATGACAGGATCAGTAAAGAATCATCATTATGGGACAGCTGACTAGACATGAAAATAATCTACTTTAAACCAGATATTATCATGGTAGCCACTGAAACAATATATATATGTGCACATGCATGTGTGTATATACATGTATATATACACATACATATATACATATATATAATTTAAGGCTTATTAAAGATACTTACTACTATTAATAATGTAGCTCGGAATCATTTTACCTTTTAATATTGCTGCTGAAATTCCAATGGTAGCACAAAATAGGGGGGAAAAGCAAAGGTATTAAAGAGTTATATGGAATAATAATTTGCCTGTGTTTGATGTGCCTAAATGCATATATATAGGAAAGAAGATCTGAGCTGAAAAAAAGGGCTCAGAAAAAAAAAGGCACATAGGAGGACTTAAGAAAGATCAGATCCTTTCTATTCTGTTCCTATTTATACATCCCTGCATACATACATCCTACTCACTCCATAGCCCTTAAACAGTTGACATCTGAATGAATCTCAAAGAATAAAGCAATACAAGAAGACAAGACAAAAAACACTGATTTGGCTAGCACTAGATTATTGCTAAACTTTTTTTTTATTGTTCCACTTGGAACTTATATTGAATTGAAATACATTTCCTACATATCTGCCAAACAAGCATCCCAAACATCAACACCCTGTACAAATTATACAACTTTATCCATTTAAGCGGGGGGTTGGGTGGGGGGGAGGAGAAGTAGTGCTGTCTCTATAGATCTCCAGTGGATAAGAAAGACTGCTGTTATAAGCAGGATTACAGTCTATGTCTGATGGTTCATTTTCCCTCATTTATCCCCTATCCCTAGATATGAAACTATAAAAGAATACTAGTAAGACCTTGCATTTATACAGCAATTTGGGTTTCAAAGAGCTTTCAAGTTACTAACAATCACTTTGGCCTAGAGAGGACCATATACTCTCATGAATTAAGGCATGCTATTTTGTTCTTCAGGCACCAGCCATGTGTAACTCTGGTAACTTATAAATACCTATGTGATGAACTTAGATCTCAGTGGAGAGAAGCTGCTAGATTTCTATTTGCCTTCACCAAGACAGTGTTCATTTGATTACAGGTGGCCTGGTAAAACCCAACTACTATTATATTGTATACAACACCATTCTATACAACCTCTTTTTATTCCTTATAAATAGATGTAGTATCAATGAAATTGAATGGTGAACACCTGTGGATGTTAAAAATGACTCTCAATGTAATCTCTTGTATTTTTATCACTGGACAAAATCATAGCTAAAATTATAAATCACATATAAAAATATAATTCTAGAAACATTCTAACTCAGCAAACAAAGCAAAATAAACATTTTGCTACTCTTATTTCCAAAAGAAAAATATATTTTGAAACCATCTTCTAAAAATTTTACTTCTTTTACCAGTGAACCATAAATAATTTTTTTATAACTCATTTTTGTTATCAAATTAGGATAATTAATGTTAAGCTGAAAACAAATGACTTTTTACCCTTACCTCGATCTTTTGCTTTGTCAGAAAGGAGCACCTCAACCTCCTCATATTCCCGGATGGCGTCCAATATAATACTTCCTTCTTTACTGAATAAAAACAGCATGGGGATCTTGATGTCATCTGTGTCCTTTCCATCACCTGCCATCTGGAACAGAGGGGCAGTATCACTGCTACTCCCCTCATTGTCATCTAGCCAGAAAATGAATACAGCAAACATAAAAATGTTCGTCCATTAAAAAGGTCCAGCTACCAATCTTTACTGTTTTTTACCTGTGTTAATTTTCTGTATCAAGAACCATAAAAACACTCCTAGAAATTTATCCTGAGGAAGTAATTCAAAAGCAAAATGACCTACGCCTGAAAAAATTTACTGGAGTGTTTTTTGTAATTGTCAACCACTGTAAACTATTATAAGTAAATTATAATGAACTACCTGAGGGAACACACAGAAAAACCAAAATGTTATTATTACATAAAAAAAAGTAGGACACAAAATTCTATGACTATAAAAATTTCACATGCTTATGAAAAAGCCTAAAAATGGAAAAATTCAAAGACTTGAATTACAGTGACAGAACTATGAAATTTTATTGTTTAGGATTTCCTCTAATGGCATTATACTGTTTTACCAGACTAGAAATTGAGAGTTCTTTTTAATACACTGTTCACAAGGAATAATAATGACTATACAGTTTTTTCCTCTGTAAGTTGAATGAAACACTATTGTTACTTTACACTGATTAAATAATAGTAGCAGGACTGCTAAATGCTGTTTTACTGGTGATGCCAATTATGCCCAGCCCTAATCTCACATGCCAGTCTCCCTGGAGAACCTGACTTTCCCTTCTTAGAGAGCTTGCGTGAATAGGCCCTGCTAAGTGGAGAACACCATGTAGAATCCACCCCCTTAGCAATAACTGACTAGACAAAGGATGGCTATCTGACCCTCAGTCTCTCTGAATGATCTGGAAGTGGCACACAGAAAGACTTTCAGTTAGCAGTAGGTAAAAGTCCACTGACACAGTCTCTGCAATTTTGGAAAGGCCATTTTGGAACTGATAGGCAAAGAGAGAGTAGGCTGGTGAGAAGCTGCAGAATGACGCAGAATTGCAAAGAGTTGCAGAGAAGAGAGTCCAGGAGGACCCACTGATAGAGACAGAGAAATGTGAAAAATGCTAGCTATCATGGTTCCTGATCATGTTTAGTTCCCACTTTTACTTCCTTGAGCATTCAGTTGTATTTCTTATTCTTGGGTTCAATGAAAATAATCCATTTCCATACAGTAAACAAACCTCCCTTCTTAAACCAGCTAAATAAATTGTTTCTTGCAGCCAAATGATTTCTAAGATAATCTTACTTCTGGTACTTGGAATAAAAAACAACCAAGTCCTTATTTGCTCAGTTATATACAATTAAAACCAGTAGAAACCAAACAAAATGCTTCACCAGAAACAAAAAAACTTAGTGGAAAGAAGTTATAACATAAGAAAGTTTCCATTTGAAAAATTAAAAAAAAAAAAAAAGGACCATTGCCTCTTAGTTATTTACCCACAGAACTTAATACTGCATTCTGTAACTAACAGCTACAATTCAAATGAAAACATTTGAACTGACAAACCTTACAGAGTATAGAATACCATGAGAATCAGACTTCACCAAAAAATAGGGAAAATCTAAACTACTCCACATATGTTCCAGACTATTTTTTATATTTTTAAAGACTCAGTAAGATGTTCAAAATGATAGTGATGGCAAGGTATTAATTCTTCAATAAAAATAATCTCAGTTGGAAAATAACCAAGGATAAAGAGATGATTTAAGTCAGGCATCAGCAAACTTTCTGTAACTGGCCAGAGAGAGAATATTTTAGGCTTTGATGTTCACCTTTACAACCACTCAATTCTGCCACTGTAGCCTCAAAGTAGTTATAGACGATATGTAAACAACCTGACATGCTGTGCTCTAATGAGACTTTTATTTACAAAAAAAGGCAGTCAGCTGAACTTGGCTTGCAGGCTGTAGTCTGCCAACTACTGATTTAAGTTATAAGCAGAATTTCTCCTAATACTTATTTAACTAATGAAATCCATGCATTCATTAAATCAACATTGGAGTGCCCATATGTGATAGGCAAAAGGAATAGTAAATAATTTTTCACTGAAATAAATCCTACTATTTTATTTTACATCTCTTTTTATTTACCCTGAATTCAAAAAGGAAATCTATCCTAATTAGAAAGAACAAATTCAAAATGGAGTTCCCCTGTGAGACAAACTCTACAGAAGAAATAACTTCACAAACAAGATGTGACCTCAGGTTTTCCAGTTCTTTCTGAATGTAAACTCATATTTACTTAAAGCATAGAAAAATTTATATTTTCCCTGATAGTCATGATATCATATCAGTGATTTTTTTATGAAAAATAAAAAGCAAACACACTGGTTGAAATACATGGGTAAAATGATTTAAAGTTTATAATTTCGGTGGAAAAAGAGATAAAAACTTGCTAGCAACCAGTGCTTATACCCATGATATGTCAGTTATTTTAGTAAATTTTATGTATATTACCTTCAAACCTTACAACCAGCTAAAAGATATTTATTACCATTTTCACTGGAGCTAAAAAAAAAAATTCTACTGAATAAACAGATAAAGAAACTAAAGTTGGGCCAAGATGACACCACGATTTTGTGGCAGAGCCAGGAGCTACTACCCCCCACCCCCACCCCCCGCATGCATCTATGAGGAGGAATGGATATTTTCAGTGACTCCTCACTGGAGGTGGCAGGGTGTAATTCTTGCCCCTAGGGGGCTTTGCATCTCATGGGCACATTTTCTTATGCATGGGATTGGGTGTTTTTACCACTCACTCCTACCACACTTTCACACCTGGCCCCAAATACTTTTATTGGCATTAATATACAGAAACCCAAATCTAGACTTTCAAACAAGATATGATATATATATTAATTATTAAGAGAGTCATTGGATTATCTATCCATTATGCTAGCTAGTGAAGTAAAAACAACGACAAACTCTGATAAAATTCTGGAAAATGAAAGGAAAAAATCCTAAAAATGTCTTAGTCAACACAATGACACGGAGGATTACTTACCAATAACTATGCCACCGATGGCTCCAGCATTCTGGATGTTGCGTGCCTTTTCTGCAAACATGCACTGTCCTCTTTGTATCAAAGCAATTTTTCCCATCACTGCCTCAGGGTTAGTAAGCTCTGAACAACCATTGTATGGTTTACTGCTTGCAACAAATCCTCTGGTCTGGCAGAAATAAAAATAACAAAAAACCTTTTATATTCTCAAATCACTACCCAGTCATTCAAATTCAGTATCTAGAGCTTTAAAAAGACATAATTTCTTTTCTAATGATAACATATCCAACATATATTTAGCATAAATTTTTGTTTTGAACATTTTGCATATCATAGCACCCAACCAATATTTCTACTGTGCTTTGTAGTCTATAAAGCATTTTTACATAAGTTACTAAGCCTGACCTTTATAATGACTCTGAGGGAAACTGAGATTCAGCTTACATAATTTGCTCAAAATTACAATGTTAGTTAGTGGTAAAGTTGGAATCTGTAAGCCTACTCACAATATACCCATACCCACACTTAGAACAGCTGGGAAGCATTTTTAAACCATCATTGGTAACCAGAAAAATTTTTGAAAGAGGGGAAAAAACGGATTTAGTCTACATGAATCTGCAAGCATATCTTCTTCCTAGAAAAATTAAATCCACCAGAGAACTGATTTTAAAGATGTGTGTAAAGATGTTTTAAGATCCTTCTCTCTCTTAGAATGTAAACTCCATGAGGGCATAAATCTCCACTGGTTTTTGTAAACTTGATATATAGCAAATATCTAAATAGTGCCTAGAATAAGAGTTGTTGAATAAATGAATCAACTATAAACCTACATAGCTTTAAAATATACACTAGAAAAAGTTTAAATTAGGGGTAACAGAGTTCAAAAACCATTGGCTGTAGATGATCAGGATACTTGGGTTCTGGTCTAGTGGCTAGCTTTGCTGTCAGTTAGTCAGAGAGCTGAACTTGTGAACTTTGTTTTCTATATTAACACTAATAGGACAGACTAGCTTAGTGGTCTTCCAAATTTGCTCAGTGGAACCTCAGCGTCTGATGTTCTCCACAGCCACGTGTCCAGAGCACCTCTGCTTTAAGCTGTTCTCTACAGTAAGCCTCTGAGTTAGATTTTTCTTCAAAGAAAGGTTCCAATAGTTAAAAAGTCTGAAAACCATTTTTAGATGTTAAAGGCACTGAATCAGAGAACAGTATCTGCACAACATTTAAGTAAAATTCTATAACCATATTGCATACATAAATTACGACAATATTTTCAAGATATGCTTTCAATTTTAACCTACTTTAATTAAATATTAATTTATTAAATATTAGATTAAGATTTAGATAAGATTAAATATTTGCGTGTTTTAAAGAAGTTAAAACTAAGTTAGAAAAGAGACTAAGAAATTAGACAATACTTAAACAATATTTAAGTTCAATTTCAACAAGCATATTATAAGTGTACACACCTCTTTATGTTTAGAGAGATCTAGTCCAAACTGAGCTGGACCAGCAGTTAATACTACCCGGCCAAAAAATGGGTGGGAAACAATTTGTACAGCTCGAGGAGGTAGCTGCTGTTCTTTTTGTTGCTGACTTGACAATTCAATCATCTCCTGCATAAACCTCAACCCATCTTCAGCATCAATTGAACTAGCAGCCTAGGAAAGAAACAGATTAATTTTATCTTTTCTTTCTGGAAACTTTCAACTTTTTGATTTCTTAAATACTACTGCACCTTAGTCTTCTACTCTAAAATTTCTCCTTTCTGTTTCAGTCTCTACCAAATATTTATGGTTTTATTTGTTCTCAAAAATACTGCTTCTAGAAATATTTTTTGAATATAACATATATAATTCTTATTAATGTCTCTTCCACTGTTCTATGAAGCACTTTTGATAAAAATCTGAGAACTGGACTTCCACCAAATGCTCAAATGCTCTGTTTTCTCTGCTGGTTGCGCTTTTAAGAAATAAACCTCATACCTGACCCATATTCCCCGTCTTTGAAATTATGAACGACCAGATTAAATTCAAAATATAAGTATCAGGCACCTATTACATCCCAGCACTTAACTAGGCACTGGGGACATAGTCCTTTACTTTAAGAAGTCTGTATCTAGAGGAGAGAGACATGTAAAATTAGCCATTACAAAATTTCTCAAGTGGGAAAGTGGACTAGGAACACAGACAAAGGAATGATTGATTTTGTCAGTGTGTACCTGGGAAATATTTGGAATGATTCAAACTGAATCTTAATAGAGGAAAAGTTGAAGAGTGCCTGACTATATAGTAGGAAAAGGATGAATTCCTAACACCTTATAGGGAAAGTCAATGGATCTTGATAGGAGATAGAGGAGAACAAAGAAGAGTTGGGAGACAGAAATTCAAACCTATCCTGAGATTTCCAGTTTAGGTGATTTAGAGAATGATGATAGGGTTGACTGAGATGGAGAACAAAAAGACAGAGAGAGAGAGTATGCTGGGAACAGGGAGAGAGAATTAATTCAGGTTTGGACAGATTGAGATTGAGATGCAGAAATGTTTGACAGATTAAAGCTGGGTTTAAGAAGTAAAGTTCAGAATAAGGATTACATACATATATCTAAGAAATCATGTGTACAAAGATGATAGCGGAGCTTGTAGAAATAGATGACACTATTGAAGAAGAGTATAGAAAGAAAAAAATATGATCCAGATTCTTTGCTAGTGCCTACACTGAGTGCTTGTGCCAAGAAAGAAGAGCTGCAAAGGAATCTATGAAATACTGAACAGAGAATTTAGAAAGATGTGCTGGAATGCCCTGGAAGCCAAGAAAGGGGTACATTCTAAAAAGAGGCCAGTCAATAGTCACATAAAAGTTCAATCCTATGAGGATTCAGGGGCCACTGGCTGGCAACTACGTCATTGGTGATGCAAGTGAAAGCAATGTCGTGAGAGGTGTCATTCCCGCTGCTCAGGAATGAGGGCAAGTGAAACATAAGGAAGCAGACAGAAGACTCTTTAGGGAAGGATGGATGTGGCAAGAATAGAGATGAGATAGAAACCTGAGGGGAAGGTAAGGTGGGGGGAAGGTTCAATCCGAGATTAAGGAATATCTGAATATGATTCTGCTAGGTTGAAATTATTTCTCAAAATGTGGTTTTCTCAGAATTAATGTAGTAATAAGGTGGATAATTTAAAGGCCTCAGGTTATGAAAACTTTTAAAGCAAAAATCAATAAAAATTTCCCAGAGGCACATTATGTTTCCTGGGCATGGATAAATAAATGCAAATTTTGATTTCCATAATGAATAAAATACTTAGATTCAGTAGCTCTTTGGAAACTAAAATAGTGTAAAATAGAGACATAAATATTAAAACTAATTATTAGCTTTTAAGATTATGTTCTAAATAAGATAGTAGAAAGACAAAGGACTGAGAAATAGAAAACTTAGATTTGAGTCCTAAATTTGACCATATTAACATAAGCAAATTGATTTATACTACAAAGAGGCTGAATCAGATGGCTTTCCAAGATACTTCCAAGTCCTAAAATTCTGATTCTCTAACTTTAAACCATACATTTAAAGTTTTTAAAAAGCCAAACGTCATTATCTTAGTACAGCTAATAAGACCAAAATGGACAGAGATGGTAGCTAATTAGTACAGCAATGTCTTACTTGGATTGCATGTTGAACCAACTGGACTCTCCCATCTTTGAGGTGAATCAAACTCACCCCCATCTTCTTCAAGATTTCTAAATGCTCAGGGTTAGTGGCCATGAAATCTCTGGCTCTCAGAGGGGGTTTAGCTCCACTCCTGAAACTCTCCTCTCTGCTAAAAGTAATTACAGGCAAGGCTTAAAAAAACTACAAGTCAGAGTTGGGAAAAAACATAAGGCAAATAAAAATGTTAGATATTTGCAAAACTGCTAGTTTTAAACTAGTGAAAAATGGAATAATTAGAAACAGTTATTTACCTACATATAACTTGGCTTTTTAATAAGTTGTATAGCTTTCAAATATATTTTACAGTTACAAAGCTTGTATATTATCTATACGGCAGTATTAATCAACACCATGGTAACTATTTGAAGGTACAGAAGAGGCTGGCTTGGGGATTTATTACTATTTATCTCTCCCTTAAAACACAGATGTTTCTCTCAATATTTTAAAAGCAAAACAATACTTATAGCAGTGAATTATAACATTCACTTAAAAAAATTTTTTTAATTTCCTAGTAATGGCTTCTCTAACATAATTATTTAGAAAAAAATGAGCTCATTAGGCAAAAATTTTAACAACCAAGAATAAGTACCTCATCAAAAAATCAAATAAAAACACTATATTTTTCCTATACAGAAACTACAGATAAAAGGAAAAATATTTTCTACAGATACAAGATGTGGAATTATTTGGTGAAACTATTCTGTGTAAAAATGTGCTGTGGGAGTTAGAAACTACCATATGCTGCCATTATTACTTGGTTTATTGAACAAAAGATACACAGAAAATTTCCACAATAATAAAAAGACATCATCGCAGAATAAACTTTCCTAACTTTACTCACCAATAATTTTAAATTTTAATCAGTGATATAAGTACATATTTCAATATTTTTGAATGTCTTCTTGGCTGTTACATGTTCCTCACATTTTGTGCCTTTCATTAAGAATTAATTCTGATATTAACAAATATAAAATAAGACATCTTACACTCTGATGATGCCTCTAGGACAGCTCCTGTCCACCACATTTTTCAAAGGTTCACGAATGCTCTGAGCATACAATGGGTCATTAGGAAAGAGAATCTGAGTGTTTGGACAAGTCCAATCAAAATTACTGTCATCCAGTTCTGTATATTCTGAAGTCTAAAAATATAAAAGAATGTTATATAAATAAAAATAATTATCTTACTTAACATTATAGTTTGTTCAAATGAAACATTAAGTGAATATAAGTATACATAGGATGCAATAAAAGAAAACAAAATAAGAAAACATCAAGGATACTTCTCCTACCATATTTATGGATTACTTTTCACTTGGAAAAACAAACACAGGAGTAAAAAAGAGAATAAGACATTTAAGTAAAAAACATAACCTACTGTGTTCTTTTTAGAGATTCTTTGATTTGTAGTAGAGAGCCAAAGAGGTAACAGATGAGCTTCTGTTGTAAAAATGTAATCTTCTATGTCAAAAATAATGTCTTCTTTATCCGCAAACAACAAGTAAAGATATTTAAACATTTCAGCCAAGAAGAAGGAATCCATTCTAAAACAAAAGGTTACAAATAAATCGAAGAACATAAAAATATCCAGATGCTAACTATCTGAAAGCCACAGAATTGAGGTCAATAAATCTGTCTACACCAGTACAGACATCCAAAGAACTACAGAATGTATCTATCCCCTGGTGGTAATAGCCTTGACTCCAAGCATATTCCAAGGAAATGAAAAAGACCAGAGGGGCTGCCTACTACATGGTACACTAAATCTTGTCAATACTGCAAACAAGATTTTCCTATGGGCCTTCTGAGGAGAGTTTCCCATTTCTTCTACAGGGAACCAACAGCAGGGAGGTAATATCGATGAACTTTACTACTGAGAACTATATAAGAATCGTCAATTAATATTAACTGTACTGGATAAAGTAATACAATTTTGATGCAGCTCATTATGCAGCCATTTAAGTGATAGACAAGAAGGCTCTAAAAGTAATCATTTACAAAAAGTTACATGAAAAAAGTACAACACAAAATCACATGGACTATGATTATAACTTTGTAAACATTTAAATACCTGTCAAGAATGGAATATGAAGAAATAAAGGGAATTAAAAACAGATGTGATTTTACAAATGACTTAATGTTATAATGTTTTAATAAACATTTTAAAGAAAAGCTTTAATAAAATTAAAAGTGGTAGGAAAAGAGCATAGCCGTTAGATAGTTATGATAAGAAATTTAATTAAATGTGCTACCTCCCAAAGCATCCTAGCTTTCAGCAGTTACGAGACAGCCCGCATAGTTTCATAACTCTGGCCAAGCACAATTCCTGGCACACAGCAGGCACCCAACAAATGTTTATGAATGCAAGTTTAAACAGCATTACTAAAGAATGAACTGGAAGAGGCAACTGGACATAGTGGTAAAGAGCTGGGGCTTTGGAAACAGAAAAGATCTTTCAATGACTAGCTATGTGACCAAGGGGATATTATATAAGGACTGTGAGCTTCAGTTTATTCTGAAAGGACATAATAATAATACATGCCTAACAGTGGTATAAAGACTAAATGAGATGCTATAATGTCAACTATTTAGCACAGCACCTGGCATGCGTATAAGCTCAAAAATAGAGTATCATTATTTTTCCTAGACATAAATGATGCTTTATTTTGGAACAACAACTCACCTGTAATGTTTCAAAACTTTTTTGAACATTTTGGATGTTAATCACTTTAGAATAAATAAAATACTTCCCTGTCAATCTGCAATACACTTATGGATTTAACTTTTTCTGGAGGACTGACAGCTATTATCACGAGCAAATGGTAGTGTGAGAACTGTAAACTGATGTGCAAGATGTTGACTTTTGGCAAATTCCACATGTGATTATGAAACAGATGAATTGTAAACGCTTAGAAAAGAACAAAGACATGGTAAGATCACTGCAGTATGAGCTAGGTAAAGCTAGCAAGTTTGGGTATTGTATCACATAATCTATTCTGTACCTAAAAACCATAAATATATACACAAATGCAAATGCACAGGCATTAGAAATGTCTGGAAGACTGCTTACAAAATTGCCAACAGTGATTATCTTAGGATGGCAAGTTTGGAAAGTGTTGCAGGGAAGATTTTCATATTCTTTTTGCCATTTAAATTCTTTTAGTGCTCATTTTTATTAGAAAGATACAGGGACTTCCCTGGTGGTCCAGTGGCTAAAACTCTGTGCTCCCAATGCTGGGGGCCCAGGTTCAATCCCTGGTCAAGGAACCAGATCCCTCATGCATGCCACAACTGAGACCCAGTGCAGCCAAATAAATAAATAAATAAATGTTAGAAAGATACAGATATTTCTATTTTGAAAATGTGGGGGGGGGGGGGGGGCAGTGAGCAGGGAGGAGAGACACTGGTGAGCCAGACAACAGCACTGGTAGATCTGCAGGGGAAAAAGCAACCAAATGCAAAGAGCATTAGATGAAAATTTTAAGGCATACTTATCTAAACCCAGAGCACTGAAAACAGTAGTTTAGCTAATACATTAGATGACTGAGATGAGATTTAAGCCTTCTTTTGGTCTAGAAATATAGCAAAAAAACCCAACAAAATGAAATTTTGCTGGATAAGTATTAAGTTCTAAGTTTACACTTAAAAAAAAATCAGTTTCTTAACAGCAGGGTAGAGAACACCCATTTGTCAGCAAGTTATTGTTAAGTATCTGAGGTCAACTGGCCACAAGTTCACTGTGTGCTGAACATAATAAAGCTGCTGAAAAAATCTACAGCACATCTAATAACACAGCATGACGAAGATTAGTAGTTCTCAACATTTTGTTGGGCCAAATGCATCCAAGAGATACAATGCTACCTTGAGGAACAGTGAGTAGACCAAGCAGGGATTCTCAAGTGCATAGAGGGTGTAGGCCCATCAGCCCCTCAGAAAATGACCCATCTTGTGTCTGAATCCAGATGGTAACAGTGTTGTTGTGCTAATAAGCACACCTTGAATATTGTTAATTCTCAACATGATAGTTTAAGAGACACTCTATATACTGGAATACAATGAGCATGGGGCGAAGGCAGTGGTAAGAGATCCAGAAACAACATCATATAAGGAATATTCAGCAGGAGAAAAAAGAGGGATGTTAAATTTAGAAAAATGGAACTCCATCTAAACACAGTAAACCATGTCTTCCTCTGTAATTCCTCCACCTGCTACTTTTCTTTCTACTCTAGCACACATCACATGGTTGTGATTATTTCTTTACATACCTATCTTCTTCACTGACTACAAGTCACAAGAGGGCAAGGACTGATTCTAATTTATCTTTTCATCCTCTTACCCAAATGCAGTGTCTGGCATACAGCAGGAGATTAATTACTGTTCCTTGAATGAGTTGCCAGTATAGCATATAGTCAAAAGCCTATCTGCCTTGATTAGAATTAACCTTACTAACTGTGTGACCTCGGGCAAGTTCTCTAATCTCTCTGTGCCTTGGTTTCTTCATCTATAAAATGAAGATCATAATAGAAATTATACTTCAGAGTGCTGTTGTAAGCATCAGATGAATTAAACATAGAAAGTGTTTAATTAGAAGAGTGCCTGGAATGTACAAAGCAGCCAATAAATGATACAGAGAAATACACAAGCTATCTGCTTTCATTTCTTGTTGTTTTCTATATGCCTGCTTCCAGAAGCCTACCATTTATCATCATCTGTGGTCAGGGAAGGCAGTCCCAAGCCTAATTAATTTTTTTTTTTTAAGAACTTTTATTGAGATATAATTGACATACAATAAATTGCATGTATTTAAAGTGTACAATTTGTTATTTTTTTATTAGTAATGTATATATGGCAATTCCAATCTCCCAATTAATTCCCTCCCAATCCATCCCCCCCACCCCCCACTTTCTCCACTTGGTGTCCCTATGTTTGTACATCTGTGTCTCTATTTCTGCCTTACAAACCAGTTGATCTATACAATTTTTCTATATTCCACATATATGAGTTACTATATAATATTTGTTTTTCTCTGACTTACTTCACTCTGTATGACAGTCTCTAGGTCCATCCATGTCTCTACAAATGTCCCAATTTCATCCCCTTTTATGGCTGGGTAATATTCCATTGTATATATGTACCACATCTTCTTTATCCATTCATCTGTTGATGGACATTTACGTTGCTTCCATGACCTGCCAAGCCTAATTAACTATTATCTAAATACTCTGAAAGAAGGACTGAGGGACAACTCTGTGAGTAGATAATGAGTGTTGTTTTACCTGTCCCTAGTTCCTCGGCCAGAAACTCCTTTTCCTACTTTCCTTTTTCTAGTTTTCTAGTCCCGATCCTTCAGGATACAGGATGCTCCAGAAACCTTTCAGTGACTATCACATCCTAATCTGCATTTCACATGGCTTTAATATGTTTTAAATCATGAACACAATGCTTTAAAGCCTGTTTATCTGCCTGCCCCAGAGATTCAATGATAGAAAAGACATCTTTTTATCGTTAATCTTCAAAAACTAGTATAACTCCGGCACATAAGACACCTCAGTAAATATTTGTGGAACAAACATTTGCTAACCAAATGAACAAACTTCAGTGTTTATTTAGAAATGTGTTGCTATGTTCTGGACAGTTAAAATAACCCAATCAAATGATCTCGGAAGAACTGAAATGTTAATGAATATCATATTAACCAAAGCTTTTTATACCTTGAATACTACATGTCATCTACATCTACCTAGTATCCAATGGAATGGAAACTGCCGATGGTCCTCCCCAGCCCTCTAAGTCAGCAACAGAATAAGAATATACACATTAACCGTGATACTGCTTTTGAGGAATTCTTGACTGAATATGAATCATAATCTAGATCATTCATCATCATCTTGATAATTTCTAACATTTTACATAATATAAAAAACTATTAACACAGAAGAAAACCCCAACTTTCCTAATACTCCAAAGACCAAGGTTTTGATGCTTAACAATCATTTATTCATCTGTTTAAAAATCATTTGAGCACCTACTATATGCCAGGCACTATGGTAAAAACACAAACTTTTCAAACAACTTAAAATAAGCCCATTTAAGAGAGTTTAAAAAATAAGCACAATGAACTAATGTTTTCATCTTCAAATACCCTTTGTAAAACCAATAAGCTTATCTGAAATCTGACTAATAATCGTATTTTCTGTTGTTTCAGAGTTACTCTGAGGAGAGGGGAGGTTAGGAATTGTTTTACCTGTCCTCATGACTTCCAGTACGAACATCCTTCATGGCAGCAAATCCGCAAGGCACTCTAGCATATTTATTTAAATTTTCAATAAGTGTTTTCCCTACTTCAAGGTAGTAAGGATCTCCTGTAGCCTATTAAAAAGGAGAATATATGTATACATATACATAGCTTATATAGTAACGTATAACCATTCATTTATCAAATATTTACTGAGTACCTACTAGGTGCCAGGCATTGTATCAGGCACTGGAACACGTTATACAGAGCTTAATTCTGAAAATAAGCCATGGATTTGCTTTATGAATTTCTTAAATACACAACTGGAAAGCTGCACAACTGTATATCTTAGGCTTCGGATGAAATTTCTAATGCCCAGAAAGAAGGCAAGAGACCTGCTTTAGAAAGCAGCTCTAGAATATAAAATTTCTCTTTAAAGAAATGTGTAGTAAATATTTTGAAAAGGCATAAAACTTAGATGTCAGTTCTTGAATCTTTCAATAACTCCATGAACTAGATGAGTAAGAACCATGACATACCCAACCATTATAACAAGGACTTCGAAAACCCAATACTATTATTATAAGATAGTGAGTTATCCAACAGAGAATGGGGGCTAAATAGCAAAAAGAGAATTAAATTAGCTTACTTTATACAAGAAGTAGGTACTTTCTGCAAATTCTGGCCTTAAAGGATGTTGAGCCCAATGCACCCTGAAATCTGTGGTAAATGCCTACACAAAACAACATACAAATAGGCATTAAAATGTGACTTTAAAAAATAACTAGTTTTAGAATATATAGTAGTATATAAATGAGATCACAAATAACTAAAAATAGTTAAAATATTGATAATTTTCATCTATAAAATGAAAATTTTCATTGCTTAAAATCACAACTCATTTCTGTGATTTTAAGCAATGTTATTTTTACGAATTAAATGGAATTCTTTTTTAAATGATCAATAGCCAAATTTCCTTTGACTATTAGGAAGCTTAGGAAAAACTATGGCCTAAGTAATGCGACTACACAGGTCCTCCTGGTCTGCATAATTTTGTTGTCTTCTTTTTCCTTATCTCTACTTTTTTCTCTTAATTATTAAGTCTCTCACTCTCCTATTTCTATTTTAGCATATGCTCTCTTTTTTATAAGCGTCTCAAATCCTCTGTGGCTTGAAACACTTTAGGAAGTCTTCTAAATTGGTGAGATGCTCAGATATCTCACAGAGGGTAGTCAGTAAGTAGGGAAAGAATAAGGCCATACACAAATTTGGAAATTTTTAATGGTACATTTCTGGAAAGCCAAAAGGTATGCTATTAAAATCTTGCGGTATCAAGCTAGCGAGAATATTTATAACTAACATATAAAAAGCAGGGAGAATAATTCTTAAGCAGTGTGAAGAGCTAACATTTCCAAATTTCCAGGGAGCATGTGTGATCAGCAAGAGTATACTCAATGTATATTGTTTTCATAAAATAAGCTCTAGAAAATAAACAGTACAAAAGTCTCCCTAGCTGGTGGGTACGTGTAAAAGTTAGAATGAGACAATATGCAATGGCAAGGATTAGAAAAGGTTGAGAAATACCAATTTGGGATTTTTTTTAAACAGTAAATTAACAAACTGTCAGCAGTTTATCCTAAACTAGGCTTCTCTTAATACACAAGGAAAAGGAGAAACATATACAATACTGTGTAAACCAAAAATATATTAATTAGGGACTTCCCTGGCAGTCCAGTGGTTAAGACTCTGCACTCCCAATGCAGGGGGCATGGGTTTGCTCTCTGGTTGGGGAACTAAGATCCCGCATGCCGCATGATGCGGACTAAAAAACCAAAACCAACAAAAAAATCATTTAAAAATATATTAATTAAATAAATTATTTAACCAGGAAAAAAGAAGGACAAACCAACCTTGAAGATAGCATTGTCTACCTTTAAATTAGCAATCTATAGTATATGTGAATTACAATTCCAAAGATGATTTTCTTACCTCTGGTAGAAAATTGTGTTTCTTAATCACCTGATATAACATTTCATGAGTTTCAATAGCAGGTCTAATATCCCCCTTTAAGACCTAGAAACCAACAATAACAACACAATTATCCAGTAAAACATAAGTTGACTTTAATATCATTATATAAACAGAAAAATGTAGATTAATACAATTTTGAAATGTGACTCTGTTTTGGTAATTCAATTTTAGAAATCACAAATGTACTAAATTATAATCATTTTACTTTAATATTAAAAGAATTAAGAGAGTTTGGGTTTTTTTTTTTTTTACCTGCAAACCTGGAAAAAAGGCAAGCAAAGCATCCATCCAAGTTCGAGCATTCAGCATTGGCTTGTGGATGTGCACATCAAGCAGAAGAGGTGGCTGGCTTATGTACCTCATTATGGCATCATAGTGCTAAAGAAGATCACAATATGTGTTCATGAAAGTAGATGAAAAAAATGTACAATTCTAAACACAGCATATCATTAAATAGCACTTGAAGAAATGAAACCCAAATTTACATATGAATAAATTTACTAAGTAACTGCTAATTAACTATGTAAATAGTTAAATTCCTTTAGATGGAAATCTTTCTAAAATATGCTATATATACTCCCCTGTGTCCTTAAACTGTGATGCATAACACTAAAAACTATAGATAAAATGGGACCTTCTGAAGGGTCTAGACCTGAATAGGACTGTGGCTCAAGGATGCTCTTGGGTCCTCTTGAAATGTAGTTACAGGCTTCTATATCACAGAATAAGTTTCAATTTCCCCTTTGTCTATGAAGTTTGGTCCCTAGGCACCTAACATAACATTCTGGCACTTATCACTACCTAAGCTAATGTATCTCTTCACTGTTGCCACTCTTATGGTCCACTACCTCTGTCTTTCATGGTCTTAAAAACTCTTTTCCCCTTTTATCTTCTCCTAGATAGTTCTCAGCCTTCACAACAACAGGTTGAGCTGTTAGTGTCAATGAATGATAACAAGGCAATAAAAATATAGTATCTGTCCTCATGTACCTCAAGAAAATCTTGTTATAATCTAATAAATGATATATGTAATACTGTTTCTAAAAGTATTCAACTGATGACTTATTAGGATTTTTATTAGGTTTTTTTCCCTAACTCATCAATTATTTATTAACTATTATTGAGTACCTGCTAGATCTTAAAGCACTGTTCTATTCACTTCATATGCATTAGCTTATTTAATCCGCCCAATAAGTAGTACTAGTATTCCCATTTTGTGGATAAGGAACAGAAGAATATATCTAAGTTACTTGCCCAAAGTCACAAAACCAGTGGTACAACCAGAATTTAAACCCAGACAGGACAACTCCCATACTTTTAACCACTATATTGTACTATCTCACACTAATGTGGGTAAACTCATGGGTGGGCAAAGAAACGGTAAATTATTTTGAAAAGAATGCAGTGACACAGCTGATGAGTTTACTGTAATTAATTTCAGTCTGTTTTAATTACAGACAAAGGTGATTCAATAGGGTTCAATAATCTCCCCCTTCTCCCTTTTATGTCTACGAGTCTGATCCATACTTAAGACTTACAGACCTGCTTTTGAAATGAATACTTACTGGTTTGTTCAAGTCTCCAAAGCCCTGCACACCTGGTGTGGTCAAGGACTAGGCCAAAATTCCAAACTATTCCAAAAAGAATTAGAATCCAAAGGAGAAAGCTAACTAGTAACTTATCTCAATAAATTCTCTTCCCTGTATAAAAGATCAGGTGAAACTCAAATCTACATATTTTATTACTAGAAAATCTTGAAAACGTCTGATGATAGATGAAAATAAAACTACTTTGTAAACTAGTTTTTGAAATGTATGTAGCTTTTTACTCCATCCCTGTCTAACACCATCAGAGAATACACCAAAAAACTACTACACATTTAAAATAATTTTTCAGAATGTCACCTAGATGACTGAGTTTCTATCAAAATCTGGCAAATCAAAGTGGCTCTAAAATTAACTCAAAATTGGAACTTACTGTATTAAATCTTTCCAGAAAGCTGTCATCTCCAAGCAAGACATAGGCTTTCAATAGATATTCATAATATGAATCAATCCCTGCTCCAACTCCACTATCTATAGAAAATACATATAAATGTGATTTTTTTATTAAACAAGTCTTAAAAATTCTTTACAGAATACAAGCAAAATCAGTCTAAACATGAAACTGTTAAAAGTAAAAATTACACATTTACAGAAATATTAAACTTACTATATGAATAATAGTTCCTTTGCTGATAATAGTTTGTATGTTAAAAATAAAATCCTGCTTTGCAAAATTGGCTACAGAAGTCTTATTTAAAAGCAGGAGATACTAGTTTTAAGCATTTTTTTAAAGCTTATTTTCTTTTTTTTCCCGTAGGCAGTATGTGTTTTACTTCAGATTAAAGCTTATTTTCTTAATGAGGAACTTCAAAGAGGAAGCACTGGCAGGTATTATTATGCAATTACTGGATCCTTAATCAGTTAAACATCAACCTTTACAGTTATAATAGATATGAAAACAACACTGCTGCTGTTTGGAGGTGACAATTCTAATTGCTGAAGTGAGCACAACTGCTGGCTTCTTCCTCCAAGAACATCATAGAGGACCAAAGAAAGAAAATAACAAGAAGAAAACTGTAAGAACTTGGTGGCGGATGAAGGGGGAGGGCTTTGTTCTGGAGCAGAGGGCAGTCAGGCATAGCTATATAAGGATCAAATAGTAGAAAAACTGCTGGAGCTTTGCTCTTGCTTCTCTCTTACCACTGCCTTAAGATACAAAATCTCCTCCCACACCTGCTACAACTCAGACCTATGTTCCAGGTGGCTTCAGGAATAAATTCAGGGCAGCACAGAAGTCCTGTGGAACTGAATTAAAAAAGAGGTGGGAACTAATTTAGACATTCTCTTCCCCACCTCTTCCCCTGCAAACTCTTAAGGCTGGTGAATCATGATCTGAATTATAATTACAATTATAATTTTAGAAGTCCCTATATCCAGGGCACACTCCAGAAGAATCAAATCAGAATCTCTAGGAGTCCAGGCATTGGTATTTTTAAAAACTTTTTAGAATTCATCCCTAAGATAATAGGGGATGATAGGGATTGGAATTTGACCTCCCCACAAAGTGGGTGACAAGTGAACATAAACTTATAGGACAAAAACATTTAAGGTGCATGACTTTTTAAAAAGAACGTACTGGAGTAAGAGTTTATCAGAGGAAGGAAATATTAGCACAGGCAAGCCAAGAATTTAAAATTAGTCTAATAAACACACTAAAGAGATAAGGAAGATATTAGCAATACAAAAGAAGAAAATAAATTTTGAGAAGAAATTATGGAATAAAAATATAACAAAACTCCATAATAGATGGGATACACAGCATCTAGGATACAGCTGAGGAACAAATTAGCAAACCAGAAGACTGGATGTAATAATGGGAATTGCGAAAAGAGATAAATAACAATGAAAGAGAGAAAATATCTTTAAAGAAAAGATCAACTTTCAGCCATTAAAAACATAGATTTTAAATTGAAAGGACCCATAGAATACCAAAAGGAGAGATAAAGAAAATCCTACACCTAAAATTATTATGACATTTTCAGAAATTTCTCTGTCTTTGACATTCTTAATTTTCCAGAGAAAGAGGAGATCACAAATAAGGGTATAAAAATCAGAATAACAGATTTTTTAACAGGATGTAAGAAGACAAGTTACATTTTTAAAGACTTTAAAGAGAAGAACTTGAACAGAAAATTATTTATAGCCAAACCATGTCTCAAATATGAAAGCATAATTACTGTTAGACATATAAGGCCTCAGAAGCTACTAAAAGCTACTGAAAACAGTTTGGGATAAATACTTACATAAGAAGAGAGGCAAATCTAAGAGATGTTGCAAGAAATAGACAAAGTACAGGTGACAAAATACCTTGTTAAAAGTTTTTTATCTTTGAAGAAAGAGGGAAGGGGGCAGCACTAAGACCAAAAGAAAAAAGAGAAAACATTCCAAATCAAAAAGAACTAAATATCTGTACAATATCAACATAACAGAGGATAAGGTTTGGAACAGAGGGAAACAAAAGGATGGGAGACCAAGGAGGGAAAGCAGGGGGGTTGGGAAATTAGGACTGCCATATATACATTACTAACAAGAAAAAAAATATGAACTTGTACACTTTCAATATATGCAGTTTACCGTGTCAATTATATCTCAATAAAAGTTCTAAAAAGATAGAAAAAAACAAAAACCCCAAAAACAACAACAACAACAAAAACAAAAAGGATGGGAGAGCATGCTAAACTTCATATCTCAATAGGAGGTAAATACAGGTTTCAATTAAAAACAAAAGGATTAAAAGGAAACAGAAAAGGTGAGACACTGAAATAACAATTAAGATAATATAAATAAACCCAAATATATTAAAAATACTAATAAAAATCAATGGACTAAATTCACCAATTAAAAGACAAAGACTGAAAAATGGATTTTTTAAATCTATAAATTTTACAGAAATTATACTTATAGCATGAGCAAAGACTGAAGGTAAAAGGGCAGAAAAAGACTTATCAGGCAAATATTAAGCAAAATAAAGCCAACATAGCTGTATTACCAACACATTAAATAGACTTTAACACAGTACTATCAGAGATGGTTACTTCATAATGATGAAAGGTTCAACTAAGAAGAGAGAGCAATTTTAAATGAATGCCCCCAACAAAATATATAAAGCAAAAATACAACTACAAGGAGATACTAATAGGTCCACAATCATTGTCAGAAGTTTTATCCACCCTCCTTAATTCTTGATACGTCAAGCAAACAGAAAATCAGCAAGGACCTGCACAACATTATTAACTGAGCAAATAGACATATATAGAATTCTATACCCAACAATTAGAAAATATATACTTTTTTCTTAAGCACAAGTGAAAGCTGACCATGTTCTAGGCCAAAAGGAAAACCTTAATAAATTCCAAAGGCTAGGTATCACATAGATCATAAGCATCAAAGAAGTATCAATAATATTTTTTTAAACAAACATCATATATTAACACATATATGCAGAATATAGAAAAATGGTACAAATCAACTGGTTTGCAAGGCAGAAATAGAGACACAGATGTAGAGAACAAACATACGGACACCAAGTGGGGAAAGCGGGGAGGGTTGGGAGGGCAATGAACTGGGAGATTGGGACTGCCATATATACATTACTAATAAGAAAAAAAATATCAAGTTGTACACTTTAAATATATGCAGTTTATTGTATGTCAACTGTATCTCAATAAAAGTTCTTTAAGAAAAATTACATCTGTAACCATAAAAAAAAAAAAACCACAAGTAACTCAATAGAAAACGGACAAAATATAAGAACATCCATTTTATAAAAAAAAAAAGGAAACATATATAGCCAATAAATATGAAGAACATATTTCAATATCATCAGTGATCAAAGAAATACAAATCAAATCACTATGGGAAATCATTTGTACACCCATTTGACTGCAAAATCTTTGAGTCTGACAATACAAAGTGTTGGAGAGGATGCCAGCAGATCTCTTCTATGTTGCTGGTGAAAGTGTAGAGTCGTGAAACAACTTTAGAAAATAATCTGACATATCTCCCGCAGTTGAACTTTAACTTGCCCTATGATCTAAAAATTCTACTCCTAGATATACAGACAAGAGAAACTTTTATACACATACAACAGAAGAAACAAAAATATTCACGGCACTAAGGTTCACAAGAGTAAAATCCTAGAAACAACCTAAATGCTCATAAATAATGGTTTATTCATACAATATTAAGCAGCAGTTAAAAAAGAATGAACTACATCTTCACTCAACAATGTGTAAGAATTTTAGCAATATAATTTTAAGTGAAAAGTCTCAAAAGGTCTCATACAACATGATGCCCTTTCATAAGTTAAAAACAAAACAAAAAATATTTTTAAGGACTACATATAGATGCAATAAAACTATACTAAGAGGAAAGCAAAGGAATGATCAATACCAGATTGGAATGATGGATATTTCAGTTAGAGGCAGAGGTGTAGGATCACAGAGGTATGGAGAGTCAAGGACCATATGCAGCAAGCAGTATGTTGTCAAATTAGTTGCTTTCATAATGGATGGTCCATCTGTGGGTGGTTATTACATTATTAAAAATGACTAAATACAATGGGCCATGCATCAGCCAATGAGGAGAGCGCATTAAGAATTAAGAAAAGATGGGACTTCCCTGGTGGCACAGTGGTTAAGAATCCACCTGCCAATGCAGGGGACATGGATTTGAGCCCTGGTTCAGGAGTATTCCACCTCCATGGATCAACTAAACCTGTGCACCACAAGTACTGAGCCTGTGCTCTAGAGCCTGCAAGCCACAACTACTGAGCCTGAGTGCCACAACTACTGAAGCTCGAACGTGAAGCCCATGCATTGCAATGAAGAGCAGCCCCTGCCTGCTGCAACTAGAGAAAGCCTGTGTGCAGCAACGAAGATCCAACACAGCCAAAAATAAATAAATATATAAGTAAATAAATTTATTTAAAAAAAAAAAAGAATTAAGAAAAGAAACTGCAAAGTTCTGAAGCCAGGATTTAGATCAGTTTCAGGAAGATAACACTTTGAAAATTTTCAGACAATAGTGAATAGAGGCCATAATTTTAATATATTCAAATTAATATTTATATCACTTTCATTCATTTAAATATATGCAGTTATTTTTTATTTTATATATAACATAAGCCTTTAGGAAAAAAGAGAAATGTATAAATAAGATAATCAAATCTCATTAGGAATAGTCTAGTATATTTCCATTGGTCTGTGCCTGTTTTATGAGTGTCTTATGAAGATTAAATCATATTTTTATATGATCCTACACCTGTTTGTTCATAAAACATTGTTATATGCTTTGTCCCCTGATCCAATTCAACTTAATAACTTACTATTCCAACACTGATGCAAAATGATTCTCAAACACTTGATGTTATTCTTTGTTGATGATCACTTAGATTGTTTCCAAGTTTTCCACTACTACAAATAATTTTATGTGATAAACATCTTTGGGAACAAATGAGTTTCTACCTTTCAGTGTTTCCTCAGGTTAGATTCCCAAATGTGAAATTATTAATCAAAGGAACTAACATCACATTAGTGGGCACTTAACTTCATAGTAAGTGTAGCATATGCCAGGCACTGTTACAAGTGTTTTACATTAACCCATTTAATCGTAAGAACTCTGATTCACTATGCTGCATAGCAGAAACTAAAAGAACACTGTAAATCAACTATACTCCAATAAAAATTATTAAAAAACAAAAAACAAAAAACCCCACAATAACTCTATGAAGTAAGTACTATTATCCTCATTTTACAGATACAGAGGCACACAGAGGTTAAATAATTTGTCCAGGATCATATGGCTTCAATTCCAACAATATGGCTCTAGGGTCTATGCTCTTAGCTACCATGCACTATTTATACACAATATACACTATTTCTGGAGGTAGGAAAAAATATATAAGGATTGGTGGTAATATTAAATACACATTCTACTTAATTACACCTTGATATCAAATGGCTGAGGTATTACAATCCTCTAATCTTCAAATAAATTAGTTCTATTGTTTCATCTATAATGCTATAAGGCATGAAATAGGACACTAAGCCATCTAGAATAAGTGAGCTATTATTTGGCAGCAAGGAAGAAAATTTGACTACAGTGGTTAAAATTCTAACAATTTTGTGAGAAACTATGCTTTACCCTGTCATAAAGACTATTTTAACCAGCTGTGTAGCACAGGGAACTCCACTTCATTGTACGGTAGAAACTATACCCCAGTAAAAATAAAGAAATAATTTTTTTTAAAAAAGACTATTTTAACAAATAAAAATCCTTTCTTTCCCAAGCATTTTGAGGATGTGAAGGCTTAATTTGAAAAGCCCAACTTACATACCTTTTCGTACCCAATCTCCAGTATGAATATTTATAGTCACGCCCACTAAATTACTACTTCGCTGTCTTTTCTCCCAAAGAAAATCAAGAGCTTTTCTTGCATACTCCTGTAATAAAAAAAGAAAAGCATACTTGAAGAATTGCATATCTTTGGCAAACAGGAAACAAAGAAACAAAAATCAAAGGCCCACACAGTATATTTTAAGGCTTAAGTAAAATTCCAAAGATAATCACTTACAACACATTAAATTTCCTTAAAAGTCAAAAATGTTGGGTCTTTCAGCCAACTGATTCTACTTAAAAAGAATGACTCAAAAAATGCTATTTAATGCCAGTGATCTCACTTTGAGACCATCCTTGTTCACCTACTCTTGTAGTACAGGTCCATATTCACACACATGCATTATTAAAGTAAAAAGAGCTGGCATAGTTAAATTAACTTATTAAAATAATTTCTACCTTTTAAATGCAAAGTGAATATCTCCTTAGATACTCTAATTTACAAAACTGGAAAAGAATCTCAAAGTTGATATGCCAGGCTTCCTAGGTGGCGCAGTGGTTGAGAATCCACCTGCCAATGCAGGGTACACGGGTTCAATCCCTGCTCCAGGAAGATTCCACATGCCGTGGAGCAGCTAAGCCCAAGAGCCACAACTATTGAGCCTGTGCTTTAGAGCCCGTGAATCACAACTATTGAGCCCATGTGCTGCAACTACTGAAGCCCACGCGCCTAGAGCCCGTGCTGTGCAACAATAGAAGCCACGGCAATGAGGAGCCCACGCACCGAAACGAAGAGCAGCCCCCACTCACCGCAACTAAGAAAGCCCGCGCACAGCAAAAAAAGACCCAACATAGCCAATAAAATAATAAATTTATAAAAAAAAGTTGATATGCCATCTTTGAAACAGAATAGGCATTTCAAATCCTACATTTTAAACAGCAGGCAACTTCATTAGTGAAGAGTAAGTAAATTAACTAGTATTCATTTGACGATACCGAAATTATAACCTTATAATAACATTTTTCTCTTCTTTTTTCATTTATTTTTGTCCCTTGGACACTAAATTAAAATTATTTCTGATCAAATTCTTGGATTTGGATGAAAAGATATTACAAAACAAAAGCAAAGAACATGTACAAAAGAGTTCTAAGTTAAAATTAATTTCAGAGCATAAATCTTAGCATCACAGAAGTACTTCTATAAAAGAAATCAGTAAACCAATTTGTCACTTTGCAGATTTTAGAATTGGGTGTAAAATAGTTTTAATTCTTGACTCAATCTATGCTGAATTTCTTAAACAAAGTAGACTGCAACTTTACTTAATGGGATAATTTCAGGGCTGAAACGTTTCATAAAGATTACAATTCCCTATTTTCTATCTTATAGCTAAGGAAACAGGCCCAGTGAAATCAAAGACGTAACCAAAGTTTAAAACTGAATTATAGGACAACTACTATGAGAATTCAGATCTCTTTATATATCAATATATTAGACCAAAAGTCAACAAATTTTTTTCTGACAGGGGCCAGACAGTAAATACTTTACAGAAATTGTCAATCTGTCACTGTAGCACAAGTACAGCCATAGACAAAAATAAATAAATGAGTATGGCTGTGCTCCAATAAAACTTTATTTACAAAAACAGGCAGTGGCTGGATTTGGCCTCAGACTGTAGTTTATCAGCCCTATATTAGTTTGAGTCTCTGTCAACTGCATTAGGTTGCTTCTCTCATAATAAATCACTGTACGTTCAAGAAGTTAAAGAAAAATCACCACTTTAAAATATAAAATAATCCAGTGGAAAGAGACTGGGCTTTGATTTCAGAAAGGCATGGACGGTAATTCTGGTTCCACTCATTCACCCACTAGTCAAACATCTTGGAGCTTCACCTTCCTCATGTGTAAATGCATCACTAACTCAGGGTTTGTAGGTCAAATTAGATTAGAAAGTATGCAAAAATGACATGTTTTTAAATGAAGGGAAAATAATAGCAAGTTATAGAATAAAAATTAAACCAAACAAAATAAACCTGTCCTTAAGATACACTGAACATATATCCACACACAGACCATTTAACTTGTTTTATTTATACTCAGACCCAATGTCTCTAATGCTTGTATACAGTACCTATTTCTGCTTGTTCTATGTGCACCATTTGCTGAATTCTAAAAAATTCTCCTAAGCTATATGTTTGAAAAATTGGCTGTTACTAGTGCACTCCAATGACATGGTTAAACAATTAGCTAAAATAAAAAGTGTGAGGCATAGCTAGTCCACAACAAACTATTCGGGGGATATTAAGTCTTTGGATGGTGAATAATATTTCCCTTGGAGTAAACAAACTTACATATAAGTCTCTCAATGAAGACTTAAGTGCAAAAATTTCACTATGTTTTAGAAGATTAGTGAAGTTTTCAGAAATGCAACAGACCAACTAGATGTCTAACAATAAAGCACAGAGACACAGTATTTCATATAAGACGTCTGTGATATCAAATTTCATGTAAGTAATATGGCTAAAACATTTTATAAGAACAAATCTAGAGAGGACTCAAGATGGCAGAGTAGGAGGACGTGTGCTTACTCCCTCTTGCAAGAGCACCAAAATTACAACTAACTGCTGAACAAGCATCAACAGAAAGACACTGGAACTCACCAAAAAAAGACATCCCACATCCAGAGACAAAAGAGAAGCCACAATGAGACTGTAGGAGGGGCGCAATCGCCTTAAAATCAAATCCCATAGATGCTGGGTGGGTGACTCACAAGCTGGAGAACAGTTATACTGCAGAATTCCACTCACTAAAGTGAGGGTTCTGAGCCCCACGTCAAGCTTCCTAACCTGGAGGTACAGCAACGGGAGGAGGAATCCCCAGAGAATCAGACTTTGAAAGCCAGCGTGGTTTGATTGCAGGACCTCCACAGGACTGGGGGAAATGGAGACTACACTCTTGGAGGGCACACAAAAAAGTGTGCTCACCAGGACCCAGGGGGAAGGAGCAGTGACCCCATAGGAGACTGAACCAGACCTACCTGCTGGTGTTGGAGGGTTGCCTGCAGAGGTGGGGGGGGGGGGGGGCAGCTGTGGCTCACCGACGAGACAGGGGCACTGGCGGCAGGGGTTCTGGGAAGTGCTTATTGGCGTGAGCCCTCCCAGAGTCCGCCATTAGCCCCACCAAAGAGCCTGTAAACTCCGGAGCTCGGTAGCCCCAGGCCAAACAACCAACAAGGTGGGAACACAGCCACACCCACTGGCAGACAAGCAGATTAAAGTGTCACTGAGCTCCGCCCACCCAGCCCTACCCACCATCAGTCCCTCCCATCAGGAAGCACCCACGAGCCTCCTAGGTACCTTCCTCCACAAGAGGGCAGACAGCAGTATCAAAGAGTATCAGCAGTATTTTGTCTTGTGGAACTGAAAACCACAGCCACAGAGAGAGAAAATGAAAAGGCAAAAGACTTTGTACCAGATGAAGGGACAAGATAAAACACCAGAAAGACAGATAAAGGAAGAGGAGATAGGCACCCTTCCAGAAAAAGAATTCAGAATAATGATGGTGAAGATCCTCCAGGACTTTGAAAAAAGACTGGATGCAAAGATCGAAAAGTTGCAAGAATAGTTTACCAAAGACCTAGAAGAATTAAAGAACAAACAGAGATACACAACACAATAACTGAAATGAAAAATACACTAGAAGGAACCAAGAGCAGATTAACTGAGGCAGAAGGGTGAATAAGTGACCTGGAAGACAGAATGGTGATAATCACCAATGCGGAAAAGAATAAAGAAAAAAGAATGAAAAGAAATGAAGACAGCCTAAGAGCCTTCTGGGACAACATCAAACACACCAACATTCTCATTATAGGGGTCCCAGAAGGAGAAGAGAGAGAGAAAGGATCCGAGAAAATATTGGAAGAGATTAGAGTTGAAAACGTCCCTAACATGGGAAAGGAAATTGCTACCCAAGTGCAGGAAGCGCAGAGAGTCCCAGGCAGGATAAACCCAAGGAGAAACAGGCCAAGACACAGTCAAATAGACAAAAATTAAAAACAGAGAAAAGTTATTAAAAGCAACAAGGGAAAAACAACAAATAACATACAAGCGAACTCCCATAAGGTTAACGGCTGATTTCTCAGCAGAAACTCTGCAAGCCAGAAGGGAGTGGCACGATACATTTCAAGTGATGAAAGGGAAGAACCTACTACCAAGGATACTCTACACAGCAAGGATCTCATTCAGATTTGACAGAGAAATCAAAAGCTTTAGAGACAAGCAACAGCTAAGCAAATTCAGCACCACCAAACCAGCCCTACAACAAATGCTTAAGGAATTTCTCTAAGCGGGAAACAGAAGAGAAAATGACAAAAACATAAAACAATTAAGAAAATGGTACTAGGAACACACATATCGATAATTACCTTCACTGTAAATGGACTAAATGCACCAACCAAAAGACACAGACTGGCTGAATGGATACAAAAATAAGACCCAGATATATGCTGTCTCCAAGAGACCCACTTCAAGACCTAGGGACACATACAGACTGAAACTGAAGGGATTGAAAAAGATATCCCATGCAAATGGAAATCAAAAGAAAGCTGGAGTAGCAATACTCATGTCAGATAAAATAGACTTTAAAATAAAAAATATTACAAGAGACAAGAAAGGACATTACATAAAGCTCAAGGGATTAATCCAAGAAGAAGAGATAACAATTATAAATATATATGCACCCAATATAGGAGCACCTCAATACATAAGGCAAATGCTAACAACTATGAAAGAGGAAATCTACAGTAACACAATAATAATGGGGGACTTTAACACCCCACTTACACCAATGGACAGACCATCCACACAGAAAATTAATAGGGAAACACAAGCTTTAAATGACACAATAAATCAGCTGGATTTAATAGATATCTATATGACATTACATCCAAAAACAGCAGATTAAATGTTCTTCTCAAGTGCACATGGAACATTCTCCAGGATCGATCACATTTTGGGTCATAAATCAAGCCTTGGTAAATTCAAGAAAACTGAAATCGTATCAAGCATCATTTCTAACCACAACGCTATGAGATTAGAAATCAATTACAGGAAAAAAACTGTAAAAAACACAAACACATGGAGGCTAAACAATACGCTACTAAATAACCAAGAGATCACTAAAGAAATCAAAGAGGAAATCAAAAAATACCTAGCAACAAATGACAATGAAAACACAATGATCCAAAACCTATGGGACGCAGCAAAGGCAGTTCTAAGAGGGAAGTTTATAGCGATACAATCCTACCTCAAGAAACAAAATAAATCCCAAATAATCTAACCTTACACCTAAAGAATCCAGAGAAAGAAGAGCAAACAAAACCCAAAGTGAGTAGATGGAGAGAAATCATCAAGATGAGAGCAGAAATAAATGAAATAGAAACAAAGAAAACAACAGCAAAAATCAATAAAACTAAAAGCTGGTTCTTTGAGAAGTAAAATCAATAAACCTCTAGCAAGACTCATCAAGAAAAAGAGGGAGAGGACTCAAATCAATAAAATTAGAATGAAACAGGAGAAGTTACAATGGACACCACAGAAATAAAAAGCATCATAAGAGACTACTACAAACAACTATATGCCAATAAAATGGACAACCTGGATGAAATGCACAGATTCCTAGAAAGGTATAACCTTCCAAGACTGAATCAGGAAGACATAGAAAATATGAACAGACCAATCACGAGTAATGAAATTGAAACTGTGATTAAAAATCTCCCAACAAACAAAAGTCCAGGACCAGATGGATTCACAGGTGCATTGTATCAAACATTTACAGAAGAGCTAACACCCATGCTTCTCAAACTCTTCCAAAAAATTTCAGAGGTAGGAACACTCCCAAACTCAGTTTATGAGGCCACCATCACCCTGATACCAAAACCAGATAAAAATACTACAAGAAAAGAAAATTACAGACCAATATCACTGATGAATTTAGATGCAAAAATCCTCAACAAAATACTAGCCAACAGAATCCAGCAACACATTAAAAGGATCATCCACCATGATCAAGTGGGGTTTATCCCTGGAATGCAAGGATTCTTCAATATACGCACATCAATCAATGTGATACACCACATTAACAAACTGTAGGATAAAAACCACATGATCACCTCAGTAGATGCAGAAAAAGCTTTTAACAAAATTCAACACCCATTTATGATAAAAACTCTCCAGAAGGTGGGCATAGAGGGAACCTCCATCAACATAATAAAGGCCATATATGACAAACCCACAGCAAATGTCATCTCAATGGTGAAAAACTGAAAGCATTTCTCTAAGATGAGGAACAAGACAAAGATGTCCACTCTCGCCACTACTATTCGACATAGTTTTGGAAGTCCTTGCCACAGCAATCAGAGAAGAGAAAGAAATAAAAGGAATCCAAATTGGAAAAGAAAAAGTAAAACTGTCACTGCTCGCAGATGACATGATACTATATGTAGAAAATCCTAAAGATGCCACCAGAAAACTACTTGAGCTAATCAATGAATTTGGTAAAGTTTCAGGATACAAAATTAACACACAGAAATCCCTTGCATTTGTATACACTAACAATGAAAGATCAGAAAGAGAAATGAAGGAAACACTCCCATTCACCATTGCAACAAAAAGATTAAAATACCTAGAAATAAACCTAACCAAGGAGGTAAAAGACCTATACTCAGAAAGTTATAAGAAACTAATGAAAGAAATCAAAGATGACACAAAGAGATGGAGGGAGATACCATGTTCTTGGATTGGAAGAATCAACATTGTGAAAATGACTATACTACCCAAAGCAATTTACAGATTCAATGCAATCACGATCAAATTACCAATGGCATTTTTCACAGAACTAGAACAAGAAATTTTACGATTTGTATGGAAACGCAAAAGACCCTGAATAGCCAAAGCAATCTTGAGAAGGAAAGACAGAGTTGGTAGAATCAGGCTTCCTGACTTCAGGCTATACTACAAGGCTACAGTGATCAAGACAGTATGGTACTGGCACAAAAACAGAAATACAGATCAATGGAACAGGATGGAAAGCCCAGAGATAAACTATGGTCAACTAATCTATGACAAAGGATGCAAGGATATACAATGGAGAAAAGGCAGCCTCTTCAATAAGTGGTGTTGGGAAAATTGGTCAGCTACATGTAAAAGAATGAAATTAGAACACTCTTTTAACACCATACACAAAAATAAACTCAAAATGGATTAAGGACCTAAATGTAAGGCCAGACACTATAAAACTCCTAGAGGAAAACATAGGAAGAATACTTTTTGACATAAATAACAGCAAGATCTTTTTTGATCCACCCCCTAGAGTAATGGAAATAAAAACAAAAATAAATAAGTGGGACCTAATGAAACTTCAAAGCTTCTGCACAGCAAAGGAAACTGTAAGCAAGACGAAAAAACCCTTAGAATGGGAGAAAATATTTGCAAACGAATCAACAGACAAAGGATTAATCTCCAAAATATATAAACAGTTCATCCAGCTCAATATCAAAAAAACAAGCAACCCAATCCAAAAATGGGCAGAAGACCTAAATAGGCATTTCTCCAAAGAAGACATACAGATGGCCAAGAGGCACATGAAAAGCTGCTCAACATCACTAATCATCAGAGAAATGCAAGTCAAAGCCACAATGAGGGATCACCTCACACCAATCAGAATGGCCATCATCACAAAGTCTGGAAACCACAAATGTTGGAGAGGGTGTGGAGAAAAGGGAACGCTCTTGCACTGTTGGTGGGAATGTACATTGATACAGCCACTATGGAGAACAGTATGGAGGTTCCTTGAAAAACTACAAATAGAACTACCATATGACCCAGCAGCACTATTTACAACAGCCAGGACATGGAAGCAACCTAAATGTCCATCAATAGATGAATGGATAAAGAAGATGTGGTACATATATACAATGGAATATTACTCAGCTGTAAAAAGCAATGAAACTGGGACATTTGTAGAGACATGGATAGACCTAAAGACTGTCATACAGAGTGAAGTGAGTCAGAAAGAGAAAAACAACGTATATTAACACATATATGCGGAATATAGAAAAATGGTACAAATCAACTGGTTTGCAAAGCAGAAATAGACAGATGTAGAGAACAAACATATGGACACCAAGTAGGGAAAGCGGGGAGGGTTGGGGCGGAATGAATTGGGAGATAGGGATTCCAAATTGTACACTCTAAATATATGCATTTTATTGTATGTTAACTGTATCTCAATAAAAGTTCTAAAAAAAAATAATAAATCTAAAAATTTACTTTATAGTTCATGGACAAAATGCAAAGTTGTACTTAATATAACTTCTATGTTTTTGACAATTAAAAAGTATGTGCTGGAATTTAGACAAAAAGTTCACTAAAATAACAGAAATCCTCCAGTTGATTATCTTAACACTTGATCAACGAAGAAAAGCTATAAAGTTATTTATGTCCAATACCCAGGAGACCAAAGACTATGAAAAGCAAACCTCAAATATCGTTGCTCCTGTGAATCGACTTAAAGCAGCAAACTCGAGGATCAGGGTACCTGCACAAGCTGTACAGGTATCTGTCTCAGTTCCTGTCCGAGCTTCTGGTTTTCTGACACCAAACTTTAAATTAATCTAAATAATATCAGAAGATTATCATTAGGAATTATCAAGAGATAATGACTTCTGGATAAGAAACCATTTTTCAGTCAAGACTTTCAATCAAATCATGAATATAACTGATGAAATAACTAACCACTGAAATTATATCTGATGATCTTTGTGACTCTCCAATTGACATCTAAGGAAGTACATTCTAAGCACATAATATTCATGGGATAAATAAGTTATCACTTAGCTCCTTCCTCAATGATATAAAAATTCAATATCATTATAATAATTACACAGAGAATATACCTTCTAAAATAATCCTGTTCTCAGTCTGAACTAGTTAGTACCAGAATAGGAAACCATACCAGTCCTAAAAGAAACTAGGTTTAAGTGAGGATTTGTGAAAAAGCAGTGCTATATTAAATAGCCTTTCATAGAGAAAAAACTAATTAAGTTACAGTATATATTTAAAAGGATATTAAAATTTTATTTACAGGTTTAAATAATTTTGAACTATAGAGTACATTACCTTGCTGACAGACTAACAAATAACACGAAGAAAATTTTTTCAGCCACCCAAATAATACCACAATATAAACCTGGATTAACCAGAACCAACCCGACCAGAAACTAGCTCTAAAATTTTATGTGAGTTTAAAAAATAACCACTAACTAATACAACAGCATTTCTGTCCAGCAAATACTTCTGAGTTAAAATCATTAATGCAAATACTATTAATTATGTATTCATATCCAAGAGAGGTTGATTATACAAATTTTCATGAGCAAAAGCAGTATTTACTAAGTGTGTTTAAGAAAGGATGGGAAGGCAGTTATTTTCTACCTGTAGTCCTCTTCTAAAAAAATAATCTTTAAAATTTTCTTGATACTTCAGAGGATAAGAATATAATACAATTTTCTGTTTTACTATAACGCTCTTAATGGCTTCTGTTTCAATTTCTTGTCTGCTTCTCATGTTATGGCAAAAGTGAAGAAATCTAGATTCTTCAAAATTCAGCACTGCCATTTATAACAAAAACTAAAAATATTTACTAAAAGTAAATTCAGTTAAATAAACATCTAGATGGTTAAAATAACTTTGCTTTCAATTTTAATATACTAGGAAAACAAAAAGATTAACAAACAAGTTTAAACCACACTAATAATTAGCAAAGAAATTTTAAATTTTAAACCACACAAGCAAAGAAATTTCAAATTAGAACGTTTCCATTTTTTTCCTCATTAAATTGGTAAAAGAGTGATAATATACAGTGTGGGCAGCAGTACGACACATGCACTTTTACAGAACATAGGAAGTATAAAAGTAGAACCCTTCTGGAGAACAACTGGTCAATAAGTACCCGAAGTCTTTAAAAGCTTTCCCTATTTTATGACTTATTATTTTCTAGTAACTTATCATAAGGAAGAAATAACTTTAAAAGATGTCTATAAAGATATTCACGGAAGAGCTATTTAAAAATATTACATACTAGAAATTTAAGTAAGAAATGTAATACTAGTCTGTTTCTTAAAAAAAAAAAAAAAAAGGTGTCGGTCACGATCCACTAAATCAATGGGTAAACGAATGGACTGTGACCTCCAGTTTGAAAAGCACACTGTATCGTGCTGGATCTCCAGTCAGAGATTTCTTGATGGAGGAACTGTGTCGTATTTATATTGGTAGAGAAGTTACTCTGGCAAGCTTAAAAGCATGGAAATGAAAAAACAAAACCAAAAAATCCCTAGGTGTTTTGGGGAACACAGATTATTTTGGCTAAAATGGAACACTCATTTCATTGGAATACGGGGTATGAAAGAACTTCAGAAAGTCTATTGCCAAACCATAAAGAAACCTGAAAGTTAAAGGACATTCAGTGCAACAGGCACAGTCAGTAAAATTCTGAGGGTAATTTGACAAAAATTACATTTTAGTAAGATTAATTTTTTAAGTCACTGAAGCAAAAACCAGAGAGAAAAAATAGGTATTTATAATAGCTTAGGAATAAAATTATGTTAGTTTCAACAAGCATAGCAGCAGTAAGAAAAGAAAAATCTTCACAGAGTTTGGTAATGGCTGAGGTGTCTGGCCTGGATAAGAGAGAAAGAGTAATAATGTTAATAAAGAATGAAATATATCACTACAAAGTTCTTTCCATCTTCAATGGCTTCTTTCCCTCTGCCTCAAAAAAATAAAATTTTCCTGGGGAGAAAAAAACAAAACTTCCTCAACTGACTGCTGCCAACTCTAACTACCAACACAAATCTCAAAATGAATGGTCCTATATTTTCACCTACTTTGAATCCTTCTTCCCCCTTTATTCTGCCACATTATATCCTTCAAGGCTCTGTTTGCACCTAATTCTCCAATGTTTGCTGGAACATCTCCTTTTGAAACTCTTTTTAGGACCTTATGATACCATACACTACTTTGTGGTTCTCCTCCTAAGTCTCTGAACAATCTCCTTTTCACTGCTCTACTTCCTTCTCATTCCCTGCCTCTGTCCTGTGTTCTCTCTATACCCTCTCCTCTGGAGAGTTAACACCTTACTCTTACTGCTTCCACCGTATCTTCTGCACAAATAATTCTGTGCCCAAATTCTAATGTGGCATCTGTTTCTTCCTTCTGCAGCATAATCTATTGTGCTATGCAATGACATATAAAAGACTTTAACTAACCTAAATTCTCACACCATTCAAATGCAATTAACTGAAATGTCAATATAAATTTGTTATATAGCTTGAAGCATTTTTTTTCCTAGCCTCAAGCAGGTGAGGAACAATGGCTGCATCACAAAAACTGATTTGTTTATAAGAGCAAAGAAGCATATAAAGACTGTCATATTTTTCAAAATTACTTACTCTTGGATAAGGAAGGCCACTGGTAGTATTGAAAGCTGGTAAAAGTTTGTAACCCAATTGCTTTGCCATTTGGAGAAGTTCATCACTGTACCACTGCATGTACTCGCCTTTTTCTTTCAGCATGATTGCCAATGAGTGTCCACCTAAAAGACCCCTACAATCACAGAAATGAAACATTAGCCACATTGTACATAAGGAAAGATCACAGAAGAACTGGATTTTTTACCTAACGCTGGCTACTCATTTTGTGGCAGATCATTCCCTATTACACAGCCAGTATATATATATATATATATATATATATATATAAATCAGATGTTTCATCTGTTGTAAAGTGTTTGGCATTCTTAAATACCTTAAATTTTCTTTAAATAAAACAATATTAGAAATCATTTATCAACAAATTTAACAAATTTTAACCATTTTAAATTTAATTTAGCATCATGAAATCTCTGACTCTTAGTATAACATTAAAAAAACCCTCCCCACTCTGTATTAAATGTAACAGACTAATAAACTCTGTGAAAAGCTACAAAACTATTTCTTAAATTTAACTGAAGAACAGACCCAGTCTGACAAAAGGAAATGAGTTACAATAACACAAAAGTAATTGTTAAATATTGATATAAAAATGTAATAATGTTGAAACGTGAATGAATAAATCCTGTAATTCCTGTGATCCAAGAATATTTCAAACTACTTAGTTCAAAGGTAATCCTATAAATTCAGTTTCATTTGGCTTGAAGAGGTGCTGGCTAAGGTTAGTAAACCAGATAAGCTGGTGAAAAACCTGTGATGTAGCTAATACGCAAATATTCCACCTACAGTCAGTCCTTTTTTTGAACTACATACGAGGATTATCTCTGATTTGAGTCTGTAACTATTTCCAAAGTCTGTTGCTGTCTGCGCCTCATGTAATGCAGGGTCATCCCACAGCTTCTGTGTTTCATAATATCCCAACTTTTATCTTTTAAATGTAAGAAATTTCCTGCCATCAAGAAATAAAGAGTATACCCTTAGCTCTTCTGTTATTAAAATTAGAGCTTTAGTGTCTCACATACTTACCCAAGAACTCTGATGTTTGTTTCAAAGACTGATACAACTACATCATTATCTAAATTAACATCTCTTAAAACTTTTCTCACTGCATCTTCAAATTCTTTAGTTTTATTTAATACCTAGGAGAAGAAAATTATTGAAAATAAAGTTCTTTTCCAACCAAGACATAGAGAAATATCCTCAGAATGAGCTACTAATAGCTAGTTAATAACTTATGACTCTAAAAAATAACACATACAAAAAGCTTTTCCCTTAAGCATATTATAAAAATGTGACACTATCTAAAACTGAAAAAAAAATTAAATGCCTATTTTATTGCAAGGAATCTTTATGCACTTCTTTTTTTAGACACACTGAAATATCATTAGGACTTTAAAACAACCATCATCAGAACTGTTAATTGGTGTATATAACCCATGACCTAGAACTACAAGAGGTGAGCTCTGCTGGGATTTGGTTTCCAAGTCAGAAGAAAACAAAAACCACCCTATTCACCAAACATCATTTTAAAAGTTGCTCAGTCTCAAAAGAAAGCACATCCTTCAGCAGATGATCAATTGATCCTAAACCACACACCACTTGCCATCTATACCCCATGGATGCCATGGCCCCCAACTAAGGAGGCAGTGCAATGTTGGGGTCAAGAGCAAGCCCTGATTTGAATTCTGGTTCCTTACTTCTATCCTTGGGCCTGTTCTTTCATCTACAAAAAGAGGAAATACCTACTCTCATAAGTTTGTTTTCCTAAATGAGGTAATGTATGTAAAGTACTTTCAGTAGAGCGCCTGACTTAGTAAGTGCTTGATACCATTATTATTATTACCATTATTACCACGAGGGTCTAGAATCCTGACTGAGCTAAGAACTCTGTGGATGAGTGCAATGAGCACCCTGAAGGGGTCACTGTCATTACACAGGTAGCTTCGATTTTTCAATCTAAATTAAGGGTGCACAAGTATAATAGATGTTATTTAGACCCCAGGTCCATTAAAAGTAGTTTTCCTTTACTTGACTGTTTAAGCTTTTTGTTTGATAATATTTTATAGTGCTTTCTCATTTGGTTTGATACTTCACTAAAAATTCTAATTTAAGTATAAAACATTCCATAAGAGTGACTGACTAAAGTTCAAGTAAAAGTAAAATTTAGGGTAGGCCTTGAGTAAAACATAACACAAAACCTGATTTTAAATTGAGTGCTTTCCCTTCTCAATCTCAAAGTCCACATAAATTCTGCAGCCACAAATGCAGATGCACACAGCCCTCCATCACTCCCAGGAGACAACTGTTCTACTCACCCATCACGCACACACATCTTCTTAATATTTTGTTTATCTTACTCTTCCAAAGTCTATCTCCTGAGAATTCCTCCCAAGAATAGTACCAATGCTATTTGTTTCAAAGGATAATAAAAATGGGAAGAGAGTTCTTTGTCCACAATCAGCTAAAAATTCATCCTAATAGCTCCATTAGTTGACGAGTTTTTTAAGCTTCTAACTATTAACAAAGGACAAATTCAGGTCTCTTCCCTTTTCTCATTCTCTTTAATTGCTGAATATCTTTCTTTCTGTAGATTTCATGGTAAGGTAGAATTTAGTGGTAAATTTAAAGTTTTAGTGCTTGATTTCATTACAATCAATAGAAACTATATGGCTATAATTATGAACAAGAGTTTAAGCTGAAAGATCAAACTATGACAATAGAAGTTCTACTTAACATATTATGGTATGACCAAAATAAAAACAATAAGTTTGCATCCTGTCCCAAGTGATATGTCTTCTAATATTTCTAAGTAAAGAAACCACAAATCAAAAAACAATCACAAAGTAAATTAGAAATATTAATAGTTGTAGTGAGAAAACGAAAAAGATAACAGTCCTTCTAAATGTAGGAAAAAACTTCCAAACTACTTTAATTTCTTTTAATTCTTCTGTTTAAATAGATACCTATTAATAGATATCTTAGATACCTAATCTAGGTCCTTTTGAAGTGAAAACAGGGGCCCAGAGAAGTTGAATAATTTGGCCAAGGTCACATATCAATATTATGTGATCACTTCTTGGTACTCCCTGACACAAGGAGCAAGAACTCGTTACCCCAAGTTACCCACACTGAAAGTGTGCTCCACTGACCAGCAGCAACAGCACCACCAAGTGGCAGCTTATTAGAAACACATGTCCTTGGGCCCTACCTTCAGTCCTCTGGATCACAATCTGCATTGTATTTTTAGCAAGATCCCCAGCTAACTTGTAGTATACTCAAGTTTAAAAAGCACTGCATCATTACACAGTGGTTCTCAAACTTTAGTATACATTAGAATCATCTGAAAGCTTGTTAAAAAAAACAGGCTGCTGGGCCTTACTCCCAGACTTTCTGATTCTGTATGTCTGGGATGCAGCCCTACAAGTTGTCAGGTGATGCTGATGCTGGTGGTGCTCTGAGAACCAGTCCAAGGCAGTATAACTTCAAAGCAGACCAGAACCTTTATAATAATGGCTGCTCAATTAGAGACCAAGAGATTTTCAAATACAGGAAAGTTACGCAGCCTAGAACCACATTTTCTCCTTCATTTCTGATAAAAATTTTACTTGAATATCTGAGCTCCATGTTCATAAAAATCAGTAAGAGCTTCCAGAGAGATGATGGAGAACCTGCTATATATAAGGACAAAGCCAAGATGACAGAATGAGAAACAAACTTAAGTTTACCTATGGTCTTTCCTAACACACAGCTACTGCCGCTCACTCACTCCCCCACATCGAGATAGACCTGATATGCATCATCCAGCTACACTTACAAATAAATAACACCACTTAGCTTCTCCCAGAGTGGCAATTTGTGCCTCCTGGGATACTTGTTTATCTTTTTCTCTTCTCCTATTATAGTAGAACACCTAGGACCACTAAACCAAAAATAAGATACACAATATTCTCATTCTCATAGTCATTATAATATGGTTCATACATTCCCTTAATCTTTGAAAAATGAAGCCACAACTTTCGAAACCCTGATAAAGCTGGATAGGCCTAAACAACCACGGTGTTCTCAACAAAAAAGGTCTTCTCAACCATGGCTGAATTTTATAAACAAAAAGAAGCTTTAGAGGAATAAATAATAATGCCCAATCCCACTCCAGGAAAATTAAAGCACAATAACTTGGGAGAGAAGGGTATTTTTTTAAAACTTCACAGGTAATATTCCTAAGGTGCTAATATAGTTGAGAGTCTCTAATTAAAAAAGAAAAGAAAAAGACTCATCCAGTGAAAGAAGAATGTAGAATCAATACTGGGAAGAAAAGCCAGGTTCTGAAAAATTTCTGCCACAAATATTTTTTGTTTCATTTTTTAAAATATTAATCAATACTTCAGACATAAACTCAAAGTTGAGAATTATGCCTTAAGGAAAATTCTGAAACAAGCCTATTTTTATACCATAAATGATCTGAGAGTAAAAAACTAGAAAGATACTACATTTAGAAATCACGACATCTGGAACTCAATCATTCCCCTCTGCCATCACAAACCATCCCCAACTGAAATTAATGTAAATGATTTTGTATCCCATGAGGTTTAAAAGGAGTGCCAAGTAGTGATCACTTGGTGCTAAAAATCAGTTCTGAGAAAAAATTAAATTTCCAATGAAAGTAATATATAAAAATTCTAATTTAACAATTTCAGTATCATTGTGGCATGTCTTTCTGGAACAAGAATATCAAGGGCATTTTCTAGAATCACTTTCAATAGCTTCAACCCTCTTGTCCAAATGAAACAACTTCCCTGATTAAGGGGCCATCACATAAGCTGATATACCTATAAATTATTTGAGTATCCTCATGATGTTACATAATTTCACTTGACATTCACTTGACATTATCATGTATTTTATTTAGAAACAAAGATCAAAATCATCTTAAATTCTGAAGGCTTCTACTTCAGACTTACTGTGTAACAATTATATTCCTAATACTTGAGTGCACATCTTATGAAATTTATAAAATAATTCAAGGAGAATCAAACCTACCACAAGAGTGTCCAAAGAATCAATCAGTGTCAGGGAAAACCTAAGAAACAAGTATAATGAGATATGAAACATTAGAATTCTGAATATTTTATCCATGAATGTGTCACCTGACTGGAAGTTTCCATTAACTAGTACTTCCATGCATCTATAGTACCATGTAACCTATAAAACACTGAAAGAACCCAAAAAGCCTTAACATCACATTTACGTTCAGCATAACTACATATCTTTCAAAATGAATAGAAATATTCATTAGCTCTTTTCAAAGCAAATAAAAATATTAAAGCATCAACATCTTATAAAGCATCAATGACTTTATATATATTCTAAAAGTTACATCCATCTTAACAAACTACTCAACTTTTCACTGATTTAAGAAGTAAACTGATTAATATTTTACAAGAGATAATAGAGAGGAATAAAGGAACTTAATATAATACTTAAAGCAGTCGTTGAAATTTAACCAATCCCCAGATATACGACTGTGCACTGCCTCTAAGATGTCTTCAGACTTGGGAACTTTGAGATGCCATGCCATTCCCTTTGTTAATACTCACTTTCCCAAAGCATCATCAACATCACCCCGACTTGGCTCCTGGCCTCTAACTCGACCTCTGCAGGTCAAAGGCATGAGTTCATCAGCTGGGTAAGCATGTTCCTGCAAAGAAAATCTTAGTGTGTCACTAAGGAAAATAAGAGAAAGCACACATCATTTAGAGAACACAACTTTTCACAGTATTTTTTTTTAAGCAAAATAAAAGTTAATCAAAAGTTCTACTATCCTTACAGTCTATCGAACCTTAAAAAAAACTTTTTAGCTATAAATATAATACATGCTTCAAAAAAAAGACAGGAAAATATTTCTTTAAAAATTTGACAATCTGTTTCCCCTCCACCCACTCTCACTCCCTAGAGATAACTACTGTTACAATTGGCATTTATCCTCCCAGATTTATCCACACACATTGAAATACATGCACATATATCATTTAAAAATTTCATTTACAAACAGGTACTCATGCCATATGTACACACTGTCCTAAAATTTGTTTAGTTAAATCGCTATGGGGTTTTTCATGATGGAATTTTACAGATGTATTTTATTCTTCTTAATAACTGCAAAGTGATAATCTAATATTAGCTAATATTACTGAGTACTTATATTCTAAGTAGTGTTCTATATACTTTAGTTTATCACATAACCTTCTGAAACAGATTCAATGATTTTCATTTTATAGATGAGAAAACTGAGGCCTAGAAAAGTTAAGTAAGCCTATGTCATGCAACTAGCAAATGATAGATCCAGAATTCAAACCTGACACCCTCACTCCATACATACTCCAGAGCCTATACAATTCACAGTACCTGCTCCTCACAGTATTCCAAAGTATGGATATGCTAAAATTTATTTATTCCTCTACTGATGAACATGTAGGCTGAACTCAATTTTTCACCATATAAACAATGCTTCAATAAACAGCTATATGCCCATATCTTTTGTAACTATGCTTGTATTTCTATGGATTAAGCCCCTGAAACCAGACCCACGGGTCAAAGGTATGGATATTTAAGTTTTGATAGCTACGATCACACTGAAGACACCGATTTACACTCCTACAACACTCTCACTAACACAGGAGATGATCAATAGCTTACATTTTGCCAATCGCCTGGGTAAAAAGTGGTATCTCAAGTTTCATTATAAATGAAGATAAATATATTTTTGTATTAGCCATTGCTATGTCTTTTTTGAAATGTCTGTTTACATCCTTTGTTCTTTTTCTGTTGGTTGTCTTATTGGCCAAGAGACTCCTTAAACATTATAAGGAGTATAATATATATTATACAGTATAATATATATTACATTATATAATATAGAATATTTACAATATAGCGTAAATATTTTTCTCCTATCTTTCATTTGGCTTTTAACTTTGTTTATGACCCTTTTTACTTGAAGTTTTAAATACGTAGTTGAATCTATTAGTTTCTCTCTTCATAGTTTCCATATTTTGGGCATGGTTAAGAAGGCTATCGAGTCTCTGAAAACAATGTTCTTATAATTTTTTTTTAATGTCTAGATATTCACTCCACCTGGAATCTAATTTTATGATGTGAAATAGGGATATAATTTCCTATTCCCCCAAATGGCCAATTTCCTAAATACCGTTTTTTAAACAATCCATCTTTTCCATAATTGCTTGAAATACAGCTTACTAGTTCAAAAGTGTCTAAACAAACACACATTTCTGTAGCCTCTAATTTTTTCTACAGACCTGTTTCCTACTCCTACTGCCCTACAGACCTATTTGTTCTACAAACCTACTTCCTGCTCCAAAACCATTATCTTAATCATTCTGTCTTTGCAATGTGCCGTGCTACTTGGTTAAGCAATTCACTCCCCTCAATTATTTTCTTCTAAATTTTCTTAATGACTTTTTCAAGTTTACTCTTCTGGATAACTATAAAATTTCCTTAAAATTCCATTGACATTTTAATTGGAAGAGCCTAAATTGGGGAGAATTGATATCTTTACCAATTGAATCTTCCCATCTAGGAATATTACATCAATATATTAATTCAGATCTTCTTTTACGAATTCAGTTTCCTCCTATAGGTCTCATATTTTTTTAATATTTATTAATAGGTACTTCTTTACTGAAATAGGTTGACGTACAAAATTATGTTTCAGGTGTACAACATAGTGATTCAACTAATTGGCACTTTATAGTTAGGCATAGATTTTTTTAAATGAATTAATACATAGCTGAGCTTGAAAACAAGAAAAGAAATTTTCAAGTACCAAAACTGAATAGTGGAGCATAGAAGATGAAGCTGAACTGACCACAACACGGGCATTAGGAGTAAAGGGAGGCCTTAGTGGGAAACATGTTAATGCCCAAAGAGTATGCGATTTGATGCTGTTGGCCCTGCATGCATGGCCATAAGCCAGTGAAGCAGGTACTTTAAGTTGGGTAGCTGCTTCAATGATACTGGACTAAACATCTCCACCTACTGGTTGTGGGTCTTAACAGAAAAGGAGAGAAACAAGAAAGGCCTGCTGAACTTTGTATTTTCTTCACCAGGGGTGTGTCCCTAAAAGATTCCTCTAAAATTAATAAAACATGACTACGAGAAACATTTAGAAGCTAGAATAACTGTATTTACGTATTTCAACTTTAGACAATATTTATTGACTACCTGACAAGAATAATACGATTAATATACTCACACTTTTCCCCAATTCAACTTAGGATTTTTATCAATTGTATTATTATAAGCAGTTTTCAATTTGCATGTTTTCACTACACAAATTGAGATCCACAATTTAGTTAAATAAATTCTCAACAACATGGTTCAAATTGCAGGTACCACTCTATTATTAAGTAATTGCACAGAATGCAAACTATGATGCTAGTTCTTCAACCCACAAATCACTATGTACATAACAGATGCTCATCATGATTAGTGATCAATCACATAACTTCTTTCAAAGTAGAATCAGTGACTGATCACTGTCTATTTATTTTTTAGTTCACAGACAGCAAGCATGAAGTTATGTGCCTCCTTGTCACCTAGTGATAATCCTACATGACAGTTTGACAACTTATAAAAATAGATAATCAAACGAGGAAATTAACCAACGAGGATGAAAGTTCACAAAGAAATAAAAAATGATAACACTGAAAGTGAAATTCAAATTGAACATAAAAGTGGTTATAAAAGAAACAGCTGACGGTGGAATACTGATACTGCTGCCATTCGCTCAGTATCTAGATATGCATCCAGGGGAATGTAGTGAAGGCCAAATTATCCACATAGATGAAAAAAGTAGTTGCGACATAAAAGGATAAAGACATTGCAGAGGAAATGATGCCTGCAGAAAACTCCCCATTAAAGGAATTCCCAGAGATATTTCATGACACATAGGGCAAAGGATAAAATTTTTGAAGCTGATCCAGATTTTGAAATTTCTATACCTTCTATACAAGGTATAGCAGAGATGTATGGTCCATATCTTAAGTTATACAATGAGAAGAAGGCAAGCAAGGCAGGCACTGTTCTAACCTCTTTTAGTGAGATTTCTGCAAAGAAATAACACTTTAAATTTCAAAGTCTAATATTTTGAATTATGGTATACTAAACAATAGTTTTAGCTACTTAAAAAATGTGTCTAACATTTATAATCATCAAAAAGAAAAATTTTAATGTTTTGACAAAGATTTTAAAATGTTTATAACATTTGTATTCTGGTCTAGAACCATAATTCCAGTTGCTAGTGTTAGAATTCTATTTAAGTGGAATCAACTCACACCATTTTTCTTTGGCTTCTCCATTCTTGAGTTTTTACTTTGATCTCTTGGTTGCCTGGACTTTGTCCTCAGGTAAGTTATTTTTGTTTATTTTAAAATAGTGTCATAGTATTGTTATTTCTCTGGTATTCCTGGGTTAGGCTGGCTCTTGCCTTACACTTGAACAATCTGAATGGTTATAAAATGCCTGCAACATATTTTCTTTCCTTCAGAAATTTGAAAATACTATTTCACACCCTTCTTGCATTCATTAAGTGTCACTATGGCATAGTTTCTAAGACAGTGACCTTTCGTACCTTGAATATGACTTGTTTCTCCTATACCTGTATGCCCATATGATTCTCAATTCTTAAAATTCAGCAAAAATAGTCCTGATTCCCAATGTCCAACTCTATCCTACTGCCTCTCACTAAATTCGATTATCTAGATTCCAAACTCATAGCACATTAGCAGCAAAAGAAAAACAGAACAGAGGTCAGGAACACTAAACACATGGTCAACACAAAGGGAAAGACCCTCCCCCCACCCAAAAAAAACTACATAGACTAAATACAAAAAGTACTGCAGACTGCAATTCTTCAGGTATTTTTAAAAGTTCTATGCTTTGCAATGATTTATTTCCTGAGGAAAGGGTTCCAGGCAACAAATGTTTTGATATAATTAGAATCCACATGCAGCTACTAAACTCTGAAATCAATATTTTATAATTTTAATATTTTTAGTATAAATTCCTAATTACTTTTACATGTGTCTTTCAGATGTCAAGTTCCTAACTACTTTTTCAGTTAATTCCAATAAAACGATGGTTTATCAGAATGCACAATATTTTTATTGCTTTATAGTTTTATATTTAACACATATGAACAACACTTAGAAGTAACTCAAGAGAAGTAATATTTTTTAAAACTTGCTGATATGTTTTGAAAGATACTTTGCAAGCGCTCATTCAAATGTTAATTTGATTGTAAAAAGCTTCTTACTTTTTAAACTGCTGCTTAGAAAGCTTAATACTACTATTTTTAGGGTTTTGCAAAACACACACACACACACACACACACCTTTATCTGAAATTAAATATGAAACTCAAACCCTAAGCTTATCCAGGTAAGAAAAATATTAATAGCAATTGCAAACCAGAATAATCAAATAAGGGAGTTTTGAACCAGGTGTAAAAATACCCCCTCTTTCAACATTAAGAATAGAAAGAAAACCACAGGCTTTTCTTTGGGTTAACCACAAAGCAAACTACAGTTGGTTTCCAAAAATTCAGAGCAATGCACACATGGCAAATAAAGAGCTCTATTACACTTAAAACATCCTGGCTATCTGAGGTTACAGTAATGCTTTCTCTTCACAATGTATTGCCAGAACAAAGGATAAGAAATTCATACTGCTATAACTCAGAGCCAGAAAAAAAAACCTTAAAAAATTATCTCTCAGGTGAGTCAGAAAGAGAAAAACAAATATCGTATATTAACACATATATACGCAATATAGAAAAATGGTACAAATCAACTGGTTTGCAAGGCAGAAATAAAGACACAGATGTAGAGAACAAACATATGGATGCCAAATGGGGAAAGTGAGGGGGTTGGAGGGGAATGAATTGGGAGATTGGGATTGCCATATATACATTACTAATAAGAAAAAAAATCCAATTGTACACTTTAAATCTATGCAGTTTATTGTATGTCAATTGTATCTCAATAAAAGTTCTTAAAGAAAAAAAAGAGAGAGAGGCTAAAAAAAAAAATTATCACTCAAAATAAAACTCCAGTGATAAAAGAGTCCTCTATCATTTGGGTAGAACATGTGCCTAGCTAAAAGCAAGAGGAAAAACATAAAAGAAAACAAAACACAGTCGACTCTCCACATTAGATTCTAAATTTAATAGCTTTGATAACTCTGCTTCAAAACACTCAGATCAAAGCAGACTTCAAAACTGACTTTTTGGTAAAACTAATTCCAAAAACTAGGCAGGGACTTCCCTGGTAGCTCAGTGGTTAAGAATCCGCCTGCCAACACAGGGGACACAGGTTCAAGTCCTGCTCCAGGAAGGTCCCACATGCCGTGGAGCAACAAAACCCATGTGACACAACTACTGGGCCTGTGCTCTAGAGCCCAAGAGCCACAACTACTGAGCTCATGTGCCACAACTACTGAAGCCTGCATGCTTGGAGCCCGTGCTCCGAAGCAAGAGAAGCCACTGCACTGAGAAGCCTGTGCACCACAATGAGGGACAGCCCCCGCTTGCCACAACTAGAGAAAGCCCATGCATAGCAACAAAGACCTAACTCAGCCAATAAATAAATAAATAAACTTATTTTAAAAAATAGACAAAGGGAAGAGACTTTATTCTACTAAAAATAATGAAAGTATTATTTATAATAGTTATTGAAGATATAAAATCTATTTAATTCCCCATAAAGTTATATACATTTTAAATGTTTTATTGCAGATCCCTATTGTTAACCACTTCCCTCTCTGAGGCAGATAAGATATTCCTTGCTAAAACAAAAACTAAATGATATTTAATAAACCATCTATCATATACTGATAGCATACACTAATTACCAATTGAACTTGCATAATTTCTCAGTTCTCTTTTCACCAAGTCAAATTTTCCTTTTCCCTTTTGTTCACTATTTCTACTCACTTATTAAATCATTTTTCAGGTGTTTATTTATCTAAACTATTAAATTATTAATACTTCTACACTGAACATATGGTCCTTTGAGGTAATATATTTTATGGAATGTTTCTCAGCACTAAGAAGAAATAAGTAACAAAACTGCAGTTGTCTCATAAGATTTTAAGTGAATCACACAGAGTAGTAGCATGCTTTAAAAGTCTGTACTCAAAATAAGATGAGAACAAAAGTTTCCAAATTCTTCAATATATGTTAATCAATTTGGTTTTGAGCAATGATAAAATAAACTGAACTTATGAAAGAATATTATATGGAATAAATAAATGATAATAAATAATGTTATAGTGAAATAAAGTCCTGCTACTAACAGATTTTTTTAGGAAGAGTGCAGAAAAAGCATTTGATAAAATTCAATAAACAACCTGTGATGATAAAAATTCTCAGCAAACTAGAAATAGAAAGGAACTTAAGTAATATAGACCATCTATGAAAAATCCACAGCTAGTATCATACTTAACAGTAAAAGACTAACTGCTTTCTCCATAAGATTAGGAGTGAGACAAGGATCTCACCACTTCTTTTCAACATAATACTAGAAGTCCTAGCTACTGCTATAAGAAGAAATAAAAGGCACATAGTTTGGAGGAAGAAAGAAGGAAAAGCCTTTGTTTGCAGATGACATGACTGACCATGTGGGAAACCTAAGGAATCTAACCAAAAAGACTACTAGAAATAATAAGTGAATTTAGTAAGTATCTAAGGTTATCAGAAAAAAAAAGTTGTATTGCTAACATTAAGAACTAAATAAATGGATAGAGACATCATGTTCATGGATTGAAAGATTTGATACTATTAAGAAAGTTTCTCCAAATTGGTCTATAGATTTCAATATAATCCCAATCAATAGCTCAATAGGCTTTTTTTGCAGAAATTGACAACATGATTCTAAAATTTACACGGAAACCGAAGAATCTAAAAAATTCAAAACAATTTTGAAAAGAACAAAGCTGAAAGACTTACACTGCCTGATTTCAGGACTTACTACCACTTTATCCAAGACAGTGTGATACTGATGTATAAACAGATATTTAGATCAGTGGGGAAAAAATACAGAGTCTAGAAACAGATCCATGCATATACAGTTAACTGATTTTACAAAGGTGCCAAAGTAATTCAGTGGGGCAAGGATACTCTTTTCATCAAATAGTGCTGGAATAATTGCATATTCACATAAAATATATATATATATATATATATATATAAACAAACCTTTACCTGACACCATATATACAAACTAACTCAAAACGGGTAATGGACTTCATTTAAAAAGCTAAAATTATAACAAAACCTAGAAGAAAATAAGAAAATCTTTATGACCCTGGGCTAGGCAAATATTTTTTAGGTAGGATATAAAGACATGAATCATAAAAGAAAGAAGATAAACTGGACTTGATCACAATTTAAAATATCCACACTTCAAAAGACATTAAGAAAATTAAAAGGGCAAAGTACAAACGGGGAGAAAATACCTGCAAAACATATGTGTGTTAAAGGACAGATATCCAGAAAATGTATATCTCTTATGACTCAGTTATAACAGGACAAATGACCTGATTTTAAAACGGCAAGAGATTTGAACAGATGTTTCACCAAAAAAAGATATACTAAGCACATGGAAAGATTTTTAGCATCATTAGTCATCAGGAAAAATCAAATTAAAATCACAACAAAATACCACTACACACCCACTAAAATGGCTAAAATTAAAAAGACTGAAAATACCAAGTGTTGGAGAAGATGTGGAGTAACTAGAGCTCTTATAATTGCTCGTGTGGAATGCAAAATGTTACAGCCACTTTAGAAAAGTTTGGCAGTTTCTTATAAAAAGTTAAACTTACCCTTCCCATATGACCTAGCAATCCCATTCCTAAGTATGAAAATGTATGTCCACATAAAAATTTGCATTCACAGGTTCACAGCAGTCTTTTAATAATAGCCAAAGACCAGAAACAAGCTAAATACTTACCAACTGGTGAACGAATAAATAAAGTGTTCTATCAAATCAACGAATACTGCTGAGCAATAAATAGGAACTTCAATATCTCCAACAACTTGGACAAATCTCAAAAGCATCATGCTACAAGGAAAGAATGTGAACCAAAACACTACATACATATAAAAAAATGCATTGATATGAAATCTTAGAAAAGGGAAAACTAGTGATGAAAGAGCAGATCATAATGGTTGCCAGAGGTCAGAGGGGGAGAAAAGGGACTGACTGCATAGGAGAATGAGGAAGCTTTTCAGGGTGATGGAAATGTTCTATATCATAAATATGGCGGTAGTTAAACAACTGTATACAACTGTCCAACTCAGAACCATACATTTGAAATTTTTTTCTCCATAAATTCTACCTAAATAAATAGAAAAACCTGGTTCTATTAGTTAAAATCCTACAGAGAGTATCAGAGTGTGACTAAAACAAACAAAAAATTATGAGGGTACTACAGAATTTCTTAAGTCATTTGGGCAGATTTTTAGGATGTTCTATAAGTAGAGGCCAAGGAAAAATAGTTAATAAAGGGCAGTTCTACAATCGTCTACATGAAAAAATGTACACATACATTTATATCTTCCCTTCTCCCAACCATTAATACCACTTCTGAACTACTTTATTTACAGAATTACTCTTTTTGATGAAGAAATTATCAAAAAGAAACATTAGATACAGAGTTTCAAATGGAAATTTGAAAATGTTCTGGAGATGGATGATATTTGTGCAATGTGAATGCAATTAATGCCACAGCACTGTATGTTTAAAAAGGATTAAAATGGTAAATTTTATGTTATATATATTTTACAACAAAAAATGTTTATAAAAAATTATGAAAAAATAATTCTAAGAAAACTTGCATAAAGAAATCCACAAGGAAGTTACATTTTAAAACAGTTCCTTTTGTCTAAATGATAAAAGACTGGGGACTTCCCTGGTGGCAGCGCAGTGGTTAAGAATCCGCCTGCCAACAGGAGACATGGGTTCAAATCCCTGGTCCGGGAAGATCCCACATGTCATGGAGCACCTAAGCCCATGCACCACAACTACTGAGCCTGCACTCTAGAGCCCGTGAACCACAACTACTGAGCCTGCGTGCCGCAACTACTGAAGCTCACGTGCCTAAAGCTCGTGCTATGCAATAAGAGAAGCCACCACAATGAGCAGCCACCACAATGAGCAGCCGTCGCACCGCAACGAAGAGTAGCCGCCGCTCACAACTAAAGAAAGCCTGTGCACAGCAACAAAGACCCAAGGCAACCAATAAATAAATAAATAAATAAATATTTTTAAAATAAATAAATAAATAAAACTCATGCTACTGGCCAGGAGCTTTTTTTAAATGATAAAGACCGATCTCTTTCTTTGAACTGTGCACTCACAAAATCAAGCTTAAAAGTGGTTATTAGGTATGATGCTACTCGTTAAAGGAAACTGTGCTTACCAACTCTTTTAGAGTTTATTTATAATGTTTAGGGCTCTACCAAGGTAGTTTCTGCTTATAACAGTTAATAATTGAGTTGTCTACAGCAGACAGGAAAAACATTAGAAGACAAAGATCAGATCAGAGAGGTCAGATCCAAAATGGTTCTGTATTTGGTGGCCTAAATACATGTATTTTGTCATCCAAATTAATCTGCAAACAGACGTCAGAACAAATACTAAAAAACGCTAATAGAAGCCCTAAAGTGGCTGTGGTCTGAGGTTAAATAAGGTCACATAAGAACTGCCAAAACAAACATCTAATTTCATGTTATTTGGGGAAAAGAGAAAGCCATCTGTGCAATTCACTGTGGATAAACTGCAGTCTGATCGGGGCTAGAGATTTGTTAAGTAAAATCATTATGATTGTTAGTATTTATGCTATTAACTGATAAAATTAGAAAATTCCTGGATGTAACACCAAGAGATGGCAGAGATGTAATAATCTACCTAAGGCTGGCGGGGCATTGTTATTGAAAAATAGCATTAATACAACCTGGGGAATCATAAAAAAGGGGGGAAAAAAAGCTCAAAGGCTGCATGCCTAGAACAGGAAAGAATGAGCATGTTTGAACAAAGTTCTATGCACAATCTTTAGAAGGGCAATTTCAATCTCAGGTAGAGAATGAACTGCTAGTAGCAGTGATGGTAGCAGCTGCAGTTGGTAGCAGTAAACTCTTACATAGTGCTTCCTATTTGCTGGACACAAGTTCTAAGCACTTTAATTATATATTAAATTGTTTAATCCTTACAACAACATTGTGAGGCAGGAAAACCATTTTAGAGAGATGAAGAAATAGGTTCAGGGAGATTAGGTAACTGTTCCACTGTAACCCAGCTAGGAGGCGGAAGGGCTACCTCAGGGTATCCTGATCCATTTCCAAAGTTCTTGCTCTTAATCATATTATTTTGCTTGTCTTTGGAAAATAACTGTTTTCCTGGGAACCAACAAAGTTAAAAGGAATTGCTGTAATTGTATACTAGACTGAAGAGTAATATTTTTAAAAACTAGTAAGAAATGAAAAGTTTTCAACATTAAAAGCCCAGCACGTGCCAGGCATTTTGCATTTTAGCATAGTAGGCAACTGACTACACCAAAGTAAACAGTTATGGATCACCAAATTTACCATTAACTTGTAAATATTTTTAATAAAATTTATTAAATGATTTCTTTGATTTTAAAATGCAAAGATATATCACAATAATCAAATGCAAAAAAAAATCATTTCATTATACCTTCACAAGAATTCAATTCAGTTCTTTCAAAAACAAAAAACCAAAACATTTATTTACCAGGAGTGACACTAACTAGGCACAGGACATATAGATGAATTTTTTAAAAATTAAAGAAAATGATCCCTTGTTCTAAAAAATCTGATAGTCTACAACAATCATTTGTACTTATCCCCGTTTTACACAGGAAGACACTGCTCAGGGGGATTAAATGATGTCTTTAGGGGCCAAGCTAAACAGCTGAGATAGGACTTGAACTCAAACCCATCTAACAAACCTATATACACTTTTACTCTATAGCAAGCTAACAGTGTTTCTGAGTATAGGAACTAGAAACAATTTTCAACTGACTTCACAGAACAACTACAGGGCACCTGGTCTCTAATATTTTAGAACTATTTCATGTTAGTTGAGAACTTGAAAAGGGGAAGTGTGAATGCTAGACTAAATCCTGGGTTACAAACCTCACATAAATTGAGCATAGGATAAGCACATTGCAAGAGTCACTCATGTTGTGAAGTACTTGAACATTTTAAATTACATACTGCAGTAGACTGCAGATGTAGTGTGACTCCACTGGAAAAATGGAGGAGGTATTAATTCCAGGAGTTTCCAGTCTTTGGAATTGAAATCCCCCTCCTTTAGATCTTATAAGCAGGTGGTTGTAATAGAATGTTACCCAGTTAGGGTCCAATAAATAGGAATCAGACCAGGAAGTCTTCTGAGGGCTGCCCTTGGTACCTGCTTTGTCAGAAACCCATTTCTATAGTAGGAAAAAATGTACTGATATAACTTTCAACTGTTTACGTAGTAAGGACCAAGATGTTAAAGATTCTATGCTTTACAAAGAAAGGACCCTATTCAGAGTGAGATGTATTGAACTAATCCAGCTGTGTACCACTTTATTCAACTTTGGAACGAAAAGTATGCATTTATCACACAGCTTAGGTTTGACAATATAGCCTGGACCCACTTGGCCACCTCAAAACTACTAGCTTAGATTTGTTAAATTATGCTTTGCCCAAACTGAATTAACCAGGGATAAATGATTTGGAAAGAAATGCTAAGGAAATGGCTGAGTCTTGAGAAATGAATTCAAAACTGTGTTTTCAACATGGTTGAAAATACCCAAAACTTCATCACCATCATATCCAAAAACATTTAAGAACTCAGTATGTACTCTTAAAAACTGTACAATACGAAAGGGAATAAGAATTATCAAATATAAAGCATGTTTAAAAAATACAAAGATGCATAAAAGCATAGGTACTACATGTTCATAATTTTAATATATGAAGATATTTGGGTAATAGAAAAATGGACTCAGAAGCAGTTGAAAAATACTTAAAGCAGAATCAATTAAAGTTAGTTCTTTGCCAAACTTTTCCCAACTACATTTTATAGGCTTTAATCATAAAAAAAAGAACTGCTGACATAAAGTCATAAAAAGTAATTCTCAAAATAATTTGATTAAGCCCTTCAAAATCACACAAATTTACATGTAAAATTACCTTTTGAACTCTAAAATTTGCTGGCTACTTATCTTTTAAAAATTATTTTTTTGCAGTTTTAGATCATTTTATTGAGGGGCGAGAGGTGGCCAGGGTTGAGGGGCAGCTACAGATGCCCTTCCCCACCTCCTATCCCTGTAACTATGGGGGGATTAAATTTTTGATTGTGGTAAAAAACACCTAACATAAAATTTACTATCTTTAAGTGTAACTTTACCAGCATTAAGTATATTCACTATTGTGCAACAGGTCTCCATAACTTTTTCATCTTGTAAAACTAAACTTGTTATTTCATCTCAAGTAAGCACTAAGGCATTATAAAACAGTATGGATTATCATGTCCAGAAAGTAAAACATATTCAAATCAAGGACCACTATGAGGATATAATCTAGACAGAAACTAGGTGACAGTTTGACTCTCTTAAGCAATGGTTCTCTTCACAGAGTGAATAATTTTGTAAATAGGTTTTTTTTTTTTTAATTAAGAGAACCATTTCCCTTAAGGCCAGAGATAACATCTTATTCATGTTTACATCCATCATATCTAACTATATAAAGTATTTAATAAACACTATTGATAGCATCAAAGGAAACTATTTAAATACAAAGTTTCATAATCTAATTCAATTTATTCTCACCCATTCAATAAATTCTCCAAGAACCACTATCAGGAACACTCTGTTAGCCTATGTTTGCGCTATTTTTTAAAAACTTCCTTTAAAAAAATTAATAATTTTTAAAGTAAATTAAATTTATTAATTCAGGTTTTAAAATTCCCAGTTGACTGTGCTCACATAATAACCAGCTCATATAAATGGCATATAAAGATAAGCTTTCTACTTACCATATAGTTACCATAAGCATGATCAAACATTTCCAGTACTTGATTCCTAATTTTAAAAGAGCAGAAATGGGAAAAAGTTAAGTATATTCTATTCATTGTCTTTCAAAAAGTTAGTGATCCTTCATAAACATACCAATAAAAAACAAAAGAAATATTTAGTTAGGAAGGAACATAAACAGAGTCAGGAAATACACCACTGTTAGTAAACAAGCTTTCATGAATCATGCAGAACTGGGCTAAACTTTTACTATCCTAGCAATTTATGTAAAATTCATCTTATAATCTTTCCTAAGAAAACTGGCGAATGATGTATGCCATACAGAGAGAAGAAAATCTGATGATAAAAAACAATTACCTCTTAACAAAATTATTTAACATAAATGTCTTGAAAGGGAAAAATATTGAAGAGCCCCAAAAGAAATAATTACTGTTACCATTTATTGCTTATACTATACATTCTACCAAAAGAGAGGGGTGGATATGTGTACTGCTATCAAGCAACAATACTCTACCAAGCCTCTGCCTTTCCTCTTAAACTGAATAAGATCACTAATGCCTAATTTAACACATATTTGTTAATGTTTGTCATATTTACAAGATAAGTTTTATTATTTTATGATGTACCTTTTGTTTCTTTAAAAAACTGTTGAAAGTCAAATAAACAATATTCACCCGTGAAATGAGAAAACTAATCCTCAGGAAGAAATTTGTGTATTTTGACTAACTCTGTTTCTCAAAATCCCCAAAATGACTGTTTAAAATGGAGATTTCTGATCCCCACACCAGATTTACTAACTCAAAATCTGCAAGGTTGGGACCAAGGAATCAGTCTTTCAATTAAACACTCTCAAATCTGGGGGAGTGAGGGTTATAGGAAAAACTACGAAAGTTAATGTTATGGCTAGGCAAGGCCAAGTCTCTCAATAATTAGCAAAAGAAAAACATTTTAATAATCTTTTATTAATTCTTACTATTATTCCCAAAGTTCCAATCACTAATGGCAAGAACTGAAGACAGTATTAAAGAAAATGGCTGGAGATATTTTTATTTTACCTCCTGTTATATTGAAAATACCATTTTAAAAGCTGTAATCATGGATGATGAAATACTGGTAATAATACAGCTAGCAGACAGAAAAGGACTAATTTCCAGATCCTGGCTATAATAACAGCAGAATCAAGTACACTCAAATTTGTGAACTGAACAAGGTAAGTCCTAACAACTTCTTATAAATAATAATAATTTTAAAACACCTAATCATTAAAAACAAGCTGTTAAGTCACTTTGCTAACACATTAATTCTTTATATGTTTATATGCATGATAGAATAGGGATCAAGTTATCTCAGAAAATTACGGATATCTCAAAGAATCCTTCTAGACATTTTTTTATTATATGGCAGGTGATAAAGAGCTCTTAAACAAAAAAAAAGGAGCTAAATTTTCCCTTCAAGCACCGATATCAATAAATGGAATATGGAAATTCTTTTTTTCTTCCCCTGAAATAGAATTAATACAAAATTACTCTCAAGAAGCATATTCCTGTAACTGGTAATAGTAGTGCCTAGAAATGTGTATTACAGGATAACATAAGCTTTAACTTGTTAACCCAACTTTGCAAGTATTCAAGCTTCAAGACTATGAATAACTCATGACTGCAAACAAGAAGGACACATTATTTTCCAATCCTTACATTTATGCGGCACATGATCATCACATTTCAGAACACATACTTCAAAGTGAAGATATTTAATATCCACTTGAGCTCTCTCACTTTCTTAATTACACATATGTCCTAATAATCACATTTAAATACAGAATGGTAGAATAATTACTACAGAAAATTGTTTTCTATAAGGTTTTATATCTATTCAACAACTGGATAAAAGTGTATTGGAAATCAGATCCACAGTTTAAAAATTACATCTCTATTTTATTTTAAATAATTTCTGTAAGTCAGCTTTTTCTAAAGTTACATTGCTTGCCCATATGCTACAGAAATGGAACTGTTTTATACTTCATTTTTAAGTAAAAACATTAACAACTGCTGTAGCATTTAAAACACAAAACAAAAAAATGAATTCCAGTATAAGACAACATATAACCAGGTAAATAATTCCATAAATATAAACTGCAAGCAACTGAGCAACTGCTTAATATTCGTGATCATTTCAGTCTTTATCATCAGTTTAGTCTGGGGGGTGAGGGGTAGGGAAAGGGATGGGGCATTTTCTCCTTTTTATCATAAATCATTATTTGGATTTTCAAAAAAATGGCACAGGTAAACCTAATAAATCATAGTTCCATTTCCTGAAAACGCCCAGAGGAGAAAGCAGTCAAGCAATGTGTATTTGTGGTCTGTACTTATTCTACTCTTTCCCTAGAGAAAGGCAATCTCAAATGACCAAGCCTAAATAATTGTAACTACACTTTCATAAATGATCTCAAAATTTGAGCTGAAATCTCAAGCCAGTTAAACATTTATTTTGGTCAAAAATGAGTTATCCAATGAATTTTTTTAAATAAAATTTTTTTAATAAAAAAGGGAAAAGGGGGAGTGGTGGTCAAATAAAAATACCTGCTGTCCTTCTCTTTCCAAGTCTTACAGAAGTGCAGCAGCATGGAGTGAGCACAGGCTCTAAAGTTATACAGACCAGGGTTTGAATACTGGCTCCACCGTTTACTTACTTAGCTCTGTAACTCTGAACAAGTCAACCTTGAGTCTCAATTTCCTCATCTGCAAAATGGGGATCACGTCCACCTCATTAAGAAATAGAGAGGATTACAGAGATAGTATATGTAAAGTGCCTAGCACAGAGCAGGATATTCAGTAAAGCAGTTATCAATGATACATTAAATTCATAGAGAAAATTTAAGACATTAGAGTTTACTGGTAATTATGTTTTGATAGCTGATATTTTATTTTTTCCAACAAATGTCTTCTATTGTTCTTTTATTTAAAAACTAATACCAGACTCTTGCAACAACTTAAACAATATGAAAGTCTGTATATATTGATAAAATAAAACCTGATGGTTTCACCTCAAATCCATTGTAACTCCAGGGGGTAGTCATCTTTCCATGTTTTTCTTTTTTAAAAAACAAACAAACAAACAAAAAACATGGGATGGTACTACAGATATTACTCTACAACTTGCATCTTTTTTGTCTTGGGAATATATTCTGGGTAGCCTTCCGATATCCTAACTCCTCCTTAATGTCTGAATATTATTCCATAAATATGGATGTTCCAAAGAACAGCTCTGTTCTTTGAAAATGCACATCCTTGTACACCTATTCTACTTTAATGGTGCTTTTATTTCTGTAGGATAGATTCCCTGAGATGAACTAATAAATCAAAGAGTACATACAATTTAAATTTTAGGTGACTGTCAATAAATTACAACAATTTACACTCCCACCAAGTTTCTTCTCACACCTCAACTATCCAGTCAGTACTCCATCTATGCATTGTGTTTTGTATTCACTAACCTGATGGCAAAAAATCCAGCTATTTCACTATTTTAATCTGTATCTCTCACATTTATGAGGTTGAGTAACTTCATGTTTATTGACTATTTGCATTTCCTCTTGTGTGAATTAACTCCGCATGCCTTTTGCCCATTTTCTACTGGTTCTTGGCTTTTTCTTTATTCATTGGTGGGACCTGGCGTATATTAGGAATACTGACTCTAAATTAAATGCAGTACATATAACTGATGATTTTATGACTTTCAAGACTGATAAAACTACTCTGAGTAAAGTGAATAGGTACATTTAATTGGGGCTTTTGTACACTACCATGAAATATCGTTCTACTATGAAAATACAGTGCAAGAAAACACTGCAAGGAAACGGTAACATATGTAAAGTTCAAGTTCCAATGAACGCCCCCTATTCAGTAACAGGTGTAAACATGATTTCCTCAACTCCTGTGAGATCAGCAACATTTTCCCACCTGGGAACTCAGTTGCGCGAGGAACCTAACCAGGTCTCCGATGAAAGGCAACCTCAGAACTCGCGCGCGCAGGGACGCGGGCTGTAGCCCCCTTCACGGGCCGCTGACATGGCAGCCGCGCTGACACACCCCGGCTGGCCTTAAGGAGCCTGCACATGTCACGACGGCCCGGGTGACACCCCGACAGCCCCCCGAGGTCGCAACGCGGGCGGCGGCCCCCACCTTCCTGGACCCTGTCCGCCCCGCCAAGGTCCTCTCGAGGCAACAGCCGTCCCAATCGAGACAGGAGCAGCCACGGCGCGCCCGGGTCGCAATGACAGGCACCTGGCCCGCGGTCAGCCTCGCGAGAAAACCCACCCCAGGGTGCCAGGCCCCCTTACCCAAGCTTCTGTTTCTCCTCCCTACTCATGGGTGCGGCCCCCGCCGTCCACACGGACGTGGCCGACAGCAGGCAGAGCGCCGCCGTCGCCGCCACCAGGCTCCATGGCGCTCGCTGGGGGACCGAGGACCCACAGCCCCGGCCGCCGCCGGCTTCGCTCATGGCCCCGCGGTTCCGCGCACGCGCAGCTGCTACGCCCGGCCGGTGGGACACATTGCCGGACGCCGGTGGCGGAGGGGCTGCGAGCCGTGCCGAGGCCGGGATGCGGAGGAACGCGAGCGGCCGCCGTCGCCGAGCCGTTTCCCGAAGCCACCAAGCCGGTCCCCAGCGCCAGAGCTGCCACCGCCCTCCACCCTCAGCGGCCTGGAGCGCCTCCCCCCAGTTTTCCGGTGTCGTAGTCTAGGAAACCGCCTCCCCCAACGCTACTTCCGGGTAGGGCCGCGGACGCTAAGCCTCAGGACCAACGGGGGCCGGATCGGAGAGGGGCCGGCCCCAGGGACGGGAGAGAGCATTGGAAGCGAGAAGTGAGACGTGGACAAAAGGCGGGACTGGGGCGGGACCCCTCACCTCGGCCATCCTCCGACCCGTGAACTTGAGACGTGAAAACTACCGGCCCCAGCATGCACCGCTTCCTCCGCGTCTCTCTCGCAATCAGACTCTACGGGCTAAATTGCCACCTTGGGTGGGCGCGCTGCACCCTGGGACGTGTGGTCCTTCTAGGGGAGAGGGCGCTTCTTGCGATCCCGCTTCCCTCGGCGCCCTGCAGCCAGCCCCTCTCCGTGGGCTGCTGAGTCCCGGAGAAGCCGTCAGCTCTTTATCCCTCTTCCTGCGGATACGTTTCGCTGAGGGCTGGAAGGATGAGGCTCAGACGGCCTCAGGTCAGTGCTGTACGCCTTAGGCAATAGTAGTCCTATTGGAGTATTCTACCTTCAGGGAGGTTTCAGTACTGTAACAGCAAAAATGAATTGAGGGGGAATGAATTGGAAGATTGGGATTGCTATATATACATTAATAATAAGAAAAAAGTACCAAATTGTACACTCTAAATATACGCAGTTTATTGTCTGTTAACTGTATCTCCATAAAAGTTCTTTTAAAAAAAAATGAATTGAGCCTTTTACGGCAGTGTGCTGAGAGTTTTACTTGGCCTTCTCTCACTCGTGCACTCTTCTCAACTCTAATAGGTAAGTACCACCGCCCCCATTTTGCAAACGAGGAAACCGAGGCCAGAGAAGTTAAGTAACAAGCCTCGTCACATTGCTGGATTAGATTCCAACCAGTCTCTTTGACTCGGAAGCCCTTGCCATGTAACCGTAAGAATGAAGGAGGGCACGGGAGCCTCGTACTTGATTAATGATAGTCATCTAAAAAGCTCAATGTAAGGAAACTAGTGTGAGCTGCAAAGAAAGTTTAATGAAGATTGGAACTTGCAGTTTATTTTGGTGACGGAGTCCCAGGTTAACCATTGGCAAAATGCAAAGTAAGTTGCTCTTGAAAAACCACATTGTTTTTCTTGTGTAACAATTCGGTAGGTATGCGCAGAGTTTAGGAGCTTAAGCATGACTTCTGTGACCACAGGAAATAGCTTACGCTTCCCCTCAGCAGCTCAGCTGCTCTTCCTTGATTTCTATCACCTTGCATCATCTGCTTCCCTCTCAGACCCACCATTCAGGTGACACCAGTGACTCCTCTGCCTTCATTACTCCTCGCTACTCTGTCTTAAAGTGTAGGTGTTTCCTGCATTTTAAGGTTTCTTTTTTGTACTCTATTCCTTGGTGACTCCTTCCACTCATATGGATTCAACCGTCATTTCCTTATGGTTGATTTCTAACTCAATATCTGTCCTGATCTTTAGACCCACATTTCCACCTCCCTAATAGAAATTCCCTTCTGTCTGGCCCAAGGGTAAGCTCAAATGTAATGTGTTCACTGATTCAAATTAATATGTCAGAATCTTCAATTCATCCTCCTCCTTCACAGTCTATGCCCAATCGCTTGCCAGTTATATAGAGTGCTTCTGCTATCACTGCCTTTCTTTCTACTCCTACTTCTGCTCAGTTCAGGCCTCCATTACCTCTTTCCTGAACCATCACAATGGCCTCCTCAATTATCTCCTTGCCACCCTAACTTTTCTCTGCACTGCTACCAGGGTTGGCATTCACGGACATCTGCAAACCCTCTGAACACCTTATCCCCCTTCTGCCCCTGCCCTGCACTCAAGTCCTATGAGGAAACTAACCGATTCTCATACTATATACTTTCTGTGCCTTTGTTCTTACCATCTCGTCTGCTGTCCCACCATCTTTGGCTGTAGAATACTCACTAGCCGTTAAGTCTCAGCTCAGATTCCACCTCCACAAAGTCCTTCCAAAACCTTCCAGCCATTACACGTCATCCTCCCACTGTATTCTGTGTCCTTATTATTGTGTTTTTCACAGTCAACCATGTCCACTAGACTGTGACTGCATAGAGGGTATTGACTTTAGCTTATTTATATGTACGTTCCAAAACTCTGCACTGTGCCTCTTCTATTACAGATACTCAGTACATGTTGAATATACTTATTTGTTTCCTTATGCCTTCAGTTTCCGTATCTATAAAGTGGGAATAATATAGTTTTTATCTACTTACATGGAGGCTGTAAAAACACGAGGTCACTTCTGTACAATATTTGTTATCCTTTGTACAGACCTGCAACCTGTGTTGGTTCCACCCTGGATCCTCTTTGGCAGCTTTAATGATGAAATTAGCTCAGTAAATAATACCTGTGAATTGTTCTTGGCTCTGACACAGAGAACATGGCAAGCTAAAGGTCAACACCAATCATTCAGAATTTGAAAAAGAGGAACAACGAAAGTAGAAAAATAGTCAGTGACCTTCAGTTATATTGAAATGTGGCCAAGTCAATTATTTATACTGAATTATTGGCAATAACGGTTTTCTTTGCCTTCCTGATGTTCCAAGCCTGTATAAGAAGTCAAAATTGACTAGTGACTATCACTGAGAAACAATGTTCTCGAGAAGGAGAAGTACTGGCTTTTAATGTGTAGCATTTTCTGGGTTTTTTTTCCCTTGGCTTATTTGTTTTTTAAGCTAACACTGCATTTTAAAGGTGTATAATGAGAACTCAGAACATACTCTTTGTTGACTTGCTAAATAATAAGCATCTTTTTCTCCCTTACTGAGATTCAGTTTCTAGCCAGTAGAGTCCATTTTTCACTAATCTCTGCAAAACCATAAGGATAAAAGCTGCGGCCTAAAAAGTTTTGCAAATATATCTAAAGTGGAGCCCATGCGTTTCTCCAAAGAAAACATACGGATGGCCAAGAGGCACATAAAAAGCTATTCAACGTCACTAATTATTAGAGAAATGCAAATCAAAACTACAATGTGGTATCACCTCACACCGGTTAGAATGGGCATCATCAGAAAATCTACAAACAGTAAATGCTGGAGAGGGTGTGGAGAAAAGGGAATGCTCTTGCACTGCTGGTGGGAATGTAAATTGATACAGCCACTGTGGAGAACAGTATGGAGGTTCCTTGCAAAACTAAGAATAGAGTTACCATATGACCCAGCAATCCCACTACTGGGCATATACCCAGAGAACACCATAATTCAGAAAGACACATGCACTCCAATGTTCACCACAGCACTATTTACAATAGCCAGGACATGGAAGCAACCTAAATGTCCATCAATAGATGAATGGATAAAAAAAATGTGGTACACACATACAATGGAATATTACTCTACTGTAAAAAGCAATGAAACTGGGACATTTGTAGAGACATGGATGGACCTAGGGACTGTCATACAGAGTGAAGTGAGTCAGAAAGAGAAAAACAAATATCATATATTAACACATATATGCGGAATATAGAAAAATGGTACAAATCAACTGGTTTACAAGGCAGAAATAGAGACACAGATGTAAAGAACAAACATATGGACACCAAGTGGGAAAAGCAGGGAGGGTTGGGGGGGAATGAACTGGGAGATTGGGGTACCAAATAGTACACTCTAAATATATGCAGTTTATTGTCTGTTAATTGTATCTCAATAAAAGTTCTTAAAATAAAGTGGAACCCATGGAAGTGAAAGAAAAAATATATTCACAAAGTACATTTCAAAAAAGAACCCATTTAAACCTCTTACTGGAAATAGAAATTCTTGGCTAATTGGCAATTTGTGAACACTAGGAAACTTTGACATTCATTATTTCAAAACCTACACATATTATTTTAGAACTTATATAGGAGTTAAACAAGAGAGACCTCGGTGTGTTATAACGGCGGGCGGGGAAAACACTGACGGAACGCATTAAAGAGAATAGCGATAAGGACTTTTAAAGACGATGCAAGAGATTTTAGATGCATAAAGCCAATTAAAAATGGTAAGAAATAAGAGCCATTTATAAAGTGCCCTTTAACCAGATAAGAGTTTGTTTGCACAGCCTTACAGCTTATGTAAATATGTATGCCTACCTGGTGTTCTCTTTACTTGCTTGCGTGGATAAATCAGGAAGTAGGAAGGGGTTGGAGCCCTGGTTAGAATCATACTGGATTCACAAACATAAGGAAGAGTCTCCACTGTAATACATGGCTCAGAAATTGTCCCAGGAAGCTGTGACCAGCTGTGTGAGACTGACCTACAACAGCAGTTGCCCCTAAATGACTTGAATTCTTTAGTATGACAGATCTAATTACTCCTAAAACGCTAGTGTAGAATTTGGGAGTGGTGATTTTGTCATTCCCCAAAGTGCTTTTCCTATTATTTGCGAATGTGTGGAACTTACAGAACATTTTTCTTCCTGAGAACCCAATCTTGCAAATATTAAAGACAGTACTTATTCTACATTTACAACTAGGGACTTTGGGGCCCTACGAAGAGTGCTTCTGAAAGAAGTACTCATTGAATGTTGTGGACTGACTCTGTTATTGGCTCTCTGAGGTTTCCAAATTCCAGGAAAGAGAAAGGGAAATTTGAATGATTCACTACCGCCAGCGATGTCCCTAGGGTTTTTTCCACCTCTCAATCAGAGCTGAGATCTTCAACATCCCTTCAGCTTCAGATTGTTATCTCACTTCTCAGCGGCACCTGCACCAGCTCTCTCAGGCAAGAGGTTTTGCCCTACTCATGTTTAATGTAGAGCTCACCCTTGTGGTTGGATCTCTCATTCAGTAGCCATTTTTCACTTACTTCCTGTATCAGAAACAACTCCAAGTCACATGGCTCTTCGAAAGCCAGTGCATTTTGCCTCTGGCCCCTCTCCTAAATCCACGTTTTGTACAACCAATATAGTTTCTGCTTCACATGTTAGTCTGGCCATGGGGTTTTAAGTCAGCACCAGTCAACAACATTCTGCACAGCTTGCATAGGTAGCTTAATAGCCAAGAATGGTGGTTCTGAGCCAGCTCTGCTGCTTATTGGCAATGATATCTTAAGCAAATTATAGAACTTTTTGTGCCTTAGTTTCCTCATTTGTAAAATGGGAATAATAAAGCTACCCCATGTTCTTTAGGAGGATTAAACTGTTCAATTGTTGTATTATCTTCATTGTAGGGTTGTTGTGAAGATGATAAGATGATGTGTATAAAGTATTTTGCACAATTTGAAAGAGCTCAATAACTAATAGCTATTGATATTCTCATTATTATGGAGTAGAAAAGAAAATTTGCCACTTAAAGAGCAGGATTCAGGATGCAAATGTACTATTCTTAGTCCACTGCTAGAGATGAATGGACTTTGTTATTTTTTTAATTTTTATTTTATATTGAAGTATAGCTGATTTACAGTGTTGTGTTAGTTTCAGGTATACAGCAAAGTGATTCAGTTATACATATGCATATATCTATTCTTTTTCATATTCTTTTCCATTATAGGTTATTACAGAGTATGGGGTAGAGTTCCCTGTGCTATCCAGTAGGTCCTTGTTGATTATCTGTTTTATATATGGCAGTGTGTATATGTTAATCCGAAACTCCTAATTTATCCCTCCCCACCACCTTTCCCCTTTGGGAACCACAAGTTTGTTTTCTAATGGACTTTGCTCTTATTTATAGAACTAGCTCTTGAACAAATATTTTCAGAGCTTTCCTATCTCTTCTTTGGGGGCTTAAACTCAATTTTAGCATCCTAGGACACCACATTTTAATACCTAATATTTTTCTGTTCTTCCTCCATGTCCCCTCACATCGCTTCCCTTTCCTTCCTGTTCCTACTCTTCATCTGACGTGGACACGTGCACGCACATGTGCACGCACACACACGCACTTGTTTTGTGCCCACTGCTGAGCACTGAACTTCAAATCACACGACTTGAGTTCTCAGCCTGGACCTGCCATTTACTATTCTGTGCAAGTCAGTTTCTCTATGACTCAGTTTTCCGTTGTGCTTGGTTTTTTCATTCCATGTGGCCAACATGGGCCGAAGTTCTAGATGTGGAATCACATTAGTGATCAGTGGTTAAGAAGAGACAAATAACTTGCAAATAATTTAATTATGCAAAACTGCTGGCTTGTTTTTGGTCGATAGTGACAGCAGCTAGAATATAGGAATGGGGATGAAAATTAACTATTCTCTGACAACGCCATAACCAGTTTATAATTAAACCAGTCTTAGGCCAGTTTCTGTCATACAGACATTTGTTAAACATTTGTTTAGCAAGCAGAGCCAAGGTAACGTATACCATCTGTTCTGGGAGTCTGATGAAATGCCACATCTTGGTCCTTTTGGATTCTGCAATCATGACCTTGCATGAAAGTTTCACCGGAGGCATGTGAGCACTATTCCAGAGCCAGGATTCTATCACCCTTTTAGTAAGCATCAACCAACTGGAAGCCCTTCATCCCACACACCATTTCTAATGGCCCAGCTTTTTACGACTTGTCATGCCAGGGTGGGAATACCTCTAAAATATTTTAGCTAGTCTGTGTATCTTGGAAATCACAAATTCTATCAATGAGAGACTATTTCTAATATTCATTATGATGACTAACCACTAATTTCAACAATGAAAATTCAAATTTTTGACATTTGTTATATTAAATAGAATGAACTTTGGTCTTATTAGAGATAAGATGGAGAAATGTACTTAGTACCTATCTCTATAGAGAGTCTTCCTAACGAGATCTCTAGCTGCCATCCTGGAGTGGGCATTTTGATGGGGCAACTGACTGCACCTCAAGTGCATTTAACCTAACCCATTCATAATATCATACGGTCTATGGTAAAGAATTTTAGGTATAGATGCAGACATCATCATGATAGTATTTACAAAGGATATATAGTATGCCAGCTATGTCCCCCCTCCCTTAACACATGAGAATTATTATCCTTGTTTTACTGATGTAGAAAATGAAATTCAGAGAGATTATATCACTTTGCACAGGTCAAAAGCGGGGAAATGGCACAGTCAAGATTTGAATACAAGTCCAGACCATTTCTATCATATTAGGATGACCATAACTTCTGGTTTGCCTGTAAAAGTCTTGATTTACAGCATTGTCTTATTATCCTGTCCCATTAGTGCCCCCTTTCATTTTCAAAAATGTCCCAATTTAAATAATAACATATAATCACCCAAACTGTTATTACATGGCCTCCAAAGTCCAGGGACCTCAATCCCCTAACTATGTCAGATTCTCTCAGATATATGAACACACCACAGCAGGTGCTCCTGGTCTGGCTTTTTCTTTCCCCATCATACTATTTCGAATAAAAGGGAGAAAAAACAGCATAATTAGGTGGCACAAATTTGGGAAAAGAAAACCCTGCTAACAGGAAATACAACTCTCCTCCTTTACTAAGAAAGGTGTAATAATGAGTCACCAAGAAACTGGACGGACTAAAGTAACTGATTATAAAATGTGGTAAAAATTATACGAAGAATAAGGCCATTATTGAAATTAAGCTGTATTTTCAACCGTGTTTGCCCAAGAACATTCATATTGACTAAATTTGGTGTCTGTTTTGTCTGTTTCCATTTATCCTTACTAAGAGAGAAAAAAATTACACCCAATTTTTACCACTTTAGGTATAATATAAAAATCATACCTTTGTTTACAAACTTTCAGCTATAAAATAAATGTTATGGGGATGTAATGTACAACATGGTGACTATAGTTAATACTGTATTTCATATTTGAAAATTGCTAAGAGAGTAGATCTTAAAAGTTCTCATCACAAGGAAAAAATTTTGTAACTGTATGGTGACGGATGTTAACTAGACTTGTGGTGATTGTTTTGCAATATATACAAATATCAAAGCATTATGCTGTCACTTGAAACTAATGCTATGTATCAATTATACCTCAACACGCGCACACACACGCACACACACACACAAACACACACACACACACACCCCCCACACACCCCCCTTCAGTATAGAATTAGATTTACCTCAGTTGTAGGAACTAGAAAGCACTTCTCTAGAATTCCTTGAAAATTTACTCAAAGAGCATTTCTTCTCTAAGCAATACTAAAATCCCTTACCCTGCCATGAGCCTTTCTTACAATGATAACTACAGCTGTCTGTGGATGTATGTGGGTTGAGAAACGCGGACCTTTGCTCCTCTGTGGGTTTCCCACGCAAGAGACATATCGCCACGTGACCCAGTAGTGAGCGGGCCTCCAGAAGTAAGAAGCGCTCTTGTGTGAGGCAGAGACAGCCCTCTGTCACTCATCATCCCATGACTGGGTTGACTCTCAGAGGCTATTGTTTCATTGTTTCTCCTGGTCCCCTCTCTGAAGTGTACTATTCTCTGTAGCTTCTGCTGCGAGGTTAAGCTGCAGCCACAGCCTCTTTCCACCTCTGACGTTGCCTGAAGTCTTGCCAGCAGTGGGCTGGCAGCAGTGGCTGACTGAGAACTTTCTAGGTAGCCAACAAAGCCATCTAGACAACCTGGAATTCCCTGATTAATTCTTTGCATTTTGCCCTAGGTTTCGGTAGATCCAGTCTCTTTCTTTAAATTCTAGGACGCTTTTGGGGGTCAAGAGTGGGGAGGACTGGAGGAGAAGACAACCGCACAGTAAAATCTGTTACTTTGGGAGGGGAAATAAGTCTTTTGAGTAGGGAATGCTATAAAGGATAGAATACGGTTTGTGTGAAATTTACACCTATTTGATTAATAATAAAATGTTTTAACTCTTACCTACGTCTTAAAAATACCCACTAGGCATTTGCAGTGTCATGGTCAAGGTGGGGGGGTCCTGGGAGTGTTTCGAGCGGGAAGATAGGAGAGATTTTGTCTATCTCATATTTCGCAAAGAAGAAAATCTCACTCTTTCCTAATCTAATACATGATCATGATTCCCAGCCCCGCCTCTTCTTTTGCTGGGATTTTAAGAAAATGATGGCTAGTGTCTGATGAATTCGAACACTATTCTGTGTGTATTGCGTGTATACATTATTTTTTTGTCCTTTTAACAGTTCTGTGAAGTAAGTACTATCACAATTCGCATTTTCCAGATGAGGAAAGTGAGACACCAAGAGGCCCTCGGCGAGTCATTGAATGGCAAAGCCAGGTTTCAAACGCACGCAGTCTGGTCCTGGAAGCAGCATTCAACCAGCCAGTACTTTGCCTCATGAATAAGCTTCTAAAATGGGTTAGCATGTTCCCTGCTGCCTTAAGGTACTAAAACAAACATCTGTAACTTGCTTAATTGTTCAGTATGCAGCTCTCACATTGGAAAACACAACAAACTTTATAACACCAATTGTAACACAATTTCCTTCACTTATAGGACATTCGATATTATCTTTAAATGGGCTTTTTGATATTGAAAAAGTTCATTGACTTGATATTTACTGTTCCCCTTCCAGATATAAGACACAGAATTAGGTATGCACAGAGTCTATGGGCGGAGCAGGGACGGGGGAGGGGGGGGGAAGCTCTGTAAGATAGAGATGCACACAAATCATTATAAAATGAAGCAAAAATAAGTGCCATCAGAGAAAGACAAATAAAGAGCTAAGGGAGACTTCCCTTGTGGCACAGTGATTAAGAATCCGCCTGCCAATGCAGGGGAAACAGGTTTGATCGCTGCTCCAGGAAGATCCCACATGCCTCAGAGCAACTAAGCCCATGTGCCACAATACTGAGCCTGCACTCTAGAGCCTGAGAGCCACAACTGTTAGCCCATGTGCCACAACTACTGAAGCCTGCACGCCTAGAGCCGGTGCTCCAGGACAAGAGAAGCCACCGCAATGAGAAACCCTCACACCACAACAAAGAGTAGCCCCTGCTCACCACAACAGAGAAAGCCCGTGTGCAGCAACGAAGACCCAATGCAGCCATAAATAAATAAACAAACAAACAAACAAACAAATCTTTAAAAAAAAAAAAACAGCTGGATGTATGGGTCTGGAGAGACCCCAGCTAGATATAAAAGATTGGAGAGTCATCAAGCATCATAGGTAGTAGTTAAAGCCATGGAAAAGTAGTTCTTTGCCTGAGGGGTAAGGACCCATAGAGAGTCACCAGCTGCTTCAGGATGTCCATGTGATCCTAAAATGATATGCTACAAGCCCTCCCCACAGGACGTAGTTCATCACATTCTCCAAGCAATTCGTGACTCCAAAAAGTCTGAGAATGAAGGGTGCAAAGAGAAGGTACAGGAAGAAACAGGGGCTCTCCAACATTTAAGAAGTGGAAGAATAGCAAAGAAAAGATCAGAAAATTTGGAAAGAGTCACAGAAGTCAAAGATGAGAAAGTTTCATGGAGGGAGTGGGCCAGTAATGTCCCATGTGACAGAAAGGTCAAATGAGATAACGACTGAAAGGTCCTTATCTTACTTGCCAATTCCCTCAGGAGTGTTCTATGTGCAGTGGATACTCAGTAAATGTGGACAGGAAAATGATATTCATTAAATCATTTGAGAACAGTGAAAGAAAAATTCATAGAATGATGTGCTAATGGCAGGTTTAATTAGGTGTGCTGTCACATTAACAAATGGAACATAAGAAATTAGACAATTAACATCCTATGAGGCTATCTTTTTTAATTTATTTATTTACTTATTTTATTTATTTATTGGCTGTATTGGGTCTTCGTTGCTGCACACGGGCTTTCTCTAGTTGCTGAAAGTGTGGGCTACTGTTCATTGTGGTGCGCAGGCTCCTCATTGTAGTGGCTTCTCTTGTTGTGGAGCACAGACCTAGGCACGTGGGCTTCAATAGTTGCAGCACATGGGCTCAATAGTTGTGGCTCACGGGCTCTAGAGCACAGGCTCAATAGTTGTGGCACACAGGCTTAGTTGCTCCGTGGCATGTGGAATCTTTCCAGGGCAGGGCTCGAACCTGTGTCCCCTGCATTGGCCGGTGGATTCTTTATCACTGCACCACCTAGGAAGTCCCATGAGGCTATTTTATAAAGCTTCTTTTAAGTGGTGAACTGAATCAGTCTCCCAGATAACTAGAGCCAGCTTTATATGCAGGTAAACAGCCCCTTCCATAGAGTCAATGAAAAGATAATGTCTCTGTATACTTCGTTGTCCCTCCTGCTATATTACAGTGCCTGAAAAACAGATTATTCTGGAAGCATGTGCATGTCAACTGGATTATGTTACCTGGGAGATGGGTTACAAACATTAGCTGGCTAAATTTTTATTAATTTTATTTATTTATTATTTTTTGGAGAACATCATGACTTTTTATTTGCAACCCTTTTAAGTTTATAAAGATTTCATGAGTACTATATCATTTAATACTAAGAGTCGCCCCCCGCCCAAGCAAGTAGTCATAGAAGGCTTTCTTCTAAATTAAAAAAAAAAAAAAAAGTCCGTATGTCTTTTAAGGATATAGTATAGTCTCATATAGTATAAAGATGGTTAAAAATAATAGATAAAAGTTTTGAACATAGTTCGAATGATAGTGGTATTGATGATAAACCCTTTTATTAATTATGAGATAAGCCAAGGGGCTGCAAGAAAGAGATCCCAAATACAGTGATTTATGTAAGATAGAAAGTTGTTTCTCTCTCGAGTAATATTCAGAAGCAGGTGGGTGGTTCAGGCCTGGTGGACAATTCTACTCCATGAAGTCATTCAGGCACTCAGGTTGCTTTTCTGTCCCCTGGTAGGCATCTCAACGGTAGAAGCTGGTTCACCAGCATCACATAAACCTTCCAGCCCCACGAAGGGAAGGGGAGAGAGGAGGGCAAGTAGTTTCCTTCATAAAGGACGTGACCAGGAAGGTGCACACACCACTTAGGCTCACATCTCATTGGAAAGGAGTTATTCAATTGGTCACACTGAGTTGCAAGGAAGGCTGAGATTTTCAACCTCTAACTGGGCAGCTGGGTGCCCAGCTTAAACTCAGGAGATTCTATTACTAGATAGGGGAAGAAGAATAACAAATATTGAGAGACACTTGACAGCCTGTGCCAAATTCTTGCTTTGCTGTTCTTACAGTCATGAGTATACTTATAGATGCAAGTATGAGTTTTTTATATGTTCACGGATTCCTAAAATGGGTTAACTCTGGAAAATCCTGTTTTACTTTTAATTTTGCTTAATGTATATAGTTTGTCAAATCCTGAAGAACAATAAATAAATAATAGAATCTCCTTGAGAGATGTTAAAACATTATTTTGACTGATTCTTGGAGAAATTTTGGTTATGGAGATAGTCCAGCTTATCTTTATGACTTTCCTTATCCTGTCTCATCTGTATAAGATGCATAGAGATGGTGTGTTACTGGAAATACTGCAAAACAGCTTCCCTTGAGAGCACTTAAATCCCGTGGCGAGAAGAGACAGCTAGTAAACAGTGAAAGCTGTAATATCACTAATAGCAGTTGCTCCTGGAATAAAAGAATAAAATAAAAGAATTAAATATAGTAGGATTAACATAAAAGTACTAGAGGGCTGTTATTTACTGTTTCACTTTTCGAGGGTAGATCCTGTTGGAAGTTGATAAGAAAACGTAGTGGTTTGCAAAGTTATTTTATTTACTTAATACTAGGTTTTGGTGAGAAATCAGGTAAATGATGAGAGTAGTCACCCAAGGAAGTGTGAATGCACACCAATTAATCAAAAGTGTTTTCCCAACACTTCCATTCCTCCAGTATGCCAGGAAACTTTGATTTTAGAAACCATTTTTATGCATATATGAAATTTTTTTTCCAGCTCCCAGAAATCTAGTTTGTGATTTCATTAACAGCAAATTTAAGAACCGTGCTGTTCAGCGTGGTAGCCAGTAGCCACATGTGGCTATTGAGCACCTGAAAGGTGGTTAGTCCATAAATGTAAATATATACTGGATTTCAAAGACCTGCTATGAAAAAATAATGTAGACTATATTGATGACTATCGATACTTTTTTAATATTGATTCTATGTTTAAGTGATACTATTTTAAATATATCGGGTTAAATAAAATATATTATGAATACTAATTTGACCTGTTTCTTTTCACTTTTTTAATGTGACTACTAGAAAAATTTTATGTATATTATGATTCATATCATATTTCTATTGAACAGTGCTGATTTAGAAGCTACATGGGGCGGGCGGGGGAGGACAGACAGTCTCTTTTTCCAGGCTTGAATTGACCTAGTCCATGACACATAGTCTTAATCCAAAGGTTAGAGAGTTTTAAACCAACAGCCTCTCCACCCTATACTCTCATACCCCAAATCAAGGCAAGGCCACTGATAATGTATCCCAGAGTCACTGGCCTTGGGTTGAAAATTTTCTAATTTTCATAATGCATAATAATCCTTTCCACGTATGGACAATTCTATCAGAAATCCTTTCTTTACAATAGGAAAAATATTGGCTCTGTGTACTTTCAACTTCTAAGACTTTGTCCTTTAGCATAATTAAAATAAATCTAATCATCTTGCCATAGGAGTTGTCCCGTTTAATTTAATTTAACAAGTGTGAGGTATTATATAATTAACTGTAAACAGTATCATGTCCCCTTCATCTGCCCCAGCTCAAGTCAACTCCTCTTCAGCCCAAACAGAACAATTCCTGTTCCCTTTACTTGTTTGACACATTCTCATTTGTTAACAGAAGTTCTTTTATCAGAATATTCAGTCTCTACAGATACAAGTTTGTGGAGGAAAGTAAGAGTCATTATACGATAAAAATACTAATGAACGGACCTCTTAAAAAAGTTAGTGTGCACTAACTTCATTTTCAGCTTAACAGTTGTGTCTCTAGGACACAATAGTTTCTCCCAAATGGAGTGAGTTAAATACCAAAGGATTGAGAAGCACCATGGGAGAGCTGACAAAGTGTTTCAAAGAATGATTTTTATGGTGGCGTCACAAAATTCATATGATGTGAGTTGTCTCTCATACTATCAAACCATTTTTTTTGGTCAGGAAAATTTTTTTTACAAACAAAAAACAACACCATATTTGTGTGAAATGTTGAAAAACATGGCCCGAATGTTAGATTAATGAATGAATTAGGGAATACCTAGGAATGGAAATTTTATATCCTGGAAAATAGGATGCTGTATTTTCTTTGAAATCTACCACATTTTCTTCCTCAATTCTGCATCCTTTATATTTGAGAAGAAAAATCGCAAATCATTACCCTTTCATCCCTTCACTTTTGCCACCTTCTTGATGTTTTTAAGTACCAGATGATAGCTTATAAGGCCTTTATAAGTGGTTTCAATAGTGGCCTCCAAGAGATATGTTCGTATCCTCACCCCGTAACGTATGAATGTAAGCTAATTTGAATAAAGGGTTTTTGCAGGTGTAATTAAATTAAGGATCTCTGGATTATCTTTGGTGGGTCCTAAAGCCAATGATAAGTGTCTTTAAAGGAAACAGATGCGAAGACACAGAGGAGAAGGCCATGCAAAAACTGAAGCAGAGATTGGAGTTGGGTGTCGTCTACAAGCCGAAGAACACCTGGAGCCACCAGAAGCTGGGAGAGGCAAGAGAGGCTTTGCCCCTACAGCCTTCAGAGTGGGCACTGCGTTGCAGACACCTTGATTTCCAACTTCTGGCTTCCAGAACTGTGAGAAAATAAGCTTCTGTTGCTTTAAGCCACCAAGTTTGAGGAAACTTGTGATGGCAGCCTTAGGACACTAGTATAGCCTTGCTTGTGATAAAAAGCCTTAATCTGTAAACTAGCTGAGGAGAGGGGAAGGAAATAGACAACTTTCAATCTTCACTTTTGACCGAGGTAGCCATTATAGTTTTTCTTGGTATCAAGGTTGGATTGAAGGTATGACATGTCAAATTACTCAGCCCTAAGTAATAATCCCTACTCTGCCATTAGCTTGATAATTTAAGCAAGTTATCTCTTTGGGTCTATGTTTGCCTCTCCCTAAAGTTAAAATAATATTAGATCAGAACATCCCAAACTATCTTGAGGAATTCCCTTTTGAAGGATATAAGTGGGTACACCCCACGGTACCCTTATCCAGAGCCAGGGACTGGGGATGGATAGTGTTCTGTAGTCAAATAAATTTAGGAAGCTCTGGGCCAGATGTCTGCTCTGTCACCTCACCCCCTGGCTATAGCTGATTTGGGCCAGGTGTAAGCAACCAAGCAAACTGGGCCCAGAAATTATAGTCTTTGCGGGTTCCTAGAAATGGGGATAAACAAACTCAGGGACTCAGTCACAGTACAGAAAAGTGGAGAAAGCTACTCTGCAGATAGATGATGATTGAGCAGATAAGCATAGAAGCAAAAATGGGAGACCAGGTGGCCTCAGAGATGGGAAAGATGGAGAAATTATCTCTTGATTGATCTGGGGTTCTTTAGTTCCAGTGAGATGCTTCTATAACCATAAAGTCAACTCTCTTCATTTTGCTTACATAGTTTGAGTAGGATTTTGTTACTTGCACCCAAAATAACCTTTACCAAGACAGGAAGATTAGCACTTGGTAACCAATATCTTATTGGTGCATCTAAAATACTACAGAGAGAAAAGGTACTGCAAAACAAATCCTCACTAAGGGCCTACGCATGGGAATTAAAGTTCCAAATGAATAAAGAGGAGAAGAAAGCAAGTTTTACATACTTCACAGTTAACTTCATCACTTACATCTTAGCACTAATTCAGTTAGCAAAAGGTAAGCATAAAATTTAATGCATAATCCTTGTTCTCAGGGGTTTTACTATAATACTGCTGATTCCAAACTAATATTAATCACAATAGGTTCTCAGTGGCAGCTGTGTGTAATTGATAAAGGGTCACCAGTTTTAATTAAGTGGAATAAGGTTACTGCTTCCATGATAACTATTATATAACTAGAATTGAAAAAAACTTTCATTTAAAGGAGTGTCTCTACAAATTTTTTGGGTTTACTAAATTTTGAAGAGGGATTATGAGATTATCTTTTTCATGGAGATGTATTTAAAATCGTTTGTGTCCATGTGTTTCATCTCATCTCTTTAATGGAATCTAGCAACGTTATCTTCAGGCATTTTTCACCCAGTGAAAGTTTCCATCTATGGTTTTGATCTGGAAACTCTTATTTTTCAAAGAATCAGAAAGGACACGGTTATACACCAAAGGATATTCAGATGAAAACTTTAAAACTCAGCAGGATTTTCAGACTTCAAATGACCATATGTTGTGTTTTTCATAGCTTGTCATGTTGTGCTTTAATGAGTGACCTCTTTCGTATTTGTAATTTCTTAAGGCATATCAGGCAAGCGGTAATAGGCTTAAATAAATTCTTTCATGTAAGACCGCTTGGGGGATTCCTCAGTAATACATGGCTGAAAATAGAACCTAGGCATTCCTAACTTCGCACTGGGCAGTCTGTCAGATCTTGCCATGCCCAGGTGCCTGGTTCTTCGTGGTAGGAAGAAAGTGCCAGCAAGGTGGTCTGGCAGATGCCAGGGCATCACCGTAGGAATTCCGATGAAGAAACTTTGAGTCAAGGTCAGAACTTCAAAACAAGCAGCAGAGCCCTTCAGAACAGTATTCATCAAATGGTGATTGTAGGGACCAATTTTAACTTGGCAAAGGTTTCTAGCGACTTTCTCCCTTTTGCATATATATCATTCCCAGCTGGTTACAGGAGTCAACAGGCTTAAGACTAGGAGTAAATGCACTCAAAGAATTCCTTAACAGGATTCTAGGAAAACAGAACATTTTTGCTGAATTTAAGATATTTCAGACCATATTTTTCTGATTTTGACAGTAAGACATGTTCATTTTTTAACATGAGGGGGAGAAGGGAGGAGGATATAAAAGACAATAGTAACCATTTAAAATCTCTGTAATCATAATAATTATATTTTAGATTATATTTAATCTCCTTGTGATTTTTTTTTTAAACTCAAAACCATGGCTAAGGCTTTCCTACATTGTTGCAAACTATTTATAAATAATTCTTTTCAAGGATGGTACACCTAGATATATTGAAAATAAAATAGCTCAGCAGAAAGATTTAAAAGGCTCTTCTCGATGTCCTGAAGTTCAATGCAGCTATGAGTTTGGAAACCTGCAGGTGAAGACAGTTCTTTCTCCTCTCTCTTCTTCCTGCAGTTTAAATGGAGACTCAGAGTCCATTTTATTAGATGAGTGATGTAGGCTGTACCTTGTTGTAGAGCTTCTTGCAGGGATGATGACATTCATCTCCTACATGTGCTCATGGTGTGGAAGTCATTGCTGGACACAAGTCACATTTCTCCATGATGGTCTCAGGCACCATATCCATGATGTAGTCTTAGCTCATGTTGGTAAGGCTCTGGTTGTAAACATAATTTTTAATGACTGTTCTATCATTCCAGATTCTTGGTTGCAAATAACACTCTACCTAATTAAATTAATTAATTTAAATTTTAAATCAACGTGAATATGTTCATCTCCTGGGGGGGCCCAAGAATCAGGCTTGAGGAATATACAGCTCAAATTAGTGCACCAGGATGCTTCAGGAATGTAACCGCACCACTGACCTTGGAGGTGGAACACTGCTGCTGGCCCCTCTGTCGCTGCCCCTCTGAGAGCTGGTTATCTCTCTGCCTCAACCCACCACCCTCAGCAGAATGGATTTTTTCATGAACACCTCTTTCTTCTTACCACTATTTTGAATTGAAATTTTGTAAGAGCGAATCTGACTAAAGGAACGTACAACACATACCCATGCCCTAACTGTGAGGGAAAGTGGAAAAACAAGTTGGTGACTTCTAATTTAGGAACCGAGGCATTTTACCCATATGTTAAGGCTCTTTATGAGATACTGGCAGAAAAAAAGTGTAACAAAATCCAAAACAACTGTGTAATGCTTTATTGTATAAATGTTTCATAATATATATGTATTTTTTAAATTATTTATTTATTGGCTGCGTTGGGTGTTCATTGCTGTGCACAGTCTTTCTCTAGTTTCAGAGAGTGGGGCTACTCTTCCTTGCGGTGCGTGGGCTTCTCATTGCAGTGGCTTCTCTTGTTGCAGAGCATGGGCTCTAGGCACGTGGGTTTCAGTAGTTGTGGCACATGGGCTCAATAGTTGTGGCTCAAGGGCTCTAGGGCTCAGGCTCAGTAGTTGTAGCACACGGAAGATCCACATGTTGCTCTGCAGCATGTGGGATCTTCCCGGACCAGGGCTGGAACCATGTCCCCTGCATTGGCAGGCAGATTCTTAACCACTGTGCCACCAGGGAAGCCCTCATAATATATTTAATAATTACTTTATTGTTGAAAATTTGGGCCACTTAAGAAAATATATTTTTTAGTCATTGAGGTATAATTTACATACGACTAAAATCTGCCCTTTTCACTGTAGTTTTATGAGTATTGATCAATGCATAAAGTCATGAAGCAACCACCATAATTAAGATAGAGAATAGTTTCATCACCCTCCAAAATCCCCTCACATGCCTCACAGTCAGTCCCTGCCACTGCCCCCACCTGCAGGTAACCAATGATCTATTTTATCCTTATAGTTTTTCCTTTCCCAGATTATAATATAAAGGGAATCATACAGTGTGTATCCTTTTCTCACTCTGCCTAATTATTTTGAGACTCATCTGTGTTATTGTGTATGTCAGTAGAGCATTCCTTTTTATTGTTGAATAGTAGTCTATCATATGGATGTACCAGTTTGTTTATCCATTCATCAGCTGAAGGACATTTGGGTTGTTTTCCAGTTTTTGATAATTATTAATACAGCAACTATAGACATTGGCATACAGGTTTTTGTGTGACCAAGAGTTTTTATTTCTCTTCAGTAAACACCTAGGAATAGAATTACTGGGTCATATGGTAACGGTATGTTTAACTTTGTAAGAAACTGCCAAACTTTTCTAAAGTATACGCATCCCTTTTTGCATTCCCACCAGCAGTGTATGAGAATTCTAGCTGCATCCTCTCCAGAACTCAGTCTTGTTTTCATTTTAGCTATGCTAATGTGTGTTAAAAATAATATTGATGCTAATCTTTGATGAAATCCCAGGACAGAAAATAAATACAACATGGGAACCCCAGTGAAAAGTCATTCTCTTTTTTTTCCCTTCTTCCCCTTTACTTGACTATTCTTGCTCCCCATTAAACTTTCTTATAATAGTTCATCTCCTTGGGGACAGGAAGTAAAATATGAAGTAGACACCCAAAGAGTTAGGTGAATTAGTAGTAGCTGGTTACCCAGCCAACCCAAAAAACATTCCACATGAGAGAAGCTCTTAGGAAAGAGCCAGAAGACCTGTCTTGTACAGTATTTTTATTTATCAAAAGCCCTTAGAATTTTAAAGGACAGATACCCTTGCACATGGAAGAGAAGAAATAAAAGCCACCTGGAAGTCCAAAAATGTGCACTTTCTCCCTTGAGCCTGTTGTAACTCTAGATATTCTTTTAATTTCTCTAGCTTCTAGATTTGTCTTTTGTATTGAATCTGCTCATCTAGGTTGTGGTTTGGCTCAGTTCCTGGCTTCCGCCCCATTATTTATCCATCGTCCTGCACCTCTTGAACAATCCCTTAGTACCACACTCACTAACTTCCTTGGCTTCAGACCTGCTAATGTCAGCATTTAGACATTTGGTATTGGCTTCGGACCCAGCCATATCTTTCAGTTTCCACCCAACCCTTGCCTGAATGCTTGGGACTTAACATTATTGATGACTTGGATTGTAGCTGAGTGAGGTTCTGAACTTAGTTTTAAAACTCAGCTGCACAAGCACAAGATGGGAAGTCATGAATTAGTTCTGCCACATATGGAAATGACATAGGTTTAAGCAGGCTACTTTCATGTGAGTCATTGGAGTGGTGTAGTCAGTAGGACTGCCAAAAATAACTGAATGTGGCCTGAAGCTTCATTACCAGACACAGAGTGAATTGGTCAAAGGGGACATGATCTCACTTTACACCACCAGTCAGACCACACTTGGAACATCAGGTTCAGTTTTGGGTCACACACTCTAAGGCAGACAAAGACAAACAAATGCATCCACCTTCACCTCCCATCACAGTCTGGTTTCTATCTTACCAAGGTGCTGGTGACTTTTTTGGGAGCCAGTGGACACATTTCGTGCCTTATCCTACTTGACCTTGCTGCAGTGTTTAACACATGGACCTCTCCTTCCGTCCTCAAATTGTCTTCTCCTTCGGCTGCTTGTCATTATACCCTTTTACTTTTTTTTACCACTTATCTGACCATGACGTTTTCTCCTCCTGCTCTACAAATAGGGATGTTCCTTAAGTTTCCTAGCCCATGTCTATAAATTCTCCGAGGGAGATCCTCTCCATTTCTGTAGTTTAATTACCAAATATATGCCATTGACTGACTCCCAGATCCCCATTTCTAGCCTTGGTTTTTTTTTTTTTTTTGAACTCTTGTTCTATATATCCGTTTTTCTTGGTAAAAACTTTTGGTCAATAAATGCCCAGAAGTCAACAAACGTTCCCTCAGGAGAATGATAAAATAGGAGAATGATAAAAAGGAGGTAGATCTCCAAAAGTAGGACAAATCTAGCGGAGAGGATTTGCAGTCTGAGAGCCCTTCTAGATATGTAACCATTGAAGCACTTGCTTTGCCTGAATCACATTCTGGGAAGAGGTGCTTTCTTGCGGGAATGGGTTCATGATGGCCTTCTCTATGCTGGGGTTAGAAGTGGAGGGGGAACTTGATGAGACCCACCTTTAGAAAAAAATGTAGTGCCCTGACAACCAACCAGTCTTCCTTTTGCCTACTCAAAAGGATTTAAAAACAGTAGACCCAGGAACTTAAATCGAAGGGCTTAACTTTTTTGTAACTTCTAGAGTTTTTATTATTTTTATTTCATGTATCTTCCCTCGGTGCTTGAAAGCAAAAACTTTACCTTAAAAAAAAATGCTGTTTGCTTCCCTTTGGAGATAACAAGGAAGGGAGGAAGCGACAAAAATGTGCCTTACTGGGCTTGGCTAGGAGAGAGAAGATTTTCGAGAGAAAGGGTGCTAGGCTATGAGGTAGAGGCTCTTGAGGAAGAAGGGGGAGTTCTGAGGGGCCTGCTTGAAGGAAGAAAGGAAAACACAAGGAACTAGTTTGTAATTGAGTTGCAAAAAGACTCAACAGGACTTCACTGGTGGCACAGTGGTTAAGAATCCACCTTCCAATTCAGGGGACACAGGTTCGATCCCTGGGCTGGGAAGATCCCACATGCTGTGGAGCAACTAAGCCCCAGTACCACAACTACTGAGCCTGCCCTCTAGAGCCCGCAAATCACAACTACTGAAGCCCACGTGCCTGGAGCCCATGCTCTGCACCAAGAGAAGCCACTGCAAGGAGTAGCCCTCACTCCACAATGAAGAGTAGCCCCTGCTCGCCGCAACTAGAGAAAGACTATGCGCAGCAACAAAGACCTAATGCAGCCTAAAAATAAATAAATAAATTTATTTAAAAAAAAGCGTAAAGGAACTCAAAGCTGTATGACACAAAAAGAGACGAATTGAGGAATATTTAGTCTGGAAAAGAGATCTGAGTTGTTTGGAGATGTTTGAAATCTGTCAGGAGTGAAAGAGCTTAGAATGTTGTTTATTTCCCTGATGGACAAAATTGGACCCATGGGATGGAAATTATAGTTGAGGATGGTGGCAGAGGAGGAGTGGAGCATGAGAGTAATATTTTTGCTCTCCAACCATCAGAGCTGTCTGAAAACAAAACGATCTCCTTTGGGAGATAGCAAGTTCCCCATCCCTGGAGGATGACCAACTAGCAGGAGGTTTTAAAGGGAAATGCAAGCACTACGGATGCATTTGCACTTGATAAACATAGGGTATCTTCCAACCCTGCGAGTCTATGAGTCTATGAATATATTGAGTATCTAGGCATGCAGGGAAAACTCCCTCTCTTCTAAAAGTTAGGAATGGAAACACATGAGAAATCATTAAAAATTTCTTGGCTATACGTGATTAAGTGCCAAAATCAACGTTGTCAGCATAAAATCCAAAGGAATTCAGGGAAAGAAGGCTTGAAACGATGCAGGGAGCAGAATGTGAACCCTAATGTGGTCCTTTGTGTTGGACAGACAAGAAAAGAGAGGACATTCTTGGTGAGATGGCATTCTATCTACAAGATGTGAAGGAAAATTGTTGTAAGCCCCCAAACCTTTTATTCAACCTTCATTAAAATTTTAAAAGAAAACATGGGTCACTAGGTACAACAATATTCTAGCAAGAAAGCTGGAAGGGCAAAATCTGATACAGTGCTTTTAAAATGTTATATCATAGGGTCCATATTTTAACAGAAAAAGGAGAGGGATTAAGAATATTTACAAATCAGTTACCTTACAGTTACAAAGAATATAGAATATTAACCAGATAGGATAAACTTTTAAGTAAGATTTTTCCTTACTTAATTGTTTTGTGGCAGGAAATAGTTTCTAGCAGGTTTACAATTTTTGTTTTATTTTCCTTTTGAGAAGGGAAAAGAGCTTTCTTTCAGAAGTAGGTGTGTATTTATAATTACTCCCAAGGACTGTAACCTTTCCTGAAGACTACCATTATTTGCTATAGAAAACTACATCTGTTACTGGCGTGTTTGTTGTAAAGAATGATGCTTGTCTATATGAAGTTATATACTGTTTATCACAGGTCAAATTTTCTCACTCTCCTGAGGTAATAAGCATGTTGATCATGACCAATGACCTTGTTATAATTAATCTAAGCAGTATATAAAGTATATATTCTAAGATGAGGGGGATCTCTTTTAGACCTTTCTTCTTACAAGGTTGACAATTTAAAAAAATACTTTTAAATAGGAGACTCATTTTCCAAACTAATGCAAAAATCAAGATTCTTTGATAGATCAAAGGAGTAGAGCTGGAAATGACTGTGTTTTGTTCATCTAATGGAGAGTGGGGCTAGAGCAGCACATAGACATTGGGGGAGAATGTGAAAGGGACCAGCGTTCTGTGTGAGTGTTTATAGTTAGTACGGTACAGAGGCGAGAGTACCATTTTAGAATCAAACAGGAGTCATCTGAATCCTGGTGAGGCAGGCTGATTGCATCGATGCCCCAGTTAATGGCTTCCCTGAACTCATGCCCAGTGCAGTGGATGACTTTGCAGCTCTTCCATCCCTGAATCTCACCCAGCCTTGTGACTTGCTTTGGCCAATAGAATATGGCAGAAGTGATGTGCCAGTTCTGAGTCCAGGTCTCAAGAAGCTTTCTGCCTCTCTCTCTCTCTTTCCTTCTCTCCCTCTCTCTTCTTGGCTCCTGCAACAGAAGCGAGCCTGAACCGGCTTGCTGAAAGATGAGAGACCACATGGAGTAGTTTTGTCCCAGCAATGGATAGGTTACACCAACATACAGCCAGCCACCTCCCACACACGTTGAGAGAGCCAGCCAGAATGAGAAGAGCTGTCTACCTGGTGTGTGACCTGTAGCCTTCTGAGCAATAATTAATGCTTACTGTTTTAAACCACTGAGTTTTGGAGTGGTTTTCTTTTGTAGCGATTGCTAAATGATACACCTGGTTCAACTAGTTACTAGCTGTGTAAACTTCAGAAGCTGCTTAATTCCTTCAAGCCTCATTTTACTCATTGTGCTTAACGCACATTGTCTCTTTTAATCCTGACAGCAACCTTGTGATGTGGGTGGTGTTATTCCCATTTTACAAACAAACTAATTCTTATAAAGGTTAAGCGATGAGCCCAAAATCACTCAATGAGTTGACAGCCATACAATTTTCTCACAAAGGATCTCAAAGAGATTAAACCAAGTTTGTAAGCAAACTTAGTGAAGAATTCTAAACTGTGATCTGAAAGGTGGAAAAGCTCATTAATATTAAGAGTATTTCCTTCCGTGGAATAACTGAAAATTTCAGCGCAGACAAGATAACCCACAAACTGAATGCAGTGCCGGCAGGGGCTGGTTGTTACGTTCACCTCTCTCTTCCCAGGGTTTGGCATGTTAGTAGATATCAATAAATATTTTTTGAAAAAAATTAATCCATGAATGAATCCTGACGGTACGTGGAAAACATCATTCACTCTAAAACCTGAATCAAAACTTCAGGTTCAAAACTTGAAGCCTCCAGCAGACAGAGATGAAAATACCTTCACTTTCCCTCACATGATCCCTCTCAAACTGATGTACAAGAAAAACTGTCCCCCACAGGATTCAGGCAGCAGCACAGAACAGGGTGGGGCAGGGAGTGCAGGTGCTGGAGGCTTACCAGGGGACGTCAGCTCTTAGCTTCAAAATCCCCCCAATGCCTTGTAGAAATTCTCCAACACATAAATCCAATTTCCTACCCCAACAATTCCACTTGGAACTGCTAATACAAAGAGAGCGCTCACCACTACATATGCATCCCCCTTTGTGTAGGGACCAGCGTGGGAAAAACACAACTGGAGCTGCAGAAGGTCTGGAACAGCATCCACAGAGGACTCAAGGTTCCTGGAAATAGTGTGTGCAGACCGATAGAAAGCGATCTTGATAAAAATTTTCTTCAGGATATCTGTATGCAGCTGGATCTTGGATTTTAGTTCATGACAGAGAAGAAATAAAAGAGGCAAGAAACAAAGGGCGAACTTAATAGGTTCAACAATCAAACCTGCAATTTCTTGAGACGAGTTCTCAGTTGCCACTTCTGCTGCCAGAACCCTTCTTCCTCTTCTTGCAGAACCACCATTTGCTTCTCAGTTTTCCCTACTGGACTGAATTCCCTAAAATCAGGGACCACATCTTCTTCCCTGCTCCTTGCCCATCCTCAAGAGGAGGGCTTGCTAGAAGGAAGATGCTGTCCATCAATTCTCAGGCATTTGCTCATGCTTCACAGACTTGGGTGCCAGGCAGTGGTAAACTTCTTAATCTTTTTTGCATTGTTGACCTCATAGGCACCTCAGGAAAATCCAGTGGAGGCTGCTGTACTGAAAACTAGGAGGTGGCTCATAGTAGCTAGTTTGATTTTAGGGCAACTTGGCTCTGATTCTCCCTCCCAGAGGGATGGGTGTGCAAAAACCCATGATCAAATCCCATCACTAAAAGAGAACTATCTAAGTAGACTGGGGGTGGGTAAACTTCCCAGCATCACAGATTCTTATTATGTGCTAAGGGATCACCAGCTATATCTCCACTTGTCTCTTACATCTGGGATTAGGGATATTTATTTATTCATTCAACACTTCTTGAGCACTTGCTATATGCAGGGACCTATGCTCCGCTAATGATTCAAAGATTAAAGGCAGGGTCCCTGCCCCAAGGCACAGGACAGGTAGATGACTGCAGCAATGAGAGAGGATGACCAGAAGTGGACAAGTGCATTTGGCAGAGAGTTCAGCAAAGTGTTATTGGGGATGGGAGCGGGATGGGGAAACTGGCCTGACTTGTTCTCTTACAGGAAAAGTGGGAATTGGCCAGATGGAGAAGGGAGAGACAGATATTCTTGACAAAGGGGAGATGATGGCAAAGGTTGAGAGGTGTTCAAACAGGAGTGCCTCGAAGCTCGTGAGGAGAGAAGAGCTGTATTTGACCCGCCCCCACTACAGACATCCTATCAGTTGCATCCCAGCCACACCAGATAAACACACAATGTAAGAAAAAAACATTCAAAAGTGGTTTCAAATCCCCCTCCCCTCCAATTCCAATCTGATTATTGACCCTAAATAGAAGTTCTGGAGGAGCCACTCTGAGACTGATCCTTGTATACCAGAAGTTTGGTATGGAAGGAGGAGAGGGAATGGTGAAGCTTAGGTCCCCCCAAGTGTCCCCATCACTGCTGGACTTGATTTCTCCAATGTTTCTTCTTCTCTCACCTGAAGATGTTGGTGTAGATAAAGTTAAAACTGAGATCATAGATAACGCCTATGCCAGATGAGGAAGCAAACACCCATTCTGAGCTCTCCCAGGCTGTGTCTCCCCTGAGAATTCAAGTTTACTGATACAGGGACCCTGTCCACCATGTTCACTTCTGTTTTTCCAGCACTCACTAGACTGCCTGCAAACAACAGATACACAATCATGGTTTTTTGGATGAATGAATTTATGAATGAATAAGCAACTGTGGATACTGGTGAGTAAATATTATTTTAGTTATAATTATAGAAAGAATGAATGTTTTGCTCGGTGCTGCCCACTGAAAACAAATTTGTTTGAACAGCGGTTCAATTACATCGAGAGTAATTGCCCACTGCTGTATTATAGGCATAATCCAACTCCTAGAGAAATTAGCATACGCATTTTTAAAGCATAATTACAACTGGCATTAAGTGACTTCCCTGTGGATTCCTTCCTGATGACAGAAAAGGAAAAGTTCCATAATACAGCAACAGTGACTCATCTCTGAGGACTGACTCTTCTTCCCAGCTCAAGTATGACATTTGCTTAAAAGATGAAACCAGCCCCATTTCAAATGAATAGGACATCCAGACACTTCTTCAAGGACAAACATTTTATTGCAATATAGGCACTTGGCAGGGTAAATATGTGGTTACAAAGTGTTTTAAGTTTATTTGCTTTCTATAGTGACCAGAAAAATCAATCCACAGTGTAGAGTTCCTTGTTGAGGTTGCAGACTTCGGAAGGCAAACTGTAAAACCCATTTGTTTCTGGTAAAGTAACAAAGCACATGTTGCCAACTTTTTTTTACTTAGTGAAATTGTTATCATTTTAGTCAGTAATGTCCTTCTCTTCCCCAAATTAAAATTGCTATGTAGCATATATCATTTATCACTTTTTATAAAGAAATAAAATCACTTGTCTGAGACAATTGTGGAACCCTTTGAAAACACTGGCTCCAATCTGAAGGTTACAAAACCAGACTTGAGAATCTCTGCAATAAAATGTAGACGATCGAGCCTGAAGACCTGTAGTTCTTCACACTCACCCTCTTTATAAAGCTTTTGGACAAACTGGAATCTTATCCTTGTGGTCTCTAAAATATGTTTTTTGAAAAGAGAGTTTAGTCTGCGTAATGCAAGGCACTACTGTCTCTGCTCTAAGCTGCAAAGGAAAAAATGACAAGCTAATTCTTTTTCAAGGAAAATATTCTTTCTTTGTGAAAGGTTATGTTACTATTAACTAGTTTAAAGTCATGGAATTTTTGCCAAACACCGTGTCTTGAGGTTTTACGCATTTCAAATGGATTTGCCCGTGAGAGAGATCCAGAGCAGTCTGCAGAGGCTTTTCCCGCTGCTCATTTAAATCACAATAACCTTGCTCCAACCAGGAAACTGCTGAAGCAATACAGATAAGTCTGCATTAAAAGCAAGACAAACTCATAGTAATACGAAACTGTTCCACTCAACATGTTAAAACAAATAAGGAAATTTTAATGCACTTTAATTTCCTTTTCCATCTTCAAATGGAACAATCATCCGACTTCATCTAGTGGACTTGTCGTTTGTGAAATAAGTACAGAAAGATTCTCTGTGTTCTCAGCTCTGTCCTTCCACTTAGTGTCTGGTCCCCTCTGGCCCACGGATGGGTAGAGGGAGGGCACTGATGTTCACTCACCTAACGAAGTGACAGGTACTCTCATTTAGGGTTGGGAAAATTCTCTTAGCTTTCCAAGGGGTGTCAAAAGCCCTGAAGTGAGCAACAGGAGGGAGCTGGGGAGCTGCGGCGTGGGCTCGGCCTGGGTCACGACCGCCTCGCCTGCTTGTCGCGATTCTCCCGGAGAGAAGGGCCGTCTTTGGTGAGACCAGGCACTGCTCTTTTGGCTCCTGGCCTTGCTGGGCAGCGCATCGGACCATCTGGCCACCTGCCCCTTGGACTTTGGACTTGATTTAAGGGAAGGTTCCCCAAGGGCAGAAAGCCCAAGTAAAAACATCTCCTCGCCTGACAGCAAGCCCCAAATAGCCCCAGCACAGCGGTGTGGTGGGTGATCAGTTCTCACATTTCCTGAGCAGCCTGACACAAGCAGTTCCTTGTTAGGCACCAGGGATATTAAAGTGACCTGAGAAGGCAGAGAGCCACTATTCAAGGCTGTGTGCGCAGGAAGTACACAGGACGAGTAAACCCTAGTGTCTGTCCTTGAAGGAAGGAGCCCCGGGAAGAGACAGGAAGTAAACATAATCTCAATATTCCGTGCCAGATGCAAGGATGGGAGTGAGCACAGGCACTGCAGGGACCGAGGGAGGAGTGACCTCTACCTTCCTTACCTACAATGAGATCCTTCGTAAATGTGAGGCTCTAAACACTCTAAACAAAAGTTGAAACAATTCAATATGAGAGTATAATGATATTGATTATTTTTCATCCCTTATGACTTGGACTTTGGACTTGATTTCCAGGCAATTCTTTGTGGGGAGGTGGAGAGGGAGATACTTTAATTCCTGGTTAAATGGTCAGGCTATGGGACAAATTCTTTATAAAAATGATATAAACTACTTGCTGGTAATGATCAAAACAAGCTCTTAGGACAATATGCTGGGGTCTAATATTAAAATTTGTGGAAGGAAATTTCAAGATGTAAAACTGGGACTAAAGCTTTTAGGAAATAATCTGGTATTTTTCAGAAGGACAAGAGAACGCATCTTTTTAATCTTTTGCAAATAAGTCCATTCCACCTTTAACATCAATAGGTAAAGGTCATGATCCACTTAGAAGATGTATTTCCATCTATTTCCATTAAAGTGTAAGTTCTGGAAGAAAGGAACAGAGCCATTTTCACCACAGTGTCCCAGCACCCGGGACATAACAGGACTCAACTTGCTGAACAGCTGAACAAATGATTTCCATTTTTGGTAACATCTTTGGAACTTAATGATCTATAGCTTGGTTTTTTTCTCTCTCTTTCTTCCTTTCTCTGTCCCTTTTCTTTCCCTCTTTTCTTTTTTCTTTCTTTTTAAAATTTATTTATTCATTTTATTCCCTCCTGGGAATAAGCCAGGACTGTTGCAATGGAAAGACAGAAAGTTGTCATGGTTTGAAAACTGGCATATTTTTTCTTTTAGATTAAATTCCCTTGGGGCTTTTAATTTATACTAGACAAGCACCTTATCTTTTCTTTTTTTTCTTTCTTTCATTTCTTTTTTTTTTTTTTTCTTGGTTACTTTGCCTAACACAGCACGTGGCATAGAATAGCTGTTCAAATAATGTTTGCTTAATTGGTAGGTTTTATGCTCGATAATTCAGCTAAGCTCTTTCTCTGCACAGTCTAAGGCTAATTTGGAATGCTTTCAGGCTTAAACATGCCAAGGAAATTTCCTTGCCTCATCTGATTTTCTCCAAAAAGCGATTAATTAATAAGAATTAACAAGATTAATTAGCAAGAAATTGATAGCAGAATTAGTAAGAGGCCCAGACAGCTGCACAGACCACAACCTTCCTCCGTTTCCGCTCAGCTCCCCCTGAGATGTCTCAGGCGCGATCTCTCAGGCTCTGTGGGGCTGCACACAGCAGGGGGGACTGAGGTTCACCACCTCACTTTCTTGCAGCCTGACTGTGGATGAATGCTGAGTCCTTAAGAGACGGTGAGGCTGGTATAGTAAGTAGATGGTGAAGCTGTGTTTACAGTATACCTTTGCATTCTTGCAAACAATTAAAAAGCATTAAAGTGCATTAGAAGAGAACGTGCAGAGGGCTCCGACTGTCTTCTCCGCCTTCACCACAGCGACTCCCTCCCTGGACACCCTCAGCTGTCCCTCACCCCACACACTCCATTACCTTTGTAATTCCTATTAAAATGCTAAAGCAATAATTCATGGTAGAACAGTTCAATTACACAAAGGTGTGCCTCAGTGCTCATGCCCTGTGTGCATTCGCTCTAGCTTCATGATACAAATCAAGGAAGTACTTAATACATTTTGTGGGTTTTGGGTTTTTTTGTTGATTTTTTGGTTTTTTTGGTAACCTAACAACCTGCATGCAACCCCTAAGTGTACCTTTAGCGGTATCCTTTTGGCTGAGTTTGTTCAAAGAAAGACTTTTGCCACATTGTCCCTTTCATTCCTCGGAGGGCTGTGCTGGGGGATCTTCTTTCTGCGAATCTAGGATATCGGTGTTTACATCATTCTCGACCACCCACTGACACGCGCCACCGTGGGCAGCCTTACTCTCCTCTGCCTCCACGCTGGCGGTATCCTGGGCTGTGCTGCTCCTCCCTCCCACCGCCTCTTCTTCCACAGAACCCTGGCTCTCACTGGGGCTGATGGGGTCAGCACGGAACGTGCAACCTCGTTGGGACACAGCCTCTGCCTCCACACTGCACGCGGGCCCTCCTCCTTCAAGGGCGTCCCGTCCGGAAGCCCCCGCGGTGAGCGCCCTCTCAGTGGGCTCCCCGGTCTCCGCGGGCTCCTCTGTGGGGCCTGGGCCCCCAGCACCCTCGCTGAGCCCCTCACAGGCTGGCTGAGCCTCTGGAGATGCCCCCAACCCCACCCCACCGGCCTCGGCCTCCGGAGGGGCAGGAGGAGGGGCCTCCCTCTCACTGACGTCGCTTTCTTCACAGCTGTCGGGACTGGAGGCAGCTGCCTGATTGGCCTCTGGGTAGACGAGGGCTGTTTCCTCTCCTTTTTCAATTTCTTGGGGAACAAGGGTCTCCTTATTTGTATCTTTTTCAATCTCAAGTGCAGCAGGCTCCCCTGGTACTTCAATGGTCACCGTCAACAAATTTCTGAGCTCCTTCAAGCAGCCCGGGGCAGAGGTGGGCTCCGGCTTTGCCTGGGTGGCTTCTTGGTCCTCAGGAGTCTCTCCAAACTCCCGCTCTGACGAGGGTGTGCCCAGGGCTCCTGCTGTGTCCCCTGCAGGCACAGGACTCACAACAGGGTCATCTATGCTCGAAATGATGACCTGCCCGTCCCCATCTAGGGGAGGGCCGGGCACAGGGAGAGAAAGGCTTTCTCCTTTGGCCACTGGACTAGGGACCCCTGGCTGTTTCTTCTCCCCTGACTCCTGGAAGACCTCGTTACTCAGGACCTCACTATCTGAGACTTCTGGCAGGATGGCCGAGGCTCTCCTGGCAGGGCTGGCCTGGTTTGACCCCGCAGGAGTTTTTAGATCCGTTAAGCTGGACACGCTTTCACTGGGCAAGGCCATGTTGTCTTCAAACAAATTGTGTTTCTTCAGGATAGCCGCTTCCTTTATCACTGAGAAATACCAGAAAACAAAATGTAACGTTAACACTCTGCCCTGGACAACGTGGATTTTCAGATTTTTATCCAGAAGCCAACCCCCCTCTCAGCTTTCCTGGCCATCTAAATTTCCCAGTCTCAAGTTCCAGCTTACATCTACCCTCTTCCAGGCAGCCCTCCCTGATGACCAGAGCCGACAAACTCGTTCTATACCCTGAACCTCTGTAATGTTCATTCGTTCATTCACTTATTCAAACAGCCCACATTTACTGGACATCAGCTATGGGACAGGCTCTGAGGCACCAAAGGTGAATAAAATATGGCCTTGGCTTTCCAGGAGCTCAGATCTATAATAGCATCACCTGTATCACCCATGAAGCCCCCATCACATTTCATTAGCTGCTAGTATGTGTGGCCTGTTTGTCTACCTTGACTGAAACTCCTTTAGGGCAGGACAGGCCTTAAATTTCTCTGCTTCGACTCACAGTACAGTCACGAAAGTGTAACAGGTCCCCAGTACTGAGCATGCAGAGGGAGCCCTATTGACCCGCAGTGTCCAACCTGAAGACCTGTGTCCATCCAGCTCAGCCCTAGAGGCCTCAAGAGGAGTGATGCCAATAATGACAGCCGGCCGCTGACATTTCTGACAGTCGGCCACCACCTCGGGCTGTGCAGGCTGTACAGTGCCCAGCGATCTCACACCCAAGGGAGTGCTGTTCACATCAGAGACAGCATAGATTTGCCTTGTAGTAATTTTCCTAATTCGCCCAAAGGTGCTATATGGTGGACTGTGCAGACATCTTTATCCTCCTTATCTGACTGGATGAGCTACCTTGACCTGGGGCTTGTGCTTGGCCAGCTTTCTTTGTGGAGGGGTTTTCGTGCTGTTCTTTGTGGAGACCAGATATGCTTCAGGCCTGTGGTTTTAGGGATGGCCCTCTCCAGCATATTTCTACCAAAGCTGCCCTATCGACACTCCTACCCCAAACAAGGCCTGATTCCGTGGGTCATGGGTGCTAGCGTCCTAACAAGACTCACAGAGGACAGAGTCATCACCCAGTGTCTTTCCATCCAGCTGAGCGGAGGTGCAGAATGTGCTGAGAGAGCAGAGCAGCTGGGAAGCCCTGGGGCTGAATCACCTCCTCCAGGCGCGGGAGGGGTTGTGAGTCTGTGGCTAAGAAAAGCCCTTTTCCCTTTGTTCTGTCTGGAACAGCTGGAGGCAGACAGCTGTTCATAAGACATCCTAGGTTTAGTCTCTCTAAGCCTTAGTTTTCTCATCTGAAAAACGAAGCTTAAAATTCTCATCTCACAGCGCTCTTATCTGGATTGAAGGAGAAATAATAACTAACGGGCCAGTGGCGTGTGAGCCAAGGCATGACTGCTCAGCGGAGGTCCCATCTGTCTGTCCCTGTTCTCTGTCTCCCCAGCAACTTGTGTCAATTTCCTCTTCCCCTTTCATTCCTGTTGATAAAACCTAGCCGGCCTCACAGGGTCTCACTCAGGGGTACTCCCCTCTGTCTAGAGCTTTCCGCAGCACCAGGGAAACCTTCCTTACCTTTCAGAGTTTCATCAAGGAGGATCTGATGTAAAATCTCCTCATAGACATTTTCAACATGTATCATATTGGTGTGATCTGCAAAGATGAACTGCTCATATTTCTGAAGCTCCTGGAGAGGAAGAGATAAGAAGATAGAGGGGACAAGGCATAAGATGCCAGTTCTCAGAGGAGCTGTGGAAAGGACGGCTCTCACTCATGATCGCCCCTTGTGTGATGCACTGGTCACCCCCCTTCCTCTTTCCCCAGACGCCATTCCCTGTACTGGGCACATGCTCTATGCCCTTCAAGGGGGCAGAGGCCAGAGAGCCTGATCATCCCAAGGCCTTGTCAGTGGGTCTGGGGCCCTCCTTCTTTTCTCATTATAACCTAAATGTTTTCTTCTTCTTTTTTTAAATGTCAACAGTACTTTACTAAGGTATAAATTATACCCAGAAAAATTCACACACATAGCACAAGGGAGATCAACTCGATGACTGGTGATGACCTAGAGGGGTGGGATAGGGAGGGTGGGAGGGAGGCTCAAGAGGGAGGGGCTGTGCAGATATATGTATAAATACAGCTGATTCACTTTGCTGTACAGATGAAACTGGCACAACATTTTAAAGCAATTATACTTCAATAAAGATCTAAAGAAAAAAAAAAGTACAGCTCAGTGATTTTAAAAATATAAATATACTCATGTAACCATAACCCAGATCAAGACAGAACATTTCCATCACCCCCATACCCTTTTCCAGTCTACACCCTCCCCCCCCACCAAGACATAAGCACTGATCTGGTATCTATCACAATAGATTAGTTTCTCTCGTTCTTTAACTTCATATGAATGGAATCATGCATTCTTTTGTGTTTGTTTTTGAGATTCATTCACGTTGCCACATGTATCAGTAGCTCATTCTTTCTTATTGATAAATGGCATTCATTATATGGATAAACTAAAATTGTTTATCTATGCTATTGATGGGTATTGACTGTTACGAACATAACTGCTATGAATATTCTTGTGCATTATTTTGTGGGTTTAGGACTTATTTATCTTGAGTGTATACCTAGAAGTGAGATTGCTGGGTCCTAGAGTAGACGTCTCTTTAAGTCTATTAGGATGGGACCCCTTTCCAGGTGTGGAGAATCTCTAGTCAAGGACCCTTCAGAAACGTTCTCCTCTTGCCCTCCAACTGGACGTGGAGCTCACTGATTTCACCTAAGGCAATCCGGGTATCATGCAAAATCCTTTAACACTTCCTGCTTTCCAAAGGTCTCCACATGGTTTGCCTATTATCAATATGAGGTCAAGGCTGGGATCTAAATGAACCAAATCATATCCCAGTGATTAACTCAGTAATCCTTGCACCTAATGGTGCTGGAGGAGGGTTCCTGACAATCTGGTTCTTAGGGAGCCAGGGAGCCAGCCTCTTGCTAGAGGGATTTGATGCCTTTTGCCTGGAGGGAGATTTACAGCAGGTGATCAGAAACCACCACATTCAGACAACTCTCAGTGCTAGGACTGGGGGATCTGTAGCCCAGGACCAGATCCCAGCAAGTAATAATAGGACCCCTTTATATCTACCCTACAGAAAGCCACAGGATTGAAGAGACATGAGCTACCGTGCCCCTGAGAGGGTCTATGAGATGGGACTGACACACAGATAAGTGCCACATGGCAAGAACACTGCCCAGGAGCTGGACACTGCCCTGGACTAGCTGTGGGACGCTAGGCAAGCCAGGTACCGCTCTGCGCCTCTCTCTACTTCTGCAAAACAAGGGGCACAGGCTCATGTCTGCAACACCTCTCGTCTCCCCACGTGGTCTTGCACTCCTTAGCCCCCTGACTGTTATTCACCCTTCAGGACTGGGTGAAAACACGACTCTGGGAAGTCCTCTCTGCCCCTACAGGCACAGTTGGGCACCCTCCTCCGAACTCTGCCATCACTCTTCCCACAAGGCTCCTGCTGTGCTCACCGCAAGGCATGCTGCGTGCTTGTCTCCTGCCTCGAGGCTGTGAACCCCAGGACAGCAGGGACACTGGCCTGACATGGTGCCTAGATCATATTTGATACATATTTTATATGTGTTTGCTGAATAAATAAACAGTGGACCTTTAAACTTTCAACCAGCTCAATAATTCTGTGGAAAGGCATCATTTCTAGGAGAACTTATCCTGTTGTAGTGTATACAACTTTACAAAACAAGTCTTCTATATTGAATTGATCATATTGTGACATATATTTAATTCTTTGGATCTGTTAAATTGGAATCCCTGAGGGTGGGTCTGGGAGAAAGAGAATTTTTTAAAAAATCTCCCCAGGCAATTCTAACGCGCAGCTTGGGTTGAATACCGCAGATCTTGGAAGCTGTGACTTAAAGAACCAAGGGAAACACGCTTTAGTAAAATAAAGAATCCTTCTCTGAAGCAGATGCTCCCCTGGTTTATCTGTTCTGTAAATCCAGATGTTTTTAAATTTCTTGACACTAATACAATATCCTTCATTACTGAAAACACTGGGCCTCATTTTCTCTTGAAACCAGTGTCTCTTGATTAAAAATCACAAGAGCCTCTTACAGATTGGGTACAACTCTGCAGATGCCTGGAAAGAGGGGAGTAGACGGGAAGGGGGACTTTCTCTACCCTTCTCCTCTCCTGGGAGGACGTGACTCCAAGGCCCCCTAAATTGCCTGAGGAATTGGAATAAGAAAAATACCCTAAGCAGAACATCTGTGTGCAGACATGTCCAAGGTGAACTGAGTCACCCTTTGGATGGCTGGACTTTTCCATCCACATCAGGCAAGAGACAGTCATATAGACAGATTCTTTACTGCCCTGACTTGACCAAGTCCTTTTCTATGAAAGAAATATACCCTCAGAAATAAGTGCCAGGTACTAGATATGCCTATGGCTTTCTGAAGAAAAACAGCATTTATAGAATATAAAAATGACCAAAGAAATTTCCACAGTAAAATAACTCACGCAAAGGATTTTAATGTTCCAATGCCTGGAGACTCTCTAAGTGGCCAAAAAGCCCTTTCTAAATTCTAAAAAGCTTTTTATCATTTGTGCCAAGAGGGAGCTGGCCTTGCAAGTGTCCCAGCTCATAGATCATGTAGCAGTAGAAAAAGTAGTAGTAAATACCATTTACTGAGAGTATACCATGTTATCAGTGAGTGTGAGCTGGGTTCAAACTCTGATGGTTCCCAGCTCTGTGACTTTGGACACATTATTTATATAAATATTGGGCTGGCCAAAAAGTTCGTTCCGGTTTTTCCATAAGATGTTCTAGAAAAACCTGAATGAACTTTCTGGCCAATGCAATAGTAGCTGCTCATAGGGTTGTCCTGAGCATCACTGAGATAATCCACACTGAGTCTTTAACAGCACATGGCAAGCGCTCATCAAACATTCACTGTGTTACCCTAGTCTTCCCAGTCTTAAGAAGGTTATGCAAAGTATTATTATCTCCATGTTCTAGACGAAATCTTGGTCAAGAGAGAGGAAAAGTGACTTGCCCAAGGCCCCAGAGCAGATGTGTAGAGAAGCTGGGACTCAAACCCAGGTCTTGACCCAGCCTCCATAATTGGCTCACCCATGACCCTGCTCTACAGACTAAGTCACACCTTCACAATCATGGCTGTCACTGGTTGCCTAGTGTTCGTAGCAGCTTTAAATGTTTTCAGTTTCATTGATCTCAGTAAGCAAACATTACTGGGTTTAACAGAACAAATATCCTTCTATAATCGTGTTACTTAAGGTCTTTTCCTGGATGTAGTGGTCAAGTTTCAGAGGACACGTTGGACCTATGAGTCATGCCATAACAAGGAACACCTGGTATCCTCAGGCATTCTATGGTAACCCTTAACTTGGCTCATATGAGATCATTACCCTTTGAGATTTTGTCTTGTCCAAGGGCTGGCAAATCCAGGCAGCTGCTGGTTTTTGTAAATAAAGTTTTATTGGAACACAGACTGCCCATTTATTTATGGCTACTTTTGTGCTGTAACAGCAGAACTGAGCGGTTGCAACAGAAAGAGTATGGCCATGAAGTCTAAAATATTTACTATCTGACCATTTCTTGGAAATGGGGAAAGTTTGTTGACCCCTCCCTGGTCAGATACTATTTGTAAGCACATCAGGACCAAAACAAGATGCTTGCACTTCATAGGCAACAAAAGCAGGCTCTGGAGTAACCCATGCCCTTACCGGTTTGCACACGGACGCCAGTGCCTTCTGCACGGTGGGAAGTGTGATTTGAACCAGCGCCTCTTGAAATATCCTCTTCCGGATGGTGCTGCTGTCATAATCATATTGCTGTCAATACAGAGATAGAAACATATGCTAAATAGCAACACTACAATCTGTTAACTTTTGCTGAAACAAAAAACTCAGCTACGCACTTCGTCTCCCTTCCCCGCCCCCAATTTCTGAGGACCCTTGTGGTGTTTCAAGGTTTCAGAGATCTTGCTATGCGATTCTCTCACATTCCAGGGTAGAGGTTATGACTGATAATGACCCATCTTACCCTCCCCTCTTACAGATATGGAAACCGAGGTAAGAGAAAAACAGAGTGACTTCTGTGTCCTAAAGTTGAAGACAGAGCTGGGGATGAGTTATTACTTCGTCACCCATGTCCTGGGCTGGTCCATGGGACCCTGATCGTCACCCTCCTTCACTCTGCATCCTGAAAGCAGGATTGGTAAGTTGTAACGATTTCTGCAAGGGAAGAGAGCATCTGCCTTACAGCTGCATTAACACTGTGGCGTGTTAACCAAAGAAGTGCAGTATCTGGAAGAGGAAAGATGATGATTCACTCTGTTCTACATGGAACATCCAAACCTTGAGACCAGGGTTTGGTTTTAGGTGTTGCTTAAAAGGGTAGGGGAGGACGCAGACAGACTGGGGCACAGTCACAGACATGTGAGCAGAATGGCCGGGCCAGATAAAGAATGGTTAAAGAGATTTACGCTAGAGATAATAACCTGCGGCAATATCATAGCTCTGTTCAAACAACCAAAGGCTACCATGTGGAAGAAGGACGTAAACAAAGAGGGTAGAACTAGAATTACCAGTGGCGAGAACTTTGGCTTAGCATTGAGACGTATGTTCTTATAGTTAAAAGTGTCCAGAGAAGAAATGGACTGTCCTGAGAGGTAAAAACTGTGTTGATGTGGGAGGTGGCATTGACATTGTTACTATCGTTTCTTTCTCAATGGCAAGTTCATTATTTTGTGTGTTACCATGACAAATATTGCTTTTAATATCAGTGATTTGGTTGCCAGAGTTTCCTATTGCCTGTGAGGCATTAAGATCAGGTTGAAATTCACGGACCACCTCCTAGGCTATGTGAGACTTGGATCCTTTGTTCCAAAGCCCTGCTTAGGGAAAGCAGGTCATAACAAACTAGTGGACTATGTTTAGGGATAGTTTTAGCTCTAAGTTCACCATTGACTAGCCTCTTAAGCTTACGTAAGTCACGCGATATCTCAGGAAATCAGTTTCCTCACCTCTGCAGTGGAGACATATTCCAATGATCTCACAAGTTCTCGTGAGGATCAAATGAAAGAAGATAGGTTTTTCAAAAAAGCTTAAAAATATGCCCTATATCTGTAAGCTTCTATTATTATAGCCATTTTAATGTACACTTATGCATGAAGCACATTTAAAACAATTTCATACGGCAGGTATCATGTTGGCTAATTTAAATAAGTTTTACTATACCGTAAACTCTTTGAAGAAAGGGGGTGTGCCTCGCATCTTTATATTCCATATGATACCTATCACAATCCTCTGCTTATAGTGGACAGCCAATAAATATCAGGTCCAATTGCTATGCAAGTAAGCCTGGACATGTCACTTCTGGCTGATGAATAGTGATGCTGATGGACCTGTGGTCTCTAAAGTAGCCACTAGATGGCAGAATAGCCATGAAAGTCGTGGGGGAACTGCTGCTAGATGATAATCACTGGTGTCTCAGGGAGGAAAGAGAGCGGGAAAGATTTTCAAAAGGCGGGGCAAGTAAAAGAGAGAACTTGATATTTTCCACTTAACCAAAGATATGGGTCACGCTCTTGCTTCACGCTTCCCACAAATGGGAGAACAATTTTACCTTTAAGACTCGGAGCTTAACCTTCTCAATGGCGACTGTGGTTTTGGAGGCGTCTCCTTGGAGATGTGGCGAAAGCAGCTGCTCAAAGGTGAATACCGCATTCTCCATTAGCTAGAAACCAAAAGCAACACAGAAACAGACCTCAGTTACAGGCCAGGATCACCACCCTCGGGTCTAAGTCAACTTGCAGAGAAGGGAGGAGATGACCACCAAGGATGGTCACTCCCCTGGGGGTGACCAGGGCAACAGGTCCTCATCCCACTGTGTGGATTGTGAAATGCACAGGCACATGGCCAAAGTGGGACCAGTTAGAGGCTGGGAAACACACAGACACACAGACACATACCCCTATGCACATATGTACACATGTATGTATCTTTTCTTCTCATCTCTCCCCTTCTACCCTGAACTGGGAAACCCAAGATGATAGGAATTGAGGATATCATCATTTCCTGTGGTCATCCCCTTCCTCTGTTCTCTGGTTCCTGTGCTTAATGAAATGAGGTGGGAGGCTTCTCCAATGATTTTTTGGCTCCTTGGTTCTGCACCTCCACTTTCAGATGGATGTAAACCATGCCAGCACATCTCTCACTCCACTTTCCAGCCTCCCACCCTACCTCTCTTCCTTTCTCTGCCAGGCTGGAAAGGGAGGCAGGGTCAGGGCTCAGTGGAGACCGTGGCTGACATGCTCATAGGTTAGGAAACAGAAGTAGTTCAGATTTTTTATTCTCTGCACTTGTGCCTGTATCTGTTTCACCAGCGGCCAGTACTATCAAAGGGACTTCAGTTAAACTGTTGAACAATTTTGTTCCTTGTCTGTCTTTAATCCCTCACAATTCAAAGGATAGATAACAAAATGGGCCACTTAATCCTGCCTATAACTTTTAAGAAAAAAAAGCTCCTTTCTTCCCCAGCTTGTGATCCGAAAGCATCCGACATGATAGCTTTCTCTCAGCTCTTTCCGTAGCGAATTTATCTAAGAATCTGTCTCACTCTCAGCTCCCTGAAGTGGGATCTGGCACAGTGTCCAGCCCACAGGAAGCTCCCCTGGAATATTTGTGAAGTAAAATTGTGCTCTTACGGCTTCAACCATCACAACCTTCCTTCATTTAGAAAACACCAGAATATGGAACGAGTTTGCGCTATTCATTCCTTTCCCTGGAGAAAAAAATTCCTTCTGGGGAAAAAAAAAAGGCATCTGTTGACTCAAGAAATCCAGATTTAAAGCTGTGATTGATTGATTGATTGATTGATTGATTTACTTTTAACTAGGTTAGGGAATTGATTCTAGCCAGTGGTTCTCCATTCTGGCTGCATATTAAGTGTAGTAGGAATGGGAGTGGGAGAAGTTTTTTTAATTACCAAAAAAATATATCAAAATCACTGGGAGTATGGCCTAGACATCAGTATCTCTTAAAAGCTCCTAGATGATTCTAATGTGCAGCCAACATTAATAGCACTGATTTGACAAATCAAGTAATTATCAATTAATGCTACTTTATTTCCTTGAGCTACTTCTTCTCTATGATGCTCATCAACATGGAAGAAAGATGAAGCCAGCTGGAACAGGGCAAAATACGTCCTCCCTCAACATGATGACTAAAGAAATGGGCCTCGTTTCCCTGAGCTACCCTAGCACACCTGTCTCATTTGCTGCACTTGTCGCTCTGCTCCCCCATCCTCATCCCCGTGGATGACCCCGCCGCCCCTACCTCTTGCATGTAGTTCTGCGTCCTCTGGACCACCAGATCGATGTGGGGGAATCTGAATCGGCTCTTGAGATCCTGCAGGTGCTCCTGAAGCAGGTTGACTTTACTATAACAAGGTTCCATCTTCACGGAATCCAGTGGAAGATTCATAAGCCTGTCTAGCTGCTGCATTTTGGTGGAGGGAAAAATTACACATCTTCAGACTTAAGAACCATATTATATGACTATTACATATTATATAAATTCTAAACAATCATAAATGTTATTAGAATGAATTGCTTCTCAGGTCACTATATCTGTGACATCTTCATTGTCTTATTTCCCTTCTTCAGTGGGTCCCTAGAGCAGCTCTATTGCTAGAGAGCTTGTAGAAGAACCAACTGGACAATGGAAGCCCCCAGGGATGCTGTCAGTGGGGCTCCACGCTTCTCAAGCTCCTGATGGACTCCAAGCACCCACTTCTAGTGCCTAAGAGTTCAGGAAGGCTCTTTGGCACATGGGACCACTGCTGGCTCACGAGCTTCCAAAGCCTTCTTTAATGAGTGACATCCCTCTCAGAAAATCCCAGGGAGATCAGGATGCCCCCTGGCCTCCTGGACTCTAACAGTAAAGTCAGAGTCGCCACAGTTCTCTGAGGCTCTGTCAGTGCCTACGGGGCTTCCCTCTGCTAGTGGATGGGGAGGAGGGTGAGATAGGAAGAGGCCTGGCCTAGAAGAGGTATACAGTTTTAAAACCTGGGATCCTCCCTCCTCTAGTTTATACAAGTGATAACTTGATCCATGAGGCCATACGACTTCCAGCAAGAGGGCAGCAACAGACCTCACCCGCTAAAGACCTCAAGTATTACCAACATGGTCTTACACTGTGAGTGCTTTTGCCAACAGAATGCACCCTATTTTCCAAACTTATTTAAAAGTAATTTTAAAAATTGAATATTGGAGATCTAGAATGAACAGGAGGGTAGGTGGAGAAAGAGAAGACAGAAAAAAATTGTGCGGAAAATGGAGGCCTAAGGAGAATTGGGGAGTAACACAGTAACAGGGTGTGTCAGTAAAACACAGGATGTGCTGTCTGAGTTCCGGGTCACAGAAAAGTGATAAATCTAGATTTCTCTAAACAAGAACTTAACAAGGGCCCACTTTCATTGCACTTGTAAAAGGAAAATATTATTCCCTTTAAGAAATGAGTTCTGGAGAACTCCACTGAAGTAGAATTAATGACCAAAAGCTTGCTGTCAAACTTGTCCCTTGATACATAATTTGTAATGTGTCTATTTTTTCTTAAAATATCAATTAAACAGACAGGAGAGGAAAAAATGGTTACCACTTTCCTCCTGTGAGATTAGCAAAAGCTTAAATAAGTGATTCCCTAATGCTGATAGGAGGATAAAGGAAAAAGTTCTCTGCCATATACAATTGGTGGAAATGTAAAATTTAAATTCTTTTTTCGGGATGCAAATGGAAACATCAGTTAACATGAGAAATATTTCTACCTTTCAACCTAGCAATCCTGTCCTAGGAATTTATCCCATAGCAATAAAAGCATCAAAGTAAATGAATATATGTAACAAGGTTATTTATTGCAACTATGTTGATGGTGCTAGCAACATCTGGATGGCTGAATAAATCATGGTGTATTGGTACATGAAATATTATGCAGTTATTACAAAAAATGACCTAGAGCTAGAACAGTTAACGTAAAAAACAGTTTCATAAGGTATTTTTGCATGAGAAAACTGAAAAGCAGAGCACTATATATAATATAATTCCATTTTTCTAAGAGCAAACAACCTAACAAAACATAGCCTACAAAATGTGTGTGTTTTATTTGCTATATGGGCATGGAGAAAAGCACAGAATAGCATATGCTAAGTTGTCAACACTAGTTGCTTGAGGTGGGGGGAGAGAATATGCAGGGAGGAGGCAGAGTAAAGTTCAAAAAAAGGCTACAGTAAGAAACCTCAAAATATTTATGAGTGATCTTGTTCATCTACAATTTCGTGTATGTATGCATAAGAAAGAGAAAGGGAGAGAAAGAGGTATCTGGTTCTATCCACTGACTTGTGGGATGTCTATCGTGATATGGCAAGTGTAAAACAAAGCTGTGCAGTGATTCTCAGACTTTAGGATACATCGAGTCCTCTGGAGGTCTTGTTAAAGCAGACTGCTGGGCCAGACCCCAGAGATTCTGATCTGGTAGAGCATCAGTGGGGCCTGAGAATCTGCATTTTCAGCAGCCATATGATGATGATGATGATGCTGGTCCAAGGACCATACCTTGAGAAACACTGGTTTTTATCATGAGTCCATACTTTTGGAAGCAAACAAACCAACAAGCAAAATTTATATAAACGAGGATATTCACGTATATATTTGTATGAACAAGGGAAAAGCACATGAAAACACATACTAAGATATTTATATTAGTTAACTCAGGGAGTTGGAAGTGGAGATGGCCTAGGAGTTGGGGGTGGACTAGAATTAGGTGGGTATGGGTGATGGTGATTAATTTTGCCTTTATGTAAGTATTTTTGTATATTGTTTAACTTAATACAAACACGTTATTTTTGCAACTTGAAAACCATTAATAAGGGAAATCAGGTAGATGGATGGATGAATGAATGATGTAGCTGGACAAATGGCAGAAAGACTAGATGAACTGATGGAAGGGCAGATGAATGGAAGGAAGGAAAGAAGGAAAGAAGGGAGAGGGGAAGGGAGGGAGGAAAGAATGAATGAATGCAGATGAAGACCCACAAAAAGGCAGTGCAGGCAGACCATTCACACTCCACTCCTTGGCTTCGTGTCCTACCTCCTTTAGCTGGGCACTGTCTTTGGTGGTCTGAAAGTTCTGGCTAAGCTCATCCACTTCTTTTTCAAAGAGTGAGCGTACTTCACTGAATCCTGAGCTCACTGGTCCCATGAGCTCCTCCAGAATGGATGCCAGGAATGGTTGCACACTCTCCGCACAGCTTTTCTCTGCCGGCTGAGCCACCATCGCTGAGGTAGAAAATAGCCAGAAAACTGTGAGTGATGGCAAAATTGGATTCAGAGGCACTGGAGCCGGGCCAAGCTGCACAGTGCCCCGCAGAGCCATTTAACAGCCAAGGCAAGCTCAGATGGGCACACCAGACCCACACCGTGAGCCCTGTGCCAGCACTCACCAGAATGGAAGACCACCAAAGAGAATCTGTTAGAGAACTGGAGCCAAGAGAGTCTCCCCGCTCCCTAAAATTACCTCTGCCTTGGGATGAAATGTACTTTTCTGTTTGGTCCCTATGAATATACAGTGCCTAATAAAAAAAAGAAAATGCTAATAACCCATCTATTTCCTATCAATCATCCTTATCAGTTCATAGTTTGTCTTCTAAAAACACAATGTATTAGGTTTTAATTCATTTTTCTAAGAGTTAACCAGTTGATATAATTCAATTTCCCTCCCCTCTCCTCAAGGGCCTTTTTATAAATTTATTTATTTATTTATTGGCTGTGTTGGGTCTTCGTTGCTGCACACGGGCTTTCTCTAGTTGTGGCGAGCAGGGGCTACTCTTCATTGTGGTGCGTGGGCTCCTCATTGCCATGGCTTCTCTTGTTGCGGAGCACGGGCTTTAGCCACGTGGGCTTCAGTAGTTGTGGTACATGGGCTCAATAGTTGTGACTCAAGGGCTCTAGAGCGCAGGCTCAATAGTTGTGGCGCACAGGCTTAGTTGCTCAGCAGCATGTGGGATCTTCCTGGGGCAGGGATCGAACCTGTGTCCCCTGCATTGGCAGGCGGATTCTTAACCACTGCGCCGCCTAGGAAGTCCTCAAGGGCCTTTTTAAAAACTCAAATATGGTCTTTTTTTGAAAACAAATTCCAATTGGTTTGCCACCCTGCCTCCCATCCCCACCCCCAATTTTAAAAAACATGCTTTTTTTCCCTGATAATCAAGGATGACATCCTTAGTGACAAAAATATAAAGAGTACAGAAAATCATAAAGAGGGATAAAAAAAATGTAACCATACTCTTACTTCCCAGAGGGTATACTGCCCTTTGATTTAGAAGAGGAGCACAGTAAAGATCCTGATGCAGTAAGTCTGGACAGGACATGGAAATCTGCATTTTTTTTTTTTTTAAGTGCTAAGGTGATTCTCATGATTAGCCAGGTTTGGAAGCAGTGATGCAGTAAAGGAAGTCTGAGCTGGAAGAGGCTTGAGTTTGTTCTGTGGATGGAAGTCCAGCTTTGTGGAGCTCGGTAAATCACCTGGCCTTGTCCTGGGATCACAGAAGTACAAACTCATCTCAGTGTCCAGGCCCTCATTTTACAGATGGGAAAAAGGGGCCCTGGAGATGTTAGATGATTCAACCAAGGTCATATCCTAATTTTCAGATCCAGAATTACAATTCAAATGCACTTCTTAATTTTTATTGGCAAATAACTTGCTTATGGTGAGACAAATGGCCACATTCTTATTTCAATTTGCAGAAATATTTCAGAGTTACAGAGGATCACACTGCCTCTTACTCTGAGAATCTGAGATGACCAATACTATTGATGTTATGAATAACTCATAAATATCTGAGATATAAAATATTAACCAGGTCATAGAATTACTAGGGAAAAAAACCCTTTCTATTGTATGATTCAAATATGAAACAATCTATGACTCCTAAAGATAACTTACTTGTTACCAAAATGCAAAATTGTTCGCCGGGAGGTTAAATGAATTATTTATAAATTAACTCTGAGAGAAGAACTATTTGAAACGTGTCTGATTGAAATTTCAGAAGCATCACGGGCACGGGTAACACACAGTAAAGATTTAGCAGCCGGCTGATGTCCCCTGCTGGGTGCAGGCAGAGAGAGGCACAGGGAGGGGTCGTAGGAGGTCACGCCCCTCTCTGCCTGATTCCCCCCTTGCCTGTGTACCACTGGGTGCTCCAGCCCCCTCTCTGTGCCTGTATTCAGTGTTCCTTTCACCTGTGCCTTCCTTCCTCCACCTCTGCTTGTAAACATCCTACTCACCTCTTCAAGGCCAAGTTCAAATTTCACCTACTCGGGACACCTTAATGCCTGGAACCACCACACGGCTTCCTGAACTATGATCTGCTGGTGTTTCCTGAAGGATCGAATACATTTTACATCCCACACAGGTACACTCTGATAGTTTTCAAGGATGCAGAGATGCGGCTGTGATGAATCACGTGTTATGACAGATTAATTCATGAGCTGTACATTAATTCAGCTGAGCAGAGTGATAATGAGAGAAAACACCGGAGCCAGGGGCTGGATTTGGCCTGTCACACTCTACCTTTGGAATCTCAGGTAAATTCCTTAACCTCTACCTCCGTTTTCTCATTTGTAAAATGGGGATCATAAGAGCAATTACTCTGAGGGTTATGGTGAGGATTAAATAGGTTCGCTGTGTTCACAGTGCTCAGAACCCTATGTGACCCCTGGAAGTACTCAGTAACTGTTAGTTAGAGTCAGCTCTTACTGTACCTGTTAGCGTTATCCTTTGTTCCCATCAACTGACACTAAAACGGTACTCTCACTGGGAGGGGCCCCCATGGTTTTCTGAAGTTGAAATGGTTCCTGCTTGGGAACCATTGTGCTCTCTGTTCTTGCCTCTTTTGCAGCATTTATCATATTTTTCCTTCTGTTTCAGTATCTGTGACATGCCTTTTATTGTCTTCTATTTGTAAAATCATGGCTTCTTCTTGGACTCCTCATAGACCTTATATTCAGCAGGAGCAGAATAAATGCTTATTAAATGAGTCAGTATTTGTGGGGCAGAACTTAAGCCAGTTGCTTCCCTCTCAAGAGTCATACGGGAGGAAATGGAGAGATTGCTACTTTAATACTCCCAAAGGTTTTTTTTTTTTTTTTTTTTGAAATCCAAAGCCCTTTATCAATGCAGCCTGACGTGCACTTTCTTGTTTTAAAGGGGGAGAACCAGAAACCTAGTTAAAATGTGTTTCTGATATTCTGTTTTGTTTTTTTTGTTTTGTTTTTAATTTTTATTTTATATTGGAGTATAGTTGATTAACAATGTTTTGTTCGTTTCAGGTGTACAGCAAAGTGATTCAGTTATACATATACATGCATCTATTCTTTTTCAAATTCATTCCCATTTAGGTTACTACAGAATATTGAGCAGAGTTCCCTGTGTGATATTCTGTTTTGAAAAGACCTGATCATGACTTCCTTTCAAGGCTTCCTTTAGGAAACAAAACCTAGTCCAGGGGAGAGTATTTTTCCATCTTACGCGACGTATACAGGAGCCACAGAGATTTAGGTGAGAGAGAAAGAGAGACCATGAATGGCCACCGTTAGGCTCAGCTCAGCTCAGACAACAGGAATATTCGGGCCCAGGAGCTGGGTGCTGGCAGTTTTAAGTTGTGCAAAGCATTTCCATATACCGTCAGCTCTAGAACTGTTGGGCTAATGAAGGAATAAGAGACCTGGATAACAGCAAACAGAAAGCACTCCGAAGTTCATTTATATCTGGCTTTAGAATGCATCGCGCGAACAGATGAACAATGGATTCAGACACACACACTTTTGCTCTAGTTATGCCTCCTCCAATCTCCTCTCAGGAGGACCTGCTAGAAGAGCCTGGAGTGAGCTGGGCTGCAGTATGAACAGGGCCTGCGGAGGATAATCCACCAAGCAGAAAATCCCATTAGCTTCTACGTCTCTTGAGCACAGGAACTGGGTCTCCCTGTTCACTGCTGAAGCTCCATCACCTTGCTCGGAAAGCACTTAGTGAATATTTTTTGAATGAATGAGTGAGTGAATAATTTGAAAACTGACTATATAAGAAGATTGCTGATAAACAATCACAGAGGAGCCAGCATGCTTTCCCTCTGAAACGATGTTCAGTGTGGTGTGCTTTTTGGGCTGTAGGAATGTAGAACCGTAGAACTTTATCCTGCAGAATTCCTTAGAGGCCATCTAAGATCTCTTGTGAGGAAACAGGCAAACTTCTTTCTTTCAAGGACCAGATAGTGAACCTCTGCAGCTTTGCCACCCATAAGGTCTCAGTTCTAATGACTCAACTGTGCCCTTGTAGCATGAAACCAGCCACAGACACTACATAAATGAATGGGCACAGCTGGCTTCCAATAAAATGTTGCTTACAAAAATAGCTGGCAGGCCAGCTTTGGCCCAAGGGCCACAGTTTGCTGAGCGGATCTCATGGGCCCTTGTGATTTCAGAGGAGGACACTGAGGCACATAGAAGTCGAGTGGCCTCCCTTAGCACACATGACCAGCTCACGTGAGAGCTGGGACTGCAGATGGTCCCCGACTTAGGATGTTTTGACTTAGATTTTTCAAGTTTACAATGGTGAGAAAGCAATACGCGTTCAGCAAAAACTACTTCGAGTTCTGAGCTTTGATCTCTTCCTGGGCTGGTGACAAGCAGTAAGACACTCTCTCGTCACGCGGGGCCGTGGCAGCAGCCGCAGCTCCCCTGTCAGTCACGTGATCACGAGGGTAGACAACCGATACACTGACAACCATTCTGTACCCAGACAACCTTTCTGTTTTTCACCTTCAGTACGGCATTCAATAAAATACAAGAGAGATTCAACACTTATTATAAAACAGACTTTGTGTTAGAGGATTTTTCCCAACTGTTGGCTAACATAAGTGTTCTGAGTGTGTCTAAGGTAACTAGGCTAAGCTAGGATATTTGGTTTGGTGTATTAAATGCATTTTCGACTTACGATGGGTTTACTGGCACATAACCCCACTGTAAATGGAGGATGATCTACAGAACCCTAATTTATCGACTCTAAGGCAAAAGTTTTTTCCTATTAGAGCAAAACCCATTATTCACTGATTCCAATATTCACTGTGAGTCTGCATATGCCAGGCATGGTACTGGGCACTGGGGAAAACTGAGTGAGCCAGGGCAGCATGGCCCTACTCCTAGAGAGCTTACAGCAGGGGGAGGGCAGGGGCAGAGCCACTGCCATTTGGTGTAAGACGTGCTACAGCGGGAGAGGTGCAGGATCAGGATACACAGGCATCACTACAAGGCAAGAAGCAACGTTTCCTCCACCCTGTGTCACGGAGGTTTCCTTGGGGAGGACCAGGCCCTTAATAGCACCACCAGCACACTCCTGTTACAAGTGTTATTGCCTCCTCCCAAGTCCCTCCGTTCAATTCTCCTCTGAAACTATGAATTCTCACTATGTGATGGAGCCTTAAACGTGCAGCTTATTTAGGTCGCAGGGACACGTATGATCTCCACTGACCTTTGATCTTCCCAATTAAAAAGTTCTTTGAGTTCACAATCTGATCCATGTCTGAACGGATGGTTCCTTCCAGGCCCTTCGTCAGAGCCCTGCATTCCTCCTTCAGGGCACTTAACCCTTCTGAAACTTGATGCTGAACGAGGTTGTAGGCCTCTTCGAGGAGCTGCGATAGAGAACAACACATAAATCATAACTCGGGGCTCTGTCGTGCGTCAGTGCCTGAGGAAGCCAAGTAGAGGAGGGCGGGTTCCTCGCAGATGATCGCAACATAAACAAAACTGTGCGCGCATTTCTAATTTTTCTTTCAAAGATCGAGTCTGTTTGGATTAGTCCTCATGTAAGGGAGACTGAGCAGACTGGGCAGTTTTCCACCCAGGGAAGGAATTACGTATTTAAAAAAAAAAAAAAAAATACCCTAAAAAGAGAAGGGAAGGGAATGTTCATTTTGAGTAGCATAGTTGCAGAGCAAAATCATCGCTTACCCCGAACCAGGCCCTCTTTCTGTCATTCTTCTTCCCCTTCATTTTAGGCAGGATGTCTGTCTGAAGGGTTGGCACGAGCTCCTCCATCACCAGGTGACTCAGGATCTGTCAAGAAGAAGAGAGCCTCAGAGCTGGTTTCGTTGGTGATGCCTAAATCTGAGCATCAGGCCAACTGAAGGTATCACACATAACTGGCCGCCCCTGTCCTGACTACGTCAGATTGTCCCGCACTATGTGAAATCTGTTAGGTTAGTAGTTTAACTCTGAGTCTGAGGCCACAGAAATCTCTAGGAAGAAACCTCTAAATCTCTTAGAAGGTAAACCTTCTTAAATAGCTGCAAGAAACAGTAATGCCTGCTGACATTTTCCCATTGGAAAGGAGGAATTCCTCAATTCAAACTTCTATTATTCAAACTACAAGATTCCAATGCATTTAGGATAAAAGGGAACTTCAATTATGGATTGAAGGTATCCTTAGCAAAATTGTGAAGGGGTCAGGCTTGGTTTTGAGGGCTTCAGTCCTTGTCTGTATCCCCTGAGACTGCTGTTTCCCCTCGAGATTTCTTGGGATCTAAGTGTCTTCATGCTCTTTGTCCCTACTGCCCCCTGAATCCCACCTCCATCTTCTTTAAAGTTTAGGGGAAAAAGGGGGTAACAAATGCTTGGGAACAACATTGCTTGGACATTGGTGGGATGAGTAGAATACGGGAGGGGGGTATCTACAGTTTTCAGGGTATTGTTTTTTTTTAAGAATTATTTCCAAGTCTTTCCTAAAATTTTGCTTGGCTCAATGACAATGTTTCTGTTGAATGTGAGCAGTGATCTACGTGTCCATGCATAATGCTCCATGTAACGTTGGCTCTTCTTCTGTACATCCCCCCACTGGAACTGGAGCATTTTGTTGTTTAGATTTAGATCTACCATGAGTGCTGGGGCTCACAGCTCAGCTTTCAATATCAGGCTGCAGCCCAAGATTTATAGCAGAAAAGAGTAATTTGGGGAATGGAGGCAGGCAGAAAAGTAGAGAATCATTTGACATCTGTTCTATGAATGTAAAATAATATTTGTCCAAAATAACTGACCTTCTCATAAAAACGCAAATTAAGCTTTGGGAAAGACTTTCTCTGAGGTCATTGGTCAGCCTCATGCTAGTGGAAATACTCATGAGCTCACTAGATTTTGCCTTTCAGCAGGACTCTGTTTACATCAGGATGTAACAGTCTAGCTGAACTGAAGAGGAACCTCCCAGGGTGGAGGTAGGCGAGGTGCCCAGGCCCCCTGGGCCTGTGGGTTCCTAAGAGAGAAGACTGCAGGTCAGTGCAGCAAGTGGGGCTCTATCACCTGTGATGTGGAACTTTGGGTATGAAAAAAATTATAACAGGGATAGGATTTCTACTAGTCCGAGTAACTCATTGGTGGGGATGTTTTTACCGTTCTTAACTATTTTTTGAGGGCAGTCAAGAGGTGAACAAGCATTTTTGAGGCGTTTAAGAGGAACTTGACATGTGCAAACTCTACAGAAATCAGCAAGTTCGAAAATCAGGTTCAAGTACATAATTAATAATTCATGAACCTCATCTTGCCCAATGGAGTCAATTCTTGTTTGGAACATACTTGCCCAAGAGTGATGAAAGTGTTGGCATGGGAAGAGTGAGCTAAGAGCACAAGGAGACTGAAGCCAGAACTGAAAATCAGTGGGAAATATTGTCTTAGTTTAAAAGTATTAAATTCGAGAATCATAATAATTATCCGAATTCATCCTTTTGCAGAGATTGGCTGGAATCTGAGCATGAGCGTGAAAGGGGTTTGAAAGATGAAAATGGTATGCAGTCCAAAGAAAAAGAATGTTGCATTTGGGTGGGCTCACAGTTTCCTTTTAGTCTTTCCCATGCAATGTTCCAAGAAACTTGGTTCTATTTTATAACCTAAGGGATTGGAAAGGAAATATGTTTGGAAAAAAAAAGAAGGGATATGGGAGTGGGTTGAAAGAAGGGGGTGGGGGGTGGGGGGGTGATTGGGGAATAGCCCCAGGGCAGGCAGAGGCCAACTCTGTCTCATCTCAACAGCTCATCTTCTTCCTGGAACCCTCAGCCCCGCCCCACCCTGATCTTGGGCTGCTCTTCACCTGCCCAGGACCTGCTCTGAGATTCCTTTCCTACCTTGGTCAACCCTCCATGAGCAGGGTCCAAAAGCCTGGGTCTATCCAAGAGAAAGTAGCTAATCTAATAAAACAAATCACACTAATGAAGCCGTTGCCCAACCTTCTCTCTTCAGAATAGAATTCACTGAGTTTTACTATAAGAAACCTAAAAATATCTCTTGTCCTTTAAAAAAGGGTGTGTGTGTAAATTTAAGTGCTGGGATCTAACTGGGAGATTTAAAAATTTCATCACACACATAAGAAACCAAACACGACATTAGGTTGATGGAAACCAACCAGCCGAGGCTCCCTCCCTGAAGGCCACGCCATGTGTTACCTTCCGGATGCTGCAGCTGTGAGGAAGGTGTGAGGTTCCAGGGACTGCCGTCCTTCGTGAGGCTGGCCCCATGGTCTGACCAGGCTGTTGGCCTCATGCCCTTTATGTTACTGAGTGGCCATGGGTGAAAGAATCCACTTAAAAGGGTCACATTCAAGCTCATTAGACAAAAGACATCATATGGACAAGGCCCAAAAAAGTGTGGATAGCTTTCTGGTCTTGAAACCACGCTGATCTGTGGGAATTTTGAGCTCTTGGCCCATATGATTAATTTAAAGGCAAAAAATAGGTATACCACGTAACCTGTATTTACATTTTACAAAATGCTTTCCCTCCTGACTTCATTGGATACATTTTTTAATTGACAAGTAGAACATATACTGATGCTTTTACTGGTGTACAAATATTTTCACCTTAATAGTCTACCAGGCAAGTTATTCGAAGATATTTGCTTTGCCTGGACACTTGCCTAAAATAACCATCACCACGAGGGCATGCCATACTTGCTGTGTGAGTCATTACTATGAAGATAATAATGTAACAATGCTGAAAATCTTCTGAACACAGTCCCCTAGGGTAGAAGGGGTTAGGACAATGTTATGATTAAGTTCTTCGCAGACAGGGAAAAAAATGCAAATAAACTCAGTGCTTTAAACAAAAGATGTCGTATTCTCAAACTCAGTTATGCCATGCCCTTTTCTTTAACTTCTTGGTAGCTTCTGTGGGGCCCTGACCTCTTTTTTCTGAGTCTTAGGACAGACGCTGCTTCAGCTCCATGTGTAAGCGGTTATGGTGAAGCTTACCCTCACCAGGCCCCACACAGGAAAGTCTTGAAAATTATTTCCTTTCACCAGCTTCTTCAAGGATCACCTGACATGGCTCAAAATGCATTTCTGTCACAGACTGGCTTTGTGACTTGGGCCGACTTCTCTGAATGTTCTTTCTCCCTCCTGGAGGGTACTGGGAAAATAATCCTGAAATGCCCTTCCGATGTTCACTTCTTATGAGTCTGTGATTTCACCAAAGAAACTTAGATTCCCGGGGGAGCAAAACCTCTTATTGGGTCACTTGATAACTTCAGATTTTACTGATTTCTTCTCTGGTTTTTGTTTTGTTTTGCTTTCCCCTTTAAGGTATTTTTTATACTGCAAACTCAGCACCTTCCTATGACTGCGCTGGGCTAACGCTTTCTCATGTCCATATATGTACAGACCCACACATGTACCCGCACACACTTCTAAGGCTGCCTCGTTCTCTGGATGTTTCTAGGTATGTCTTGCCTCACCACGTTGGCAAGGGATGAGTCATTTCATTCTCTTACACCTTGCAGCAATTCACACCTATCAGCGCAAAGTAAAGAGCAGAAAGTCAGCAAAAGAAAACAAACTCAATACTCAACTCCCAGAAAGGAGTTACTAAGTACCTGCTTTCAGTGGAATCGTGAAGGAATGTGAGCTGATGTGAAATTTCAAATGAAAGAAAAAATTAAGCAAGTACCCCAGCTAAACTCAGGGAGCTAAATAACTGTTTAACTTGGTATAGTCCCACTGTTCATGTTGATCTTTCACTGGACCAGGAGTCAGAAGCCATCACTTCCTTTGCCATTTATCCACTTAGCATGTGACGGAAGCAATCGGCTCCACGAGGCAGGGACCACGCTGCCTTGTCCATCTCTGGTTCACTGGCACCCAGCATAGTGCCCGACATATAGCAACTCAATAAATAATTGTTGAATGAATAATACTGGGCCAGTCACTTAATCGCTATATTCCTCCCTCAGTTTTCTCATTTACAAAAGGGAAGTAATAACTGCTCTACCCATCTCATGAGACTGATAAAATGAACAGAGTTAGGATTTGAACACAAAAAGTATCACACAAAGGCATTTTAATACTGGTATATCTATTAAATATGTATGTTTATATAACAGGCCAGTCAGTGGCAAATGGTTCAGCCTCCCCTCCGCTTTCACTTTTCTTTCTGGCGTAAGCATGGTTAGTCCTTAATCCTCTCGGATTTATAAATGGATGTGCTTCCTCCAAATACCAAGAACTGATTAAAGTTTTTGAGTTAGTCTCAGGACGGGAAATAAATGAGTTTAGAATCCACCAAAAAAAAAAAAAAAAAGGGAAGAAGAAGAAAAAGAAGGGGGAGAAGGAGGAGGGAAAAGGAGAGGAGGAGAAGATTCTGAGTCATATGGTAAAACCATAAAGCACAGCCCATTACCATGAGAAAACGTTCTTGGCTTTAGATGTTTAGTGACTATACAAAGGCAAAACACCATCTGGCATCTTCCAAATACTGTTCCCTAATAACAAATTTCACTGGCCCCCAAAAGAGGCACTCTGGGATATGAGGGGAAATTAAACAATAGCATTCTTGGACCCTGGGTGCTTCTAATTAAATGATGCCCGTACCCAGCCTGCTCTTCCTGGCTGAATCAGCCGCGTGATTGGTGTCCTCATGGAGGATGGGGTCACATCAAGAAACACAGTCTCCTTGGAGATTTGTAACCACGTGGCTGGTACCAAACCAACCAAGACACTTAGCCCATGACTGATATTTAATCAAGGTCTTAGGAAATTATACTGGACCACAGGGAATAGAGCACTAGAAAAGGTAAATGCTTTCAAAATCTGTTGCCTTTAATTACTTCATTTATAAATCATTCCATAGATAAAGACAGCTATTTGCCAAATACTTTTCCAACAACATCTCATTTAATTCTCATCTCCTGCAAGGCAAACATTATCATTCCTATTTTCTTCAGAGGAGTAACCTGAGACTAAAGGAGGTTAAAGAACTTGGCAAGCTTTAACCCAAGTTGGCTGACTTAAAGCCCCACCACACACTTTGCACTATGCCACACTGCTCACATTTGCTTCTAGTCTGGAAGTATAAAGTCATCTAAGAGAATATACTTTTTCCAGAAAGAAACTGGAAGTAGCTCTTCCATTACAGCTGCAGTGTTTGGGGCTGCCCTATTCAGTGCCCAGTCTGGAGGTCTTTAGAGAGGGTGCCCAATAGCTTGCTGACCAAACACTTCTAGACAATGAGAGGAATGGCCTTTGGAACCACATCTTCTATGCCTGCAACTTTTTTTGTTTGCTAGTTTATTATGACCCTGATCTCCTACTATTCAGACAGAGAACAGGATCCAAAATTCTGAACTCCATGTTACCTGGACTTCATCCCCAGTGATCATTTCCCATGAGCCATAGTGTCCCTTCTCCTGTCGAAAGAATTGCACGGCTTCCAAAAAGGCTTGGACTTCAAACGTTGTCTGCTTTGTGTAATCTAAAAGGGCATTTAGCAAAGAAAAATACTTTATTTTATATTTTTCCATGGTTCAGAGACCTAGCATTACCTGACTATTACAAGGGATAGAATTACAAGACACAAAAAACTGAAGCAAGTACTGAATTCAAAGTTCATTTGCAGGTGTACATCACATGACTTGCCCACTCTACCAGCTGATTAATTCTATCAGTTACTAGACATGCTGGTTATGACCAGAAGCAAATCTATCCCCCTTTATCTCTCTTGTAAATGCTTCCCTCAGGCGCTTAGGCACTTAGTGGCTTTACGTCACAACTATAACACCTCAGTAAGGCAGACTATTCCTGAAAGTGCCTCATGTATCCAAGGTATCCCCTCCCAGTTTCCCAAACAAAACTCCAATTTCTTTGTGACTTGATATCAACTTTCTGTCAAAAGGACATCAATATAATAGGCTGATTTATGCAAATGAAGGATAATAATTGCTAACAGATATAGAAAGATACTGTTCTTCTAAGCATGCTACATATTTCATTGAAACCTCACAAAAACCTCTGAGGTGGGTATTATTATCATCTCTAATTTATGCATGAGGAGACTGAAAGCACAGAAAGGTGAATTAATTGCCTAAGGTCACACACCAATAAGGGTGTGAACTCAGGTCGTCTGACTCAAGAGTCTGCTTCTAAGTACTACACTATACTACCTCACATACTAGTTTTTGGGTTTGCCTTTCCAAACATATTGGATTTCAAAAGGTGTTGTATCTGAGAGGTAATACCCTATCACAAAGCAATGGATACTTAATGGTATAGAATGTCTAAGTGTGCTGAATGGCCTTCCCAGAATTCCACAAATCACACCATGCATGAAAATATCTTCATTTCCAGTATGGACTGAATGCTTGAGTCTCCTAAAATTCACATGTTGAAACCCTAATCCCCAATGTGATGATATTTGGAGATGGAGGCTTTGGGAAGTAATTAGGTCATGAAGGTAGAGCCCTCATGTCGGACTTAGAGCCTTATAAGAAAAGCCTGGCTCTCTTGCTCTCTCTCTTCTGTCTCTGTCTCTGTCTCTGTCTTTCTCTCTCTCTCACCAGACACCATTTCTGCCACTGCCTTGATCTTGGACTTCCAAGACTATGGTATTTTTGTTAGAGCAGCCCAAACTGACCAAGAGAATTTTCAACACATAAAACTAACTCACGGAGGATACAATGGTAACCAAATTATAGAAATATTAACAGGGAAGTGGATTTTAGAAACAATCTAATCTAACACTAAAGAAATAAAATCACAGAAAGTGGAAATAATGTGGGCAAAGTAAAGTGGCCAAAAGGGCCATGTCTCTTGCCTCCTGCTTCTCCCCAAGTAGGACACAAAATTCTCTTGCCAATAGCGCACGCTCTGTATTAACAGGGCAATATTAGATCGGTCAGTTGCAGGCAGCTGATTCACTGGGGGGGCCTTCACAGCTTTAGCCAGTGGGATTGCTTAGCCAAGGACTCGATGGTTGATTTGCAGCCTGAGAGGATGAATCTGCTCCAAAAGGGGACAGTCGAGTAATAGCTTGTAGATGACGCTTTTGAGATTGGCTTACTAGGTCATATGTCTCAGGAACTTGGAAAAGAGAAAATACAACCCAAGGAATAGCCTCTATAAGAGTACAAGCAAAATTCTTCACAGGGAGGATACCATGAAGCCCAGGAGCTCCACCTTCAAGAACGTGGAACAGTAACTTACACTTCTAATATCAACGTAAAGATTTGGTTAAAATCTAAATCAGAAAAAGGGCATGTCCCAAGAATCAGGTTATTAAATTAAAGTATTTTCTTCCTTGTTTTTTTTTTTTGGCTTGGCAATTGATTTAGTATTTAATCTTAGAGGTTTGGAAAACACAAATTAAGGTCTTAGTATAAAATTGACAATAAGGGGGCTGTGATATGGGTCTCAGTACACTGGGAGGAACTATACCAACTGAGATGGAAACTGTAATTACTACATCGAGATTCAAAACTGACTCATGTGCTCTTATTTTTAACAGCTGTTTTCATTTCCAGCCTAAGGAAACAAAGAGATGGAAGAAAATGTGGTACTTAGATGGAGTGAGTATTGCCAGACCCACAAGCCTGGGAATGAGATTTTAGTTCTTCGAGTCCTTACAAGAAGCATCAATTTACTTATTTCTTCCCTAGCTGACCTCAGTAACTGGAGGAGGTATCTGAAATCCTGTCCATACTATCTATATCTATCTATCTATCTATCTATCATCTATCTATCTATCTATCTATCATCTATCTATCTATAAACTATGACACTCCCAGTGATGGTTGCTTTTTCAAAGATCTTTGGAAAAAAATAACTGAAGAAATGGAATTTGGAGGCAGGGATGTGGGAGTGACAGAAGTCAAAGAAGAAATAGAAGGGCTAGAATGTAGTCATGGTGCAGCATGCAGCACCTTAATATAGGCAGAGAAGAAAAGTATTAGCAATCAAATGGACCATAAAGGAAATTATAGTCATTCAACAGCAGTAATGAAGTTTAAAAGAATAAGAGCATGGATCTCCATTCTGGACTCTACCATTAAGCCAGACCTAAACTGGATTTTAACTACTCTTTCACTAATCTAATCACTCATTTCATCATAGATTTTTGGATTATAAACTGATTAAGTTAATTTATATAAAACTTTTAGAACAGTATCTGCCACATAATAAATTGCTTTATGGATGTTTGTTCTCATGATTATAAACAAAGTTCAATAGAAACTGCCAGATCTTTAAGGAAATAAAGAACAAAGGTTTGCTTTGTAAAGGACAGAACTACATGGCAATGGTCATATGATCTTCATTTCTTCTAAGTTATTTGCAAAGGCATTGCTGAACTCAGCCAAAATGTACAGGTGTTTGAAAGAAACGAGATTATCAGTATCAGTTATTTAATCAACTTTCTCTCAAACATACCATGGAAACAAATTCCAGGATAACAACCATCCACTCTCCTGCCAACAAGAAATTGAGAGTTAGTTCAGTGGCCCCCAGAATCAACAATGGATTTTGGTCTTTCAGCCTTCTCCCTGCAAGCTGACTTAGAAAAATGGCAGGCATCAGCTCAAACTCTAATTTTCCAACATGCTACAGTTCTGAGGATGCTCAAGGAGACAGATGTGCTGGGGAGAACTTAGGCATCATTAAATCCAGCTCCTTCATTTTACGGATGAGGAAACTGGAAGAAGAAATGGTTAATTTCTTAGCCAAAGGTCACACAGCTGGTCGGAATCAGAGCCAAGAGTTGAAAAAGTGGCTCTGGCGTGTCACAAGCAGCCTTGACATTCATGCTTACTTAAATCATAGACTATGAGAGTCAGAGTGATCTCAAAGGTCACCCACCCCAACCTCTTGTTCAATGCTGGGAGCCTTCAGAATCTCTGACAGACACTCGTCCAGGCTTAGCTTGCATATTTCCAGTGACAGGAAGCTCACAGTTTAATGAAATAGTCTTTTTTGTCCCTGAACTGTTGTAATTATTTGAAAATTTTTGTTGAGCCAAAATCTGTTTCCATTAACTCTCATTTAATCCTTCTTCTGTCTTTCAGAGCAAAACAGACAAGTTTACTCCTCTTCCATATGGTAACTAAAAGATGGCTGAGTATCCTTATTTTCCTGCAATCATTCTGTAAACAATATAGTTTGGGGATTTTTTAAAACTTGGCCCTCCTTTTTCCTTCCTTCCCTTAGTGACCAATTTGAATCTATCAATATCTTTCTTAAATTTCAATCTAGACTGAATACAACACAAAGAGTATTGTCTAACTAGTGCAAAATATGTAAAGTAGAAAGATTACTTTCCTTTTCCTGGTCCCTAACCTCTTTTTCAATCAGCCACATCATACTGTTGGCTCATACGTTTCTTGTAGTCCAATAAAATCCCTACAACTTTTTCATATAAAATCCTTGTCAATCTAAGCTTTTTCTAACCTATGCTTCTGCTTTTGATTTTGAAGTGCAGGCTTTAGCATTACTCCTCTTAAATTACAGCTTACTGTGATCAGTTCAGTGCCCCAGAGCCTGCCAAAATCATTACAAAATGGTCATTCTGTCCCCAGACTCCCTTTTACCTCGGTATCATTCGAAAATTTGGTGGGCTTACTTTCTGTGTTTCTATCCAACTCACTGACAAAAACATTCATCAGATCAAGGGTGACAACAGAGCCCTGGGAAACTCTAAACATTTTGGGAGACATATGGGAGACACATCTTGGCCATTCACTCAACAATCACATCCTCAGGAACAAGACATGTCTATTTTCCTTAGTCTCTGCCTAGTTCTGATCTGTGCAGCTGCATGGAAAACTCATATTTGGGAGACAGGCGCAAGGATTTTTGCAAGGGAAAGAAAGCTTCTCCAGGCCCCTTGGGGACAATTATTCAGGGGGCCAGCCAGAGTGAGATCGCTTTTGTTTTTTTTCCACTTATACAGATTTACTGCATGTCTGAGTCAACTGAAACGCCAAAGCTCCAAGGCCTATGTAGTCATTCTGGATTTTGACTCTGGCTGCTGTGTCGGGACTCCCTGACTCGGGCTGGGTTTGGAAGCTGCCTTGTTATTTTATTTTATCGGTAAACTGTGCCAAGCCATGTTAGCTGATCTGCCTGGTGATTTGTGCAAGTTATATAACAGCATTACTCACTATACTGCCATGGGGTTCATCTCACTAATGTATACTTCTAAACTGTCTTCAGCTTCAGGTCATATGTCATCTTTTTTTAGGAGAACTGCAGCAAAGCTGTTTGTCCTAGTTTCTCCTCCAGAGCAGAGAAGCAGCACTGGGGAAAGTAACCAACATTTATTGAATACTGTCATGGAGTATGAACCATAGGAGATGTTTACACACCCTATCTCATATAATCCTTCGAATAATCCCACTAGGTAGGAATTCACATTCCCACTTTAAGGCTGACAAAGAAACTGAGTTTCAGAAAGGTTAACTAATCTGTTTAAGCTAGTATATGGACAAGCAGGCCCATTTGCTTCCAATGTCCTGTTATAACACTCTATGGTTTTATTTTTTTAACTTTTTATTTTGAGATAATTGTACATTCATGTTTTTATAAGAAATAATACAGAGAAATCCAATATATCCTCACCCAGTTTTCCCTAATAGAAATATCTTGCAAAAACTATAGCACAATAGCACAAGCAGGAAACTGACACTAATGCAATCTAGCCACCTTATTCAGATTTCATCAGTTTTACATGCACAGATCTGTATGTGTGCTGTTGTGACTTAACTTTAAAGTTATTTTAAATTTTATTTCCTTCTCAACATTTAGAATCATATAATTCTAGAGCTGGACTATACCACAGGGATCATTTAGTCCAAACCAGTCATTTAGTAAGTGAGCAGATTGAGGGCTAGACAGAATGTGATATGCATTACTAAAAACAAAAAACAAAAGAAAACTCCCTCACTGAAATTAAAAATAAATGATGTCTGTTCTAATAAAATGGCAATGAAAGTTTTTATTTTTATTAGAAACTTATTTATGTATGACCAACTTAAGCAACTATTTATTACCAACTTGTAAATAATAACTCTTATGAGTACTCGCCCCAGGATTACTTAGAAGTCTCTAAACGGTATTCTGTAAACTGCCAGATTAAAACATTCACCTACTGGCCAAATCATGTCTGTTAGTGAGCGCAGACCTAGGAGGAAGAGGAGAGGAATAAGCCAAGAAAGAATGTACACCTCCTGAAGATCCAGGGACCCCAGGATGAATTATAATGCTGTTACTCTAGATGAAAATACAAAGATACATGAACTCTCTCTAAGGATATAAAAGACTTCTTAAATAAATGGAAGAAAGGTGTTTCTATTGTTTGGATAGAATGTTTTAATCACACAGAAAAACCGTACGCCTCAGCCAGCTAAAAGTGGTGCACCTCATGAGTTTTTGACTTGTCAATAAATATTAAAAGACTGTTAACACAGAAAAGGAAGTGGTGATTACTAAAACAAGTGAACACAAACTAACCTCATTTCCTTTAAACAGGTTATATTGGTAGAAGAGCTACTATTGGCTTCAGAGACATCCTGTATCTAGATTTTAGCGAGACAAATATTAGAGTTTTGCATAATTTTGACTGACACACTGAAGAGCTTTAGATTAGTTGATAATGCAAATAAACATAATGAAGTAGGTAAACAGCCTCAATGATGGGTGCTGGTTAAAGGGCTGATGTTAGTGACATCCTAGGGGAAAACATTTTCAATTATTTGGAAAAGGTAACATACAGACAGACAGACAGAGATAGGTAACCAGGGTTTCACTTAACTGTGAGCTCAGTACAAGTCAGTGGTGTGATACAGTTGTACACAAAGCAGGTGAGGTTGGACCACAAGAATGTGGAATATACCAAAGCCAATGACAGCCATAAGATAGATTCTGAGATACACTCCGCTGAGCTTATTATTAAATACTTCCAGCTCACGCTGAGCAACAGAATGTTTTACCAAAAATTTAAAAATAAAGAAAAAAAGGTAGAGTACTTCTGCAGAAGTAAATGAGGCATCTCACAACCTTGGAAAAAAAAAACCTAGAGGGAAGAAATCTTTATCTGTGTGAAGATCTTCAGTGTAAAAGGACTGATATGTTCCATGTAAATTCCAGATACTAGAGTCAGGAGAGCATGGTCCAAAGTGGAGTGCGGCAGATTCTGACTCAATGTTTTGACTCAAAATTTCTAAAATTTAGATTTATCTTTGAGTGAAACAAGTTCCAATAAGTTGTCAAAAGTTCCCTTCCAAGAGAAAGTGCTCTGTCAGGGCTGAGTTACCTTGTAGAAGGGGTACAGACTTGCTTAAATCTCTCTATTATACACTGTCATGACATCGTGTTACCTCCCCACCATAGCACTTAGGACAGTTATAATTTCATAATTGCTGGTGTAATCATTTTAATATGCCTGAGACTATAAGCTCTAAGAAGACAGGAGATGGCTGTTTGCATTCATCACTGCATCCTCAATCTCTGGTCTAGCGTCTGGCACAAAGAAAGAAAAAGAGGGAAAAGAAATGAGGGAAGGAAGGAGGAAAGGAAGAGAGGAAGGGAGAAAGGGAGGAAGGGAGAGATTCAAATTCTAGAGAGAGGGCTGGATTAAATCTCTTTATAAATTTCCTTCTAAACTGAGATTTCTTGATTACAAACAAAACTCAAGAATTGCAAATGAATCACATTCTCTTAATGAGTCTTTAAGAACTTCTGAAGTCTGCTTCTCAGACTTCCGCGAGCGCCAGAATCCCCTGGAGGGCTTGCTGAAACAGACTGTTGGGCCCCACCCCAGCGTCTCTGATTCAGCAGGTCTGGACTAGGGCCCCGGAGTTTGCATTTCTAACAAGCTCCCAGGTGATGCTGATGCTGTAAGTCCAGGGCACACTTTGAGAACCATTCCTTTACCCAGCATTAGGGGAGTGGTTCTCAAACATCAGAATCACCTAAAGTGCCTGCTAAAAATATGATTCTTGACCTTGTCCCAGAGATTCTGATTCAGCATCAGAATCAGTCTGGGATTGGGCCCAGGAATCTGCATTTAAACAAGCTCTTCAGGTAATTCTGATGCAGGTGGTTTACAGACCAGATTTTGAGAAAACAAATCACATAGAAGAAAGAGATACAGTAGAAGACGGTGGTTCTTAAATGCTTAGGGTCTTAATGACAGCTTTCCCTTGTTATCAGGTTAAGAAATGTCCCCTCTGTCAACTGTTCACTATTTAACATAAATGAACCCTTAAGCTTACTCAAAGTGATGTTTAAAATAGTACCACAATGAAGATTCATGAAAGGTATGTGGATAAGGTACCACTTTAGGTAGGTTCATAAGGACATCATCTCGTGCCCATGGAAGCGAACCCCCACTCGCTTCAGAGGCAGTCATCATTGTCTGGACATAAATCTTCAGATGCAACCCTAGTTGAACCTCATTTTCCCTTTTTTGGTACTCAGTGGATATGTGGACTATAGCTTCTGTGGCAGTTTTCTTTTCTTTAGCATATATGATCTCATTTTCTTTATCTTATTTTTTTTTCAAACTCTTAAAGAAATAAAAATGACCTATGCTCTCATCTCTTCCAAAGGTAAGGATGGTGTAATCGTACTCCTGATAAGGAAGGAGGGAATAGTTTATTCTTTCCAAATTCCGTGAAGATACTCTGTGCCCTGAAGCTAGGTTCATTGAATATGCCTTCCACTATCACCTCTTGTAGGTAAGCTACCTGGGCAGAGTCAGGCCAGGAGAACAATGGCACAATTAGTCATTTCCTATCTGCCCAGGACAAATAGGAAATGGCTTTCTATGGGTGAGATCTGTATTCTAAGACAGTGAGTGCAGAACTGTTTCCCAATCCTCTAATAACTATTTGTGGAGATGAAGCTGAAATGCCTCAGGAGTAAAAAAGTAACTACACCCCAAAACCTAAACAAAACAAATGAAAATTATCTAATTTCCTCTTTAAAATGTGAATTTCAAAAGAGTTCTCTGTGTAATGTTTATAAGCCGTTGTGGCAGTGCACACACCTGGGTAATCTTTCAGCTCAGACCACGGAAACTGGGTCAGGTGCCTCCCACTGACATTGTGGGGAGTTGTGTGACTTACTCCCTGCAGGAAAAACTTAACCACACAACCTGGACACATTTTAAGGCAAGCTTGAATGTTCAAATGCATAGGGAAGATGCTCCTCTAGCCACAGACTTGTCTTTCGTTTTTTATGACATTTTCTCTTATTCCTGGAAATAACTGTTTACACATGGGTCTTGGTATAATTTGTCACTGCAGCACACAAAAATATTAGGAGAATTCTTCCAGGCTGATTCTATTGTGTGTGCAGAACACCTTGCCTAGTCTCACCCACATCTGTGGAAGCATGCTTTCCACAAGTAAAGGAAGAAGTTTACATTAGGGAACAAATCACTGGTGTTAACTGGCATCACTTCACCATACCCTAGCCTGACATACCCACAGAGTGTACTGATGTCTGATGATGCTGTCTGGGGATTTTCCACTCATCATCATTGTTAATCATCACCAGTGATTAATAATAGCATCCACCTTGCACTTGTCAGAAGATTTTACAGTTTACATCTCATTCGATTCTCACAGAAATCTCATGAGACAGGTAAGCCAGATGTAATCATTCCCAGATAGAAAATGGAAAAAAAGTGAAAATCAAAGAAGTTTAAGTCATTGCCCAAGGTCAGATGAATACATAACTCCTTTTATCAGGTCATCAAGTAAAAGTGAAAATAATCAGAAAAAAATTTCTACTCCCATGCAGACAATATTAAAGAGGACCTAACCTTACTTAAAACTTCTAATTGCAACAGAAGTTGTAACTACTTTTATCTAGGATAAAATATCTCAGTTTCCTATATTATTTATAACATTTTTCCAAAGACCTAAAAAATTAAGTTGACCCATGCTCTGTTCCTTTCCTAAGAAGTAGGGATGGCACCCACAGGCTCCTGGAACCCTTTATCCTGCCCTGATTAAGAAGGTGAGCCTGGCTAAGCCATGGACTCCTCCTCAGGTTTGGGGGGATCTGTATATAATTTAGTCCTCAGATTCTTAGGGACCAGATGATTTTATAAAAACTAGAAACTTCAGTAGTCATGTACCAATAAAAAGTGTCCACATTCCTGAACTATTACAAGAAGGAGCAGTGCTGCCAACAGAGTTCTTTTTAATTTCTGGGTTAGCTGAGCCTACTATTTGCACCAATTTCGCAAAATTGTTTTAAGCCAAAAGGCACTTTGAAAGCATCTTGCTGTTGGGGAGGCTGAAGGCCTACGACTCTACAGCAGCATATACTGTCCCACTAAATAAGCCATTGAATGCGGCTTTACACTTAGGGTAAGTATGTGTTTTATCATGAAAACTCTTAAGCATTCACAATGATTTTCAGTAAAGTCCAAGGAGCATCTCGTTTAATAAGTTGGTTAACAACAAGTTTAAACAAAACATGTTAGGATTACTGAATGGAATATCATGCAGTCACTAAGAACAATTATGATGACTTAGACACACTGTGGAAAAGCAGTTTGGGGGAAATTTTAATTGCAAAATCCAGATTATAAAAATTATACATACATGCTGATTAAGCCATGTAAAATATGCACCCATAGGAGCAATGACTGGAAAGGAATGCACAGGAAATGGGAGATGAGTTACGGGGACTCTGTGACAAACTTTATGGCATGTTGTATTATTATCCTTAGGAAGGTTCGTGCTGACCTAATGACTTTTTTTTTTTTTTTTACCAATCCTCTCATGACCATGAACAATATTTGCCTCTCCAGAGTCAAAACAGTCCTGTAGCAGTTTGTCTCCTAAATCCTAGAGCACCGCAGCTCCCAAATCACGGCATGTTTCACGGTCCCAGCATTCAGGGTCCACAATGAAGTGTTTGAAGAGTAAATTAACTGACGTGAGTGGAAGAGCCTTTCTCTCCCTCAGGACGGGTGGAACTCGAGCCTGGCTCCTCATTCAGGCCATCAGGCAGTTTCCAGTGTGATTTCAACTGAAGAGGTCATGCTTTTTGTTCTCTCCTTAACCACTCTGAGTGGTTCAGAATAGGTCTCTGCTGACTCCTTCGAGTGTTCTCTCTTCATTAATGGAGGGAAAACGCTTACATCTTGGAGCCCTTTGAGCTTGTCACAAATGTCCTGTAAAGTATTACTTACTATCCTCTGCTTGCCATGAAAACTGAACAGGGTCACAGGATAACATAAAGTCCTTGAGGACAAGGACTGTCATATTCATCACTGCATCCTAAGGCCACAGCACAGTGCTGGCATCAAACGTTCTCTTGAATAGACCAAAGGACAAAGAAATGAATGGCTCAATAATTCAGAGGCAGCATAGGATAGTGGGGACGACTGTCTACAGGGAATAAAAACTGGGTGCTATTGCTACTCTGCCCCTTTGGCTGTGGGACTTGAGGTGACTTACTTTGCTACTTTGGGCCTAACTCATCTCACTTGAAATGAGAGGCTGACTGTCAGGTCTGCTTTTTCAGCTATGAAATGGTGTAATCCTACGATGAACAGCAAGTACAGTCAGTTTATCAACATTTGGATAGTGCTTTCCATGACAGGGTTCCAACTTGCGGATATAAAGTTCCAGCTGCGGGACCACTTTATTCTTTACTTCCCACTAAACCTTCTCTCTCTCTCACAAATAATGCATCTTTCTCTGAGCTGCAGAAAGTAATCAATGTGGCTGTTGGAAAATATTAAATTACATACGTGGCTTTCATTACATATTCTATTGGCTGGCACTGATCTACGTTTCTCGGCACCCGCTTCCCCCTTTCATTAACCTAAATAACAGTTCAGTCTGTGGTCATCACCACTGGGCTCACCACCTGGGCTGCTTAATTAATTAAGCCCAAAAAATAGCAAAAATACTCATTTGCCATTTCACGATCCATAACAAGATTATAGTAGAACGGATCCGTCTTACGTAGAATATTAAATCATTAACTTGAGTCATAAGGCTTAGTCTTTAAAATACTCTTTTTTTCCTTGAAAAAGCAGAATCTGCCTGATATCTCTATCTCTTAACTTTTAACAAAAGCATCATGATTTATACAATCTGCCAGGTCTCCAGAAACACCATTGTATTAGGATGGGTATTTATTTAAGTGTAAACTGCTGATGATTAGAAGACTCTATCTCAGCCAGAAATTTCTCTTTTATGAAATGCTGCAGAACCAAACTTATTATATCATTGGTCCAAATCAGAACTATCCATTGGGATATAGGTCAGTTCTTGATTACCTTTGTTGACTAAGGACAGCGATGACATTGATAATTCTTAAACTTTGCTTGCTTTTGTGTTTTGTGTGTATCTACATTTGAATTCAGATGAGTCTGAGGTCCCAGTGATTCACCTTCTATTAAAACAATGATCAAAGTTGCCTGGTGGGGAACTAATTTGTGCTCTGCTATTCCTCCTTCCTTACTTTCAGTGCCAGCATGTCAGACTGATGTTGGTTGAAACTGTTCCCTTCTCTTTCCTTCTTTCTTTCCTCATCCAGCCCCACCACCCCCTCACATGCACCCACGTGCATGCACACATGGGTACACACACCCAAAAAACAAATCTTTCCCTGGGATGCAGAAAGTAATCAGTACTGGTTCTAAAGGCTTCCCCTAGGGTAACAGAAGGGAAAGTGGGAGGGCAAAGAGACTCCAGACCAGCACTGTCCAGTAGAAATAAAATGAAAGCCACATACTCAATTTTAAATTTTATAGTAGCCACATCATAAAAGTAAAAAGAAAGTTAAGATTAATCATATATTTTATTTAAACCAATATATCCAAAATATGTAAGCAATATAAAAATTATTAATGAGATAGTTTACACTCCTTTTTTTTTGTTTTACACTAAGATTTTGAAATCTGATGAGTATTTTACACTTTCAGCTTATTTTATTTCGGACTATCCACCTTTCAGGTGATCAGTAGCCACATATGGCTAGTGGCCACCATGTTAGACTGCATAGCTCTGACGTTTAAGGTTTCGGTTCTGTTGTTTATCTGAGTGGGGACAGAAGAAGGAGGCAATACAAGAGAGCATGCCATTGCACACCTGAACTGTATTCAAGCAGCATCATTACCAAGCAGATGTATTCAGATGTATTCTTACTCTAAAGCAATAAAGAAGGGAGAAAGCTGACTTTAATTCATCATTACACACATAGCACAGTTCATCTACTAGAGCAATCCCAGGATCACGATAATGCACAAAATAAGAAATAAGATGATTTGTGACAAGTCCCTATATGGATTAAGGTTAGAGTTTAAGACCCTTGACAATTACATCTCACTCATAAGCCCTGCCCTATGGGCAGTGAGGAATCCTTGTGGCTTTAACTTTGAGGGCTCTCTAACAACAATGCCATATCATAATAGTTCTGCTTAGAGTGGCTAACCACCAACGGACATATTAGATGAGATCATTTCCAAACAGGATACAGCCTTACAACAATCTGCTATATTTGTAGCAGCAAATTGTTCAGCCCTCTGTGTTCCACCAAAAAGAAAAAACAGCTAAAATGCTTGATGGATTTAGATGCCTCCTGTTCCTATTGTAGACAATCTCAGTAGTTGCTATAGACTTGAGTTAAGTGATGTAATTAACTCATGCCACGGAACTATTTGGAAGAATTGACCCAATGATCTAATTCCCTTATGGTAAAACAGAGAAAGAGGAAATCAAAAGAAAACCTCAATTCCTGTGTTGGAAGTATCAAAGCTTCTGAAGGCATGAGAGAGAGAGAACATGTGTGCACACTTCTTACCTTGATGTGTTAGTTATAAGTAAATACTTCTTGAGTGCTCACCGCTCTTAATGGTATTTTTACCACTAAGGAAGACATGATGGAATCATAGAACTAGAATGGGCTTTTAACGTCTAGTTCATTTCTCTACTAGTAGGGTAGCATTTATTTATTTAATAACTGAAACACCACATAAATTATTCCAGACCTATGATCACTAATAACAGTAAAAGCTAATATTTATTAGGTAGTGCATTCCATGTGTGGGTTTACAAATAAAAATTAATCCAGTTAAGTCATTCAGAAGATATTCTCTCAGTCTTTCCATACATCACATTTTGGAATACAACAGTTCTCGTTCTCAGGCAGTTTTCCCTCATGGGTGACCTACATTTCTCATGTTGTAATTGAGGACATTTCTGCAAGTAGCAACTTCAGTGGAGTTAGAAACACCATTGGAAAGTCATTATTGTGTCTTTCCAGACCTTTCCTTTCAAGGTGAGTAATACAAGTATCTCTAATATTCCTTACAGTTTTTATTTTTCAAGCCCATACTTACATTTTTGAATCTCCTCTGATAGCACTGTACAACTCCACATTTCTTAAGTTTTAGGCAGGGCACAGTTCTCCCTGTTTAACTCTGTGAGTATTTAATATAACCATATTTTACACTGAAGCCTGCCCTTACCCCTTCACGTCCAACACTGTTGAACCCCCTTAATTTCCTCTACTATTTTCCACAGCAATTGTTACCTTTATCATATTTCATAATTTGCTTTTCTACTATATTTATGGTTTGTTTGCTGTCTCCACCATTGGTCCCTAACTAGAATATAAGTGCCATAAGAACAGGGGTCTTTGTTTTGCTCGTTGCTGGATCCTGAGTTCCTAGAATAGTGCTTGTTATATAGTATATGCTCAATAAATATGTGTTGAATAAATGAATGTAGACCTGATCAATGTAAATTCACACAGTTTCTGGTTAAGTTAATGTATAAGTATTCACCTAGACACACATTTGTAGTTGATTGAAAAGTATATCAGGCAAGATACAATTAAATGTTTAAATTTAAAATAAATGTTTATTTTACAATAAAGAAGAAAACTGGAAGTACTCATTCTTCAAAAAATTTGTTACTCTTTAGTTGCAAGGATTGGGAGTACTGATTGTTTCTGATTTATTCCCATATTTTTCTAATTACGAACACTGTGTCCACAAATCTAGAATATTCAGAGCTATGTTCACTCCCTTCTCAATTTAAATATAGTTATCAAATATTAAGTCTATTTTAGGCTCCTGACTAACATCTTTACCTGTTTTATAAGTTAGAGCCTATGATTTTAGATTAAAAAATATTGTGCCTACATGCTATCTGGAGAAAATGGACCTAACTTCCATTTTTTAAACAGCAATTTTATTGATGTGGGTTTATTTTTGATCCCCATTTTACACTCAGTGCTTATTATGGTGCCTAAAATATAGTAGGGGATCTTAAATTATTTATTTATTTATTTATTTATTTAATGAAAAATAATTCTGGGCACTTCCCTGGTGGTGCAGTGATTAAGAGTCTGCCTGCCAATGCGGGGGACATGCGTTCTATCCCTGGTCTGGGAAAATCCCACACGCCGCAGAGCAACTAAGCCCAGATCCCCGAAGCTTGCGCACCATAAAGCCCGAGCAAGCAGCTTCTGAAACCCAAGTGCCTAGAGCCCGTGCTCCACAACAAGAGAAGCCACCGCAATGAGAAGCCCAAGACCGTAAGGAAGAGTAGCCCCCACTTGCCGCAACTAAAGAAAGCCCTCACACGACAACAAAGACTCAACGCAGCCAAAAAAAAAAAAATTCTGGCATACTAGAAAAGAGTTGACCAAGGACATTTGAGGGAAAAGCAACAAATGTGGCATAGTCTTAAAATTTTAAAAATAGGAAAAAAGTGATAACTGATTGATGTAGAACTGAGAAAAGTCACATTTCAACCAGAATTATCGCACCTATGACCTAATCCCTATCGTATATCCACTCACTCACCAAACATTGGTTGAACATATTCTATGTGTGAGTCACTGTTAAGAATTCTCTGAATAAAGAGAACAAGATTTGGTCCATGGGCACGAAGCTTAGTGTTGAAAATAATGATAAATTCACCATCTGTTCACCATTGTATCCCCAGCACCCCAAACAACCACAGGGCAGATGCTCAATTTGGTAAAAGTGGTACAAAGAATGGATAATTACCCATGAGACAGTAAAGACTGCAATAAATGCTGTCAGAGAAAGCGAAGGGCCATGGGAGTTAAGAAGGGAAAGGAGTCTCTGGTTTGGGATGGGAACATCTTCTTGGAACGGGGAGCTAAGTGGACCAGGATAGGGTAATTGTGGCAGGTGGCAGGTGTTCAAGACAATGGGAGGAGTGTGATCCAAAGCAAAGAGGCAAACCACACAGAGTACACACGACCCTCATCAAACAGCATTTCCTGTTTTCAAACATCCGAGCTACGAAATCTTCAAACCGACTTGCAGAAAGGGTTTTTAATTTATATTAGGTGCAGATATAAAATTATGTGGTTATAAAGGTTTCCAAAAGAGTACAAGGTAGTGGGCTCTGGAGTCCAGGAGGCCTTAGGGGCTTCCTAACTGTGACCAAGATGCTCTTATGTTGTTTGAGGCACCATGCAAAGGACTGAGGACAGAGCCTGGCACTCAGTGGCTTCTCTACAGCTGCTAACGGCTTTCCTTCCTGTCCTTCACTCAGCATCCTAACTGCAGGCTTGAGCTTACTTGGCAGGAAAAGCACACATAACAGGCATACCTTGGAGATACTGTGGTTCCGTTCCAGACCACCGCAATAAAGCAAATATCCCAATAAAGGGAGTCACATGAATTCTTTGGTTTCCCAGTGCATATAAAAGTTATGTTTACACTATAGTCTATTAAGTGTGCAATAACATTATGTCTAGAAAACAATGTATATACCTTAATTTAAAAAAATTTTCCTTGTTTTGTTTTTGGCTGTGTTGGGTCTTTGTTGTTGTGCGTGGGCTCAGTAGTTGTGGCTCAGCTCGGGGCTCAGTAGTTGTGGGTCGTGGGCTCTAGGGCACAGGCGCAGTAGTTGCAGCACATGGGCTTAGTTGCTCCTCAGCCTGAGGGATCTTCCCGGGCTAAGGATTGAACCCGTGTCCCCTGCATTGGCAGGCGGATTCTTAACCACTGCGCCACCAGGGAAGTCCCTAAAAAACATTTTATAGCTAAGAAATCCTAACCATCATCTGAGTCCTCAGTGAGTCATAATCTTTTTGCAATAGTAACATCAAAGATTACTGATCACAGACCACCATAACAAGAATAACAATGAAAAAGCTTGAAATATTGCAAGAATTACCCAAATGTGACACAGAGACATAAAGTGAGCAAACGCTGTTGGAAAAACGGTGCTCTGCTTGATGTGGAGTAGCCACCAGCCTTCTATGTGTGCAAAATGCAGTACGTGCAAAGTGTGATAAAGCAAAAGCACAGCAAAACAAGGTTTAGCTGTACAACACTCTAGTCTATCCCCATCATTGTGAGTCTGGTGTTTAAAATGAGTTTTAAAAATCCTCCATTGTACATGACATGTAACAAAGTTAATACTTTCTAAAGTAATTTATAAATTAATGTGATTGCAGTTGGAATCCCAGCAAGCATTAGGAGATAATTAGCTACAATGAATGTGAATTCACAAATAAGACTATATGCCTAAAGTAGTCAAGAAAAGTATAATATGGATGAATTGTAAGGGTAAAGTTCTCTTATAAGCTATAAGAACGTATACCAAAAATCTACTGTAATAGAATCAAAACTGCATTAACATCGGAATAAATAGATCAATGGAAAACGAAAGAGGATATTTAGATAACCTAAAGATTATATACATAATTTTATATAGCCAAGATAGTAGCATATTCAGTTATTCAGTGAGGAAGGTTAGATTTAATAAATGGTGCTAGCCCAACTGGTTATCCACTAACATACATACATACATGATTTTCATACACTCTAGAGACTTAAATGTTAAAAATAAAGCAATAAACTTCAAGAAAATCAAGGGAAATTAAATATATAATCTAGGGGCAAGGGAAATCTTAACAAGGGCAGAAAATCCAAAAGCCATAAAGCAAAAGATAGATATATTTGATTGTATAAAAATGAGACATCTTTGTATGGCAAAATATATCATAATTAAAGATTAATGACAATACGATTAGTTAACGACAACAGATAAATGATGAACTTGAGAAAAATGTCTTTAATGAAGAGATAGAAAAGAGTTAATATCTAAATTTTCAAGAGCTCTTACAAGAAAATAACCAAATTAGGGAGTGGGGGTAGAGAACAAAAGAATGAATGAATGAATGAAAATGAAAATGAAAATGGTCAAAAAGCATCAATGAACAATTTACGAAAAAGTAATTCAGAAGGCCAATAAATACTGGATAAGATACTTGGACTGACTGCTGGTCAGAGAAAGGGCACTCTAAGTATCAAGGAGATTCACTCCTCCCCTATCAGCTTGTCACAGAAGAAAAGGAGCAAAAAGGCCTATTGGTGACAGGGATGCAGAAAAAAGAGTGCTCCCATACACTGTAGAAATGCGAAATTTTATAAGTAATGTGAAAATTAATCTGGCAACATCTACTACATTAGAAATACCTTTATCTTTAAACCTAGCGATTCTACTTCCTAGACAGTGCCTCAGAGAACATGAGGACCCACGCACAAGAATAGCTATTTCATCATTAGATTATAGTGGTAAAGTAGGAAACAGAGTTAAGCCCATCAATAAGAGAATGGTTGAATAATGTAGGACACAAACCATGAAATATAATATGGCACTAACAAACAAATCATAACTATGTCAATTGTCTTGCATAGATTTCCATGAGGCCCTTTTAAGTAAGAAAAACAAAATGCAGAAAAGTATGTAACACAGTCTTATTAAAAAAAAAACAGTGACCACAAAACCCCTATAATGCATGTATGAAAATGGAGAAAAATATGGAACAATACACACAAGGTTTTAATATTGTTTACAGAGAAATAAAGACAATGGGAAGGAGAGAGCAAACAAACAAAAGCCTAGAATTTATGATATGATCCAATTTATGCATTTATATAAAATTATATATGTGTTAGATAGATGATAGATAGATGAGAGAATTTTAAAATAAAGTAAAACAAAAAGGGGGAAACAACATTTGTCTCAAAAACTTACGTAGCTCACTAAAACCCTCTGCTGCCTGTAAACTGGTCCTCTGCCCACCCATGTTTATCATTGCTGCTTTTCCTCCCTGTGATCCTGGTTAAGGCACTCAGCATCCCTGTGTCCTTATCTATCAAATGATGACAGTGGAGCACATGATCTCTAAGGTTCTCTCCAGCTCTGGCATCACCATCTGACGCCTCTGAGAACACAGGTCTATGTTTGTATTTCCCTGGTAACCATGTAGCCTATAGAAATAAGCCAATAAGAGTCAGAAAGCAGAAGCAGACTACATCCCAGTACCTGGTTTCTGTTCTACCCATTCTCTTTTTGAAAAACTTTTCTTGACTAGGTAATCAGGCCAATGCTTATTTTCATGATCGTGTGAGACCAAACCACGGTGTGTAAGCACGCTCACTAGCTGTGCACTGCTGGTGTGCTTTGCAATGCTCTCTAAATTTCTGTTGAATGACTGCTGGCCACCAAATAGGCATTTCACGGGAAGGGCTGGGTGCCAGCTTTAGGAACAGCATGGTGAGAACCCCATTGCTCAGCAGGGAATTGAGGCCCGGAACAGGAGAAGGAACAGCTGAGCAGTGTGTGCAAGGCAATCAGTGTTCACAGTGGTCACTCCCTCACCTCGCAATTTTTCAGATGATAATCAATCAGCACCACGTGCTCCTGCACATCAGAGCCATAGGAAACTGGAAGCAACGCTAGAAATTTAGGGCAGGGTGGGCTAGTGGGATGAGGGCGGGAAGAGTGGACCGGTCAGAACAAGGACTATAGACAACAGAGAGAGAGAGAGAGAGACAATAAGAAAAGGTCACAAGAATAGGTCCTCTCTTAAATAGCTGAAAATAAACCCAAGAACTGAGGTGTTGGGTGGGGTTGGAATTAAAGCTACGGGGTTAATATGGGCTGGAGTTGGAGACTGAGGGAGCAATAAGGAGGAAGATATGCCTCGATGGGCGCTCATAGATGAGCAAAGCTGCAGGCAGTTGGGAACAGCGGGGGAGTTCAGTAAGAAGTATACTTCCCCCCCAAATACACCACTGGGAGAGAAAGTTGGGGAAGACATAGTAAGCAAATCCCGCAGATTTCCAGAGTTTAAAAAACATTTAATTTTGTAAACATGCTAAAAGTTTCAAAGTATTATAACATCAACTTCAAACATTGCAAAATTGTGACTTAGATGTCACCACTTTTATTTATCCTCAGACATCATGAAAAAAATGTTTTATTAGAAAATAAAATGAAGAAAAACTGTGAACACTGTTTATGGGATGACATTACCAGCACTGATGTGCTATTTTATGAAAATATTTTTGTATCTTAAAAACAATTATAACGTATTATATAAATTCAGCATTTACTGTGTGTCAGTCATTGTACTAAGTACTCTCTTACATTATTATCTTATGTAATTTTCACAATAACTATGTGACTACCTCTCTCTTACTGATGAGAACATTGAAGAGTAATAAGGGTACATAACCCAGCTCCTAACTGGAGCTCCTAAGTGGTGAAGCCAGTATTTGAATTCAAAATAATCTGATTCCAAATGTAGAGCTCACAGTCACCATGCCATAACACTCTCCACAAATAGAAAATCCACTTGAATTACGCAAGGTCAAGTTTCAGAGAAAGCTTTTCTGCTTAAAGCCTTCTTCACAAAGAGACATACATCATCACGTCAAAAAAAAAATTGTGCTCGCAAACGTTTCAGTCATGCAAAGTCTACGGCCCGCATTGCCTGAAAATGCATGGGTCAAACTAAATATCATAGCTTTTATTTTCAAGTATTTTCTAGACCAGGGGTCAATCAGCTTTTTCTGTAAAAGGCAAAATAACAAATATTTTCGACTTTGAGGTCCATACGGTCTCTGTCACAACTACTCAACTCTACAATAGTATCGCAAAAGCTGCCACAGGATACCTTGGTGAACAGTGTGGTTGTGTTTATACAAAAACAGGCGGCGGCCAAATCTGGCCTATAGACCATAGTTTGCCAGCTCTTGCTCTAGTTCACACGTTCTTAAAGGCTAATTTGCCATGTTACTCCTTCGGAGACCCTTTCCCTTGAACCAACCTAAATCAAGCCCTTCTGTTATAATGTTTTGGTGCATCTTTCACACACACACACACACACACACACACACACACACACACACACATCTCAATTTGTAATTTTTTTCTTTGTTACTACTAGTTTGTAACCTCTGAGAAGGCGGGGATCATATCTGTCTTGTATACCATTGCATTCCCAGAACCTAGCAAGTGCTCCAAACATAAAAGGTGCTCAGAAAGTATTTGTTGGCAGAAGGAAGGGAGGGAGAAAGAGAGGGAGGGAGGAAGGAAAGGAGGGAGGAAAGGAGGGAGGCAGGGGAGAAGAAAAAGAAGGAGGGAAGAAGGAAGGGAGGCAGGGAGGAAGGACGATGGCAGCTTCTCATACTTAACCTGCTTTTGTGTGCTGGAGTGGACTTAGTGTGCTTCTGAAAGTCACTTTCCACTGCACCACTCTGACTAGCGCTGTGCAGTCTTTTTCTTTTTTTTTTTAATTTATTTATTTATTTATTTATTTATTGGCTGCATTGGGTCTTCGTTGTATTCTTCATAGTGCACTTCTCATTGTGGTGGCTTCTCTTTTTCCGGAGCATGGGCTCTAGGCCAGCAGGCTCAGTAGTTGTGGCACGTGGGCTCAGTAGCTGTGGCTCGTGGGCTATAGAGCACAAGTTCAGCAGTTGTGGCGCAGGGTTTTAGTTGCTCCGCAGCATGGACTTAGTTGCTCTGTGGCATGTGGGATCTACCCGGACCAGGGCTCTAATCCACGTCCCCTGCATTGGCAGGCAGATTCTTAACCACTGTGCCACTAGGGAAGTCCCGCACTGTGCAGTGTTAACAGTACCATTAGAAATCAAAGTGCCCCAGCGCCCTTTTACGTGAAGAAAAACAAATTCTGATCCTTTTATCCACAGGTTCAAGGGCATCCATAGTTATTCTACCATTCAAGGAGAGTAAAGAATAAGATTCACCTGGTCTTTCCTTGCACCAAGTCAACATCAGGCCATGCCAAAGTACACAGTATTAGAAAATCACCTGCAGAACTTCCCTTGGCGCTGCCCGTTTATTCTTAAATTCTCCCCTTGCCTGGTTAACATCAGTCACTGTGCTGTGATGGGAAGCAACTAGCCCACCCACCAGGCTGGCACACACTGGGTCTCTTAGATCCTCTTCACATCACTTCCTAGTCAGTGTGCAATCTCTCATCAGGTTTTACTAATTTAACATTACATACCTCTTCTAATGAGTGCCAAGAACTTCATGTTTAGTGGCCGACTCTCTCCTCATCGACACGATATTGTAGGTGTTATCAGTTGACTTGCCCAAGGCCCTCTGCCTTATGAAGGCTTTGAGCACTAAGGCAATTCTCCTTTCCTACCCCATCAGTTGAATTTATCTTCCTTTGGAACTACTGACACCTTATTCTTAAGAGGACAAAAATAAGAAAGATGAGATTATTTTTGTTTTCATCCTGGCAGATATGAAACAGACTTGAAGCTTTACCCCTGTCATTCTGGAAGTATTGTTCCTTCTAATGCAATAAAAATGTGACGGCATACTTAGAAGATGCATGTAATAGATGCCACTCAGGGCTTTAACTGAGCTCAAATTTAATTTTTAGTAATTTTGACTTATAGTATGTCTACTTTTAATTAAATAAAACTCCTAAAAGCAAATAACTGCAATTGTGATTTCAGAATCTGGATTGCCTACATTTACAAGAGACACTTTTGCCTTCTGGAGCAAAACAAAATATGCCTGATCATTCTTCTGCATGACAGAAAATAGTTGAAGATTTTTTCCTCTCCTCAATCACTGTGAGGCCACATACCCAGTTTTCTCATCATACAACCTGGTTTCCTGACCTCATACAATTCATCACCTCTCTGAACACACTCCAGTACACTGCAGGAGCAAGAACACAGATTTATTCGTGAATCGGGCTGAGCTATTTAATAGCCTTGTGATCTTAAACACATTTCTTAAATTCCATGAGTCTCAGTTTTTTCATCTGCAAAATGGGGCTAAAAATTAATTCTCCCAGTATTGCCATGGGGACTGAAAGAGTACATATCAAGCACCCGTACACTGCCCGGCATAGCAGATATTATTCCAGTAAAGCTTCATGGAGGGGATAGGAGTTCAGAAGCCACTTCAATGTGAGTGGAAAAGCCTGCGGAGGTGAGGAAATGTTCTTTCTGTTCTTCTTTTAAGTTACTCATTCAAAAGTGATGGTAAAGTTTCAATTACCAATGTGACTGTAAAGTATTACATGCAAAATAACAACAGATGTACAGAAACAATAAAGAATTTTTTAAACACAAAGAAGGGATATTTAATGAGGCACAAACAGCAAAACAATTAATTTAAATAATAGCACAATGCAACAAATTTCCCTTTGCCTGGCCAGTCTTAGTAGTCAGAAATCTGCCTAGTAAGAGAGATTTTCACAAATCATCCAAATAATAAGCCGAAAGTGCTCTTCTGTACCAAGAATAAGGACCAAACAGGAATGATAGGAAGTGAAAAGGAGCATGAGAAAAGTTGCAAAGTTGATGCACCTTTGGAGAGAAATGGAAATTTAGCAAATAATTCATAGTCAAGTGGATAGTCACAGAAGAAAGCTGAGTCTTCCAAGGAAATTGCCTTTGCTATTAATATAAATAAAATGGACCCTCCTCCCAACACTCTGGATAGCTTTAATAGCTACTCTTATCATTTCCAGACACGTCTTCCAATAAGGACCTCCTCCCTAAAATCACTCATTCAGTTAAAAAAAAGAAAATGTGTGCATGTTTACTATACCCCAGGCCCGGGGCTGGGGCTGAGAAGCAATGGTAGATGGGCACTGGCCCAGCCTCCAGGAGCTTCTAATTTTGGGCATCAGACAAGTAAGCAGTCGATGATGATATAATGTGGTTAGTACTGGGAGGAAAGAAGGAAGGACAGATGAATGGACAGACACGAATAAAAATCAGAGGCGCTTTCATCCAGCCCTGATAAATTAAAGAAGGTTTTCCAGGGGAAATAGCACATAAGCTAAGGCTTTCAGAAAATGAAATTAAGAAACCCCAAGTGAGCTACTAGCCAGGATTTATTCCTAAGGCAGAAAGAAGCAAAAGGCAGTGAAAATAGTGTTGCAATTCTAGGATATGTTCTTTGGAGAAAAATTAAGACAAGAAATATAATTTCAAGATTATAATGTGTAACAGTCCATTTATTTCCAATTGTGAGCTCCTTACGATATTTTAATTTCAAATCTGCTCCCTTCCCTTCAGTTATGAAATTCACATTTATAGGTACATCTTAATTAGACTATAAGTGACTTAGATTCCTAACCTGGTAAAAGGAAATTGTGTGAGTAGAGTAGAACCATGTTCATTTAAAATTACCAAATATGGAACTAGAAATCAGAAGAGGAACCAGAAATGGAAAACTTTAGACCACCTTCTGTGTCCAATGGCAGCTTACTCATCTATGTTGGGAATTTCCCTCTACTTCATCATAACCAAGCCAAACTATAAATATCAATCAAACTATCACAAAATTAATGACATTAATGATATTTAGAACTTTCTGGCAATCCTAAGGTTTTGTTTGCAAGGTATCTATAGAAGAAATAATGGAAGTTTTGCAGTTGTTTCAGCCAACCAGAATTCAAAATTTCTTTTCCACTTTAATGTTGCCTATTGCAGCACACATGCAAGTCTGATTCATTTTAAAATCAAGGACTATACATGATGACCTGCATCCGCACTAGAGATACACAGTGCAGCACCTGTACTAAGGCAGCAACATCAGCAAGGCCAACCAGAAAGCTGGGATGTAGCCCCCACCACACACAAAACACACACACACTACACATATCAAAACTGGCCCAGCTGTCATACTGAACGCCCTTAATGAATGGCCTTGTTGCAAAGTGTTGTGGCTTCTGACTAGGGCACCTAGTGCCAGGAAGTACAGATCACTTTGTGTTTGTTAAGCTTCTTCTGACAAGAAGTACTAGACAGATGCAAACTACCTATGTTCTCGGCAAGAATGACTCATTACAATTGCCAAAAGGAGTCTACAACTCCAAAGAAAGGCTTTTGGCTCTCAGAACGTCAAAATATTTAACATGATGTCTTAAAGAGTGGAGAGCAACAGAAGAGGGGAGACCTTCAACTATCATCCTCCTCACAAGAGACTGAAAAAGGAAAGGAAAACGAATAGTTAAGAAGTCTTATAGAAGTGCATCTGAGCTGATTCACCATGTTCTTGGGAACTGAACCATTTCAAGTTGTGCAGGAGTGGGCTTGAAATAAGATGGAATGAGGTAAAATGATGTTCCTGGTTTACTTTCCAGTTCTGTTACTACACCTGTCCTTGACTGTCATAAGAAAATAATTCCAGGGAATTCCCTGGAGGTACAGTGGTTAGGACTCCACGCTTTCACTGACAAGAGACTGGGTTCAATCCCTGGTCAGGGAACTAAGATCCCGCAAGCCATGCAGTGTGGCCAATAAATAAATAAATAAATAAAATTTTAAAAGGTAAATAAAAAGGTAGAAGTGATTTAAAAAAAGAAAAAAGAAAAGAATTCCCAATCTCTCTACTATTGATTGAATGGGCTAGCCTTACAATGGAGTCTTGTTTACAAGCAGCAGCTGTGTGTTTTTGGTTTGTTTCCTCCTACCCAGAATCTAAGACCATGTTCTGAATATGGTAGGCACTTAATAAGGGTTCTTTTGTTCCAATTTTTGCCTACCTTGTCACTTAAGGTGTCATTTATCCCTGGCATATATGCACAAAACTAGAAGAAAAGTGGTCTTCACCAGTCCAGGCTTTTGGGCTGTCCTCTACCTTCTGTGGAAAGCTAGGGAAGGAACAGGGAAGTACAAATGAAGAAAAGTCTCAGTTCTTTTCTTAGTTGGCACTTGCATAGGGCATGTCCTGATCTCCCACAGGAAAGGGAACTTGGTAGGGACTGGCTTGGTCAAAAATGGGTGTTATGATGTCAATGCTCCTTCCCAACTTCCTCCTCTTTCACTCCCTTTCTAATCCCCTTAAAATAGGAATGTCCCACTAACAGGCAGATGGTGGTCACTTGAAGCATAATTTGTGGTCTCCAAAAGAAAACACTAAAAAATCAGGTCAAGTCAGGACTTCCCTCCAGCAAAAGCCAACATAGGAATCCAGCTAGTATAAGAAAATGCTGAAAGGAAAAAAATATATAAAGGCTAAATACTTAAAATATAAAGAGATGGTCATACACAAGTACAATGAATTTTCATTTTCACCCCTGTAATATACCCCACAAAATTATTCTTAACTGTATATTTTCACAAGCCAAGAAAATTCTGACTTTGAAAGAGCATTTTTACAGTACACAGTTTATCATGGGACCACCCATCTGGGTTGAGGCACAATTTCATGTTTAAAAGCAGAGAAAAGACTAAACTTATTTCAATTGCCACCTGAATTTCAACAAATATACAGCAGTTCACTTCCCTCTCAGATAGATATTATGAAATTAACCATGCTGGTATTAAGTTCAGTGAAAATTGACTAAGCTCAAATCATCTGGGCCTGAATAAGGAATTCGACTAGATTTTTAAAATAGCAGCTAGTCAAATAATGGGCATGCAATAGGTGCTTAATAAGCACTTGCTCACTGAGAAGCCACAGTGGTACAGTAGGTGAGACAGAGCATGGACTTTGGAGTCAGGTTGCCTGGGTTTAAAATCTGGTACTAATCACTAGCTGTCTTCCCAGGGGCCTCAGAATCCTCATCTATAAAATAGGATGTGATAATAAAAGTGCTTACCTCACAGGACTCTTGTGAGGGTTAAATGAGTTAATACAGTGGTTTTCCAAGCATGGGCACCATACCAGGCATACCAGCATCACCCAAGAACATGGTAGAAATGCAAATTCTTAGGACCCAATTCACAGACCTGCTGATTCATAAACTTTGGACATGGGGCCCAGCAATTTGTGCTTTAACATGCCTTCCAGGGGATTCTGGTGCCATCACAGTTGGAGAATCACTAAGTCTATGCCTGTAAACAAATTGCACCATTCCCTCTGTTTCCAAGCTCAGGGGAGCACACAGGGAGCCCTCAAGATTGTTAACACTTAAAGGCAGCAGCTAGCCTAACTCAAGTTTTCAAAACCCAAGGTTCCTCTGCTTTTGTGAGAGGTGCCCTCCCTAAACCCGGAGGAAGGAGCCTTCCAAATCCCCAAGACAGAAGGACATCAAGAAGAATCCAAACAAACAGAACTTGCTAAGCTTCCCCCAGCTTACTGCACTCAGTGCATACTCTTTGGCCTATCATATCTTTCCATGACTTTCCATTCTTCGCCATGCCTCGCATGAAAACACTTAAGGTTAACCGTTTCTTCGGGTCTTCATTTCCTTATGAAGGCTCCCATGTCACCTAACACTTGCATTAAATAAATCTGTATGCTTTTCCCCTGTTAATCTGTCTTTGTCAGTCTAATATTCAGACCGAGCCAGGGACCATAAGAGGGTGGAGGAGAGCTTTTCGCTCCCATACAACAGTCAGAAAAAGAGGACACAGGCAGAAGGGGAAAGAGTCCACCTTTTAAAGATCATACAAACACACATACTCAAGGTACCGCTTGCCAGAGGGAGCTTTTACATAAAATTAGATAATACAATAGAAAAGAAAAAGGCTTACACTGGAAACGCAAAACTCAGTAAATAAATAAAATGCATCTCAGTTGTACTTGCTGTTAGATTTAAGGTAACTTTCAAAATGGAAATTCTATGAAACTGTAGTACCCTAACTAGAATATTTTAAATGGTTCACTTTTATCACATAATTGCTAAGCACATTGTGGCCCTTCCCTGTTTTTTAACTATTTTATTGAATATCACTTCAAACACTGATTTCATATTATAAAATTCCTAACTCTCTACCAGGAATGTAATTTAAAAAAAATAAAAATTAAGTTGCTTAAAGCAAAATACTTTACATTTTAGAGGAAGACCCTAGACAGTAACTATTCTCTAACTTTAAAGGGATGCTGGTTTAGAATACAGATTTCTGGGCTCCACTCCTCAGAGATTCCCACTCAGTAAGTGTGGGGTAAAGGCAGGGAATCTGAAATTTTAAGTCTCTTCACCTCCACCCTGACCCCAAACCAGGTCATTCAGGGACAAGTGGTTGACAGACCACATTTTGAAAACATGGCTAAAAATCCTTGTCTATGGATAACCCTAAACAAATAAGAGCTTCTGATTAAGCAAAGTTTTCAGAGAGCTGAGACAACCCTTTTTATAGGAAAGGTCTGAACTATTTTTAATGGAAAGCTTCCTAAGATGTATTCCACATTTCTCTGTCATCTTACCCATAGCATATAGGGTATAAGTTAATCTCGATGACCGAAGACTTTATGATTATTGTCATGGCTGATACGTGCTATAGTTGCAGAGAACATTCAACATAGAGTTGACCAAAACACTGATTCCTAAAGTGGCCCTAGAACTTGAAAACGTTCTAAATGTCACCTTTAGATTTTGAGTCTTTTTCCCAAGGGAAAGGAGGCAAATGTACAGCTACAGAACGTCAAGGGCAATACAACATGGTTGCAAAATGAATGGGGGCTTAAAAGATGGAAGTGACCTTCATAAAACTGCCATTAATGACAATTAACTTTTGAACATCATTCACATTTTATCTGTTGGTATCCAGCAATATGGTAGACTCTCTACTTTACCCAATATTCTAACTGAAAATAAAAATACGTTGGATAAATTACACTGTAAATATTTTTAAATGCCTTAATGAGCTGGCTATAAAGTAAGGAATCTATTATGGGTTGCATTGCGTTCCCTCCAAATTTATGTGTTGAAGTTCTGACCCCCAGTATTTTAAAAAGTGACCTTGTTTGGAAATAAGGTCGTTGTACAAGAGATTAGTTAAGATGAAGCCATTCTGGGGTCGATTAAGCCTTAATACAATGATGTTCTTATGAAAACGGGAAATTTGGACACAGACAGGTACATAGGGAGACAAAGGCAGAGACAGAAGTAATGCTTCCCCTACAGCTCTCAGAAGGAACCAGCCCTACCAGCATTTTCATGCCTCCAGAACAAGGAGACAATAAACTTACGGTGTTTTAAGCCACCCAGTCAGTGGTACTCTGTTACATCAGCCTTAGCTGATACAAAACCCAACAACAGCCCTAGGAAACTAATATAAAACACCAAAATGTAAGCCAAGCCTTGAAGCCACTTTTAGAAAAGTGAAGGCATTAACAGACCTAATGTCCTTACTATCCTTAAGCTAATGACATTTAGCTACTCTTTTCATAGCCTCCCAGGATGCTGAGTACCAGAAACAAAGTCCCAACCTGTCACCAGCCAAGCCCACTGGGGTCCCCAGGAAAAATAAGATGGAATCCAGATGATAAAATAAGGTCTAACCTCTTCTTTTGTGCTTAGTCTAGTTTCACTTGCCTGTAGGCAGCCGGGTGCAGACGCCTTGTACCTAACACGTCGGATTAGAGTTCCCAGTGAAGAACTGCTGCACCTGACACCTCAGCTTGGCAGAAGCCCTGCACACGACTGTGCAATTCAAGATGGCGGTGGCAGGCCATGCGCAGAGATGCTCTGCTTGGCACTCAGTCTGGTGCACCAGGCGCAACACACCTGTGCCACCAACTAGCAAGAACTCCGCCCCCTCCCTCCGCAGACGGAACCCTATAAAGCAACCCCACCTAGCACCTGTCCAGGAAAGCATGAATTCTAGAGCACAAGCTTCTCTATTCTTTGATCAAAGAATAAAGCTTTCCTCTGCTTCTGAACCGAACTCAATCTCATTCTATTGGCACAAGTGACACCGAGCAGGAGAACCCTTGCTGGGACCCAATTCAAAAGGGTTGGTAACAAATCCATATAAGGTACTAAATTAAACTGCAGAAATCACCTGCAAAAGGTCTTAGACCATTACAAGGAAAATTGTCTGTCTCAAACCTTGGTGTTGAGTGAACAGATAAATATTTCTCATGAGAAATCATATTCATAAGCATGTCCCCACAGCCTTTATGGCCACAATTCACATTAGCTGAGTGGTCCAAATATCTAGCAGTGCCCTCAAGCATCTGGTAGGAGGTAACACAAATCCTCTCTAAAGGAATTCACCTTCAACTGGCCTCAATGCAATATGAGCTTATCATAAAAATCACAAAGTGTACAAGTTAATAAGGTGCCGTGAGCAAGAAAAAAGAGAAAGAGAAGATAGCAGAATATAAACCATAAAGAGCTCAGATATTAGCAACCACAGAAAACAAAATATATCAAGTTTAACATGTTTAAAAATAAAAGAAGGAATTGAAAATGTGAGCAAAGAGAGACTATTTTGACTATTCAGATTAGAAAAGGAATCAAACTAGAAATAAAAAATATACAAATTAAAATTAAAGCTCAATAGATGAGTTTAAAAGCAGATTAAATACACCTGAGAATAGAGATCTGTAGAAATTGTTCAGGAAAAAAAAAGATGGAGAATATTAAATAAAAGGTTAAGGCAATAAGAATATATACTATGTATCTAATCAGGTTCCCTAAAGGAGAAGAGACAGAGGATGAGGGAGAAGAAGAGGTAATGGCTACAAGTTTTCCCAAGTTGGTTGTACAATAACCCACGTATGCAGCAAGACTAACAAACCTCAAGCAGTATAAATAAATAGGAAATCACAGCCAAGACACATTCTTGTGAATTTGCAGAATACCAAAGACGTTTTAAAGAGACGTTTTAAAAAAGAATAAGAGAGAAAGGAGTCGAATATTCTTGAAAGAAAAACAATTAGGCTGATAGCAAATTTCTCAACTTAAGTGATAGAAGCCAGAAGATAGTGGAATAAAATATTCAATGTGGTGATGGAAACATAACTGCCAGCCCAGGATTTCATATGCAGTAAAAATATCTTTTAAGAACAAGGATGAGATAAAGACATTTTCTGATAAACAAAATCTAAGAAATTGTGATCCCAAACTAAAGAAAATTCTATAGGATATACTTTATGAAGAAAGAAAATGCCCCCAGATGGAAGGTCTGAGATATAAGAAGAAATTATGAGCAAAGAGTGATAAAGATGTGGTAAAACATTAGCACTGTGTAAAGCAGTTAACAATAATATAGTGGAAGGTTAGAATAAAAAGATATAATTAAAATTCAAGTCAGTAATAGCCTGCTTATAAGTGAATGGGGGTGGGGGTGGGGCGGGGAGGGTAACGTTAATGGAGTTAACATGTTTCAAGTTCTCTGTATTTTTTGAGAGAAAATTAAGGCTATTGATTAATTTTCGACTTTGAGAAGTTATGCAGGCTAACAAAATATAGAATATACACATTTCTATTGTATAGCAATAATAATCCAGAAGAAGGCAAGGATGTAGAGAAAAGGCAACAGAAAAGGTGGGCTATATAGAAAATACAAAATAAGATGGCAGGGCTATACGAGTAGTTATAGTAGACATAAATAGACTGAATGCTCCATTTAAAAGACGGTTGTTTTCACTAACTAGATATTCCACGCAAGCCCTAAAGAAAAAGAAATTTAGTGTAGCTACATCAATATCAGACAAAACAAACTTGAAGGCAAAAAGTATTAATAAAGATAAAATGGGTTATTTCAGAGTGATAAAAGATTCAATTCACTAGGAAGATAAAATGTCAAATATGCATTCATCTAGTTTATATATATATATGTTACAAAATATGTAACAGAATATAATTCAACAGTTAATAGAAATGAAAACAATCTACCATCATAGTGGCAGATTTTAATATACCTCTCCTAGTAACTGATAAACCAGCATAATAAAAAAATAATTAGTAAAAATACAGAAGATTTGAATGACACAATTGACACACGTAAGCTAATGGGCATACGCAACGGTTGAATATATACTCTTCCCAATTACCTATGGAGCTTTTCTAAAAATCGACCACATATAGAGCCACAGAATAAGGGGCAACAAATTTTAAAGGATTATAGCATAGAGACTATATTCTCTGTTTACAGTGCAGTTAAACTAGAAATCAACAGTAAATACACAATATATATTTGGAAATTAAGAAACATAATTCTAAGTAACTCATAAGTCAAATAAGAAGTAATAATAGAAAATTAGAAAATATTTAAATCTTAATGAAAATGAAAAATACTGCCTATCCAAATTTGTGGGATTTAGTTAAAACAATGTGTAGAGGGAAATTTATAGCATTTAAATGCTTATATCAGAGTAGAATCCTGGTGATTAATGAATATATTATAACAGTTTTCTATTGTTGTAAGGCAAATTATCCCAAAAACTAATGGTGTAAAACAACAATAAACATCTATCCTCTCTCATAGTTTCTGCAGGTCAGGATTTCAAAAGTACAGCTATGTGGTTCTGGCTTGAGGTGTCTCATGAGGTTGCAGTCACATCATCTGAGGCTTAAATGAAACAGAAGCATCCACATCCAAGGTTGTTGGCTGGCAATGGTGCTGGCTTTTGGCAGGGGGCCTCAGTTTCTCTCACCATGGCCCTCCACAGAGGGCTGCTTGTGTGTTCTCACTGGATGGTGGCTAGGTTCTCCCAGTGGGTGATCCAAAAGAGAAAAAGCCAAGCAGAAGCTATTCTTTTTGTGACCTATTCTTGGAAGTCACCATCATTTTTGCCACATTCTATTTGTGAGAAGTGAGTCACTAAGTCTGGCTCACAAGAGGAGGAAAATTAGGTCCCTTTTTTTTTTTTTTTTTTTTTAAGGAAAGAGTGTCAAAGCATTTTAAAGCAATCACAATGAGCTGAGCACCTACCAATTGTATAGGTGAGGAAAAAACTCCAGCAAAATAAAGCCCTAGGAAACAGAAGGCAATTTTAAATAACATCAGAAATTAACAAAATAGAAAACAGATATACAATAACCTTCAAAGTTCAAATTTGGTCTTTTGAAAAAGTTGACAAAATTGACAAACTTCTAGTAAGACTAACTAAGAAAAAAAGAGAGCAGGTACAAATAAACAATATGAGAAATAAGGAACAAGTACAGATGCTACAGAGAATAAAGGGAGCACTGTGAGTATATTGTTTAACAATAAGAGGATGTTATACATAGCTGTACGCCACTAATTTTTTTAAAGCCATAAACAAAATGGATACATTTTTAGAAAACTGTAACCTACTAAAACTGACTTAAGAAATAGAAAAACTGAATAATCTTATAACAATTTAAAAATCTAAGTCAGTAGTTTCAAATCCTCCCTCAAAAAGAACACTACATTAAGAAGGTTTTGGGACTTTCCAGGTGGCGCAGTGGTTAAGAATCCACCTGCCAATGCAGGGCACATGGGTTTGATCCCTAGTCCGGGAAGATCCCACATGCCACAAAGCAACTAAGCCCATGAGCCACAACTACTGAGCCTACATGCCACAACTACTGAAGCCCGTGGGCCTAGAGCCCGTGCTCTGCAAGAGAAGCCACTGCAACAAGAGGCCCGTGCACTGCAACAAAGAGTAGCCCCTGCTCGTGGCAACTAGAGAAAGCCCACATGCAGCAACGAAGACCCAATGCAGCCGATAAATAAACTTAAAAAAAAAAAAAGAAAGTTTTACGGGCAAGCTCTACCAAACAGAAAAATACACTAGTAATTCCAATCTTAAACAAACTATTCCAGATTATAGAAAAGGGAAAAAGAGGAGGTAGGAACACTGTCTAACTACTTTTCTGAAGCAAGAATAACCTCGATAGCAAAATCTAAAAATGTCATTGCAAAAAAGCAAAATTACAGGTCAAATACACTCAATGCAGATGTGAACATTCCTTACATTAGCAAATCAAATCAAAAGTAAATTTCTATAAACAAGCAGCAAACAGAATGTGTTCACAGCAACACGTTCTGCTAATAACAAATAATGAAAACAACCCAAATGCCTATCAACAGTAAAATGATACTGGAAATTCAATAGTAAAATGGACACCAGAAATTATGGCATGTTAACATAAGGGAATGCAGTCAGCAATGAAAATCAACAAAACACAGCTACAAGCAACAACATGAGGTGAATCACACGAGTATAATATTGAGAAAAGAAGCCATGAAAGAAGATGTAGTAAAATTCCATAGGATTAAGTCTAAAAACATGCAAGATGATTAAACATGTGATAAATACAAAATCCAGGATGGTGCTCTATCAAAGGGAAAAGAAGGTAATAGGATCAGAGAGAGGCACATAAGAAATAACAGAGGTAACAGTAATGTTCTTTATGTCTTCTGCAAGCTTCACAAGCATTCTTCCATAGCTACTCAATATTTAATTTAAAAACCTCCAAACAGCTAATAGAATGAACAATAGCTCCTAGTACGGTTCTCTTCCGTCTCACATGCTCTAAATTTGTTTACAGGGTAGGAAGCAGCACTGCAGCTCACCATTCTATAACAATAGGTGAGAATTTTCTCCAAGCTCTCTGGAGTGCTGATTTTTAAAAGAAATTTGGAATATAGGCCAAATAGAATTCTTTCATAATGTTGATTATCTAGCCATATATTAAAACAGCCATACCATTTGCTTTGTCATTTTAATAAGCATGTTTCAATCTTAACCAAAGTCCATCTACAAGTAAAAATAACTAGAAAGCTATTCAAGCTTTCAGTCATAACATCAAAAACTGTCCTGTGATTTTGGAATTTACTCAATCCAAATAGCACAGACAAAAAATTTTTGCTTGAATTCACTTTAACTCTCTGGTTGCTTAATTTTTTTTATTATTATTCCAATGTGGCACCCTTAGTTACCATAATAACACAATTTTTAGACCTGCATACCAAAATAACTACTTGGTTCACTGAAAGTGGAGGGGCAAGGTGGGCAGGAATCTGTGGTTTCACTGAAACTATAGCGTGTATTTGACAGGCCAAAAGAAACATTCAAAAGTAGTTCCATGGCAACGTAGCTTTAGACAACAAATGAACCAAAGACTATGCACTGGTGGTGATAAGTGCTAAATGGCTGACAGCAGCAGTTCCGTTTCTTCTGGTCTCTGATGAAGACCTGTTCTTTCAGGTCCAGCTCTTAGGTTGTTTTGAGATCTTCAAGTAATTTAAGTAAATCTATAAGTATAAATAATATGAATAAAACTTGTTTAGACCTATTATTTCAGCTTTACTGAGGTATAACTGACATAAAATTACAAGCTGGGACTTCCCTGGTGGCAGAGTGGTTAAGAATCCGCCTGCCAATGCAGGGGACATGGGTTCGAGCCCTGGTCAGGCAACTAGATCCCTCATGCCACAACTAAAAGAGCCCGTGTGCTGCAACTAAGATCCGGCACAGCCTAAATAAATAAATAAATAAATTTTTTTTAAAAAGTAAGGTTGAAAAGAAAATGTGGTATGTAAAACTGAAACAGATGTCAAGGACTAGGTATCAGGACACCTGGTCTTCTACCACTGGCTTGCTGTGACCTTGGGCAAGTAAGTTGCTATCTGAGATTTATCACAAATAAACTGAGGAGATGGAATAGATGATCACTAAAATCCTTCCCAAATTTGGAGTTTTATGAACAGTAAACAAGGGTTAGAGTGGGGGGAGTGATAACTTCTTAAGAAAAAATGGCATATTTACATGTTACATACTTACAATGTGTCGAGTGTTAACCTGTGTGAGGCAAAGAGTACACACTAAACTCAAGGAGAGACTAGTCTTCAAGCAGAGAGGAAACATTAAAAATTTTTTGTTTGGGACAGTCTATGAAAACTGGAAATTAATGTCTAGTTATTTATTAAACAGTAATTAGCAAACATTTTTGTTTACAATACATAGAGGTTTTAGTGCATTGAAATAAACGTACACTATGAAATACTTTTTATATGTAGAAGCATTCAAAGAGATGTTCACAAAAATTGTACTTTTATTTATCTATGTCCAGTCAAACATTAATCATTTGTAGTAAAGTGTCCAAAAGAGCCCAAGCACAGTTAGAATTTTCTAATTCATAGATATGTGTGTATATAAATAGAAGCATGAGTCATAAATGCAGAAACGTTTTCATGTATTACAAAGGAAAATTCATTGTATATTTTCAGTTAAAATTGATTGATGCCGGAAATTCCGTGGTGGTCCAGTGGTTAAGACGTGGTGCTTTCACTGCTGTGGGTCTGGGTTTGATCTCTGGTCAGGGAACTAAGATCCTACAAGCTGTGCAACACGGCCGAAAAATAAATATACATTTTTTTTTTAAAAATTGATTGATTCCCACATCAGACACTTAGTCCCTCAAGTAATAAACTTGTTCCAAAAGTGCTAATGGGTGTTCAAATATACATACCAAAAAGGATTTGCTCTAGCTAATTTGAATTAAAAGACCCATTTCTGCTTTAAAATTCAATTTAATTCAGCAGCATTAATTGAACACCTAAAATGTGCAAGTGTCAAAATGCAATCTAATAAAGGTGTTTGATTTGACTTGGGATTTCTGGGATAAGAGCTCAAGGCATAGAACCCTGACAGCAACCAATTCCAAAGTTTAATCACTATTACAGCTCTACATTCAGCCTAACTCACTCCATCAATGCACCCTTGAATGACATAATTGTCATAGGTGATTGAACCAGTCCAAGTTAAAACAGAAGTTTGTAAAGTGTCTTACAAATTGTGTTTTCATCAAGAAAGATGCGCTTTTTTAAAAAAAAATTATTGAAGTATAGTTACTTTCCAACATTGTGTTAGTTTCTAGTGTACAGCAAAGTGAATCAGCTATACGTATACAAATATTCCCTCTTTTTTAGATTTCCTTCCCATTCAGGTCACCACAGAGCACTGAGTAGAGTTCCCTGTGCTACACAGTAGGTTCTCATTAGTTATCTATTTTATACATAGTATCAGTAGTATATATATATCTCAAGATGCGCTTTCTTTATATACTATTTTTTCCAATGCATGTGCCCTTATGCTTCCCAGATATTCTACTGTGCCCTCTTTCTTAGTGTTCATTATGATGGGAACATGGGCATTTGCTTAGTGGCAGTCCTGACTGTCCTTTAAGCTAGCAGAGTGCTAGTTTTTTTGTTTTTGTTTTTGTTTTTTTTGGCCGCATTGAGTCTTTGTTGCTGTATTCAGGCTTTCTCTAGTTGTGGCAAGTAGGGGCTACTCTTCGTTGCAGAGCACGGGTTGTAGGTGCTTGGGCTTCAGTAGTTGCAGCATGTGGACTCAGCAGTTGCGGCTTATGGGCTCAGTAGTTAGAGTTAGGGCTCAGTAGTTGCAGTACACAGGCTTAGTAGCTTCGAGGCATGTGGGATCTTCCCAGACCAGAGATTGAACCCGTGTCCCGGACGTTGGCAGGCAGATTCTTAACCACTGCACCACCAGGGAAGTCCCTAGCAGAGTACTGCTGAACAAAACTTTGCCAGCATTCCACCTTCGTTCCAGAACCAGCTGCTTTCAGTGATGACTGCCTAACATGTGACTCCTTTATTCCTCAAATCCTTTATACTTTGTATTGACATCACTTACACCAGTGTGTTTATGAATTAGGCCAAACCACATTTATAATTGTCATCTCTAAAATCACACTTAAACTCTGAAATCAGCTTTACTTTATTACTAAGTTATTAATTCATTAATGTCTTCGAACTATTTTATAAAACACAAGATATTTGTCTGAGCACTACAAAGGATGATACGAGATTCCCCTTCAGGAATCTGCAATAGCGTTAGAGAAAGAGGACAACTAGACGTGAAAATGAATAATGTAAAGCAGAATGTGGTGGCATCCAATCAGTGGAACAGAGAATAGGCACTAGTGAAGTGATCCCTGTGGCCTTCATGGCAGGGGTCAGACTGAAGCTTGTTCTTAAAGAAGCAAGAGAGAATCTAAATACGTGAGGCGTGCATATTTCGGGTATATGAGAAGGCCAAACATGTCTAGGTAAAACTTCCATTAAAAGCAGGTGGGTGGAGTAGGGCAGCAAGGTTGGGGGAGAGGAGGCTTGTACTTGAGAATAGTAGGAAATCAGGCACACACAGCCAGTCTCTTTGGAATGAAGAGTTTCATCTTTTTGAAAATGGCAGTGCCACAGAAGGATTTTAATCAAACATTGTGTTTAAATATGATTTATCTGCTGTTTCACATGGAAGGAGGTGGCAGCAACTGGGAAAAGTATGATCGACTAAAAGCCTCTGGGAATGTTTATTATGAGTCCCAAAACAGGTTGGTAGCAATGAACTTGAAATAAAATACAGATGAGACACTGGCAATTGAGTAGTTATCTCTGTGAAGCGGGTGAGTCAGAGAGCCTAACTGCGTTACTGAATTTCACACAGGCTTTGTATTCCTAATGAACATGTTGCTTAACTGTTCAACAGTAAAATCACAGACCCACGTAGTGAAGTTAGTATTTAACGCAAAATCGCCAACCTCTTTTACATTCATGTTTACAGACTTGGGGTACAAACATCTTTAAGCTACTTCAACACACATCCTCATGCTTTTCCCACATGGGCATATTTATTTGCATCTAAAACTGAGGATGGAGGACAGACATATTTGTAGAGCCTAATCCAGATGCCAGGCCCTCAGCCAACTGCTCAGCCTTTGCCTTTGAGGGGCTCACAAGTTACTTCCTTCCTACAAGGTTAGTCATGGCTTCAATGACCACACACAGGCTGCTGACTTCCCACCTATGCCTCCATTCCAGATTGTGCTCCTGCCCTCCAGCCTTGTCCAGGCGTCTGTCTACAAGACTCCCTCACCTGGATGTTCCTAGACTTCTCCAGCTCAACATCTGCAACACTGAGCACATCCCTTCCCCAGAGCCTGCTCCTCATGACACAAGGTTCCCATCTCGGAGAATGGCTGAAACCTAGGGCTCTTCCTTGGGTTCTCCCACAGCCTTACTCCACACATGACTGATCCTTAAGTTCTGTTGATTCTACTTCCTGGATATCTCTCTTACTCAGCCCTCTTGCCACCTCCATTGTTACCTCTTTGGTGCAAGCTACCACCATCTGTTGCCTGCCAGAGCTTCCAAAGTGGCCCCCTGGCATCCCAGTGGCTACCCTCCCATCCCACACAGCAGCCAGTTTGCGTGACCTCTCTAAAATGGAAATACATTTGAGTTGCTTATTTGCTTAAAACTTTTTAATGGTTTCCTATTGATACCAGAATAAAGTGCAAATCCCTTAATATGCTTCACAAAGCCCTTTATAGTCTGGATCCTGCCCATCTCTCCATCCTTGCTTGGATCTCTCTCCTCTCTAAGCACCAGCCACATGAAATGCTTTCAGTTCCTCTAATAGTCCATGCTCTGACTCTCTTCCTGGCCCCAACAAATCCTGTTCTTCCTGCCAGGAACACTTTTTCCCCTTCCTGAAAATTCTTATGCCAAGGAATGATTATCCTGAGCTGGAAGGACAGATCCACATCGATGATGATCACTACTCCACACTGCATGTGTACAGCCCTCTATCTACGTTAACAGTTTTAACTATCTCCCTGTAACTACAAGGACCATATTTTGCAAACTTCAGTTCTGAATAGGACTGAATTTTGGACAACAGGACTCTCTTAGAACATCTTGGCTTTATACAATCCCATTTTTTGTAGTAGTGGACCTTTAGAACCCTGGACTTCCCCCATCAGGAACAAGGGGCTGCAGTAAGATTCCGAAAGGACAGAGGACAGCAGCTGCTCTAGGCACATGTCGCATGATGGGGTTGAAGGCAGGCCACCCCACGTTGTGCTACTCTAGTATGAGGATTATTTCCAGCTGAAAACAATCAAAGCCCAGGAGACTCAGGAAGAGCCTCTGAACTTCCCCGTTCCTGCCTAAAAGAATTTAAGGTAGGACTGTCGCAGGAAAAAGCTATCACCACAGATAACTGTAGTAAAGTATTAGGTGTGGTAGACAGGGAGGAACCTAGTAAAGCTGTTTGATCAAAGTCCTCTCTGTGTCCCACTGTCTTTGGATGGCTCAGCAAACATTAACTCTTTCTATCTTCCTGTGAATTATCTTACTTTCCCTTGAAGCCTCAGATCCCCGCCTCTTTCTTCTTAGTCCAGAGTATATATAAACCTCACCTTGCCTTGCTGTCTCTAAAATTCTTCATACTTAAGTGAATTCCCCATCTGCAAGTAATAAATTTGATTTTTCTCCTGTTAACCTGCCTTGTGTCATTTCAACTGCCAGCCAAAAGAACTCAAAGGGGAAAGGGGAAATTTCCCCTCTACCCCACACAATAGTCCAGTGTGTTGCTAAAGATTAATCTTGCAGAATTTTCATATGCCTGCTCAATGAAGGGGTGTCAAAAACAACACACACACACACACATACACACACACAACCCTCTATGCTTCTTAGGGGTGTAAATAATCTTTGAGGCACCCAGAGGAACCTCTGTCTCTTGAAGGAAGGAGGAGCAGAGAGCCCTCTACTTGCTCTTACCTACCTTAGGATATAGCCTTATTGTTCAAGAGCAGGGTGTAACCAGGCCCTCTGTCAGAGTTAAACAGGAAACAAACCCATTCCATAAAGAGGGACAGAAGAAGTGGTTCCAGATTCAGAACGAAAGGACATGGACACCTAGACTTATTTGAACCCAGAACTCCCAGGGCAAGTGGCCTGGGTTGTGTGGTGGGCTTTGAGCACCCAGGAACCCCAAGTAACAGAAATCCTTGGCAGAACTTACCACAAAGTCAATGAGATGATCTTCCCTCAAAGACCCCTTGAGGGCATTATGCTAAGTGAAATAAGTCAGACAGAGAAAAACAAATGCTATATGATCTCATTTGCATGTGAAATCATAAAAAAAACGAACTCATAGAAGCAGAGAATAGATCGGTTGTTGCCAGAGGAGGTGGGGGGGAGGATGGGTTTAAAGCGTCAAAAGGTACAAACTTCCAGTTATAAAATAAACTAAGTCAGGGGATGTAAGGTACAGCATGGTGACTATCATTAACAATACTGTACTGTACATGAAAAGTTGCTAAGAGAGTAGATCTTAAAAGAGCTCATTAAAAAAAATTTTTGTTAACTACATGAGGTGACGTGTTAACTAAACTTGTGCTACTCATTTTGCGTTGATCCTATATTAAGTCATTTTCTTGTACACCTTAAACTAATACAATGTGATTTGTCAATAATATCTTAATAAAACTGGGGAAAAAAAGAGCTTGAGGACTTGTGAATGGACAGATCAAATAGCGGCCCGGCATCAGCTGCTAGAATATCCTGGACCTAGTTCTCAACAGCGGCGCCTGCCAGCCTGAGAGCCAATGGGGCAAGGACACAGGCATACAGCCCAGACTCTGGTCACCTGGGGATGGAATCCGCAGCCTCTCCAAAGCCCCCTCAGGGTTTCTGGCCCTTATCACAGCACCAATTTTACACCTATTTCTAAACGTTTCTGGTAATTATGGAAAAATAATGGTTAACTGGGAGTTTGTGAAACCTCTTACTGGTTTACTCAAGATCTCATGATGAATAACAGATAGCGATTGAAAAGAAAAAAAGCGACACAGTAAAGATGGGTGGTGCATTGTGCCATCAAATACAAAGAAACGGAGGCAAGAAAGGAGAGATCCATGATCTCATTGGCCCATGACAAAGACAGTTCCCGACAATGTTTTGACGGTCTCTGGGTCTGACTGGAGCCGCTGGAAGTTATGCCAAATCACGTTACGTTTGTATAAAGCCTCAGTGAGGTTTCTGGACAGAGGAATGTGACACAGAACCAGGGCAACGTGACTAGACCCCATTATCTCAGTGCCTTTGATAACATACTGGAGAGCAGAGTGGGGCTTTGAATCGACTGAAATCTTCCATAAATGGACTGTAAATGCAGGCTACATAACTTCCAAAAACTCCCCAGAGACTTTCCTATTATGTACATGGAAGGTGGAATGAAGCCAGTCCCACTTGGCTGGGTAGAGAACATTCTCTGCTTAGTGAAACTTCATGGTTCTTGTGCTTAGTGCCAAATGCACGTTCATACTAGACACACTGGGCACAGAGGTATAACTGTATCGAAAAATGAGTTAGACGGTACAGGCCGTGCTGGGCAACTCTTTGTCTCTAAAACATCAAAACCACAAGGCAAGATATTAATAAGGATATCATTTTTATAAAGTCCCTAATGAGTTATGAGCCAATATTATGATGAACGTTACTCAGGGTTGCTATAGCAAGATAGAGCGACACTATCTTTTTCCATTAGCCTCATATCACTACACAAGCTAAAATCAAGAACAGACTGAGATGCATCACTAGTGACTTTTGCTTGGTGGAACTGACACTATCAGGGAAACCTCAGAACTTTAAAGTAAGTGTACAATGAAATTAGCCTTATTAGGAGACACGGTAAAGGCACAGATGGATGAGGTGACTGAACTCAAATGTTACCTGCCCAGAAAGGGCTCCCCTGACAAGCCTCCTCCCTTCTTTCCTATGCAGCAACCTCTAGTTACTCTGTAACACATAACTTTGATAACTATCAAGTTATCTTGTGAATTTGTACATGTGTTTGTTCCTCTTTCCCGTTTGAATGTAGACCCCAAAGAGAGGAACTTTGTATGATTCATGACTCTGTTCCTAATACCTTTAGAGGTTGGCACAGAATAAGTCCTCAGTAACGTCTGACTGGTTATTTTTCCAACTGCCAAAAGACAAACAGCTCAAATATCTGCACATGAAGGTTTCATGGAGTCCAGAAAAACCAGCATTCACATCAATTTATCAAAAACATCACATACTGGAATGAAAAATCTTTTTTATTATAGACCTACTATTAATTAAATTGGTATGTAGAGGCAACATGGTCTGAAGCAATGCAACTCCAAGTGTGGTCCGTGGACCAACAGCATCAGCATTCCTTGGCAGTTTGTTAGAAATGCAAAATCAGGGCCCCACCACAGACCCAGTGCATCAGTATATCTGAAGGTGGAGCCAAAAAAAAATCTGTTCAGCAAGTTTTCCCTGCGATTCTTACCTACCCTAAAGTTTTGAGTAACGGTTGTTCAGAAATAAAGGTGAGAATAAACAAGAAATGTCATAAAGACTAGGATTTTGCCAGGGCCAATTGGTACACTCTTGCTGTCATTCAGGTTTTAAAAAATCAGGAGAAAGGAAGGGGAGATAGTATACTCAAAATTATACGCATGAATACAGTGCTCTGTCTACACGTGCCATCAGAGACCTTTGCCACATCCTGCTGCGCTGAGGATTCCCTGCCCTGACTAAACAACCAACAAGTTGACCACGCTCTTCGTGCACAAAACTCTCGCTTTGCTCTGTTTCCCTCTCCTTCCCAGAAGCAGCACCATCTGTGGTTCTTTCTAGGAATCATTCTAACAGATGACTAACCAGACCAATTGAGAAAAGAGAGCCCAGCTGGGGTCCAGAGGGCAGCAGTGCCATACCGTGATTTAGATGTCTGATACAGTCACTCAGGAGAGCACTGAACTTCTTCTGGTCAGCGGCCTCCTGGAAGCAGAAGTAGCCGTGTCTGAGGAATGGCTGCCACAAGTACACCGGGAATTCCTTGGGCAGGACCACAAAAGGCTGCGTGTTCTCCTTCTCACTGGATGCTGAAGAAACATGGAAAACACAAAGGTGTTTTACAATGTGTATCTCTTATTTAAAATATTTATTTCAGGCTGTGAAGGTTTATTTCAGGCTGGGGGACAGCCAATAGGATGGAAATGCGAAATGTCCTCACAGGGGGGAGGAAAGGAAGAGGTCAGCTTCACCTGTCTCACTCCAGCAGGTGGCCTCCCCTCCTATGCACAGGGACAACCAAGGCCATCAGGCACAATCTGTCTCAACCTCCTCACCTGGAAGGAGCCGCAAACAGAACTCACGCTTCTCTACTGGCCCTTGGCAGTCAATGTGTGTATGTGTCAGGCACTCACCCCACTCTCCCCCAGGCTCTCTGCCCCGCACTCCCTCCTGCCTCCCTGTCACTGCTAAACCAGCATTTGCTGCTTTGATGCCATCAACCTCTATTCTCATCCTAGTCTTGTTCCTGCTCCACCAGTCCCAAAACCAAATAGCCTAGGTCACTAATGTCATCCTGACTGCTGGCCTATGGCTTCTTCTTTATTACCCACCCTTTCAACCTGATTGGAAACATCTGTTGCTGCTAATGACCACTTCTTTTGAAAACATTCTCTTCCCTTGACTTCCAGGGGCACCTCTCTCCTCATGTCCTTCAGGCTTTTAAAAAACTGTTTCCCCTTTACACCTTTATTGCTTCTTCTGCCGCTTCTCTCCATCTCGCTCTTTAAGTGTTGGTGTTTGCCCCGTTCTGTGGTGGTTTCTGTTCCACTCTCATCTCTACTCTCCTGTGACGTCATCATCCTTCCCATGATTTTGCATATTGTCTCTGCAGTTCCTATTTCCTTTTCCTCCTTCCCTTCCATCATGCTTTTGCATAGAAAACTCTCATTCATCCTTCAAAAGTCAGTTCAAAAGCCACCTCCTCTGGGGTGCCTTTGCAGGCACCACCCTCTGCCACCAGAGACAAGTTGGGTGCTCCCTACCTTGTTCTCCCCAAACAATGTAATGATCTGTTTTCTTATCTGGTACCCACACTCAGAGTGAGGGACATAAAGTGAGACAAGCCTCCCCCCCCCAATTAATTCTCCCCAGGAAGTAGAACCACTGCCCCGGAGCTCCTAGAGGATGGAGGTTCCATCTTGCTTATCTTTGTATGCTCAATCCATAGCAGAGCCATGGATCATATTCTACTACAGTTTGCTGAATGAATAAATGTGCTATGTTGTCCTAGTGAATTTCAAAAGCCTTAAACAATGGGACTTTCAGCTCTTCCCTCAAAATCATTTCCAAGAAACTCATGTTAAGCCATACTATTATTCAGACCCCTTGTCTAAACTTGATTCCCCTCCGTGCATTCCAATTCTATGATATTGCACTCGGTTAAATGAGCCCCAGCTTATTTCCAGAGTCAAGGAAAACAAGCAGAAGGAAAAAATTAGTTCTGTGCTCCCTGCCTACATAACGGGCACAAGCTCAAGGAAAGCAAGGGAAGAGGGACCCAGTAAGAGGCAACTAAAAGCACTGGGCATACCAAGAAACAGATCATAGCCATAAGGAAGGCTCCAGAACTGAGTCTTGCCACTGGCAAATGAATAAATCAAGATTGGCTTAGATAAAGAATAGATTTCCTGTTGCATACATGGGAATTCCGTTTCTGAAGGTAACAGGGTCGAATGCACTGGGAGCACAAACTTTGGCCCACCAGTCCCTAGCAAAATACCTAGCACATGATAACATAAGAATGAATCAACATATGAGTGACAACAAATGAATAAATGATTGAATGCTGTAGCAGAGACCGCTTAGTTGTAACACGTCTATCTCTATCCTCTCCTCTTTCTCAGCAATAAACCCCCTGATTTTTAGTTTAGAAAGTGCCTGCATGAAAACAGACTACATTTCCAGCCTCCATCACAGTTTGGTGTGTCACAGCCACTACGTTTTGGCCAATGGCATGTAAGCTGAAGTGGCAGTGAGACTTCCTAAAAGTAAACTTAAAGAGAGGGAATGTGCCTACCTCCTCATCTTTTTTCCCTCCTCCTGTCTGCAATGAGAAAGCCATGGCTAGAGTTCTAGCAGCCACCTTGGACTATGTAAATCAGGGCTACAACCCAGAGATAAAGAGGCAGAAAGCTTAAAAGAGTCCTTGATATTTATAGAACTGCCACACCAGCCAGTACTGCTAATATCCAAATATTTTTAGCAAGATAATAAAAACATATGTATTTAATTTGAGTTTTTTGTTGTGTGTAACAAAGTAGATTCTAACTAATAAAATGCCAAACAAGTGAATCATTGTAGCAAAATGTGGGCCATTTTTGATACATCATCTTAGCACACGACTCTGCTAACATAATGAAGACCTATGTTGATAAACCTCCAGTGCTTTTTCTCAAGTGAGGTTAATTCCTCCCATCTTTATTGTGGTTTTATTCTTCCCAATAAAATTAGAATCACACAGTGAGTCTTCCTGTTAACATAGTTTTGTGAAACCACTCTCCTTCCCTTCCCCAGATGTAACAATTTTGTACAAACAATTGAAAGCAACATTCACCCTTTACATTTAAAAAAGCTTTAACAAGCCCCACAAAATTCATTTCTATTAGCCTCTATCTATTACTCATTTAACTTTTTACAACAATTTTCCAGATGCCATTAGTCTGCATTTTTTCTGAGTTGAGTTACAAGGATATCACAAATGATCTACTGTAGAATATTCTATTTTTAAAACTGAGAAGGCCACAACATACAATTTAAAAAGTCATTGAAATGCCTAGTCCGAAGCCCTGGGCCAAGTGGCACTAGTCACACAGGCCTTGTGTTTTTTATTCCCTTTCATTCCTTCTGATGTATTTCATCAATAAATCAACAAACATATTGTCTGTTCTGACTGATTTCACTGGAAAGTTCTTTTGAAGTGGTTCTAAAGACTCAACATGTTGGTATCCCCATTTCTAGCGGCAGCTCCAGAGCCAAGATAACATGTAAGTAGGTGTTAAAATATAATAACATATATAGTGCACATAAAGTGTTGTTTTAGCTTGAATTACTTAGTAAGAGTCTGTTAAATCTAGGTTTATGGTTCATGTACTAATCCTATAATAGTGTTATTAAAAACACTATGCTAAGCATTCTGCACTGAAATAACAATTGATAAAATGATTTTATATTTTTCCTCATAAATTCCAGTGAAATGATTATACCTATTAATAAGAACCAGGGCTCCCTTCAAGAAACTAAGTAATTACTGTGCATTATGATTTATGCAAAGCCAGATGGAGTTCTTATATTATCCACAGTTCATGAATCTCTATGAAACGCTCTATTTGGTCTGTATATTATCCATCACACTCTCTACATGGAAAAAGTGAAATGAATGAGAATCAAAGTATGTTAGAGCTGGTAATATCCTTCTAGATTTTCAATTTCAAGGCCCTAGAGTTGGGAGAAACAGAAATTAGAGAGGTTCAGCAGTAGCCAAGGAAAATGCTTGATAAGCCTCACAGAACTAGATAAAAATCCAGTCTTCAAATTCTCAGTTCAATGCTCTCTCCATGGCAGTATTCAGCTATTACTCAACAGATGCTAATTAATGCAATGCTGTGTTACACAGTAGCTATGAGTTACTGTAAGGCTTGTTAAAAATATTTTGGGGATTTAGGATATTTTAATGCATATCATCTTAAAATTAGAAAAATAATGTTCTCTGCCAGGTCTTACTGAAAGATGGTATTGTACATTTCACAGACTGGGCCCTACGTAATTATTTCAGCTGTCCTGTGTGAAGCTTGCAATATAGGCCAAAGCTTCAAGATGCCTGACCAATGGTACATTTTCCATGTGCTGGAAACATAGTGACTGACTTGTGCATTATCAAATATGATTTAAAGTAATAGAAGTGGTACAACGTATACCTGAATTAGAGAAGTTATATCTTCATTTGCCCATGGAGAAGGTGTGTCTAACCCAGGATTTCTCAACCTTGGCAACTATTGATATTTAATGCCAGATAATTCTTCATTGTCAGAGATTGTTTAGCAAGCATCACGGGCCTCTATCTACTAAACGCCTGTAGCACCATCCTCCCAAGTTGTGACAACCAAAAAAGTCTCCAGACACAGCCAAATGTCTCTGAAGAGTGAAATCCTCACTCCTCCCCTTAAGAAGCACTGATCTAGCTAAACAAAACATGTTTAGGAATTTTGTCTTGGGAAGGAATGCCCAGCAACTCACCAATAGGGTCTGGGAAATGCCGATCAGATAATAAACTGTATTCATCTTCTGATGTTAACACCTTGCCACCAGCTGGAAGAATTCGGCTTTTAGGGGGAGCTCCTCTCTGATAGGCCTGGGAAAGGAAAGGCATACATGAGTGGACTTTTTTCCTCATCTGGATTTTTGGAAAATATTAGGAATATTGGAAATAGACAAATATAACCAGAGACAGAAATTCCCAAACTCTGTCATTAAGAGCCATTTATTCAAAAAATATGTTTTGCCCTAGAAGCCTTTGTCAGAGCAAGTGTCAGGACTTGCTTCAGGACCAAAAGGAAAGAAGGGTATTGTGCTTTCCACCGGCTATGTCCTGGCTGCATGATTGGGTCAGGTACAGTCACATGACCTGATTCAATCCAATCAGAGTGAGCTTCAGGTCTTGCAAGCGGGTCTGACAGGAAAGCCTCAGCTCTGAGAGGAGGTGAGGACAGGTCATTGCCGCCATCTTGTTACTGTGGAATTTGAAGGTGCCTGACGATGGAGATTGGAGCCTATTAGGGAAGCCAGGCCAAATGAAGGCAAAGATTTGAGATGGAAGAAAGAACAAACTGAGTTCTGATATCACCGGAGCTGTGGATCCAACTGCACCTGAAACTGGACCTGTGCTGTGGAGATTTCAGGTCAGGAGCCAACCAATCCCAGCCCTTTTTTCTTTTTGTATCTTCAAAAGAAAAAAAAAATTTTTTTATTGAAGTATAGTTGATTTACAATGTTGTGTTAGTTTCAGATGTGCAGCAAAGTGATTCAGTTACATATATCTATATCTATATCTATATACACACATTCTTTTTCAGATTCTCTTCCATCATAGGTTATTATAAGATATTGAATATAGTTCCCTGTGCTATACAATAGGTCCTTGTTTATTATATATTTTATGTACAGTATTGTGTATCTGTTAATCCCAAACTCCTAATTTATCCCTCCCTTCCTCTTTTCCCCTTTGGTAACCATTAGTTTGTTTTCTATGTCTGTGAGTCTATTTGCACTTTGTAAATAAGTTCATTTGTATCATTTTTTTAGATTCCACATATAAGTGATATTGTATGATATTCGTCTTTCTCTGACTTACTTCACTTAGTATGATAATCTCTAGGTCCATCCGTGTTGCTGCAAATGGCATTACTTCATTCTTTTTTATGGCCAAGTAATATTCCACTGTACCACCTTCTTTATCCATTCATCTGTCATGGATATTTAGGTTGCTTTCATGTCCTGGTTATTGTAAATAGTGCTGCAATGAACATTGGGGTGCATATATCTTTTCGAATTAGAGTTTTCTCTGGATACTTGCCCAGGAGTAGGATTGCTGGATCATATGGTAACTTTATTTTTGGTTTTTTAAGGAGCCTCCATACTGCTCTCTATAGTGGCTGCACCAATTTATATTCCCGCCAACAGTATAGGAGGGTTCCTTTTTCTCCACATCCTCCCCAATATTTATTATCTGTAGGCTTTTTGATGATGGCCATTATGACCAGTGTGAGGTGATACCTTATTGTAGACTGGATTTATATTTCTCTAATAATCAGTAATGTTGAGCATTTTTCATGTGCTTGTTGGTCATCTGTATGTCTTTGGAGAAATGTCTATATAGATTTTCTGCCCAATTTTGACTGGGTTGTTTGGTTTTTTTGTTTTTGTTTTTGTTTTGTTTTGTTTGATATTGAGCTGTATGAGCTGTTTGTATCTTTTGGAAATTAATCCCTTGTCAGTTGCATCATTTGCAAATATCTTCTCCCACTCTGTAGATTGTCTTTTCATTTTGTTTATTGTTTCCTTTGCTGTGCAAAAGATTATAAATTTGATTCAATTCCATTTATTTTTTGCTTTTATTTCTACTGCCTTAAGAAACAGACCTAAGAAAACATTGGTATGATCTATGTCAGAAAATGTTTTGCCTATTTTCTCTTCTAGGAGTTTTATGGTGTCATGTCTTATATTTAAGTCTTTAAGCCGTTTTGAGTTTTTTTTTATATATGGTGTGAGGGTGTGTTCTAACTTCATGGATTTAAATGCAGCTATCCAATTTTCCCAACACCACTTGCTGAAGACACTGTCTTTGCTCCATTGTATATTCTTGCCTCTTTTGTGAAAGATTGACTGTAGCTGTGCAGGTTTATTTCTGGGTTCTCTATTCTATTCCATTGAACCATATATCTGTTTCTGTGCCAATACCACACTGTTTTGATTAATATAGCTTTTTTTTTCTGCTGAGATCATGCGACCAGCTCCAGACTAGACCAATCACTTCCGTCAGGGTAGAGTTTTACTTGACCTGATGTGGGTCACAATCCCTCCTGGAGCCAAGGGTGAAAAAAATGTTTTGCATCTTTGCTACTTGTGGGTAGTACTTTAGTATTCTTGTGTGATGGTCACAATATGGTAAATCAGAGTCCCTAATCTCAGGGAGATTCACTGCAGATATGTTTTTCAAAGGGGGTGAAACACACTCTCAGTAACTTCAGAAATTCTGCACCACATTTATCATTTCAAATGTCAGCACCTGAATCATTCTAATAACCACAAGGATGATGATGCATACAGGCATTTACTGCACAAAATGCCTGGAGACTGATGACTAATGAGACTGCGAGATGTGTTAACTTCGATTATGGTTGCCAAGGATTTTTACCAAAAACATAAAAGTGTAACCATGATAAAATATGTCACCATTTTGCCCTCAGAGGTGACACTATTTTGCAGTAAAATGATCTGGGGTGGAATTGTAATATCATGACATCAGAACAAATTCCAGCCAGCAGACAAAAAGCTCTGCTGTTTGGGAAATGTAAAAGGGCTGCTTTGCTAATGCAGTGAAGCCTTGGTTAAACAGATACACTCATTGCATATGCAGATAAGATAAAATGTAAATATGTGCATCTGATGGGAGGGCATAAGTCAAGGGAAAATTTTGAGACTGACAAGCTAAAAGCAAGTTGAGAATTGAAACCACGAAACTGTGGGACCCAAAACCTGGAGTGTACTCTTGGGACTAACTAAAATAATGTTGATCAGGGCCAAAAAATCAGAGTAACAATAACACATTCTGCATCAACAAGATAGTGACTGAAGAAACCCAAACAAAACAAACTCCTGTATACCTAAAAAGATTGTTTTCATTTCTATAAGAACCACTAATCAACTGCTCAAGCACATCAGGACCCAGAGCAAAACAGAGAAGAATCCAAAATGGTGTGATTTTGAGAAAGTCTAGGAACACATTGATTCAGACTGGCCTCAAACCTGAATTATGTTATCTGTGAAAACAGGCCCTAATCTAGGCTTTAATAAACATTATATATTATATTATTTAATCTTCAAAACAGCACTGTGAATTGGACATTATCTCCATTTTATAAATGAGAAAAGTTAAGCTCAGAGAGGTTCAATAACTTGCCAGTGACCAACTGGTGAGTAGATGACAAATCCAGGATTCCTATCTGGGTCTGTCCAGCCCCAGTGCAACTGTATAGGAAGTAGGAAGTGAGGATGAGAAGGCTCATTTTTTTTCCTCCTCAATTACCAGCCAAAACTGGATTCTCAATAAAAGAATAGGAAGTTTATAGATCCTTAATGTATAACTCTTAGGTGTAATTTCTTAAAAGACCTTCTGTAATTAAAAAGCAGGATATCATTACAACTTTAAGAAATGATGGCACACTGCCTTGGCACTTTTTTTCCAAGTTTAAAAAAAAATTGGTATTACCAAATTCAGTGGCCATATCTTCACAGTTGGAATAAGTTCACTTGAAAATGATAAGCAAAGCAAAGAAAGCAGTGTAGTCCATGAACTGCAAGTTGAGGGAGCAAGCATTTAAAAAAAATGAAACAGGGAAGAAAAAAACACCAAAATTTGATACAAAATGAAACCTCAGTTAGTGCCAAATGTGGAGAAAACCTTCATAAACATAAGAGGGAGTTCTATGAGTGTTTCCTTCCCAATAGTTAGTTGTCATACCAACAACTGCTCCATTTTGGGCTCCACCAGCCCTTGGTCACATGCTAAGGGCTTCAGTGCATTCACGTGTTTCATCCTCGCAACAACATCGTGATGAAGGAATCCCGCTCACCATTTTACAGATGAGATAACTGAGGCTCAAGGAGATTTATAATTTATACAAGGACACATTTGTGGTAACTGGTAAAGGTGTGATTCAAAGTGCATAACGTTAACCATCAGGCTATACTGCCTCTTCTCAAGCTTCCCTGAGAGGACAGGGTATCGTGCCATATGAAATATAAAGTGATTTGTGATTATTATTATTTGTACTGTATTGATCATTTGCTTCAGAGACGAAATCAAATGTTGAATAAAATCCTAAAATAGGTAAAGCAGAGAAGATATTAGCTTAACGAATGTTGATAAGCATAAGACTACCCAAGAAAGCACCTGAGTACTGCCTGGTAGGTGGTATAATAAATTTACACTGTATTTTATTTCTATTTTCCATCAAAAATGGGAAGGAAACACATTATCTGTCAGCCTGAAGTCTCTTCCTAATGGTTTAGCATCAGGGGTAATTACTCAGAATATCTGTAATTGCAAGTGATTGCAAGTATGATACCTGTGCTGTAGGGAAGTCTCTGTTAGATACCTAGTTACTTGCAATAATAGTGTCCTGCCTAGTTTTGAACTTAAGAGTCAAGAGAGCAGAGTTTTAAGTGTTACTACCTTTAACCCATAAATAGTAACTATTCATTTCAGAAGGAGCTTGAGAATCTATGTAGACTGAATATATGTACAGGATAAGATCTGGAAGGAAACAATGGGATCATTCAGCCTCACACTCTAGTTTAATGGAGGCCTGACCTCAACTTTAGTTTTCCAAATTCTCCAACCAACGTTCTTTCATCTATATCACATTACCTCCCTTGATGGGGAAGGAGATGAGAACCAATAAAAACTGAGGTCCTCTCAGGTACTAGGCACTTTACATATGCTATCTCATTTTCTCCACATTTTACAGACGAGGAAAATAATGAGATAACCAGGGAAAAGCTAATGAAAAAAATTCATAAGTGTAAGCGGAATAAAGTATGTGAAATGTTCTAAATTTTTAGGAACTCATGCAAATCCAATCACAATCTTAATAAATAATTCCTCTGCCACAGAGGAGGCTTAAGAGTAGGAAGACAGGGAGACTCAGAGCAGAGAGGGAGAGATACCAGGGAGGCGACAGAGACAGATCTTGAGGCCCAGTGATCATAGGAAAGCTCCTGTACTGGCCACTCAGTATAACCTTCTATCCTCACACTCACTTGCAATTACTTGTTCAAAGTCTATCTTGCCACTAGACGGCAAGCATTTGTCTGATCTACGGTGATATGCCTAGAACCCACTGTAACCCACAGTAAATATGTATTGAACGAAATGAATACCTGAATCTGTTAGTGCTCGTTGAATCCGTCTTGAAGGCAAGAGTGTGTCCATGAACACAACTAACATTTAAGAATATTGCAAGAGGCAATGGTAACAGGGAAACGGCTTACCTCTTTGTTCTCATAGCTTTCCACAGCAAAGTCATTTTTAACCACAACATATCTCTCCTTCCATTTCTTTATGTCCTCAGCAAACTGTGATAGCTCTGCTTCATACAAAACAGTTCCAGGCTCCAATGGTGGCTTAAAGAAAATGAATACAATTAACTATCACAACAAAAGATAGCATATCATGCTACCACTAAGTCCATTCACGGTATTTCAAGGAATATTTTCGGACACTGCCTTGTGCTGAGATCCTGGGGAAACGGTTGCTTCCCCCACCTCCCTCCACATTTCCCTTTGCTACTTCTGACCAAATGCAAATATTTGTCTTATTGGTATGTTTGTGATTTGCATTCCCTCCGTTAGGGTACAAGAACAGAAGCATATGCTAGACGGAATTATAGTAGCAAGGTTAAGCCTTGCATACCTGTGGCACTTAATAAGTCCATGGTAAACTCTGTGGAAGAGAGGGAGTGAGGCAGTTAACTGTAAGTTGTGGACATCTATCCCAACACCCTGAATATGCCTCAGGGTTAATTCCTGAAAAAGCAGGGGAGTGAACAGGCTGTTCCTCTATTTATCAATCTTCAGGGGCTGCCCCAAGAGTCAGTGCTTAGTGGTTTTCCAAGACCCAAAGCACTGGGGACTCACGCTGTAAACACTTAACCCACCTTTGTGCTCTTCAAGGAGACTGTGTTAGCTTCTGCTGTACAACAAAGTGAATCAGCTATATGTATACATATATCCCCATATCCCCTCCTTCTTGAGCCTCCCTCCTACCATCCCTATCCCACCCCTCTAGGTCATCACCAATCATCAAGTTGATCTCCCTGTGCTATGCAGTAGCTTCCCACTAGCCATCTGTTTTACATTTGGTAGTGTATATATGTCAATGTGTAGCATTTCTTATTACCTGATATCACCTGATATTCATTTGTTTATTTGTTTATTGTCTGTCTTCTATTTGAATATTAACAGGAAAGCAGAGACTTTGTCTTGTTCTCAAGTTCTTAGAATAGGACCTGGTACATAGTGTCAATAAATATTTGTTTAGGTTGTGGATAATTATTATAACGGAGCAAAGGAGAAAGAATAAGTTACAGGTTTAGAAGATAAAATCACATTTGATCAATGACCAAAATAAAAATGCCCATAGTATGAGGCACTGAAATTATGACTCTTTTTTTTACTGAATTTCCCCATAGCAAGTCAGATTTATGACATGAAAGCATCAATGTGGGAAAAACATGATAAAATTGAAATCATGCTGGTTTTCTTTTTATATGGATTACACCATCAGCAAGAAATCATATGTTCTAACTTCCAGGCAAATAGTTTTCCAGGCAGGTAGTTTTGAGCATGAAATGTTTTGAGAACAGATTTTTTAAATTGTCATTCAAATTATTGTTTATTTCAGACATATTATGAGTTATAAACTATTCTGCGGTGGGAGAAACGTGGAAACCAAATGTCCGTGGGTTACCTTGGTCTTCAAAAATTGTGATGTTAAATCTCTTTGCTGTTCTACTTCACTGCGTACATGATTGCAGAAAGCCACGGAGTACTGGCGACTGTAGAAGGGACTGAAATTTTTGATAGCAGCCTCAGTTTTCCCTGGAAAAATGTGAAAATTGGAATTTAGAAATGTAGCATCTGTCTCCATAATTCTATATATACCCCTCCCGGCTCCCCAGCACCTCTGCTTCCTAAGGATTTGTTATGAGCCCACATTCCCTGAGACTTTGATACCTGCCGCCATGACTTCCTCCTCTTCTGGCATCATCCTGGGAGACTTCGAAGGCCCTAAGGACCATCTATCCAGTAACCGACTTCCTTCATTTTACATCAATAACCCATTGCCACGGCCATAAACTCAACCATCCTCCTAGTTCTTCTGCAACCACCATTCCACCTCACGCTGTTCTCCACTTCAACTTGCTCTTCATTATCGTCTACATCCAGTCATTCAGCTCCTCCTACACAGCAATACAACAATAAACCCAGGGGCCACTGTTTCAACTCTGCACACACATCACTCCGTTTTTCTTCAGATCCTGACTCTCCACGTCTAGAATCATATAATTACCATGGGGTAGAGGTAAAAACTCTGGCTTAAGAGTCTCAAGACCTGAATTCTGGTCCCAATTCTAGAAGACAGAGAAGTGAACCAGCTGTATAACCTCAGTGGTCACTCATTTTCTCTGGGCTCCAGCATCCTAACTGTAAAGGAAGATGCTCACTAGTCCACCACACTTTTCTTGGAATCTATGTGACAGTGAAATATAACCATAGAAATACAGCTGTCTCACAACCGTGACCAACAACTACAATATGGTTTCTCAGCACCAGAAGAAAATAAATCTGAGGATTAATCATGTGGGAGAAGCTGGAGGACTCGAGATGAAGGGAGAGGGAGAGTCAGGCACTGGAATGCTCTTGAGCTTTTCCAACCTGTGCTTAACGTTAGAGAGTAGGGAAATTGCAAAGGCAGGAAAGGAGAAGGAGAAATAAGGGGGGAGAAAGGGCAAAGGGGCATTCTGAAGCAGATGAGAAATCCTCACAATCTTTCGAGGACTTGCCACAGAGTATAGAAATAAATACAAGACCCACTGACTGTGCTTACAAGCTATTAGTCCTTGAAATAAGATATTAGTTTAAGAAAAAATAAACCTAACATAACATTCTAAAATATTTTAAAATACTCTCATGTGACCTTGGCATAATTTTTGTTTTCAAACTTGATATTATAGTTAACAGAGAAATATTAAAATATACACAGAGTTATTTATAGCTCTGTATATTTTATATTTGTAAACCATGTATATATATTTATATAACTATATACATATGTAAACATATGTAAATATATTTATATTTATTATAGTCAACAGAGAAATATTAAAATATAACATACAGAGCTACTTATAGATCTGTATGTTATACTTTACATTTATATTTATATTTATTTACAGCTGTTTAGAGCTCTTATGCATGTAAAGTTTCAAAAATAAGTGAAAGGTTTTAACCACATAGATCAAGATACTCAATATGAGAACCCTGAATCCTTAGCTGCCAACTTCTATGCCAAACACCCACTCTCTCTATATGGAAAGTCCTACTTTGGCTCAGGCATTTAGGTCTCATAATACATATAAGGTAAAGGGTAATTCTTGCTTATTCCCTCAATAAAATGACATTTCCTCTTTGTATTTATGAGCTTTAATAATTATTACTTGTAAGGTGCTTTGAGACCCACTAATAATAGGTTCTGTAGAAATGCAAATAAAAGCTCTTATAATTTGAATCAGGCATATTTTTGCTTGCTTTGTGAGTTTATGGTATTACTATTAAGCAGTATTTGCATAATACCTAATATACTCAGGCTTTATAAATGTCTGGTTATGATTTTTATTAGCTTTTATACAGTGCATAAGAAAGAAAATTCTATATACTTGTCTATAATTTTCTTATACAGGTGTGGGACATCTTTGAGAATCCCCACAATGAGAGTGAGTCTCACCTCACTGAAATATAAGCGATTAACAAAATTTGCCCTTTAGATCCAAGCAACCACTATTTAGTCTAGCAGAAGAGCAGCCAGTTAATTTCTGATGCTAATTTTTGCACACTTGCAAGCGCTTGGATTTAAATGAAAGGAGGTGGATGTCATTTTATGATGAGCTCCACAAAGCCTTGAAACCTGACATCCTGCCACACCACCAAGCCTGCCTCAGGGATGCCCTTCTTTCTACTGAGATGCTACAATGCCACCACTCCCTCCCAATGTATGAGAAAACTACTTCTGTGATTTGAATATCTGCACATGGTACTATCAGCACAGCATCCACCAGGGAGCATTCATAAAAAAGAGGTTACAGCTTCCTAGGGTAATTAACCTAATGTCTGCTTCAAAATGTAAATAAAACAGCCAAGAACATCACAAGTTCTAGGAGGAAAAGAACCTAAAGCGATTCCCAGAATGTATCTAGTTTTTTAGATTAAGCCAATCTAAACACAAATAAAGGAGGGCCCAGTTTAGGGATCTTGACTATTTGAGAAAAAGATGGTGTTGAAGCAAAATACCACTGTAGTTAGGAGGATGGACTCTGGAGTCAGACAGACATGAGATGAGTCCCATCTCTTCTACTTACTAGTAGTGGGACTTCACACCAGTTACCTCCCCTCATATAAAATGAAGCCAACAAGAGTAGCAATATCATGGATTAAGAAGATGTTACATTACTCAACCATAAAAGAGAATGAAATACTGCCATTTGCGGCAACGTGGCTGGAGCTAGAGAATATTATGCTTAATGAAATGTCAGCCTGACAAATACTAAATGATAGCACATGTGGAATCTAAAAAGTAATACAAATGAATGTATAGGCAACACAGAAACAGACTCACAGATGTAGAAAACAAACTTGTGGTTACCAAAGGGGAAGGACAAATTAGGGGTATGGGATTAACAGATACAAACTACTATATGGAAAATAGATAAGCAACAAGGATATACTGTATAGAAGAGGGGATTATAATCATGATCTTATAATAACCTATAATGGAATATAATCTGTAAAAAGACTGAATCAGTTTGCTGAACACCTGAAACTAACACAATATGGTAAACCAATTATACTTCAATTAACAAAAAAGAGTAGCAATATCATAGTGTTGTTGGATTTACATGAAATAACACAGTAAAGTGCTCAGTACTTCATCTGGCACATAGGGCATGTTCAGTAATCCCTAGTAATTACACTGATGATGAAACACCCAAGGCAACCACCTAGGGACAGTCCTTAAGCTGAACTAAGGAATCAAGGAGAAGCCAAAAGCAAGTTGTCTTTTGTAACTCTTTAACTGGGGCCATCCTGCCCTGCTGCATACAGAACAGCCGTCCTACTCACGGCAAGCTCAAGACAAACACAACCTATATTTTCATAGATGTTTCAGGAACTATTACCAGCATATAAGAGGCCATCTGTGCAACCCGAATTAAAACCAACTAAATCAAACATTAGCCTCAATGAGCCAAAGTAAAAAGCAAGTTAGTAGCTGTGTTACATTGAGCATCTCTCTCTGAGCCTCAATTTTTTTATATTGAAGTATAGTTGATTTACAATACTGTGTTAATTTCTGCTGTACAGCAAAGTGATTCAGTTATACATATATGTACATTCTTTTTTTAATATTCTTTTCCATTATGGTTTATCATAGGAGATTGAACATAGTTTTCTGTGCCATGTGGTAGGAACTTGCTGCTTACCAATTCCATATATAAAAGCCTACATCTGCTAATCCCAACCTTCCATTCCATCCCTCCCCCAGCCCCCACCCCCTTGGCAACCACCAGTCTGTCCTCTATGTCCGTGATTCTCTCTCTGTTTCATAGATAGGTTCATTTGTGCCATATTTTAGATTCCACATATAAGTGATATTATATGGTATTTGTCTTTCTCTTATTTACTGCACTAAGTATGATAATCTCTAGCTGCATCCATGTTGTTACAAATGCCATTATTTTGTTTTTATGACTGAGTATTATTCCATTGTATATAAGTACCACATCTTCTTTATCCATTCAACTGTCAATGGACATTTAGGTTGTTTCCATGTCTTGGCTATTGTGAATAGTGCTGCTATGAACATAGAGGTGCATGTATCTTTTTGAATTATAGTTCTGTCCCAATATATGCCCAGGAGTGGAATTGCTGGATCATATGGTAATTCTATTTTTAGTTTTATACAGAATCTCTACACTGTTTTCCACCAATTTACATTCCCACCAACAATGTAGGGGGTTCCCTTTTCTCCACATCCTCTCCAGCATTTGTTATTTGTAGATTTTTAATTATGGCCATTCTGACTGGTGTGAGGTGGTACCTCACTGTAGTTTTGATTTGCATTTTTCTAAAATTAGCAACATTGAGCATCTTTTCATGTGCCTATTGGCCATCTGTAGGTCTTCTTTGAATAAATGCCTATTTAGGTCTATTTAGATCTTCTGCCCATTTTTGGATAGGGTTGTTTGTGTTTTTTTGTTATTGTTGAGCTGTATGAGCTGTTTGCATATTTTGGAAATTAAGCCCTTGTCAGCTGCATCATTTACAAATATTTTCTCCCATTCTGTATGTTGTCTTCTTGTTTTGTTTATGGTTTCCTTTCCTGTGCAAAAGCTTATAAGTTTGATTAGGTCTTATTTGGTTTTTTTTGGTTTTTATTTCTATTGCCTTGGGAGACTGACCTAAGAAAACATTGGTACAATTTATATCAGAGAATATTTCGCCTGCATTCTCTTCTAGGAGTTTTATGGTGTTGTCTCTTTTCTCATCTCTTATTTTGAGTTTATATTTGTGTATACTGAGAAGAGGGTGTGTTCTAACTTTATTGATTTATATGTGGCTGTCCAATTTTCCCAATACCACTTGTTGAAGAGACTGTCTTTTCTTCATTGTATATTGTAATCTCTTTTGTCAGAGATTATTTGGCTATAGGTATGTGGGTTTATTTCTGGGCTCTCTATTGTGTTCCATTGATCTGTATGTCTGGTTTTGTGCCAGTACCATGCTGTTTTGATTACTATAGCTTTGTAGTATTGTCTCAGTCTGGGAGGGTTACCTCCTGCTTTGTTCTTTTCTTTTTTTTTTAAATTATTTATTTATTTATTTTATTGGCTGTGTTGGGTCTTTTTTGCTGTGCGTGGGCTTTCTTTTAGTTGCGGTGAGTGGGGGCCACTTTTTGTTGTGGTGCACAGACTCCTCATTGCCGTGGCTTCTCTTGTTGCGGAGCATGGTCTCTAGGCACGTGGGCTTCAGTAGTTGCAGCACACGGGCTCAGTAGTTGTGGCTCACGGGCTCTAAAGCGCAGGCTCAATCGACGTGGTGCACGGGCTTAGTTACTCCGCGGCATGTGGGATCTTCCTAGAGCAGGGATTGAACCTGTGTCCCCTGCTTTGGCAAGCAGATTCTTAACCACTGTGCCACCTAGGAAGCCCTCCTGCTTTGTTCTTTTTCTTCAGGTTCATTTTGGCAATTCTGGGTCTTTTATGGTTTCATATGAATTTTAGGATTATTTGTTCTAGCTCTGTGAAAAATGTCTGAGCCTTAATTTTGTCACCTGTAAAATGGGGATTATAAGACACCCATTTTCACAGCATTTTGTGAGGATTCAGTGGGATATTCTGCAGGTTAAAAAGTACCTAGAGCAGTGTCAGACATTTTAGTTACTCAATAAATTTTGACTATTATTACTATTATTTAATATCCCACCATGGGAGCATTGAAATAAGTGGATTAGCCCACAGGCACCACCACAAAAAATAACTTCACCTTAAACCAGTTTGTTTCCACAGTTTTCAAGATTCTTGAGTATTGAATTGCCGCAATTTAGTATCATATTCCTTTTCCTAAATTGTTTGTAAAACAAAGGGCCAGGTCTTTCTCTAAAAGGAAGTTACTCAATAATATAAAGACTAGAACCACAAAGGGCTTCTTCTGCATTTTCTTATACCAGCATTTTTGGCACAAGCATATTTCTTCTAATCCTACTCCATTATTATAGGCTGTGCTGGGCATTGTGCTGGTACAATTTACTTGACCAAGCTGCTCTTAACACCCTTCACAGTAATTATCACTAAAGTTAAAAGCCTCCTTGACAGTTCCGTCCACAACACTTAGCTTCAGTTCAACTTTGTAAAAGTAAGGAAAGTATCTTCTGGCCCTTCTGAAACCACTTGAATTCATACAGACTCAAAAACTCAGCACTATCATTTGATTTCCTTTCCCCTTGCTCCCATATTCAATCATCAGATATTGTCACTTCTCTTTCCACAATATTTCTTGAATCCATCTCCTTTTCCTCTTCCCAGTCACCATGGCTTCAATCAAGTCTTTATTATCTTGCAACAACATTGTAAAAGTCTCTTACCCTGCCCTATCTCAGAATCACAGCAGAACCAAAACAAACAAACACAAACAAATGAACAAAAAAACCTTCTAGCTCTTAGTTCTAAAAGAGGAACAAAAAAGTCAAAGCCAGAGTGGGAGGGGGCAGTGCCACTGCTGATACATAGGTCCTGGAGGATTATGGAAGAAAGCCAAAGCTTGGTCTGTGTTGCAAAGGCAGATTCAGGGAAGTGGCCACAGTGTGTTCAGAGCTGACGGGTCAGAACAGGAAAGGCTGAATCCTATCTGGCCACCATGGTCCCACTCAAGAGAAAGCTGACGCAAGTTATCAAGGTCCAGATATTAGAGTGGGAAACTGTCCTTTAGAACCAAGTCTTGCCATTAATGCTCCCAGGAAACTCTTTTGCAAGCCTTAAGAGACACACCTCACAGTGGTAGAGCCATAATCCTCTGCCTGGCCTGACAAGTTTCATTCGACATGTTGTTGCAAGGTCACGTTAACTCCTTTGTAAAAACCTTCAACAGTTCCCCATTGCCTAAAAAAGTAACCACTTAGCCTGGCACCAAAGGTCTTGTGATCTGGCTCCAACTGTCTTATTCCCCACCTCTCCTACTCAAACTAACCCTCTTTGTCCCCTGTACATGGCCTTGCCTTCTCCCATCCTTTTTCCCTCTCTTCAAGCCCAGCTAGCAATCCTAACCCAAGAAGAAGCCTTTTTGGCTCTCCCCAGCTAGAAACACTGACCTTCCTTTGTATTCTTGCAAAACTGCACCACTTTTGCTCCAGCTGTTTAAATATAGCTTATCTCTCCTCCAAGGGTATACTGTATTTATGTACCCAGCAAATATTTGTTGAATGAATGAAAGAATGGCTAAGTAAATATTTAAGAGTAAAGCAAATTACAGTGCATCATAATCATGAAACCCATGCCAGTACCCCAAAAAAGGAGAAAGGTCCAGTTCTCTGCTTGACTATTTATTATTAAAAATATGCACTCTAATATTGCAATTCTTTTGTTTAAAAAAAAAATCTGACTCTCACAGGCTAACTCTGTTTAAGCTTTTAGATGAATTTTGTCCCCGAAATTATATGTGGGAAATTATTTACAAACAAAAGCTTTTCTTGGTTTGTTTTTCTAGACCAGTATGTAGACATGGGAAATATATAAGGGCCTAGGTAAAACTTAAATGAAGTCTGAAAAACTGACAGATTTGCGTATTTTTCAGTTTAGAAGGGTCTTTGTCAACAGTCCAGTCCTGCAGTAGTTTATGGCAAATTTACTCTTTATCCATAGTTTTCTTCCTTGAAAGATACTATTTCTACTGGATTATTCCTAGTTCCCCCATCACTCCCAAGGTCAAAACAATTATGGTTTATTAAAAAAATCTTATCCAAAATATTCAGATTTCATCCTGTTTCAATCACTTTTAGAAAAGCAGCTCATAAGTATAGCAAGATACAAAAAATCCAAACACTATTTTTGCTATATATTGCTCTTATATTTTTTCAATTATTTTTTAAACAGTTGAGATTATTACTTTTTGTGTCCAGTTTTATTTATTTCACATTTCACCTTTGGTTTTTCCTCTGATGTTACCAAAAAAAAAAAAATCACAATTTTCAGATGTTACATTTCTATTGTTAATATGAAAAAGAAAAATACAGAAAAAAAATTTTTAAGCAACAGACAAAGGATTAATCTCCAAAATATACAAGCAGCTCATACAGCTTAATACCAAAAAAGCAAATAACCCAATCCACAAATGGGTGGAAGACCTAAATAGACATTTCTCCAAAGAAGACATACAGATGGCCAACAAACACATGAAAAGATGCTCAACATCACTAATCATTAGAGAAATGCAAGTCAAAACCACGATGAGGTATCACCTCACACCAGTCAGAACGGCCATCATCAAAACATCTAGAAACAATAAATGTTGGTGAGGGTGTGGAGAAAAGGGAACTCTCCTGCACTGTTGGTGGGAATGTAAGTTGGTACAGCCACTATGGAAAACAGTTTAGAGGTTCCTTAAAAAACTAAAAATGGAACTACCATATGACCCAGAAATCCCACTACTGGGCAAATACCCTGAGAAAACCATAATCCAAAAAGAAACATGTATCATAATGTTCATTGCAGCACTATTTACAATAGCCAGGACATGGAAGCAACCTAAATGCCCATCAACAGATGAATGGATAAAGAAGATGTGGCACATATATACAATGGAATATTACTCAGCCATAAAAAGGAATGAAATGGAACTATATGTAATGAGGTGGATAGACCTAGAGTCTGTCATACGGAGTGAAGTAAGTCAGAAAGAGAAAAACAAATACTGTATGCTAACTTATATATACGGAACCTAAAAAAAAATGGTACTGATGAACCCAGTGACAGGTAAGAGTGGAGATAGATACAGAAGTAGAGAATGGACTTGAAGACACGTGGCTGGGGTGGGGGGTGAAGGGGAAGCTGGGATGAAGTGAGAGAGTAGCATAGACATATTTACACTACCAGCTGAAAAGCAGATAGCTAGTGGGAAGTTGCTGTATAACAAAAGGAGATCAACTTGATGATGGGTGATGCCTTAGAGGGCCAGGACAGGGAGGGTGGGGGGGAGTTGCGGGAGTGAGGGGATATGGGGATATATGTATAAATACAGCTGATTCACTTTGGTGTACCTCAAAAACTGGCACAAGAGTGTAAAGCAAATATATTCCTATAAAGAGTTAAAAAAAAAAAATGAGCTAAGAACCAGCAGAACTTTTTATTTGAAAAGACTTTTTTTTTTTTGAAAAGACTTTTAAGCACATGAAAAACTGCTCAAACATGATAAAAAATGTAAAATAACACGAGATTTTTTAAAACGATATATCAGATTGGCAAACATCTAAAAGTTTGAAAATACTATGCTGGCAAAGGTGTTGGGAAATAGCCTCTCTTAGACATGTTGGTATGCATTTATACAGCCCCTTGGAAAGGGAATTTGGCACTACTCAAAACTTGAACTGGACATACTCTTTGTCACAATTCCATTTTGAGGAATTCATCCTACAGATATTCTCTCACGGGTACCCCTAGAACTCTGCTGGGCACATAATAAGCACTTTATCATCACTGTTAAGTGTATTTGTACAAAGATATAAATATTAAGATATTCTTTGAAGCACTATTACTAATAGCAAAAGACTGTGAAAATCCTAAATGTCCTTCAATGGAGGCACTGGTTAAAGAAAATACAGAGCATGTGTATGGCCTTCTAAATGTTGGCTTACAAGATTGAGGCTGATCTATGTGAACTGAGAGGAACTGGAAGAGTGGACAATACACACTACTTTAAAAAAACAACAACAACAAAGTATAAGAACAGTGTAAATATCATTTATCTTAAAGAAGTGTATCTACAAAAATGTATGTATAAGGCTGATTATGGAGATTGTATCTAGGGGGGGCATCTGAAAAGGATGGGAGTTAGTAGTGGGAAGCAAGACTTGCACTTTATACACTTTTTTTGTTTTACTTTTAAACTTTTTATTTTTAAATAATTTTAAATTGCAAAGATAGTAAACAGAGTTCCTGTATACTGTTCACCCAGTTTCTCCTAATGTTGATATCTTATATATCCCTGGTGTATATGTCAAAACTAAGATATTAAGTAAGCTAAACTATAGACTTTACTTGAATTTCCCCAGTTTTCCCAATGATGTCCATTTTCTGCTCCAGAATTCAACCCAGGATACCACATTACACTTAGTATACATATCTTCAAGCTGTTTTGCCATGAGCATGAATTACTTTTTTAAAACTAAGCATTTTGGGGGACTTCCCCAGCAGTCCCTGGCTTCCCTGATTAAGACTCCACCTTCCAGTGCAGGGGGTGTGAGTTCCATCCCTGATCGGGGAGCTAAGATCCCACATGCCTTGTGGCCAAAAAACCCAAAAAACATAAAACAGAAGAATTTGTTACAAAATATTGTAATAAATTCAATGAAGACTTAAAAAAAATTTTTTTTAATAGCTTCATTTTAACAAAGTGACTGTATCCTGGAAACTGAGGCAAATTCATGTATGAGAAGAGGGTTAACTAGGCCTTTGGCACAGTTTCTTAAAATCTGTTAAGGTTTCAGGTGAAGATTAATTTGGGAGAATGAGAGAAGTAAATCTGAAAATAAAATATTTTTAATATTTATAAAATAGAGAATAATAATATCCACTATTGTTTATTTTCCCCAGAATTTCTCAGATTACAAAAGTTTAAAAGTCCTGATGAATTATAACATCAGCTTTAGTTTCAGGTTTCTAAGCACCATCACTTTGCACCTTAGGGTGGAGAAATCAGAAATCCCAATTCACCATTCAGAGTTGCAAAAATCTAATTACACAGAAAAATGCCCAAGGACTCTCTCTTTCTTCTAGTAAATGCCTTAGAGAATGGAGATAAATTGGATTCTCCATAACTGGACTAAATGTTTTATTTTTTAAAGCACATTTATTATTGGTGCTTGAGGGACAGGTTTTCTTAACAGACTACAAAAATTCTTCACGGGCAGCACTGATGCCAGCAGGTCCCTGCATCCTACCTGGCAGGAGCTCCACTTTGAGTTAAAAATGAGACCCATAAACAACTTAAGTTCTCTGTGATTTACTTCAGATATTAATCCACAGAAGAGAGACACACACTTGGCTCCCAGGAGCTTATATTTAACACATCAGAGTCACGCCAGGACCCTCCTCAGACTCAGAAAGCATCTGGATGGAAAGCAGACATGCTTAAGAACGAACAGTAAAACAGGTTCCTTGTTTCCAAACCTCACACTTACAGAAATTCTAAACTCTGAGTATACTGGCCCTCGGACTGTTAGAGACCTTCATTTTTTTTTTCCAATCCCTATTCTAAAAGGAGGCACAGAATCTTTAATACGGCCACAAAGCTTAGCCCATTAAGGGCATTCAGGGAATCCACATGTATTTACAGATGCTACATAAAGAGCCAGGCACCAGCTCCAGTTGGTGAGGCAGAAACAAAAACAACGTTTTCTACAAATGATCACAACCACTGAAATAAGTGAAGGTTTCCACCTGCACTACACATTTAGTGGAACTTTGACAGGTTAATATAAGAGAAATGGGAGGCGCTATCTATGGGAGAAAAACGCACTCCCATTTTATGTCACAATCCCCACTGCCTGGACTCTATGGAAAAATAAAAACCATGCTGTGGTCACCTATTCAAGAGAACAGCTTTTTAGAACCTGTAGGACCTTAAGTCTGGTTTCCTCTCTTTTTGGGGAAGAAACCAATTGTAATGTTAGAAAAATACATATGCCCATACTTTCAGGCACACATTTTTCTTTAGCCATAATTAGATGGAAGCTGACTTTAAATTTTCTTCTATTTCATTTGGGAAAAGTGCTTGGAAATTTTCAAGATTATTTTGCCATTACTTCACAGCATGCCTCCAATTTCCTCATGACACATTTGATGAGAATAAATCTTGTTTATTTTGCCTCTTCTCTAAATAGTCTAATCTCCCCCAAAGAAGTTGCAGATTGGCTGTCTCTCTCTCTCTCTCTTTTTTTTTTTTACTAAAAGGAGAGGGAAGAGTGTGAAAAAGAAAATTAAACCAATCTGATGCAGCTACTTTTTCAGAAAGCATCACAAGAGCTATGAATTTAGGAAGAATACTGATTTTGCCCATTAAAGAAACTTTTTGGTTTTGAAGAAAATACAAAACTGAAATGCAGAAACCAAAAAAATGAAATTCCTTTTGCTCTTTTTGAGTCTAATTATGGTTATTAAATTTTTAGCACGTATTTTACAGAGGTTCTCAGATTATTCCAAAATCCTGAAAAAAAATAATCTTTGCTTTGAGATTGCAACCATGCAAATGAACACAATATGCTCATTAAAAGAAGTCAGGCCAGAATTAAACCAGGCAACAAGCTTAGGAATGTTACTAAGTGATTCCCCTTCCAACATAATAGGTTCTCTGGTGTTTCCTCCAGATTTTCTTTTATTTTCCTAACTATGTCCTTTCTTTTTTTTCTTATTTTATTCCACTTTTCTTCTTTCTGCACAGAAGTATGTCTGTCTGAAATGCTTTCTGTTACAGTTTTACTTCTCTTCAAAAATCTATACCATTAATGTAAAAAAAAAAATTCTAGAAAACTATGTTTGGGACCCAGATATGCTTGTGTTTTGTTAGTCTGGAGAGACAGGTAACAATGAGAATGGACTTTGCTAGAAAATGAAAGGTGGCATTGCTAAGTTTGAGAAAGTCCAGGAAACTTTGTAAATTATTCAACATTTATGTAGGCCAGCTGACTTTCTGAAACTATTTACAAGGCAGATAAAGAAAATTATTTTAGCATGCTCTAACTTATCCCCACACAAATTTCAGAACTGCTAAAATTGTTCTAACTCTTGTCCACTTGATTCAGTCAGGCGCCGGGTCCTGAATACAATTTTTCTTGATGATAACTCAAACACCTCCAATTTTGCTTTTTTGACAACTTAATGATTGCCAGCCAATGGATCAGTTAATCACTAAATTTAGAAATTCTTGAGTAATGTACATTAGTGAAAAATTAACTAGAAGCTATTTTATGATGCTCTAAAAACAGAAACAGAAAAACCCCACCAAAAACCCCAACAGTACTATCTAGATAGTACTAGGTTATTTAAAGTCACCTATTTTTACTATGGGAATTTCTCTTCCATAAAGGGAATTCTCATGGCACTTGATAAATGTGCTAGAACCTCATAAGACTAGCTCTGCTTGGAGTCCAAGCCTCACAGGAAATTCACTTACTCTAAACTACCATTATATGCACAAGGGGATTAGATATGAAGTAGAGCTGTAAATAACTGAGTACCTTCCACAATACACACCTACAAAAGCAACTTGAGTTCATCTGGACAGTAGCAGAGACATGCCAATGTCAATCACATTCCAACTTCCAAAAGTTGATGAAAAAAATCAAAGATTACAGACTTCTGTATCTGGGGTCATTATGGTCATTTCCAACCTTCTCCTATTTTCAGATCAAGAAATTAAATGACCCATGGTCACAAAACTAGTTAGTAATAGAACATCTATGAAAAATTTTAAAAGTCATCGTCAATGTTTTTAATGGAGTTTTTCTCCCTGCTAATATGACACTGATTTTTAGGGAAGAATTCAAGCACTTCCTTTTTATTAATGGAAGAATGTAAGTACGCTTTCGTAATAAAAACCACATTGTCAAGAACCCTTGTGAAATGATCTTAAATTTAGGTAAAAAGATGTTATTATGGTTACTTTTATGTGTCAACTTTAGTGGGCCATGAGATGCCCAGATACATACTCAAACATTATGCAGGAGGGTGTCTTTGAGGGTGTTTCTGGATGAGGTTAGTATTTGAATAAGTAAACTGAGTAATGAATATTTTCCTCCCCAGTGTGGGTGAGCCTCATCCAATCATTTAAAGGCCTAAATAGAACAAAAAGGCTGAGTAAAAGGGAATTTCCTTGCGCTGGGACATCAGTCTTTGCCAGCCCCTGGACATAGACTGTAACATTGGCACTTCTGAACTGGAGCTACACCCCTTCTGGGTCCCCAGTTCACCAACCTCAGATCTTGGGACTTGTTAGCTTCCAGAATCATGTGAGCCAATTCCTTCTTTAAAAAGTCTCTCCTGTCTCTCTCTCTCTCTCTCACCCTAATACAGATATAATCCATTGAAATACATTACTGAGTCTCAATTTTTAATTTATTTCATTTAATGTATATTAAACTATTGGGTCAACAAGTTAAAAGCAATGCAAATGTCTAGGGCTTCAATGTAATGAGTTCTAAATCTATCAGTAGAATCTGCATGCCAAAGTGTTTCGGAATACTCTGATATACAGAGAATCTGTATTTTTATAATTCCATTAGGTGATCTGTGAAGGACAATAAAAGCATTTGGCTCAGCTTTATCCAATCAGCAGAGGTTGCCAGCAAGAAGGCAGAGACCCAGCAAAGCTCTGGGCATAGGGGGAACAAGTTGACCTTTTCCAAGTACCCCTTAATCTCATTCAGGTGTTCCAATTAAGTGGTATCATTGTCTCAATTAAAGCTTCAGTCTCTGCTGGCTAATACCATAAAGCTCCCTGGGAAATGCACTAATTAGGTAGATTTTCTTACCTACTGATTAAGAAATCTGTTTTGTACCAAATCAAGATTAAAAGATACTGCTATGGACTAACCCCATCATCTGTAGTATATCTGAAATGTCTTTAACAAAGCTTCTCTTGTCTCTTCTCTATATTCTACTTTATATAAGTCAAGATGAGGTATGTTGAATCACAGACCACCAATAACAAGGGTTTTGTGTATGTGTGTATTTTAATTATGAACCATTTCAACATACTGAACAGTAAAGAGAATAACATATTTTCTTACCATCCATCTAAGTCAAATCTTAACATTATCCCACATTTACCTCAAAAATTTTTACAGGAAACACTACAGCTACATTTGTAGCCCTCTTTACCCTGCCCCACAACACTAGCAGGCATCACCATGCTCAGAGTGATGTTTATTCCTTTAAGTCATTTTAGACTCTTACAAACAAGCATATGTATCCACATAAAACTAACAGCATTGTTATGTGTATTTTCATACTTAATTCTACCTGTCATTCTGCAGCTTCTTTTTTTCATCCATATTATGGCAGGTAGATAGACATTATATATCATATACATATATAAGATATTTAATTCTAGCTTATTCATATTAACTGCTATCTATACTTCTAACATATACTACAATTTGTTTATCTCCTTGTTGATGGACCTCTCTCCTGTTTCCTCTCACTTTGCTCTTATAATCAATGATGATATGACGTTTATGGTGCAAATACAAAAGAGTTTCTCTAGCGTGAGTGTGTAGAATTCTGGGGCAAAATGTGAGCAACTTTACCTGCACTTGGTATTGTCAAATTTCTCTCCAAAGTGGCTGTGGAATTTACATCTCACCAGCTAAGTATGAGAGCTTCCTCCTCCCACATCCCTAGAAACTCTAGTTATTGTCCCACTACACATCTCTGTCTATTTTGATATGTGAAAAATGGTGCCTTAATTTACATTTATCAGATTACTAGTGAGCTGAGCATGTTTTGATACATTTATTAGCCATTCCGGTTTCTTATTCTGTGAATTCATACCCTCTCTCCATATGTCTTCTTACTGATGTGTAGACATTGTTTATCAATTTTAGGTGTGAATCCTTCTTAGATATAAACATTGCAGTTGTTTTTTCTCAATCTGTGGCATGCTTTTCCCCAGTGATTATAGTGTTGAACAAAAGTTTTAAAGTTTAATGGAGTCAAATTTAACTATCCGATCCTCTCTGGTTTGTAATATTAGGGTCTGGTTTAAGAAAGCCTTCCTTACTATTTTCTTTGGAACGATGTTTTTCTGTATTTTCTTCTAAAAGTGCTTTAGCATTAAGCTTTTAGAACCTGGAATTAATGTTTGTGTGGAATATGATTTAGGAATCTACTTTTCCATACAGATAACTAATTATTCCAGCACTATTTATTGAATAGTCCACATTTCTCCCAACATGTACAGCCACCTCTGATAGGTATCAAGTTTCCAAATTTGAATGGGTTGTTTTTGCACCCTCTACTCTGATCCATTTATCTATTGTTCTATCCCTGAGTCATTAGTACCATACTGTCTTAATTATTATAGTGTTATAATAATTCATGATATCTGGAGAAGAAAGTCTTCCCACTTGGTTCCTCTTCAAATTTTCTTAGATATTCTTCAGTCAAAGTTCTTCCACATGACTCTACAGTGAATTATGTCAAGTCACATGGAAAAATAATTTTGGGATTTTGATTGGAGTAACAGTGAATTTGTGATTGTTATGAGGCTAGCTGATAGCTTTATGATATAATCTTTCCATCTCAGACTATTCTACACAATATGGCACTTACGTGCGAACTAGGAAAAGGTATCCATTCCTCAGGACAGATGCAGCCAGCCCCATGTGAATGGCGAATGCAGCACAAGCTAGATTTTAGCCTCTGCTTGCCCCTCCTTGGTTAGAAGCCTCATACTGTGACTGTCCTAGGCAGAAGCCATGTTCCGGTTCATTAGCAGGGCAAATCTCTTCATTTATTCAAGTCTTCTTTAATGTTCTTTGATAATATTTTGTTGTTTTTATTCATAAAGATTTTTGCACATCTTTGTTAGACTTATTTCTAAATCCCAATTTCATATAGGTTTTCCTTGCTATTAGAATAGAATCTTTTTTCTTTTACATTCTCTAATTGGTTATTACCAGCTCTTAATTTTTATGTTTGACCTATATCCAGGAACTTTTAAAAACTCTCCAAATTAATTCATCTTTAAGTTATCTTGGCTTTCCTATGTGCTCAATCACATCTTCTGCAAAAAGTTTTAAAATTCTCATTCACACTTCACACACAGTTCACATCCTAGAGTTGATTAAATCCCAACATGAAGCCACATTTTAATTCTATGTGGGAATTAAATCAAGTGAGTCATATCAGTTTAGAAAATGTTTTTATGTTCCTGTTCAACACATCTGGAAAATATATGGATAGAGTAAATTGGTTTTGTTTGCCATTTTCCCCCCATCTATAATTAGTTCATATTTAAATTAAAAACTCTAAGATTTGTGATTCATTAAGAGTTCATTAAATTAGTATGGCTCAGTTTGAGACCCTGTACATTTCATCAAAGGTCTTCATTTTAAAATAATTTTTGTAGCCACTGCAATGTATTCTTTTTTTAATTAAGAGATCTAGGAAAATTTGGGATTAAAAGCAATTCCCATGGAAATCCATAGGTACCATAGAAATACTACAACATACAGTGTTTTCCTCCAATTTTTCCTATTTTAACAGAATAATATGATATTGGAGTAGGGGGTAATAGATGAAAACAAAATCAAAAGGCAATATGACTTCCAAAACAGAGGTAGACATTGTGGTGCTAATGCCAAAGCAGGCTGAAGAGTAATTGCATTTTATACTTGCAATTGCCTTTCCAATTCAATCCAATAAATACTTAGCTCCTTTTATGTTTGAGGTCCTTCCCAGGTGCTACAACTACTAAAGCCAAGTAAGAGTCCATGAGGTCAAGGAGCATACAGCCTAGAAAAGAGAAATGACAGGTGTACCCATAGTTGTATTCAAATGATTATGACATAAGGAAGACTATGAGAAGCATTAAAAGAAAAGCATCAAAAACATGGTTTCTGGCTTCATAAAGGAGGGATATTTGATTGGACCCTTTAAGAGTTTTTATGTTTTTGGTGAGTGAAGTGGAGATGGTGAGATTATCAGCTATGAACTTTGCACTCCTTAGACATCATATGGAGTGGTGAGGCCCTGCTATTGTTGTACAACTAGATATCTCCCAAAATGAGATCCTTGAGCCTGGAGTGCCCCATAGGAGGGGTCCTTGCTCTACTCTCCTAAGTGCAAAATGTATGACAGCAAGGTGTTGATGAGAGTGTGTAGGAAAAGCTATAATAATGTTCAAAGAAGTATCCTAGCACTAAGGAAACAATAATAGTTAGCATCCTAAACCTTTTATGTTATTAACTTATCTAATATACCTGTTTTACAGATGAGAACATTAAAGCAGAGAAGAAATGCTTATAGTTCAGGCAAAAGTAGAAATCGATTGTTTTGAATCCTGAACATCTCAGAACCAGCAGAATTCTGAGGATCAAAGGAATGACTCATGTGAAACACCTGGCAAAGTGCCTGGTACATTATAAGCCCTCAATAATTAGTAGCAAATATTTGAAAAAGTGCCATTAAAAAATTGTGAAATGGCCCCTCTAGCCCCTATTGAGGATCATTGTCCTTGAATGACTTCTTTTTTACCTTTTATTCATTTTATTTTTAATTGTGTTTATTTTATTAAATAGATAATAGTCATATAGTTAAAAAGACATACTTTGAGATATATTCTTCCCACCCCATCCTTGTCCACTCCATTTCCACCTATGTCTTAAATACAGTCACTTTTGTTAGTTTCTTATATATCTTTCCTGTGTATGTGTGTGTGTGTGTGTGCATGTGTGTGTGTATATATATGTTCTTATTTTTACCTATTTATTACACAAAGGTTAGCATATTTATCCATTGCTTTGAAACTTGCTTTTTCATTTAACAGCATATCCTGAAGACTTTTCAATATCAAAACACAGAAAGTGTCCTCATTCCTTGTTTTAACTTTGGCATGGTATTCCATTATATGGATGAACCCGTTATTTAATCTGATGATTCTTGAAGTGTGGGCCCTAGACCAGCCTCATCAGCATCACTTAGAAACTTGTCAGAAATGCAGATTCTTGGGCCCAGCCCCAGACATACCAAATCAGAAATTCTGGGGGTGAGGCCCAACAAACTGTGTTTTGGCAAGTCCTCCAAGTGATTCTGATGCACAGTGAAGTTTAGAACCATCTATTTATTCAGTCCTCTGTTGATGGATACTTGGACAATTTTCTTTGTCTAGTATAAGCAATGCGGTAAAGAATCATGTTATATGTGCCTTTTGTACCTGTGCACGGATGTACATTAGAATGTACATTGTATAGTCTCACAAAAGAAGACTGGAAAATGGCAGTTACATATAATTAACACTGTGTTTATACTTCCTTATTATAATTTAGGTGTGTCATTTCTTTTATATACATTGCAGATTTTTGTAGGCCAGCCTGGAAACCAAACCAACAGTTATAACATTGTTTCTACATGAAAAGACCTTTCTAAATCCAAATCACTGTCTTATAATTGAAACATCTGGAGTACATGAAGGACTGTCAAGATATCAGAAGAGAAACAGTTACTTCCACTTTGCAAAAGGGAAACATTTTAAAAGGAAATTCTCTCTTGGACAAGATGAACTTCTGTGGTTAACTGAATGTAGATCAGAGGTAGACTACTCCCCGGATACAAATTTGACTTACTGTGCAATCAGATTAGTGTCTGTCATCTGTCCACAGTCCCCCAAGTATCTCACCATTTGAGGTTGACACCAAGCACTCAGAGGGCTCATTTGGTTTCAGAACTAATACCCAAAATGAGAGACTTCCGGGGTTGCAGATACATCTGAAGAAAGCTGCTTCAGTCTCAGCACTGAGCAGATCCTCAAGCCTTTCCCTTGGGCAGATTCTCCTGAATGAAGCTGGACTTAACAGTGGCCAAAAATTCTGTTTCAGAGAGATATGCATGCAAATACCCATTAAGTTGGTTCCACCACTTATTCTTTATATGACTGCAGGCAAGTTACTTTACCTCTAGGGCAGTGTCATTGAATAGAAATTTCGGCCATGATGAAGATGTCCTACATCTGTTCTATGTAGTATGGTAGCTACTAGTCACATGAGGCTACTGTTTACTTGAAATGCGGCTAGTGTGACTGAGAAACTGAATAATATTTCAGTTACTTGGACTCAACTTTAACAGCCATGGCTAGTGGCTACCGTGCTGAGTAGTGCAGCTCTAAAAAACCTTTGTCTTCATCTCAAAATGGGCATAAAAACCACCTATCTCAGTGTTTTCCTTCATCTTTCTGGTCATAAGATTCTCCTAGGCTGCCTGATTAAACAAAAACAACAAACAGAAAATTCCATTTCCTACATCAGACCTGCGGAATTGGAATGTACTCAAGAAAGGATAGAGATCCTGTAGTTTCAATATCTTCTTCCAGTTGATTCTTAGGATCAAACCAATTTGATATTTAATAGCATCATAATGAAGAGTAGATGTGGGTTTTGTAAGCATTAGCGAGATGCCTGCACAGTACACATCCCAGAGAGAGAAGAATCAAGTCCTGAAAAAGTCAGTTTGTTGTGCAAACACATGTGCTCACTAATATCTAAAGTACTGAAGGGGATCAGAATATGCAAACAAAAAATATGCCACTTTGACATGAGGATTATTTTGAGCTGAAGGCAATTAAGAAGCAGCAAACACAGAAAGAGTTCTTTTCCCTTCCCCTATCCACCTTTAGCAGGACAGAAATTTCCCTTTGTGAATGTGTTCCCCTTCTTGTCTCCCATACAAGAGGGGGAAAACAACCATTATCCCTGGAGAAAGTTAGCACCCAAATGGGTCTGTACAAACAAAGCTTACTACAATAAACCTCGACTTTCATTAGTTTCCCCCATATATATACCTTCCCACAATTTACTGGCCCTAGAAGCCCAAATCCCTTTTCCTTTGTCTTGTCACTTCTCCACAAATTGATCTCCTTTTGTTAAGATTGTGTAAAGGCCCCAAATTCTAACTACCCCCTTGATACTCAATACTGAGTTCTCCTAAACGTATGTGAATTGCATGCTTAAATAAACGATTTTTTCTCCTGTTATTGTCTCTTGTCAGATTAAATCATAGACCCCAGCCACTAACTTTAAGAGAGCAGAGGAAAGTTGTGGGTTTTTTTCCTCCCCTACAGTACCCAATTCAAAGCTCTCTGACATATGGCAAGACAGTATAGCACTTCTAGGGGTGGGGGATATTTCAGAAGCCTGAGCGCACTTTATCAGTTTTCCTTTGTTTGTTGTAATGGAAAGGAATAGAACAATATAAGCAATTAATCTCTTAATGGGTAGCTTTAAGGCTGGATGATCTTGACTCTTTGATGGGGTAAATTATTTTGGAAATTTGGTGAAGGAAGCTGGAATGGGGAGGTAAGAGAAAACTACTAACATGTAATTATACCACCAAGATTATCTGAAAAACAGATGTAAAAGAGGGATAAGGGAGAGAGAAAAGTTGAAAGAAAAAACTTTTATTGCAAAAAGTTTCTTTAATGTCAAAGTTGTTAACTTCATGAAATAGAAAAAAGAAGGATCTCGGTTGGATTAAAGGATTTGCTTTTTGGTAAATGGCCTGCCTTCTAGTCCATTCCTAAATTTGTTGCTGTTTCAAGGAGTCTATTATATAACTACCACAGGGAATTCTGAAATTTCAATATAGTTCCAGAAACTTGTGAACATTCCCATTTTGCAGATGTGGAATTCATTTGCTTTTATTTACTTTCCTTAAGGGAACATAATGACATTCTTTCAGAGTACTTGAAGCTCTCCTAATAAAAGAAACAAACAGCACAAGAAAAAATGTTGTTTGTAGAAGCAGAAACATCATAAGCTAATAAATGTGTCTGTTGTGGATCTATGGGGTCTTCTCATCAAGAAGCCTGATCTGGAACAGTATAAATAGATACCATTGGGTCTGCTTTATAGCAGATATACGGAAACAGGAATAAAAGATGCTAATTAGGGGAAGAAGAAAGCTGCAACGAGGTAAATAAATAAATATGTGTAAAGCTAAAAGAAGCTCAGACTGGGAACTTCACTTGAATTTCCATTTTAAATTTCACTTTAATTGTAATATGTATATTATAATGTTAAGCTGACTGCAGATTTTGACTTTTACTATTACAGTAGATGGGAGATAACCTATGAGCAAAAATGTAAAAGAATTCATTAATTCTTTATCCCTTTAAATAATTGATTTATGTTAAAAAAACAAATAAATTATATATAATTTGGTCTAAAGCTTTAAAATGAGGAGTTTTTTTAGTAAAGTAATTTCTAAGATAAGATTGGAGGTTGTTTGTTCTATCTAATATAATAATAAAATATAAATATTTTATATTATAATAATATAACAAAAATATTTTTATTGAATGAATGAACATATAAATGAATGAACTGGGTAGGTGTGAAAACATCACTCTTTTGCCCACAACATCCTCTCTTCCTTCTTCCTCATTCATATTCTCTTTCCGTCTCTCTCTGTCTCTCTCTCTTTCTTCTTTTAAACCTCATATTCTACTATTCACTTCCAGCCCCTCAGGCACCTGCTCCTCCTGATTCTCCCAACCCCTAGGACACCTCCGGGCTTAACTTCCTGCACTACCTATTCCTAGAGCTCTGGGATACCATCATTTATCCTTTAAAACCACAGTCAGGGATAACTTTTATTTTCTTACCTCTAACTATCTTCAAAATCTGCCGCATCATATTCTAGCCCTGGATCAACACATCTGCCCATTTTCCTTGGAAGCTTTTTGCAGGCTTCCTAGCAGTACAGAAGACACTGCAAAGCCATGCATTTGGCACCATTACAAACAAATGAGCTCTAGTCTAGGCTGGACACATCACTGTTTAGCAAACCTATTCTCATCCTTGGTGACTGCCTCTTCCACTCTCCACAGCAGCTGTTGCAACTTCATCAGTATCCTCACTCCCTCCTCCAATTTCCCTTCACTCTCAGGCTTCCTCTTTTAAGAAAATAGAGATAAGTGTCAGTTCTGTCCTATCTACTTCCAAGTTCATCTCATTGTCAAATATACTTTCCTCCTTCCAGCCTGTCTCAACGAAAGACCTCCCAACTTCTTCCTCCAAACTCTTACCCCATCAACTGTGTCTGTTTTCTTGGACTGTCATTATCTTCCTCTCCACTGGTTTTTTTACCTCTAAGCCCACAAATGTGCTCAAGTCCTGAAACAAAAACAAACCAAAGCAAAAAACCCACTTCCAGATCCATCTCCTCCTATCTACTTCTTAATCAGCTACTTTCCCCCTTAGAAACACAACCCTAACCCGTAGGCTATACACCTGATGACTCCTACATGTATGTCTCTCATCCCACCCTCTCCTGAACACTGTGGTGTATTTCCAACTGTCTCCTCCTACAGACTCCACATGGACGCCCTTAGAGGCACTTCAAAGGTGCCTCCTATCTCACTTAACAGCTCCACCACCACCTGGGTGCCTGCAGTAGCAATCGCAGTCATCCTTTCCTCCTTTTGGTGCCAGACACCAAATCCCGTCCATCTGACCTCAGGAATCGCTCTCAATTGCAGCCCTGCTCCTAGTGATTGCTCAGAGCCTCATCTCTTGCAAGAACAATTCCTGGCCTCCTATGTTGTCTCCTCTGATCTCTCCCTTTTCAAAGCTGTTCTTCCCACCAGCAGCAAAGGTAACGTCACGAAAAGTGCATGACTGATCAGATCCCTCTGCTGGTAAAAACTATCTTGGGCTCTTCAGGCCCTTTTCAAGTTGTCCCCAGCCCTCCTCTCCAGGCTCTCCTCCGTCCACGGAGCACAGCGGTCCCCCACTGTTGCTGAGCATGCGCATCTCTGACCCTTCGCCTCTACCATTCGCTCTTCCCGGAAGCCGGAGACCCAAACTACTATTTGTCTTCAAAGTCAACTTGAAAACCTACCCTGACTTCACGTCACCCACCACCTCAGTCAGAATTAATTGCTCCCTTTTGTATATTTATAACCCAAATTGAACCCCCAGTTTGCCCCTTTCCACTGCAGTGCCCGGTAGTGTAGTAGTTAATGGTTTACATCCCCTCTCTCACCGGTACAGCAGCTCAGTGAAAACTCCTGAGAGCCTAGAGAGGTTAGGACCAGGTACGTAGTATACCTCAATAAATACCTGGGGAATTGAGATTGTAAATATTAGCTCTCTCTTGAATGCATTTTCTGCCCATCTTCACAACATCCACCACCATAGGACTAAGGAAAAATCAAGTAGAAAATTAATTTGACAAACCAGTGGAACATATACACCAACACTTAAACTTGTAAATACCTCTAGAATTCTCCATTCCAAAACTGTTGCATTTCTTACATACTATGGGTTTATTCTTCCTTCATTAGAGAACAAGGGAGTTAATCATTTGTCAAAAAGAGTCATCCTAAAGCAATATGTTTCGCTAGGTAGCGATTTAGTATGAGACAAATTAAAAAAAAAAAATCAGTAATCTTAAGTGTTTAGATAGCTGGTACAAACGGGACTGTCATGACCTCCTGATGAATCAAGCTGATCTGCTTCCAATGGCCTGGGGCTTCAGAAGAGGAGCTCGTAGAGGGAGCATTTTATTCCTTTTCTCCAGTTCTGATCTGAAGTTTATTGTTCCATTGGGAATAAATCATCAAAGCTACACATTTATGAAGAAAGCTGTGAGCTGAAAATTTAGATTAAGACCATGCGTAGGTGGCACAAAAATACTTGGTTGATTTAATCCCACTCAGCATGAAGGGGGGAAAAATCAAGTTTAAACAGTATGAATATTAGAAATTCACTGCTTATTGGGAAAACAGACCCAAATTTATGCTGGTAATAATTTTAAAAGAGAGACCTTTAAGAAGAAAAGAAGTGAGCTCCTTTGTCATCTGTTCTGCTGTTTTCCATGAAGGGTTTCTATGGTGCTTTGGACTTGTCTATATTTGGGTAATGGCAACAGGTGAGGAATAAAGAGCAGCTGCATATTGACTCCCTGGGGGAGGGGGAAATTCTGCAAACATCCTAGGTAATGAGTATAACATTTATCCATATACACAATGCCTTCTATGAGTCACAGGCTCTTTAAAAATCTCCAGATAAACAAACAAATAAAACAAATGCTAAACAATAACCAAAAAAATTTTAACCAAACATACTCAAAAATAATTTCCAGATTGAGAGAACTTCCCTTAGGAAGGAAAGAGATGAAAGTGTTGTCTCACTTAGTTACCCAGGGCTAGAAAAAAATATCTATATATATTTGTTGTTAAGACTTTAAATAAATAACACCTGCCAACCAAAGCCAGAGAAATGAATGGACAGGAAATGAGGCAAACTTTAAAGAGGAAGTGGTTTTGAGCTGTCAACTGGAGTGGATTAAGGAGTAGGAAGTCCACAAGATGTGTAAAACTGGTAAATCAAGGGCCTTACCTTAAGAGAGAAACTCAAAGCCCAAGGCTAGATTATCACAAAGATGAATAATACAACATATTAAACTTTTATGGCTATTTGAAGAGACTATAAGGAGAAAAATCAAGAGACATCAAGAAGACAGAATGTGTATTATGTATAAAATCTTTTGTTTGCCATTAAAATATATGTAAATCATCAAATCATTAAAAATCTAAAGGAAACATTTTAAAAGTGGAATAAGACCACCTCTTTTTGATTATATAATCATCTGGGATTGTTTAAAATTTAGTACTTTGAACTAAGATATCTTTTTTTTTTAGTTTATTTTTTGGCTGTGCTGGGTCTTCATTGCTGTGTGTGGGCCTTCTCTCGTGGCGAGTGAGGGCTGCTCTTCATTGTGGTGTGCAGGCTTCTCAGTGTGGTGGCTTCTCTTGTTGCAGAGCACAGGCTTTAGGCGCATATGGGCTTCAGTAGTTGTGGTGCATGGGCTCAGTAGTTGTGGCTCACAGGCTTAGTTGCTCTGCGACATGTGGGATCTTCCCAGAACAGGGATCAAACCTGTGTCTCCTGCATTGGCAGGCAGATTCTTAACCACTGCGCCACCAAGGAAGTCCCTGAACTTAGATATCTTGTTATAAAATTTGGTAGTTTATCTGCTAGTTTAAAGTTATAATATAAAAGTTGAAGCAAATTAAAATTTTCTTCCATTGAAAAGCAATGTATTTCCTGATCTAATTATGCACAATAAAGTATAAGAAAGTGGTACTGTCAGGGAAGTAAAGTATGGTATATTTTAAATTGAATGCAGCCACTAAAAATATATTTGTGAAAGGGAACTAACGTGTGAAAATACAAATCATAAAAGTAAGCAACAACAACCAAAAAAGTGAACATAGAATTTTACAGAGAGAGAGTTCACAGAGAAGTTAAAAAACGAAACAAAAACAAACAAAAAAACCCAGCTGAGCAGAGGGGAAAAAAAAGACTGAAAGAAACTACTAAAATAATAACAGTGATTATCATTGAATAATAAGCCCATGGATGAATTTGCTTCCATCTGTTTTTATAAAGGGCTATGCTTGGTGAGTATATTTTATTTTTAAATGAGTAAGAAAGAAAACTTTCTCCAGAGAAATAGTACAAAGTAATAACCTGCTTAGTTAAAGTCTAAAAAACCAGATGAAAGGGCACACAATTGCCCAGATAAAACCAGTGCATATTATTAAATTACTATTTGAAAATCAAGGTAAATCAGTGTCCCATTAACTGACAAAGCATAGCATAATCAATTCAATCATTTTAAAACTAGTAGTAATCACTGGTAATCTCTCAAACAGCATTGATTCTGCCATCATTTTCAAGAAACTTATACAGTTGAAATAAGTGATTGATTTAGCTAAGCTATGATTCTGTGCTCTGGTTGTTTTCAGCATGTAGTCCCAATTTTAAAGAACCAGTAATTTTATAATAATAGCAATTTTGGCTTAACTGCTTCTTCTGTATTACAATTTTAACACACGATTCTTTCAAAATATATTAAATGTTTATTACATGCACATAATTATAGTATGTGAATTGACAGGAGTAGAGGGAATAATTCTTCCCACTTTCTACCCTGACTAATTACCTTCTTCCTTCCTTTCACTTTTCTATAAGGCGTGTCTACCACCCACTCACTCATCCCCACCCCACTTCACCTCCAGACATACAAATGATTATGTCACTGGGGAAAGAACTCAAACACACTGGGAAGTGTAATAAGCATGTAAAATACAATGACACAAAATCATTTTTCTGAATAGTTTCATTACATTTCACTTCTGATTAAAATAATAATTTCTGTTGCAATCTATGACCTTGGTGTCATAGTATATCCATAGAAATTCCCTTCCTTGGAATTCCAGCTAGTCCTTTTCTAATTCCCAAAATATTTTTTTGGTCAGAATTTTTGAAATATAATTTACATACCATAAAAGTTACCAATTTTGAGTACAATTCAACGAGTCTGACAAATGTTTATAATCATACAACTGCCACGTGATCATGATATAAAATATTTTTATCACCACCAAAGACAATTTAAAAAAAGCAATTCAGGCCATCTACCTAACAAATAATAACATGTATTTCCATTTAAATGTTCAAGTACTTTAAAATAATAATTTTAAATGATCCCAAATAGTGTTGTCCTTTGACTTACTGAGATTTAGCAAGTCTGATTTCTAAAAGTTTGAAAAGAAAGTCTATGCCACTTATTTTTTGTAAATGGCAACTTCCTAGAAGATTTCTTTAAAAAAAAGAGAAGGAAGAAATATTGTTTTAAAGCACTCATTTAGTTTTTAAGAAATCTCACTTATTTAAGAATTTCTTTCTGAAAGTATAAACTTTTTCTCCACCAAACAGATTTTACACTTAAATTTACCTTTTGGGGTTTTTCTTAATACAAAAAAACAAACGCTGGCTAATTGTATCAGCTCCATTAATGCTTAGTCAAAAATTAACATTTTTAGATTAGATTGTCGTGAAATGTGAATACAAAGACTTGTCTAACTTTTACTGAAAACTGTACTTGGTGCTTTAGATGTTATCACATATCATCTAACCAGACATAAGACCACACCCAGCAGATTAGAGCACAAGCAACCCTCCAGAGATAGTAATGGGCATGAGATCAAAAACAGGAATTAAGAAACCTTCCACCCCAAGAGAACATCCAAAGGATCAGTGCGTCCAGCTCCAAGCTGCAGTTGTCCTCTTCATGCTTCAATGACCTTGGCTGCCAGAAACCAAAGCCACCACTGTGTTTCCCTTACACAACATCTTTCACAGACTTTGCAGGACTATCTGGTTTACTGGACTTTTCTTTATCCTCTTTCATAACTTCCTACTCAGTGACTCTTTTACCAGTGAGAGAATGGAGTGAAATGGAAAGGGTAAAACTCAAATCTATTCATCTTTCAAATAATCAGCAATGAAATAAAAGTCTTCAGAGATTAAACTCCAGGTAGACTCCTGAGAGGAAAGTTTGAAATCTGCTCAATTCAAAGTGAAGGCTGCTAAAAGAGATGTATCTATCAACCTTCAGCCTGGAAGATAGAGAGACAGACAGTTTGATTTCTTTTGGCAGATTTCCCACGTATCTATTTGTGGGGCACACGCCTTAGTACAGAGATGTCTGAAAAGAGCATGCTCGGAGTCAGAAGAATGAAACCAACCCAAGGAGAGCAAACTATATTATTTCAACACATGCTTTCTTGTGTATATATGAAAAGATACGCTTTAGTAAATAAGGACCATCAAGACGTACATCAGACAAGAAGTAAGTCAGACAGAGGCACAAAATCCTCCATTAAATAAACTCCTAACTGGTGCATAATATGGGTGGAAGGGAACAACGACAAATATGCCTATGATGACTCTATGTAAACACACAGCCACCAGCTTGGGAGAGAGAGTCCAGGGGTATGGGTGCTCCGTGCCTTGGCCTCCCTCCTGGAAGAGGCTTTGGTAAGATGACTGCAGTCACAAATGTACATCATGGTTTTAGGGCACGTGTTAGTACATTTCAAGAAACCAGAACCACAAAGGGAGTGGCTCAACTAATTTAGTCTTTAGTGATAGCAGCAGTACTTGGTAAGAGGTAGACTGGTCCCTGGCACGTTTTAAAGTAAGTGTATTTCATTGTGCCTAAAATGTAGTTTCTTTGTATTTTAACATCTCTAAATTGGGACTATGTTTTATAATCAGTGGGGTCTTATAATTGCCTTCCACAAAGTTGCTGTCATGGCATGATTGTACGTGCACAAACTTAGTCATAGCTGTTCACACTGCTGTCGCTTTAACTGAGCTTTGTTTATAGTCTGCATTGGGTTTAATTGGCATTTTTATATGTCTTTTAAAGATTATAGTGATTTGACATCAAAACAAAAAAATCATTGTATAAATACAAAGGCATGGAAATGGAGTTGCAGGATAAGTTTTATGTTAGTGGAATAAATATTTATCTTTGGAAAAATGACCATAATTCCTTATTTTATTGCAAAATAATCTCAATTTTTAATGAGAGTTAAACAAGAGGTAGAGGAAGGTGAGTTGCATGTTCTTACAAAGATACAGGCAAAGGACTGTCCACCTCATGCCAAGCAATATAACTGAAAGCAGGTGGAAGTACCAAAAATCTCAGAAGAGATACCAGAAATGTCCAAGCAGTGATAACCCAGTATGGCCAAATCATATGTAGTGCAGGATGATCATTCAACATAATTGGCAGCACTTTTTTTTTTCATAATGGTACATAAAATAGTTGTGCACTCACAACTGAGATCATACACAAAGCAGTGAAACACTACAGTCAGATTTGTCTTCAGTACCCCCTCCGTGGTTCTCCCTTCTTCAGCTACCTCAATACACTCCCAGCTGTTTCTGCACGTGAGTATTACCTCTCTGAGAGATAGTAATATTTAAAACATAGTATCTAATTATGAAATAAGTTATGGCTCAAGCTACAAAGTATTTTGCATTATTCCTTGAAACAATCTAGAATATATGGAAAATCATAGGTTCAAATATATTTGATTCCTTTATTGGTGTGCACTTGCACATGCATTTACATCATTTAATCCATGTAACAGCCTAACTAGAGTCTCCATAGACCCACGGGTCCATCAGAAAAGACTGATGCTTATAAATTCACGTTCATGGCAAGTGTCCTATTAGGGACCAGAAGCAGGTTCTACTGACTTTTGTATCTGGCGCCATTTCCATCAATATTTCAGCAGCATTCACTTGATCTTATTATTTGTGTAGTCATCTTACCGTCTCTATTACAATGAAATCTTAAAACAAGAATTGAATCTTACTGATTCTAATGTATAACTTGACACTATATTAAATATCTGACTTATAGTAGGTGCTCAAAACAGGTTTACAAGGAAAATTGTGTTCCAAGTATTCTGGTGAATGCCAATGATGGTTCATGAAGATGCAAAGATTAGGGTCTGAGACCAACTGATCTCCTTGACATCATGAGAAGTGCAGACATACCAAACCCTTATCAGAAGTTGGAATGAGAGGAAAGATGAAGGTTGTGAAGAATCTCAGAGTCAGTGTGGGGAAATCATTTGTTCACGAAAGGGAAAATAATCTATGTTGACCTGATTAAGACTGGAAAGTCTAAAGTAAGTAACATGCTAGAAAAGTATTAGAAGAAAAAAATGTGAACAACAGAAGAAAGTTTGAGAGAATTCAGACTGACTTCATCAAGCTCTGTTCACAGATGCTGAGTAAATGTAGATCCTGCGGACCAAAAAAAGGCTAGTTGAATAAATTTCAAAGTCTGAACCCAGGGACACCAAATTAGTCTAGAGCTAAGGGTTTTTTAAGCCTTGACAAGGACTTGAGATCCAGAAAGAAAAACAATCCTCCTTCTCTAGGAACTTAAGTACCTGAGAGACATCTTTAGTTACTCTGAAAGCTCAACTTTGGTCTAGAAGTAGAAGAAGCTACACAGTGAGAAAGAGCTACAGGCTCATGGTTGAAAGCAAATGTAGACTAGGGAGATACTGACAGGATTTTAGAGCCGGAAGGAACCATAGCTGTTATCTAATCAAACCTATTCTTGTGATAGACACAAAAACAGGGGAAAGTTTAGTCTATTTAAAGGTTTACACTTATGCTAAACTAAGAAGTAACATGAGCTTGCCCACTTATAACTGATCTCATCTAAACATAGCTGTGCTCCCACATTCCATCACCAGGCAGTGAAAGCCATATGCACTCAGAAGGAATGCATATATGCTTTGTCTGAATTGTAATGGATACTGGGATCAAGGATCACGAGAGAGAAAAGAACTACTGGAGGGCTCACAAAGTCCAGGACTATAGTTCTGGAAGCGGACGCTTTCCATTTTTGATCCCCAGGAAAGTGAAAATAGAACACTTTCCAACGGGAGTGGGATGGAGAGCCATCCAAAGGAGCTCTCTGTTGGGACTTCCCTGGCAGTCCAGTGGATAAGACTCCGTGCTTTCACTGCAGGGCTGTAGGTTCCATCCCTGGCTGGGGAACTAAGATCCCATATGCCATGCGGTGTGACAAAGAAAAAAACAGAAAAAAACAAAGGAGCTCTCTGTTTTTGGGGTCTCATGTTTATCACACTCCCAGATTGCTGCTTCCCAGTGTGTACTAGTTTCCTGTGGCTGCTGTAAAAAAAGTACCACAAACTTAAAATAACAGAAACTCATTCTCTCATAGTTCTAGAGGCCAGAAATCTAAAATCGGTAGCATTGGGACAAAATCAAAATGCAGCAGGCCCCCTCAGTTTGTTTCTCAACTCTACCAGCTTCTGGTAGCTGCTGGCATTCCTTGGTTTGTGGCTGCATCACTCAAAACTCTGCCTCAGTCTTCACATTGCCTTCATGTGCATGTGTGTGTGTGTGTCTAATTTCCCTCTGCCTTTCTCTTATAAGGATACACGTGATTGCATTTAATCATCTCATCTCAAGATCCTTAATTATATCTGCAAAGACCATTATTCTAAATAAGTTAACATTTACAGATTTCAGGACTTAGGCGCTGATATCTTCTTTGAGGGACATTCTTCAGTCTACTACACCATGTTAACAAAAGTCTCCCACTGTTAACATAAAAATATTTTCAAATAACGAAACTGATGGTCTCATGTGAAGCCACACAAAAAGACTCTTCTCCATCCTATTTCTATTCCTCCTACACTCCTTTGTTACCTGCAGAGGCACATTTCTTTGTAAGAATTAATTATAAGTTCATCTAAGGAAGCATGTTAGGCAGTATAAACATTCAAAAAAATCTAATAAAATTAGGTATTCATTCCTGACTTCTTTTAGCAGCTGATATTTAAATCCTTCCTAAGATGGTTCTGGAGATTGCACAATACTTCTGTTGTCCTCCAATGACCCTCCTACACTAGAAAGTACCCCTTATTAGTTCCCCCCTTCTTCTGCTTCTCCACACCACCATACAGAAAAGACCAAGTTATACTTTCTTTCCCAGGCAGCTGAAATTGATAAATTGTTTGCATGTTGTTTGTTTCATTCATTACCTCAGTAAATATTTCTTAACTACCTCCCATGATCCAGACACTGTGCTAATTCTTGCAGATACAGAGATGAAACGTGGGCCGGTGCCCCCCATGAATGGAGCGGATATGGAGAACTGCCAGCACAGTAAATGTGATGAAGGCCAGAGTGAGAGTAAACACAGGTACCAGGGGAGGCCACAGCAGTGAAGGAACACATTGCAGAAAGAGCTCAGGTTCCTGAAACAGAAATAACCGGATTCAAGATACTTCAGCGCTTTGAGCCTCACTTTTCTCACCTGTAAAATGGAAACAAAGACTATTCACTTTAAACAACTATCGTGAGAACTAGAGAGTATAATATATATAAGACAAGGTGCAAGGAGCATCTAAGTGGCCTGAGGGAATTGGAGAAGCTTGACAGAGAGGTAAGTCTTAAACTGAAACTCAACATGCACGTAAAGGTTCGCCGGGCCAGTCCAGGCAAAGCCTAAAAGCTCAAGATAATTAGGAGGAAGGTCACAAGATGCGGCTGGGGAGGTGAGCAGGAGATAGTCATGAGGTTCACAAGGAGCCACTGGAGACATTCTAAGGGGGAAGTGACATGCTCAGAGTTATGCAGACGTGTCAAGTATGGTTTGGGGTACACACAAAAATGAGAGTTGGGAAGATCAGTCACAACTTGGTGTAATAATCCTGGCAAAAGTTCTTAAAGCCTTGAAGTTGGGGAGTGACGTGGAAGAGAATAAGAGAGGAGGAATATTAAAGACACTCTGTAGGTAGAATTTACTATTTAGTGGCGGATTGTCTGTGACAGGTCACGGAGAGTAAGGAGATCGGGATGGCTCCAAGATTCTTAAGTGATATCTGCAACTCTGTCTTTATCTCTCTCTGTTTTCTCTCTAATAAAATCAAATGAAGTCTTTCTTTTCAAATCAAAGAAGAAATTCAAACCGAGATATAAATACAAAAGTATGTTGAACATACTTTTCAGCTTCCAAGTGGTTGTTTTGACAGCATGAAGCCACTATAAATGTATTTTTAAATCCCATTAAGCTTTCTCTTCAGAAAATTTAATTATTCTGATGGAATTCTTAAGTTAAAGCATTCTTTCCACGAATGGGAATTACAGAGTGCTGAGAGGCTGTAGCTGCCAAATGTAAATACAATATTAAAGGTAGAATTTTAGAGTTCACCCCAGTAATCATGACCAACATCCCACAGCCAGTGGATAAACTGTCTTTAAAAGCTAGCTGCAGCTGCTCAATCAAGTTACTTGGAGTAGGTTACATTATCAAACATCCACGGGCTAATTTACTCCTGACCTAATTGATTACCATTACATCTGACAAGAATTATGGATTATTTTTACTTTTCCAGTAATTTTACTTTTCTTGCCCTGATTAACATTCACTCCGTATTCAGTAAGTGTGTATTGAGTTGCTATTACATGCAACCACACGAGAAGCCACAGAATTATAAAGAAGAACACGATTTGCGGGCAAGGTAAAGGCGAGATACAGCATGTTCTGCACAAGGCAGGATGCACTGGGCACCACGTACGTGCCATAGACAAGGCTCTGGGAGTTCACAGGAGAGTTATTCTTTCAGGGCAAATAACTGAAGGCAGAGATGAAGGGAGAAAAACTCTCAGGCAGAGAGAACAGAAACAAAAAGGCAGAAGGTAATAAACCCAAAGGCCTCTTCCCTATTCTTTCAGTTCCCCCAATTGGGAAGCTTGCTCCTTCCCACCGAGGCCACTTTGCCTAAAATGCCTTCCTTCCTTCCTTTCTTCTGCTGACCTCATTTCAAATGTTACTTCCTCTCGGAAGCCTTCTCTGACAATTTTAGGTAGAATGTAAAGTTTCATTTTTAACTCACAAGACCCCTCCAAACACATTTTCAATGCGCATATCAGGTATTTTTTAAGACTGACTGCCTGATTTTAAGTCCCTCACTTTTGCCCTGAAAGGCCTTTGGGCAAATTACTCAATCTTTCTGTGCTTTGATTTCCTCACCTATGAAATGGAGATACCTATAGGATTGGTTAGGATTACACAGGGTAAATTATGTCAAGGGCTGAGCACCAAGCCTACCAAGGTCAATGCTCAATAAGTGCTTTATCACATACTTAAAACTGTCTCTGACACTAGATTGTAAACCTCTGATGGTCAGGGATATATCCTATTTAATCTTTGTAGTTCCAGACTCTTGCACAGCACTTGGAAAATGCTGAATAAATTAAAATTTTCAGTGGCCAATATGTGATTCTGGGAGTCTCGACAATATCTTAAGGAGAAAATATCAAATAAGCAGAGAGTGATTCAGAATTAGCACTCAGAAGAAAATCATCTACACTGATGTGTAGATTTAAGAGCTATGTACACAGTAGTGATATCAAGAGATGGAATACAAAGAAGGAAATAAAAAGAGAGAATAGAGCCTAGAATAATCTCACATTTTCCAATCTGGAGAAGAAAGAAAAAACAGGGATGGTGCAAGAAGGGAACTGGCTAGGGAGAGAGGAAAACCATAGGACAGCCTCATGCATGGAAACAAAGCTGAAAAAGAGATTCAAATGAAAGCAATTATCTCAACCATGCGGAACAGGAATAGGGTAATAAGAAGTGAGAGTGAGAGAAAGCGATGAATATAAAATTCTACTCTCGAAAAAATGTTGGCGGTGAAGGAAAAAAGAGATATGGGATGGCAGCTCAAGGGATAATAACTCAAAAGGTCAAAGGAAGGATTTCTGGTGGTGAGGGTGGAGGTGGTGCTAAAGGTGTGTGTGAGATAGGAAAGGCTTTAGTCTGTTTCCAGGATGAGGAGAAGAAATCAGTGAGGAGGCAAAGGAAGAGGAAGAGGGAAAGGATGAGGAAGTCAGGTCCTAGGCTAACTTGAGATTAAAAGGAGACTCCCCTTCCCTGAAAAAAGGACAGTTGTGGGTAAGTGGCCATTCAGAGACCATTATGACAGGAGACCCCAGAAGCCAAAGCCCTGGATTACTAGAACAGCTCCTCTTGGTGCTGGCCCAACAGAACTGTGGCTGGACCTCAGAGGCTAAACAAGAATTCCCACATCCAGGGTTTCCCTGGTGGCACAGTGGTTAAGAATCCACCTGCCAATGCAGGGGACATGAGTTCGAGCCCTGGTCCGGGAAGATCTCACATGCCACAGAGAAACTAAGCCCGTGTGCCACAACTACTGAGTCTACACTCTAGAGCCCGAGAGCCACAACTATTGAGCCCATATGCCACAACTACTGAAGCCTGAGCACCTAGAGCCTGTGCTCCACAACAAGAGAAGCCACCGCAATGAGAAGCCCATGCACCACAGCGAAGAGTAGCCCTCGCTCGCTGCAACTAGAGAAAGCCCACTCGCAGCAACAAAGACCCAATGCAATTAATTAATTAATTAACAAAAAAAGAATTCCCACATCCATTGCAGGACACCTGGTTTTGAAGATATCAGCAATTGTGAATGGTAGCAAAGTACTTTTGCAGACCCGGCAGTGACTTGGAACTTTGAAAGTTCCTCAAATCACGTACTATCACAGACTCCCCCCATACCACTCAGTAGCAAGAAGCTTCAAAATATGGGAAAGAAAGCAGTTTATAATGTATTGCTTTAAAATACTTTTCTGATGAAAGCACAGTGATAGGTATACAGGATCCTGATTAGTATAAATTTGGTATACCCTAATTTATTTTAGTAGAGGGCTAGCAAGAGGACTGCTATTGTCTTATGACCATGTGACAGTAATTCAGTTCATATTAACTTACTATTACAGCAGGCATTTGGCAAGAAAGTTAAGCAAAATACTTGTACAATATTTTTTTAACTTGTCCTCATTAGTTCTGTGAGTAAAACTGCTCAGGCACATTCTTCATTTTCAGTTAATAGACAAAATAGATAATCTTTGTAAAAATGTGAAAAGGCTCTTTCTATTTCTGAACAGAAAATAAGTTAAATCAGCAGCATTCTGTCACTCATTCTGCTTGAGATGGACTGAATGGGTTACTTCCTACATCTCCTGGCTGCCAACATAGATACAACAGAAAAGGCACTGCACCCCCTTCAGCCTACACTTTCTGTGTCCCAATTATTTCCTGGTTCACATTACGGGAAATGTGATAAACATTTTATTGACTCTGAACATCACTTAGAACAACACCCAAACCGCTTTGGAATAAGGCAAATAGAAAAAGGAAAAGGAAAAAGGAGAATTCAAAGGAGAGAAGAAATTGAAGCAAGTAAACTATAGCCAATTGAAGCTCTTTGGCATTCCTTTCCCTCTTAATGCCAACAAGTCGTGTTCTAGATTAGGAAAGTTAAACATCTAAAATGTCAACAGTTTTATTTAAAGAATCTGGGAGAGAGTCCACGGACCTCCTGAATTCAGATGGGGGTGGGGACATAATGCATGTATCTTACAATACTAGTTACTTTACTGCGGTTACTAAAAACCAATCAGAAGTACTTCTCTATGTCCCATGCTAAATGATATCATAGATTTGTGTCTGTTGTCATATTCCTGCAACATTCTCAGAGATGCATCTATAATTTGGCTCCATATTTGCACCTATAATTTGGTCTGCTGCTGGGAGATGGAGGAGAATATATTTGCCCTAATTTGTAGCAAATCTTCCATCATTCATTTTGCAACTCTCTGACCTCCTTACACCTAATTCAGGTCTTGTCTTCCCAATTCTCTTTAAGAAAGAGGTTGTGTAAAGATATTAATCTCACCGTGAATTGTGTCTCTAGGACCTAAAAAGATGTACAATAGTGTAAGTGATGATAGCCAAGTCTGTAATTAAAGTGTTCAACGTTACAGCTAGGTTTGTGGGGTCAGTTGCTCGAACAGGGAAGTGCAGAGAGCGTGTGAGTCTCCGATAAGAAGGATGTTCACAGTTCTCAGGAGAAGGGGGAAGTTTTTAACTTAAATTTTTAATAGGGAAGAATACAAAGACAGCTGGAAGATAGTGACGTTAAAATAGAAGCCCAATCTTGACTCAATTTCCCACAGCTCGCAGCCCAATAACAGAAAAAATATTAAGACAATGCATAGTACGTAACAGGGCCTGAAGTTTACAAAAACAAATTAAGTGGTACAATTTAAAGTTTCCTGAGGTCCCTGAGTTATCATTGATTCAAATACACAAAGATTATTTATCTGTAGAATAATTTCTCAGGGAGCAGATAGAGTTCATAATGAAAACTGTGTAGCCCAAGAAATTCAATAGCAAACTCTCAGAAAGAGGACATAGTAACCACTGTATCTTTACACTTCCTGTGTGCTTTTTAAAGCCCATTTGGCTGTTTTCAGCTTAAAAAGGAGATGCATTTTGCAGGTTATAAAATACAACAACACTTAGCTTTAGAGAAAATCTGTAGCACAGGAGGAAGAACACAAATGAAAACAGAAGCCTTGAATTTTGTCACCTGTTTGAAGTCTTTACAAATAAATGTAATGAATAAACTTTAATCTCACACACGTGCAGTAAAATATGTTTAAAAGTGCCATTTTTAAAAGAATCACATTTCTCCTGGACGCTATCCAGGGACATGCCTGACTATTTACATGTAACACCAAAGTAATGACTGGTGGGAGCAGTCTCTCATACTCAAACTCTGTAACTCTGTGCACTAACAAAGCAGCACGCCTCTGTGATCTGCCACATCAAATATGAGAAAGGCACCTCTACGTGACTTGAAAATCAATGATGTTTTAGAAAAATCCTCAGCCCAGAACAGAAAAAGGAAACATGTGAAGATAAGAGCATCAATGAGAATGTGAGCTGTTTTGTTTATTCTGGAGAGAAAGCAATACTTCTTGTTGTAATCTAAGATGTTTAGAAAAATGGTTAAGCTTTTTGGGTCATAGACCCCTTTAACAGCATGCTGAAAGTGTTGGATACCAGAAAAAGGTATATAGACACAAAATTCTGCCACTTCAAATTCCCTGGCTCCAAGTCAAGACATTTCGATTTAGATGTCTGAGAAGAATCCTTCTCAAGCTAGCAAGACTAATCTGTTACAAAATTAGATCAGAATGAGTTCTGTGGGAAGCCTGCATTGGCCAACAAATAGAAAAATAATGGGCTTATCCTGAAGGAGTAAAGGAAAAGAGGAGATTACATCTAAATTTTATTAATATTTTAGTTCAGACTTAAATTCAATTTTAAAAATGGTGACTCTCTGGAATTAATATAGGCCCTAGACCACTGCAACTTTAATATAATACCGATGCATCAGTGCCATTTCTTAGAGAGAAAATTCTGTTTTCTTAATGGAGAGAGGTTGTACTTGAAGTTTATTAATGAAGCTAGCAAATGTTAATGCCGAATAACACAGAAGAAACCACCCATACTGTTAAGAAATTGACCACATATCTTGAGGCTTGAATATTTGCAACCTGCTAAGGAAACGCAATGTAGCAAGTCAAAACCAATAATCCAGCAACTGCAAATTACTGTTCCAAGGTGGATTCCAAAATCTTTCCTCATAGAGTTAGTGGGATCTTTATGAATTAATTAACTTTAAAAAATCTATATTAAACACTGTGGGTGATACAAAAGAGTATAGTTCACTGTGGAACATTATGCCCCAAATGGAAAAAAGAAAGCTCAGGATTTGAAACTTACCACACAAAGTGAGGTAAGGAAGGTAGAATGAAATTCCGAAAAGAAATATAGAAAAAATCATGTACTACATTTATCTCTGACACACTGTATAGCAACCTCTACACAGTTACCTCTACAGCCACTGCTGATTTCTGTCTTTGTGTACATGGAGCATCAAGGAGTCACATCCAAAAGATACTCAAGCATGACTAGAATAAAGAAACTTGCTACTGCCCTGGGAGCAAAAAGGTGAGTGATGGTTATCACCACTGCTTGTCGGGGGTATTAAGGGCTCTGTGCAGACAAGCTATAGTCAGTCTTGTTTGCTATCCATCTTTCTGGTGACTAGTTCTGAAATATAATAGTCTCTTGAAACATACCAAGCCCCACTAATCCAGGATTCAGTCCTTGGATCTTCATGGGAATGAATGCTTGAAGACAGAGGGGACATCAACATCATCATCATCATCTAAGAAACCCCAGGATGGAGACTAAAAGACCCAAGGGCACAAGTGGGATTCTCATATATCTTCCTTTCAATGGTTAGGACGTTGGAAAAGTAAGAAAATTGAGGAAGTGAACTTACTAGGAAGAGTTGTTTGGCAAATAGGATGTCATTTTCCATTTGATGACTTTACACAGTACAATGATGGACTTTGGGTAGGGTTGGAGTACATCTCATGAGGACACGGAAGAAAGTCTTGGAGATTATTAGGTGGTCTTTAAATTGAATATGAAAGGAAAAAAGAAAGCGATATTTATGCAAAATCATGAAACCAGTTACCAGAAGGGTCTGCAGTCATGTCATGGGAAAATGAAGAATAGTTCAGGAGGAGCCATGAGACTCTTATAAGAAAACAATAGGGAAAAGTTCCCAAAATTGATGCTCTCAAGGGTCTCATAGTTGTATGGGACCAGTACAGAGCATGGGAATTGGAGAATAAGATGGCAAATACAATCTCATAATAATTACTGGGAGTTGGTAGTATTCCAAAGAAATATCTGTAAGGAAGAGTGCTAAAGAACTATCACTTATCATCTGTGTGAAAATCCATGAACCTAGGTGGTAAGGGTGATGAAGAAGCATTTAAATGAGGATTAAATGAGAGGAAAAGAAATCACCTTGTTGATGAAATCCATATTAACAGACTATCTGGCCAAATGGAAGAAATGGATGATGTGTTCCTAATTTAGTTTACAATGCTGGCGCAGAGGCACAAAACAGTTCTGATGGGAAACTTCAACTACCCAAACATTTGACTGGAGACTCTAAATTGAAAACAGAATGTCTGACAAGTTACTGCCTGTACTGGATAGCAACTTTATTTTTCTATAGAGAGAAGCAGTAACAAGGGGAATTGCTACTTGTATCTAATTCTAAACAACCAAGATATCAGCTAGTGAAGTAAAATAATGAATCTTGGGTGAAAGCAGTGATGTCATTGTAGCACATGATAAAGCCCTCTTAGTCATCCTTCACTCATCCAAGGCTTTTCACTATCTTCATAAAACGTATTTGCTGATGCACAGAGTCCCAGGGCTCAGGTTTGGTAGACTACCCTCTAGTACCTCCACTCCACCTGCCAAGCTGTGTGCTTATCAAACATCTGTTGTGTTTCCTTCCAAACCTATTCATGCCAGTTGTACTGGTTGTTGTGGACAAGTAATTTACATTAAATATTACACAAACTGACTAAATATTAGTACAAAAAGAAAAGAATTGTTGTTAACTAAGTTAAATATTTGGGAAAGTTTTGATAGAGTTCTAATGAGAATTGTTGTTAAATTAAGTGTAAAGCAATTCAATCCTAAACATTGAAAACTTAAAAACCACAAAAAAATGAACCTAGATGGATTTTTGTGATTAGATTTCTTTACAAGATCTTGCCCAACTCAAAGGAAACCAAAACTGAAAATTACAAAAATTATAAATGATACAAAAATTATAGATAATAAAAAATTACTGATGATACAAAAAAAAGACCTTTGCCCTATGTCAAAGATAGGTGAATGAATCTGTTTCATTAATATATTTTCAGTTAAAATACAGTATTCAAAGTACATGTATCTTGTTATGATTTTCTATTTTAACTGTCACTTGATAATAGTCTGACTCCATTCCGACCACAACAGATAAAAGGCCTTTTGGATAGCCAGGTAGAGGGTGGTTGAAAATATGATGATAAAACCTGGATTTCACTGAGATAAACTTCAAAAGGCTCAAAAGAAACAGCCAAGGCTTTGGGGCAAGAGACTCTGACAGAGGGTTGAGTATCACCTACCTGTCCACATAGTCTGTAATTCTGTCTACACAATCACAGATTGTGATTCCACCAAGGAAAATGATGGGAGTTCCTACATAGTTCTATCATCACCTTTGATTTTGACAGGCTAGGATAAAAAATAGATAGATTGAGACCTATAATTTATAAGAACAACAAAAAGCATTCTTTTAGCTATGTTAGGAACAAAGGAATATTAGGAAGAGATAAGCCAGATGTCTGGCACCAAGGACTTGATGTTGCTGGAAAAACAAAGAAAATCAACTGGTCCACTATTATTTTTGTCCTAGTCTTCTCTTCCAAGAAGAATGATTTGGGGACTTAAAATAGTGGACTAAATATGGTAAGAGAAAAAGAAAGCCCAATATTGGTAAAGAGATTTAAAGTGAGCAGTGGAACACTGTAAAATAACTACAATCCAGTGTACTGAGAAAATTCATGTTTAAGATTGCTAAACTGAGTAATATTCCATTGTATATATATGCCACATCTTCTTTATCCATTCATTTGTTGATGGGCATTTAGGCTGCTTCCATGTCCTGGCTATCGTAAATAGTGCTGCAATAAACATTATGGTACAAGTTTCTTTTGGGACTGGAGAACTCGAGGTTTGGGAGGGGACAGGGGGTGAAGGGGAAGCTGAGACGAAGCAAGAGAGTAGCACAGACATATATATACTACCAACTGTAAAATAGATAGTCAGTGGGAAGTTGTTGTATAACAAAGGGAGTCCAACTCGAGGATGGAAGATGCCTTAGAGGACTGGGGCGGGGAGGGTGGGGGGGACTCGGGGTGGGGAGTCAAGGAAGGGAGGGAATACGGGGATATGTGTATAAAAACAGATGATTGAACTTGGTGTACCCCCCCAAAAATAATAAATAAATAAATAAATAAATAAATAAATAAATAAATAAATAAAAAGATTGCTAAACTGTTGGGACTTCCCTGGCGGTCCAGTGGTTAAGACTCTGCCATTCCACTGCAGGGGGCGTGGGTTCAATCCCTAGTCGGGGAATTAAGAAGATCCTGCATGCTACATGGTGCAGCAGCCCCCCCCCCCAAAAAAAATTGCTAAACTGTGGCAGAGCAGTAGAGGTGCTAGAAGAGTTGAATGGATAAATGTAGATCTGACTCTCAAAAAAAGGCAGGAGGAAGCATGAATGCAGACTTTGCAATCTACAGGACTTTGAGCTTAATATTAAAACCAAGAAAGCTAATAGAGTCCATATTAATGGGACAGTTTGAAACTTCAACCTTAAAAAATAGATCATAAATAGTATCTGTTTCAAACTAAAAGCAACTATCAAATTTATTGGGGAAATAATAGAGGCACTTCTTTTAAAATACAGGATCAAAACTAGAATGAATGTGATGAGGGAGGGGGACACATTCTCTCCATTCTTCATATTTTTATAAAAGGGAATCTGGTACAACAGGAAGGAGAAATTGCCTAAAGATGAGTTTAGAGTCCAAGACAAAGAAATGCATTGTTTCTCCTGCCCTGCTTTCCATTGGAGCAACTGACAGGCGGTCAAAACTTTTAAGATCTTTTTAAAAAGTGGCAGCTCTTGAAATTCAATGTTTAAGAAAATCTATACAGATAAAATGCATTAGTAATGGCATATGATGCTGTGAAGTCAAGTGCTATAGTAAAAAGAGGTCTGGCTTTAGATACAGAAGGACAAATATATGATTCCACTTCAATGAGGTACCTAGAATAGGCAAATTCATAGAAAGTGGAATAAAGGTTTTTATTTAATGGGCACAGAGTTTGCACTGGGGATGATGAAAAAGTTTTGGGTATATGGATGGGGTGATAATTACACAACATTGTGAATGTATTTAATGCCACTGAATTGTACACTTAAAAATGGTTAAAATGATAAATATTATATTATGTATACGTTACCAAAATAAAAAAATAAAAGAAGCCTGGCTTTGACCAGACAGACCTGGGTTTGAATCTTAGATTCTTACAGACTGAGAGCTCCCTTCTTTTTTTTTCTTATTGAAATATAGTTGATTTACAATATTGTATTAGTTTCAGGTGTACCACATAGTGATTCAATGTTTTTATATATTATACTCCATTTACAGTTATTAAAAATAATTAATAGATTTCTCTGTGCTGTACAATATATCCTTTCTTATACACATAGGAGCCTGAGCACTGACTAAAGGCCAAATACCAGGGAGAATAGGCGGGGCTGGGCAAAAGGAGGTGGCAGAGGGCCTGATCCAGGAGCTAAGGGTGAGCCAAGGGGCACAGGGTGGAAACGAGGAAGAATTCAGTTCTGGCACAATTCACTAACAAAATAATAATCCAGATATGGATAGATTGGCTTTAGGAGATAATGAGTTTCCTGATACTGGAGGTATTAAAAGCTGTTCACAGCCTTATAAGGGCATTCAAGCATAAGATGGCCTTTAATAACCTTTAAATTCCCTTCCAAGGGGGTAAGCAGGTGATGTTTATTACTTTACCATAATCTCCTTAAACGATGGGACATATACAGTGATGGCCCCAAATAATGGTAAAGTGGAAAAATAATGGGGATGGAAAAAGAGTTCTCATATTATTCAACCTACTCCTGGAAAAGTACAATCAAGATATTCAAGAATATGTAGCAAGAAGAAAATATCCTTAGAAATAAGAATTGCCAAATACAATAATCATTATTAAATACGCTTATGGATTTTTTTTCAAGAGATCTTTAGGTATACATGGTGCATAGAAAGGGCAAATTCAGATACATTTCTGTCTGAAAAGTCTGGAGATTCAGTTAACTCCAGTTCAGGGCAAATATTTATTCATTTATTTATTTCATTCGATAAATAAGTACTGAGGACAGATATCATTGGATACAAAGCGGGTAGGAAAATGCATAAGATAAAATTTCTCCTCCCAAGAGCTCGGATTACTTACTGCGTTCCAGAAAGTTCAGAAATTCGCTGTGAGCGATAAATTGTGCATCTATTCTGCCTTTTGTTTTAAAGCTATAATTTTTTAAATTCTTCATACACTTTGACACCCAAGAAGTACTTCTAAGAGAATAATCAGAGATGCACATAAATATTAATGCATTAGGATACTCACTAAAAATATTTTTAATAATAAAAATTTGAAAATGACATGTCCAACAAGAGGTGAATGATTAATTAAGTTATAGGATATAATTTACAGAACCTGGTATCATCCACAGCCAATAAAACATGCTTTAGAAGAACACTTGGGGATAAGAGAATTGTTTTTGGCATAATGTGGAGTAGCGGTATACAGTCTTATATACAAAATATGATCCACAGGGATGGCACACTGCACTTCTCTCTGAAAACGAAGCAGCTGTTGACCTTGTGATAATGCTGTCCTTCAGAGTAACTATCAAAACTGAACTAGGATGATGCTAAGGGACATGAATTGCACATATTCAAGTGTAAAATCTCAAGTTAGAATTTGTCTCAGTTCCTAATCTGGAAATTGAGGATGGTAATATTTATAGAAAAGCATGGGGCTTCCCTGGTGGCCCAATGGTTGGGAGTCTGCCTGCCAATGCAGGGGACACAAGTTCGAGCCCTGGTCTGGGAGGATCCCACATGCCCCAGAGCAACTAAGCCGGTCCGCCGCAACTGCTGAGCCTGTGCTCTAGAGCCCCTGAGCCACAGCTATTGAGCCTACGTGCCACAACTGCTGAAGCCCACGCCCAGAGCCCGTGCTCCGCAACAGGAGAAGCCACCACAATGAGAAGCCCATGCACAGCAACGAGGAGTAGCCCCCACTCTCAGCAACTAGAGAAAGCCCACACACAGCAACGAAGACCCAATGCAGCCAATTAATTAATTAATTAATTAATTTTTAAAAATAACTAAATAAAACGCATCTTAAAAAAGAAAGTATGTATAACTGAGTTTGGGTCCCGGCTCTGCCGCAGACCAGCCATATATAAGGCTCTTGCACCACCAGGCAGACAGTAACCATCACCATCACTACTGCCATCATCGTTTTGAATGGAGGCCAAAAAAGAAGCAATAAAGAGATAATTCAATGGAGTGTTTATTTAAAGCAACTCAGTCAAGACAATGATTTTTTTAATCTGCTTTATCTGCAAAATAGTTTTCTAAAATCAAGGGTTATAAAGGTCAGAGACCCTACCTACCCCCAACCCAAGTGAGTGTATTAGGCCCTTCACCAGTGCAGAGGAGTTTTCATTAATTTAGAAGTTAATGGTCGCATGACTGACCACCTATTAGCTTGATGCTGAACAGGGAATCTGAGCCTGTTGGTGAAAAGGTGCACAATTTTTTTTTCAGTTCATCTAGCACTGTAGTCTAGTAAGATGAAATTTGCAAAAGATAACTGAATAATGAGAGAAAGAGTAATGTAATTTATTCCCCACTGTAATTTTCTTCACATTCTTAAGAAAGCAGGCCGTGGACACACTGCCTTTTCACTCCATCATTCTCCTGTTATGTACTAGGGGCCATTAAACTAGGTAAGAAGATGAATTGCTAGAGATGATTATGCATGCCTTCAGCAGCCCATGAAATATACCAGAGAACAATAAAGATATCTGATGACCTGTCAGGGAGATGCTTATGCAAATGAGAACATCATGATTATACTTCTGCTTGTTCATCTAAAGGCGATCATGATATATAGATGGAAAAACTTCACTTGCTCAGTAGCATCACAAATAAGAAGCTGGTTTCAGATTAGGATATGCTAGAAATGAAAATTCATGCCCAAATTCCTAGTTCAGCAGTAAAAGAGGACAATAATGGACATAGATCAGCATCCAAGCTTATTTCCTTTGAAAACAATAATTTCGTTAGATGACAGTTCTTACTGCTCTCCTGAAATTATAGTATTTGGCACTAAAAATTATTTGTAATCCTCAGAACCAAAATATGTTGTGAATATATATCATCAGCATCTTTCTGCTCTTAAATAATAAATGATACTTCTGATCAGAATTCAACAACCTTCAAGGTGTCCATGAGAATTAAGACAAAAAGAGGATAAGGCAACTGATATAAATCCATACAGCAAACTCCTTTTAGGAGCAGGAACTCAGCTAGGTTATTCTGAAGCCCAGCCTCTTCTTATGATGGCAATACAGTGACACTGTTAAAAGCCGGGCCTTGGCTTCAGTGGGAATTCTACCCACGAAATAATACACATGTGGCCTTAATCACAGACATAATCTGCCTGGGCCTTGGTCTTACCATCTGCAAAATAAGCATGATAATAGTACCTATCTCAGAAAGTTATTGTGAGGATTTAAATGAGATAATGTGTATAAGTTCTTAACCTAGTGCCTGGCAGGTAATGAAAGGCTTACAAAAGAGGAATAGAGTCACAGATGTAGAAAACAAACTCATGGTTACCAGGGGGGTAAGGGAGAGGGGGTGGGATAAATTAGGAGATTGGGATTGACATATACACTCTACTATACATAAAATAGATAACTATTAAGGACCTACTCTATAGTGCAGGGAACTATACTCAGTATTCTGTAATGACCTAAACGGGAAAAGAATCTAAAATAAGAGTGGATATATGTATACGTATAACTGATTCACTTTGCTGTACATCTGAAACTGACACAACATTATAAACCAACTACACTCCAATAAAAATTAAAAAACAAACAAATAATGGTTATTATTAGAGGAGACGTTTATTGTCTATCTGATATCTCCACTTGGACCTCAGACTTAGCATGTCCAAAATAAACTCTTCACTCTCCAATGTGTTTCCCCCAGTCTTCCCTATTTCAATAAGTTGCAACTCCATTCTTTATGTTGCTCAGGTCGGAAATATTGGAGTTGTCCTAGAAGTCACTTTTTTGTCTCCTATACCATAGACCTCATCAGCAAATCCCGGCAGCTCCACCCTCAAGGTGTATTTATAACCCAACCACTTCTTACTACCTCCAGTTACCCCCAAATCCAAGCCTTCCCTGACCTGGATCACAGATCTAGCCTCCTAAGTAACCTCCAGCTTTCTCCCTTTTCCCTTTTCCAGTCTGTTCTCTACACAGAAGTCAGAGAAGTTACGGCATTTCACTCTTCTGCTCAAAACTCCCTGTGGTTTCTCTTCTAATTCAGAGTAAAAACCCAAGTCCTTACCATAGCCTGCAAGGCCCTCTGTGATGTTACCACGCCTACCTCCCTGTCCTCCCCCTTCCATTAGCACTATTGCTCATTCCTCTCCAACCACACCGGCTTTCCTGCTGCTCCTAAGACAGGATGAGCTCCTTTCCAAGTTCAGAGCTTGCTTTTCCCTCTGCCCAGGATGTGCCTCCCCCAGATATTCCTGTATCCCACTCTAGCACTTCATTCAAATGTCAGAGAGGGCTTCCCTTACCTCTTATCTGAAGTAGCAGCCCTCATCACCCTCTCCTCTTTGTTCTTATGTTTCTTCAAAATACTCATTACCACATGCCATCTTATTATTTGTTTACTTTATTTTTCCCCACCTATACCTCCATGATGAAGTCCCTCAAGGGCAGTTTAGTTTGTTTTGTTCATCTCAGTTCATGAAACAGGGCACATTCTATTTGATGACTAAAAGGAAAGATATACAATGAATGCCTCACCATAAGAAATAGGTCTGTTCCATGACATTTTATAAGTTAATCTTAAGCGAGATTCTTTAGAGAGACTTAATTAAATGACTTTCACTAATAAGAAAACTGAGGCCTAAAGACAAGCCCAAAGTCACATGGTAAGTTTTAGAACCAGGACTCAAACAAGTTCTTTTGTATCAAGTACCATGCACTTGTCCCTAAAGTCCATGCTTTCTATTGAGTTTTGGAATATGCTGTAGTCCCAACTCCATTAATTATAGAAAATGTGTATCAGTTCAGCTCTGTTTCCAACTGGCTGACTAAGGATTTTAAGGGAAAAGACTTTATATGATGCACAGTTTATTTAAAAGCTTTTACTTTGGCTTTAGAATAAGTAAGATAGGGACTTCCCTGATGGAGCAGTGGTTAACAATCTGCCTGCCAATGCAGGGGACACTGGCTCGATCCCTGGTCTGGGAAGATCCCACATGCCATGGAGCAACTAAGCCCATGTGCCACAACTACTGAGTCTATGTGCTGCAACTACCGAAGCCCTCGCGCCTAGAACCCGTGCTTGGCAACAAGAGAAGTCACCTCAATAAGAAGCCCCCACAACTAGAAAAAGCCTGTGTGCAGTAACAAAGACCCAACACAACCAATAAATAAATAAATAGATAACTTCTTAGAATAAATAAGATAAACTAGTGTAAATTATAAAACAGCTAATAGTTGAGAGTCCAAGTCCCTAACAATGTTAAGTATTTTATAAGGATTAGCACAGTGAATCTCTATAGCCACCATCTGGGCCAGCACTATGGTCCCCATTTTACTGTTGAAGAAAAGAAGGTCAGAGGAGGTTAGATAACTTTAAAAGCTTGCACAGCTAGCAAGTGACGGGCTAAAAACTGAACATGAGTAGGCTGCCTGCATAGCCAATGTTCTGTTGAATCAAGAAAGCTGCAGAGGTAACAGGTATGATGAAAGTTGTATAAGGATTTATCTGCTCTGTAAGTTTATTTTGTCCATTTTTCTGAAAATGGGACAGATACATATTATAAAATACCATTTTGAAAATTTTTATTACAAACAAATATCTTACACTCATTTGCAAAATATATCATTTCTCCTTTTAATTTGCAGTGCAAGGTAGAAAAAAAAAATCCTAGAGAAATGATGAGTTTGGCTCTCAACACATCTCAAAACAGCAAATATTTTCATAAAAACCAGAGACACTAAGAGTTTGTACTGTCTTTCTCAGACATCCATTGATGTCAATAATTGTGATGATCTGAAATAAGCAAAGTAGCTATGGTACGCCTCAAGAGTTTCTCATGAAAGTGCCAAAGAATAATACTGAAGAGAGGAAATGCCAAAACATGAAACATGTTGGTAACTGGTTCACAAAGTTGTCATGGGTCAAGAGGTATTCTTTACAGGTCTTCCAGAACTTAGAATTCTAAGGACCACGGAAAATGCAGACAAATGCAAGCTCAGAGAAAACAGGACATCCCAGAATCTAGCTGATATATAATCTTTCCAAACAGTGTTGAATAAGGCAACTATGTTATTTCCATTGCAACAGCAAATTATGTGATTCAAGAAGCACTTATATTTAAAAAAAAAATTCCTAAAAGGGGGAAAAAATGATGTACTGGCAACACATCATTTAAGATAAGGGTTTTTTGTCTCAACCCTTATCAAATATTATTTAAATATGCAATGGCTCAAATGTGATCCTATGAAAATCGGTACATCATAGTGGGAGAGGGAGTTGGAGGAGGGGAAAAAACTGTGGGAAGGAATATTCTGGAGCAAAAAGGTCAGTAAAGAATATAGACATCCTCTTAAATTTGGCTCTAGAATCCACAGTGGGAGCCAGGAAGAGAAAATGGGAGAAAAGAAAATGCAGCCCCCCATTTAGGTCTTCGAATTGTTCTCCGCTGTGCTCCCTCCTGGCTGGGAGAAAGGGATGACCATGTTAAGTACGCGGGTTCCACATGTTTCCATTCCTTTACGACAAAACCCAGAAGAGAGAAGAGTAGTGTGAGCTTAAACATTCAACACAGGGAAATACAGGGGGAAGAATGATCTCAGGGCTTCCTTTACCTGGGTTCATGAGGGAGGAAGTCAAGTAACGGCCAGGCCGTGTGCCACCTGGGCCTAAAATTCTTCAGTAGCACGAGGAAGCTGTACTTAAGTTTGAAACCTGGGGCTGAATAATACAACAGATTGAAAGAAAAAAACTTGCCATTTTAGGACTTTATGTATAACTCTGAATTAAAGTGTATGCTGGTATGGACTGGAAACTTAAACCTTAGATATTTTTGGTTTGGTTTGGTTTGTTGTGATTGAAATACCATGGACAATGAAAAGAGCTCTGTACCAGAAGTGTGGAGACCTGAGTTCCAGTCCTATATCTGCCATTACTTGCTATGCAGATAGGAGCAACCAGTCTCTCAGATCACAATAAAGTGATTGGATTAGATGTTTATCTCTAAGTCCCTTGCAGTTCTATGAATCTTTATTCAGAGCAGGAGCCTAAAAGAATTACCTGAGCCATAAACATGCGCCTCAAATGTAATTTAAAGTTTTCTAGTAGCACGTTAAAATTTTTAAACAGATTGGATTAATTTTGCTTTACTTATATGTAATGTATTTTATTTATATATGTATTTAACCCAGTAGGACCAAAATAGTATCACTGCAATATGTAATTGCCACTAAATAATATTAATGAGATATTTTACATTCTTTCCTTTGTACTGTCTTCAAAACCCGATGTGTATTTTATACTTGCACCATATATTTATTTGGACTAGCCATATTTCAAGTACTCAATAGTCAAGTTTAGAGGGCTTGAGCTTTTCTTACCTAAAGATAAAGATACAGGTTACCTTCAAAGTGAGACTACATTTAAAGTAAAAAAGCTATCCATTAAAATGTTAGGGTCAACATATTGAGGAGATGTAAGGGAAGATGTGATCAACAAAGGGATAGGAATTTTGATGGCAACTGTCAAATAGAAAGATATAGAAGGAAGCTGTGTCATGTGGAAATTCAAAGGTTAGACAGAAATGATGTATGCCACCTCCACGCCTGGTCGATAAAATGTTTGCACCTAATTCACCACTGTCCCTCTTCTCTTACCTACAGACACACGCAGGGTGTTCAGTTAAGGTCTATGTGGCCATAAGAATAATGGAGCCACTAGATCAGGGGTTCCTAATCTGGGATCTATGGGATCTTCAGATAGAATTCAGGGAGTCCAAAAGTTGAATGGGGGAAATAGCATCTTTATTTTTATTAACTTTCAACTCAAATTCAGCATTTCCTTTGATTATGAATGTAGGCAAACCACAGTAGAATTTAACAGTACTGTGACCTCATCCTCAGCAGAGATCACAGATGTCTTAGCACATTTCATTAACTGCATATCATACAACAGCACTTCATCAAAGTGACAGTAGTTATTAGACCCACCAGGAGACCCTGTCATTGAGTGCCTTAATAAAGAAGCATGTGTATTCTTATGTCACAGATTTTTAATATATTTTGATATCTGTATTCCAATAAAATTGGTTTCTTTTGTAAGCCAGTATTTTTTTAAATTTGAAAATGTTATTCTGAGAAGGGGTCCCTAGGTTTCACCAGACTACCAAAAGACTCCATGGCACAATGCACTAGAGGGAGAGACTCTGGGTCCTTCAATGACCCCAACCCCCTTCTCTATCCCACACCGAATCACACTGGATTGTGCAATGAGTGAGAAATAAATTGCTATCACATCAAGCCACTGAGAGTTGAGGAGTATTCGTTTCAGCAGTTAGCCCACTCTAACGTACAACTGATAAGTGCCTTCAGGCCAATGCCAATTGGTTACAACTGCGACCAGATTCCATGCACTGAAGAGACGGGCACTGGCAGTGACCTGCTGATAAACTGAGTCTCAAAAAAAAAAAAAAAAAAAAGACCAACCATGGCTGATTTTAAACCACCAATATAATGTCACTGAACTCTGAATTAGGAAGGATGCCCAGATTCGATGCTTGCCAGCGTGAGTTGACTCCTGACACATTATTGGGACTACTCTCTCCATAATAGTTCCTAGAAGGGTGTCTTGCTATCATATCACCCTTCCCTAGCTGGAGGGGAGGAATGTGTGCTGAATCTTGAGAATAGTTGTTTAAAGGCTCCTATTTAAACCATCGTGTCTGACTTTTTCATAATGAATAAAGCAGAATACCTTAGATGCAGTAATTTGTACATTCAACAAGCTGTTGAAAAGAATCTAATTAGTACTAATTACAATACTAGAGTGTCCCAACAAATTATAATGCCATTGCTTCTGTAGAGGCATTGTGTTTAAACACTCTGAAACATTCATTAGTCTACAGAACAAATGTGTGAGATAGGTATTATTCAACAGTGTCTGAAAGCCAATTATTCACTCTGGGAAAGCCTGATGCTGTTCCTGATAGTAAAAACAAATTGATTATCATAATAGTAAGATTGGGAAATCCCAGAACTATATGACCTTCATTTCTGACCTCCTTTTAGTTCACTGGGGGCATTACTGCTGTCCCCATTTTACATACGAGAAACTGAACACCGCCAACTAACAGATCCAAAATCTACAGAGAATCCAGCTTCAGATTCGAGAAAGCAAGTCCTCAGGAGATTATCATGCCTGTTTTTCAAATTTGAAGGCTTGTTTATGAGTCTTTTGTGCCTTACTTCCCAAATGTAAATATTTTCTTTTATAATGAAGAAGTTGTTTAAAGGTACCATTTCATTAAAGTTAATTTAAAGTGACCGATTATGCCTGCTTTCACCTATTTGTAAATTCCCTATTATGTTTTGCTAACATTTAGACAAATTTTACTTTCTAGATTAAGCTATTTATAATCTCCTCCACTCAAAATATTCACTTCAAAAAATAGCCAAATCACTTAGCATTAAGATACGGAATCAAGGGTTTAGTAAATGTTTCAAGAGAGAAGTTACTGGCTTACTTCATTTAAAGTGAATAAGTCAAAAAATAAAAAATAAAGTGAATAAGTCACTGTTGAAATCTTATCAAGTTGATGCTCCTCTCCAACAGAAAGGAGCTATGTGGACAAGAAAAAGCTAGGACAAGACTTGTAATTTCTAGAAGAACATTTGATATTCCACTGCTTATTCTCTGAGAAATGTACTTGCCTGGCACATAGTAGATACTCAATAAACATTAGTGTTTACTGTTGTTATTGCTATTATTATTCTTCAGACCAGGAGTTATTTTTAGTTAAGAATTGACACCCCAGTTGATATGCACAGGTCTTAGTTAGGCTCTAAAATTCTTACCTGCTTTAAATTTAAACAGTACATTTCAATTAACGGTACTAATTTAATCCTTCTTTATAATGGAACCAGTTTAAATATTTATACTCCAGATGTTACATGATATTATTAACGTTGTCAGTAAAATTTACCTTTATTCTAACTCCAAGCCTACATCTGTTTTGTTAAGGCGATTATACGGACATACCTCTCTAACTCACTCAGCATGACTTATATAGGAAATCATTTTTAAAACAAACGTGTTAGATCCAAATTGGGAAAACTCCTGAATTCTTTTGAGCTAATCATCGAAATTGCCACTTGCCCTGTGTGAGCCCCAGACGTAACGCTACATGACCCCTACTAACTATGTCATCTTTGACTCAGTTAATATTTCTACCATTTCCCTTCATTTCTGAGCCGATCCTGCTCATCCGTCCTGGTGCCAGACAGATCAGCACCATCTCAGCAGTTCTTCATGCCGCTCTGCTCTGCTCCTCTCCCAACTCTATTGAAAATGTTGGTGGCAATTGTACAGCTACATTCTCCAACAGACGTTCCAGCAGACTTCAAAAGCACAGTATCCATACTGTGTCTTTCCTAGAGACTGCAGACAAGAATTGTTATTTCTGTCTTCCATTTCTCTCCTCATTGTGCCCATGCTTTCCTCTACTTTAGGATATGGAACGTATTTATAAAAACTGTCTTACCATCCTTGTCTGCTAACTTCATCATGTCTGTAATTTCTAAATGTTTCTATTAATGGATTTTTTTCCTTTGAGTTATGAATATTTTCCTACCTCTTCACTGGCCTGGTAATTTTTTATCAGATGCTGGGTATTGTGAATTTTACATCGTTGAATGTATATTTTATGGTATTTGTATAAAGAATATTGGACTTTGTTCAGGCATGCAGTTAAGTTTGGATCAGTTTGATCCTTTTGAGGTTCGTTTTTACATTTTTTATTAGAGCAGGTCCAGACCAGTGTTAAAGTCTAGGGATAATTTCTGTTCACTACTGAGGACTCCATATAATGCCCTATTTATTACAAGGTCTTTTTGCTTTTTTATTTTGTTGTTGTTGTTGTTTTAAAGTCTTTCTATTTTGAATGATGGGAACGTAAACTGTTCCCAGCTCTGGATGAGCTCCAGGAATTGTTTGACTCTATAAAACCAGACACACATGATCTTCTCTTCTAGAAAATGGTCTTGTATTCTTTCTTTGCTAACTCTCTCCTCTTCATTTTCTTTATTCTCTATTTCCTAGGACTTCTGTGTGTCAGATATTGAAATTTTTGGATTGACCCTTTAATTTTTTTAAATATTGCCTCTTCTACTTTCCATCTTTTGATATTTTTGTTCTGTTTTCTCCAGGATTTTCTCAACTTTGTTTTCCAAAGCAACAGTTGGATTTTTAAATTTCTGGATCATTAGATTTTTAATTTCCAAACGGTATTTCTTATTCTATTACTGTCATTTCTTCATTGCATCCTGAACTTGTTTTCCAAACTCAATACTACTCTTATTTTTTAGGATACTCACTATAGTTTAAATTTTTTTTTCTCCCTTCATTCATTTATTGAGCAAATATGTATTGTAACAAACCATGTACCAGACACTGATCTCTCAAAACAAAGACCCTGCTCTCATGGAGGTAAAAGTGCTGATAGGCAGGCAACAAAAACCTAACCAATACATGTCTGCTGGTAATACATGCTATGAGAAATCCCTTTGATCAAAACCCGCTCCCTCTTGTGCACTATACTCCACCCATACCATCCCTTCTTCAATTCCTTCAAGTTCCTTCTCCCCTTCCCTTTCTATACATTGTTCTCTCTACTCAAAATATTCTTCCCCATCCTCCTGAGCACTATATCTTAAGTATATCTCATCTCCTTGCCCTATCACTACCATCAGCTGTCTGTCTCAATACCCTTTTTATTCCATTCATAACATGTATTAAAACGTGTAATGTTGCTTACTTACCATTTAACAGTTATTCATGCATCTTTCTTGCCAAGTGAGCCTGATTTTGTTCAGGTGTCCCTATAGCCATGTGCTCCCGTGAAGATAGGGCCCAACCCCAGCCAAGGGTGAATCTGGATTAGTCTAACCAAATCATGATAATTCCATACTCTTGCCAGTGATGGCTTAGGAAGGAATGCATGACCCAATTCTGATCAGTGAGCTATAAAAGTAAGATGGCTGGTAAGGCATCTGGAGAAGGTTTGCTCTTATAAAGAGACTCAAAGAATACATAGTCCTCTTCTCAGCCTCTGGGACATTGTTTTACTTAAGAATGTGGTATCTTTTGCTACTCTACTCATCTTTCAACCATAGGAGAGCTAGCCCACAGAAAGTAGAAAGATAAAAATAAGATGACCTTTGATGGTATCACTGAACCATTAAATTAGTCCTGTCTTCGTACTTCTTTATGTTCCCATGAGCTCTACTTGAGAAATCTACTAGATAATGAGCTTCAAACACCAAAGAGGCATCAACATAAGGACTGACGCGTTAAATAATACTTTGGAAAACAAAGAGTAGATGAGAAAAAAGAATATAATATAATGGTTATATGCTCTGACATAGTAAAATCATAAAATAAAATTGGAGGAGAATTGGGATAACGTATACAAAAATTTTGTTACTAATTCTTACATCAGCTTGCTCAATGGTTTTCTACACTCATAATTGATGGTGGTAGTATTCACATTATTGTCTGAAATAGTTGTGTGTATTAAGTGGGATAACACAGATAAGAATTTGAGGATATTTAATTCTATCATCTATTGTGCCTTTGAGAACCAAGGAAAAGGAGATGAAAATGTAATGGAGATACACCTTCGTTTCATATTTCTGTCCACTAAAATGGTCCAGAAACAATGGCCAACCCAGTCACAGTGAGAAGCCTCCCGAGGCCCAGACTGTCTTCTTGAATACCATTTTCCACTAAAAGAAACCAAGGATTCTTATAGCTATTGCTTATTCCAAGTATGGGATAGGAAATAAACGTGATGAACTGAGAACATCTTGACCCTGCAGGCAAGGAAGCTATCAAATACTACAAGGGTAATTTCAAAAGGACTCAGGAGCTAACTTGAAGAGGCTTTCATTGCCAATGATGGGAAATTTGAGCTTCAACAAAGATAAGAATTACAATGCAATTCATGAGTTTATAATGATATTTTTTAATTTATCATCCTCAGGGGATGACAGGAAACCAACAAATTACCTTGAAAACTGGTAAATAAAATGAAAGTTTTTATCCTGCCTTTCCTGTGTGAACTATCGTATGAGGTACCCAAATAGTAAATAAGGAAAGTATCACTCTATAAAACTACTCCAGCTAATAAGTGAAAACAAAGTGACATGATTAGAATATCACCATTCTTCATCTCCAGGAATTAAGGCATCCTGGCAGTGAGTGTCAACAGCTGCTCAAATCACAAAAAGAGACAACCAAATGCTGGGTGTGTCCAAATGAAGAACGCAGTACCACCTACAGCCTTGACAAAAATACTAATCCTCAGTTTGATCGCATCTCACTATCTCTCTGTTAATTTGTAGAAAATATAGGAGAAACGTGTGGAACTGCACCGTGAACAAATCCGAGACCGTGGAAAACCCTACATGTCCAACAGCCCAGATCTGTCAACAGATCATTTGCAAGTAAAAGTCAGAGAAGTAAGGGAAACATGTAGAGTAAAAGAAACTTGAGATATTTTTATAATGGGCAAGACTAGACCACCGTGTTTAAAAACGCATTGTTGGGTGATAAAACCATAAGAAATGTAAGGAAGTCATTACTATAAAACCTAGGATGAGTAGTGTGGTCATCTGTCACTTTGGCAGCCCCTAACGAATGACAGCTCATGGTTGTGGAGTCCCCTCCTCTCACGTCTGAACTGGCCCTGAGACTCACTTTAACTAACAGAATGTGGCGGAGTAATACTGTGCTATCCCAAGGCTAAGCCATAAGAAGCTCTAGCAGCTTCTAGAAGCTTTTGCATTCTTGCAAACCCTGACCTAGCATTTTCAAAGTTCAGGACCCTCCTGGAAAGACCATGTAGAAAGGCCACTGGAGAGAAAGAAAGCTTACCCAAGCTGAGACCAGCCACCAGCCAATCTGCCAACTGAATGGACTCACAGCAGTGAGCACTAGGAGATATAAATAGAACCTAAGGCAGAGAGCAGAACTGTGAGCAAATAGTTCTTTTAAGAACTATCGTTGGGGATAGTTTTTTTGGAGAGACAAAGGGGTCTCAGATTGGGATGGGCTATATGGAGGCTTCTGGGATGGCTAGTGAAGTTCTTTCCATTTCTTGAGCTGGGTGATGGCTACGGGACATTTGCCTTGTAAGGATGCACCAAGCTATGCATTTGTTTACATGGTTTTGGAGCCTATGTTTTATTTTTAAATAAAAATTGTTTTAAAAAAAAGAAAAAGAAAAAAATCCACATGGTTTGGCATAGAGACCTCTACTCTCTTTCCAAAATTCCTTCAGACTATGGACTTTTTAAAAAGCACTTCAAGGCTCCTAGTAAAAACTATTGGTTTATTCTAATCCCATCTACAGCGACACCCAAATAACATCAAGCATAGAAATATAAACTTCTTTGGGTCTTAGACCTCGCAATTTGCAAAACTGTATTAATTTATTTCATACATCTAAATCTTTTCTTCTCTCCCGTAAGTGAGAAAAAACATGTCGTACACCCGCACCCCCCCAAAAAAGAGGCACTTTTATAAGCTGGCTTGCATTTTCTTATTGGCAGCAACTTGCTAGTCTCTTTTTAAAATGAATTTTCCAGTTTCAAAGGAGAAAATCTGTATTGCATTTGGGATTTTGTGTGTGTGTGTGTGTGTGTGTGTGTGTGTGTGTTTTAGTTTGGAACTGTTAGAATTTTAGCCCTCGTGTCATACATTTTACTCAAGTGCTTTAAACAGACTGTGGCAGATGAATTGTGCTCTGTTATTCTTTTGTCTTCCATTTCATTATTATCCTCACCTCTAACTTCATTTTCCATTTCACAAGGCAAATTGTTGTAGGTACCTTTTTTCTTAAAATGGTATTAGCTAGCTTCACTGACAAAAAAATTAAAATTTCTGATTAGGAGATTAAAATTCACTCCCCTAATGCATGCTGCATATTCTGTAAAACTTTCACAGTACATTTATTTTAATTGAATTAGAAACTACTGTCACAAATTGTGCTCCTGCTGTTGCATTTTTTACCTAGGAACCCAGCTCAGATTTCCCAAAGAACAACAGAGTAAAACCACAATCAGTTCCGTAGTCCACAGCAAAAATTAATAAAATCATAAAATAAATACAAATCACTATTGTCATTCCAGGAGTTACTATCACTAAAGCACCCTTGATGAAGTGATCCCCTTGTAGCCAATGCCCACAGGAAAGAAAAAAAAAGTGTTTCATTAAGACTAGACTTTGATTTAGCATCTAATTCTATGAGTTCATCAAAGCATGAATTGGGACTCAAGGGGGAAGATCACTCTTTCTTCCACAAGCACAGGAAAACATGTTGATTTGTCTCAGCCTAGTGTCTTTATTTTTGATGAATCTGAAAACTCAATTCACATTAAATTCCCAGTCTTAATTTCCATTCACAAAGACTAAGGTAGTAGGAAGTAATACTTGCCACCAGAAATTCCCAATCTGCAATAATTTTCCTAATTCAAAACTCCTGCTAGCTTCATTAGTAGATTGGCATTTGTTTAATTAAAATATAATGTGATCAATATACATTTGTGCATTATTTCTTCATTGGGCCCTCTCCGTCTTCTTTCCCCCATTCCTGCTATTCCCACCTGAAGCACTGCAATTCCTCACTTCTTTGGAGAACCCATTCATTTCTACAAATTAGGAACTGAGACAAATACTAATGGTATAATTCTTACCCACGTCCTACTTTCTTTGGATTAATTTTTCTTGAGAGGGACCTAGTAGGGCAGCACTTAGGGTACTGGCTAGGATGCTTTGGGCCATAAATAACAGAAGACAATGATAGTAGTTAGGATGAGTTTGACTGTGGATAACATTAATAGCACAGATAACACTGGCTTAAGTAAGATAGAAGTTAATTCTCCCTTATTATGGTCCAGAGATAAGTAGTCCAAGGCTGGTCTGGAAGTTCTACTACATGAAGTTCTTAAGAACTTAAGCTCCTTTTGTCCACTTATTCCATTCTGCATGAGATCCTTCTTAAAGGACACCCCACAGTCCAAGGTGGCTGCTCCAGTCACATTCACAATCTAGCCAACAGTATGGAGAACAGGATAAAGAAAGGTACACCCTTTCCCTATAAGGTCACTTTCTGGGGATCACATACAGCACTTCTACCTATATCCCATTAGCCAAAACTCAGTTACCTGCCCCTATCTAGTTGCAAAGGGGGCTGGGAAATATCTTTTTTCTAGGAGTTCATGTGGCCAGCTAACATTTGGAGGTTCCATTATTTTAAAAAGCAAGAGTGAATTATATTAGGGGATAACTAGTATTCTCTACCAGCCCAACTCAAAGAGGACTCAGTATCTCCCATAACAAGAAGTACTCAAGAGGGCTCCAGGAGCCCCTCTCTGAGACTGCCTCAGCCCGGCAATGCTCCAGGCCTTAAGCACTGCCTATGTCTTAAGCTAGCTCCCTTCCTGCGCATCAAGATAAAAACAGCAGTTCCAGGCATCACATTTCAGATACAGCAAAATCCAAAAGACGGAGAGAAAGGATGCATCTCTTCCCTTTGTCCCCTTTTGAAAGAGAAGGACATTTTCTTAGCAGCAGCCAGCCATCAAGTTTCAATGGCCATATTTCATCACAATCCCATGCCTTGTATACAGCTGACCCTTGAACATCGGGGGGATGGGTGCGGGGGACACCCACCCTCCGCACAGTCAGCCCTCTGTATATGTATTCCTCGGTAACTACAGTTCCTCTGTATCTGTGGTTCCACATGCCCAGATTCAACCAACTGTGGGTCATGTAGTACTGTAGTATTTACTATCAAAAAAAATCTGCGTATAAGTGGAGCCATGCAGTTCAAACCCGTGTTGTTCAAGGGTCAACTGCAATCACTGACAAGAACACACCATCATGATAGGCATGGACCAATCAGCACCCACCTCTCAGAAGCCATAAGTGGGGCTAGCCTCTCTGAAACAGAGGGCTGCATGGAGGAGGTTCAGTACCCTAAGAAAATTGGGGTTCTGTTATGAAAGAGGAATGGGGAAAGGATGTTGGGTTGGCATCTAATAGTGTCTACCACACTCCATATCCTAAAAGTCCAGTACAATATACAGTTGACCCTTGAACAACATGGGTTTGAACTCTGCAGGTCCACTTTTTTTTTTCAATAGTAAATACTACAGCACTACGTGATCCATAGTTGCTTGAATCCATGGATGTAAGTCCACGGATAGCAAGGAATCGTAGTTGTGGAGGGCCTACTATAAGTTAGATGCAGATTTTCAACAGCACAGAGGGTGTGCACCCCTAACCCCCATGTTGTTCAAGGGTCAACTGTACTATAACTAGAGATAAATTGTACTCTAAGATGTGGCATATATATACAATGGAATATTAGCCATAAAAAGGAATGAAATGGAGATATTTGTAGTGAGGTGGATAGATCTACAGTCTGTCATACAGAGTGAAGTAAGCTAGAAAGAGACAAACAAATACAGTATGCTAACTCATATTCATATATATGGAATTTAAAAAATGGTACTGATGAACCCAGTGACACAGCAAGAATAAAGATGCAGATGTAGAGAACGGACTGAGGACACAGGGTGGGGGGTGAAGGGGAAGCTGGGATAAAGTGAGAGAGTATCATTGACATACATACACTACCAAATGTAAAATAGATAGCTAGTGGGAAGCTGCTGCATAGCACAGGGAGATCAACTCGATGATGGGTGATGACTTAGAGGGTTGGGATAGGAAGGGTGGGGGAATCACGGGAGGGAAAGGATATGGGGATATATGTATAAATACAGCTGATTCACTATGTTGTACAGCAAAAACTGGCACAACAGCGTAAAGCAATTATATTCCAATAAAGAGCTTTAAAAAAAGTGGAATAATTGAATAAACTGTGATACAATGACTCTTATAGAGCCATTAAAAAGATTCAGTTCCATCTCTACCAGTTAAAGAGGTTTTCTTCACAGTGTATTTTCAAGTAAGAAAAAGTATATGTAATCTAATCACATCGTTATGAAAGAAACAAAAATGTAAACATAAAAAAAGTGTACAATTTGAAAGAAAAAAAAAAGATTACATTAGACCAGTTCTTATGCCCATCTCCTACCAACAAATTACAGCTGAAGAATAAGCAATCGTGTGGACTAGTAACTACACATCCAGGTTAAGTAGACTGCAAACTCCCTATCTTCCATTCACCTGGTCTAGGGAGACTTCACTCCAGACACTATAATCAGCATAAATTTCATATACAGCCACCTAAGTTAACCCTTATGGTATAAATATGAGAAACTTCCCCTGAGAGAAATACATGTTGTTTTTAAGCTGAAAGTCATTTCCTACTTTATAAGCATCAGATCACTGATGATAATTTCAGAGAAAGCCACTCTACAGGTTAGGTGTGGCTGACTAGGCAATATTAAGTCTAGGAAAAGAATAGTTTCCCTGACTGCTATTTGCTGCTACGTGGCCCAGAGGTGTCCTCCAGCAACCCGCCATCCCCTGCCCCACAACCACCACCACCACCAAGAACCCATGTATCCCTCAATTGTAAGCTGCAGCATTGATTTTCCAGTACTTTTCCGGCCCTCCACAGGACATATGTGGGAGCAATTTCAAGTTTTTATTTTAATTCATCAACAATTTAATGGTAAATATTTAAAGGAAATAAAATGATTGTTTTAACAGGAAAACACTGTGTTTTTTGAAGCTGCATTTCACTTCTAGGCATACCGAAAGTCGAAAAGGAAAAGAGCAAGGCAGAAAAAGAGAAAAGTGCCCTAAATTGACCACTGATGCCTGGATTATATGAGCTTTCTTTCTCATTAAAGAAAGACCCTTTTAGGTCACTGCTGAAAGCATTCCTGGAAGCTAACAGATGACACCACACATGTGATTACAAGTTGGTCTTAGTATTATTTATTAATAGCAACATCTTATCAAGGGATGTTACTGAAAGACTTCTAGACACAATCCCCAAAATGTATCCTGCTGTTAGGAAACATGAATGTAGCAGTAATTTTCCAAACTAACATCTTTAGAAATGAAGTAACTCCTTTAACCTTTCTGATGCCCCTTTACCTAGAGACTTACTAAATCTTAAGAAATAATGTACTTTCAAAATATTAATGTGACAAAGATCACGATTAACACAAAGTTTTGAGGCACACAAACCAAATGGCAACTGTTAAATGAGTTAGCTAAAAGTAAGTGCTGATTCAGTATCACTAGCCTACTAGAAATACAGCTGCTCATACCATGTACAAGATTAAGTTAACAAAATTCACTCCAAATGTACTGACTAGTTACTCTCCATGTTGGCAAAGTTTATTAAGCTTGAAAGAAAGTTATTGTCTCAGCTACAGGAGCTTTCAAATCTATATTTCACTGGCAGCTACTTTATGAGAAACAGGTCATAAAACTGTGTTTAAACTTTACTGTCATACTTTCAATTGTTATACTCACAATTAAATCAAAGCTTGAGAATATTTATGGGTTAAAGGATGGGCAAAGCAGTGAAGACAGGGTTATGGGTTTTTTTTCAGGGATCTGGGGCTTCGAAACCATCAGGAAATCATAGCCTCGTGACCTTCTTTCGCTCATGCACTAACAATTCACAACACCATGCCATTTTTTCCAGTGCTTTTTTTCTCTTTTTGGCAAGACTAGTATTCTCAAATGAGGCAACTTCTCATTTTCTCTAGAGGTATTCTAACTTTAACTCTTCTCTTCCCCTCACCCCTCATACCTTGAAAGTGCCCTCCCAAACAAATAATGGGGAGATGTAATTGAACAAGACTAGAGGATGTAATGGCTCTCACACAATCTGCTATAGTTCTATGCATTCAGAACGCATGTATTACAATTCTCCCTGTGCATTAGCTATCTCATATTTTTGTATGTGTAATAATTTAATTTCAGGATGAAAAAGGTAACGCATTTTCTTATCACAAGTACAATGCTTGCATCAGCAGCAACAACCATGATCATCATGAAGTCTTCTTCAAGCAAGTTAAGCTCCTCACATTGCTGGACTTCCAATGATTACCGTCGATGGCATGCTGTAAATTTATGTGTTTCTAAGCTTTTCAGTAAAACTGTTTTATAAAATAAATGCCATAAACATATTTTGCTAATAACTAAATGTGAGCTCTCTTCTCACAATGTTCTATTACATTGGTCTTTCAGTCCCCTACACAGTGGTGTAAACAACAAGCATGTAGGCAAACTTGTAAGACTAAGGCAAGCTTAGTTTAGCTCTTTTTCTAATATAAATAAATCGTCTTTTCCCCATTTTAAATAAACAACAGCAAAGGGATACTTGACCAAGTTTTATTCCCTGACAGTATGGGTTGTTGATGATCTTCTACCTCTGAAAGCACCAGAGCAGAAGTCTGGAAAATCAATTAAATTGCTCTCAAGTGCTCTGATTTGATATTCTTCTTAAATGGTTTCAAGTGTTGTGGTGACTGAAAACAAACATGGAATAAGGAACCAAACAAATGCTTTCCTCTTAGGAAATGGCTCAGGGGCCAGAAAGAGGTATCAGAGAGAACTTAACCTTTTTTCTTTTTTTTTTTTTTTACAGAATTAAGATAAAACCTAGAGTATAATACCTGTTTAGAAGGCGTTTCTAAACCCAGAAAAACACTAAATTCACAAGAAAACCAACTGTTAAGTAGTGGCTGTGGGCAAGGTTTGCGCGGGAGGCAAGAGAAAGGCCAATTACACCCAGGAGATAAAGAATCATGATTTCCTGCAGTTTCAGCTCAGTTTGGGTTTTGTTTTCTTCTGCCTCGCACTCTTTACTGTATTACTATATCCCAGAAAGTCTCCCAAATGAGTTTCTGCCCACCTACAACTTTAGCAACTGTTACACAATGTAACAGTGTTCCTCTTTTGCTTTACCCCACCCCCACCCCCACCCCCGTCCCTCATCTCCGGGAAGGGAAGGGAACCGTACAACCTGGAATGACATTGTCCTTTCTGCCTCTGATGAAATCATCCCACAAGTGATACTACGAAGCGCAAGTAAAGCTGTGGCTGACGCTACGTCTTACAAAACCAGGCCAATAGTACCAGGAGGGAAATTCTGCTTTATAGGCCGGGAATCCCCAGGGAAATCTCTGGAAGCGAGGGATATCCCCACTGTTCTCTTTGCGGCGAGTTCTGAAAGAGCTCGGAATCGAGTCCAACGCCAGGTACAGCAAGGCGAGGTGTTGCTGGGCCGGGGCTGGGGTCGGGGGCGGGGTGGGTGGGGGCGCAGCACAGACATCGAGGCGGCCAGAGTGGAGGAAACGGGGTAGTCGCCTCTCCGCAGCCTGTACCTGCGTCTCCCCACCGTCCGGCGGCGCTGGCCAAGGCCCCCGCAGCCCATTCGCCCCCGCTGCCGCGCGCTCCACCCGGGCCGGCGCTCGCCGGCGAGCCGCCCTCAGGATGGGGGAACCTTGGCTGGGGAGGCGCGTGGGCGCCTGTCATCCCCGCGCCCGCGGCGGGCGGGGACGCTGCGGACACCGCTCGGTCGCCCCTCTCTGGGGCCAGCGCCCGGGCGCCCAGCCTGGCCCAAGGCTCCGGGCGGCCGGGCGTCGCGCTCCCGGGAAGCCCCCGGCGGGCGTACCTCGGATGTAGGCGCACTTGCCCTCGTCCAGCTGACTGGAGGCCGAGCCGCCCATGGCGACGGTGCGGGAGGATGCTGAGCGCCGCGGCTGCCCGGCCCACTCCCCGGGCGGGAGGGACTGACACTCCCGTCGGCGCCCGCTGCCCGCTCCTGGAAGTTGATGCGACGGAGATCTGGGCTCTGCAATTAAAGGGCAAACTTCCTCGAGAGGCGCGGCCTTCTGGGGCGCCTCCTCCGGGTCCGCGCCCTCTGAGGATCTGTGGGCTGGCCCGGGGCTGTCTTCCCGCCTCGCTTCAGTCGTGAGCTCCGAGGGGATGTCTGGTCTGCAAGGACTTCCCGCTTCTTCTTCTCTGGCTTCTTATTTTCACCTTGGGGGTAAGAGGAGAATTTCCCTAGTGACTGGAAAACTCTATGAGCTGGAACCTTCCCCCTCACGTCTCCTTCGAGACCCCCTTGTTTTGCACGCCCTCCCCTCCGGTACAAGAACAACAGTTCTTCTCAAGCATCACCTAAGAACTTAGAAATGAAAAATCTTGGCACCTTTCCTCTCTACTCCTCTACACACACACACGCACGCACACACACACACACACACACACACACACACACAGCACCCCAATTAGACACTCTGGGAGTGGGGCCCAGCAATCTGTTTTCACAGGCACTCCAGGTAATTTTGATGTTTGAGAACCAATGGTAAAATGTATCTTCCTGCAGTCAAGAAGTTGAGCCAAGGAGGGAGTGTGGAATGAAGGAAAAAAGAGAGAAATAGAAAAATTTAGGGAGAACCGAAGACTGGGTCCAGCAATATGCTCCCAGTCCAGAAACTTTTCACTTGATCAAAGTCTGTTCTTCCAGCTTTAGGTTCAGTTCCTCCCCTTGACAAACTAGAAATAGTTCATTAGAAAGGGCACTTGTTCTTTTCCCACAACCACTGTTTAGCTTGGCCACTTCTCCCAAGCAAGAACCAGCTTGGTAGAAGGGTCACCACTCATTTCTTCCTATTCTTAGCAGTCAGATTTTAGTGATTCCTGTTGACTTAACCTCCAAGGTCAAATGGTCTGTTCACACAAGAACCAGGCCTGTGGAGGACTTTGAAGGCTTTTCCCTCCAAAGTTAATTATCTAGGATTTTAACACAAAGATTTCTCATACCTCACACCCAGTCTCTCACACCTTACGTTCCAACCCGTCAGTAAATCCTTTCAAACCTACTTTAAAAATATATCCAATATCCAACCATTTCTCATCCCCTCCACTGCTATCAACTCCATCATTTCTCACCTGGATAATTATAATAGCCTCCTAACTGGTCTCCCTCCTTCAGAGGAGAAGCCATAAAGTCTATCACTGAGGCTAGGCCTGACTTCCTCTCTGCTCTCACCCACCACCCACTCTCTCTCCCCCTTACTCTCTCTGTTCCAGCCCTACTGGCCTTTTTGCTCTTCTACGATTCACTAAGCTCAGGGCCGCTTTTGCACGTGCTGTTTCTTCGCCTAGGTTCCTCTTCCCTCAGATAATTCACATGGCTTACTTTCCAACTCTCTCACTTCCTTCAAATCTCTACTTAAATGCTAACACCTCTGAGAGGCTTTTCTTAACCCTGTATTTTAATACCAGGCTTCATCTCTCTACCTCTTACCCTTCATTATTTCCATTCACATCACCTAGCATCATCTGACATATATTGGGTTGGCCAAAAAGTTCGCTTGGATTTTTCTGTAAGATATTATGGGAAAACTCTAATGAACTTTTTGGCCAACCTACTATTTCATTGTCTGTCTCTCCCCACTGAGATGGAAACTCCATGAGGTCAGGGATTGTCTTTGTTGATACTGATGTTTCTTGTTTGTTTGTTTTTAATTATTTGTTTTCTTTTTTATTATTATTATTTTTCTTAAAGGGTAAGGGTTATGTGCTCTTATATATCTTAAATGCCTATAACAACACCTAGCACATAGTAGGTACTCAACAGATAGCTAGTAAATCAGTGAATGCATGAAATATAAAATATAAGAATGTGCAATCAATGAAAGCTGTGATCTCAGTGAGTAAAGAGCATTTCCAGATAACTATTCAAAATGATTTAAACTATTCAGTGTTCGACTCTTTTCTCAATAGTCTAGTCAGCTCTAAGTATTCAGTATATCTTCTCAGACTAGTAATTCATTATATAAATTGCTATAATTATGCCTCAGAATACTGTTATCGTTATTGTAAGAAAACTGTTTGGATCTCCTGCCAGAGTATAGTTTTAGCTTGTCACCTCTTGTTTGAGAATATGCTGAGAAAAGACTGATTATACTGATCTATTATTCTTTGCTCATTTGTAGCATTCAGAGAATGAACAAGGTACAAGGGAGGACTTTGTATGGTGTAGTTATTAACAAGCTTTGTAACCAGACAGTTCCAGCTTGGAATCCTAACCTGATAGATAACTTAATAGCTATGTGACCTGGTCAAATTTCTTAACTTACCTGTCTTAGTCTCCGTATCTGTTAGATGGAGCTAATAACACTTACCTCACAGTGTAATCAAAATTAAATTTGACTGAGTCTGTGAAGGACTTAACATATTCCCAGGAACATAGTAAGTGTTCAGTAAGTGGAAAGTAGGACTGTTATTATCAGTAAGGAGAGAGTGATCGAAGAGGCAGTTTTCTAGAGAAAGCACATTTTAGTTGGACCTTGAAAATCATCGATGTTACATTAAGCAAGAACTTCCTTTTCCCCCAAACAAATAAAGCTCTTTTTCCTCAATTGGTTTACAGGAAAAATTAAGGAATTCGTTATTTTAGTCATAGTATTTAATATTTGCAAATCCTATGTGGGAATCATTTCATTAATCACACACTAAAAATGAGTCTCCAAGCAATTCAGTAACTTTATGAACCAGATTCAACTTCATATGCTTCAAATCAGCTAGTTTAGAAAATTTCCTTTGCAGTGTTAGTTTTTGTACTGCATCAGTGTTTTTGGTCTTAAAATACTCTTAAGACCATTTCTTTCAGGTAAATTTCACATACTAAAATGATTACCTTTTTTTAACATCTTGATTGAGATATAATTCACCCATTTAAATTACCTTTTTTTAAAGGAGCAAATTAGTTTAATAGACATTCAGCAGCTTGAAACTGTGAGTGTGTTTTGGGATTCTCTTGCATGTCATAGAACGGTGAACCCCTTGTTGGCCTTGTTCTCATTTGAGTTAGTGATGTCTGTCTATTTGGGAATTTAATTGCCTACAGAGCAGAGACAATCTCAAGCTGTTCATTTCCCCCAAGTGCCTTGTACTGCCCTATAATACAGGAGTAGGAACTCTGTAATTACTGGATTGACAGATAAGTACGAACAGAAGGTCACATCAGCTGTCTAATGTAATACGAACAGAAGGTCACATCAGCTGTCTAATGTAATCTCCACAAACACCCATTGAGGTAGGCACTATTATTATCACCATTTTACAGGTGAGGAAACCAAGATTAAGAAGTTAAAGGATTTATCTAAGGTCATCTGTCATCTGGGCTTATCTGACCCCAGAGTTCATCCTCTTAACCATGATACTGTTTCTTCTATTTTGAATCTTGCTTTTGTTTATTTACATAAGTAACCCAGGTTTTACTATAGAAAAATTAGAAACTATTGATAAACAAAAAGAAAAAAGCTGGAAAATTCACCCAAATCCCAACATCAATATCTTTAGATAACCCCAATTACTAGCTTGATGTAGATTCCTATAAATATATATGCAATTATAATTTATAACTATATTACATTTATTTATAATTACTTATCAAAATGAAATGATGTTCTTTATGTATTCTGTAATCTGTATCATAATTTTTCATCTGGAATAGTTCCATCTAAATATTTAGATGTAGGTCGATGATGTTCATTGTATAAATGTAGATTAATTCACCTATCTACCAGCAATGGATGCATACCTATTTCCCTACTCCTCAATCACATTGGACATTGTCATATCTTTTATGATTATTTATGATTATTATTATTATTTTCATTGTTCCTTTTAATATTTGGCAATTTGGGAGTTGACAGAGGTATCATGTCTTATTGTTGAATTTTGAAATTCTGAATGAGAAGTTAATTATTTTTTCCTTGGGTTTTTTGGCCATACGTGTTCCTTTCTAAATGGACTGTTGTACTTCTCCATTTTTCTACTGATTTCTTATTCTTACTGATTTGTAAGAGCTTTATATATATTAAAGACATTGACCTGTTTAACACACACAGCAAATTAAACACATTTTGCTTATTAAAGTATATTTCCTTACATTCTTTATTGAATAATATCCTTTGAAGATTGTATTAACCATAGGCAAATTGTAAAATTAATTAAATTTGTCTCTGACCCCTTTTCTCATTTTTAACTTAACACTCTCTTCCCCCTTCTCTTTGAACAATTTCTAAAGAATGCCTAATCTTATCAACAATATCTCTTATAGGTTGTTGTACAAAATAGGGTTAACTATTGGAAAAAAAGTCATGTAATGAAGTTTTTTTTTGTTTTTTTTTTACTAATAAAGTTCCTTCACTTACTAGCAAGATTGTTGCAATATGTTCTGTCTTTTTCAGGGATATAAGCTTTAGAGGTCCTCATTCTGATACTGATTTACCACATGACTTGGGAAAAGAAAATTTCTAAGCTTTATATTTCTTTTCTTCAAAATGGGTATCTGAAAATTAAATGAAATCCTATGTGTAATGCACTTAATACAGATTAATATGTGTAGCACATATTTAGCACTCTCTAAATGAAGCTAGCATGACAAGAGGTAATAAATGAAAAGGTGTTTTATTAACTGTTTATTAATTGTTTTTATTAACATATCAATGTTAGTTCTTTTTATTCTTGTGCTTATTATAGTATCTTTGATTTGTGACCAGCAAATCACACTTTCCAGGAAGCAGGGCATTAGGACCAATTTTGAAAGGGAAAAAATGTGCCTATTATATTTTAATTATGTATTTGAAAGACATAAAAAAGCTGTTTTCATAATACAAACTATAGAAAACTAAGTTGGATAAAATATTTTCTAGAAAGAATATGTAGAAGATGGAATCCAACTTCTGCTCATTGGTGATTCTTGAGGGGAAGTTTCAGGAGCTCCAAGGATGTGTGGAATTTTTATTAGAAAAAGATTTTTTTTAATTGAGAAACATTGCTTTTGCTCAAAGTGCTTTTAAAATATGAATCATCAGAATTTTATGCAGATCTCCAGCACTGTGCCAGACTTTATTTTGCCTTCATTCTTTTTTTTTTTTGGCACATGGGCTTAGTCGCTCCGCAGCATGTGGGAATCTTCCTGGAGCTGGGATCGAACCTCTGCATTGGCATGTGCCAGACTTTAGACATAAAATAAAAGAGTATTTTAACAGAAACCGATAAAGGCTTAAAACTAAGGAGGACAAATTCTAGACCCAGTGGGTCACTTAGATGTGTATGTACCAATATTCAAATCTGACCAAGACCAAAAGTGACCAAGGCCACAGTGAGATGCTGGTGGCCTTGGGTCCCTATGCACAGTTCCAGCCAAGCTGCTTCCACCTCCTGAAGATAGGTTTTGTGATGGGTTGGGCTGTGGTCATGGTGGTTAGGGTAATCTTCGGCATCTTTTCCTGTCTCAGGATCGGAATATGGGGTCCAGCTCTGATGGGCGGTATCAGGAAAACTATAATGCAGAGCAGCAGCACCTTTGGCACATTCATGGCCATCAGGATGGACATCTTATGCTGATCAAGGCAGTGGTTGCCCACTCCCTCCATCACTTCACATCAGCCCCAGTCCAGGTACTGTAATAACACAAGTCTTTGATTTAAGAAAAAAAATTTTACAAAGACCAGACCAACATAGTTGCCCTTTTGAAATCTATAACCATATTATTGCCATAGATAAACAGATAATAAGGTTCTTCTCAATGCAAGACTCTAAACTCCCTTGTACTTGGACAAGTTGTTGGTTTAGTACTAGTGCACAAAGAGAAGAGTGCCACCTGCTGGACCACCAGTGATACTCCCTCCCAGGCCAGGGCTACACGGCAATGAAGGAAACGACACAGACTAGTCCAAATCAAATTCATATGCTTGCCTTTAAATTAATTTAACAGTCGTTTGGCATTATTCAGCTATTCCTTATAAGCTCCTTTTGCTTAGCTGACAAAGGAATTAATCTTTCAGAACAGACTTTTCCTGTTGAATTTATTTGGGGGCCTAATTCAATTATTTTATATTACAAGATTATACTTACTGTTTATAACACACAGTTGGACATTAATTATAATTCATTTTGTAAAGTGCAGTCTCTTGATTATTTCCACTTGCAGTCTCAGTTCACTCTATTCTTTATAATGCAAGTCACCAATACATTAATTCTCCTAGTCCTTTGTCAATAGCTGTGAAAAGTAATATGCTAGGGCTCTGACTTCTATTCTGGCATGCTTAAATGGGGAGATGGGAGGAAGTATTGGCAAGGAACCAAAAGGGGATGCAGGAACAGTGGGACTGGTCCATCAAAGTGGGGATGGATATTATATCACTGACTTTGTTTAGAATTTCTGTACACGATGATAAAAAAACGCAAGCTGACTTTGTTTTGTTATTGCTTTTCTTTTCTCTACAATGTATCTCTTACTGCCTGAACCAAGGACAGACCACTCTCACAGTATCTCCCCAATATACCTCCAGATATTTGCACTCACAAATCGTGTGAGGAATAGGGCAGAGATGTCCAGATTTCTATTCCTTGTGTATGAAAAAATGTATTCTTCTATATTGGCATGATTTAACGAAACTGATTAAAACTGTTTTCATCCACACTGCCTTAAATCCTTTTCTTATTTTGACATTGTACCAATTATCATTTCTTTTATTGGTGTTTCAAATGATAAAGCCATCATTTTGAATACCTTTAGGTGAATTGATTTAATCAGATTACTTTCTCCTAAAATTTAGCTAAGATCAGCTGACTGCAAGAATAACGGTTTTGAAGGAGAAAAAGAGTAATCTAGGAGGGTAAGGGCCTTTGAAATACATTTTGTTAGGCTGTTTCCAAACTGAGCCAATCAGAATCTTGCCCAGATTTCTCTATTGTAGCTATTGAAAAAGAACTGTTTCTTTCCCCTTGGGTTGATAAACTGGTAGGATATGAATCCTGAGCTACTGGTGAGCATTTGTTCACCAGGAGAGGCCCTGATTGAAAGAAAAGAATTCTGCCTTGACATTGCATTAGTTGAGTTCTGGCTTTTCCAGTTGCATGAAACAATAAATATTCCCCATTTTTGTTTGTTAAGTAAGTTTGAATTGGATTTCTGTCTTCCTTCCCAACCAAAAGCATTTTGACCAGTATGTAGTGCTTTAAATATAGTGTTTGTATGCAAGATTAAAACATTCTATAGCTACACTATATCTCTTTATATAATTGATTAAAGCAAATATAAGTAGACATTGCTTTCTATGAGTGATTTGTAGCCTATGCCAACAAATGGCAGTTAGCACAATATATAACAATTTTCTTTTCTTTTCTTAATCATTTTTCATTCTCTACAGTCATTTCTGAAAGTGATTTATTTTCATTCTAGACATTTGATTAATGACTGGCTCTACATCTACACTAACTCCAATTCAAATTTAAAACCAGCTGGCTCAAATTTTGGCAAGAGAATTAGCAGTCCTCTGTACATCACAACCTGAATTTATACAGATTTAGTTCTTTATTAATCTCTTATTTTTAATTAGATTCATAAAATTCAAAATTTCAGTTTAAGTCATATTGCAATTAAATTTGGAAGCATGGCAGAGTTTGGATTAGAACTAAATCAGATTGGCAGAAAATCTGCAGCCTTAATAGCTATGTTTTACATGGTGTTATTAAAGTTATAGCCACATAAATTATGTCATCTTATCCTAGAATTCTTGGAAATTGACAATGGTAAGAGCAACAATAATTTTAACTTAAAAGGAGCCCAGTGTAGATAAACTAAGCAATATGGAGAAAACTGTTGTGAAAGTGAAATATCAGTAGAAAATCAGCTGGAGAACAAGGATAGCATTAACCTTTTAGTTTTCTGTTTGTCTGTTGAGACTGATGTGCTATAATCTTGATGGCTATGGCTTGGCCTCCAATGCCTAGAACGGTACCAGGCTATGGTCAGCACTCAGAAAAAGCTGGTTGAATAAATGAACGATGAATGAATGTTCTTCAGTAGATACGAATCTTTGGTGCAATAAGATTTTTCTTGTAATTACTATAGGTTGTGAGACATAGTCATTGCAGACTGAGTCAGAAGGAATTTCAGGTATCCTTCCTCATCTCAATATTGAAGAAACTGAGATCAGAAGAGGCAAAGTGTCTGCCCAGAACAAAGATGGGGTAATAAATCAGTTAACAAACATTTACAAAATACCCACTACTTGACACATATTTGGAACGGTTTCAGATAATGGGAATACAGCAGAGCATAAGACAGCCAAAGTCTCTGCCTTCAAAAGGATTTATATTCCAGTGGAGAATGATGATTAATATATCAATGAATAAGTAAGATTTCAGTTCCTGATAAATGATGCTATGAAAATACTAATATAGAAAACTGTGGTGGAGAATGACAGAGGGTGGGGAAAGACACATGTGATTTAGTAGATTACTCAGCACGGGACTCTTTAGGAACTCTCATGTGAGCCGAGCTCTGAGTGATGAGGACACACCCTCGCAAATGTAAGAAGGAAGAGTATTCCAAGGGCGAGTGCAAAGGTCCTGAAATGGGAACAAGCTTGGTGTGCTTGATGGAAAGAAAAACAGCCATAGTGCTTCAGCTCTAATGAAGAAGGGGAAAAATGGACAGAGATGAGGTTAGGTGGGCAAATACCACACCTTGTAAACCCTGAGTATCAGCAAAAGGAGCTGATTTTTATTATAGAGGGTGATGACACACCATTTTAAAAGTTTTGAGGAGGAAAGTCATATAACCTAATTTTCATTTTAGGAAAATCACTGAGACTACTGCTTGGAGAATGGACAGGGTAAAAAAGAGAGGAAGCTGGAGACCGATTGGAAGACTGTCCTAGTAATCCAGGCTGGATGATGGTCACCTGGACTTGGGTGCAGCAGTGGAGAGGGGAAGTAGTAGCTGGACTAAGACATATTTTGTAAGTACCTACAGGACTTGCTGATAATTGCTTGTGGGCAGTTGGGCAAATGATGATGCCATTTACTGTGATGGGGAAGACTCTGGGAAGAATAAATTGAGAGGAAGGGAGAAATAATTGGCTCTGCTTTAGACAAGTTAAGTTTGACATTTTTATTAAACACTTCAATGGAAATGCCAAAAGGTAATTAGATAAATAAGTCTAGAGCTCAGGATAGAGGTCAGGGGAAAAGGTATGGATTTGGAAGTCATCCATAAATGGATGATATTAAAAGCATGGCAACAGGAGAGAGTGCAGGTAGAGGGTCTGGAGCATTACAAGAGGTCTGCTGGAGGAAGAGGAGCCAGAAAAGGTGCTGAGAAAGAGCTACCAGGCCAGTCAGAGGAAAATCAGAAGAGTCTGACTTCACGGACGTCTACACTGGCAACCTTCACAGGAACTGTCTCTTATCAATGTGGGGATGGGAGAATGGAGGAATAAAAGCCTGACTGAAGTGTGTTGAGGTGAGAATGGGAGGCAAGGACAAAAAGGTAGCAAGTTAAGTTAAAGTGGCTTTCGAAATTTTTCTGTGGAGTGAAGAAGAGGAATGGAGTGGTGATTGGAGGTGGATGGAGGACCAAGAGAGATATGGTAGACTGCTAATGGAAACAATGCTGTAGAGAGAAAGAATTTGATGTTAAATTAGAGCAAGGGAAGAACTGAAGATACACAGCCATGTGAAAGGATTGGCCTTTGGCCTTGGCTGGAGCAGGGATGTTTCTTCCACTGTAACTCAAGGGAAAAACAGATGCCTAAGTTCAGATGCAAGTGAGCTGCAGGATTTGTTAAGAAGCTGAAGCAGTTCTTTGCCAGTACTATCAGAGTTGTCCAATTTTCTCAAATCTCACTCCAGAGTGTAACCTCATAGCCTCCATTAGAATGACAATGCCATATTTCTTGGATTGGACACAATAGCTGAAACTTTTGATAGATGTGATTCCTGCTTCAATTAATTTGCAGTGTGAAAAAATATTCTGCAAAATGTCATTATCTAACTAAATGGAATTCTTATAGCACTAAGCTTGTTTTGAAGACAATGTAAGAGAAACAAAGCCCTCAATTTTTAGTTTGAATAAAGGAATAAAGTCAAAGCACTGGAAATGTGGAAAGAATCTGGGTCCTTGAAATCATTGTTGAACCACTGATTTCACCAACTCTGGAACAACTCTACCCCAGATTTCTTGTTCTGTGAGTTAGTAAATGTACTGACTGCTTAAGCTGTTTTTTGTTGGTTACTGTCACTTACAGCTGAAAGCATTTTAACTGTTATTTTATTGGGACAACTGATAGCCATCTGGAAAAAAATAAAATGAAGCTCAAACTTTATACAAAATCGATTCCAGATAAATTAAAATATAATTTTAAACGTACTAGACAAAACTATGAGAGAATTCTTCTATAATCTTGGATTAGCAAAAGCCTTTCCAGGTATAACACAAAAGCTAGAGGCTTCACATGGGTGGAATACTTATTGAATAAGCCATGATACTTTAAGATATGTTGCAATGTTTATATGAATAAAAACGAGGATACAGAACATGTACACACTATATACACCTTATATAAGAATATGGCTCTATGTTCATTGGGTTCTTTTTTATTTCACTATGAAGTTTCTTAGATTTCTGATTTGTTTTAAAGATGTTGATTTAATTATCAATATAATGCCAAAAAAGAAAAAAAGCCTAGAGTCCACACAAGGAAAGATTAATGTCCATATAAATATTTTAAATTCTTCATTTAAAAAAAATTACAAGTCAAAAGACAAGATGAAAAGTTGGAAAAATTTGCAATTTGAACCAGAGATGAAAGGCTAATTTCCCTAACGTATGAAGAATTCCTTTAAGTCTATTAAAAAAACACCACCACCAGGATAGAAAATGATAAAGGATATTGATAGAGTGTGTATCAAACAAATGGTTCTTAAATATAGGAAAAGATGCTCAGCTTACTCATAAAAGAGAACTTCACATCAAAACTATACTGAAATACTATTTCCCAGGTCATATCTTCTATTCAGCAAAGTATGGGAAACAGGCCCTCTCATGTGTTGCTGGCCAAAGTGTAAATTGACACAACTGAGGAGGAATTTGGCAATATCCATCAACATTACAAATGTGCGTGCTCCCGGAGGTAGCAACTCCACTTTATGAATGTATCCTGTAGAGTTATTTGTGCACTTCTAAAATGATATTTGATAAGGTTATTCTTTGCAGCATTATCTGTAAAAACAAAGGATTTGAAGACCAGGTAAAGGCCCATCAAGGAACCAGTTAAATAAATTTTGGAGCAATAATAAAATTGAACACTATTGCAGCTGGAAAAGAAAAATGAAGAATGAAATTTTCCTTTAAATTCTGGTATGGAAAGATCTTCATGATTTAGTGTTAAAAGAAACACAAGATATAGTAAGTAGAGTATGCTACCATTTGTATAAAAAGAGGGAGAAATATATGTACATACTTGCTTGTATATTCATATCTGGAAGAATATAGGAGAAACTAATAATGTAGATTGCCTATGACAGAAATGTTGGAGACAGACAGGAAGGGGAAAAAAGACCTTTTACAATATATTTTTTATACATAATCAATTTTAAAGCATATAAATGTATTATATATTTTAAAAATAAATTTAACTGCAGCTACGACAAACTAAATCTCTGTTATTAAATACTCAGCATTTGAGAAACACAAAATTCTTTCTGTAAAAACAAATGTTTGGGAAAAACTTAAATGTCCATTAATAGCAAACAGATTAAATAAATTATGGGACATTCATTCCATAGAAAACTAGGTGAGTGTTAAAAAAAGAAAGAGAAAGCATTTTATGTAAAAATATAGAAAGATCTCTAGGATACATTTTTAAGGGGGAAAAGAAAGATATGAAGGACTTCCCTGGTGGTCCAGTGGCTAAGACTCTGCACTCCCAATGCAGGGGCCCAAGTTCAATCCCTCGGGGAACTAGATCCCACAGGCTGCAACTAAGACCCAGAACAGCCAAATAAATAAATAAATAAATACTTTTAAAAGAAAGTTATGAAATGGGTCATATAGTAGCCTACCATTTATGTAGAAAGAGGGAAACATTAATATATGCATGAAAGCTTATTGGTTGCCTATGAGAAGGGGAGTAGGTAGTTGGCAGATGAGGTTTGGAGTGAGCTTTTTTGCTGCATACCCTTTTATACCTTTAACATTTTGAACCACATAAGAGCCTTGCCTACTTTTTTTAATAAAATGAAATGTGACTACATACATACTCATAGTGATGTCTCAGTATCTTAAGACGGTTAAAAAAAAATTCCCTACAAGATGGTAGTGATAGGGACAGAGTAAAGGGACAAAGTAGGCAATTAAATAGTAAATCCCACTAGGGGATTGTAAGTAGAAAAAAGTCTGGGACACCCCTGTAAGCTAATGATTACTCAAGAAAGCAGGTTTGCTTGACCACAAAACCAAGCAGGCTTGCTTAGCAACAAAACCATGCGACACAAGCATGAAATATGCTCCAAAACAATAAAACAATGGTGGCATGAGACACACATCCTGCCCAGTGAGCTCAGTGAGTTAACGATCCCTAGGACATGCTCTCTGCACACATGAAAAACAATAATTTATGGAAAGGTGCTCATTGTACAGAGGCCTGAAATAATTTTTACAGTCTTGGCTTAACCATGTAAGGACACAAAACTCCGCTGCCCAACCTGGAGGAGGAGCTGATGATGGAAGCATGACGTCAACTCAAGAAATACAAAGAAGATCCTTTCCCTCTCCCCACTTTTTCCTTTGATTATAAAACTGTAGCCCACTAAGTTCTCAGGGTGGCACCCTCTTGCCCTCCTGCTTAGAAGCCTCACAAGGGTCCTATTCTAATAAATCGCTTCTTATCTACCACTTTGCCTCTTGCTGAATTCTTTCCACACTGAGACGTAAAGGACCGGGCTCCTTGGAGCCCCCTGAAACTATACCTATTCATTTCAGCAGTTCAAGGGTTCTGGAATCGGGCTTTCAGGGTTCAAACTCTGATCCTACCAGTGACCTTTAGTAAGCCACTTAACCTCTCTGTGCCTTAGGTTTCCCATTTCCCAAGATGGGGATCATAGAGGCATTTTGAGGACTGAAGGACAGAACGTTTACACTACTTAGCACAATGCTGGACCCATAGCAAGGCCACACCGAAGATTAGCTAGCACCATTCCTAATTTGCTGTGATTATCAAAGCCACAGGAATTTTAAAGCAAAACCTGTTCTCCTAAGTCTTAATTTTGTTATTGTAAGTGATACTTAAGTAATTTAAACCGGTCCATTTAACAAATGGAACATAATGGATGGCTAATATAAATGCCAACGCTAATAACTGACAAATATTTTGTCATTGAGACTTTTTTTCATCATCTATTGTTATCTTTTCCTCTCTTTTAGTATGTTGTATTTTTCTTAAGCTATAAAATATTATTTATTGGATGCTTACAAATGAGATTATCATCCTTTCCACAATTAAATATGAAACTATCAGTAGACCCTAAATCTACCTCTTTCTGTTCTCTATGGTTTTTTATGTCAGCAATCCTGGTCACCCTATCATCTTCTGCGAGCCCCTGAAGAACAAAGACCACAGAAAGTGACCAATGTTTTATCCCCAGTACCTGCCATGATGCCTGGAGCACGAAGGCATTCAGTAAAGGGTTGTTGAGTGAATGGACAAATGAGTGAATGCACACATGCGTGCAGGAGAGAAAATGGAGGGAAAGTAATCCTCTTTCTACTTCTGCAGCCTTGCAGAATCAAAAGAAAGAGAATGAGTTGCTGAGGGTTCATGGAAAGTTCAGCAACAAAGGAAGAGGTTTCATCTTATCTACTGCATGAGCTCAAGGAGCTGTTGCTCAGAGGTTCTTCCTGGTTGCAGTTATGAGAACTATTGTAGGATAAGTGAAGAAAACATTTATGGAGTACCTACTGTATATGAGGCACTGTATTAGACACTTCAATACATTGTTTAAACTTCTCAACAATAATATGAGGTAAATGTCATTCCTATTTTGTAGATAAGGAAGGGATTATTTAAAGGAGGTACACAAACTATTCAACCATGGAAATTAGCAAATCCTAAAACATTCCATCTGTAGCTCAATAGCCTGAACTCTGCGTATCTAAGTTCAAAATTAACTATGTTTCTCAAGCAAATGTTCTAACTTGGAAGCCAAATTGTAGGGCAAGATGAAAATAATACAGCAATACCTCTGTACATATTTCTGATCACTTTTTAAATAAAAACATTACACAGCTCCAGCTGCTCAAAAGATACTTGCAACAAAGTAGTCTGGAATTCCACTAGGACTACTTTGGTAGACTTCTCTTTGACTTACTATCCAGCTGTTTCATGGACGAAATTAGAGACACAATGAATGATTATACTATTGCTTTTTGTCATCCTATGCTAATGAATATAACTTCTAGGGTAGTGGTGATGGTTAAATTTTATGGGTCAATTTGGCTAGGCTATGGTATCCAGCTGTTTGGGCCTCATTCAATTGAAATTGAAAGCCTAAACAGCAAAAACTGAGAATTTCTAGAAAGGAAGGAATTATGCCTCAAAACTGTAACATAGAAATCTTTTCAGCATTACCAGCCTGCTGGCCTGCCCTGTGAATTTTAGACTTACCAGCCCCCACAATCAATTCCTTAAAATAAATCTCTTTATATTTATTTACATATATGTGTATGTATATATTTATATATAAAATCATTTGGGAGAAGAACATTCATGATGCCCAGCTGTAAGAAATAAAAGCATTCAACATTTTTTTTGTTGTTTTTTATCCACACCGTAAGGCTTGTGGGATCTGAGTTCCCTGGCCAGGGAATTGAACCCGGCCCCAGCAGTGAAAGCAGCGAATCCTAACCACTGGACTGCCAGGGAATGCCTTAAATACTTTCTTTTTTGATCAGAAGTTGCACTGATATCTTTTAAGCTTTGGGGGTAAAAATATTAATGTGGGGGCTGTGCCATTGTGATTTATAATAAAAATATATATATTTGGTCTTTGTCCCCATTTCTGGCGCAGAACTCCTAAAACCCCTGGAATTTCCCAAGTGTGAGGATGATAAAGATGTCTTTTTTATGTTAATGAGTGACTTTTGGAAAGCACTGGGTAACCAAAAGAGGGCAGGGGGCGGAGGGGGCGGGGGAGCTCGTTGCCAGGGAAGCCAGCTATGTGATTAGAGGGTTGAAAGTTTCCATCCCACCCCCTGACCTCAGGGAGGGGAGAGGGGCTGGAGGTTTAATCAATTGCCAATGGCCAGTGATTTAATCAGTCGTGCCTATGTAATGCAGCCTCCTTAAAAACCCAAATGGACAGGATCCAGAGAGCTTGGAGGTGCTGGGAGAATGGTGCTCAGACAGGGCGTGGAAGCTTTGCGCCCCTACCACCTGCCTTCCATCTGGCTGTTCCTGATTTGTATTCTTTTATAATACACCAATGATCTAACAAGTAAAATGTTTCTGTGAGACACTCTGGCAAGCCAACTGAATTTTTAATTTTTTAGCCAATTATTCAAAAGTACAGGTAACAACCTGGGCTTGAGATCTGCATCTGAAGTCTGGGGTGGGGACAGTCTTGTTAGACTGAGCCCTCAACCTGCGGAATCTGATTCTATCTCCAGGTAGATAGTGTCAGAATTAAAGTGAATTGTAGGACACCCTGCTGGTGTCCAAGATGTGTGGGGGAATCCCTGCCCACAGTGAAATTGTGTCCCAGAGCACTCTTTAGGGGCAATCGGAAATAACAGGCAGGTGCCCCAACTATCTGGCATAAATATTTGGAGACCTTGGTCCTATACATCCTGACTCCTTTTGCTCCAATTACTTATTTCTCTTGGATTCACTCCTGTTGTCTCTCCAGTCTTAGCACCTGTAAATGAAGCTGCCCTGCTCATACAAACCTTATATAAATATACATATGTATTAGTTCTGAAATATATATTGGTTGTGTTTCTCTGGAGAACTGTGACTGATATAGAAGCTATGCTATTTGCAACAGATCAAAAATAAACTAGTATTAAAAAGATTGAAGTAATTAGGGAACCTTTAATTTAGGAGTCCGTGTCTCTCCTTTGGTAGCATTTATTCAGAAACATTAACTCCAAATCTGCTTTGGAATCCTATAGTCTCTAATTATAGTACAAAAAGGCCCAACATTAAAAAAATAAAATTAAATGCAGGTCATTTTAATTTTTAAAACACGTGATTTATTGCTTTGATAAAGTGCTAAGGTCATCATTAAATCAGACAATGAAAAAGTGATGCAACTTTAAACACTCTGAAGCACAAATTTTAGGGATCCCATAGGATTTTTTTTCAATCCTTAGGTTGTATTCAGGCTGTGTTGCAATAACCATCTTTAGATGTGCCCCTAAACTTTTAAACTTTACTACGTTTAAAACCACTAAAATATGAAATAAGAACTATCAGGAAAGCATCTAGAGCAGCCACAAAAAACTGGAGGGAAGTATAATTACAACAATGCTCTGAGTGGTTAGGTGACAGTCACTTAGCAATATCTAACAGCAAAGAGAGAATAAAACATAAAATGGATTGATTTTTCTGAAAAGTGTTTGAATCTCAAGTGTTGAAAACATGTCTAGTTCTCTCAAGTTTATAGAGGCAGACACTATAGCTCTTTAAGGAGCACCTACCACGGACCAGGGTGCTGGCTGAGAGCTGGACACAGCCCGCACCTCTAAAAAGATTAGTCTAGTGGAGGAGACTGTCAGACAAGTAAACAAGCAATTGTGATGAATTGCAACATGCTTTATAAAATGATTTCATTTACACTGATTTGAGAGAATGCTTTCCCTAGGTAGGAAGGACAGAAAGATGACTGTGCTAGAGAGAAGCGGATTGCAAAGAGAAGATAACAGACAACCTTCCAGAGAAGGTGGACTTTCACTCAGGTCTTGAAGTAGAAGGGGCAGAGAATTTGAGGGTGAAGAGAAAAGAGATCAAAGCAAGGAAAGTCATTCTAAAATAGTCCAGGCAGGAGATTTCCAAAGGCACAGAATTCAATTTAGGGCCAGGCTAGCAGCCTAGCCTTGCTGTAGGGTATGTGATGGGGGCATTGCACAAGGTGAAATGAGAAAGATAGAGCTTAGTGAGGGACTGGAGGTGGGAAAAGAGGAGAGATGCCTGAATGTCTGGTTTGGGAAACCGTGGCTGTAGAAAACAGAAGGCTAAACACAGACAGAAGAATAAACTGCTCTGGGAGGAAGGAGATGAGCTAAGTGGGGGAATGATGAGATTGAGGAGCTAGTGAAATATCCAGACAGAGATCTCAAGTAATCATAACAACCTGGGCCTGCCACTTGGGAGAGAGTTTAGGCTAAAAATATAGGTTTAGTCCTCATTAGCAAACTGAATGAGATTCCCCAGAGGAAGAGGACAGGACAATAAAAGGAGAGAACCAAGGAGCAATAATGCTGAATCCTAATATTTAAGAGGCAGATGAAAAGAGAGCAGCCCTGGAGGACACTGAAAAAGGTCAAGGAGATATTATTGGCTATTTTGTTTTATTATGGCAAATTGTCTGTAACGTGAAACATTACCATTTTAGCCACTGTTAAGTGCACAATTCACTGGCATTAATTACATCCACCATGTTGTACAACCATTGCCACTATTTATTTCTGAAACTTTTTCATTACTCCAAACAGAAACCCTGTAATCATTAAGCAGTAATTCTCCATTGCCCCTAACCCAAGCTCCTGGTAACTTCTAATCTACTCTTATAGAGTAGTCTATAAATTTGACTACTCTAGGTACCACATATAAGTGGAATCATACAATATTGTCCCTTTATGTCTGGCTTATTTCACTTGGCATAGTGTCTTCAAGTTTCATCCATGTTGTATCATTCCTTTTTATATATTGTGCCTTTTTAAAATTAGGAAATAGAAGCAATGAGAATAGTCATCACGGGTGTACTAGGACTGTCATTAAGGCTCACATGCTGGGGCTTGCCCGAGGGAGAAAGGAAGGAGATAAATCAACTGAGAAGCCAGAACTGAACTTTGAGTACAGAAACCATGATCTGTTAGTTAAGAACTCTGTGGTAGAGCAGACAGGCAACTGGGAGTTGGAAGTCGCTGGGCAAATCTTCATCTGAGAACCAGATAGCAGAGTGTATCCGGACTGATGGATGAACCCAACACAATATTCCCCTCTTCTAATGGGAAGGCCTGAGGGGAAATAGTTCTGTCTGAACAGTTCCACAGGCCCTGGGTGGAGGGGTTAAGGGTGGGGTGAGGGCTGTGACCCACGGTTACTGTCTGAAGGAGAGTAAAGAGCATGAGCCAGAGAAGCACATCAAAGAACAGGTCATCGAGCGAAGTTAAACAGAGCTGCCGAAGGGCAAGCTCAATCCAGGTGAAAGAGGAAGAGAAATATGCAGATGGAATGAGTGAAATACTCAGAAGCTAACATCAGAGGCTGAATTCTATTCACATAAGCTTTGTGTGAGCAGGGCAGCTTCATTTAGAAGTCCTGAGACTGGAGAGACACAATAAGAGTAAATTCAAAAGAAATAAGTAATTGGAGCAAAAGGAATCAGAATGTACAGAACCATATTCTCCAAATATTTATGCCAGATAGTTGGGGCACCTATGTATCATTCCTGATTGCCCCATGTTAATATTTTTGCCCCCAAAGCTTAAAAAAGATAACAGTGCAATTTCTGACCCCCCCAAAAAAATGTATTCTAAATGCTTTTAATTCTTACAGATGAACCTTATAAATATTCCCTCACTCAAATTACTAAATTATTGGTTGAGAAATTGTTTCTCATTGTATAGCATCTATCACAAGTAATGTAATTTTGTCATATAGCAAATGTGGTTACTGGGCTTCTGAATCCATAAATTTACCAATTTTGCTGAATAACAAAGCCAAAGAGTTATAGAAGACTATAGAAGATCTGAATAACATTAACAAACATAATCTAATAGACATATACAGAACACTGGACCTAACAACTATAGACTACGTGTTATTTTCTAGGATACAAGAAACATTTACAAAAATTTTCCATATACTGGGCCATAAAGCAAGTCATGATAAATTTCAAAGGACCAAAAGCATGTATGGCTGTGTTAGAAATCAATAATTTTAAAATAACTAGAAATTAAGAAATATACTACTAAATAACCCATGGATCAAAAAAGAAATGAATATAGGATTTTTAAAATGCCATGAATCAAAACTTAGAGGATGCTTCTAAGTACCCAAAAGAAAATTTACAGATTTAACTGCAAAAATTATAAAATTTAAGTTGCCAAAAATGTATGAGCTAAGCAGACTTCTCAAGAAGTTGGGGAAAATTACAGCAAAATAAACCTAAAGAAGGAGAAGGGAGAAAATAATAAGAAAACAAAAAATAATAAGGAACTACAAAATAAAAATATAATAGAGAGTATCAACAAAGCCAGATGTTTCCTTGAAAAAAATTAAAAATTGATAAACTTCTATTGATATGGATTAAGCAAAAAAAGAACAAATAATCACATCAGGATGAAAAGGGGGACACAATTATAGCTACTGCAGACATTAGAAAGTTAATAAAAATTTGAATAGACATTTCTCAAGAAAAGGTATGCAAACGACCAATAAACATCAAAGGATCCTCAACATCATTAGTCAGTAGGGAAATGGATATCAGAACCACAGTGACATACACTTCACACCCAGTAAAATGGCTATAATCAAAAAAGATAGACAATAATAAGTGTTGGTGAGGATTTGGAGAAATGGGAACAATTGTTTATTGCTTGTGGGAATGTAAAATGGTGCAGTTACTTTGGAAAACACTCTGGCAGTTCCTCAATATATTAGATTTAGTTACCATATGGTCCAGCAATTTTTCTTATAGGTATCCAAGATAAATGAAACCATATGCCTACATGTGGTACATTCATACAATGGAATATTATTTTGTAATAAAAAGGAATGAGATATTGATACTTTCTAAACCTGGTTGAACGACTAAAATGTTACACTAGATGACAGAAGCCAATCACAAAAGACAACACATTATATGATTCCATTTACATGAAAAATCCAGAACAGACAAATCTATAGAAAGGAAGTAGATTTGTGGTTGCCTAGAACTGGGGTAGAGGGGTGGTGGTAGTCAATGAAGAGTGACTGCTAATGGTACAGAGAATCTATGGAGGGTGATGGAAATGTTCTAAACTTAGATTGCAGTGTGATTGCATAATTCTGTGAATATACTAAAAACGTTGAATTACGTGCTTAAAATGGATAAATTTTATGGTATGTAAATTACATATGAGCTGCATTATGTCTCTTCAAAATTCATGTACTGAAGCCCTAGTTCCCAGCACTTCAGAAAGTGACTATACTGAAACTTCTGATTGCAAATCAATCCCAATTATAAATCATCCCACCTTCCTCCCTATGAAAGCCCAAGGCAAAACCACCCTGCTTAGACACTCTGATCTTCATATCTCATGTGCTCTCCCTATTGCAATACTCCAAGTATAGTCAATTTCCTTGCTTCTTTGTTTTTGTCTTAAATAAAGAGGACAGGACTTGCCTGGTGGTGCAATGATTAAGAATCCACCCTCCAATGCAGGGGACAAGGGTTCGACCCCTGATTCGGGAAGATACCACATGCCACAGAGCAACTAAGCCCGAGTGCCACAACTACTGAGCCTGCACTCTAGAGCCCCCAAACCACAACTGCTGAGCCCACATGCCACAACTACTGAAGTCCGCACGCCTGAGCTGGTGCTCTGCAACAAGAGAAGCCACTGCAATGAGAAGCCCGTGCACCACAACAGAGAGTAGCCCCCACTCTCCACAACTAGAGAAAGCCCATGCAGAGCAACAAAGACCCAATGCAGCCAAAAAATAAATAAAAATAAATAAATAAGTTTATAAAAAAAAAAGAAAAGAGGACAATGTTCATACCTTTTGATTGGAGGAAGGCCAGAGGAGGTATAAGCAAATGCTCCCCAGCAGGTATAGACTTGCAGAAATAGGGCCTTTTGTTAGTTGACGAAGCATAAATCTTGAACTGGATTTCTGGGCGTGCCTAGCCTGCTGTAAGGTCTCACATGGTGCCCTGAAAGGTCCGCCTCCTATCTTGGAGTTGAGATAAGGGAATTCTCTGTCGCTAGCTATGCTATGAATTCTCAAAATGCCTTTAAGTGAAGCCACATTCCAGCTTCGATAATCCTGGAACCCTTTGTTAGCCAGTCAGAATATGCTGGCAGAACCCAGTTCTGGGCTCCAGAAAAGGATTTGAAAAGGGAAGGAAGATAGAGGAATGGTTTCTCTGGAAAATTGTCATTTTCTTGCAAGAGAGTTCATGGGCGTTCTTTCTCCTGGATAGTGGAGACCAGCTTTGAAATCCAAGTCCACCCCTTCAGAAAAAGAAAAGAAAAGAAAAGAAAGTGACTATTTTTGAAGATAGGGCCTTTAAGTTAAATGAGGTCATTAGGATGGGCCCTAATGCAATCTGACTGGTGTTCTTGTAAGAAGAGGAAATTTGGATGCACCGGGGATGCATGTGCACAGAAAAAAGACCATGTAAGAGAATAATGAGAAGCTAGCCATTTGCAAAATAAGAAGAGAAGCCTCAGGAAAACAAGCAAACAAACAAAAACAACACAAAAAAAACATGCTGACACCTTCCTTGATCTTGGACTTCTAGCCTCCAGAACTGTGAGAAAATAAATTTCTGTTGCTTAAGCCACTCAGTCAGTGGGTATTTTGTTATGGCATCCCTAGTAAACTGTACATATCTCAATCAAGACTTTTTTTTTAAATATTTTGCCAAACAGACTTGGTTCTCCCCTGAAAGAAACTGTGTATTCAGCCCTCCAAGCTATTAGAACTATTTAGGCCTCATGTAGAAATGTCCCTCTTTTTTACCTTATTTCCTAAAATTCTTGCTTGGATTCTTTATTTTTCCACCCTTCCTAATGATAATAGACCTCATTAATAAAAGCTATGGTTTTCAGGGAATGGCTTATTGATTGAGTAAAGGGCTGGGGAAAAGGTACACACAAAGACATGTAAAAACACTCTACTAGAGCAAGGCAACAGATCATTCAGAAGCTCCCTTTGGTGTAATATACACCCAATCTAATAATGTAAAAATCCAAGTTCAGGCAATATAAATTTACTGACCCAGGCTTGGGAACTAATACTTTCCTACATTTACATTTCCTCAAGGTAGAAGAAATAGCTTAAAGAACATAATTCGTGCCTTTGTCTATTTTCCATTTAAATAGCATCATACAGTAAAAGTTGTATAAAAAACTATTTTAGAGGATATAGACCTTGTGAAATAAAGGCAACTTGTGAATTTGTAAATATAAAAATTAGTAAGATAATATTATGAACAACTTTATGTCAAACATTTGAAAATTTAAATGAAATGGACAAATTCATAAAATATTACAGACAATAAAGACAAATAAAATGTAATTATGTAAGCATACTAATTTAAGAGGATGATTTCTCCCAATAACTCTTCAAATATGCTGCAGTGTATTACCTATGAAGCTTAATCAAAACCAGGAATACTTCACATGCCCAGGATATGTCAGTTGGGATCATCCTGTCCGTTGAAATATGGATTAGATCAGCTCAAATATTCATTGCACTATTAGAAAGTCCCATATCTTCCTCAAGATTCCTGAAAATTTCTAGGGAGATCGTGCCCATGTGGTTACCTGGCTCTGATAAAATTTGACCAAACTTCCGTTAGGCACCTGTGAGCCTTCTTCGCAACAAGGCCTCAATCTTGGCCTCTAAGAACTGCAACTTTTAGTACAATTTCATCTACCCCCACCCCCTTTCGCTAAAAGACTTGAAGAAATACTAGCATAGTTTCTGAGTTATACTTTGTGTCCCTAGGATGACGACGCCAGCCCCTTTAAGTTCCTGCTCAATGCTGCCAAAATAATTTACTATTTGTTCCAGCCAACACTTGACTATAGGCCCCGACCTCCTTTTTCTCAGAGCTTTTACTTAAAAAAAAAAAACTTGTAATTTCTTTCTCTGTTTCTTTGAGATCTATCTTCTACACCCAAGAAGGTTTTTCTCATGAACCTGGGAGCCATCTCTGAAATGTGGTCATCAGGAAAGATACAACCCCTGTCCACCGGTCTGTGGAAGGTAGGAGCCTAAGTTCATTAAGCATCACTTAACCAGTTGATGACCTCATCATATTGACTAAACTTCCCTCATTGATGTCCTCCAGTACTTTTTCTTTCACACATTCCAGCACTTTAAAAGCCTCCCACCTTTTGTTTTGGTGGAGTTGAGTACAGGATATACTAAGATCTCTCCTCTACTTCAGTGGTACCAAATAAAATGTGTCTTGCTATTTTTCTTTTATTTTTGCTTTGAATTTTTGCTTCTGCTGATTTAATTCAGGTAATGGAAGCTCTCACTGTCCTACATGTGCCATTTCTCTTTCACATACCACGTGGATCCTGTTGTAAAACCCAGTACCTGTCCTTAATTTCTTTAAAAACAAAACAAAACTTCTATAAGTAATTAGTGTGAACAGCCAATTTTACTGAAGCTTGAGGGAGAAAGAGGTACTTTACATCACAGAAAAGCAAATGCTTAAAATAGAATATCACAGATCCTTTTAGGAAACCCTTTACCTTTTAGCTATATTGTTCAGCTATCCTCTCTCCTTCCTCAGCTGCTCTTCTTCTAGCTTCTCTGGACACCATTCCTTTCTTATACCAAGCATTATGCTACCTCTTTTGTTCCCATGTCTCCTTCTGACTCTGCTGAGAGTCTCACCTTCCACTCTAAGCAATTGATTGAAGTACCTCCTAAAGTAAGACAATTCCCTCCCTAAGACAAATTCCAGTGCCACTTATAAAGAGAATTTTTACCTTGATATAATTCATATAAATCTTCATATTTATCTATTAGCATATCATTGTTGAATCTCTTATCACCATGCTTATAAAAGATCATTATAATACCTGTAGATACCAACAAGCAAATAAACTGTCTTACCAAGGAAGCAAAACCATCAACTGGCAGGGAAGAAATTTCACTAAATTAAGGACACTTACTAGTGGCAATTAAAAAGTCCATTACTTCACACATCAAAAGCACTTAAAGAGCTATTTATTTTGCTGCATAAAATACGTAAAAATTAAAATCATGTAGCTATTTAACATATTATAAGGCTGTTAAATATCAATATGAAACATTAAAGGCTTTAGCACTAAACCATGTCTGCCCAAAGCACGAAATTTTCTGCACATATCTAATGCTATTGTATTTCTCATTTTCAAATAAATGTCAGCCTTGAAACAATCCATTTCCTCAAAATTCTCCAACAGTTATTTTTTATTCTATTGCCCATGGACGTTTAGTCTCCATTTTCTTTTTTTCATCTTTGGAGGCTGGCTTGGATAATTATTAGCTGAAAACCACAAACTCCAGATTGTTTGCTTCACACCTAAGAGTACCCTCAGTGAGAATGACAGCTTATTATAAGTAAGCAAATTATGATGAGTCAAGGACATGCTGAATAATAAAGGTAACACATTAGCTATCTGTTACATCTAGTCATTTTAGATGCGTATTTTCCTTTAAGTCTTACAATCTGGTGGCAGATAAGTATAAGCACCCCTATTTTATAATTTAGGAAATTATGCTGAAGGAGGTTAAGCAACTGCCCCTCACCCTCAAATTAAATAGCTAGGAAGTGACAGAAATTGATATAAATTCAATATTTTTTTTTCTGACTCAAAAGCCTATGCCAAAAAAAAAAAAAAAGAAAAAGAAACTATTTGAATCTGATTAGATCAATTTAAAAAAAAAACCTATGCCCTTAATACAATAAAACTTTGTCATGTGCTACTAATTTTCACATTATACACACATTTGCACTATGGTTATTTTTATCCAAAATTAGAAACTCAGATAGCTCCCTTGTAGATACTGTGTCTCAGTCTGTTGAACAGATACAATTAAGGCAGCATTGCACTATTTACAAAAAACGTGCTACTAGTTTTAAGTAATTTTAATCCTTCTAAGAAACATTTAAATTACTTTTCACATAATAAACTTATTTGTGTTTTAGTTGATGAGCTATACGTATTTTCTAGACATTATTCACTAAATCCTGGCAGGTTTTTATTTCTTCAAAAACATAAAGAAATATACAAAATATTTTAAAAATTTTATTTCTTAAAATTATTGTTAAGAAAATGTCACTTTTTTGAAGTATAGTGGATTTGCAATGTTTTAGGTATACAGCAAAGTGATTCAGTTATATATATATAACTGTATGTAATATATACATATTCTTTTTCAGATTCTTTTCCATTGTAGATTATTATAAGATATTGACTATAGTTTCCTGTGCTATATGGTAGGTCCTTGTTTATCTTATTTTGTATGTAGTAGTGTGTATCTGTTAATCCCAAATTCCTAATTTATCCATCCCCGGCTTTCTCCTTTGGTAACCATAAGTCTGTTTTCTATGTCTGTGAATATAGAAAAATATCACTTTTCATCATCACTGCTTCGTTTTCCTAAATCTCGTTCATATTATACAGTAGGACTCCTATCTTCTGCTCTTGCCCGTACACACATAAGCACATACTCAGGACCATGAACACAAGAGTCCCTGATGACTTCATGTTTACAAAGAAGTTATGGAATAGTGCTTTTTGGAGAGAAAGATATGACCCCAAACTCATTCCATGAGGCTAGCATAACGCCGATACCAAAACCAGACAAATATATCACAAAAAAGAAAATTAAAGGCCAATATTATTGATGAACATAGATGCAAAAATCATCAATGAAATATTAGCAAACTGAATTCAACTATATATTAAAAGAAAAAAAATACATTAAAAGAATCATACACCATGATCAAGTGGTATTTACCTCAAGGATGCAAAGATGGTTCAATACCCACAAATTAATCAATGTGGTACATCACATCAACAAACTGAAGAATAAAAACCATATGATCATCTCAATAGATGCAGAGAAAGCTTTTAACAAAATGCAACATCCATTTATAATAAAAACTCAACAAAGTGGGTATGGAGGAAACATACCTCAATACAGTAAAAGCCATATATGACAAGCCCACAGCTAACATCATACTCAATAGTGAAAAGCTGGAAGCATTTCCTCTAAGATCAGGAACAAGACAAGGATACCCATGCTCACCGTTTTTATGCAACATAGTATGGAAGTCCTAGCCAAAGCAATCAAACAAGAAAAAGAAATAAAAGAAATTCAAATTGAAAAGGAAAAAGTAAAACTGTCACTATTTGCAGATGACATGATACTATATGCAGAAAGTCCTAAAGACACCACCAGAAAACTAGTAGATCTTATTAATGAATTCAGTAAAGTTATAAGATACAAAATTAATATACAGAAGTCTTCTGTGTTTCTATACACTAACAATGAATTATTAGGAAGAAAAATTAAAACAATCCCATTTACACCTTGAAGGTATTATGCTAAGTGAAATAAATCAGAGAAAGAAAAATACTGTGTGATCCCACTTAGATGTGGAATTTAAAACAAAACACAAAAAAGCAAACTCATAGTAAAAGAGATCAGAGTTGTGGTTACCAGAGGCAGAGGGTAGGGAGAGGGGAGATTGGAGGAAGGTGGTCAAAGGGTATGAACTCCCATTCATAGGATAAATAAGTACTAGGAATGTAATGTAAAATGTGATGACTATAGCTAACACTGCTGTATGATATGCAGGAAAGTTGTCAATCCCATGAATTCTCATTAAAAGAGAAAGGTTTTTTTCCCTTTTTCTTTTTTTCTTTCTTTCCTTTTTATTGTATCTATATGAGAAGATGGATGTTAGCTGAACCTCTTGTGGTAATTATTTCATAATATATGTAAATAAAACCATCCTGCCTCATGCCTTAAACTTATACAATGATGTACATCAATTATTTCTCAATAAAACTGGGGAAAAAAGAATTTTAAATAAATAATAAAACAGAGAGTTAACTTACATTGAAAAAACCCATTTACAGGCTCATCAAAAAGAATAAAATGCCAGGAATAAATCTAACTAAGGAGGTAAAAGACCTGTACTCCAAAAACGTTAAGACACTGGTGAAAGAAACTGAAGACAAAACAAATAGATGGAAAGATTTACCATGCTCATGGATTGGAAGAATTAATATTGTTAAAAAGCCTGTATTACACAAAGAAATCTACAGATTCAATGCAAAATCTATCAAATTACCAATGACACTTTTCACAGAACTAGAACGAAAAATTCTAAAATTTGTATGGAAACACAAAAGACCCGAATAGCCAAAACAATCTTGAGAAAGGAGAACAAAGCTGGAGGTATCATGCTCCCTTATTACAAACTATAGTACAAAGCTAGTCACCAAAACAGTATGGTATTAGCACAAAAACAGACACATAGATCAGTGGAACAGAATAGAGAGTCCAGAAATGTACCCACACTTATATGGGCAATCTACAACAAAGGAGGCAAGAATATACAATGGGAAAAGACAGACTTTTCAATAAACAGTGTTGGGAAAACTGGACAGCTACATGCAAAAGAATCAAAGTGGACCACTCTCTCACACTATGCACAAAAATAAATTCAAATGGATTAAGGACTTAAATGTAAGACCTGAAACCATAAAACTCCTAGAATAAAAAATAGGTAGTATAATCTTTGACACTGGTCTTAGTACGAGGGTAAGTCAAAAATTATCCACACTCTGGCTGTAGAATTTATTTTAATTAACTTTTAGAAAAGACAAATACATCGTTTTTTGACATAATCTCCTTGCTTTTCAATACACTTTGTCCATCTGTCAACAAGTTTTCATATTCCTTCATTAAAAAATGTTTTTGGCTGAGCTGTGAACCACGAATGCACTGCTGTCTTAGATGCAAGTCTGATGGAGCAAGATCAGGACTACAGGGAGGATGCTTTAACACCTCAAAATGAAGTTTTTGCAGAGTGTCGACAGTGTGGGCAGAAGTGTGCAGACATGCACACCCTCAGACCACAAAAAATGAGTCAGTGTACACTGCTCTTCTTTTGTGCAAATCACAAGTGGGACAGCCATTTTTGGTCACCCTACAATTACAAATGAACTGATGTAACACATTCACATCTGCACAGCAGTGACGGGAGACAGTAGCTTGAACAGAAAGCACTGATAAGACAGTGCGGCCAACAGAAGTTTTAGCATAACCGGACTGCAGACAATTTTTGAGTCACCTTTGTAATATTTTGCGGGATACGTCTCCTCAGGCAAGGGAAACAAAAGCAAAAATAAACAAATGGGACTACATGAAACTAAAAAGCTTTTGCACAGCAAAGGAAGCTATCAACAAAATGGAAAGGCCATATACTAAATGGGAGAAGATATTTGCAAATAATATATCTGATAAGGGATTAATATCCAAAATATACAAAGAATCATACAACTCAATATCAGGAAAACAAACAATCCAATTAAAAAGTAAGCAGAACTATATGGGAAAAGAGTCTAAAAAAGAGTGGATCTACATATAACTGATTCATTTTGCTGTACTGAAACTAACACAACATTGTAAATCAGCTATACTCCAATAAAATTTTAAAAAAAATAAATTAAAGCAATTTCATTGCTTTAAAAAAAAAGTAGGCAGGGGATATGAATAAACATTTTTCTAAAAGAAGACACACAAATGGTCAACAGGCACATGAAAGGATGCTCAACATCACTAATCATCAGGTAAATGCAAATCAAAACCATGGTGAGATACTCCCTCACACCTATCAGAATAGCTATTACCAAAAAGATAACAAATAACAAGTGTTGGCAAGGATGTGGAAGAAAGGGAACACTTGTGCAGCGTTGGTGGAGTGTAAATTGGCACAGCCACTATGGAAAAAAATATGGAAGTTCCTCAAAAAATTAAAAACAAAACTCCCATACAGTCCAGCAATTCCACTCCTAGGTTTTCATCCAAAGACAACAAAAACACTAATTCGAAAAGATATATGCATCCTTATGTTCACTGCAGCATTATTTACAACAGCCAAGATATGGAAGCAACCTAAGTGCCCATCAATAGATGAACGGGTAAAGAAAATGTGGTATACACATTTGCAATGGAATGTCACTCAGCCATAACAAAGAATGAAATTTTGCCATTTGAGACAACACGTATGGACCTAGAGGGTATTATGCTAAGTGAAATAAGTCAGACAAAGACAAGTACCATATGATTTCAGTTATATATGGAATCTAAATAACAAAACAAATGAACAAACATAACAAAAGAGAAACAGAGGCATAGATACAAATAGGTGGTTGGGAGAGGAGAGAAATACATGAGGAAGGTTAAGAGGTACAAATTTCAGTGTGGGAAATACAATCAATAATTACATAATATCTTTGTATGACAGATGGTAACTAGATTTGTCTCAGTGATCATTTTGAAATGTACAGAATGTTGAATATCTATGTTGTATAACAGGAACTAACCTTCAAACAAGAAACAAAGAAACAAGCATAGGAAAAGAGATCAGATTTGTGGTTACCAGAGATGGAGGGTGGGAGGAGAGGAAATGGGATGAAAGCAGTTAAAAAGTACAACCTTCCAGCTATAACTAAGTACTAGGAATGTAAGGTGCAGCATGATAAATATAATTAACACTGCTTTATGTTACATATGAAAGTTAACAGAGTAAATCCTGAGTTCTCATCACAAGGAAAAATTTTTTTCTATTTCTTTAATTTTGTATTTATATGAGATGATGAATGTTCACTAAACTTGTGGTAATTATTTTATGATGTATGTAAGTCAGATTATTATGCTGTACACTTAAACCTGTATAGGTCAATTATATCTCAACAAAACTGGAAGAAAAAAAGGAATAGCGTTTTTTTTTTTCTCTCCTTTATGAAAGGAACGTCAGATATGGATTAGTCAAAAGTCTCCTGAAGGACAGAGTAATTGTCTTTGGCTGAGCAATCATCACTGACTTGAAATAAATAAATTTCAAGAACTTAACATTAAATTCTTAATATAAATTTGTTTTTGTGGTTCAACAGGGGTTAATGCTAAATACGTAAATAAGTGACAATTAATTAATGAATCATTTGTTATTACATTAAAGACTAATGTCAAATGAGGAACACCTAGGGCTTCTAGAAAACCACAAATCTAGCAAATTACTGGGGACTCGGAGCTTCTGAGGTTTTGCTGTTAGATTGACCAAACATTCTAACGATACAGTACCCATTGTGTGAAGATTTCAGAGAAACAGTAACTTGTATCCACTATAGGTGAAAGTATAGTTGATAAAACTTTTCAGCTGGAAAATTTTGTTATCAAAAACTTTCAAATGTTTAAACTCTTTTGATGACCAGTATTTCTTCCTTAAGGAATTCGCCCTACAGAAATATTCACTGTTAAAGAGATTCCTGTGTAAGGATGTATGTAAATCTTATGTATACAAGATTACATGTAAGGATATTTACTATAAATTATTGATATTAAAAAAAAACCTTTAAAGCAACTTAAATACGCAACAAGGGACTTATTTTTTTCACGGATGGCACATCAACATGATAGCACACAGTGGGAAAGACAGTATAATACACTAGTTAGAGGGCAGGTTTTCAAATCAGACAAACTAAGGTTTGATCCTGACTCAATCAGATACTAGCTGTGTGACTTTAATATTTTCTAGCCTCATATTTTTCATCTGTAAAGTGGTGATAATTATACCTACTTCATATAGATATAAAAATTAAATGAAAGAATGCATGCTTGTAAACATTTAGCACAGGGACTTCCCTGGTGGCACAGTGGTTAAGAATCTGCCTGCCAATGCAGGGGAAAAGGGTTCGATCCCTGCTCCAGGAAGATCCCACATTCTGTGGAGCAACTAAGCGCGTGCGCCAAAATTGTACAGCCTGCGCTCTAGAGCCCGCGAGCCACAACTGTTGAGCCCGTGTGCCGCAACTACTGAAGCCTATGCGTCTAGAGCCTGTGCTCTGCAACAAGAGAAGCCACTGCAATGAGGAGCCCACGCATCACAACAAAGAATAGCCCCCGCTAGTGGCAACTAGAAGAAGCCAGAGCGCGGCAACAAACCCGAGGAGCTAAAAATAAAAATAATAATTAAAAAAATTAAAAATAAATAATTTAAAAACTTTCAGCACATGGTCTAACACTTGAAAAATATTATTGAATATTTTCTGTCCATTACAAATGATATGTAAAGTATTATTTCAGAATATGGGGAAATGCTTACAATATAATATTATGATTTGAACTAGAGGCAGGTTACAATTGTAATATAATTCAAATATTCCTGTAACCTATTGGTATGACTATATTAATGTCCAACTTTTTTTCTCATAAGCCTCTCTCTGGGTAACAGCAAGACCTCAGCTCTGTCTCCCAGTATTCCTCGGGATTTCTGGGAAGCCCCAGGGTATATCCCATGTACATTACATTCCTACAACATCCAGGCTACTGCTGGTGTAACCTGGTTCATAGCAACAGGGTTGAAATTTCTTCTTCCTCCTAGACCAGTCATGTTACTAAGTATGATCTGAAATTCTTTGCACTTCTTGGCTTTGGTACCTGAACCTAAACTGAAATGTTCTTTAACTGTCCGTGGAGAATTAATGCTGCCTGACTTCTGTTAACTTTCCTAGTAATTACTCTCTCCTTTCATTTACTTTTTTTGTCATTTGTACCTCTAAATCACTCTTATTATATGCTTCCCTATTTTAATTTTTATTCTTAAAAATTTTTTTATTGAATGAAAGATTCTTTAAATTTTATAGTGCTTTCCAATCTTCAAAAGTTTCACACACATGATTTCATATAATCCCATAACAACCCTTTTTTAAAATCCCCTACTCCTATATTGCCCCTCCCATCTTCCCTCTTCCCACTGGTAACCGCTAGTTTGTTCTCTATATCTTTGAGTCTTATGTTGCCCTATTTTTAAACTGCCTTTCTTTCATAGGTATAGTTTTGCCCTTTATTGAGTTGACTTCTTTACTGATAGTGACTTAATCACCTAGATTATAAATTCCTTATGAGAAGAGGCTAGGATTTCTTTTTCTTTAGCATCCCCCTATAGCACTCAGTATAATTCTACCATAGACATCAAAAGTAAACTTAGAAAATTCTAATTAATGCAGTCCCAAAGTTGCAGTAAAGAATAAATTATGTAATAGGTAACTATGACTCAGCAAGAAATCTCTTTATGCTAACAGAGTGGCCCTTTACATGTTGACTTCTCCCATCACTCCTCACACTACCATGATCCAGCCCAGCCTAAAATAGTGGAAAGGCAGAAAACCTCTGTTCTGGACTCCTCTGACCTAACAAATTCCTCCCCTACACGGGCTGCTGAGATATAAGCTGAGCAGTGAGACATGCTTCCATAATGAGCAAGGCAGGTTCAACATGCACTACCCTGTATTCTTGATCAATTTCACATGCATCCTTTTTCTGCTTCTTTGGTGGTTACAGGTGAAAATGAAAATGATCTCAACCAACTCATCATTCAAACCAAGCTTTAAACCTGAATCAGCCTTTGTGGTCTGACCTGCCTCATCAGGTACAACTGTAAATCCTTCATTTACATTATCTCATCTAATCCTCAAAAAACAAGGGGTGATGTGGTGAAGAGAGTGCTCACCAATGACTCCATAACCTCCTCTGCATTTCCCAGCCTCCCTTGTGGATAGGTTTAGAGCTATGTGACTAGTTCTCACTAATGGACTGAGTGGAAATAACATATGTCTTTTGTTTTTAAAGGCTTCCAGGTCCTTCTATTTATTTATTTATTTATTTTACGGCCATTCTCTAGTTGCAGCAAACGGGGTTTACTCTTCGTTGTGGTGCGTGGGCTTCTCATTGTGGTGGCCTCTCTTGTTGCAGAGCACAGGCTCTAGGCGTGTGGGCTTCAGTAGTTGTGGCACATAGGCTCAATAGTTGTGGCTCATGAGCTCCAGAGTGCAGGCTCAATAGTTGTGGCACACGGGCTTATTTACTCCATGACAGGTGGTATCTTCCTGGGGCAGGGATCGAACCCATGTCCCCTGCATTGGCAGGCAAATTCTTACCCGCTACACCACCTAGAAAGTCCCAACATATGTCTTTTTAAGGCCAAGGAGGTTAAAAGCTGGTATGTCTCTTCCATTCCTCTTCTGCTATAACATTCTTGGATTGGGAGCTGTTAGTCACAAGAGGGAGGACAGCTGTCACATCCACACTGGAATCTATGAAAGCAAAAAATACAATTTAATTTTGTTAAACCACTAAGATTTCACAATTTGTAACTGCAGCATAGTCCATCCTGTCCTAACATAGATGATATTCAGAATATTTAATAACTAGTACAGAATTGCCACTGACATAGAATAAATGTAATGACTTATCAGAACAGACATTGGCTGTACACAGCTGGTATGGCCATATGAGTCCATACCAGTTGATGAGCCAAGAAAATGACTCTACAAACTTATCCCAATTTCATAGTTAATGAAATTGATGAAGTTCAAAGAAGGTCAAGTGGCCTGCCTAAAATCAATGACTTCTAAGTGATAGTCAATCCAGCTCTTTTTCTTTTTTTAAAATATGTTACGTTTTATTTTATTTTTATTTTTTACATTTTATTTATTTATTTATTTATTGGCTGCATCAGGTCTTAGTTGTAGTGCACGGGATCTTCATTGCAACATGTGGGATCTTTTGTTGCAGCACGAGGTCTTCTCTCTAGTTGAGGAGCATGGGCTTAGTTGCCCTGCAGCACGTGGAATCTTAGTTCCCCTACAAGGGATCAAACCTGTGTCCCCTGAATTGGAAGGCAGATTCTTAACTGCTGGGCCACCAAAGAAGTCCCCAGCTCTTCTTGATATAAAGTCTATTCTCTTTCTTTCTCAACATTCTGTTTCCTACATGTTGAATGATGCTTAAATTATCTCAATAACTCATCAAAAGTTGTTTTTGATGCTGCAGTAGAACTGTCCAAATAGTTTAATTGTTTATCTAAACCATGGTGGTATGGTCCAATAGTATATGTTTATTATGGCTGAGTTTTCTTTAACTTGAACCCCTTCTTGCCTCTGTATAGAATGTCAGCATTATATTTAGCCTTTCTTTTAAATCTTCCTTCTGTCATTATTCATAATTAATCCTGAAACTGTAGTATTTAAGTTGATGTATCCAACTTTATGATATATATTTAAAAGGCAAGAGGAAATTAAATTGGATGAAATGCTGGCTTTTGGCGTAGTTCTTTTGCTCCTGCTGCTCATTCTTCATTTAAATTCATAAGTCTCTTTTCTCCATGACAGGATAATCATCTCCACAGCAACTAACTATTATACCACAAAGGAAGATGCCTGTGAGTGAGAACTGATCAGCAGGAGCTGAGCAACACTTAGGCAACAGAGATTCTATTTTCACACAAATATCTCTAATTATAATAAGCTAAGGAGGAACTATATCATTCCCTCCATCTCCCCGCCCAAATACAAGCAGAGTTAATGCTACATAGTTTCTCACAAATATATGGTACTTTCAACCACGGAGAGCTTTAATAAGAGCATATTCCTATGTAGAGATCATATCACCTATTATTGCAAAGCAAGCATGTATCTAGACCAAAAAGCAGGCAGTAATTAAATTAAAATCATACAGATTATATCGCACTATTCAAGAGTAAAAATTAAAGCAGGATCTGTTTGAGACTGCTAATAATATTCAAACAAACAACAAGCCAGGAGGGAAAAAGATGGCGGCGAAGTAGAAGGACGTGGAATGCATCTCTCTCCACAGATGCATCAGGTATACACCAAAAGACACAATAATTCCCACAGAGAACCAAATGAACACCAGCAAACAACCTTGGACACCAGAAAGGACTGCAAAGATCCCGACATAAGTGGGACGAGCAACATCTGAAGTCTGGACTACTCAGTCAGAAGTCAAGTAGGAGGCTCTGGGGAGGGAGCACTGAATCCGGGATGCTAGACTACTAGGGAGTCCTCAGGCACAGGGAGGATTAACTGCAGAGAACTCTCACAGAGCCCTGTATCAGAGTCTAAGATTCGGCTTTGTCCGACTGTCTGCAACTGCCAATGCTGGACACCTCACACCAAACTACACACAAGACAGGAACACAAACCCACCCATCAGCACACAGACTACCTAAAGCCATATTAACCTCACAGATACCCTAAAACACACCACCTGACACAGCCCTGCTCATCAGAGAGAAAAGACACAGAGCCAAACACCGGAAAGCAGACACCAGACCCTCCAACCAGGAAGCCTACTCAAGACACTGGACAAACCCCACTGTAGGGGGCAGAGGGCAGAAACAAGAGGAATTACTACTAGGCAGCATAGGGAAAGGAGACAGCAAATCCTATAAATTAGACAAAATGAGAAAACAAAGAAACACCATGCAGACAAAGGAGCAGGGAAAAAACCCACAAGACCAAATAAATGAAGAGGAAGTAGGAAAATTGCCTGAAAAAGAATTCAGAGTAATGATAGAAAAGATGATCCAAAATCTTGATAACAAAATACAGAAAATACAAGAAACAGTTAACGAGGACTCAGAAGAACTAAAGAGCAAACAAACAGTAATGGACAACAAAATAGCTGAAATTAAAAATACTCTAGATGGTATAAACAGCAGAATAACTGAGGCAGAAGAATGAATAAGTGAGTTGGAAGATAGAACAGAGGAAATAACTGCCACAGAGCGGGAAAAAAAAAGAATAAAAAGAATGGAAGACACTCTCAGAGACCTTGGTGACAACATTAAGCATACCAACATTTGAATCATAGGCATCCCAGAAGAAGAAAAAAAAACAAAAGAAAGGGTCTGAGAAAATATTTGAAGAGGTTATAGTGGAAAATTTCCCCAACATGGGAAAGGAAATAATTAATCAAGTTCAAGAAGCGCAGAGAGTCCCATACAGAATAAACCCAAGGAGAAATACACCGAGGCACATATTAATCAAACTAATGAAAATTAAACACAAAGAAAAATTATTAAAAGCAGCAAGAGAAAAGCAACAAATAACATATAAGGGAAAACCCATAAGGATGACAGCTGATCTTTCTGCAGAAACTCTGCAGGCCAGAAGGGAATGGCAGAATATACTGAAAGTCCTGAAAGAGAAAAACCTACAGCCAAGAATACTCTACCCAGCAAGAATCTCATTCAGATTCGATGGAAAAATCAAAAGCTTTACAGACAAGCAAAAGTTAAGAGAATTCACCATCACCAAACCAGACTCACAACAATTGCTAAAGGAACTTTTCTAAGTAGGAAACACAAGAGAAGGAAAAGACCTACAAAAACAAACCGAAAACAATTAAGAAAAAGGTAATAGGAGCATACATGTCAATAGTCACCTTAAATGTCAATGGATTAAATGCTCCAACCAAAAGACACAGACTGGCTGAATGGATACCAAAACAAGACCCTTCTATATGCTGTCTACAAGAAACCCGCTTCAGACCAAGGGACACATATAGACTGAAAGTAAGGGGATAGAAAAAGATATTCCATGCAAATGGAAGTCAAAAGAAAGCTGGAGTAGCAATACTCATATCAGACAAATTAGACTTGAAAGTAAAGACTATTACAAGAGACAAGGAAGGAAACTACATAATGATCATGGGATTAATCCAAGAAGAATATATAACAATTGTAAATATCTATGCCCCCAACATAGGAGCACTTCAATACATAAGGCAAATGCTAACAGCCGTAAAAGGGGATATCGACAGTAATACAATAATAGTGGGAGACTTGAACACCCCACTTACATCAATGGACAGATCATCCAAACAGAAAATAGAGACACACAAGCTTTAAATGACACATTAGACCATCTCGACTTAATTGATATTTATAGGACATTCCATCCAAAAACTACAGAGTACACTTTCTTCTCTAGTGCACATGGAACATTTTCCAGGATAGATCACATCTTGGGTCACAAATCAAGCCTTGGAAAATTCAAGAAAATTGAAATCACATCAAGCATCTTCTCTGACCACAACACCATGAGACTAGATATCAATTACAGGAAAAAAACTGTAAAAAATACAAACACATGGAGGCTAAACAATACTCTATTAAACAACCAAGAAATCACTAAAGCAATCAAAGAGGAAATCAAAAAATATCTAGAAACAAATGACAATGAAAACACAACAACCCAAAACCTATGGGACACAAGAAAAGCAGTTCTAAGAGGGACATTTATAGCAATACAGTCCTACCTCAAGAAACAAGAAAAGTATTGAATAAACAGCCTAACCTTACACCTAAAACAACTAGAGAAAGAAGAACAAAGAAACCCCAAAGTGAGCAGAAGGAAAGAAATCATAAAGATCAGATCAGAAATAAATGAAAAAGAAATGAAGGAAACAATAGCAAAGATCAATGCAACTAAAAGCTGGTTCTTTGAGAAGATAAACAAAATTGATAAACCATTAGCCAGACTCATCAGGAAAAAAAGGGAGAAGACGCAAATCAACAGAATTAGAAATGAAAAAGGAGAAGTAACAACTGACACCTCAGAAATACAAAAGATCATGAGAGACTACTCCAAGCAACTATATGCCAATAAATTGGATAACCTGGAAGAAATGGATAAATTCTTAGAAAAGTACAATCTTCCAAGACTGAGCCAGGAAGAAACAGAAAATATGAACAGACCAATCACAAGTACAGAAATTGAGGCAGTGATTACAAATCTCCCAACAAACAAAAGCCCAGAGCCAGATGGCTTCACAGACGAATTCTCTCAAACATTTAGAGAAGAGCTAACACCTATCCTTCTCAAACTCTTCCAAAATATAGCAGAAGGAGGAACACTCCCAAACTCATTCTACAAGGCCACCATCACCCTGATACCAAAACCAGGCAAAGATGTCACAAAAAAGGAAAATTACAAGCCAATATCACTGATGAATATAGATGCAAAAATCCTCAACAAAATACTAGCTAACAGAATCCAACAGCACATTAAAAAGATCATACACCACGATCAAGTGGGGTTTATCCCTGGGATGCAAGGATTCTTCAATATATGCAAATCAATCAATGTGATACATCCTATCAACAAATTGAAGGATAAAAACCATATGATCATCTCAATAGATGCAGAAAAAGCTTTAGACAAAATTCAACATCCATTTACGATAAAAACTCTCCAGAAAATGTACATAGAAGGAAATTACCTCAACATAATCAAAGCCGTATATGACAAACCAACAACCATCATCGTTCTAAATGGTGAAAAACTGAAAGCATTCCCTCTAAGAACAGGAACAAGACAAGGGTGCCCACTCTCACCATTATTATTCAACATAGTTTTGGAAGTTTTAGCCATAGCAATCAGAGAAGAAAATGAAATAAAAGGAATCCAAATTGGAAAAGAAGAAGTAAAATTGTCACTCTTTGCAGATGACATGATATTATACATAGAAAACCCTAAAGACTCTACCAGAAAACTGCTAGCACTGATTGATGAATTTAGTAAAGCAGCAGGACACAAAATTAATGCACAGAAATCTCTTGCATTCCTATACACTAACAACGAAGAGCAGAAAGAGAAATTAAGGAAACTCTCCCATTTACCACTGCAACAAAAAGAATAAAATACCTAGGAATAAACCTGCCTAAGGAGGCAAAAGACCTGTATGCAGAAAACTATAAGACACTGATGAAAGAAATCAAAGATGATACAAACAGATGGAGAGATATACCATGTTCTTGGATTGGAAGAATCAACATTGTGGAAATGACTATCCTACCCAAAGCAATTTACGGATTCAACACAATCCCTATCAAATTACCAATGGCATTTTTCACAGAACTAGAACAAGAAATTTTATTATTTGTATGGAAACGCAGAAGACCCTGAATAGCCAAAGCAATCTTGAGAAGGAAAGATGGAGTTGGTGGAATTAGGCTTCCTGACTTCAAACTATACTACAAGGCCACAGTCATCAAGACAGTATGGTATTGGCACAAAAATAGAAAGGAAGATCAATGGGACAGAATAGAGAACCCAAAGGTAATCCCAAGCACGTATGGGCACCTTATCTTTGACAAAGGAGGCCAGAATATACAATGGAAAAAAGACAGCCTCCTCAATAAGTGGTGCTGGCAAAATTGGACAGCTACATGTAAAAGAATGAAATTAGAACACTTCCTAACACCATACACAGAAATAAACTCCACATGGATTAAAGACCTAAATGTAAGGCCAGACACTATAAAACTCCTAGAGGAAAACATAGGCAGAACACTCTATGACATCCATCAAAGCAAGATCCTTTTTGACCCCCCTCCTAGAATCATGGAAATAAAATCAAGAATAAACAAATGGGACCTCATGAAACTTAAAAGCTTTTGCACAGTGAAAGAAACCAAAAACAAGACAAGAAGATAGCCCTCAGAATGGGAGAAAATACTTGCCAATGAAGTAACGGACAAAGGATTAATCTCCAAAATATACAAGCAGCTCATGCAGCTTAATACCAAAAAAACAAATAACCCAATCCACAAATGGGCAGAAGACCTAAATAGACATTTCTCCAAAGAAGACATACAGATGGGCAACAAACACATGAAAAGATGCTCAACATCACTAATCATCAGAGAAATGCAAGTCAAAGCCACAATGAGGTATCACCTAACATGGGTCAGAATGGCCATCATCAAAACATCTAGAAACAACAAATGTTGGAGAGGGTGTGGAGAAAAGGGAACTCTCCTGCACTGTTGGTGGGAATGTAAGTTGGTACAGCCACTATGGAAAACAGTTTGGAGGTTCCTTAAAAAACTAAAAATGGAACTACCATATGACCCAGAAATCCCACTACTGGGTAAATACCCTGAGAAAACCATAATCCAAAAAGAAACATGTATCATAATGTTCATTGCAGCACTATTTACAATAGCCAGGACATGGAAGCAACCTAAATGCCCATCAACAGATGAATGGATAAAGAAGATGTGGCACATATATACAATGGAATATTACTCAGCCATAAAAAGGAATGAAATGGAACTATATGTAATGAGGTGGATAGACCTAGAGTCTGTCATACGGAGTGAAGTAAGCCAGAAAGAGAAAAACAAATACTGTATGCTAACTTATATATACGGAACCTAAAAAAAAAATGGTACTGATGAACCTAGTGACAGGGCAAGAATAAGGATGCAGATGCAGAGAATGGACTGGAGTAAACGGTGTTGGGGGGGCGGGGCGCGAAGGGGAAGCTGGGACGAAGTGAGAGAGTAGCATAGCCATATGTACACTACCAACTGTAAAATAGATAGCTAGTAGGAAGTTGCTGTATAACAAAGGGAGATCAACTCGATGATGGGTGATGCCTTAGAGGGCCAGGACAGGGAGAGTGGGAGGGAGTAGAGGGAGGGAGGGGATATGGGGATATATGTATAAATACAGCTGATTCACTTTGGTGTACCTCAAAAGCTGATTCAAGAGTGTAAAGCAATTATATTCCAATAAAGAGCTCCAAACAAACAAACAAACAAACAAAACAAAAAACCCCAACAAGCCAAAACCTCTTTAAGAGTGAAAGGAAAGGTACAGAAATGGTTACTGATCAAGCAATAATTATTACCAGAGCTGCTCTTTCCAAAGAGGAAATTTGGAATGGGCGTGGTGGTGGTCAGGAGCTTGTGTGGGTGCTAATCACAGGAATGATAACATGCATTATATTTGAAATGGGTCTGAACACTTTACAACACAATTTCAAGGAAGCACTTTCACTGGCAGGCAGAATTCTCTAGGGAACCTCAAACCATAGTACATACTGGTGATGGAGTCCAAGAGAACATTGGATGATCACTAGATGCTGCCTACTACCCACCGTTTTTACATTTGTTTCATAGAATAAGTCAAATCATATTTATAATCTATAATATACAGTCTTAAAAATGACATGCAATGTTTGAAGAATACCAATCTCTTCTCTCCCACTAAGCATCTTGAGAGCAGACACCATGTCATATGATTATGCTATTTCCTATAATGCTCAAGATAATCCATGATAAGAGGTTCTTCTCAACATAATATTGAAATGACGAAGTCTTCAGATCTATGTTACAGCAGAAAAAAAAATCGCTGAAGTAGACACTACCTCTCTGCCCTTTTAGTCCAGAGTGCAAATTAGTTGGGTGGTAGGGCAACCGCCATACTGGATTCTCTCAACACCAGAGACCTCCCAAGTTGTCTAACCTGTTAGTCTCCTAAGAACATGTAACCCTTAAGCTAGATTTCATTACCAACCATGCTAAAGAAACTCTCTGCTAGCACCTTACATCTTTAGCCCCTGTGGTCTTCTGACTGCATCTGACCTTTCTGGATTACCTCTGTTGTCACTTTCTGCGTGCTGGTCCCCATGCTGACAAATGTTACTGGAAAAAGTCAGTGAACTTTGTTGATGTCACTTTCTCTAAATTTACACTTTTCACCTCCACAGAGCCCATACTTCTGCTCAGGAATCTTTTCGGTCATCTCTGATTGATTCCTTAATATTGTCTATACTCGGGATAATATTCAAAAATTTTAGCTATTCTAGGAGAGGCACCAACCTTGAACTGATCCAGCAGGGTCTAAGAGAGAATCCCAGCTGCACCCTGTGTTTACCTTTTAACTGCTGACTGAGGCAAATTGGGAGAGAAGCGAGGTTGCAGGAGCAGCAGATATTTACCAGCTGATACAAAAGTATATCAATAATTTAAACAACCAGTATGGCTATATGGTTTGAACCAACTGAATATCAGTCCTGCTTTTAACCATAACTTTTCCAAAAACTGTCTCTCCTTTTTCCCTGCCCCCATTCACCATCAACCTTTCTATTTATTCATTCAATAAATATTTATTGAGCACCTTGCCTCATTCTAAGTAAATAAGAGACAAAAAAACAAACAAAAACAAAAACAAAAAAACCAAACCTACCCTTGTGGCCTTAGTGGAAGGCAATAGGTAAGAGAAAACAAATACAGTCAGTAAAATACATAGTATGTTTAAAAGTGAGAAGAGCTACAGAAAAAAGGGAAATGGAGAGGGTAATAGAGTTCAGGACTGCAGGGAGCAGGTGAAGATCTGAGGCATAGTGTGAGGGCTGGGCTCACTGAGAAGATGAGGAATGAGCTGTGTGATGGGGAAAAGCATTCAGGACAGAAGACATGGGCCATGCAAAGGCTTACATTCTAGGAACTCCTCACTAACCAAAGATAATTTAACCTCCAACCTCCTGCTCTATAGAGATCAAAGTCATTGGTAAATGACCTCTTTGCCCTTTCTTCCTTTGCATCTCTAAACATTTTTTCTTTTCCTTCATATTTTAGATAAATAAGTGCTCCTCCCTCCAATGTCTTCTGCTTTCCTCTGTCCTCCCCACCCTCCTCACCTCATTTACCCTTCTTTCCACCAACTACAATCTCTTCCCATTCTGTCTCTTCAGATAGGCAGAAGTCTCTTCTAAACTAAAATACCATTGTCACTTAAACTAAATGTTTCTTCTAATTATAGGCTATTTCTTCCATTTAAAATCAAATACTTTGGGACTTCCCTGATGGCACAGTGGTTAAGAATCCGCCTACCAATGCAGGGGACACAGGTTCGATACCTGGTCTGGGGAGATCCCACATGCCTCGGAGCAACTAAGCCCGTGCGCCACAACTGCCGAGCCTGTGCTCTAGAGCCTGCTAGCCGCAGCTACTGAAGCCCACGCACTTTGGCCCACGTGCCACCACAACTACTTGAGCCCCTGTGCTGCAACTGCTAAAGCCCGCATGCCTAGAGCCTGTGCTCCACAATAAGAGAAGCCACCACACTGAGAAGCCCATGTACCGCAACGAAGAGGGCTCCCCACTCTCCACAACTAGAGAAAGCCCGCACGCAGCAACAAAGACCCAAAGAAGCAAAAAAAATTAAAAAAAATAATGAAAATTTAAAAATAAAATACTTTCAATTTCCTCACTGCAGATATTCTCTTTAGTCTCCAATTTCTGCCTTCTGCCCGCTTCAAACAACTTAAACTAATCTCTTGTCTCCTAAAGTCAAATTGCTCCTTGACCCTGTTTACAGCTCTGTCAGTTGATAATTATCACTGTCCAGGAAAGACTGATTTGGCAAGGCACGCCCAGCTACAATCACTTGTATTAAAATCAGTATTCAATTTGTTAAAGTTGTAAATCTTAAAAACCTGGATTTCTTAAAATGTAATTTTATTTCTTATTGTGGTAAAATACATGCAACATAAAAGTTACCATTTAATCATTTTTAAGTGTAGATTTCAGTGGCATTACTTTCATGATATTGTACAACCAGAGCCACTATGCACTTCCAGAACTTTTTCATCATCCCAAGCAAAATCTCTGTACCCATTAAACAAGTATCCCTCTTCCACTCTGTCCCCGCTCGTAAACTCTATTCTGCTTTCCATCTCTACAAATTTGACTATTCTGGGTGCTTCATATAAGTATTCATCCTTTTTTGTTTGGCTTGTTTTACTTAGCATAATCCTTTCAAGTTTCCTCATGTTGTAGCGTGTATCACGGTTTAATTCCTTTCTATGGCCGAATAATATTCCATTGTGTGTATATACCACATTTGTTTTTCCATTCATCTGTTGATGGACATTTGCATTGTTTCTACCTTTTGGCTACTATGAATAGTACTTTTTTGAACACTGTTGTATAAGTATCTGTTCGTGTCCCTGCTTTCAATCCTTTGGGGGTATATACCTAGGAGTCAAATTGCTGGATCATATGTTAATTCTATATTCAACCTTTTGAGGATCTGTTAAACTGTTTTCCACAAAGCTGCATCATTTTACAGTTCTACCAGCAATGCATAAGGATTTCAATTTCTCAACATTCCCAATAACAAGTGATATTTCTCACTTTTTGATAAATTCCATCCTAATTGGTTAAGTGGTACCTCACTGTGGTTATTATTTTAAAGTCTGTATTGAATTTGTTACAATATTACTTCTGTTTTATGTTTTGGTTTTTTTGGCTGAGAGGCATGTTGGATCTTAGCTCCCCGACCAGGGATCGAACCCACACCTCCTGCATTAGAAGGCGAAGTCTTAACCACTGGACTGCCAGGGAAGTCCCCTTTTTTTTCTTCATTGTGCTTTTAATTTGCATTTTCCTAATTACTAGTGACTCATTGAGCATCTTGTCATGTGCTTATTGGCCATTTTATGTCTTCTTTGGATAAATGTCTAGTCAAGTCTTTTCCACTCCTAAAACATCTTTACATTTTCTAATTGGGTTTTTGTTGCTGTTGTTGAGTTGTAGGAGTTCTTTACACAGTCTAGATGTTAATCTCTTATCAGATGCATGATTTGCAAATACTTTCTCTGATTATACAGATTGCCTTTTCACTTTCTTTTTTGATCGAAGTATAGTTGCTGTACAATATTATATATTACAGTCATTCACACTTTTTAAAGGTTATACCCCCTTTATAGTTATTATAAAATATTGGCTATATTCCCTGTACTGTTCAATATATCTTTGTAGTTTATTTACACCTAATAGTTTGTACCTCTTATTCCCCTACCCCTATATTGCGCCTCTCTCCTTTCCTCTTCCCTCTGATAACTACTAGTTTGTTCTCTATACTGATGATATAGTTTGTTGTATTTTTGAGATTCTGCATATGTGATATCATACAGTATTTGTCTTTCTCTGTCTGACTTATTTCACTTAGCACAATGCCCTCCAAGTCCATCCATATTGCTGCAAATGGAAAAATTTCATTCTTTTTTATGACTGAGTAGTATTTCATTGCATATATATACCATATCTTCTTTATCCATTCACCTGTTGATGGGCACTTATGTTGCTTCCATGTCTTGGCAATTGTAAATAATGTTGCTGTAAATAATGAATACATTGGGGTGCATGTATCTTTTTTAATTAATGTTTTGAGTTTTTCAGACACATACCCAGGAGTGTAATTGCTGGGTCATATGGTTGTTCTATTTTCAGTTTTTTGAGAAACCTCCATACAGGCTTCCACAGAGGCTGCACCAATTTGCATTCCCACCAAGAGTGTATGAGGGTTCCCTTTTCTCCACGTCCTTGCCAACATTTGTTATTTATATTCTTTTCAATGATAGTCATTCTGACAGGTGTGAGGTGATATCTCATTGTGATTTTTCTTTTCACTTTCTTGATAGTGTCCTTTGATGCACAAAAGTTTTAAGTTTTTGATGAAGTTTAGTTTACTTTTTCTTTTGTTGCCTGTGCTTCTGGTGTCATATCCACAAAATCATTGCCAAATCCAATGTTATAAAGATTTTACCCTATGCTTTTTAAGAGTAAAACCTCATTTTTAAGTTCAACATATTTTATTTATAAATCCAATAATTTAAAGTGTAAGAGATCACTTTTACTTATTATTAGGTTAATATTCAGTTAATTATGTTTAAAAAGGTTAAATTCCCCTGAAATATTTTAAACTGTTTTCAAATTTTAGATAATCTTCAAATACTTCAGACATCTGGCAGAATAGACTTTCAAATGTAAAAAAGCATGGTTTATCTAAACACTTAAATAACCAATACACACATACAATCACAATAATTACAAAACATCCCTAAACTAATATAAAAATGGGAATTCAATATATTTGAGCTATATTATAATTTTCTCTGTATTCTCAGGGTTACAGAATCACGTATCCAACCAAAGGTAGCAGATTTACCATCTTACTTGGCTTAAAATTGGGGGCTACAAAAATGCCCTAGATTTAGGTCTATCAGCGATTATGAACCTACAGCCATTTCCTGAGCCCTTTCTTGTAGTGATGGGCATTCTCCTGCCTGCCCATTTTCTTCCAACCTAGTAAGTAGATATTAAACACAGAATGAGATCAGAAAGGAAGTTAGAAAAAGCAATACAGATTGGAAAGTCCTAGTCAGAAACTGAGTTAGAGTTGCTGAAGATCCCAACAGACAGAGGATATGCCCTCAGATCCTTTCTTTTTTTTAAACAAGCAACCTATTTTACAAGCTTAATTGTTACTGTGACTTGGTAAGAATCTCCTTTCTAATTGAATTCTATATTGTTGTTTTGTCTTTTTTTTTTTTTTTTTTGGCCTCTCTGTTATTGGCAAACCCCTTAAGCTTAAAAAACTTTAACCAATATAGACTGTCATCCTCTTTTTTTGGAAACTGTTTTCCTTGCTTTCGTGTGGCTATAGTCTCCTGGATTTTCTTTCATCTGTCTTCACTGCCTCTTTTGTTCTCAGAGCCTTTCTTCCTCCTCCCCACTGCTTACAATTGACCAAGCTCAAAGTTTCAGAGCAGAGCCCCCTGGCTCTCTCTATATCTGCTCTCCACTGGATTCTTCAGCAACTTTGTCTCAGTTTTTGACCAGGGCTTTCCAATCTGTAGCTCTATTTCCAATTTCTTTTTTGAGTGCAGATCTGTGTTTTCTATCTACTGCTAGAAATTTGCACCTAGATTTCTTGCCTTTAGTTAACATTCAACTTATCTTTTTTCTTTTTTCTTCTTTTTTAAAAAATTAATTAATTAATTTTTTATTTATTGGCTGTATTGGGTCTTTGTTGCTGCGCTCAGGCTTTCTGTAGTTGCGGAGAAGGGGCGCTACTCTGCAGTGAGTGGGCTTCTTACTGCAGTGGCTTCTCTTGCTGTGGAACACAGGCTCTAGGCTCACAGCTTCAGTAGTTGCAGTGCATGGGCTCAATAGTTGTGGCTCATGGGCTCTAGAGTGCAGGCTCAGTAGTTGTGGCACAAGGGCTTAGTTGCTCTGAGGTATGTGGGATCTTCCTGGACCAGGGCTTGAATCCATGTCCCCTGCATTGGCAGCCAGATTCTTAATCACTTCGCCACCAGAAGCCCTTAACTCATCTTAAATAAAATTCTTTATCCTTTTCACAAATTAACACCCCCCTCTGACCTTCTCTTCTTGGTACTAGCAGTCTCCCACGTCCAAGACTGGAAGGTGGTAGCCTTGTAAAAAGAGAGAATTGGGGATTTTAAGGGCAAAGGGGACAGTGGGAATGATAGGACAAAATGAACATATCTAGAATAGGATTTTCAGAGGGAACAAAACAAAACACCAGTGCTTAAGGGTTCCATTCCGAATTTGATTCTGATTCATGACTATGTGTCTCACTAGGTTTAGTTGCTATGGAACAGAGTTGCCCCAGACCAAGTTCAAGCTTTGTATCTCCATCTGTTGGGGAAGGACAAGCTTCCTGGTGGGCTAAAGCTTCCCCCACTAGCTAAAAAAAGCTGTTTTAATAAAACAGAGGGACTTTCCTGGTGGTCCAGTGGTTAAGACTTTGCCTTCCAATGCAGGGGGTACGAGTTGGATCCCTGGTCGCGGAATTAAGACCCAACATGCATCGGGGCCAAAAAATTAAATCATAAAACAGAAGCAATATTGTAACAAATTCAATAAAAACTTTAAAAAATGGTCCACATCAAAAGAATCTAAAAAAATTAAAAATAAAATAAAACAGGGTTCAGGAGTTTTTCTTTTCAGAAGCACCCAAGTGAATCCACTGACTTCAGGGCCTGAGTTCCCTGAACTTTGAGAATTCTGTTGTACTCAAGCACCCTGAGGAATTTTTGGACTCATTTCTCTCTCTCACTTCTCACATTCAGTCTGACACTAACACAGGTTTTCTTTCTCCAATATGTCTCTCAAATGTGTGTTCTTTTCCACTCCCTTTATTACGACTGGGTCCAAGTTCTTATTACCTTATTCTTGAAGTACTTTGGCCAACATTTGCTATCTCTTTGCCAATGGTCTTTTTCTCTCCAATGATCAAGTCTTGTGGTCAGAAAGCACCTTGGAGTAACCGAGTCCAAGTCCATATAACTCTTGTATCACTTCCCCAGTGTCTCTTACTGTTCCTCTAACCTAGCATAATTAAAGTTGAACTCCGGAACTCACATGTAAGTAACACTCACATGACATAACAGTCATCAACCTCTTTAGCCCCACATCTCACCACAGCCTCTCCCATCACCCTTAGTAGACCACTTATAGTTCCTCAAATACACCGTGCAGGTAAACTCTGCTTATCTGCCCACTTGGTTCCATCTATCCTAGAATGTTTTATTCTCTGCTTACCAAAATCCTGCTTATTATTCAAGATCTAAGCCTCAGATTCTCCTCATTTGAAACTGTCTTCTCCTCTCTGCTCCCACAGCATTTCATTTATATTAGAGAAGAGAGCGGCTTTACAAGTAGTTGTGCATATATTTATCTCCTTCAGCAAACTGAGCTCCTCGAGTATATATATCATGTGGTATTTTTGTTTTCTTGAGAAATTCTTGAGAAATTGAGAACTCCCTATTCTTCAGACATTTTGGTTGATCTTATATGTGGCAAAGTGTTTTTACATAATTATTATTGAAACATTCAGTCTCTCACTCTGTGCTAGCAGTACAGGGGCTGCAAGATTGAATTCTTGGCGCAAATAACACACTGGGGTTAATGACTATAGCAATAACGGTACAACTGCTTTCCTGGCACAGAACTGCAACGGGGCAAACTGTAGCTTCTAGTGCCTGGTCGTGGCAACATTTTCCTCATTAGACCTGCTTGCTCATGGAATGTGGTTTTGGGCATTCTTCCTAAAAGCTTAGCCTTGAGTCTAATATTCCAACCATTCCAACCACTCTGTGAACTACCTCATTCCTTTCGACAAAACTCCTTTTCCACTCAGTCAGCCAAAGTCAGCTTCTGTTGCTTACAACCAAGAACCCTGACTGATGAAGATATTTTCCTTAATTCCCCATTACCAACTAAGTCAGGATCATAATATTAAAAGGCTTTAATGAAGGGTCAGGGATAACACAAGGAAAATACTATATTAAAAGTAACCTAGGGACTTCCCTGGTGGTCCAGTGGTTAAGACTCTGCACTCTCAATGCAGGGGACACGGGTTTGATCCTTGGTGGAGGAACTAAGATCCTGCATGCCACACAGCCAAAAAAAAAAGTAATCTATCACAGGCATTAGATAATTGCTGCTCTCAGGGGCTACAAACCCAGCCTGTACTCACAGGGAAATTTCATAGGCCCCCTGTGCCTAGTTTCTGACAGGGCTACAGGTGCAGAACCTAGCTTTACTCCTACCACATCCAATTATCTTAGGCACAGTGCACAGTGCCTAGGGCCCACAATATATTTAGGGACCCATGAAAATGCTTTTTAGTTTTTTAAAATGGAATTTAAAAAATGGATATAACTATAGTAAATATAATATGTAAATTATAACAAAAATATAATAATGAATCCAGCCTGGATTATACAATCAGTCATAAAATAAAGTGTGTGCGTGTGTGTGTGTGTGTGTGTGTGTATGTGAAGCAGAATTGTGAAATAAAAATACACCAGCACATATATGGTTATATGAATATTTATAAAGGTGCCAAGTCAACTCAGTGGGATAGGAAAGTCTTTTAAACGAATGGTGTTGGAACAACTGGAAAAAAATACATGGAAAAAAATCTTGAGTACTGATTTCAGTGGCTTATATACTAAAATTGGAATGATACAGAAAGGACTAGCATGGCCTTTGCACAAGATGACATGCAAATTCAAGAAGCAGTCCATGTTTTTAAGACAGTTGATTTTAAACATTCTTACCACACATACAAAAAAGAATAACTATGTGGAGTGATGAGTATGTTAATTAGTTTGATAGTGTTAATCTAGTCACAATGTGCACATATACCAAATTCTTTAATTAGAGCAATCTAATTAAATAATGGGCAAAAACCTAAACAGACACCTCATGCAAGAAGATGTACAGTGGACAAATAAGCATATGAAAAACATGATCAACATTATACATCATTGGGCAATTACAAATTAAAATGAAATACCACTACATACCTATTAGAATGGCCCAAATATAAAACGCTAACAGCAACCAAATGCTGGTGAGGTTGTGGAGCAACAGGAACTCTCATTTACTGTTGGTGGGAATGCAAAATGGTGCAGCCACTTTGGAAGACAGTTTGGCAGTTTCTTATGAAACTAAGCGTACTTTCATCATGTGATTCAACAATTGTGCTCCTTGGTGTTCACCCAAATGAGTTGAAAAGTCATGTCCACTCAAAAACCTGTATCTGGATGTTTCTAGCAGCTTCTCAGAATTGCCCAAACTTGGAAGCAGCCAAGATGTCCTTCAGTAGGTAAATGGATAAATAAATTGTGGTACCTCCAGGCAATTGAATATTATTCAGCACTAAAAATATGAGCTATCAAGCCATGAAAAGACATGGAGGAATCTTAAATACATATTACTAAGTGAAAGAAGCCAAACTGAAAAGGCTACATACTATATGAATTCAACCATATGACATTCTGGAAAAGGCAAAACTACAAAGACAGTAGAAAGATCAGTGGTTGTCAGGGGTTCAGGGAAGAGGAGGCGAATATTAGAGAGCGTAGATGAATTTTAGGGCATTGGAACTACTCTGTATGATACTATAGTGGTGGATGCATTTCCAAACCCATTGAATATACAACACCAAGAGAAAACCCTAATGTAAACCAAGGACTTTGGGTGCAGAATATTAATAGAAGGGGAAGCTGTGCGTATGTAGGGGCATGAGGTATATGGGAATTCTCTAGACCTTCAGCTCAGTTTTGCTGTTAACCTAAAACTGTTCTAAAAAATAAAGTCTATTAAAAAATGCAAGCCATAAACTGATAGAGAATATTCTTATACATATATCTGATAAAGAACTTATATCATTATACCATTATAAATAAAGGACTCCTACAAATAAAAAATAAAAGGATTTAAAAACCCAATTAAAGGGACTTCCCTGGTGGTGCAGTGGTTAAGAATCCACCTGCCAATGCAGGGGACACAGCTTCAGTCCCTGGGCTGGGAAGATCCCACATGCCACAGAGCAGCTAAGCCCATGTGCCACAACTATTGAAGCCTGCAAGCCCTAGAGCCTGGATGCCACATCTATGGAGCCCATGTGCTGCAACTACTGAAGCCCGAGTACCTAGAGTCTGTGCTCCAAAGCAAGAGAAGCCACCACAATTATAAGCCCATGCACTGCAACAGAGTAGCCCCCACTCGCTACAACTAGAGAAAGCCCACGCGCAGCAATGAAGACCCAACACAGCCAAAAATTAAAAAAAAAATTTTTTTTTAAATAGGCAAAAGACTTGAACAGAGGTTTCATAAAAGTAGACATACAAGTGGCCAATAAGCTTGTGAAAAGATACTTAACATCATTAGTCATCAGGGAAATATTAATTAAAACTACATTGAAATTCTACTTCTCACCCACTAAAATAGCTAAAACTAAAGACTGACAACATCAGTTGTCAGCAAGCGTGTGGTATAAGTGGAACTCTCATACACTGCTCATAGGAGTATAAAATGATGCAGCTTCCTTTGTTTGGGAGCTTATAAAATTATACACCCACCTGAACACCTAGCAATTCTAATCCTAGTTGTTTATCCAAGAGAAGGAAAATATAAATTCACAAAAACTTGGCCAAGAATGTTAATAGCAGCTTTATTCCAAAAACTGGAAGCAAATACAAATGTCCATCAACAGGATTATGAATTTTTGAAAAAATTTTGTATACTTATACACAGGAATATTATCCAGTAATAAAATGGAGTGAACTACTAACACAACAATATAGATGAATGTCTAAAACATTGCACTTAGTAAAAGAATCAGACACAAAAGAATACGTATTGTATAATTCCATTTATGTGACTTCAAGAGCAGACAAACTAACCCATGGTGATAGGAATCAGAACATTACTGCCTATTTGGGAAGGGAGATTGACTAAAGGAGGACATAAAGGAATTTTCCAGGGGTGATGAGAGTGTTTTATATCTTGGTTGGGGCATTGGTTACATGGTTACCTTCGTTAAAACTCACCCAATTGTACACTTAACGGGTATTGCATTTCACTGTATGTCACTTTTACCTCCTTAAGAAAGAAATGTGACCTTAAGCTTGTTAAGCAAGACATATCATTTACACATATTTTTCATTTTCTTTCCCCTTCATACCTAGAAGAGTGTCCAGAACACAGTGAGCGCTCAATACATGTTTGAGGAAAGTTAAACAGATGAACAAATTGTTTTGGTAGTTTATAGACACGCAATGAGACATTCAGGTAGCTTCTTCCAGACACATGACTAGTTTCCTGTGATAACTCCTTATAGAGAGAGGGCTCTTCCTTCTCTGCTTTTCTTAGATTGTCAATGATCACTCTAGCTTTGAGCAAATTAACTCTCTTTGGTGGTCAATATGTATGTATGTGTGCATGTGTGAATGTCTCCACAGCATGAACAATTGTCTTGAGTTTTTCTCTTGTGATAGAAACTATCTAAATTGATGAATTATTTTTAAAATTTTATCTCATCACATAAATGGGTATTAAAAATAAACTGAAAACTAAATCACGAGTATTGATATTTTGAGAAAAACATTTTTGCTTAACTAATGATTTTCGAGGTAATTTCCCCTCAAAACTAGAGGAATGACTACAAAGTTATTCTATATTGTGTATTTTTTTTTTTTGTTTCAAGACTGTTTCCAAACTAAAACACTTACTATGAGAAATCTTTTCTCTACCAATAATTTTAAAGTCTTGAAAAATAGAAAGATTATATAACTGTAGGTAGATATGTTGGGCTAACGTGGAAAAGAATCTTTTTTTCCCCTTAGATGTAATCCTTAAAATGAAATTACTTTCAGTACTTAAATGTGACTTGAAAGAATAAACTTTTTTATAGTTTCAGTTAAAAAAAAGCAGATGTCAGACAAAGATGTGTTATGAATTCTAGCTATTGAAATGTGATGTTTAAAATTCCAGATGAGACTAGAGAAAATAGGGATGTGTAAATGTTAATATTTACATATCAGATCTGTATTTTCCAAGGATATTTTGCTTTAGATTAAGTAAAAGTTACTTAGAAAATCTTAGATCTTTGAAATATTTTTCAAATATAATTGCATTTCAATGAAAATAACTGCATTTCAAAAGCCAGAAGTTTCAACATCTTCCAGGTTAAGAAATGAAGTCCCAGTTAATTTGAAAAGATGATTGGAGAACTCTTATTTCATTATATGACTAGCATAAGAAGAAAATTCTGAACCACCTACAAGTTCTGATTCTTTACTCTCAAGTTGAGGTCACATTCCTCTCCCCTGTCCATCATGGGATGGCCTCCTCCACAAAGCACACATCTGGTTTAAATTCCCTCCACATGTAATAAATCAATGCATAACAGATAATAAATTTGGAATACTGTATTCCTATAGGCTTTGGCTTCTATTCTCTTAGCTGTTGCGAGTCTGATGATTTTTCCATTCTTAGCTCATACAGAATATGCTTTAGAACTAAGAACTTGTCTCCAAAGGCAATCAGTGAGAAACTTGAAATGATCAGTCCTTGCTGCTGTTGTGTCTTTATGAGCTTTGAAAAACTGAACCCACCATTTCACAACTTCCTATGCTATAGTCCTTTTTATCCAATTATGGTTAGTAATTGGGGATTATTACTGAAGTGTAATGTATATTTGCTATTTGGATTATTCATACATTTATTCTCTATTTTGGTACAAGTATTAAAAAAAAACATATCCCCATTTTGATTAATTAAAGCAGGACCACCAATTGGGAGAGGGCAGTTTAAAACCGTGGTTAAGTACATGAATTTGCCCACGCTATTGCTTGAAGTGACTTAGGCAAGTAGTGAAATGCTTTAAACCTCTATTTTCTTTCCTCCTTTCTTCCTTCCTTCCTTCCTTTCGCCACACCCTGTGGCTTATGGGATCTCAGTTCCCCGACAGGGATTGAACCTGGACCACCGCAGTGAAAGCCCAGAATCCTAATCACTAGGCCACCAGGAAACTCCCTGAACTTCTATTTTCTAATCCATAAAATGGTAGTAATGATGGTGGTAACGTCCTCCTAGGGTTGTTGTAAAGATTAAATGAGATGATGCTTATAAAATACTTAGCACAGTACCTAATGCATACAAAGTTTATGAGGTTGCTGGATATTAGCACAATTGTGACTTTATCTATACCTCTTCCAATTTCTAGGGCTAAAGCTAACATTGCCAAGAGTGGAGACTTATGAGAAATGCTCTTCCATAGTGTGTAATTAATAATGGCTGTTGAGGGAGAATTATTTCTATGGCCTTTCTCTTATTGGTCTCACCACATTTGGTATGTCTGTGTTTCTGCTACTAAATGCTGGGTTCTTTTTTTTTTTTTTCAGATCTTTATTGGAGTATAAATGTTTTACACTGTTGTGCCAGTTTCTCCTGTACAACAAGGTGAATCAGCTATACTTATACATATATCCCCATATCCTCTCCCTCTTGAGCCTCCCTCCCACACTCCCTATCCCACCCCTCTAGGTCATCACCTATCATCGAGTTGATCTCCCTGTGTTATGCAGCAGCTTCCCACTAGCTATTTTACATTTGGTGGTATATATATGTCAGTGCTACTCTCTCACTTCATCCCAGTTGCTGGGTTCTTTGAGATAGGGTCTATGTCTTATGTCACTTCAAACTACTGAGTCTGGTTAATTGCCAACTCTTGCTAAGGGAATGTATAGATGAACACATATGTGAATATACTTGAAACATTCATTTTAAATTTGAATTACTTATGTGGTTTTAAGTACTTAGAAAGAAGAATTTCTTTTAACTGGGTTGAGTAGAGCAATATAGATATTACAGCTACAAATAAAAGGACAATTAACAATCACATATTTTTCTTTGTTTACATTTCGAAGATGAAGTCCAGTTTAGGTATTTTATGTTTGAGATGCCCATTAGACCTCCAAGTGGAGATACTGAATAGGGAGTTGGACATAAGTTTGGAGAGGTCCTTAAGATTCTGGAAACTTACAGAAGTTCGTAAGTTTGGAGAAAATGGGGAGTTGTCAATATGGGTAGTAGATAGAGCCACGTGACTGAATAGGATCACCCAGGGAGGGGATATGAATTAACAGGAAAAAAGTCCTAAGACTAAACCCTGGGACATTCCAAAACTTAGAGTCTGGGGTGATGATGAGAAGCCACAAAAGAGGCTGAGCTAGAGAGGGTCAGAGAAATTAGAGGAACCAAGAGAAAACCAATCATCACATGTTTAGCTCTCCTTGTTCCTGGCTGTTTTCAACTAACTCTCATCTATCTCAGGAGCTTTTTCCAATTTCAGTGCACTATTTGGATCCACATCTCTAATTTTTCAAACTGCCCCTTTGCTTCTCATGACCCTCACTCAGTAATTCTCTGTTTTGCCTGTGTCTTCAGATTTGGTCCACCTGCAACTTGAGGACACAGGGTCAGCGTGTCCCTTTGCAGCCTCAGCTGACATAAGCCATGTCCTCACCTCACTTATCATCTTCTCCACTGAAGGAGACAGAGAGAAAGCTACTCATGATGTTCTTGGCTTCAGACCCTCTGATTCAGCTTTCAGGTGGGTTCCATGCACTCCCTTAAACTTAACCCAAGCCCTGCTTTCCTGGACTTTCTCCTTGCCTGTGTTTTGTATTCTTGTTCCAACTCTGGGCATTCAGCCACATTGCAGAAACAACCTGTACTTTCCAGTCAGTCCCTGAGTCCCTCTATCTCTGCACAACCCCATCCCCACTCTACCCCAACTTCAGTGGCTTGCACTTTTGCTATGGCCCCTTGGGTCATCTGAACCACATTTGGAGGGAGGTCAGGTCTCCCGAACCTACCCTAATACATTGCCCAAGCTTTTTACTGTATGGTGATGTCAAAGAGTCTAGGGGAAAAATTCCCTGGAATAGAGATGTACAAGATGGAAAATTCAAATATTTGATTTTCAACCTACAGTTTGTACTTGCTTGCTGCAATCACATGCTAAATCAGTAGGAATCTCTTGAGGGAGTACTAAGGAGTCTAATTAGGAAACAACACCTGATATTTGCCCTAGGGATCATGGGATATAAATTAGTAGGAGGAACAGAGACTCCCAAGGTAATTATATAGGTCCTAGAACTCTTTTAAAGGGTAGCTATTTGAGGGCTCTGTAAGCATTGGTTGGTCCCTGTTTAGCTTAAATTCTTACTAAGTAGGGTTAGGAATGTTTCGGGGAATAAAGACTGAGGTCTAGTAACAAGCCATTTGAATCCCTGGGTTTCGAGGCCACTATACTACTAGATCTCTAGAAACAAAGTAAAGAATTTCCAAGTTCTAGTTTTCCTGTTTGTTTTGTTGATGATGCCTAATCTAGAACAATTGGTTTCTCTACCCCAGTCCTTCAGTTAATAATAGTAGATATGTGCTGAAATTTCCACTCATTTTTATCAGAGAAGTATGTAACTGTACCTTTACTACTTTTATGATAAAACACAATGTTTTATTCCACTGTGAAACATTCAAACAACACAGAAATTAAATAATTTAGAAACTGAAAGTCCTTCTCTCCTTAAATGTAATCAATCCCTCCTAATAGTTTGGTGTATATTCTTTTAAATATTTTTGTATTACAAAAATGGGATATATGGAACATATTGCTGAGAACTTTTAAATCTGATAATATACCTTTGATACCTTTCTACGTCAGTACTTGTAGCACTGTCTCATTTTTTTTTCTCTTGAATTGAGCTCTTTTTTTTTTTTTAATTTTATTTATTTATTTATTTTTTTGGGGGGGTACACCAAGTTCAATCATCTGTTTTTATACACATATCCCCGTATTCCCTCCCTCCCTTGACTCCCGCCCCCACTCTTCCTCGAGTCCCCCCCACCCTCCCCGTCCCAGTCCTTTAAGGCATCTTCCATCCTCGAGTTGGACTCCCTTTGTTATACAACAACTTCCCACTGGCTATCTACTTTACAGTTGGTAGTATATATATGTCTGTGCTACTCTCTCGCTTTGTCTCAGCTTCCTCTTCACCCCCCGCCCCCTCCCAAACCTCGAGTTCTCCAGTCCATTCTCTGCACCTGCGTCCTTGTTCTTGTCACTGAGTTCATCAGTACCATTTTTAGATTCCGTATATGTGAGTTAGCATACAATATTTGTCTTTCTCTTTCTGACTTACTTCACTCTGTATGATAGACTGTAGGTCTATCCACCTCATTACATATAGCTCCATCTCATCCCTTTTTATAGCTGAGTAATATTCCATTGTATATATATGCCACATCTTCTTTATCCATTCGTTTGTTGATGGGCATTTCGGTTGCTTCCATGTCCTGGCTATTGTAAATATCACTGTCTCATTTTTAACAGCTATATGATGTAGTACTGTATGGATTTACCAAAATTTGTTTACCAAAAATATGTTATATTATTTTTTACAAACACAATCAATGCAAAGATTAATTCATGTATATATATTTTTGCACACTGTGTGAGTACTTCTGTAGGGTACATTTCTTGAACTGGATTTCTTAGGCTAAAGATATACACATTTAAAATTTTGAGAGCTAACGACCAAATTGCCCTTTAAAAAAGTTGTGTCATTTTTCATGCACATCCATAAAGTACTCAATATCTGTGTTCATAAGCACTGACCAACAGTGAGTGTTATGATAGCCTGAACATGGTAGGTAGAAAATTATTCTATTTAAACTTGTATTTCTCTAAATGTACGGTAATGATTGTTAGGTACTTTTTGTAAAATATATAAAGCAAGTATTTTTATTGATTGCTTTTAAAAAATGTAGTTATCATTACTTAAAGCTATACCAAATGTATCTTAGGAGCAAGGCAGAAACATATATATTCACATATATATACATATATACACATGTATTTAAATATATATATATATATATTACATTGTGTCAGGGGCTGAAAAATGACTGGTGTTGAAAGATGAATAATGATATTTTGCCCTTCTGCTGCTTTCACTCTGGGGTGAGGGGGGACATATTTGCCCACTGCTAAACTAAGCAAGTGAATGGGGGAGAAAGATACTAAATGTGGTTTGAGAACTAGTCAAATTTGGAGTTCAAATTGGAGTTTAGGATTAATATATAGCATTTTAAATTTTACTCTTGGTAAGAAATGTTACTATGTTTTGACAAGACTTTAAAATCAACATCCAAATGCAGTTCTACTTGAAAGTCCACCAATAACAACTTTCCTGTTGGTCATAATTTTTCTTTGGGTAGCTGCAATAACATCACATGACATTCCTAACATGGGTTCTCCTGACCCAAGATCATTCCTGGAGTATTCAGTTCCAAAGACAGCAACCCCATCGCTTCTCTGTTCTTTTCCATTAAAGAGCTCCATATTTCCTGCGTCTGTTGACAGAGATGGCTCTTTTTCCATACCATGAATGACATGGTGTCTGCGAGTTATCTTTGTGACATCTTGTAATATAATTTGCATTCACAATGTGTCAAGCCACAGGCTAAAGGCTGGGATGAGATTATGGCCAAGCCTAATTAAAGAGCCAAGTCAGGAAATGAATAGGTTGGCAAAATAGCTAAGAACTGGATTATGCAGAAGAAAGGACGGCTGTGTTGAGCTCAAGCCAAGAGTAGTCTTTCAAATTTTAGGAAAGGGAGAGTCAAATCAGGGCAGCTAACGTGATGAAGTCCAAAAGTGAAGCTGGAGGCTAAGGATGTGTAAGAGTCAAGAAGTCAAGGAACTGGAAATCCACTAACTCTGAACATCAATACTGTTCTAGAACAAAAACTAACTAGATGAGAGGAAGAGTGAGTATTGGAGAGGGACACAAGAGTGAGTTAGGCCACCCATATATTCCACCCATATATTAAAAAAATGATGAAACAATATATACAATGGAATATTAGCCATAAAAAGGAATGAAATCTTGCCATTTGCAACAACAAAAATGGACCTGGAAGGTGTTATGCTTAGTGAAATGAGTCAGAGAAAGACAATACTGTATGTTTTCCTTTACATGGAATCTAAAAAACAAAACAAATGAACAAATATAACAAAACAGAAACAGACTCACAGATGGAACAAACTAGTGGTTTCCAGAGGAGAGAGCGTGGGGGGTGGGTGAAACAGGTGAAAGGATTAAGAGGTACAAACTAGAAGATATAAAATAAACGTCACAGAGATGTAATGTACAACACAGGGAATATAGTTAATATTTTATAATATGTATAATATTTATGGTGTGTAGTCTATAAAAATATCAACACACCATGTTGTACACCTGCAACTAATATAATATTGTAAGTCAACTATACTTCAATAAATTTTTTTAAAAACATAATCCAAAAATTTTCCACAGACTAAAATTCTGAGAAAATATCTCTTCCTGGATGTAACTCATAAAACCTTGGTATTCTAGGTTGACCAGAATGGTTTTCAGATTTACCTGAATTATAACCTACTGCAGTATGTTATTCAATGTATATTTAAATGGTTTACTTTTGTGGAGTATAAAATGCTAATGACTCAGCAGATGAATACTGCTGGGTTTTCTACATCTTGATGTAGTCTAAAATAAAACAAATTTTTCTTTGTTTGGTTGGGATTTGGCAGTTCTTTTAAATTCTTTACTAAAAAACACTTCCAAGAAATGTGTTAGATAAGAGATGTCTTTACCCTCCACTCTCTCACTTCCCAAAAACTATTCTTCCATGCTTGTTTAAAGTGGGAAAAATTAAAATGTCCACAAGGGCAGTTTGCACAAGCTGTAACTTGATTTAAATATTTCGCACTCTTCATCTGTACTTTCCCCCTGGGATCTTCCAGCCTTCTTTTCCAGAGAAATTTCCATTTTAGTTCTAAGTTTGATCTTAATTATCTCTTCCTTGTTAGTTTCCAGGATTATTCTTGGTGTTCCTAGATCAGTGCCAAGGCATAGTTCTCATCTCTTGCAGTAAACATTTTGAAAGGAAAAAAACCTACAAAGCTTGTTTGAATAGAATAAATTTACTTCATATTAGAAAACTAAAGCCAGTAATTATTAAATCACTCTTTATATACCAAGTTGGGTATCACAATAATATCCTCCATTATTAACTACAAAGAAATAGTTGGCTATTCATGCTGCATCAGAATGAAAACTTTTATTCATTCTTTTGACTTTTGAAACACATGCTAGTTCATTATTTTAATAAAATTCACTAACAGATGTTAGGCAGAATGTGGCCACATCTGGGACATATAAAATACCATTCCAAGTCTCCATAGGAGGGAAACAGCAATATTGTTCAGTTCTCCCCAAAAGCTTAACTAGCCCATCTCATTTAATCTGTTTAAGTCGAACAGTTAAGAGTAGCACCAATTACTGTGGTTGTCTTGGGAATATAAAAAGGAACAATGAACTAAAACACCAAGGGAAGTGTCACAAAAAGAAATGCACTGTGTTGAAATACAAATAAAACTTCACTAAAGCTTGTGGCTAGAGCTATATTTTTTCAGCTGAAGAGGTAGTAAATCTTGAGTTGCCTGCTTCCTGAACCCACCTTGAATTATAGGTCTCTTTAGGCCTTTCTACAATGTTTCTACTTAATTTGACCCTTTCAAAGAAAGCACAACATATCTAAAAGATGGCAAATAAAGATTCTGGTAGAAGATATAGTTTGACAATTTTACACACACACACACACACACACACACACACACACACACACACACACACACACACACACATACATACAGTGATTAAATCCCAAGATATTCCAGTCTTTTAACCTAACTTTTGGTTTTAATTTTATGCTTTCTTTTTTTTTTAAATTTTTTTTGATGTGGACCATTTTTAAAGTTGTTTTTTTTTTTAATTGAATTTGTTACAATATTGCTTCTGTTCTATGTTTTGGTTCCTTGGCCCCCAGGCAGGTGGGATCCCAGCTCCCCCACCAGGGATGGAACAGGCACCCCCTGGATTGGAAGGTGAAGTCCCAACCACTGGACCACCAGGGAGGTCCCTTGTTATGTTTTCTTAAAGTAACTTTTCTAAGAAAACAAAAACAAACCTGATGGTTTTCTGTCAACAGATTGGGTTCATATACTATTATATTTAGCATTCTCTCTAGCTTCTTGAAAATAGAACTCATTGAGGACTGGAATAAATACTAGTGTTGAGAGGAAGCTCTGGAGATGTTTGTCTCAGACCGCTTACCTATTAGGAAGAAGAAAAATGCTGGAGTTGTGTATGCAGCACAGAGTGGGAAGGCACATGTGGCATAACGGAATGTGTCCTGGACTTGGAGTCAGATGACCTAGGTTTGAGCCTCAGCTCTGCCGCTTATGAATTCAATGTTTGGGAGAGTTACCTAACCACAGAAGTCACATTTCCCTCCTTTGTGAAGTGCGAATAATACTTTGGAGAATTGTTCCGAAGAGTCAGTGAAATACTGGATAAAAAAGTGTTCTACAAACTTTGATAAATACATAGCTTGTTATTAACAAACTATTGGTGGCCTGCAATTTCCATCTCTTATAAGCAGATAAAAATTAGATATTTGGAGTACAGCTGAAAAGAAATCCATCGGGTGGATATAGAATAGGCAGGCGTGAATATCCATTTGAGACACCTGCCTAAATACAGAAAGCCTCTGGGGGACTAAATGCAATCTTGATAGAAATGTCTGCTTTTAAGTGGTAGAGTGAGAAAAACCAAGCTCATATGAACTATTCTATTTCATATACACACTGGGATCAAAGATTCCCAGTCTTTCACTCTCTTAACATCTATTTATTGAGCATCTAGTACATGACAAGCATTGTGCTAGGTATACACTGGTGAACAAGATTTCCCTTCTCAAGGAACTTGTGTCCCAGTTACATTAGTATCTTTATTCCAAGCACTTGGCAAAATGTTAGCACATAGAAGATGCTCAATAAAAGTTGGCTGCGCTGAACTAACCTCTCTAATTTTGTAACATTACCATAGCAGAAGGCCAGTAAAGAGATGATTTTTGTGATCAGAGATGTTGACCCAATTCACCATGTGATTAACAGGGTATTACTTCTGAAGTTTTGAGGGAAAAGAAACTTTCTAACTAGAGTTCATCTAGTCATCCACCTATAATACCAGTATTACATAGTATTAATTTAATGACTTCCTGATTAAAATGTAATTATCACTTCCAATTAGTACATTTAATAAGGGGGCAGGGTGTTAGTAGAAAATGTGTTTCAGGGTGGTATCCCTCATGCAGGTTGAAAAATTAGCAAAAAGAATGTAGGATGGATATGTCAAATCACTACTGACAGACTATGGACTTGACATTGATTTAATACACAATTAAAACAAAGGTGAAGAAAAATGGAAAGTCCATTCTATTTATATGATAATCAACTCTTAACAAGACCAGAGAGTTTATTTTTTGAAAGCTTACTTTTCTTGAAGCCATTCAAGAAAGCTAGTGTTATAAAAAAAACTTCTTTGTTTTTTTCATAATATCTTGAAGTTGACTGGTGGGGTCAGGGTGATTGACATTAGCACCGTTCACCAATATCACTACTCCTGAACTTGGTTCAGCCTCAGTTCAAGGACTTAGTCCCCTTGCAGATGGAGTAGGCTATGTAACTAGTTTTGGCCAATGGCATGTGATCAGCGATGTTTCCTTTCCAAGCTAAGGCTGTGAATACTTCATAGGAATTCTTTAGTCACTTTCTTCCTCTGCCACAGAGACTCAGTTGCTATGTTCTGGGTGATACAGCTACAAGATAGTGAGCTGTCAATCTGGTTCTTGGAGTGACTGTAATAGAATGAATCTGAGTCACATGAAGTATGAGCAAGCAATAAATGTTTGTTGTTTTAAAGCATGGAGATTTGGGAGATGTTTGTTACTATACCATAACATAGGCTTCCCTGATTAATATAGTCAGGGAAGGCCCATTATACTCTCAGTCCAATTTTTGAGCAAGAGATAAAATAGATAATATGAGTTCTGTTAATTTGTCAGTAGTGTCTTTCATATTAAGGATGCTAGCCTGAGGTGTAGCTTTTTAATCACATTTAATCCAGATATCCCATAAGTTTTCCATTTTCCCACTAATTCTCCTGTGAATCTTTTTAAAGTACTATATTTAACTTTTATCCATAAAGTTCCTGTGCTTTTTACAAATGATCACTTTTCTCAACATCAACTGAACTTCTTAACCTAACCACACATTATTTTCGTAAGCATTTTCACTAGAGCAAAACGTTCTGAATTATGAACAGTGTTAATTGAACAACACATGCAGTTGTGAACAAAGAAGGGAGATGCTTCTGCAACTGAACTAACTCTAGAAAGTGAACCCTTACAGGAAGGGAGAAGCAGAAGCATACCTGATTATTTTGATTTTTTTTTCCACATTGGAAAAAGAGCTTAACATTGAAGGGCTTGTAGTCTGAGAATTGTCGTTTCTTATTTAAAGCTTTAGAGTGTAAGTTAAAGTTTTCCAGTCACTGGCGTTGCTCTTGTTTACCTTAATGGATTGTTAGGTTGGGCACATAATGTATTGCCTTTAATTTTTTTTTTTGTCTTTAATATTTTAATGCCTTTCTTTCTACCTATCCAAAGCTATCACTCAACTTGGAGCTCCTCAGGAAATCTCCCCTGAACACACCAGCTGGAATGGATCCTTTTCTTTTCCAAAATCTTATGTAAATTCATACCATTTATTTGGCATTGCTTGTAGAGTTTTAGAGAATTCAAAAGCTGGAAAGGACCTAAGAATCATTCAACCCAATCCTCTCATTTTGCAAACGAGGAAAGAAAAGTCCAGAGCAATTATGTAATTTAGTTAAGTCACATAGTTAGAGACACACAGTTCGCCCAACTCCCGGTGCATTCCATTCCTTAGTGCCACAGGTGCCTTCACATTAAGGGTCTGGGGTTGTTGGTTATCTTTTCGAGAGAATAGGTCATCTCACGAATCTTTCACTTCGTTACTTCAGTTTGTAGCTTAGTTTATACACATTTTATATACTTTTTGGTAGACCAATTGGTTGTGTTTTACATAACGATTACATCTATTACATCTATCACTTTCTATATTCTCAAATTCAGGGGAAGGGTCAAAGAGGAAGGATTAAAACAGCAGCAAGGTAAGTAGGCAAAGCTGATGAGAACAATCAGAATGCTTACAGACGTCCAAGAATATACTCTTAGAACTGAAGGTCATTTTCCCTGGAATTCGGTCTTCTAGGTTCGCTCCGCAAGGATGGAAAGTGTGTTTGTTGGGCGGGGGGAGAGGATGGCAGAGCGCCGAAGTTCAGATGAACTTTTAGAGGTGAAAGCCTAACGAGGACTTCTACGGTGGGATGGGTGTAAGAACAGGATGCAGTCACAGGCGAGAGCAGGAGTCCGATCCCGAACCCCAGCGGCCAGCCAGAGAGGCGTAATGTGGGGGCGCAGGCAGGGGCAGGAGAGCTCCAGGAGAGAGGACCACGGGAACTAGGTGCCGCCGCCGTCATCCGGGCGTTGCCCGGGGGCTGCGTCGCCCCGCGGAGGGCGCCGGGGGGCGGGGCCGGGCGGCCCGGGGCGGGGCGGTGGCTCGGGCCCTCCTGGCTGCACGCGGCGGCGCCCCCTCCCCTCGCGCCGCGGGCCTCCCCGCGCCGCGCACGTCCCCGTCCCGCGCCTCCGCCCCCTCGCCCGCTCGCTCCTTCCCGCCCTCCCCGCCTCGCCGGCCGAGCCGGCTTCCCCTCGGTCTCTCATGAATATTGAGCGGCCCCTGTTGTATTTCCCGAGCTCCATTGCGGAAGCCGAGACTCGCCATATTGTGCGGCGGCGCCGGCGGCCGCGGCGGTTTGTACCCGAGTCTCGCTCCGGCCGCGGCCAGCGGAGCCCGGGGCTGGGGCAGGAGCCGGTGAGCCGGGCGCGCGGGGAGGCGAGGGGCGCGGGAGCGGCGGGCTCGGCCGCGCGTCAGCTGACGGCCGCCCGGGGGCCGGGGGTGTGTGTGTCCGCGGGGGTGTGAGGGGAGGTGGCGCCGCCGCCCCCTGCCGCTCTCCGGGCGGGGATGGCGGGGGAGGCGGCTTCTCATTGTTCCCGTTTCTTCGGGGGTCTTGGCGGGGGTGGGGAGTCCGACTTGGGGAGGACCCCGTGGGCGAAGCTCGGGGATTCCTTCCTTCGCGCGAACGCTCGCTCTTCTGCGCGGAGGCCGGGACTGCGCTGCGGCCCCCTTGGCTCCCGGGGCGGGGGCCCCTAACCTCTGCGCGGCCGCTCTGCCGGGGCGAACCGCGTGGAATGCAGGGTTTTCCCCCCCCGGGCTTCCCCCTCGCCTCCGGGGTGTGTGTCCGCGCTGTGGGGGGTGGGGTAGGGGCGCTTTGTGCAGATAGCCCGCTTCCCCCCAGGGTGCTGGAGTCGGGGTTCGCGCGTACGGGCGCTCCTGGGCGTCGGGGTTCCCTGTAGGCTGCGGGGAGACCCCTTCCTGGTTAGAACATTCCTGGAGTGCCGCCCGCCTGCTCGGGAGTATCTGTTGCTGCTTTCTAAAACCGCGAGGTTGCCCCGGAGGAGTCGGGGGAGGGAGTGCCTTGGTTTGTTTCTGATGGAAGCTTCGCGTTTTGAACCCAGTCGTGTACACTGAGGTCTTTGGTACCGGGTGTCGCCGGGGAGCCCTCGTCCTGGTTGTCGGGATCATTTCCCTCCTACAGAAGTCGCCTCCCTGCTCCCAGAGACACTGTTAGTAAAAATTGGTCTCTAAAACTTTGAGGTTCATTCCGATTATTTGGCCGCTAAGACCGATTATAGGCTTATCTCCTTGAAACCGTTTTGGGTATCCACTGCCTGGCTGTCAGAAGTTTTAGAGGATGTGTGCTCTTGCGTGGTAAAATGGTTCGAAAATGGCAGGTTTCTCAGAGGTGTATAAAGATATTTGCTGTGAAAAGGATAGGTTTGCATTCGGTATTTTAGTAATATGCTTTATTTCTTTTAAAAATTAAAAAAAAAGTTGAGACATGGTTTCAGTGTTTTAGACTGAGAATTTTAAACTAATGTATGTGTGATCTGCATTACATAATCTGCTTTTGGTAGTTCCAGGATGATCAGCTGGAATACTTAGTGTAACTGGCAGATAATCTGCTTTCCTCACTTGCATTAGAGTGTAGTTGTTGAATATTTTAATAACTTAGATTGGTGTTAGACCTTGGTTTTTAAAGTGAATATTTCATCCTTTGCTTTATAAAGAATTTAAATGGCAGCAATATGACTCTTGGTTACTCCTTTTTTCCCTATAATTTATCCTTGTCACAATCAACAGGTATCTCTTAAAATCTTGTTTGTACATATAACGTAATTTTTAGTAAAATAATGAGTAGTTATATAAGACTGCATTTTCCAAGGATAGCACAGCAAATATGGCCCTTCACTTTTACTAAGGATTGGAGATATTTCCTTCAGGTACTTTTGTGGACTACACATTTGAGGTTAATTATAGGAGGTGTGAGAGAAATGGAGATTTTCTGAAGGAAAACTGTCGGTGTAGGCTGGTCTGCTTCAGTAATATGCTGTTGGTCCTCAAATGTGCTGCATAGAAAAATTTTAAATTAGAATCATTAACATAATGGAGACAGTGCAGACATTCACCATACTGAGAATTTTGAGTTTTTCCGCTCCCTGTGTGGAGCACTCAGACTGTTAGCTCCCAGGTTTGTGTGGATAGAAATATGGAGCAGGTCAGCAAACATCTTTGGAATTTCATTTGTCTTTTACTGACCTTCACCGTGTGGTGTCAGGTCTATCTCTTTAATTTGATTTATTCATGATTTGTGTTTATATTATGCAGTCTTTGGAGTAAAGGTGATATATGTCTAATGAATAATATATAACCAGATGTTTCAGTGACAGTTTCATTTCTGTACATTAGCACAGAACCATAATTCCTTCCAGGGAAAGAAGTGAGTTAACATTAAAATACACTTTATTAAAATCATGGCAGCATTTCTGGTATGACTTAAAGCACCTCACAGTTTTGTAGCAACTCATTTTTTAAATCTGGTAAAACTAGACAGTGCATCACAGTTTGCAGTTTTTAGAAAAAGAAAAATACTGTGAAATTATGTACAGTCTGCCTACAGATCTACACTTGATTTTTAATTAGTTGTTTGTTAACACATGATGTGGAAGACAGATATTGTCAGACACTAGATATTTAATTTCCTGATTTTTTCATTTCTCTGGAATCTTATGTCAATAAGTTGAATGTTTATTTGCATTTAAATGAGTAGATCCCCATATAATTTGGGCACAAAGGTACAGTAAAATTTACCCTGTCCATTCTCTGTAGGTCCAAATATCCTGTCTCTTCCCCCTCAGTCTTTCACTTTTTCTACCTAATGTGTCAGACAGGTACTCTGGTGTCTCTTGTAAGGCATATAGCTTGGTTGATTTTACCTGGATATAGTGACTGTGATAATGGGACTTTTGGCACTTTCGTAGCAACTGGTGTTAGTATGTCCATAGGCAGGAGCTAGGTGTTAAGTCCTCAACTTTATAGATCCTAAGGGAGTAGGTGGTCCACTCTCCACTTTTATGCTGTGTGGAGGAACTCCAGTGGAACTGGCCATGGACTTTCAAGTCTACAGTTTTTTTTGCTTCTCTTTTGTCTTATGGTTGTTAGGCAGCTGAAGTGGACTAATATGTCTGGACCTAGTGATACCTTTTCTTGGATGCTCAGAAGCTATATACATATGTTACTAAAAATTCCAAGAAAGATTCTTATTGCTTGAATTTGCCTTCTCTCTATGTATCTGCCATTTTGTCATGATTTTTTAAAGATCAGTTTATTAAGTATAATAATGAATAATTACTTTTGAAATTAACCTCAGATTAAGTTGTTTAATGAGGGCATCTTATTAAATGAAGTAACAAACCGTATGAAAAATATCAAAGCATCTTGGTCATCTGTTTTCAACAGATGTGTTAATTTTGAGCTCTCCTGCAAGAGGGATTTCTTTTTGTTTCTATGCTGTAGAGTGGAGTTGTACTTTATGAAGAAGTTAGTTTCTAAAATCAATGCGTAAAACGAAAATCATATGTAGTAAAAAATTATGCTTGAGAATCCCTTAGGACGGGAGAATGTACCAGTAAGTTCAGTTCAGCTTTAGTGTTGGAACAGATTGCTGTTTCTTTTGTTGAACACTAGTTTAAGTAGTCAGCTGGCACTATGGGCCATGTTGAACACAGCAAAAAAAAAAAAAAGCCTTTACATATAATAATCACATTCAGCATGGCGTCATACTCATACCAGGAGGGGCTTTGGGAACTGAGACCACTGAGGAACAGCAGATCAGCTCTACCATCTCACATCTTCTCTAGGATACATGTGCTCTAGTGAGAGGACGTGGGGACATGTGCTTGGAATAGCCTGCACGGTTTAAATATTTCTCATTTTCTCTTTTTCTTCTTTGCAAGCTGGATAGTTTAAGTCACAAAAGTTAAATGATTTTTGTGTTGCAACTTAACAGACACAAATTTAAAGGGTTTGGCATTATTCTTTCTAAAGTATATTTTATCTATGGGTACAACTCCAAAGTTCCTTTACTTTCCCGTTCAGTAAAGCGTCAAGGTATCTCAGAGGAGAGCAGTTAGAATAGAATCACTGTGATTAACAGCGTGTTAGCGTCCAATAGAGAAAATGGAAACTTTAATAGGAATTTGAACAGAGGGGATTTAATATAGGGAGATGGTTAGATGGATGTAAGAGCAAAAAGAGAACATTATAGTTATCAGTCGAAGGGCTCAGAGAAGAGGTTCTACTCCTGTTTCTGAACTTTTAAGGAGGTCAGCCTTGTTCAGCTGCTGATTAGGCTAGTACTGGGGGATACTGAAAGCAGCTGGAGGCTGGAACCAATTGCTGCTGCCAGTTACTAGAAGGAAGTCCCTCACCCCTCTTCCTGCTTTCCCATCTCCACTCATTACCTCCATTGGCTAAAGCCCTCCTGGCAGAGGAGTTGTGAAATGCAGTTGCACAGTCTCAGCCCAGTACCACAGAGCAGAGTATAGAGTGGTGGTTTTGGAGTTGAGAGACAAGGAGTAAATGACTTGCACAAGTAGTGTAGATTAAAATAATTTAAATAGGTAATCCTGTCCTTACCTTGCCTGTTGAAAAAACATTTATTGATTATCTTATGTGGGCCAGACCCTCTGCTAGGGATTAGGAATAGAAATATGAATTGAACAAGGTCTCTATCCTTGAGGAATTTACAATCTAAGTGGAGATGACAAACTGCTGTACAGTGTATTAAATGCAATAACAGACAAGTGGTATGCTTTGGGAACCCAAAGGACATAGCAACCTACTTGCCTCTTCTCTTCCTAGCTGAACGTAATGACTACTATTTTTATTTGGTATCTTGATCAAATACAGCTTCATTCTGTTTGGCTGCTGTCCTATGAAAGCTGTTTCTCTGAGATGCCTCAATTTTTTTTTTTTTTGGAAATCTTTATTTTTTTTATTTTTTTATTTTTTTGGGGGTACACCAAGTTCAATCATCTGTTTTTATACACATATCCCCGTATTCCCTCCCTTCCTTGACTCCCCCCCCTTGAGTCCCCCCCACCCTCCCCGCCCCAGTCCTCTAAGGCATCTTTCATCCTCGAGTTGCACTCCCTTTGTTATACAACAACTTCCCACTGACTATCTATTTTACAGTTGGTAGTATATATGTCTGTGCTACTCTCTTGCTTCGTCTCAGTTTCCCCTTCACCCCCCGCCCCCTCCCATACCTCGAGTTCTCCAGTCCTTTCTCTGTATCTGCGTCCTTGTTCTTGTCACTGAGTTCATCAGTACCATTTTTAGATTCCGCCTTAATTTTATCATACAGTTATTGTCACTAGTTAAGCATTTCTCTGTGCTTTATTTTTCTAGATTATAAAGACCATCATTTTCTCTGCAGTTTTAGCCTAGCCTAGTATTTCACACATAGAAGGTGTTTGAGAAATATTTATTTTTGCAGTGGATAATGGGAATTAAAGTATTGCTCATTACCTTTGTAGACATTATTTTCTCCTTCCAAGGTCATTAGAAAGTAGTTCGGATGGGGACTTCCCTGGCGGTCCAGTGGTTAAGGCTCCACGCTTCACTGCCGGGGTCATGGGTTCCATCCCTGGTCAGGGAACTAAGATCCTGCAAGTTAAGTGCCACGGGCAAAAAAAAAGAAGAAGAAGAAGAAGAAAATAGTTTGGATAGAGTGTTATGATTTTATAGGTGTGAGAATTGGAAGATTAAAATAATTGGTTAATATAAACTGTATAGTACCAGTAACTGATCTAGAAATAGGACTTTGGATTTCTGATGTGTTATAGTCCAAATGCAGCAATTTTGGCAGGGATTTCGTTTGATGGCTAAGTAAGATCCTCTTCTACTTCTCTTATTATTTTTATAGCCTAATGTTCTAAAATCTCAGTTATTTTGGAATGGGGGGTGGGAAGAAGAAAAGACAGAAGCCCCTCATTTTATTTCCTAAAAATAAAAACATCATGCAGTTTCCTTTTACATTGTTCTTTTTGTCCACTCTGGTTTTTTTTATACTCCCTGTGATTATACTACCTCTGTTAGTTGTTGTGAAATGTGCAAATCTGCATACTTCATTTTGACTTCTTTTTAGAAGAATGTTCTGCTTGTTTCCCCCACCATACATGGGCTATGCTGATTTAACTTAAAACCAACTGATTTTTCACTTATAAAAAGATGTATGCCTCTATGCTGGTAATTGCATTAAGCCCTCACTATTTACACTATTTACTATATAGAGTCTAATTCAGTCTGGGATAGCTATCTTGGAATCCAGTCAAATGTTTTATAGAAGGCTTTCCTGTATTACAGAAGGGGTAGTGTTGTGTATAGTAAAAGGAGCGTCAGAATTGAAGGCAGGATACTTGGTTTCTAGGTCTGGTTCCACTACTAGCAAGCTTCTTGGCCCTTCTCTCTGTTTTCTTTTCTATTTAAAAAAAAAAAAGCACCCTCATTGACCTTCCAGGTTATTTGTAAAGACAGAAGAAGTAATATAGGTAAAAGGGGGAGACAGCAAAGAGCATTGTAAATATAAGAGGGTGTATGTGAAGAGAGAGAGACAGAGATTGATCTGTGGCATGGATCTTGGGTTCAAGTTTTAAAAGAAGGCTGTTATGGTGAAATGGGATGTGGGAAGAGTAGTGTATGTCCTATAACCCTACTTTTCCCAAGTCTGGTTGATAGTGTAGTATTCCCAGTCCCCTTAAATAATTGTCTGTTAAGGTCTATGTGGTTCATTAGTTTCTTTTCACCAGGGTTGAATATATAGCAAATATCTTGTTTATATCATGAGACAATACCCCAAATTTATACACTTAAGAACAAAACTACCACTTTGAAGATTGTTTAAATGACAGGGGTCTGAGGGAGTAGAATAAATAGATGCTGTTACTATTTTGACTATTTGACTACCTATTTTGGTTTTGTTTTATTTATATTGTCTTATAATATCAATTACAGAAAATATGCTTTTAAAATTACACTTAGCAAGATTATAAATTATATCTGTTGTTTAGTTTTAATGAACTTATTCTCTTATCCTTGATCTTAAAAGCTTTAATTGTTGTATTTGTGAAGAAAGCATGCCTCATTGAATTAGTGGAAAGATGCTTTTTTATTTTTGTGAAGTACTGTCCTTTAGGAGTATTTCCTCTTGTGACTGTAAAGTAATGGAAACGTGTTGTTAAAGGCTTTCAAATATTGATAGTTGAGTATTGTCTAAAATATTAAAACTAAATTTCTCCATTCTTAATGTTATAATCGATTATGTTTGTATTCAAATAAATTGATTATGTTTGTATTCAAATAGGGGTCTCATTTACCACTTTGAGTTAACCAGTGATAACTTATGAGTGTAGTCTCCTGAGATATATTTTTCCGCAGAAGTGTCTATAAGTTTTGAAAAGCTAATGTTACAGTTTTGTGTAATTTAAGTAACATGATTATTAATGTCAGTTTATTTTATTCTGAAACTTTTGAGTATCCTGCTGGAATAATTGATTTAGAAAAATTAAGATAATATGGGTGTGCCAGTGAAGGGGAAAAAAAGTTTCACAGAGTAAATAAGCTATCATTCACTCCTTAAATGGATTGCCTTTAGTTTTAATCCTACGGGCAGTATGTTGCTTAGTTGTTTCAAAAGTAATTAAGAGCTAAGAATGGGGAAAAATCCATAAATTATTAAGATGTCTTTTTAATCAAATATAATAATTTCTGTTGTCACTTTATATTAATTAAAATTTTTTTAATATTGGAAATTTTAAGTGGAAAAAATCATGCTTTTAGTACTCAATTTTAATTGGTCTTAAATTTTGATGTTATTTCCCTTTGGAAATAAATTTTAGCTTTTGGCTTTTGTTTAAAACGTAGTTTTAACTATATTTTATAATATATAAATTTATGTGTATTATGTGTATTTTAAAATCTAACTTTAGATATCACTAACATTTTCTATGCTGTAATCCATTTGGTAACTTTCTGATGATTGCATAGTATTTCAAGTTGATGTACCATAGTACATTTAAACATTTCCTTGTGGTTGGATCCTAAGGTTCCTTTTAGCTTTGTATTTATGTTGATGATAGGGAAGCACAACATTGCATCTGCTAACCCCAAACTCCCAGTCCTCTCCCCTACCCTTTTTCCCCTTGGCAGCCACAAATCTGTTCTCTACATCTGTGAGTCTGTTTCTGTTTTATAGATAAGTTCATTTGTATCATATTTTAGATTCCACATGTAAGTGATATCATATGGTATTTGTCTTTCTCTTTTTGACTTAACTTCACTTAGTATGATAGTCTCTAGGTTTATCCATGTTGCTGCAAATGGCATTATTTCATTCTTTTTTATGGCCGAGGAGTATTCCACTGTATATATGTACCACATCTTCTTTATCCATTCATCTCTTATAGACACTTAGTTTGCATCCATGTCTTGGCTATTGTAAATAGTGCTGCTATGAACATTGGGTTGCTTGTATCTTTTCAAATTATAGTTTTCTGTGAATATATGCCCAGGAGTGGGATAGTCAGATCATATGGCAACTCTATTTTTAGTTTTTTAAGGAACCTCCATGCTGTTCTCCATAGTGGCTACACCAGCTTACATTCCCACCAACAGTGTAGGAGAGTTCCCTTTTCTCCACATCCTTTCCAGCATTTGTTATTTGTAGACTTTTTGATGATGGCCATTCTGACTGGTGTGAGGTAGTATCTCGTAGTTTTGATTTGCATTTCTCTAATAGCGATGTTGAGCATCTTTTCACGTGCCTGTTGGCCATCTGTATGTCTTCTTTGGAGAAATGTCTATTTAGGTCTTCTGCCCATTTTTCGATTGGGTTGTTTTTTAGTTGTTAAGTTGTATGAACTGTTTGTATATTTTGGAAATTAAGCCCTTGTCAGTCCATCATTTGCAAATATTTTCTCCCATTCCCTAGGTTGTCTTTTTGTTTTGTTTATGGTTTCTTTTGCTGTGCAAAAGCTTGTAAGTTTGATGAGGTCTCATTCATTTATTTTTGCTTAGAATAAACCTGTCTTTGATGGCAGTAGCTTGTTGTGCAGTACAGCTGAAGAAAACTGAGAAGGAATTAGAGAAGGTAGCTGCTGTTTCCCTGTTTAAGATTTGGAATTCTTTTTTAGACTGTGTGGAGCAAGTGCTCTTGGCCTTCAGTCCACTTATCTCTTAAGGATATGTGAATACTCTGAAAATTTCTGTGTGTTCTTTTATATTTTTAATTTTTGTATTCCCTCACCACCCCCACCCCGAGATGAGAGTACCTAGCTTTCCTCAGATTCTCAAGGGGCACATAGACTCAGAAAAGTTAGGGGCCATGGACTTAAAGGGTTTTGTTTGAAAAGTGGAGGGACAGGGAAAACTATATATAAAAAGTGCCCCCAAACACTGTCTGTTGTATTGAATTAATGTCAGTTTTCCTTTCCCGTTTATTGTTCAATAATATAGAATCAGTTTTCCTTAGGAGAGAATGGGTTTTGCTGCTTTAAAGTTCTTCTTTATTATATTATTATGCTTTTCTCTTTTTAACATTGGTTATTTGAAGAACTCTTAATAAGATTTTCAAAGTCTAATTGCTCGTAAGTAGCTTTGCCCTAATAGACATATACATATGTCTATATACATGTATATATATCTCTATATATAATCACCTAAAACATGCACATTTTATAGATAAAGAGCTATATATCGACTTGTTCAGTCATGTTGATTTCTAGTATATTTGAGCTATGCCAAATTTTTGCTGCTTTCATGAATCTAGAGATTATGTTAATCTTTAGATTTATTAGAGCTGTATGACATCTTTCTATCTTTAAAGTTTCTGGTTTCTTTTTTCTTCTTCTAAGACTCTGGCCTTTGAAACTGCAGGAGCTGCTTTTTGCAAAAAAAATTTTAAACTTTTTTTGTTTCAAGTTGCAGAAACCAGGAGATAAGGGCAAAAGAGAAATCAGTTTACCTTCTGAAATTGTATCAAGAACCCAAAATGAGAGTTGAGGTCTCCCAAATCCCAATCTGGCTGCTACTGTTTTTTCACAGTAGTTGTTTTTTTGCAAGAGAAAATCTACCCTATATGCCAAAGGGACACAGAAACACATTCTTTACTCCTCTATTCTTATGTACTGTTTTAAAGCTGTTAAAATCTGTGCTTGTTGTAATTTGGTAATAATAATGGGACTTGAAAAACGGAGGGAAACCCCTTCCACAAACTCCTAACAACTCCATGTCACCATCTAAAACATAACTTTATTACATAGTTGTAATTGTAGCACAAGTGCAAGTTAATGGCCTCTCTCATCACTTTACAAGTATTACTAGTCATTGCATATGTATTAATTGTTATTTTTAATGATTGAAGAAATTTCCCAAAGTTGATGTTGCAGCAGATGTCTTCATGCTGGTGGCATTATTATTGTAGCAGCAGCAGCAGCAGCAGTAGCAGTACAGTAGTAGTAATTGGTGTGGTAGTTAAGGGCATGGCTTTCTTAGTGAAACAGACCTGAGTTTGAGGCTTTCCTCTGATACTGTGAGATCTTTAAGCAAGTTGTGCTTGTTTGTTTGTTTATTTAGTTATTTATATTGTGGCTTGAGTTCCTTATTTATTAAATGAGGGCAGTAATAGTACATATTTAATAGGGTTGTTAGGATTAAGCAAGATTTCGTATAAAGTGGTAAATACTCTGTAAATGTTTCCTATTATTATTAATAGTGTTATTTCCTAAGAAGATGGATGTTTTATATCTCTGAAAACAGATTGTGTAGCTGTTTTCTGAAAGGGTTATTCAAGTTGCTGTTGGAAGAATGCGGAGGCATCAACCTTCAGCTTTCTTTCTTATTTTTCTCGGTCTAATTTTTTCTTTTCTGTCAGTACCTTTCCACAAGTTTTATTTTTCAACAGAGTATGCCCTTGCCAGAATTTTAGACCCTGTTGGTATATTTTCTATGACACAGGGAATGTTGCTGTTACTTCCTACATTGTTATTTGCTAAAGCTAACGTGTGTTCATCAGCACCTCTGCTGCTTCTGGCAGGAATCTGCACTCGATGGGCATTTCTTTTCCCAAGAAAGGATAACAGCCTTGGTATACCACTTATCGAAAATTAACATCTATTGTGGCATGTGGGGTTTTGGACTAAAAGTCATTAGTTACTAGAATTCTCTTTTTAGCTTTGCTGTTAATGATAAGCATATGTAAATCTTTAAGCTTTACTTTATGCTTTACTTGTGTTTCACCTCTCCCTTTCAAAGATAGAAATACTGATCTGTTTCTGCCATTAAGTCTGCAGATTTGGGGGGGGGGCAACCATGTATGCTGATGGCATAGTAAGCTGGTTACACACATCATTTTGCTCCTCTGTTTACAGTTTCCTGTAATCTGGCTAGGGATATGAAATGAGGTTGGTAGTCTCTCTTGGTAGGAACTCAGAATTTTTCTGCTCTGCTAAGGAAATTATCAACGTTCTTTGTTTCTCTTGGTCTTAAGAGCATGGAGAGAATGAAAATTAATCACTCTCTAGGACTGTGGTTGGTATAGAGTTGGTGCATGTTCAGAGCTGAGAGCCTAGATTATACTAGAGTTTGAGGTCTAAACTATGGTACTAGTGAGTCAGTAGTTTGGTAGTAGGTCACTAGATTCAAGCAATTGGATGAAGCAGTTGACTGGGAACCCCTTCGGCAAGCAGAGGTTGATACATCCTAGAAGAGTTAGAAAATCTAGACTGGCAGGTGAGAACTAGAAGGTAAAGGGCCAGTGTAAGGAATGTCTTGTCAGAGTGACAGACAGCTAAGAATTCAGGAAATCAAAAATGGAAGGTTCTGACCAAAGGGAGCAAAGGAGAAAAAATAACATGAGAAGAAAAGCAAATGCAACCCTCCAGATGTACAGCCTCTACCACAAAGATACCAATCCAGAGGAAAATGTATAGCTAGCTTATTGTTTAAAAATATGTATGCAAGCCAGCCAGATGGATGTGGAGAGGTATGGCATCAGCTTTTCTTCAAGACGAGGAAAAATGTGCAGAAAGCCTTGTATATGACTTGGAATGCTAGATACGTGAACTTTCATACACAATACACCTCTTTTTGATCTGCTTTGAAAAGAAAAGATTGGAGGAAACGACTGGTCATGGTTGGTTGAAGCATTGAAGTTGAAAGAAGTTGCTAAAGGTAGAATGCTTTCTTAGCTCAAGATGACACGACTGTGTTAGGCACTGTACCATTAAGGACATTTAAGCAAGCTTTTTGACCCACAGAATATTAGAGCTTAAGGGGGCTCTTGATGTTACTTAATATAAATTCTTAAACTTACAGATAAAGAAACTGGGTCCTCAGTTAAAGTGACTAGCCTTAGTTCACCCAAGAATTTGGAAGCAGACCTTCTTTACTATTTGAGTATATTTGTGGAAAACTTGTGGCTACTCGCTTCAGTAACCAATCTTCCTCTTATCAAATTGTCTCCACCTAGTGGCAACAAATATTTTGCAAGGCTGCGTGCAGCCACGGGTGGGGACTGCTGGAGGCCTTTTTGGGGGCTTTTGAGGAAGTCAGCCTGGTGACAGTCGTGTTGTTTTGGGGAAGGGAAAGGAAGAAACAGTGTGCCTAAGGCTAACTTTCATTTTCCCAAACCTTAAAGGAATTTGTAAACTCTTTATACCTGAATTAGGCAGCACATTTATTGTTAACCACATAAGAGGTTAGTGTGTTAGAGTTTTCATGTACACACACGCACACAAGTATTATATAAGCATATATGTATATATATTCATATATGTACATTTTTTTTCCTCTTTTCCCATCTTTGTTATGAGTTAAAAGAGAGCATGGTAATTTCATTAGTGGAGAAGAGATGAACTAAACAATAAATGGTGTTGGGACAATTGCCAGTTACATTTGGAGTGGCGTGGGGTGGAGGGGAACAGGTCCCAACCTTTGTAAAAAATGAAATTCTGAAAGTATTAGAATAAAGTATGGGTGGATGATGGATGTTGTTTATAATTTTAGAGTATGGATTAGCTTTCTAGAGAAGCCATAGAGGAAAAGATAAATACATTAAAAATATATTTAAAAATCTGTGGTCTAAAGCCAAAGGCAAAAGACAACAAACTGGGGGAAAATATTTAACACTTAAGACAAGCAAAAGGACAATTTCCTTAACAGGAAAAGTTCTTCAAAATTAACTTTAAAAAAAACTAATAGAAATGGATATGAGTGAGTAATTGACAGACCCCACCCCCCACCCCCCCAGTGGCCAGTAGACCTATGAAAAGACCCTCAGCTTCACTCATGGTTGAAGCCTTGCAAATTAAAACAACAATGAAGTATCATTTCCCACCTATCAGATGGGGTAGGCTTTTAAACAAAGTGTTGCTAATTTTTAATTGGTAGAAGGGTACTTTGATCTAGCAATTTAGCAGTATTTGTCTGAATAATAAAAGTACCTGCCTTTGATCCAGTAATTTTGCTTTTAGGAACTTGCCTAGGCAACTTCTCTTCTAGTGTAATTTACTGTCAGATGTAAAGTTAACAAAGCATACATTAAACTAACAAGTGAATGAGTGAATGGTGAACCACATGTTTATTGGGGAGACAGTTTTGGAAACTTATAGTACCATTTCGAAATGCCAGGAGCTTCCTTAGATCACTTAAAACTAATCTTTAGCTAGAACAGTGGGTTCTCAACCCTGACTATAGGCGTCTGGTTCCCTTTCTAACCATACCAAGAGCCCTGGAGATAATGATTAAATTGGCCTGAAATGGGACCTTAATATCAGAATTGTGTCAAAGCTCTCCAGGTAATTCCTGTATACAGCCAAATATGAGAACTTCTCTAGGCTAAGATTGTTTTTCCTGTGAGTGCATTAATTTTCTTCTGGTGGAAGATAAGACTTTATTAGGCAAGTAAACTGAAGTTCATATTTTTTCCACTTTGTCCCACTCTGCCTTTGGCTTTCTCTTATAATTTAGGTTCAGCTGGTATATGTTTCCTATTGCTGCTATGGCAAATTACCATGTTCTAGTGGCTTAAAAATAACACAAGTTTATTATCTTACAGTTCTGACAGCCCGAAGTCCACAATGGGTCTTGGGGAATTAAAATCAAGGTGTTAACAGGCCTGTGTTCCTTCTGGAGGCCCTAGGGGAGAATTCATGTCCTTTTCATTTTTAGCTTCTAGAGGCTGCCTGCACCCTTTTGACTCATGAATTCTTCCTCCATCGTCAAGCCAGCAGTATAACATCTTCATATTTCTTCCTTTGGCTTATACGTCTGCCTCCATTACATTGCCTTCTCTTTTAAGGACCCTTGTGATTACATTGGGCCAAATCGAGATAATCCAGGATAATCTCTCCATCTCAAGATTGTTGATTTAATCACATTGGCAGAGTGCTTTTTGCCATGTATAGTAACATATTCACAAATTCTGGCCATTATGCAGCCTGCCACAGTTGGAGACCTAATTCAGAAGCCAATAAAAATTTACAAATGGAATATTTTAGTGTATTTTAAATTGATGTCATATTGCAGCCCAAAGTAAGTTAGTTTTTATGTGGTAAGTTATGATGAATGTTTATTGCCCCTCAGAAACAATCTGCAGTTTTTCTTTTATTGTTAAAAATGTGGGTTGATAGGATAGGCGTTCTTATTTTTATTACAAAAACAATAATAGTTATCATACATTCTTCACAGAATGGTATAAAATAGGTACACACTTTATTTCAACCCTGGTAGGATTTTATACTTTGATATTTGTGTTATCTCCGAAGAGTAGTTTATAGAAGGGTTGAGGTCCACCAGTTGGTTTCTTCCTATTGCATACGAGTTGTTTTTGAACCAGCTGCAGATAATCCATAAAGTTTGATATGTGGTGGGATAATTTTAGCTACTACTCTTCCTACGCCGGTGAGTTCAGTTAATAAGCCCAGAGTTCCCTTTGACCATTACTCCACTTTTTCTTTTTATACTGCATGTTCCTTTCTCTTATAGTTCTGGCTAACCTAAGCTGAAATTTCCCACCAGAACCTTTCGTGCTTCAGATGTATTTATTCTTCTGGATGACCTGCATGTACCTTATGTGCAACAAGTTCAGAACTGAATTCAGCTTCTCATCCCTTACTAGAAGATGCATACTAGTTCCTGTTTAAAAACATTTAAAAGATTTTTAATTGTTGTAAAATATAAATTACATAAAATTTACCACTATTAATCATTTTTAAGTGTACTATTCAGTAGCATTAACAACATTCACGCTGCTGTGTAACTATCACTACTATCCATCTCCAGAACTTTTTCATTATCCTAAACTGTAACTACTCATTCCCAATCCACACTCACCCCCAGTGTCTAGTCACCACTATTCTGCTTTCTATGAATTTGATCAATCTAGGTATACTTCATGTGAGTGGAATCACATCCTTTGTGTTTGGCTTATTTTACTTAGTATAATGTTTTATTTAATAGTTTAATGTATTTTAATAGCAAACGTATAGGAACAGCACAGAAGACAGAAACACTAAAAACGTGTACTTGCATGTAGGACGACTCAGAAAAGCGTAGTGAATGGATGGAATCTACTATGTGATAAAAATACTACAAACACGATTTAGTTGCAGTCAATAAGAAATTACTTGTTTTTTAAAAATCCAAATGCTGGCATTGTCCAGAAAAATTTAATAGGTTTATTTATAATTGTTATAAAGTTGAACTGCTGAGACATTTTGACTTGCATTAATACTTTATGTCCACACATTTATATTAAAAATTCACACAAAAATGAAAATGGGAAAACTTCCAGTACCTGATTTCTGTCCCCTATTTTTCCACTTGCAGTCATATACTTAGGTACCTTTTGACCTTATTGGGGAAAAAAAATCTAACATTTGGAACTAGCAATAACAAAAAGAAGAGAAAAAAATTTTTTTTTTAAAGAATGAAATGTTTCCCATTATAGTAGATTCTTAAGCACGTTCTCCACGTATGTGGTATGCCAGCTGAGTGTCTTTTGGCATGATTGTTACACATTTGGCGTAGATAGTGCACAGGTTGGTGTCTTCAGAAAGGCCAACCAGATAGGCCTCACTTCCTGCAAAGCACCAATAGCAGCACTCTGGAAGTGCAAATCTGTTTTGAAGTCCTGAGTGATTTCCTGCACCAGACCTTGGAAGGGAAGTTTGTGAATCAGAAGTTCACTGGCCTTCTGATAAGGTCTGATTTCACAGAGTGCCATGGTACCAGGCCTGTAACGATGAGGTTTCTTCAGCCTTCCAGTAGAGGCACACTCTTGTGAGCAGCTTTTATAGCCATTTGCTTCTTTGATGCTTTACCACTGATCCATTTGTGGGCAGTCTGCTTTGTACTAGCCATGGTATAGAGAGCTCCTTACATACCCGCCTTCTCGTTTGGCTGGAGCTCAGCAAGCTAGAGGTGGTGCTGGCGTTGGAGAGTGATGGCAGCGTGGAAGCAGCTGCAAACACAATTCAGTATAATGTTTTAAATGTTTATCCATGTGTAGTATGTATCAGAATTTCATTCTATCTTGAGGCAAAATAATACTTTGTTGTATGCATATGCTACATTTTGTTTATCCATTCATCTCTTGATGGACTTTTGAGGTTTTTACACTTTGGGCTATTGTGAATAATGTTGTTATGAACATGGGGTATAAAAACCTAAGTCTCTGCTTTCAGTTCTTTTGGGTATATATCCAGGAGTGGAATTGCTGGGTGATAATGTTAATTCTATGTTTAATTTTTTGAGGGACCCACCGTACTTTATTTTAAAATGGCTGTACCATCTTACATTCCCACCAGCAATGCACAAGGGTTCCAGTTTGGCCACATCTTTGCCAACACTTGTTATTTTCTGTTTTTTGATAATAGCTATATAGCTTTCCTAGTGGGTATGAAAGTGGTACCTCATTCTGGTTATTTGCATTCTGGAAGATTTGTATCTTCCTAATGCTTAGTGATTTTGAGCATTTTTTCATTTGCTTATTGGCCATCTGTATATCTTCTCTGGAGAGGGTCTATTCAAGTTCTTTGCACACCTCCCTCCCCACCCCCGACCAGGGATGAAACCCATGCCTCCTGCATTGGTAGCACAGAGTCTTACCCACTGGACCACCAGGGAAGTCCCTCTTTGCCCATTTTTTGAGTTCTTTGGTTTCTTGTTGAGTTGCTGTAGTTCTTTATATATTCTGGCATTAATCCTTTATCAGCTATATGATTTGCAAATACCTTCTCCCATTTGGTGGGTTGTCTTTTCACTCTCTTGGTAGTGTTCTTTGATGTGCAGAAGTTTTTCATTTTAATGAAGTCTAGTTTATCAATTTTTGCTTTGGTTGCCTATGCTTTTTGTGTTATATCCAAAAAGCAGTTGTTGCTGAATCCAATGTCATGAAGATTTACCCTATGTTTTCTTCTAGTTTTATAGTTTTAGCTCTTACATTCAGATCTTTGATCCATTTTGAGTTAATTTTTTAATATGGGATAAGGTAGGGGTCTTTCATTCTTTTGCAGGTAAATACCCATTTTTTTCCAGTACCTGTTGTTGAAAAGACTGATCTTTCCCCATTGAATGGTCTTGTCACCCTTGTCAGAGTAGAGTAATTGACCATAATACATGAGGATTTACTTCTGGGCTTTCTGGTTGGTCTGTATGTCTGTCTTTATGCCAGTACCAAGTTATTTTGAATATTGTAGCTTTGTAGTAAATTTTGAAATTAGGAAGTACGAGTCCTCCAGCTTGTTCTTTTTCAAGATTATTTTGACTGTTTGGGGTCCATTGAGATTCTATGTGAATTTCAGGATGGGTTTTTCAATTTATGCCAAAAATATTGTTGCGTTTTTGATAGGGATTGTACCGAATCTGTAGATTGCTTTGGATAGTATTGTCGTCTTAACAGTATTACGTCTCCTGATCTATGAGCAAGGGATGGGATATCTTTCCATTTACTTATGCCTTTAATTTCTTTTAGCAGTGTTTTGTAATTTTCAGTGTACAAATCTTTTTATCCTTGGTTAAATTTATTCCTAAGTATTATTCTTTTTGATGCTTTTGTAAATGGAATTGTTTTCTTGATTTCCTTTTCAGACTGTTCATTGTTAATGTATGGAAGGTCAGCTGATTTTTGTGCTGATTTTTCCCCCCGTGCAACTGTTGAATTCATTGATCAGTTCAGTTTTTAACATTTTTTTGGTGGAATTGATGCCAAGAGCTCAGCTTCTCTGTACAACTCGTGCCGAATCAAATCTCAGAGACAGGGTTTTGGGTGAAGTAGAAAAGGATAGCTTTATTACTTTTCCAGACAAAGGGAGACAGACAGAGCCAGCTTCTTTGATCCCTTTAACCTTGCCTCAGGTGGTTTCTTGCCCACTCCTCCTGAAGAGCCGGACACAGGAAGCTGACCAAATTTCTAGCAGTTAGAATCATCGAAAGAATCAGCAGATGAATCTATAGGTAGAAGATATGAGAAAGGATAAGAAAATAGAACTTTCTTTTGTTGGAACAAATACTAACAGTTTCCCAGAGGGTGAAATGTCTTACTTCTCGGAAGTGTGCTTGCTGGCTGTAGGCAGGCTTGGCTGCTCAGTCTCTGGTAGTCTTGCTCTGGTATGATGTACCCATGGTTTTACTCCATCCAATTTTAGAGGCATGAGTAGTAAGAGGAACATCATAGGATCCCTTCCATTTTTCTTCAAGCTGCTGCCCAGGTCATTGCTCTTTTTCACACTTTCAGCAGCAACTGGTCTCCTGCTTTGTGGGGATACAAGAGAGCTTTCTGGCGAGGGGGAGACCTGTGGAACACAAACTTATGCGTAGCGGTTAACAGTTGACCAATCTGTTGAACGTAGCTATTGGCAAGATCTTGTCCCATTTTAGATGAGTTTTTTTTGCATAGCTTGGCGAGTGTTTTCTTAATAATGTCCTTAGGAAGGATTTTTGTTACTTCTGACGCTTTTTCTATTCTGGCTGGGAAAGCCTCTACTCAGCCTTGATCTAGATATAGTCCTCTCAAGTCTTTAGCCAAAATCTCTGTTGAAGAGGGGGAGTTTTTAAATCCTTGTGAAGTCTGACATAGCTCAGAAAATTCAAGTGTGCAACAATACAGGAATGAATACATCTGAAATCACATCCATAATGGTCACCTAGTTTTACCATTCTGTTAAACTGTGTGTAAATAGAGAATACTTGAATTTTAAAATTTTTTAATAGGTGGCATGAAGTGTATAGTTTATTATCAAAATGGTGCAGCTTTGCAGATGGAAGAATTTTTAGGGTTTGTTTAGCCTTAACTTCCTCATTTTGCAGGTAAGAAGACAATGTTGAAACTAATTATTTAGAGTCACAAAGCTAGCTGTAGAACTAATAGACCCTAAGCCATCAGATTCCATATTCAGTGCTTTTTAAAATTATTATACCAGGGTAACTTATCATTAGTTGTCTTTTAAATATGTAATATGTTATCTTTAGCATTAAAATAAGAGCATTTATATAATGCTTTGGTGCTGAGGCTGAGAGGGGTTGGAGGAGATTTACCATAGTTACTCTATTGACTTTAAGATGCATTCCTCTCCTCAGTGTTAAAGCAGATGTCACTGTTAATGATTTCACTGCTTTTCCAGATATGGGAAAATGCAAGAATTTGGGCTCATAAAATCTTCTCTTGAAGATATCTGTCTGAAGGCCTGTTCTGCCTTTTTTTTGTTTGTTTTCCGACCGCACAGAGTACTTCATTCCTGATCTCCTTTCAGGGGGTGGTGAAGGTCAGTGGCCTCAGTGGCCATTGACTTAATCCTTGCAGAGGCAGGTGGCAATTTTCAGTTGGCAGAGCGCATTCAGGGTCATAAATTTGACCATGGTTTGGGGGGCATTTCATGACCATTTTGTCACATGGTTCTGGGAATGCTCATTCCCAGGTTTGGCGAAGATTTCACTGATAGGCCACTCAGTGTGCTATTATTGGTCTAGGCCTATTAACAGTGCCAAAAATCTCTGGACCATCTGGCTTACTAGTCTCTTATGGTCCAGAATATTCCCTCTTGTTTCTTCCCATATCTAGAATTACACTACTACAATCACTGATCTCACATGGAACTATATAAATCACCATTTTATCAGAGGCTCAGTCACACATTTAGTAATGCAAGAAACAACAATTTTGTAAAACAGACAATATAAAAAAACAGTATACCTAGCAGACTTATTAGTAAGGTCATAAGTAAGAATATAAATTAAGAACTTCCATTAGGTGCAGCCCAGTATATCCCAGGTCACCTGACTTAGTCAGCTCTGCACCAGTCCTTATCTTTAAGGGAAATTATATATTGGCATTGTCCATAAGGCACTCAGCCCAGTTTTCTAGTGTTACTAGGCTGGTTATTCCTAATATGGGTTTAATTGTCCTCAACATAAGGGAGCCTTTAAATTTGAATGAACATAGCCTGGTGTTAATCTCCTGCTTGTAGATCTTTATCCAAAGATTGATTACAAAGTTAGGCTTCAGAAACAGTGTTTTTCTGACTAATTAAATTCTGTAACAGTATAACATAACAGCAAGGAGCTATCTGGGAAGTGAGCCTTGGTAAACACAGACCTTAATTAACAAAACTGGAATTTAATATTCAGTGAAACATAATTTTTTTTTAATTACCCCCATTTTCATCGAGTTCAGCTAAGACTAATTTGTTCTTAAAGTAAGTTTGGTCCATTGACCGCATAGTTTCTTGCACACTGAATCTGGTGTAATTCCTTAGACTGAGTCTCAAACTAAATTTCCAAAAGGCCTCTCAAGGCCAAGAAAGCCATATCAAAGGCCTGCTGTCAGATTTTGCCGAGGTGGATTTGTCTCTTCTAGAGGTCCCCCAAAATATCAAGATTCCTACACATGCCAGGAGATAGTCTTTTTCATTCACCTGATAAGGCTGCTCAGGACCCAAGAGTCTCCAATTTTTGAAGGAAACAGGCAGAAGAAAAAAAAAATCTCAGTTTTACCCACAGAGGTGTAATTTACTTCTGTTGTAAATCATAACCAAATTAAGGGGAAGTTATTTTCCTATATCTGGAAAACACAGATCAAAACCAATAATATTTCAGACAAAACCCATAAAAAATTACAGCCATATGCACCAGTTCGTTTAGTAACCAGTTCTCTTATTAACTTTTTATGAAGTCATCAGGTTTTCCCTACAATTCTTTGGTCTTTCCCAGTTCAGCATTATGGTCTGAAAGTCAGAAACTTGTATTTAACCAAAAGTCCTTTCTATATGTCTTCTTGAAGAGGAAGCATTTTTGCAGGGGCATCAAAATAAAAATCGTAACTGTCTTTTTTGTTTTGGCACACGGGCTTAGTTGCTCCGTGGCATGTGGGATCTTCCTGGAGCAGGGATCGAACCTGTGTCCCCTGCATTGGCAGGCGGATTCTTAACCACTGCGCCACCTAGGAAGCCCTCGTAACTGTCTATAATGACAAAAGACTTATTAAGAAGGCACATTTAATATCTGATTAGAATGTAATGCAATTGACAGAGTAACTTGCTCAATTCTGTGACATACAACACTAAGATAATAACTGGATTTATAACTGATAACATTTTATCAGGACATATCAGCATTTTAGTAATTTGATATAATTTCTAGAATATTTGTTATTAACATTTATCATACACTGTAAGCTAAGAAGATTTATTACTTATCTTACAGTACTTCCCATGTACTTTTTTTTTAAAGAATTTTTATTGAGATATAATTGACATACAATGAACTGCATATATTTAAAGCGTAGAATTTGGTGTTTTTTTTCTTATTAGTAACGTATATATGGCAATCCCAATCTCCCAATCCCATGTGCTTTTAACATACCAAATGAGCCTAATTAGTTTAATATCTCTCTTTGGGATGTTTCAGGGGCCCTTTGAAGCATCCCAAAGTTAGCTAGAGGTCAAAGGACTTCATTAAATTTTGATTTAGGAGTTTCGTCCTACGTATATATATAGGTTCAGACCATAACGCTAAACTGGGAAAGATGTATATATATATCAAAAGGGTTTAGAACAGTCAGTCAGACAGGCTCATTGGTCACTGTGAAACAGTAGTCATTCACTTAGCCAAAGTAACAGAAGATGTCAAGGGCAAATACAGAACAGATCACTTAAAAAGGTAAACTTAAATCTGTTATCAAAGGCAGTTCAGCATCTTAAGAAAACTTGTCCTCTTAACAGAGAGAAAAGCCAGATTCAAGTTTTGCACCCTCTTACATTTAAAATTCATTTACTTAAATTTATTTTAACGCAATCCTGATCATGCACAAAACTCTGTTCTTGGAGTCCACTTTCCATAAACCTTTTTATCACTTTCTGTATCCATCACTTTATTTTTCCATTCAGAAGCAGCTAGCCCTAAGTCAGACCTGCTTCCTCTTCCCTTAATAAAATGCAACTCCATTCCTTATATCTTTACTGAAAGTACGCATCCTACTTTCCTTAAGCAACCATGAACTGTCCTTTGTTTCATCACTCTGTAGATTGGTAAACATAAATCCATATAATAATTTATTGGAAAATGTGCTTTTTTATAGGAAATATCTGTGTGACACCAAACATATTTATTAATAGTTCTAAACCTTTTGTTTCTCTGTAAAAAAAAAAAAAAGCCAATGTTCAGTAATTAATGTTTCAGTACTTTAATTTATGGCCTAGTTATTCAGTAAACTTCTATCATTTAACTTAATTTAGGACAACTCTAAATTTTTAAGTTGTCGAATATCTGGAGAGATTATCCTTAAGTAGAGCTTTCCCAAAACATAACTGTTCCTAAAAAGTTTACCCAAAGCTCTTACCTTACTTGCACTACTTAACACTGATGCTCTAAAGACATGTCTATATTAATCAAACCAACAAGCTTAAGCCACCTTCAGTAGCAGATATCAGTTCATTACTGAATATTTCCCAGATCATTTGGTCCTAGAATTTATCTTAGCTGATTTTCTGGATATTTAGATTTAATTTGTAAGTGCTTACTTTTAAGTCAATTAAATATAGTTCATTTACAGATTAATTTTTACATAACGACAGAACCAGAAATCTCACAGTTTTTCTGCTTGAGTTTAAAAGCCCCCCCCCCCCCCCCCCCCGCCTTTTATATTTTTCTCTAGAGATAGTCTAGATAAGTATTCCTGAAGGCCTGGGCACAGGGGAAAGAAATACCAATTCCTTTTCCTGGAAGCATAGTTGAAGATCTCCCAGTTTTGTGAAAATACCCGGGGTAGGGGGGAGTGTGGCTACAAAATGGAACAGAGCTCTGATCACCCATAACAAGGCTAGTCCAAAAGGGAAAATCCCAACAACATTCCGCCACAGGCAAAGGCTGACACCTGGTGTCAGGGAAGGATTTCCTGGTGTTGTTGCATGTGAGTTCTGTTATTTACCAAAGATGTCTCAACTGGTCAGTGTAAGTACTGACACATGTGCATACAAACGACAAACATGGTCATACAAATGACAAACATGGTCACACAAACAATAGATCAGACAAGGTGTAGCCCAAAGATTCCATTTCCATTCTCAGAGGACTCGAAATGGCTCACAGTGATTGGGTAGAATTTTCCCATCCTGTGCAAGCCTGAGTGGCTCACCCCAGAACGATACACACGAAAACACAAATGACAGATAAGCTCTGGCCATAAAGACAGAATATCAGAGGAGGTATAGCTTAAAAATTCCACTTCCACTCCCAGACAAAGGCTTTGAAATAGATTGGCTCAATTCTTGAAAGAGAACAAACCCAGAGCTGACTCGTAGGGAACCCAGAGTGGCTCAGTTCCTGCGAGGGAGTGAGCCCAGAGTGGCTAGCCCAGATGGAGTGGAGAGAATTCCCAGCCTTTCCATTCCTGTGACAAAACAATTATAGCTGAAGAGTAGTATAACTTAGGCCATCATACAGAGGTCACCTCTCCTCACTTTTAAGAATATACATTGGCCAAACAGAATTACGATAAAATCTCATTCTTTTTAGTCATACGTTCCTAGTTATAGGTCAACCATTCTGCTGAAATTTTCCCAGGGGCTATCAGATGGCATTGAAGAAGCTCTTCCCATGTTGAATGAAATTAAACAGCCATGCGCACAAAATGGAAAGCAAAACCAGAATTTTCGCCAGCCAAATGGAAGACACACACACACACACACACACACACACACACACACACACACACACACACACACACACACACACACACACACACACACACACACACACGACTCAACTCAAACTGGCTTCCAAAGCCCACTAAGCTGGCGATCTTGGTCCAAGTGGCACCTTACAAATGGATCTTCCTAACGGAAAATCCCCAATCGGGGGACCAGAGCTTCCCCAAACAGACCAAGAAAAGTGACCTCAGCATGCATGCTGGGGGACTTACCAAAATGCTGGCAGAGGTGTCGTGATGTCCCAAACACGACGTTTATGCTCCCCCAAATAATTCCTCAGAGTAGAAAGTCCAGGGTGGCCCAGGCAGGAGGAAGAGAGGAGTGTCCTCAAGGCAAAAAAAGGGCCTCAAGAGGGCCTCAGCAGCTGCTAGGGCAGTCCCTCTTTTGCTGTCTGTTTCTGCCTTGGAGTTCCAGCTGCCGGGATGGTGGATGGGGTATGACTGGGGCTCGGCCTTTCCAGGCAAGGGTCCCAGGTGATCTGGACTCTAGGGACCCCTCCTTGGGACCATCCCCAAGTCAGCCCCATGTTGGGTGCCAAAATTGATGCTGAAAGCTCAACTTTTCTGTACACTGGTGCTGAATCAAATCTCAGAGGCAGAGTTTGGGTGAAGTGGAAAAAGGATAGCTTTATTACTTTGGCAGGCAAAGGGGGACACAGCTGGCTCCTGCATGGAAAAACTGTCCCAACCCAGGAGGATTTGATGAGGAGTTTTATGACAATACTTCCCAAGGGTGGGGTTGCTGACAAGATTAGGGTGTGTGCAGGGTCTCAGGTGGTCAGGCTCCTTTGGTCCCTTTCATCTTGCTCAGGTGGTTTTTTAGCTGCTCCCTTGATTAGCAACTTTTCGAATCTGCCCCTTGCAATTCAAGGAAGGTCATAGAGGCTGGAGTATTGCCTACAAGGAACGGGAGGGCAAAAAGGCCTCTGTGCCCGAGAGCCCCTCAGGGCCCTGCTTGGTTTCAGAATCTTTAGGGTTTTCTACATATAAGATCATGTCATCTGTTGGCAGATACTTTTACTTCCTTTTTAATTTGGATGCCGTTTTTTTTTTCTTGCCTAATTGCTCTGGGTGGAATTTCCAATAATACGTTGAGTAGAAATGGTGAAAATACCATTTCCTGTTTTGTTATCTCACTGTCTTAGCATCGGAAACTTAAAAACCCCACAAGATTGGGGGCTTGTGGCTTTACTCTCCTCTTTTTTCTTATTTCCTGTATCCCATGTACTTAACCTCCTCAGTGTTTTTCAGTTCCGTCCCTCCTAAGTCATTCTTACTGTTAACAGCACCATTGTGGGCATTTCTTATTTGGATACTACCCTTTAACTGTTGCAGGTAGGGGGACCCCTTCCAGGGCCTGAGAGTGGGCTCTTGCCTAACACTCGGAAATGAATTGTCCGAGGAGACACGTGTGCTGACAAAGCAAGAGACTTTATTGGGAAGAGCAGGAGGGAAAGGGAATCCAGGAGAACTGCTTTGCCAACAGTCTCGGGTTTTATCCCTTTTATGATGATGGAATTAGTTTCCGGGTTGTCTCTGGCCAGTCATTCTGACTCAGGGTCCTTTCTGGTGGTGCACGCATTACATCGCACGGCCAAGATGGATTCCATTGAGGAAGATTCTGGGAGGTTGGTAGGACATATGGACTGGCGTCTCCTTTTGACCTTTCCTGAATACTTCTGGTTGGTGGTGGCTTATTAGTTCTGTGTTCCTTACCAGGACCTCCTGTCGTAAAACAGCTCATGTAAATGATTACTGTGGTGCCTGGCCAGGGTTGGCAGTTTCCGTCAGTGGTTCCCCTAACATAATTGGTATTCTTGCCTCCCTCAAGTCCATCCTCCACTGTTGCCAGAGTTGGTCTGTTTGTCTCCAAGGCAAATCTGAGTTGTCATTGCACTGTGGATTTCTTCTGACACCTTTGCATGACATATTAGGCCTCCCTGATCTCGTCCACAGTTTCATTCTTCAGCCTCACTCTGTGCCACTCCCTTTCTCTCTCCTTTCAACAATTTAATGGTGAACTGCTTGCAGTTTCCCAAACACCATGCTGAGTTGTGCCTTTGCTTAATATGTTGGTCCTTCAGGACTCCTTTCCTTTCCTCAGTTGGTTAACTTCCACTTAACTTTCAACTCTCCTCCTCCAAAGAGGAATGTCTTTCTCTACATTTCTTTGTGCTCTTGTAGCATTTATCAGATTGTATTGAAAATATGTTCAAGGCCCACTAGCCATTAAACTCAAGGAGGGTCTCATTTCCATCGAGTGCTGTGGTAGCTCTCAAATGTTTCCTAACCTGTTGAACTCAGCTGTTTTTCATTATGGGTCTGTTAGCCTCTCACATGGATGCACAAAGGGACAGAAGGAAAACAAGGCTGCTGCTGATATAAGTGGTGTTGCCCAATAATAGCCCTTGATAGGTGTATTCTGAAGTCTTAGGGAAAGACTGAATTGGGCCATTAGGAAAGTATCTGGGGGTGGGGGAAGTGAAGGGGTAGCATTTGAGGAGATGAGATAGTGATGAGAGGTATTATAGGAGGGCACAGATCACACTAAATTATCTAGATCTGCATTTTAAAAGCTTACAAAAAATCTTAAAATGTTTATTTTTCCTGTAATAATAATTTTGTATAGAGACCAGAAAACATTGTCTGTTACCAGTAGTACTCAAAAACTTAATTAAGACTGGATAGTGAAGATTTGGTAAATCATCTTTGAAATGTTCCTGCTCAATGTCCCACAGTGTCCCGAAAGATACAACCCAATTAGGAATTGATTATATTACCTTTATGTTACCTTTTTAAATAAAGCTGTTGGGTTACAAAAAGTAATTTAGCTTTTTATTCCAGCTGCTTAGTACAATGACACCTTTTCCAATAAAGAACACTTTCTTTGTGTTTTTAGAAGCTTACAGAAATTAGTGTCTGTTTGACAGCTGTAGCTTCAGATTAAACTGCTGTGAGTGGTTTTTATGAGGTGATGCTTACTGCAGGCAATGTTATGATGGCAGTTGGATTGCTTACTCAGAATTTATTATTGCTCCCTAGTTTGCCTAGTCTTGAATAAATTTCTAAACTCTAACACCTGTATCCTATGAGCAAGCAGTGTTTTAATTAAGGAACAAGTCGTTTGCTTATTCACATGTATAATGTAATGCAAGAGGAAAAGAAAAATGCTAAAGATGGAGAGAGTTAATTTTATGTGACCTTTATTTACTTTATATTCAAAGATGGCAATAACCATGGAAGAAAAAGATAAATTTATTATTATAAAAAAGGAGTTTCATAGTGCTTAGAGAAGCAAATCTCAAACAAATGAAGAAAAATGCTTTATAGAATGGGATAATCTAATTTAAAAGTGATTGTATTTTTTGATACTGTTCACAGTTTAAGAAAAAAAGTCAAATTGTACACTTTAAATATATGCAGTTTATTGTGTATCAATTGTATCTCAATAAAAGTTCTTAAAGAAAAAAATTAAGGAAACATCATATACAGGATAAACACATAAGTGTTAGCTGTGAGGAGTTAGTTATGTAGTTAATTTTACCTTTGGCAGTTGTGGTAGGGTAAAAAATGGAGCCCCCAAAGATATCCACATCTGAATGCCTAGAATCTGTTACTTTATTTGGGGGGGTTCTTTGCAGGTGTCATTAAGTTACAGATTTTGATGTAAGATTACCCTGGATTATCTTGGTGAGCTCTAAATGTTATTACATGTGCCTTTGTGAGAGAGGCAGAGAGAGTTTACATGGAGAAGAGGAGGAGGCAAAGTGACCACAGAGGCAGTGATTGGAGTGATGTGGCCATGAGCCAAGGAATGCCAACAGTTACTCCAGTCTGAAAGAGACAAGGGAGAGACTCTGCCATAAAATCTCTGGAGGAAGTGCAGCCCTGCCAGTACCTTGATTTTGGCCCAGTGGTATTGATTTAGGATTTTTGGCCTCCAGGACTGAGAGGGAGAAATTTCTGTTGTTTTAAACCACCAAACTTGTGGTAATTTGTTACAGCAGTTATAGGGAACTAATACATCTATCCTTCTTCACAGTATGAATGGACATTTCTAGATAACTTCATGTATGGCAACTCTTTGTCCTTTTGTGGGGGGGGGGTGGTATATTTATAGCTCAGGCATGTTAGATTGTAGTTCTATTTCAAATATTCTGAATAGACCAGGTTAATTTTTATGATTAAAGCAACTGGTAAACATTTTTAGGCACAGAACTCTGAGGTTTTTACTCAAAATACATCATATATAAAGCTCCTTTTTTGGGGAAGAGTCTTTTTATTCATTCTGGAATCTCCTTGGTGATTACTTTCTATAGCTACACTCCAGTAAGTGGACAGTTTATTTATTTATTTATTTTAAACATTTATTTATTTATTTATTTATTTATTTATTTATTGGCTGCATTGAGTCTCCGTTGCTGAGCAGGGGCTTTCTCTAGTTGCGGTGAGCATGGGCTACTCTTTGTTGTGGTGCGTGGGCTTCTTATTGCAGTGGCTTCACTTGTTGTGGAGCACGGGCTTTAGGCTTGTGGGCTTCAGTAGTTGTGGCACACAGGCTCAATAGTTGTGGCTCACGGGCTTTACAGTGCAGCCTCAGTAGTTGTGGCGCATGGGCTTAGTTGCTCCGTGGCATGTGGGATCTTCCTGGACCAGGGATCAAACCCGTGTCCCCTGCATTGGCAGGCGGATTCTTAACCACTGCACCACCAGGGAAGTCCCAGTAGTACAATTTAGACTCCTAAAATTTTACAACAAAATGTCAGCCCTTCTGCCTGTGTATCTGCTATTCAATAAGATTTCTTCTTTCACCCATGCTACAGAAAATGTACACTTGAGGCTCTTATTGAGAATGGAGTTGTATGAGTGTTTTATGACCCAGCATGTGCCAGGGAGTCTTTGAGACTTGAGACTTTGGTTTATTGGCAGTTTGACCAAAGTGTAAAGACTGCATGTATAGGTTCTCTACACTTCAGCCCTCTATCCTTAATGACCAGACAGCAGTGTACCTGGCCTATATTATCTTAATCCTCTCAAAGATTATATATGTGTTTGGGGAAAGAGAAGGATAATTCAAGAAACATCCATTTGAATGTCTCTAAATGTTCTTCAAAGCTGTGGTTCAAGATGCCCTTCTTTATGTCACTTAGTGCCTCTTTTATAAAGAATCCACAAGTTTCTGATGGAATTTGAGCCAGAAATGTCTCTATCTAATACTTCTTTTTTCCCTTAAGCTTCTAGCAACTACTCTTAGTATTCAACTACATACGGGTTACTAATAGTTAACAACTGACAAAGATATCTGCCCTTTCTGGCAACTTTTGTTTGTTATAGAAAAGGCCTTGACACATACCGAGAGAAAAATATAATCCAGAAAGAAACGTGTACCGTAATGTTCATTGCAGCGCTATTTACAATAGCCAGGACATGGAAGCAACCTAAATGCCCATCAACAGATGAATGGATAAAGAAGATGTGGCATATATATACAATGAAATATTACTCAGCTATAAAAAGGAATGAAATGGAGCTATATGTAATGAGGTGGATAGTCCTAGAGTCTGTCATACAGAGCGAAGTAAGCCAGAAAGAGAAAAACAAACATTGTATGCTAACTCATATATACGGAATCTAAAAAAAAAAAAAAATCGTACTGATGAACCCAGTGACAGGACAAGAATAAGGATGCAGATGCAGATGCAGAGACTGGACTGGAAGACATGGGGTTGTGAGGGCCGGGTGCGAAGGGGAAGTCGGGACGAAGTGAGAGAGTAGCATAGACATATATATATACTACCAACTGTAGAATAGATAGCTAGTGGGAAGTTGCTGTATAACAAAGGAAGATCAACTCAATGATGGGTGATGCCTTAGAGGGCCGGGACGGGGAGGGTGGGGGGGAGTCGCCGGAGGGAGGGGATATGGGGATATGTGTATAAATACAGCTGATTGACTTTGGTGTACCTCATAAGCTGTTACAAGAGTGTAAAGCAATTATATTCCAGTGAAAAGCTTAAAAAAAAGAGAGAGAAAAGGCCTTAAATAAGTAGTCTTGGGAGCAAATAAGCCTGTCGATTGAATTTTTTTTTTTTTAAATCATGTGAGGCACGTGATCAAACGTTATGTTCCTTTCTAAAATAATAAAATTATTATTTTGAAAGGGGATTTATGTAAAGTTTTTGATTTTTAATAAATTAGGGAGTGGCTAAGTTATTTTTTTCCCTAGTCTTTTGCATATTGGAGACCTGAGAAATAATAATTCCTATTTATTGAAATAAATAAAGGAAATTATATCTTTTCAGTTTTATGGCTTATCATTTATAAAATAACAGACATTTAATGTGAATATGTCGTTCAGCTTTACCAACGACCCTGACAAGTTTTGTCACTTTGCAGATTTAAGAAAAAAAAAAAAAAAAAAAAAGCTTTGAGAAACTGAGAAATTTGCTTATGGGTCCATATCCAGTAACTGCAGCCTTAGGATGCAAACTTGAGTTGATCCAGTTCCTAAAAACTATGCTTGCTAGTCGTCTCATTTGTTGTACTATAACAAGTACATCCCTAAAATATGAAGTTCTCTGACTTTATGCTTGAAGAATTTATGGTTTAGTGAGTCTATTTTTCCGTCTAGTGGAGCCAGAGAATGGTCTTGGGAGCAAACATATGGCCCAGTCAAGGAATTTGAGGGTCTTGGAGGTCTCAAAGAATTGAATGGAACCTGTATTAGTGTTGTCCTGTTTTTTTACTTGAAACCTGCTATTTGCGACATCTAATGTGTATAGACTAGACTGCGGTATGTTGATCAAAGATAATCAACTGAAAAGTAAGGAATGCATTTCTATAGAGATTTCTATAATAGTCCTGTATAGCTTGATTCTACCTGAAACCGTGCACTTCAGATTGGGACTTGAACCCGGCCAAAACCTGAGGTCTTCCAACTGAGATCACACACTTCGTTTCAGGACTTAATGAAGCTCAGGTTTTTGATGTCTCATTATAGAAAGAATTTAATGAGAGACAAAGTGATAGGTAATAAGTGGATTTATTTAGAGAGAAACACTCCACAGGCAGAGTGTGGCCCATCTCAGAAGGTCAGAAAAGGCACCAGGGTATGGGGTTGTCAGTTTTTATAGGGGTGAGTAATTTCATAGGCTAATGAGTGGGAGGGGTATTCCAGCTATTTCAGGAAGGAGCGAGGATTTCCAGGAATTGGGCTGTTGCCCACTATTTGATCCTTATGGTCAGCCTTGGAACTGTCATGGTGCCTGTGGGTGTGTCATTTAGCTTGCTGATGTGTTACACTGAGCATATACTGAAGCTCAAGGTCTAGTGGTGGATGACTTGTCCTCCTTCTTGGACCCATTTGGTTCTGATCAGATTATGTCATGTCCTTGGGCTATGTCATTTTTTCAAAGGTTGTGCCCTGGCCCCTTCCCTCCTGTTGCAAACCAGTTTCCATTCCAAGGAGTACATTCTTACTGCCAAATACTGTAGTTATGCTTTAAATGCCAAATTGCTCTGTTCCCAAAACCATGCCACTGTACACTTCCAGTGATTTGAGAACTTCTGTTTCTCTGTACCCTTTTAACACCCAGTTTTATCAGTCATCTTAATCTTTGTCAGTATTACCAAGTGGGGAAAGCTGGGGGGCGGTGGCAGGGGGCGGGGGGAGATGAATCGGCAGATTGTGATTGCCATGTATATGTTACTAATAAGAAAAAAAAAACAAATTGTGCATTTTAAATGTATGCAGTTTATTGTGTGTCAATTGTATCTCAATAAAAGTTCTAAAAAAAATCTTAGTATTGCAGACAAAAAGAGCATATATAGATAACATTGTCTTGATTTGCAATTTAGTGATTTGTAGTGAAGTTAAGCACAATTTAATTTTGTTGGCCACTTGTGTTCGTCTGTTAATTCTGCATTCATCATTTTGCCTATATTGAGTTGTCTTTTAAATTGACCTGGGGGAGGATTTGTTATATATTATGGATTTTGGCCTTTGTTTATTGTGTATGTTGCAAATATTTACTTAATTATGTTCATATTTCTAATTTCTAACAGTTCATATTTTTTTCCAGTCTTTATGGTTATATTACTTAAAAATTGAAGGTTATAAGTATTTCTGAAGGAGATTTTTCTCAACATATGTCATACATTTTGATGAGGTAATATTTTCACTTTATTAATTGATAAAGAACATATAGTTTCAATTTTGCCTTCCTTTTTAACCCATTCCGTTGTGGCTTTTGCCCTTCCCCTTAACTGATCTGATTCTTGGGAAGATCACCATCATGGCCCCTCTTTAGTTCTGTAACCTCTTCTTATGTATTTTCCCTTTTACTTACCAGTCACAGTGACCTTTCTGTCTTTCTGGCGTGTCTATTTCTTTGAAGTCCTTCCTTGATCCCCTATCTTTAGTAGCTCCTTTTCTCTTTTATCTAAACCAGTGCCCTTTTTTGTATCTCTTATTTAGAACTTAAGAATTTTTAATTTATTGTATGCATACTCGTTGTGTTTACTGCTGTCATTCTTAGCACTTTGTACAGTGCATGAAGTGCAGTGGATAATCAGTATTTGAATGAGTGAGTGCATGATATGCAGTCTTATGAAAGGACTGGGGCAGGGAGAGGGACCTGCCCAGATATATAGGCCTTTTGTCAGTGCTGCTCAGTTTTGTTAAAAATACTTCAGGAAGATTGATAATCTGGAAATTAAATTCCTTTCAAACTATGCAAGCCTTTTAGCCTTCTGAAAGCTTTTGTGTAGCTCAGGAGTACACATGTATGTCCCACTTGGAAGATTCCTAGTTAAATCATAAAAGATCAGCATTAGGAAATTCTTTCCCTTTATGTATTATTTAAGGTTCATTTTTTTTCCTTTCTAAGAGCCTTCCCTCACTCATTTGTTTAACTTTTATTGAAAAGCAGGCTTATTTCTAGGTTTAGGAGAAAGTATTAAGATATATCAAATTATTTAAGTCAGTGGGATAGAGTTGTAAGCAGCCTTAATGCTATACAAGTAAGTCCAAAGTACAGAAAATTCTTTGTACTTTGCAGCTCTTTTTTTTTTTTCTACTCAAGTAAGTATAACCTTTTCCTCTGGCTTCTTTCAAGATCTTTTCATTGTCTTTGAATTTCTGTAATTTGAAAATGGTATGCTGAGGTGTAGTTTTTTTTGGCATTTATTCTGCTGGGTATTCTCCGAGCTTCCCAAATTTGTGGTTTGATATCTGATGTTAATTTGGGGAAATTCTCAGTCATTGTTTCAAATATTTCTTCTGTTCCTTTCTCTCTTCTCTTTCTAGTATTCCCATTACATGTATGTTACATCTTTTGTAGATATTCCACTGTCCCTGGACATTTTGTTCTGTTTTTCTCAGTCTTTGTTCTTTTTATTCTTTAGTTTTTGAGGGTTCTATTGATATATCCTCTGACTCAGAGATACTTTCTTTAGCTGTGTCCAGGCTACTGATAAGCCGGTCAAAGGCATTCGTTATATCTGCTACAGTGTTTTCGAGCTCTAATTTCTTTTTGTTTTCTTTCTTAGGATTTCCATCTCTCTGTGTACATTGCCCATTTGTTCTTCTATGCTCTTTGCTTTATCCATTAGAGTCCTTAGCATATTATTCATAGCTGTTTTAAATTCCTGGTCTGATAATTCCAATATCCCTGCCATGTCTGGTTGTGATGCTTGCTTTGTCTCTCAAATTGTGTTTTTGTCTTTTGGTATGCCTTGTAATTTTTTCTGGATAGCCGGTTGTGATGTACTGGATAAAAGGAACTGCTGCAAAAAGACCTTTAGTAATGTAGCGGTGAGGTGTGGGGGGAGGTAAAGGGTTCTGTAGTCCTATAATTGGTCTCAGAGCCTATGCCTCTGAACTGTGAACTTCACTAGTGGTTCTTAGTTTTTTTTAATCCCTTTTAGGTGGGACATGATGACTAGAATGGACTAGAGTTGGGTATTTCCTTTCCCCAGGTCGCTTAGGTTCTGGTAATAACCCAGCAGGTTCGGTTCTGGTTAACTGGTTTTCCCTGAGGGCTGGCCTTGTTAAGAAGAACTAGAGTACTCTGGCACATTTAAAAATGGTTCATTTTCCCCTCCCTCTGCTGGAAGCATGAGGGGATTTTTCTCGGAAGCATGAGGGGATTTTTCTCTGATAGTTACTGTGAGAATCTGGTTGGGCTGCTGGAGGTAAGTTTCACAGTATTGTGGGGGCCTCCCTGTGACTGGGTCCTCCTGGAGTTTTCAACTCGCAGACTTGTCCACACTGAACTTCCTCCAACAATTTTTCAATTATAGTTCAGAGTTTCCTTCCTGACCTTGGTTCCTCCTGTGGTTTCCACTCCCCAGTCTCCTCCGACATGTTGAGATTCCATCTTTTCCTTTTCTCGAGTTTTGGGGCAGTGGTTTGCCTTGTGTCCTCCCCTTGCTTATGGATCCCAGAAGAATAGTTGGTTTTTCAGGCTGTTCAGCTATTTACTTGTTAGGATGGCATAGTAACTTACATACAGAACTGGAAATGGAAGTCTAAACTTTTTCTTATTTAAAAAAAGATAAGCTTATTAAATCTTTTTGTGTAGAATGTATAGGAGTTTTCATTTCTTTTGTTTACTCTACTCTTTGCTTTATGGGTAGTCACTTCTTGAGGGTGTTGTTTTGAAAAAGCTTCTGAAATCACATTGAGCCTCTACAAAAGGACTTTTGTGATCTGCCCTGTGGGAATATGTGGAAAGTCAGCATGGATGCCAGGTATTTGTGGTCCTTAAAAGAGCATTCTGAATATCCTGTTGCTATTTCCCCTTTGGTTATTGAAGCTGTGAGCTTTCAAAATTTGGCTGTGACTAGATCTTTTCTCAGGATTTATTTTCTGTTTCTGTCACTGCTACTAAAGTTATCTTGTCCAAACTATAGTGATAACATTCTCTCCACAAATTTGAGTGCCTACTTGTGCAAGAAACATTTCTGTTTTGTTGGGTATCTCTTTTATGCAGAAGTGTAATATAGGTGGGGATTGGGCCAGAGGTAGACCTAGATCTTTTGTTGTGCTGCAGAGATCTTCAGGCAGTAATCAATTGGGAAATACATTCCTGTTGCTGGAAAGACTCCCTAAGGTTACTTTGTCTGACACCTCATTTCCCTTCTTTGCTGGCTTCAGCTCTACTCTCCAGCCTTTCAGATTATAGTTATTACCTAGGCCATCCATTCTTGTTCCTTTCCTCTTTCTTTGCTTTGTCTATATGTTAGTAGTATCAATACATATATGACTTCCAAATACCAGTCATCAAAATCATAACTCATTCCCATCGGAAAAACAGAAGCTAAATGTCTTTTACATTCTTGGCTTGGGCACGACGAGTGAGCTGCAGAGCTTCTCCCTAAACCAAAGAAGAGGAAAGATTATATATGATTTGGGGGAGGGGTAGAATTTAGGTTAAATTTAAATGAAAAGTATATTGACCTAAAGGAAAGAGGAAATAATTCTGGGGAGCTTATCTGTTCAGTAATTGCCAAAAGTAGAAATTTGAGCTTCCTAAATATGGGTAGATCATGTGCTTTAGGCCAAAGTAGAATTTACAGCTTCCTCTGTATATGTGGATTATGTCTTGAGGCAGAAAATGAAAATTTTCATTCTCAGATCCCCTTTTGACCCTTCTTGGCCAGGTCACAGGAGTGGTCACTAAATATTGTTCATACTTACACTGCTGACACGTTCTTAAAAATTGAGATAGCAGTTTTGGTGATCAGCGAGATTGTATCCTTTTTTGGGTCTATGCTGTATTATCTGATAAGATGGCATCCATGCCGTAGCATTTAAGACTCTAGCTACCAGGGAACATATGATTGATTGTAATACAGATTCAGACAGACAGACTGGAAAATTTTTTAAAGTCATGTGGGTCCTAGTTTTACAAATGATACCAGAAAGTTCTGGAACTACAACTAACTTGTGAATTACTTCCTAAATCTTAGTTTGCCACAGGTATACAAATATCCAAATCAGATATAATTTGGCTATGTTCAGGAGAAGTGGTATCTCTAGAAATAAGCCTTTAGGAGAATTTTTTTTTTTTAGGAGAATATTTTACTTGACAGTTCCTATTAATTTGCTGGGGGAGCTTTCTAGAGACAGATGAAAGGAATGTTCTGTTTATAGTTGGCCCCAGAATGACAGTGTTGAGACGTGTTAGGATTTAGAATTCTTAGAAATTCCTCCTGTCATAGTAGATTTAGTTCTGTGATGGATTCATTATGTTATTGTAGGATTTATGGTAGAAATAGTGGTACATGTATCTACAGGGGAGCTGTATTTAAAGGTAGTTCACTTTGAATTCAGTGAATTCCAGAGTCATCTTCAGAGCAGTGTCATTGTTAGGTTTGGGGCCATTGTTCTTTACACACACGCACAGAAACACCTCACACCCTGTATTTGCTAATATGGAGCAATACCTCTTCCAGATATTTTTCTGATTGCTGTATCTGCCATTATCTTTATGAATAGGTCCTTGAAGGATCTTTGATTTTTTTATCTGAAGGATTGTATATTTGTTTTAGTTTGTAGCTTGTCAGTCCTCTAAAGGTCTAACATTTTCAGCTCTGTGTTGGAAATTATCCAGATTTGCAGTTTTCTGTTCCATTTTTTTTTTAATCCTATATTTGAGATTTTAGCCTCTTAAGAAAAAGAAGGGGCAGGTAATTTTTACATTGCCTCTTCGGTCTATCCTACAATATAGGTTGAACGCCATGAAACCTGTTTCTTGCATCTCCTATGTATTGTTCCATTCCTTGTTTACAGCTTTGAATTTTAGTCTAACTTTTAAAGGAAAGGCAGCAGAAAAGGCCTTATTTATCACCCTAGTTTTCTTGCTTTCTCTAGTCCCTGTTGAATCTTTTGCAAGGTTTTTTTTTTTTTCTTTTTTCCAGCCACTTTTCAACCATTTTTATCCATCTGAGGGGCTACAAGTAAATGGATTCAAAAATAAAAGCCTGGGATTCCTGGACAATCAGTTTCTTAATATAATGAAATTCAGTAGCAGCCATTAGTCTGTCTGCCTTTTGGTTTTGGAATGTCTTTTTTATGATTGTTAGCCCTAAGCTGTACCTTAATTTGGTTTCCATTGGTTTAGCTACCATTGTAGCAGTCTTAAGTGGGTATGGATCATAGGTTGTTTTCTTGGGGAAGACCTTGAGGAAAGGATAGTTCATTTAGGATTTTAGGAGACACAGTAGAGGGGAACAGAGGGAATATAGATAAAGGTGGTGATGCTAAAACATGATAATATTGGTTGCATAAGAAGGGCAGGTTTCAGATAATTTGAATGCTTTTTTTTTCTTTAGTCTTTGCTAGAGAATCTTTAAAGGGACCCTTCTTTGAAGTCCGAGTTCAATTTTGAGGCCTCAGTGTACCAGTCAAAAAGTCTGGCCATTGTGTATTTGGTACTTTTTTCCGTTTCTTTTCTAGAGCTTCTTTTAGTTGTATTATCTTTGACATGTCCAAAATTACCAATAATAGCTGAGGTAATTATAAACATCTTTGGAGAAATTGTGTCATCTAACCTAGTAAGCAGAATAATTAGGATTATAATAAGAGTGTATATAAGGGGCAGGAGTTCTGCTAGCAGAAGCTTGCAGCTTAGATACAGAGAAACCCACATCAGTACACCAACTACATACAGTAGGTTCAAGTGATGTTTATAAAATGGTGGCTAGGAACCATGATTTAGTCTCTTGAGTATAGAAATGTTAACCGTTAGCCACAGAGTACAGAAAGGAAGGAGAAAGGCCTCCGACATTAAAGAAAGTGATCTCTCTCTTAGATAATCTTTTCATGAAGGTTTTTAGAGAGGCTTATGGCAGAGTTTTTTGCTCCAGAGAGCAGACGCTGGTGTATTGGTGTATCCATCAGTTTGACTAGATAGCAATTAGTAGAGTTGGTGCCATCATTTGATCCTCTGAAGATTGAATGATACAGAAAAGACAGTATCTCATGAAGGAGAAGTTTTCTGTCACAAAATTCTTTCAATTTGTGATTCTCGGAGAAGGGAGTTGAAGCACTCAGGGAGATACTCAAAGAACCATAGGCCACTAATCCTAGGATAACAAATAAATTCAGCTAGATTAGTGACCAGAGCTATGTGAAAAATTGCTCAGATTTCAGATTACTTTTGGGGACACTGATCAGGGATCATTATGGAGCTGAAGATGATTGTATTTCAAGCACAAAAGGCTCAAGGAATGTTTGCTTGTTTGGGAGTCCACTAGTTCTGATAAGCAAAATGAGTGAGTCTTTAAGGTAGACTTAGTGGACAGCCTTAAAATTATAAACAAAAGCCATGACTCACTCAAATATGAAAAATTTGAAAATATTCATTTCAAATTTTTGCTTGTGCAAGAGAGAAACTTCATGTGGAGATGTAGCTTTTTGTTGAAGAGACAAGGTATATTGAATTTTAGAGGGGACTAGAATTTAGGTTAAATTTCAGTGATGTGCTTTTACTTATCAAAGAAAAGTCAAGTTAATTGCTCATTGGGTGGGTTCTTGAGAGCAGATGTTTTTAAATGGTATCTGCTAAAAGTGGGAAATTCAGTATCCTGGATACAAATAGATTGTTTCCTTTGTTGTTTGAGTGCCAATGTAGAATATATGACATACTGTGACTGTACAAGTTGTGTCTTTAGACAAGTGTGGTATTTTTCTTTCTTACTATCTACTGCACCACTCTACCTCCCTCAGTGCTTCATTAAATAACTGGAACTCAGTGTGTGTAGTAGCTCCATTTCTTGTTTGTTTGTTTTTTAAATGGTTTGTTTATTTATTTATTTAATTTATTTTTGGTCACATTGGGCCTTTGTTGCTGTACTTGGGCTTTCTCTAGTTGTGGCAAGCAAGGGCTACTCTTTGTTGCAGTGCGCAGGCTTCTCGTTGCAGTGGCTTCTCGTTGCAGTGGCTTCTCGTTGTGGAGCACAGGCTTTAGGAGTGCAGGCTTCGGTAGCTACGGCATGTGGGCTCAGTAGTTGTGGCCACACGGGCTTAGTGGCTTCACGGCATGTGGGATCTTCCTGGACCAGGAATCGAACCCACACCTTCCTTCTGTGTTCTCTATCCCAGTAAAGGATGGTTGCTTTCCCAAAATCTTGTTTGACCCTTCTCTCTTATACCAGTGTTGTATGTATCACTTAGTGATCTGTCTGATTATTTCTCTCTGTGCATTTACTGCTTTGGTTCAGATAGTTAACATCACTCAGGGTTTTTAACAGCCTCCTCATTGATCTTCTTACTGCTAGTTTCTTTCTGTTTTACCTTCTACCTACTGCTTGAATTTCCATGAAACTATTTGATCATGTCACTCACTTATTTAAAACTTAAAGGGACTTCCCTGGTGGTGCAGTGGTTAAGAATCTGCCTGCCAGTGCAGGGGACATGGGTTCAATTCCTGGCCTGGGAAGATCCCACATGCCATGGAGGAACTAAGCCCATGTGCCACAACTACTGAGACTGCATTGTGGAGACGGTGAGCCACAACTACTGAGACTGCACTCTAGAGACTGTGAGCCACAACTACTGAGCCCACGTGCCACAACTACTGAAGCCTGCACTCCTAGAGCCTGTGCTCCACAACAAGAGAAGCCACTGCAATGAGAAGTCTGCACACCGCAACAAAGAGTAGTGCCCGCTTGCTGCAACTAGAGAAAGCCTGCATGCAGCAATGAAGGCCCGGTGCAACCAAAAGTAAATTAAATAAGTAAATAAATAAACCATTTAAAAAGCAAACAAACAAGCCAAAAATCTTCTAGTGGCTTCCAAACTCATACATACGTATTGGGTGGGCCAAAAGGTTCATTCATTTTTTTCCCCTTAAGATGGCTCTAGTAGCACTTAGTTGTCTTTAAATTCATTTGAAACAGTTTTGCTAGAATGTATGTGACAGCTGTCATATCAGTGTCTTATCAAAATTGGTGACTTTTTGTGTAGCCATTCTAATATTGAAGATGGAAGAAAAAAGGCAACATTTTGGGTATATTATGCTTTATTATTTCAAGAAAGGTAAAAGTGCAACTGAAACGCACAAAAAGATTTGTGCAGTGTATGGAGAAGGTGCTGTGACTGATCGAACATGTCAAAAGTGGTTTGCGAAGTTCATGCTGGAGATTTCATGCTGAACAATGCTCCATGGTTGGGTAGACCAGTTGAAGTTGATAGCGATCAATTTGAAATAATAGTTGAGAAAAATCAACATTATACCACATAGGAGACAGCCAACATATTCAAAACATCCAAATCAAACGTTGAAAATCATTTGCACTAGCTTGGTTATGTGAATCACTTTGATGTTTGGGTTCCACATAAGTTAAGTGAAAAAACCTTGACCATATTTCCACATGCGATTCTTTACTGAAATGTAATGAAAACGTTCCATTTTTAAAACAAATTGTGATGGGGAATGAAAAGTGGATACTGTACAACAGTGTGGAACGGAAGGGATCATGGGGCAAACGAAATGAACCACCACCAACCACACCAAAGGCCGGTCTTCATCCGAAGAAGGTGATGTTGTGTATTTGGTAGGATTGGAAGGGAGTCCTCTATTATGAGCTCCTCCTGGAAAACCAAACGATTAATTGCAACAAGCAGTGCTCCCAATTAGACCAACTGAAAGTGGCACTCGACAAAAAGCATCCAGAATTAGTCAACAGAAAATGCATAATCTTCCATCAGGATAACACAAGACCACATGTTTCTTTGATGACCAGGCAAAAAACTGTTACAGTTTGACTGGGAAGTTCTGATTCATCTGCTGTGTTCACCAGACATTGCACCTACAGATTTCCATTTATTTGGTCTTTACAAAATTCCCTTAATGGAAAAAAATTTGAGTTCCCTGGAAGACTGTAAAAGGCACCTGGAACAGTACTTTGCTCAAAAAGATAAAAAGTTTTGAGAAGATGGAATTATGAAGTTGCCTGAAAAATGGCAGAAGGTAGTGGAACATGAGGGTGAATACATTGTTCAGTAAAGTTCTTGGTGAAAAATGAGAAGTGTGTCTTTTATTTTTACTGAAAAAGCTTAAGGTACTTTTTGGCCTACCCAATGCGTGTTGTTCAACTTTGCCTGGAACCCTGTACTCCCGTCCCAGTGTAGTAATCTGTTGTTGTGTTTTTTTTTTTTTAAGGTATTTAATCTCCATTGAAGCCTTCCCTGAATCCTCAAATTTCCAGATCCTTCTCTGTAGTTCCATATTGTATTTTCTTTCCTTTTTTTTTTTTTTTAAAGCTTTTTATTGGGATGTAATTGCTTTACACTGTTGTATCAGTTTTTGCTGTACAGCAGAGTGAATCAGCTATATTTATACATATATTCTTATATGCCCTCCCTCCTGTGACTCCTTCCCACCCTCCCTATCCCAGCCCTCTAAGTCATCACCCATCATCGAGTTGATCTCCCTGTGTTATGCAGCAGCTTCCCACTAGCTATCTGTTTTACATTTGGTAGTGTATGTTTGTCAGTGCTACTCTCTCACTTCATCCCAGCTTCCCCTTCGCCCCTCCCCCCCCGCTCCTGTGTCCTCAAGTCCATTCTCTACATCTGCATCTTTTTTATTCTTGCCCTGTCACTGGGTTCATCAGTACCATTTTTTAGATTCCATAAATATATACAATATTTATTTTTCTCTTTCTGGCTTACTTCACTTTGTATGACAGACTCCAAGTCCATCCATCTCACTAGAAATATCTCAGTTTCATTCTTTTTTGTGGCTGAATGATATTCCATTGTATATATGTGCCACATCTTCTTTATCCATTCATCTCTTGATGGGCATTTAGGTTGCTTCCATGTCCTGGCTATTGTAAATAGTGCTGCAGTGAACAATGTGGTACATGTTTCTTTTTAGATTATGGTTTTCTCAGGGTATATGCCCAGTAGTGGGATTGCTGGGTCATATGGTAGTTTTTTTTTAGTTTTTTAAGGAACCTCCATACTGTTTTCCATAGTGGCTGCACCAATTTATATTCCCACCAACAGTGCAGGAGGGTTCCTTTTTCTCCACACTCTCTCCAGCATTTATTGTTTCTAGATTTTTTTGATGATGGCCGTTCTGACCAGTGTGAGCTGATACCTCATTGTGGCTTTGACTTGCATTTCTCTAATGATTAGTGATGTTGAGCATCTTTTCATGTGTTTGTTAGCCATCTGAATGTCTTCTTTGGAGAAATGTCTATTTAGGTCTTCAACCTGTTTTTGGATTGGGTCATTTGCTTTTTTGATATTGAGCTGCATGAACTGCTTGTATATTTTGGAGATGAGCCCTTTGTCAGTTGCTTTGTTGGCAAATATTTTCTCCCATTCTGAGGGCTGTCTTGTTGTCTTGTTTATGGTTTCTTTTGCTGTGCAAAAACTTTTACGTTTCATTAGGTCCCATTTGTTTATTTTTGATTTTCTTTCCATTATTCTAGGAGGTGGGTCAAAAAGGCTCTTGCTTTGATGTATGTCATAGAGTATTCTGCCTATGTTTTCATTTAGGAGTTTGATAGTGTCTGGCCTTACATTTAGGTCTTTAATCCATGTGGAGTTTATTTCTGTGTATGGTGTTAGGAAGTGTTCTAATTTCATTCTTTTACATGTAGCTGTCCAATTTTCCCAGCACTACTTATTGAAGAGGCTATCTTTTCTCCATTGTATATTTGTGCCTCCTTTGTCTAAGATAAGGTGCCCATATGTGTGTGGGTTTATCTCTGGGATCTCTATTCTGATCCATTGATCTATATTTCTGTTTTTGTGTCAGTACCATACTGTCTCGATCATTGTAGCCTTGTAGTATAGTTTGAAGTCAGGAAGCCTGATTCCTCCAGCTCCATCTTTCCTTCTCAAGATTGCTTTGGCTATTCTGGGTCTTTTGCGTTTCAGCAAATAATAAAATTTCTTGTTCTAGTCCTGTGAAAAATGCCATTGGTAATTTGATAGGCAATGCATTGAATCTGTGAATTGCTTTGGGTAGTAGAGTCATTTTCACAGTGTTGATTCTTCCAATCCAAGAACATGGTATGTCCCTCTGTATCATCTTTGATTTTTTTCATCAGTGTCTTATAGTTTTCTGCATACAGGTCTTTTGCCTCCTTAGGCAGGTTTATTCCTAGGTATTTTATTCTTTTTGTTGCAGTAGTAAATAGGAGTGTTTCCTTAATTTCTCTTTCTGCTCTTTCATTGTTAGTGTATAGGAATGCAAGAGATTTCTGTGCATTAATTTTGTGTCCTGCTGCTTTACTAAATTCATCAATCAGTGCTAGCAGTTTTCTGGTGGAGTCTTTAGGGTTTTCTATGTATAATATCATGTCATCTGCAAAGAGTGACAATTTTACTTCTTCTTTTCCAATTTGGATTCCTTTTATTAGATTTTCTTCTCTGATTGCTGTGGCTAAAACTTCCAAAACTATGTTGAATAATAATGGTGAGAGTGGACACCCTTGTCTTGTTCCTGTTCATAGAGGGAATGCTTTCAGTTTTTCACCATTTAGAACGATGATGGTGGTTGGTTTGTCATATACGGCTTTGATTATGTTGAGGTAATTTCCTTCTATGCCCATTTTCTGGAGAGTTTTTATCGTAAATCGATGTTGAATTTTGTCTAAAGCTTTTTCTGCATCTATTGAGATGATCATATGGTTTTTATCCTTCAATTTGTTGATAGGATGTATCACATTGATTGATTGCATATATTGAAGACTCCTTGCATCCCAAGGATAAACCCCACTTGATCGTGGTGTATGATCTTTTTAATGTGCTGTTGGATTCTGTTAGCTAGTATTTTGTTGAGGATTTTTGCATCTATATTCATCAGTGATATTGGCTTGTAATTTTCCTTTTTTGTGACATCTTTGCCTGGTTTTGGTATCAGGGTGATGGTGGCCTCAGAATGAGTTTGGGAGTGTTCCTCCTTCTGCTATATTTTGGAAGAGTTTGAGAAGGATAGGTGTTAGCTCTTCTTTGTTTGATAGAATTTGCCTGTGAAGCCATCTGGCCCTGGGCTTTTGTTAGTAGGGAGATTTGTAATCACTGCCTCAATTTCCATACTTGTGATTGGTCTTTTCATATGTTCTATTTCTTCCTGTTCAGTCTTGGAAGATTGTACTTTTCTAAGAATTTATCCATTTCTTCCAGGTTATCCAATTTACTGGCATATAGTTGCTTGGAGTAGTCTCTCATGATCTTTTGTATTTCTGTGGTGTCGGTTGTTACTTCTTCATTTCTAATTCTGTTGATTTGCGTCTTCTCCCTTTTTTTCCTGATGAGTCTGGCTAATGGTTTATCAATTTTGTTTATCTTCTCAAAGAACCAGCTTTTAGTTGCATTGATCTTTGCTATTGTTTCCTTCATTTCTTTTTCATTTATTTCTGATCTGATCTTTATGATTTCTTTCCTTTGGCTCATTTTGGGGTTTCTTTATTCTTCTTTTACTGCTTGTTTTAGGTGCAAGTTTAGTTTGTTTATTTGAGATTTTTCTTGTTCCTTGAGGTAGGATTGTATTGCTATAAACTTCCCTCTTAGAACTGCTTTTGCTGCATCCCATAGGTTTTGGGTTGTTGTGTTTTCATTGTCATTTGTTTCTAGATATTTTTTGATTTCGTCTGATTTTTTCGGTGATTTCTTGATTGTTTATTAACGTATTGTTTAGCCTCCGTATGTTTGTGTTGTTTACAGTTTTTTTCCTGTAACTGATAACTAGTCTCATGGCGTTGTGGTCAGAGAAGATGCTTGATATGATTTCAGTTTTCTTGAATTTACCAAGGCTTGATTTGTGATCCAAGATGTGATCTACCCTGGAGAATGTTCCGTGTACACTGGAGAAGAAAGTGTATTCTGTAGTTTTTGGATGGAATGTCCTATAAATATCAGTTAATTCGAGATGGTCTAATGTGTTATTTAAAGCTTGTGTGTCTTTATTTTCCTTTTGGATGATCTGTTCATTGGTGTAAGTGGGGTCTCCTATTATTGTGTTACTGTTGATGTCCCCTTTTATGGCTGTTAGCATTTGTCTTATGTATTGAGGTTCTTCTGTGTTGGTGCATGTATGTACAACATATTGTTTTTTCTATACCGTTGCTAAGGCTTGATCTTGTCAGTTTATTCCTTAGTTATTTACACACATTTCTTTCTTTATAGGCTATGAATTTTAAGACAAGGACCTAGAGCAGCTCTGCTTGGCCAATAATAGATGCTTACTAAATATTTGAATTATTGGAGCCTCTTCCTTTGCCCTAGTGGAGTTAGTTGTCTAAGACCATCTTCCTTACATGTATACTAGGTCTCATCTCCCTATTCAGAGACAAGCAGAGAAGTTGACTGTACCTTGTTCATTCATAACAAGAGGAAAGTCACAGTGGTGAGACCTTGAAATTTTGTCAGATGGCGAGCAGCAGGAGGAACTAGGACATTTAACCAGAAGTAAAGGAAACTCGGGCGGGATATGGTAACAGTGTTTAGTTATTTGAAAGACTGTTGTGTAGAAAAACTATTGGACTTGATCATTTAGCCTCCAGAGGGCATCTGTTAGGTGAATAGGTAGCAGTTTGGGGCTTACCATTAGGAGGAACTTTCCAAACATTTTAAGCTGACTTATTAGATAGGGGATTTTTCATGAGTAGTGCTGTGAAAGTAGAGGCAGAATGACCTGTGGCTTAAAGTGCTGTAAAGTAGATTTTGTATCTTTGGCAGAAGTTGGACTAGATGGCCATGCTTACGAGTCTGAGATTTTCCTGACAGTTCTAAGTTCCATGACCACCATTTTCAGAAAGATACTGATTATTTTGGGTGAAGAAATTTTAAATAAGTAATAATTAAGTAAGAACTAAGCAGTCTCTCTGTGAGAGCTGTTAGGCATTCACAGATCAGTGATAGCCCCTTACTCTCAAGTAGCTTGTATCTATAAATGGAAAGATTCTTGAGCTTTCTTCTTTTTTCATTCTTGAGGAGCAGTGTGTAATTTCTGTGGTTTTTATTCTTAGGATTTACAATGTCTAAAAATTAGTTTTGAGATTTGCTTCCTTTTCAGATACTAAAATTGTTTTTCTCTCCTCTTTATTCCTAGCAATGTCTCAGGCTGTGCAGACAAATGGAACTCAGCCATTAAGCAAAACATGGGAACTCAGTTTATATGAATTACAACGAACACCTCAGGTAATGTAGACTAAGATAACTTAGGGGAAATATAAGACATATATATTTTTAGGAAATGAAAACTTGAAAGAATATAATAGTAAAAATAAATTTACATACAAACAGTCCTAATTTGTGTATGTTTGGTTGACCATTCATTGAACAAATAATTTGAGTGCATATTCTATACCAGGTCGTAAGCTAGGTAGGCACTAGGTAAAGTGGTGAATAAAACAGATATGACACCAGCCTAGGGAGTTTATAGACATCAAACAGGTAAATTACCCATATAAGAAGTTGTGTAAAGGGAAGGTCCTCAGTGCTGTAATAACAACTGGGGAACCAGGAAAGACTTTTTTGAGAGGTGAAGATGGGAAAGACTGGGATAGGAACAGATCTGAAGGAGGTAAATGTGCTTAAAACTAAAGTCATTTTAAGTTTGAAATTTACAGACAAGCAGAGATGCTACCTAGGGGTCTGGACGAAATATAAAGTTTTAGGACTTGTCAGCACATTTTAAGCATGGGAATGCCAGACTACCTAGAGAGAGATGAGAGGAAGGCCCAGAACTTCATCCAGAGGAGCTTCAGCACGTAGAAATTAAGTAATGGAAAAGGAGCCAGCAAAGGAGACTGAGAAGGTAACAGCCAAAGAAAAGTAAGGAAAAACGGGAGATGAAGAGAGGGGATCAAAACAGAGGACAGAGTGTCTCAAGGAGGATGCAGTTACTGTGTTCAGTACTACTGAGAGGATGGGTAAGATGAGGATTACAAAAGTGAGCATTAGAGTTGGCAGTATGTACTTGGTGACCTTGACAAGAGTAGAAACACTTAAGTAGGTTGTGCTGTATTAAAGGGGGAGGGGAGAAGGTGAAAATGAATAGATAATGCTTCAGAGAAATTTGGTGTGCAGAGGAGCAGAGAAATGGAGTGAAAACTTGAGGGGAGCATAGAATTGAGAAGTTTTCAGATTTATTTTGTTAATAAGATGAGAGATGGAACCACCCTCACTCACCTCCTCTACACATGGCTCTAAGGTCATCATTCACATTTCACTGTGCAGTAACCCTATATTAATTTAGGCTGATTTAGTGAAGAGGGAGAGAATGCTGAAGTCTGAGAGCAAATAGAACAATCAAAAGAGGGATATACTTGAGAAGGTAGGAGGGAATGTATCTTTGGTAGGGAGAGGTGTACTTTCTCCTTGTAGCAAGAAAGAGGAAGATGCTATATAAAGATTTGGTAGAGAGAAAATGAGAGCGCTCTTTAATGAATTTTGAGGTAAGGTAATTAATCTATTGAGCATTCAGGTGGTAGGTCTGCAGATAGAAGAAAAGGTATAAAATAGTATAGTGAAAAGAAAAATGAGTTTTTAATGATATCAGTCTGGTTGTGTGATTCCTCCCTTTTTCTCCCCTGCAGTGCTACACAGATGCACAGTTACAGCCATGGAAAACATGGGTAGATGGTTTATCCAGGGTTTGGATTTTGCTAGGCAAGTTGTAAAGAGGAAGAGGGGGACAGATTTGGTTATTAGCTCAGTCATCATCGTACACTCTGTGTGATTTATAAAAAGGTTATAATTCCTAAATCAAAAGTTTGTGTACATATTAAACTAAGTAAAATACAGAAAATGCTTTGTATACAGAGGTTGAAACATAATAGATACTTGATAATGGACCATATCTATAGTTTTAATGTCTTTCCTTGTGAGGTCATCTATCTTTGACCCTATAGAGAAAACACAAGTGCAGTGGAGAAACTGTGGAGACAGGAAGTGTCAGTAACATATGGGAAGCCCCTTATTTCTACCTGCATCTTCCTTTTCAGTGGCCACGTACTAGACCTCTTTCCTCAATCCATAGGAGCCTGCATTGTTGCTTTTAAAGCGGCAGTGTTTGTTCTCAGTGCCACCTTGTGGAAAGGTTGGGTAGTGGTAGTGGCGAAGAAAGTAGGAGTCACTGATCTGTGCATTTGGGAGATGTGTCCTGAAATCTATGTTAGAACTCCAACGCATTTTTGCACTGAAGACATTTTTAGATATGACAATTAGAAATACTATTAATTGTTATACTTCAGATGTGCTGTGATTTAAATCAGTTTGTAGGTTAGCCTGAGAACCTGATCACTTTGTGTGAAACTGCTCTGTGGATCAAGACTTTTTAAGGTTCAAAAAGTGATTTTAAAATGACATCCTGTTAAACTGTGGGTAAATACAGAATACTTGTATTTGAACTTTAAAATCTTTTAATGGATGGCATGGAATGTATAGTTTATTATCACAATGGTGCAGTTTTGCAGATGGAAGAATTTTTAGGGTTCATTTAGCTGTTTAACTTCCTCATTTTGCAGATAAGACAATGTTAAAACTAATTATTTAGAGTCACAAAGCTAGCTGTAGAACTAATAGACCCCAAGCCATCTGATTCCATCGTCAGTGCTTTTTTAAAATTATTATACCAGGATAATTTAGCTATCTTTTAAATATATAATATGTTATCTTTAGCATTAACATAAGAGCATTTATATAATGCTTTGGTGCTGGGGCTGAGGGAGTTGGAGGAGATTATAGCTAAAACAAGATTGGTTGTGAGTTGACAATGATGGTGAGTGGATGATGGGTACATAGGTAATCAGTTTTGTCATTTTCTGTGTTTTTATGTGTTTGAACTTGTCCATAATTTTTTTTTTAATTAGGTAGAATTTAATTTTAAAGTGATGCTTTTACAGGAGGCAATAACGGATGGTTTAGAAATTGTGGTTTCACCTCGAAGTCTACACAGTGAATTAATGTGCCCAATTTGCTTGGATATGTTGAAGAATACCATGACTACAAAAGAGTGTTTACATCGTTTTTGTGCAGACTGCATTATCACAGCCCTCAGAAGTGGGTATGTTAAAATGTATTACACTAGGTACTTAAATTATACAAGGACAGTGTTCTATTGCTCTGTGGGTTTTAAGAAATACCTTTTCTGTAAGTATTCATTTGAGAGTTGGAAATTTATCTAAAGTCTAGATTTTAATTATTGGAGAATCTTTGAAACAGTCGATTTTATATAATTTTCGAAAGCTTTTTAGGGTGAGTTTTTGTTTTAAGGAAATTACAAAGTTTTCCCACTGCTTAAGTATATAAAATAATATCCTGATGAATGCTATTTTAATAAAATAATTGATAACATATAAATTAATATATATTTAGTGGATAGTTTTCACACGTATGGCATGGATATCAGAAAGGGGAAATTTGTATTAGGAAAGAATAGATTTTTATTTTAAAACACTTCTATATAAGTTATCATGGGCAAGTATTTAGATTTTTCTTTATTGGCAAGTAGTATAGAGAGTCTGAGGTTTCAAAAATCTTGCTTAGCCACTAGTTAGATTTTCAAGCAAAGTCAGGTTAATCAGTTTAAATTTCTGTGACTTAGTAAAGCTGTTGGAATAAAGACGATAATTATCTGAAAGCTGGCTATTTTTGTCTTTAGTCCAGAGATACTACTGCCTTTGTTTACATTTTATTTTCCTTCTTTTTATTTAGCAATAAAGAATGCCCTACCTGTCGGAAAAAGCTAGTTTCCAAAAGATCACTAAGACCAGACCCAAACTTTGATGCACTCATCAGCAAAATTTATCCAAGTCGTGATGAGTATGAAGCTCATCAAGAAAGAGTATTAGCCAGGATCAACAAGCACAATAATCAGCAAGCGCTCAGTCACAGCATTGAGGAAGGACTGAAGATACAGGCCATGAACAGGTATGTGGGAGAGAAGGCCAGACAGGGTGGCCATTTTTCCGAATACTATATTAAATACTGAATTTATTTAACACCCTCCATTTTGAAAAAGATAAAATGCAGTAACAAATAGTAGTTCTGTGTGGTTACCTTTTCATGCAGGTATAATATATGTCTCCAGGCATAATAGGGTATTCCATTTAAAGTACTAGAGTCTTAAAAAAAAAAAAAAAAAAAAAAGCAAACCAAAAAACCATCTCTCTTATACCCACTTCTACCTCCACTTACCACTGTATTTCTCCGCTTCTCTTTAAAACAATTGTCTGTGCTCACTATCTACAGTTCTTCTCCCATTCCATTTTATAATCCCCGATCAGGCTTTATCCCTACCCCTCATATCACCCTTGTCAAAGTTACCATTGACCTCCACATTGCAAAATCTAATTGCTGATTCTCAGAACTCATCTTACTTAGCAGCATTTTACACTGTTAATTTCTCTTTTCTCTTTGATTAGTTTTCTTCCCCTGGCTTTCAAGAGACCAATATTTTCTCCTGGTTCCCTTTGTATGTCATTAGCTGTTCTTTATCTCAAACATAGCATGTTCAGTACTGAACTTTTAATTCTTACTCCCTACTTCTCTTCATTCTTGCTCATTTCCGCTGTTGGCAACTCCATCATCCCACTTGCTTTAGCCAAAAACTTTGGAGTTACCTTTAACCTCTCTCTTTTTTCCCAGTCTGTATTCTAGTCTGTGAATAAATATATTTTTAGTTTTTTCCATAACATATCCAAAATTTGTCTAGGCAGACACCATCTTTCATTTGAAGTATTGAAATAGCCTCCTAATTGATCTTTTGCTTTCCATGCTTACCCCCATATCGACTGTTCTCAGCACAGCAGCCAGAGTGATAAATTGGAAGGTGATGATTCTCCTTTGCTTTGAAGCCTCTAATAACTTCTGTTCACATTCAGGTTAAAAGACCTTAATGAGAGCTTCCAAGACCCTGTATAATCTGAGCACTTTCCTCACCCCCATTCTCTTTTCTGCTCTGTCATCTCCTAAAATGTTTAGGCTTTGGAGAAAGCCAGCATTTTCCAAAGCCACATCCCAATAAAGCCAGCCATCAGTAAAGCCACCCAATCTAATGGCTTTCACCTTGCCTGAACATCAGAATTACTTGGAAAGCTTTGAAATCCTAGGGCCTCAAAGGTATCACTCCAGACTAAGTATATCAGAATTTTTGATTAGGGTAAAGGCATTCGTGTTTTAAAGGTTCCAGAAGTGGTTCTGAAGTGCAAACTTTTACCAGGAATAAAAATCCCCTTTATAAAATCCTTTATAGATAGACCTTTGATTTTGCTTGAACATGTCTAGTGGTAGGAATATGTGATAGAAGCTTCTTTCATTTGTTGATAACCTTATTAAAACTTCTTTGCTGTTTTTCAGACTTAGTAAAGCTTGTTTCTGCCTCAGGGCCTTTATACTTACTGTTCTCTCTTTCAGGAACCCTCTTCTTCTAGATAATCCCCATGGCATACTCTCTTTCTTCAGGTGTCTGCTGAGTTCCCGTCTTCCACCCCAGGACTCCATACTTTCTTACCCTCTCTGCCCCATCTTTCTCCATAGCACTTACCATTCTCTGAATATGTATGTGTTATTTGCTGTACTAGAATAATATAAGCCCTAAGAGGGTATAGACTGTGTCAGTTTTATTGATTCATATAATATCAGTACATAGAACCATGCTTGGCTTAAATAAATAAATAGTTTTGTATGAATGGATTTTTTTTTTAAGTTCTTCCTTTATATGGAATTAAAATTAGTCTTTTGTGTGTAGCAGTCTTGATCTGTCTTTGTCAAAAATACTTATGTTGGGTTCTACACTAATTTCAGATTCTACTTCTATCTATTAGTCCTCAAATAACTTCATATAAATATACTTTCTTATATGCTCCTCTAAAGGCTAAATATTTACATTCCTAATTTCTTTTATTCCTCATATGACATTCACGTTTGTTGGTATATAATTCTTGAAATGCTACCTCTAGAACAGTATGTAGTATTATGGATATGATTTGATAAATGCAGGCTATAATAGGCTATCGATCTCCATTATCTGAACACTATTTTATGAATGCTGCCTGAAATTACATTAATTTAGCTCTTTTTTTGGAAAGAAGTGTGAGGTAAAAATAAATACATTAGACAATAAATAACCTGTTGAGTTTGTTTATTTCATTATTTTGGTCTGTTCATATCACAGTTAAAAATTGTGATAAAAAGCACATAAAATGTACTGTCTTAAGCATTTTTAAGTATATAGTGCAGAATTGTAAGTGCATTGACGTAGTTGCACCACCAGTTTTCCAGAACTCTTTTCATTTTATGAAACTGAAACTCTACCCATTAAGCGACAGTTCCTCATTTCTTCCTCCTCTCCTCAGCTCCTGGTAACCACCATTCTACTTTGTGTTCTATGATTTTGACTGTTTTAAATACCTCATATATGTGAAATCATACAGTATTTGTCTTTCTGTGATTGGCTTAATGTCTTCAAAGTTTATCCACGTTGTAGCACCTGCAGAATTTCCTTCCTTTTTAAGACTAATATTCCGTTGTATGTGTTTGTATATTTTTGAATTATAGTTTTGTCATTTTTAACATAGTCATCTTAATTTTGAAATGCTGTATAGATTTTGTAAACAGTATTTTATTTTTTTGGAAAAAAAAGTTCTTGAGCACCTTTCCTAAGCAAGGATGCTCACTCTCACCACTTCTATTCAATATAGTATTGGAAGTCCTAGCAGTCAGACAAAGAAGAAGAAAAAAGAAAGAAAGAAAAGGTATCCAAATTGGAAGGGAAGAGGTAAAATTGTCATTATGTGTAGATGACATAATACTCTACATAGAAAACCCTGAAGACTCTATACAAAAACTTTTAGAACTAAAATTCAGCAGGGTAGCAGGATACAAGGTTAACATACAGAAATCTGTTGCATTTCTTCACACTAACAACAAAATATCAGAAAGAGAAAGTTACAAAACAGAACAATCCCATGTAAGATTGCATCAAAACAAAAGCAAAAACAAAACAAAAACCTAGAAATAAATTTAACTGAGGAAGTAAAAGACCTATATGCTGAGAACTATAAAATTGATAAAGGAAATAGAAGATGATTCAAAGAAATGAAAAGATATCCCATTTTCTTGAATTGGAAGAATTTATATTGTTAAAATGGCCATACTGCCCAAAGCAATCTGCACATTTAATGCTGTTCCTGTCAAATTACCCATGATGTTTTTCACAGAACTGGAATAAATTTATGTGAAACCACAAAAGACCTAGTATTGCCAAAGCAATCCTGAGGAAAAAGAACAAAGCTGGAGGCATAACCCTCCCAGACTTCAGATAAGACTATAAAGCTACAGTTATCACAGTTATCAAAGCAGCATAGTATTGGTGCAAAAACAGATACACAGATCAGTGAAACAGAATAAAGAGCCCAGAAATAAACCCACACACCTGTGGTCAATTAATCTTTGACAAAGGAGGCAAGAATATACAATGGAGAAAAGAGTCTCTTTAGCAAGTAGTGTTGGGGAAACTAGACAGCCACATTATAAATCAGTGAAGTTAGAACATTCCTTCACACCATACATGAAAATAAACTAAAAATGGCTTAAACACTTAAATATAAGACATGACACCATATAATTCCTAGAAGAGAGTATAGGGAAAACATTCTCTGATGTAAATTGTAGCAATATTTTCTTAGATCAGTCTCCCATGGCAAAAGAAATAAAAGAAAATAAACAAATGAGACCTAATCAAACATAAGCTTTTGCACAACAGAGGAAACTATAAATGAAACAAAAAGACAGTGTAGGGACTGGGAGAGATTAGTTGCAAATGATGAGACTGACAAGGGCTTAATTTTAAAAATCTATAAACACCTCATACAACTCACTATCAAAAATCAAACAACCCAATAAAAAAAATGGTCATAAGACTTAAATAGACATTTCTCCAAAGAAGACATATATGTGGCCAACAAGCACATGAAAATGTGCTCAACATTGCTAATTATTAGAGAAATGCAAATAAAAACTACAATGAGATCACCTTACTCTGGTCAGAGTGTAGCTATCATCAAAAAGTCCACAAACAATAAATGCTGGAAAGGGTATGGAGAAAAGGGAACCTTCCTACATTTTTGGTGGGAATGTATTGATAAATTGGTGCAACCACTATGGAAAACAGTATGGAGGTTCCTTAAAAAACTAAAAATAGAGTTACTATAAATCCAGCAATCCCACTCTTGGGCGTATATCCAGAAAAGACAAAAACTCTAATTGGAAAAGATACATGCACCCTAATGTTCATTGTAGCACTATTTATAATAGCCAAGACATGGAAGCAACCTAAATGTCCATAACAGATGAATGGATAAAGAAGATGTACACACACACACACATACACACACACACGACTATTATTCAACCATAAAAAAATGAAATATTGTCATTTGTAGCAAAAGTAGACATGCTGAGTGAAGTCAGAGAAAGACATATGATATCACTTATATGTGGGATCTAAAAAATAATACAAATGAATTTATTTACAGAACAGACTCATAAATGTAGAAAACAAACATATTTACCAAAGGGGAAAAGAGGAGGGGGAGGGATAAATTAGGATTATGGGATTATAGATACGCACCATTATATATGAAATAAACAATAGGGATTTACTGTATATAGTACAGGAAACTGTATTCAGTATCTTGTAATAATCTATAATGGAAAAGAATCTGAAAAAGAATTATATATATATGTATGTATGTGTGTGTGTGCAACTAAATCACTTTACACCCAAAACTAACACAAAATTGTAAATCAACTATAGTTCAATTAAAAAAAAAGTTCTTGAGCATCTTTCCTAAGCATTGGGCTATTATTTCCTTATGCTGGCAATAAAAATATAATAATGACACTATTCTTAGAAGTGCATGTCATTCTTTCTTCTTTTTCATTGCATATCCCTCCTTTTTTCCTGTGTATACAGCTAGAGAGGCAATACATATGGTAGAAAGAATGTGTATCATGTCTTGGCCTTGGTTTTTCTCAGTTATAAGTGATGATAATGTTAACTGTCTTGATGGTTGTTTTGATGAGTAAATAAGACGTGTACACGAAGTGCCGTGCCCAGTTATTGGTTTTTAGTATTGGAGTTTGTTAGAGAGCTGCTTCTGTATTCATGCTCCATATTTAGATACCATCTCATTTTCTGTGTTAGAATAATTTTGCATCGCATTAGCAGATTTTGGGTGAGGTCAGCAGGGGGAAGGAGTGCTTACTATTCCTCTTGAGTCCTGTTTCCTTAAGAATTTCTAATTAAAGAGGCATAAATATCTTCCTTAAGAACTGTAAGTTTTTCATACCTGAATTATGCCTTTCTTGAGATTTAAAATCTCATAACAAAATTATCAAAATATAAATACTTGCCAATAATTCCTATAATCAATAAAGAAATTTTTTAAGTGAATATAAACATTTGTGTAATTCATTCAGATGTTTGCTTGGGTGTGAGTGACGTTCCCTAGACCTTTCAGGGACATGTGGGAAATAAATGCCGTTATTCAACTTTTAGCAAATTCAGTTACTAGGATGTTTTTAGAATTTAGCTTTCTGGGTGGTTTTTTTTTTTTCCAGCCATGCTACACGGCTTTCAGGATCTCAATTCCCTGAGCAGGGATTGAACCTGGGCCATGGCAGTGAAAGCCCAGAATCCTAACCAGTAAGCCACCAGGGAACTTAGAATTTAGTAAATTCAGTAAACATACTTCAAAATTGATGCATTGAAAAGGTCTAACTGTAAATTTCATGCAAACACCCCCCCCTCCCCTTTTTTTTTCCCTTAATTAGATTACAGCGAGGCAAGAAACAACAGATTGAAAATGGTAGTGGAGCAGAAGACAATGGAGACAGTTCTCACTGTAGTAATGCATCCACACATAGCAATCAGGAGGCAGGACCTAGTAACAAACGTACCAAAACATCTGATGATTCCGGGCTTGAGCTTGATAATAACAATGCAACAGTGGCAATTGATCCAGTAATGGATGGCGCTAGTGAAATTGAATTAGTATTCAGGCCTCATCCCACACTTATGGAGAAAGATGACAGTGCACAGACAAGGTAAGTGTGTGGGTTAGTTTCAGATTATCTGAATTTAGAATGTTTGCTTTGGAGTTAAAAGGCAATTTTAGATAAGAATTAGGGGTGATAATTGTCATCCCATTGATTGCCAGTGTTCGGTTGGATATTTTGGCGGCCTGCATTGTTGTTTTATTCTTTCCTCGTGCTTCCCACCTACAGTTGCATATCTGAAAGGAGCGACCCTCCTAGGTAGAGGAGGAGAAAGGATCATTTAATTTTCTTAACAATGATGCTAGGGTACCAATAGACTCTAAAATTCATGCTGGCCAGGATGGCTGCTTTACCACTATATACCTCCAGAGAGCACACTGCCTGCCCTTGAGTGCAGACAAAGCATCAGATATTTGTTGAGTGAGTGAGTGAATGGTATACGTGCTTTAAAAAACATCTCAAGATTAGCACTTCTATGCTCAGTCTTAAAAACCTAAAAGTAATTAATTCTTAGACAAGAAATTTGCTCATATTCTTACTTAGTATTCTTCTTGCTGCTGTAGACTCAAAACTCTGATCATTGGGGTTGAGGGGTATATTCTTTTTTCCCTCTCGGTACAGTGTGTGTTTCTATTTGATTTTTCTCACTTTATGTCATATTTTATGGATGGTAAGGTAGGTAGAGCTTTCATGGCCTGGTAGATAACTTGTGCTTTTTCCTCTTCTGTACCTTTCAATAAGGAATTTTTAGATAGTAGAGGAATACATTTCTGATATTATTTTGTCAATAATTGAGATATTTACATTTTATATAGCTTTTTAGAAATATATTAGTTATATAATCTGAGTATATTTTATCGCTAATCTAGAAATTAAGGTTTTAATGATGTATTTTTCCAGATATATAAAGACTTCAGGTAATGCCACTGTTGATCACTTATCCAAGTATCTGGCTGTGAGGTTAGCTTTAGAAGAACTTCGAAGCAAAGGAGAATCAAACCAGATGAACCTTGATACAGCCAGTGAGAAGCAGTATACCATTTACATAGCAACAGCCAGTGGCCAGTTCACTGTAAGTATTTAAAATAGTAGGCTGTTGAAATTGGGAGCACGTTGACCGTCTGAGAGTGGCAAATTGTGGGGTGGGGCCTAATAAAATGGTATAGACCTTGGCAGAAAGAGAAATTGCAACAGGGTAGTTAACTTGATATATCCTTTGTTCTTTTATGAATAGTATAAGTGACAAGTTTATCCTAAGATTTTTTTTTTTTTAAGATGGACTTTTATGTTTGTTCCATCTCACAGTTTTGTGCTTTGAGCATTTTTGTAATTCTTTCTTTTTTTGTTTTTTTGTTTTTTTGTTTTAGGTGTTAAATGGCTCTTTTTCTTTGGAATTGGTCAGTGAGAAATACTGGAAGGTGAACAAACCCATGGAACTTTATTACGCACCCACAAAGGAGCACAAATGAGCTTTTACTAAAATCAATTCTGAGAATGAACTTTTTTATAGCCTATTTCTTTAATATTAAAGATGTACCGTCATTACTTTTATGGACAGAACATTGGATATGTTGTTCAGTTTTCTTTCTGAGCCAGATTCTTTTACACTATTAGAATCTTTTCCCCTTAATTTAAGGTCTCCTTTTTGGAAGGGACTGCAGTTATTCAGTAGTTTTTCTTTCCTTTTAAAAATGTATCTAAGTTGTATGTTTTCACAAAGTGTGGTTCCATTTGGAGCATCTTGAAGCTTTTGACCCAGGAATTTTTCATAGTTCTGTATTCTTAAGTGAAGATTCAGTTGGCCATCCTTTCCCCTCCCCTCAAAAGTTTTTTAGGCCTACAGAATGTTAAATAATATGTATTTTGACTTTTTTTTCCCTGGAGTCTTGTATATTTATAGTTTTCTATATAAGCTGTAGTATCTTCATGAAGACCAAGGCTCAAACTTACTGTGCTTAAAAGACAATTCTCATAGGATTATTATTTTCATGGTATTTTCTTCCATAATATCTCATTTTTTAAAAAAAAAGTTCTTTATGAACTTAGTGTCCATTGTCATGCAATGTTATTTTCTTCCATTTTTTTTCCCTCTAATTTTGGAATTTCTGATCCTGGGAAACAGAACCAAACAAAATCTCAAGTTCTGTGAGAACTTGGTTCATTCGCAGATTTCATTGAAGAAAGAAAGATTAAATTGGTGTTATGTAGTCTTCAAATGTATATTTAAAGAAGTCTTTTTTTGTATTAGTTCTACTGTCACCTCAGTTCCTTTATTATGTGTGATTTTTTTTCCTATTAAAATACCAGAGACATGGAGATATTTTGCACTTTAGCCTTGATGAAAAGTACAAGATATGTTCAAAGCTTTCCTAATTCTTTTCTTATTGGTAGCCACACAAGTTTCAAAAATAACATGGCACATAGAACTAACAATGGGGAAAAATTTGCTTCTGTTTGAAAAGTGTGTTTAGCATTTTGGGTTGCCATATCAGTTTATAAATTTGGTGCTCTGCTAATTACACTCTATCTAGAAAGCAAGTTAATGGAGCTTGAGCCCTTTCTTGATGTGTAGTGAAAGATAATTCTGTAGAAGAATGTCAGCCAGTATGGTGAAGTCATTCTACTCTTCTTAATTTAGTTTTATATTAAAGGACAGTGTTTGGTGTTTAGAGCCAAAAGGCTTAATGATTACAGGTCAGAAATAAGATTGACTTGTGTGTTATTTTTTGTCCCTGTCCTGATTCCAGGTATGTTTCCAAGTTTATATTACCACAGTATTTACAAAAACATGTTTGCATTGAGAAATTAACCATAAAAGGTTTTTACCAGGGGAGAGTCATCCTCTAATACCATTCATTGTAACTAAAGCCTGTCTAGTCATTGTAAATATTTACCTGTCATTTCTGACAGATTGGGGCCAGCTTGATGTTTTAAATCTTCACCCCAGTATGAAAATTTAAAGGCTTATTCAATTTTTTACCATTTTACCGAAAATATTTAAAATCTGTTTTTACAGTTTTTTTGGTAATCTGTGCCATGAAATTTGAAAACCACCAAAAATCAAGGGAAATTTTGTATTCAGTTCCTTTTCTGGTGTAATGTTAAATTGTATAGATTATTAATGCATGTCCACTGAATATAATCCTGGTTTTGTGATATAACTCCTTAGATTTTATTGGTGACATTAGATTAGTTGTTGCATTAAATAACTAAATTCCCAGTGTGATTATTAATTGAAATTTGTCTTTAAGCAAAAAGTTATTTGTGAATATAAGCTTTGTGCTTAGAGAATGCATGTGTTTTTATCTGTCAGTATGGGAGGATGTAAATTCTTTGCATCATTAGTGAATTTATTGGATGTGTAATCCTTTGCAAAATATAATTATAGGTATTTGATAAAGCATTGAGGGTGTGGTGTTGTGTGTGTGTGTGTATGTATGTGTGTGTGTGTGTGTGTGTGTGTGTGTTTTGGAGGGTGGGTACTATTTATTGTTAACTACCAGCCATTCATAGAGTATTTATTATCTAAGTAACTTCTATAACCATCATCTCAACTGAGGAACAAAAGGCTCACTAGGGCCTTTGGATAATACATTATCATTTAAAAATTTATTATGGTAATATATATATAACCTAATTTATCATTTTAACCATACAATTCAGTGACATTAAGATACATTCACAATGTTGTATAACCACCACCACTATCTATTTCCAGAATTAACATCCCAGTCAGACACTCTGTACCTGTTAAATGGTAATTCCACATTCCCACTCCCACCACCAGCTCTTGGTAAACCCTATTCTGCTTTCTCTCTTTGAATTTGACTATTTTAGGCACCTTATGTATGTGGAATCATGCAGCATTTGTGCTTCTGTCTTATTTCTCAGAGCATGTTGGTTTTGAGGGAAAAAAATTGAAGCAGAAATAATTGAAATAGGTCATAGGAAAACAAAGAAAAAAATCAAACCAAAAGATGGTTCTTTGAAAACATCAGCAAAATTGACAAACCTGATGAAAAGAGGAGACTCAAATTACTAAAATTAGCAATGAGGGATATTTACTGACCTTACAGAAAAAAAAAAAATGATTATAAGGGAATAATATAAACAGTTGTATGCCAACAAATTAGATAACCTAGAGCAAATGGACAAATTCCTATAAAGACACAAACTCTGAAACTGGCTTAAGAATAAATTGAAAATCTGAATAGATTTATAAAAAGAGATTGAATTACTAATATTAACAAAACAAAACTTCCCACAGAGAAAAATGCCCAGACCCAAATGACTACACTGGTGAATTCTACCAAGTGTTTACAGAACAACTAAAACCAATCCTTTGTAAATTCTTCCAAAAAAAAAAAAAAATAGATGAGAATACACTTTCCAACTCATTTTATGAAGTTAGTATTTACTCTCGTAATGAAACCAAAGGCATCACAAGAAAGGAAAACTACAAATCAGTATTTCTTATGAATACAGACATGAATCTCAACAACAAAAAAACCCTACTAGCATGCCAAATCCAACAACATATAAAATAGTTAATATAGGACATGTGCTTCCGGGAAGATGGAGTAGTGTTTTCCCAGAATAGGCAGACAAAAAATAGATCAGTCATTGACAAGGATTGGTGGAGGATTGAAAGTTAGGGCTATAGGGTTTCTTCTTGGGGAAATGAAAGTTAGTAATTCTCAAGTTGGTGATGCTTGCACAACTCTGAATATTTAAAACCCCCCTGAAACAATTCCTTAAACAATACTTTAAAAGGGTACATCTTATGGTAGGTGCCTTATATCTCAATAAGGTTGTTATTTTTTTAAATGACTCCCTTTATGGAAGATAAATGGATCTTCAGTTATAGATACAACTTTCTGTGCCATTCAGCAGTGCTATTACTCCAGCCATACTAGTGTTTTGGGGCCAGTTAAAGTTGGAGATATATCTTAGATGGTATCTAAAGTTGCTTCCAGCTTAAACATTTAATGATGCTTCTAACAGAGTGTCTTCATATCACAGATGATTTATTTGGCGTAAAACTATGACCTTTTTGAATATGGCTATACATTTTCTTACTGTTAAAGAAATTCTCCTATAGCTGCTGTGCTTTTGAAAGTTTAAAGCTAGAAACCACAAACTTCCTTTTGTAATTTTATTTAATTGGGAATTGATTTAATAAATAAATTAGTTGTATAACTAATTTGTGATTATTTTAGCAGAATGCAATTGAGGAGCTTTCTTCAGTGTTCTTAAGTTATACTAAATTTCTTTTAAATGAGCCTCTCAAAATCTTAAGTGATTTTCTTTCGTTATGTATAGCCCTTAATACTAGTCTCCACTTCAGGTGGCTGTTTTAGTTTGCTAGGGCTGCCATAACAAAGTACCACAGACTGAATGGCTTAAATAACAGAAGTTTATTTTCTCACAGTTTTGGAGGTTGGAATTCTAAGATCAAGGTGTTGGCAGAATTGTTTCTTCCTTGGTTTGTAGATGACATCTTCTCCTTTTGTTGTCACATGGTATTCCCTCTGTGCTTGTGTGTCCTAATCTCTTATAAGGACATCAGTCATATCAAATTAGGGCCCATCCCAATGACCTCATTTAGTCTAAATTATCCCCTTAAAGATGCTATCTTCAAATACAGTCACTCTGAGGTACTCAGGGTTTAAGACTTCAGTAGGAATTGGAGGGGTGGAGAGGGATACATTTCAGCCATAACAGTGGCTAATGCTTATTATTGGCCTAGATACAATTTAGCAGGCAATTCCTAAGGTAAAGATGAAAGCATACTACTAAATTATGCTAAATTAATCTTTTGGCAAAAAATAAGATGGCTGGAGTTGTCGACTAAATTTTATTCATTTGGTGACCAGTAATAAAAATATGTTGAAAGTACTGCTCAATTGGAAATAAAGGTTATTCTCTAAAAGTGTACTTTTTCTGTTTAGTCAGTGGATCAAAATTTAAACTGCCTGGTTTAAACCAAACTCCATTAAGATGATACCAAAGGAATACATTTTTTAAAAAAGTGAGTAAACTCAGCATGTCAAAGATGAGGATTTTGGAGACATGTTAACTGTCAGCACATTGGGAACATGAATGTTTTCACATGGACGGTGAACGGTCAATGGTAACTGATACAGCAGCATGAAGAAAGATCAGGAATGTCCACAAAAACCTTAAAAATTGGAGACCTTGGGCTGCTGGAAAAGATAAGGGTACAAAATAAGCATGAAAATGGGATAGGTTAAGTATGTGTATAAGGAGTATTTGGATCCACAGAAAGCATCTCTCACCAATAGATTATTGCCTTTCCATTGTCCCAGCAGGAGAAGGGTGATTGGTTCTCTATAGACTATGAACCAGAGCTGTGTGAGACTTGGGACACCAGGCATAGCGGGGGGGGGGGGGGGGGGGGGGGGGGGGGCGGTACTGAATGGTGAGATGACCCTGTTCCCTTCCCATACAGAGTCCCCAGAATGCTGGCAGATAGATAGAGACCTGATGACCACTAGGTAGAAGACTGGAGGATTATTCTTGGAGAGACATAATGATGTTTGAAGACAACCCAAACAAAAAAGTTGCACTTTCTCAGTCACCTTGCAGTGTGGTGCACCAGTAAATAGACCGGAATAGACCTTTGCACACTGAAATATAAGAAGCTAGCCTAAGTCACCAGCCATTTGAGGAAAGCCTCTGACATGAAAGAGGCTGAAACTATCAGATCAAAACTGATGAAAGATGAAAAAGATAATGCAGGAAGTAGGAAGAAACAATCTCAAAAACTCTTACATTCACAAATTAAAAGTAATATCTTTAAAAGGAAATATTCAAGAATAAAAGAACTTGGAAATTATAAAATACAATAGGAGAAATGTTTAACAAGTATTGGAGTGTAAGTCAAATAAATACATCTCACAGAAAGTGGTAAACAAAAAGGTGGAAAATAAAGATAAAATTTTAAAAATCTATCTAGAAGGCCCAAAATTTAACTGTAAAAAGTTTTAGGAAGAGAGGAAAGGTTAAATGGAGAGGAAATTATTGAAGAAACAATGTAAGAAAATGATTCAGAAGTGAAGGACCCGAGTTTCTAGATTGAAAGGACCCCGAGAGTGGTTAGCAAAAAGAATAGAAGTTGCACACCATGCACAGGAGCTTGTGGTAAAAAGACTCGAAAATATCCAGAAAGGAGAAAACATGTACACGCTCAAAGAGGTAAAAAACCATAGTACCAGATATCTCAAAAATAGTATAAGAAAATTATATCCTCATCTTCTATGTTAGGAAATATATAGGAATTTAACAGGTAGCGCCTAAAATTGATTGAATTGAAAACTCAAAATTGAAAGTAAGAGGACTATTGATACATTATTTAGAAATAAGGAGTGGATCCTTGGCCCACTCCTTCTACCTCTAAGAATTAATTTGACTTGTGAAATAATGTATATGTACTACTTTGGGTAAAAACCAAAACAACAACAACAAAAGGTGAATATAAAACACTTGCAATTCTGGTTTCATTTCTGTACCTGAATCTGGTATAACTGTGGCCAAGTGTCTTAGTTCCCCTACCCCATTAGCAGTGTCTTTTCTAACATGAAGGGGTTGATATTGTCTATAGTCTTCTGTCTCTAAAACACGAACTTTTATATTTGAAAGTATGGAATAAAATCTTTACAGGATTGAGCACACAATAGGTTCTTAGCAAATGTATTGAGATTTTCAAGTTGTAACCAATTACTGAGAGAGATCTGGAATTTAATGCAAGTTTACCTATTATCTCAAAGGGTTGTTGTCTGCAATGATTTTGCTATCAATCAAAAACAAAGTCCTGGGAAAATCTTGGCCATAGAAAATGGGAATGAAGGAGTTAGTGCTTTCTGCACAGGCATGGAATATTGAGTACAAAGTGTAACGAATGGTTGACGATTTCAGATATGGAAAATGCTCAGTAGGCCAGTGGTTAACTATAGTTTTGTTATAATTCCGTTCCAGAAGTTTCTGTGGAACTGCCTTTTGTCAGAAGTTGACAATGTCTATATTCCCTTTAATAAAGGTAGATCATCAAGTGGCTAAAAGCATGAGCACTGAAGTCAGCCTGGGATTGGATCCTGGCTCTTTCATTTTCCAGTTTTAGAGTGGTGTTTGATAAATTAATCTCATTTAGCTTTGCTCTAAGCCCACATGATATAGTCTATGCAAGGACAACACTGTGTAGTGCTAAATCTCTCATAAATATAAGCTATTAAAATTAATATGACTTCCTAGGAAATGTTTTTACTTGGCAAGGTTTAATCTCTGGTCTGTATGGTCCAAAATTCTCTCTTCATAGTCAACTGTAATTTTGTAAAACAGGTTGAAGAAGTTTACAGTTTTAGGATAACTCACATTTACAGTTCATTCACATTTTTAAAGTTAATAGTTTTATCATCCCCTCCCGAGAACCAGAAAAGGATCCTTGAGCTGGAAGAGGAGTTTCTTTGCAGAGTAGGGAAGAGAGGCAACAGAGAAAGGGATCATGGCCTTGGATCATAGGGCGTAGACAAGTGTAGACAGTCTTTTTTTCTAGATGTTCAGCTTTTGTAACCTCTTCCTGGGCTTTGTGAATTCCCTTTCCTGAAGGGGGAGGATCAGTCTCAGTACGGAGACTTAAGCTGTGAGATGTCCACTTTTTCAGCTTCCTTTGTAACTTTAAGGCTGAAATAGCTAGAAAAGACAGTTTGATCCTGCAAATTGGTTGAATTTGCTCTCTTGCTGGGTCTCTTCAGTGAGAGTAGAGACAGTGGTCAGGGAAGAGTAGCATTCTAAGAACTGGAGTAAGAGTTTTGGAAAGATTTGGATGAATAAGTATCCTAAATCCTTAACTCCACCGAGCCTCACTTAAAATGGAAGAAACTCCTTAGATGTTTGCTGCCTTGGTGTATGACTGCTTAATAACCTCACTTAAAGTGGTTAGTTACCTGGCAAAAAGCAGCTTCTTTGTTCTGTTACCCTAAATTCCCTTATTGTCTCCAGGACATAATTAGAGTCAGATCCCAGCAAGTTCTGGGGGACAGAACCAAAGTTTGACCTGAAAGAATGCTTTTTTGATCATATATACTGATGTGGAGAAATATCAGGGAAATAGATTCTGAGTACGTTGGCTCTTGAAGGGAGGAAAATAATTTTAAATTGGGTCAGATTATCAATATGGATACACTTACACCCAACATTCTGGCTCAGTTTGTCAGCTTGAACAGCTGGGGATAGTTCTGTTTACTTGTTATTTTGACTCAGCAACGGATCATCAAAATTGGAAATAGGATGCTAGAAATTCCTTGATGTAATGTAGAGAAGGGAAATCAAAGACTTAGAAGGGGGAATGTTGGGGAGGATTTGTAATGTGATCTGTTCACCCAGATCTCACGATATCCCTCCTGAGGGCCTGATTGACTCTCTTGCCCAGGGCATTGAGAAATAGACAGCTGAGTAGAGAACTGTGCCCTTGAGAAGCTTTATAGTATGTCTGTGGGCCATGGATACCAGTGGGAGATGCATTCATTGAAATGGGCTCCTTGATTCAGTGGGCATTGCCGAGTTCAGTATGTCAGAAACCAAGTAGTTCCCCTTAATTGCTAGACTGGAAATGTTGTGGAGTTACTACAGTAGGCAGTAGGACTAACAGGGTTATCAGTATAGTCTGATTTTTTGGGCTTGGCTAATTGATTGTGTGATCCAAAGGACGAAAGTGGTACTATTTGATTTATATAACAAAACCATAGATCTGACTTGAACCAATATAGTAGTCACCATCCCTTACCCAATTCTCAGGCCTGATTTACTTCCTATTCCCAGAACCTTAACATCACAAGTATGTATTATGTATGTTCCTCTTAGCCTTCTCCAAAGTAACCTGTGACCATTTATCAGAGCGATTATGCAACGAGGAAATAAATTCCTATATCTTTTGGGATTACTGAACTGGTATTGAATTAGTTACAGTATGTGGAAACCAGAAAATCATGCATTTATTCAGAGTGGAGGCTTATGAAAGTCAGATGATAAATGGAATTTTAACCCAAATTCACCACAGTGGCCCCTAAACCCATCTCTCGGTTCCTTCCCATTTATTTCATGAGTGTATGGTTAGAGTATTAACATTAGCAACTAGCAAAGTCAACACAATGGTTGTCTGATGGTAGAGTAGGAACTGGTTTCTTGTTTTTACCAAATTTTAATGGAGGGATACAACTGATATTACTTTACAATGTGATCAACATTTGCAGTGTCCTAAATTGCTAATACTGTTATAGGAACAAGGTGCTAATGTAGAATTAGATGGAATTTTAAAAGTATTTACTGTTTAGGTTGATACAGTACCTTAACAGTTTCAGACTTCTTCCTACCAGACTTTCTTTGGAAAATCTGCCTGTATATGTGAAATTAATACATATGGATATGTAAGTGATTCAATATTGTTACAGATTGTACTGCATTTAAAGTTATTCCAAATGACTGTATTTCCCTGTGCTGTACAATATATCCTTGTTGCTTATTTATTTTATACATAGTAGATTGTATCTCTTAATTCCACGCTTGTCTTACTTCTCCCCCTTCCCTCTCCCCACTGGTAGTCACTAGTTTGTTCTTTATATCTGTGAGTCTGTTTCTCTTTTGTTATAAACGTTCACTTGTTTTATATTTTAGATTTCCACATGTGATAACGTAGAGTATTTGTCTTTGTTTTATTTGACTTAGTATAATACTTTCTTGGTCCATCCACATTGCTGCAAATGGCAGAATTTCATTTTTTTATGGCTGAGTAATATTCTGCTCTGTGTGTGTGTGTGTGTGTGTGTATACTACATCTTTATCCATTCATCTGCTGATAGGCACTTATGTTTCTTCCATATCTTGGCTATTGTAAATAATGCTGCTATGAACATTGGGGTGCATGTATCTTTTTGAATTAGTATTTTTGTTTTCTTCAGATATATACCCAGCAGCAGAATTGGTGGATCATATAGTAGTTCTATTTTTAGTTTTTTGAGGAATCTCCATTCCATTTTCCATAGTGGCTGCACCAATTTACAGTCCCACCAACAGTGTACTAGAGTTCCATCTTCTCCACATCCTTGTTAACATTTGTTATTTGTAGACTTTTTGATGATAGCCATTCTGACTGGTGTGAGGTAATATCTCATTGTGGTTTTGATTTGCATTTCTCTGATGATTAGTAATGTTAAGCTTTTCTTTTTTTCTTTTTTTTTCACTTGCCTGTTAGTCATCTGTATATCTTCTTTGGAAAAATGTCTACTCAGGTCTAATGCCCATTTTTTAATCGTGGTGTTTTTGTTGTTTTTGTTGATGATGTTGTTTGAGCTGTTTATGTATTTTGGATATTAACCCCTTATCATACCACTTGCAAATGTTTTCTCCTATTCAGTAGGTTGTTTTTTGTTTTGTCAGTGGTTTCCTTTGCTGTGTGAAAGAAAGCTTTTAGGTTTAACTACATCCTATTTATTTATTTTTTGCTTTTGTTTCTTTTGCCTCAGGAGATAGATCCAAAAAAATATTGCCACAATTTACGTCAGTGTTCTTCCTATGCTTTCTTTTGAGAGTTTTATGGCTTCAGGTCTTATACTTAGGTCTTCAATCTGTTTTGAGTTTTATGTTTGTATGTGGTGTGAGGAAATTCTAATCTCATTCTCTTACATGTAGCTGTCCAGTTTTCCAAGCACCACTTATTGAAGAGACTGTCTTTTCTCCATTATGTATTTGTGCCTCCTTTGTTGTAAATTAATTGACCATGGTTGTATGGGTTTATTTCTGGGCTCTCTATTCTGTTCCATTGATCTGTGTCTGGTTTTGTGCCAGTACCATGTTGTTTTGATTACTATAGCTTTGTAGTATAGCTTGAAGTCAGGGAGCATTTCTGTATATTAATCTTATATCTTGCAGCATTACTGAATTCATTTATTTTAATAGTTTTGGTGCAGATTTTGTTTTTCTATGTTTAGTATTCTGTCATCTACAAATAGTGACAGTTTTACTTCTTTCCTTCCAATTTGTATGCCTTTTCTTTTTCTTGTCTGATTGCTGTGGCTAGAACTTCAAATACTATGTTAAATAGAAGTGGCAAGAGTGGGCATCCTTGTCTTTTTCCTGATTTTAGAGGAAATGCTTTAGCTTTTCACCATAGAGTATGTTTGCTGTCATAATGTCCTTGATTATGTTGAGATATATACCAACATCTATGAGATATATACCTTTAAACCAACTTTGATGAGAGTTTTTGTCATGAGTGGATGTGGAATTTTGTCACATGCTTTCTCTGTGTTTATTGAAATCATGTGATTTTTATCCTTTTTGTTAATGTGGTGTATCATGTTGATTTGTGAATGTTGAACAATCTGTGCATCCCTGGAATAAATCCCACTTGATCATGGTGTATAATGCTTTTTATATATTGTTGAATTCAGTTTGCTAATATTTTATTGAAGATGTTTGCATCTATATTCATCAAAGTTATTGCCTATAATTTCCTTTTTTTGTAGTGTCTTTGTATGGTTTGGGTTTCAGGGTCATGATGGCCTTATAGAATGAAATTGGGAGTGTTCAACTTTTCGGAATAGTTTGTGAAGGGTAGGTATTAGTTCTTCTTTATATATTTGGTAGATTCTCCTGTGAAGCTGTCTGGTCCTGGACTTTTGTTTGCTGGGAGTATTTTTAAATTGCAAATTTAATTTCACTACTAGTGATTAGTCTGCTCAGGTTGTCTGTTTCTTTCTGACTCAGTCTTGGAAGGTTGTATGCTTCTAGAAATATGTCCATTTCTTTTGGATCATCCAATATGTTGACATATAGCTGTTTGTAGTATTCTCTTGTGATTTTTTTGTATCTCTGTGGTGTATCAGCTGTTACTTTTCCTGTTTTATTTCTTATTTTGTTTATTTGGGTCCTCTTTCTTTTTTTCTTGATGAGCCTGGCTAAAGGTTTAGCAATTTTGATTATCTTTTCAAAGAACCAGATCTTGGTTTCATTGTCCTTTTCTATTCTTTTATTTGTTTGTTTGTTTGTTTTGCTTTGTTTTTTGTCTCCATTTTATTTTTTTCCTCTCTGATCTTTATTTCCTTCCTTCTCTGCTGACTTTGGGTTTTCTTCTTTTTTTTTTCTAACTCCTTTAGGTGGAAAGTTAGGTTGTTTCTTTGAGATTTTTCTTGTTTCCTGAGGTAGGCCTGTATTGCTATAAAGTTCCTATTAGAACTGCTTTTGCTGTATCCCATAGATGTCTCAAGGCATTTTCTGATTTCCTCTTTGATTTCTTCATTGACTTATTTTTATTTTTATTTTTTTGGGGAGCATGTTGTTTAGTCTCCATGTGTTTGTGTTTCTAGTTCCATCCTGTTATGGTTGGGAAAAATGTTTGATATAATTTCTATCTTCTTCAAGTTTTTGAAACTTGTTTTGTTGCCTAGCATGTGATCTATCCTTCAGAATGTTCCATTGCACATAAAAAGAATGTGTATTCTGCTCTGTTGGGATGGAATGTACTGTAGATGTCTGTTAAGTCAAACTGGCCTGTTGTGTCATTTAAGACCACTGTTGCCTTATTGATTTTCTGTCTGGATGATCTGTCCACTGATGTAAGTAGGGTGTTAAAGTCCCCTGCTATTATTGTATTATTGTCAATTTCTTACTTTATGTCCGTTAGTATTTGTTTTATATATTTAGCTGCTCTTGTTTTAGGAGCATATGTTAATGAGTGTAATATCCTTTTTGTATTGATCCCTTTATCATTATATAATGCTTTCTTTTTCTTTTGTTATAGCTGTTGCTTTAAATTCTATTTTGTCTGGTATGAGAATTGCTACTGCCACTTTCTTGTTGTTCCACCTGCAGGAAATATTTTTCCATTCCCTCACTTTCAGTCTTTGTGTGTCTTTAGCTCTGAAGTGAGTCTCTTATAGGCAGCATATAGGAAGATCTTATTCTGTTTATCCAGTCAGCCACCCTGTGTCTTTTGATTGGAGCATTTAGTCCATTGACATTAATTATTGATAGGTATATACTTATTGCCATTTTATTACTTGTTTTCTGGTTATTTTTGTAGTTCTTCCTTGTTCTTTTCTTCCTTATGGTTTGATGACTTTCTTTTTTCTTTAACTTTTATTGAGATACAATTGACATACAATAAACTGCATATATCCAAAGTGTACAACTTGATGTTTTTTTTTCTTATTAGTAATGTGTATATGGCAATCCCAGTCTTGATGACTTTCTTTAATGGTATGCTTGTGTTCCTTTCTCTCTTGCTTTTCTGTATCTATTGTAGGTTTTTGATTTGTGGTTACCATGAGGTTCATATGTGTTGACCTATATCTATTTGTTTTAAATAGGTAGTCCTTTAAGTTCAAACACATTCTAAAAAGTCTTTTTACTGCCTTCCCCTGCACTTTGTATTTCTTATATTTTACATCTTAATGTTTATCCCTTTACTGGTTATACTTATACTTGACTTTATAACTTTTTTTGTCTTTTAATCTTTGGACTAGTTTATTTAAGTGATTGACTCTCAGCCTTTACTACATATTTGCCTTTACTACATATTTGCCTTTACTAGTGGGATTTTCCTTTCCTATAGATAATTCCTTCTTGTTATAGCCTTTTCTTTCCACTTAGAGAAGTTCCTTTAACATTTTCTTTTAGGGATGACTTTGTATTGATGAACTCTTTCAGTTTTTGCTTGTGTGAGAAATTCTTTATCTCACCTTCAATTCTGAATGATAATCTTGCTGAGTAGAGTATCCTAAGTTGTGGATTTTTCTCTTTCATCACTTTAAATATATCATGCCACTCCCATCTGGCCTGCAGTTTCTGAAAGAAAATCAGTGGATAGCCTTATGGGGGTTCCCTTGTGTATGACTGTTTTTCTCTTGTTGCCTTTAGAATTCTTTAACTTTTGCCATTTTAATTTTGATATATCTTGCTGGGGGTCTGTTTGGGTTCATCTTGTTTGGGATCTTCTGTATTTCCTGTATCTGGATATCTGTTTCCTTCAGGCTTTGGAAGTCTTCAGCCATAATTTCATAAAATACATTTTTGACTGCCATCTCTCTTCTCCTTCTGGGACCCCTATAATGTGAATGTTGGTACACGTGATGTTATCCCAGAAATACCTTAAACTGTTTTCATTTTTTAAAATTATTTTCCCTTTTTGCTGTTCTGATTGGGTAGTTTCCATTATTCTGTCTTCCAGATCACTTATGTTTTGTTTCACCTAGTCTGCTGTTCATTCCTTCTAGTTTGTTTTTCATTTTATTGTGTTTTTCAGTTCTGACTGGTTCTTTTTTATATTTTCTAGTTCCTTTAAAAAATTCTCACTGTATTCATTTAGTTCTTCCCTTAATTCTGTTAGCATTCTTACTACTAATACTTTGAATTATCTGGTAAATTGTTTGTTTCATCAGCCCCTCCCCCCCCAGATGTTTTCTTTTGTTCTTTCAATTGAGACAAATTTCTCTTCTTCTCTGGTTTATCTTTCTCTTTCCCTGTGAAATTAGGTGAAACAGTTACCTATGGCATTCTTGAAGGAGTCCTTACGTGGAACTGTCCCTATATAGTCTGCCTGTTCTTTAGTGGGAGAGCTGGATCTGACATAAACACAGGTCACATCTTTTTTCAGTGAGTGCTAGTAGCTATCACCTTGGTGGGAGGTGGGGCTGGAGATGGAGGGGCTAGGGCTGAAGTCAGGTGTGAGGTAGGGCTTCCCCTCTTCTCAGTGGTCTGTCAGGAGTGGAGGGGGTGTCAGGTCCCAAGTTGCTGGAGCAGAAGCCCTGAGGGTCAGGTCTAAGCTGGCTCAGTTACCTTTAAGTGTGTGCTCTTGCCCTTCCCAGCACTGTCACCCTCACACCAGAGAGGAGCAGTGCTGGAGTAAGAGATGCAGAAGTGGGTATTCAGCAAGGGTTGAGGGTTAAGATGCTGGCTGTGGAGGTCTGGCCTGTCAGAGATTCCAACTGCCTCTGCTGCACTGCCTGTGCAATTGCCAGTAATGGCTGTCCTGCTCCTTGTTAAGACAGCTGCCTTAGCATCTCATGCCCAGCTGAGCTTTCTCCTCTGTTGTGGCAGCTCTCCAGTATGAAGATGGGATGTGAGGCAAGCAGTGCCTGGAGTATCTGCTCAGCTCAGGCTGGTGGGTATACCAGAGCGGTCACAGGAAATGAGTCAGCCACCTGTGTGGTTTCAATTTCAGTCACCCTTTCCACCCAGCTTTGAGAGCAAATGAGTATCCATGTGCTTCTCATGAGTGGAGTACAGGCTTCCCACAGCCCTCCTGTTAGTCTCACTGCCTACAACCAGCCAAGGGGGCTTGTCCTCCCTTTGTTGGATCCCAGGGCTGAGGTACCTGATGTGTGGCTTGAACCACTCACCCTCCATGAAGGGCCTTCACCCATGTAATCTCTCTTTTCCTCTAAGTCCTCTCACAGGGTCACAGGTCCTCCACTTGTTTTCCCTTCTTACCCATTTCTGTGTGAATCTTTCTTACAGCCTTGGTTGTACAGGAGTCTTTCTGACAGTTTCCAGTTAATTTTCACTGAGAATTGTTCCACAGGTAGATGTATTTTTGGTATGTTTGTAGCGGGAGATGAGTTCCACATCCTACTACTGCTTCACCTTGATTCCTCTCCCCATACACATATATTTTAAATAATCTACTGGTCCATGTGCTGGTTTGTCTTATGGATTTATAGTAATTTTTCTTAACTATACAAAAAAAGTAATAACTTTTATTTCTATTTGTGCTCATTTGTGAGTTATAATTTTAACTGGCAAGAATAATAAATGTTTTTTTAATGGTCATTTTAGAAACTAACTTGCACTTCACCTGTTCCTTTATTTTACTAAAATTCCATTAATTGGAGACAAGAAAAAGCATCCTTCTAGGACTATGCTGTAATAACACAAAGTGATTTTCTTTTATTTCTTCTAAGTTAATATTCTATGTTGATGTAACCCTGACTCCCTGAATTTCTGTGTGTAATGGGAGTGCTTTTTTCTTATATGGTGTGTTTAAACCTTTCAGTTATTACTCTCCCTCCATTCTCCAAGCTTAATGCTTGTAAAAAGTTACTTTCTCTTTAGAAATACTTCAAGGTAAATATGTATTAAATTCTTCAGACAAAAATTTAAATTTTTGGTATCTCTTTTCATCCAAACTCTTATATTCAAATGAATCAAGAACAATATTTATTTTCTTACGAACAACTAGTTTTCATAGTCATGTTAGCCTGGGCTACTTGTACAAAAAATTAGCACATACACACACCAAAAAACAAGCAAAACAACAAAAAACCCAAACCAATCAAAAAAAAAAAAAAGGAAAATCTTCACTTAATAAATTCATAAGATGACAAGTTTTACTTCTGAGAGGTAGCACAACCAAGCAAATGAATATTGTACGTGCATTGTAACCGAGGCACTTGAGATCACCCAATTTGTTTAATTCAAAACAAAATCTCCCCTCTTCAGAATTTAGTGCTTGTGAACAATCACTATATTAGAACAGTGGTCTCAATTTAGCAAAATCGTACTCTGACATTTAGTCATCTAGACCTTAAACTTGTAAGAAAATGTATTTTATCTCAGGGAAGTATTTAATTTCTCAAAAGCTAGTAATAAAAGAGCAATGTGGGGAGAGGTGTGATTTCTTGAAATTGGGAATATATTTTAGCTTGTATTTGTGAAATAATATATTAGCGACCTAAAATGACATTGTTCCTCCTATTCTATTAGGGTCATTTTAATGAAAGGCTTCTGGCTTCATCTTACACACTACAAACAGAAAAACATGAACATCATGAATTGGTTTAAGTAGAGATGTGATTAGTATAGTAAAGGATGGCTTCCATAACATACATAAAATTCCAAACACTTTGCATGTGAAAATTTTCTGAGTTATTAAACAGTAGGGTGATCTCAGTCACAAACTTGGCTTCATACGAAATGTTTTCATTAAAATTTTAAGTTTTCTTTAAAATAAGAAAAACTTGGAAAGCACAGCTCCCAAACCAGCTAAGTTAGAAACTGCTAATTTTCTGAATGAAAACAGCACTGTTTTTTATTTTTACACAGCTGAATTGAAAGAATAGAAAAAGCACTACAGTTGGTATAGAGAACTATTAGGCCATCAACACAGACATCTGGGAACAAACTTTTTTTTTACATTTACCATCTTCTGCAACTGCTTGCTTCTGCTTTGTCATTCAGTGACATTTCAACCCTGTTGGCTACTGTATCTTCGGATGCTGGTTGGACATGACCCTCTGACTGTCCTCCAGTGTAGGTGGGGGTGCTGTACTTTAAAAGGATAGATTTAAACTGCATTAGAGGTGCATCTGTACGGACACCCATTGGGTCAAAATGAGTTCGGCTTACTCGAAAGCCTGCTTGAGAAAGATAGCACAGAAACTTTTTTAACCTGCAAGGAAAGGAAAAAAAATAATGAGGTTCTTGTATTTTTATTTAAATCACAATGTCATTAAATATATACACTTTGTCATTCACTGACTGTCTTACTTTGGCATATTCATTCCTTTAATGCTGTGTCTGTGGATGTTGTAATAAAAGGGAGGATGTTCAGTATTGACATCAGTCTTTTGCCTCTTGGCTAAATTTGTGGTTGATTCATTACTTTTTCTCTTTCCTGAAACATACATACATAAACACAGAAAGTTACCATTCTCTTAAAAATTACAAGCCAAATACTTTTATAACTACATACTGTCTCAAGTCTAAATCCTCTGACACATACCATTTCAACCTATCTATCTAAATTCTTACAATAAGATAGCTTTTATTATAAGAATAAAATATTTACTCTTGATACTTTATCCTTCACCCATGTAATTTCAATATTCAACTGTCTGCTGAGTCAGAACTTCTTTTCTACCTTCTTCAATTTTAAGCCTCAACTCTTTCCATCTTCTGTAGAAAGCCATTTATGAATTCTGGGCCAGTCATACCATAGACTTCATTACTCTCAATACTACACTACTCAGAGTTTACATTCTGTCATTTTTTGTTTTGTTGTTTTACGTATTTAGTTCTTTTATGTGTGTAAATCCTTTCTTCACAAACTACATTCTCAGTTCCTGGGGATAATGTCCTTTATTTCTATACTTGTATTCTCTACTGAATGCCAATACAGTTGACTCTTAAATGATGCGGGTTTGAATTGTGTAGGTCCACTTCAACATGGATATTTTTCAGTAGTAAAAATTACAGTACCATATGGTCCATGGTTGGTTGACTCTGTGGATGAAGGGCTGACTCTAAGTTATATACATAGATTAACCCCAGAGTTAATACAGGGTCAACTGTATTTGATATATAGTAGGTCTTCAATGAACACAAAACAAAACCAACACAAAACCCGTTTCAAGGGCTTGGATTGAGGAATTTATAAAGGTACAATGTATGAGGTCATTGCCTACTTCTTACCACAGTACTTAGCCTTTACATTTTAAGTAAAAGGAAGCTAGCAAGTTTCTAGCAACGTATCCCTCCAAAAATCACAAAAGGAAGACAACCAAGATATCCAAGTTACTATAAGGAGATTTTTTCTGAATGTTCAACTCTTAATTATTTCTCCATGGATGTTATTATGGCCAAATTTTAAATTTTCATGAAAACTAATATTCACTTAAGCAAAAGTATTCAGAAGGCAAATTCAATGCATGAAAATGATAAACTGCATTCAAAGATAAATATAATTTACTGTTAAACTGTTGCCTCATGGCTCCCCCATTAAATCAGATAATTAAAACTTGATTATACTCATATTACATCTAAGAAGAGTTAGGAAAGTCTGAAACTAAAAATCTGATACAAAACCTTAATAATTACTATCGTCAGCAGTACATGAGTTTTTTTCTTTTGCCTGATATTTTCTATCATGGAAGATTTTACACATTGATATACTAGTTTAGAATATTCATATAATTTCAGAGCTATAAAAGAACACATAGAGATTAGTCTAATTCCCTTAATTCACACATGAGAAAGGCTCAGAGATTTTAAATATTTTTAAAACTTATGTTTTACCTTATTCTAAAAAGGTTTTATGACAGCTCTTTTGAAGGTGGGGAAATGATGCTCTTAAATCTAATGTGCTTTATGGTATACTATAATGCCTTTTTTTTCCCTCCAACAGAGAAATTAAGGAGAATAAATCATTTTAAGTGACTTGAATCTTAGCGAATTAGTTGAAGATGCCAAATGAACATGACTGTTGGAAACAGTATGCAGTAATTATTAAAACATAAGCTATTAGAGTTGAAATTTTCTTGTCTTTGAAGATCAACACTAAAATGTTGAGCAACTAATTCAAAATTATAGTTTGTAATTTTAGTCCTCTGTTCTTTCAATCTTAACACTGTTTTCTTTTTACCTGTATGCAAAACACATTTTGAATCTAACGCTGTCTTTTAAAAACCTTAGACGTTAAGGCACTGACATTACAAATCTTACACCCTTTTGATATGAATTTGCAGTGCCTAATACAAGTATATTTTAAAGTATGCACACAACCCCAAATTGTAAGAAAGGCCATGTAATAAATTCTTATGGCCAGAGTATAGGGTCTTCTGGTCAATTCATGGAATTCCTATAAATCATATGTTGATGAGAAAGTTTATAAGAATTAGAATAAAATTTAATCTTAACTCTATAACCTTTATCAAATACAATTTGATCTTATTTTGGTTCACATGGTTCTTCAAGATCTTATAGCTCTTGCAAAGGGATCACCATATACCAAAGATGTGAACAAAGTACATATTAATAGAAATCTTGAACTGTGCAAATGGCAGATAAACAAGGTTTGCTATAATTTTGTTGTCGGTATAATATGAAAATGCATTTTGAAGTAGGCTACCAAAGCAATCTCTGCTATATGCCCTTTTGCACAGATACATACATACATACATACATACATACACGTATACATACATACCTTGTGCAATGTAATTATCTGTTGTGTTATCATCTGTAGTTTTAATAAATACACCATATTCTTCTAAAATAAAAACAAATGGAAACAAAATATTTTACAGAATGACAGTAAGCAACAATTCAAAGTTTAAATAAAAGCTTACTAAATTCTATGCACACTGCTTTTATGAATACATGAGACTGTGACCAAAATAGGCTACAAGAATTCATTTGTAACCCTTTAATAAGAGCTGCTTCTTCTAATGACTTATGAGAATGCTAGGATGTCTAATAGGCCTACCCTTATATCAATAGCCAGTTAAAACTATAAAAGCCTATTTATACTAAAGAGAAAACAAAGGAAAAAAGAAACTTAGCTTTATTGAGTGATAAGTGTAAATCTAGCTTCCATATCTCAGTGGATATTACAAAATTTTTGGCCACACTATTCTCAGAATGACCTAACGTTTTTCTTTCTAGATAGGATAATAAAATCACAACATACTTTTAGTTCTTTTAATCTACTAAAATGTTAAAAATACATCTATCTTAACAAAATCATTATTCCTTTCATGCCCCTAATATAAACCTGAAGAAAACTATGCAATTAAAAAAAAAAGTTAACTGGATTATGATTAGACTCATTACAGAGGATTTACTTAAATCACACTACTTATAATTATATTGCTTTTGATTATAACATCAATAAAGATAAAAAGATGGAGTATTTTGATAATCAGTTTGTAAGCTAGTTAATTAGTGTTCAATTAGTCACCTTGCTTGTTGATATTTGAAGGTGCATGAACTGAAAACTGACTTTGAGGAGTACACTCTGACTCAAAGATTAATGTTTTTATTAGAGTCTGAATGTCATCTAAACCATGGTGAAGAGATTCAAATAGCATTCTTTTGAGGAATCCAGTATTGAAAAGGGAACTAGACCTGAAAAAAGAACATAGAATTGGGTTTCAGAAATGTTTTCTTTAAAAAAATAAGTCTTCATAATTTAACAACAACTAAGATAATTTGCCCACACCTTTTATCATGTCAGTTTTCTATGCTAATGGGATTAGTCAAGGAAATTTTATTCACAGTACATCAACAAGAATTAATTGAGCCCTCATAAGGTGTATAGTGCTGTGGTACACAGAGGTGTAAGAAATACCAAAGTATAAAATTCAATGTTTACCCTATGAAAGCCTATAAATCTCGACAGAATCTATATAGGGACATAGTGTAATGGAGAGGTTTTCATAATGCATGTTCCTGTCAGTAATAGTGAACCTTAATTCCAGTGTATGCATGGTGGGGCAGGGTGAAATACATGAGAATTACATGTGCTTATGATGATTTAGCTAAAAAATTGCTGAGTCTGATATGCTTCCCATTTAATTTGAGAGTCACAGGTATAATGGACAGAATATGAATTCCAAGCCAGATAAACCTGAATTCCGGTCCTCACTCCACCAATCAACAGCTATGTAATCTTGAATAACTACTGCTTTTGAGTCTCATATTTCTCATCATAATATGGAAAATAAAACTTCTCAGACTTGTTATGGGAATTAAATGAGATAGTATAACTACAGTCCCTACTACAAGTATATCCTTAAGGAATAGTAGTTATTACTGTTAGGGTTAGCAAATATATATGAAAGGATACGTGATTTTAAGTATCAAATGAGTAATCAATGTAAGATTTACTAAAAGACAATTTAGAGATTATTTTGGGCTTAAACACTAAGGAGAGACTTCAAAGAGGATGTAGAATTTGAACTTGAGGTGGGGAAGAGGGAAGAGATTCTGGATGAGTGTAAAGACATGAACAATGGCTTTAAGTGAGCAAACCTTAAGTCACAGTTTAGAACTCAGTCTTGGAGGTCAGAAAACATGAGTTCTGGCTTTGCCTGTGCTACTAACTAAATTTTAGGGGGTCAGTTTTAGCCAGCACTTTAAATACACTGTGCCACAATTTTCTCATCTATAAAATGAGGAAGGAGTTGGGCTAGGAGATCTTTCTGGATCCAGCAACCTGTTATTCTTAATTTCCCCAGTGCCAAGATCAGTGAGCAGGAGCAATGTGTAGCAGGTGATATAGGGAAGCAAGTACTAGAAGGTAAGTCTGGCCAGGTCATTCTTAACCTAAAAGAGTTTACATGAAATGAAGACAAAATAACGGGCATCAGCACAAATATGTTTGCCATTAGGTTCATTTTTGGGCTTAGTAGATGGCTAAACCTTGGCCTCGTAAAGTAAGAAGGTTGAATTTTGCAATGATTCTTGTTACAATGCTGTTAGGAATCTCAAATTTCTACCAAAATCTCTAGTAACAAACAGCTTATGGGAAGGATTCTGAGTAAAAGCAATTCAACTTTAAGACATTAAAAACACAATAACTGGTTACTAAGGATGCAGAAGCACACATCCGTTAAATATTTGCAGGTGCGTCCTGTTTAAACAGCTTTACCTAACACAAAAGCAGACATTTACTTTCACATGCCCTTCTTACTTAAAACCAATTCCTCAAAGACATTTTATTAATATATTAGTTGGTCTATAAAAAGTTATAGCGATCGCTTTACAGTCACATCCTAGTTCTATAATTATCAACAGAAAAAAGCCTCATTCTTACTATGCAAAAATGAATCATTTGGTCTGCAGATCAGCTATGTTTCTCTTTGATCCTACTGCATCTTAGCCCTGTCACAAACTTGGAAGAATAATGGGATAGGAAAATCTGAAAACAGAATACCTCAGGTTCATAGGGGGAAAAGACTCATAATTATTTTCCTATATTAAAAAAAAAATTGAACCTAAATTTGCCTATCTTTTATTAGACATAATCAAAAGTCAGCAATCAAATCAATACATCAATTCTGAATATATTATTATGCTTAGGTACATACCATAGAGGTCCAAGTTCTATTGCTGTCTTTCCAGGCATGCTTCCATGACAATTACAGGGTAGCTGTCTATATGGGTTTTCTGTGAAAAGATAATAAAGAGAGAAATCAAAGGAGAAATGACAGTGTAAACAGTAGTAATTATTATATTAACAAGAAATTTGCAGCTATAATATACTGAGGATCTACTATGTGCCAGGTATTGTGCTATTTTATATGCATTAAAAAATTTAATCCTTTTAACTCTCTTTAGTAGGTACTGTTAGGTTCTCAATTATATAGATCAGAGTAAAGCTTAAGAAAGATGTAGAAATCCATGTCAGATAACTTATTAAAGGCATAGCTTTTAGTCACTATACTACCTGAAATATATTATTTCAGTAGGAAAAAGTTCTATAAATTCCACAAGATATCCACATTTTAAAATCAACTGATTGGGGTATAATTTACATGCAATAAAGTGTATACATTTTATGTGAAGAGGTTGATGAGCTTTAACAGATGTATATACCCATGTAACCAACATCCCATCAAAAAAAAGACATATAAGTTAACTATTCTATAATTGGGAAGAAAATGAATTACTCTATTCCCTAGCCTTGATGCATATTCAGCCCCCAAAATGTAGGCTAGAGGAAACTAATTCAGTTTAAAAGAGCAATGAAGGGACTGATGTAATCATAAGTTGACTGGGGAGGTATGAGAGCTATTCTTAGTTTCCAGAATGGGGTGATATTCTACCATGGACTTTTCAGTTCACTTTAGACCTAGAATAGTCATTTTAAATCAGACTCTCTCCAACTGAGTTCCCCCAGGCCATACCTGGGTTTATGTTCACTTTCTTGGAATGGCCTGATCTGATCAATGGGTCCTAGATATATCCAGACCCCAGGATTATGGTTGTAGGAACATGGGTCGATAGCCTCTTGCTATCTGTTCTCACTGTGTCATTCAGTGCAATTAAATGGCATAATGCACAGTGGTAAAATCTTACTTTATGTTTACTTAAAGGCTTTTCTTCATTGTTCTTTCCTAGGTCTACTTTTCAGCCTTAGAAGAAGGTGTGATTATCATTGACCTTAGCTTTGTTGAGAATGATGTTCCTCAAACATTATTTGAATATATTCAAGAAGTCTTCCCTGAAATCATTAAGTAACTAAACTACAAATACTATAGGCAGGATTACTCAAATTAGGGCGATTTACATGTACGTTTCTGTCAGTTATACCAACTTACCGCAGGCAGCACACATGCAAATTTGTATTAGTTTCCTGATGCATTTTGCAAAATGCTCCCATCATATTAACCTATGTCTTTTTTCAAGCTCCTCACCTAGGATTTCTCAGTGCCTGGTCAGCATCAGCATCTTGAGAAATCAGGGCTATCATTTCAAGTTACCAGTAGCAAAAAATGAAGGGGGTAAAGAAAGAAAACTAGTATTTCTGTGTCACTGGTAAAGAGGCTATGAAGCTAATTCCAGATGAGGAATTCAAACATATTTAGAGACTTTTGTTTAAATGCAGTGGACCAAACACAAACTTTATCTCTGCTGTTTCTTAAAGCATTATTAAAATGAGAACAAAGGAAGAAAATTCAAACCCCAAAGATAACTAAAATGGGAAAGGAGATAACAAAAGATGATGAGAGATGTCAATAAAATTTTAGTAGTGGGAAGCAGACACACAAGGGGATAACTGATTTAGCAGGTCAGAGAAAGCTAAAGCCTAACTAAGCTTTAGACTGAAATGGGTAGATGGGCTACCAATAAACAGCAAGCCCACTGTGTTATGGGACCCAGAAAGGCTTGAAAATTGAAAGTACTGATTGGCTCTGAAGATGGGGATAGACTGGGACTGCAAAAAAAAAAAAAAAAAAAAAAAGGCCTTGTTTAAAATTTTAAGACTTGTAGATCTTCTCTAATACCAGCAGTCAGACTTCTGTGTCTTCCTCATCCCAAAAGAGGAAGTTAATCTTGGATGAGGCTGAATCAAGGAGGATCTGGAACCAGGAGTATTAGTCATAGTTAAGAGTGAGGAGACATATGAAAAGAAAGGGACTAAGTAAAAGTCTGTACAGATGGTAAGACCTTCCAGTCTCCTTCCCCAACACAGCTCCTAGAAAGCTATTAGAAAACTGCAAGATTCCTCTGTAGAAATACTTACCAATCCAAGAGAAAAGACACACACACACACACACACACACACACAGATTGATTGACCGGTATTTGGGGGTTCTTATAGTGAAAAGGCAGACTGCCTTCTCATTACAGTAAAGTCCATCAGTTTATAAGCCCTGCCCCAAGTTATGTACTTCTACATAGCTTTCAGCATGGAAAACTAAAGACCACTAGACATTTGGGATATACTATGACAGAGAACAAAATTACAAAACAGAGAAACAGGAAAGAGAAGAACTAAAACAACAAAATAATGGCAACCATACAAAAAGTAAGCAAAACAAAAAACCTATCCTCCCCTAAATATAAAATATACCCACCTATAATCAGTAGTCTTAGAGAGGTAAAGTTAGATTTTACATCTCTGCAACAAGAACAGGAGACTATTAAAAAGCAATGAAAAAATATGAAGTAACTCTTGGAAATGAACTAACTATGACAGAAATTTAAGCAGGAAAGTTGGAAAATAAAACTCAAGGAAATCTATAAAGTAGAACTAAATGCCAAATAAATTAATAGTAGAGATATTTTAAAAAATTAGAGGATTAATCTAGAAGATCTATTACATAACTAAAATGAGTTCCAGAAAGAGAGAACAGAAATAGTTTGAGAGAAGAAAATTATCAAAGAATAATAGAAAAAAATTTACCAGAACTGAAGGACTCAAGTTTAAGGGCTCAGAGATTGTCCAGCACAATAAATTTAAAAAGATGAATTCATATAAATCATGAAGTTATTTTAGAATACTGGGTTAAGAAGAGATATTTTAGGAGCACTCAGAGAAAAAAAACACAACGGACTATACAGAAGAACAACAGCAGACTTGTCAATACTGGGGGCTAGAAGACAATGGAATAATATCTTAAACATTCTGAGGAAAAACGATATCTCACCTAGACTTCTATACTTGGCCATGCAATCCTTCTCAGAAAACTGTGGGAAAACGTATAGCTTCAAAAGGAGAAAGTAAAGAAGGAAAAGTGGAAAAATACATAAGATTTAAGATAAAAGAAAGTCATCACATGGAGAAAGCCAAAGAAAATTTCCAGTATGATAGTCTAAAACAGTAGTTCCCCAACCTTTTTGGCACCAGGGACCAGTTTCTGGGAAGACAAATTTTCCACAGACTGGGAGCGGGGGGTGTGTGTGTGGTGGGGTGCGTAGATGGCTCAGGTGGTAATGCGAGGGGAGTGGCAGATGAAGCTTTGCTCATTCGCCTACTGCTCACCTCTTACTGTGTGGCCCGGTCCTAACAGGCCACAGACCACTACTCCTTGGCCCAGGCTTTGGGGACCCTTGGTCTAAAAGGAAGCCCCAGAGGGAAAAAGCTTTCGGCAGACTTAGGAAACAAACAACCGAAACGGACTGTCTCCAGGGGAATGAAATGAAACCCAAAGATAACTTGATATTAACCAAAATCACATAAGCACTGAAGCTAGATTATGGATTATGAAAAGTATATACAACACATACAAAAGGTGACAAATACATAGTAATTATTTAATTCCAGAGTAATCAGAGTTTTATAAAAAAAAGAAATGTTATTACAGCATATTAACTGGTTCATCTGTGTTGAAGCAGCCTTCTAAAATAGGCAGCAATGATCCCTGTCTTCTGGTATTCATACCCTTCTATAATCCCCTCCTCTTGAATGTGAGATCACTGGATCTAGAGACTCATTTCTAATGACTAGAATACAGCAATAGTCTCTCTTTTTCTCTTTCCCTCTCTCCCTTTCTCTCTCTGGTTCTTGCTAAATCCTTCTGATGAAGTGACCTGCTATGCTGTGAATATGAAGAGGACCGCATGACAAGGAACTGAGAGCACCTATGAGCAGCCAACAAGTGTTGAGGTCTTTAGTGTAACAACCTACATTCAGGCAATAATGATGTGAATGAACTTGTAAGCATATCCTTCCCCAGTCAGGCCTTGATGATGGCAGCCCTATCCAATGCATTGACTATGGCCTTGTGAGAGACTCTGAGCTAGTGGACCCAGCTGAACCATGCCCAGATTCTTGACTCAGAGAAACTATGAGATAATAAAAGTTGTTTTAAGCCATTAAGTTTTGGAGTAATTTGTTACACAGCAATAGATAACTAATACAAATTGTGAACAATATTTTTATATTTATAAAAATAAAAACACTGAATACTGATTATGCCAACACTGGAGAGAAGAAGTACATGCATTTGACTTGGCTGGTTTGAGATGCTGAATATTCTTCTTCCATGAAAGGAAGTTATACGCAGTATAACCATGCTACTTAGAAACAGGGAAGACACTAGAGACTTTAAACAGTAGAAGAAACAGCTGTGAAATTTTAGCTGGTTACTTTAGGGAGTGGGGCAGATACTTTACTAATAAGACTTATGGAACTATTTGACTTTTTAAATTATGTATTACAAATTGACAAACATAAAAAATTCTAAGTGACCTGACTTTTTTGAAAGACATACTCATTTACACTATAAGCCCTGTATGATTACAAACAAAATGCAGAAAACAAATCATACTGCTTTATAACAATTTATTAAGTCAAAAATCCTTTAAAAATGTTTGATTAAAAAAAACACTGTAGTAACAAATACCATATGATATCACTTATATGTGGAATCTAAAATATGGCACAAATGAACCCATCTACAAAAAAGAAACAGACTCACAGACATAGAGAACAGACTTGTGGTTGCTAAGGGGGAGGGGAGAGGGAGGGATGGGCTGGGAGTTTGGGGTTAGTAGTTGCAAACTATTACATTTAGAATAGATAAACAACAAGGTCCTACTGTATAGCACAGGAAACTATATCCAATCTCCTGGGATAAACCATAATGGAAAAGAACAAAAAAAGGATGTATTATATATATAACTGAGTCACTTTGCTGTACAGCAGAAATTAACACAACACTGTAAATCAACTATATTTCAATTAAAAATATTAAAAAAAAAAAGAAAAAAAAAAACACTGTAGTAACAGTCCAAAATTATAAAGCAACATGAAGGACTCTGATGGAAAAGGAAAGATGTTAGGTTTTTATGGATTCAGGATCAAGTTCGAGCAGAGTGTATCTGAGTTTAATTACTTGCTGATATTGTAAAACACACATGGTGAGATATGAAAGGATAAAAAAACTCCATGTAAGAAAGAAATGACCCACAATTTTAAAGGCAGGAACACTACCAGTAACACTGGGGCATGAGGTAAAAAGAAACACAAATTCTTTTTTCTTTTTTATTGTGGGAAACTCATTACTGATATCCTTTTAAACATTGATGATGTCTATTATTTCTTAAATAAAGGAAAACTAAATTAGGAAAAAATAAAAAGAAACCATATGGCACTAAACCAATTATCCAGGAGGACCAAAGATTTCCAAAATTTCATAAAAGATATTTATAAAATCTATATATTTTAAAAAGCCAGGGTGGATTCTATAACCCTTCTGATTCTGTTGCATTAAAACCAAGATTAGGATGGTGGACTGAGCATTTAAACCTGGCTTCTCTTATTCCAAACCTCTAGAAATGATAGAAAATATATTTTTATGAAAAGTTCCCAAATAGTGCTGGAAAATAAGAAGATGAGTCATCACACACCCCAAATCATGCGGTACTTTCTGAAAGCCGACAAGCTGAGAGACTGTACTACTGGAAGAAAACCACACTGGAGAGAATAGCTATTAAAGGCAGAAATAGCTTAGGGGCTATATGAACTTAAAAAGCAAAGATGAATGCCACTAGAGTAGCTCTAGGACAAAGTGTTAAAGGGACTGGTTAGAAAACTGGGCTTGAAACAGTTGATAATATGACTCTAATCCATGATGAGTAGATTACATAAAGTATCTGTTTTCAGGTTGAAGTGATAAAAGTTTAGGTTGGAGAAGCAAGATGGTGCCCCAAATTTAATAAGAAACAATTATCTATGGCCATAAGAAGCTCTGAATTCCAAGCTGGATAAACACAAAGGGACCCACTCAGACACATCATAATCAAACTGCTGAAAGCTTCAAAATGAACATCTTGAAAGCAGTAAGAAAAAAATAATTTATCAAGTACAAGGGAATAATAATACAATTAATGGCTGACTTTTACTCAGAAATAATAGAGGCCAGAAGGCACCGGAATGATATAGTGAAAGCGCTGAGAGGGAAAAACAAAAAACAAAAAAAATCCCACAAAAAAACCTGTCAACAATAATTCCGCATCCAGCAAAACTATCCTTCAAAAAAAAAAAAAAGGTGAAATAAAGACATTCCCAAATAAACAAAAACTAGGAGAATTTGCCATAGCAGACTCACCCTATAAGAAATACTAAAGGAGGTTCTTCAGGTTGAAAGGAAATTTTACAGAGTAATTTGAATCCAAAGGAAGGAATAAAGAGCACTGGAAAGGTAATTATGTGGAAAACTATGAAAATTATATATGTGTGTGTGTCTGTTTCCTCTTTTCTTGTCTTAATTTTCTTTGAAAATTGTAAGATTTGAAAAATAAATATAATACTATCTTATTGGATTGGGTCTGTGTAGATATAATTAACATGACAAAAACAGACATATGACAGGAGGGGAGAGAGATGGAATTAAAGTTGCTACATTTTGCCAATCTAAATCAGTATTAACCTGAGGTAGAATAAGATAAATTTAAGGTATAAGTTATAATCCCTAGAGAAACCATTAAGAAAATAACTAGAAAGTACATAGCTAAGAAACCAACAGAGGAATTAATTCAAATGACACACTAAAAAAAAAAAACCATTATGAAGGCAACAAAAGAGGAACACTGAAGACATGAGATACATATAAAACAAAGAGTATAAGAGCTGACATAAAGCTGACCATTTTAATAACTACATTCAATATGAACGGTCTAAACACTTATGAAAAGGCAGAAATGATCAGATTGGATAAAAAAGCAAGATCTAATAAACACACTTATAGATTGAAAGTTAAGGATGGGGACTTCCCTGGTGGCACAGTGGTTAAGAATCCACCTGCCAATGCAGGGGACACAGATTCCAGCCCTGGTCTGGGAAGATCCCACATGCCGTGGAGCAACTGAGCCTGTATGCCACAACTACTGAGTCTGTGCTCTAGAGCCAGTGAACCATAACTCCTGAGCCTGCATGCTACAACTACTGAAGCCCATGAGTCTAGAGCACATGCTCTGCAACAAGAGAAGCCACCGCAATGAGAAGCCCGCACACTGCAATGAAGAGTAGCCCCCATTCACGATAACTAGAGAAAGCCTGTGTGTAGCAATGAAGACCCAACGCAGTCTAAAATAAATGTAAAAAATAAATTAAAAAAAGTAAAAGGATGAAAAAATGTATTATGCAAATATTATGCAAATAGTAACTGTGTGAGTGGTATTTATATTAATATCAGATAATACAGGCTTTCAGATAAGAAATATCAGAGATAAAGATGGATATTTCATAATGACACAAGAGCCAAAGAAGACATAACAATTATAAATATATATGAATATTTTTAGATAACATGATAAAGAAGACAGGTTGAAGAGAGTTAGTACATGCATAACAGTACAAGGTAAGGCAAATATTAAAATTAAAAAATAGTTAAGAAAGCTTTCTTGAAAGGATATCTGAAGCTATGTGATGAAAGGGGATACCATGATCTAGGAAAACTGATCCTAAGAGTAAGGTTATAACCTAGTATTTCAAAAATAAACATTCCTTTGGGAAGCCAGGCAAAATAATCATGTCACATAAAAGAAGGAAAAGTTACAATACTATTCAGTAATAGAAGACAATAAAAGAACTTCTACAAGGTACTCAAACTCTTTAAACTTTTTAAGTGTAAAGCTATAAACAGGGAGCTTTAAACATGCAAGAAATCAAAGAGTATCTTCCCCATGAACCCTCTTGACTAAACTCAGAAAGTTAAATTTAGCCAACCAACAGATAATTCGAGAAATTATGGCAAGAAGACTTATGAAGAGCAGTGAATATATTTAATGTGTGGATTATACTGACAAAATAGAATATAAATGTTATATATTATAACATAAAAATGGTATAATGAACAAAAATTAGGATGGCAAAATGGAAAATGGCAGGCTGATTACCTCATTTATGTTACCAAAAAGCCAAACTTATTACTTAAAACCGATAAATCCAAATTACAGAAATATAGACATATTTACTACTACAAAAGTAAACATTAACAAAATAAACAAACAGCAACAGAATAGATAAACCAGTATCTAATATACTCAAGAGAAAGGGCAGAAAGGACAAATATTAAAAATTTAAAAAATAAAGAGAATATAACCACAGAAATGAAAGAAATTAGAATCATTAGATACCACTTGGCTCAATTCTATGCAAATAAGTTAGAAAAGCTAAGTGAATACCACTAACCCTTTGGTGAACAAATAATTCTGATGCTAGCTAAAATGTTCCCAAGCATTGAAAAAAATGTAAAAGTTCCAAATTCTTTTTGAAGGGAATTTAAACTAATTCTAGGGACTTCCCTGGTGGTTCAGTGGCTAAGACTCCCAATGCAGGGGGCCCAGGTTCCATCCCTGGTCAGGGAACTAGATCCTATAAGCCACAACTAAGAGTTTGCATGCTGCAACTAAAGATCCTGCATGCCACAACGAAGATCCTACATGTGGCAATGAAGATGCTGTGTGCCACAACTAAGAGCTGGCACAGCCAGATAAATAAATATTTTAAAAAACAATAAAAATTAATTCTAAAGCCCAACCAAAATTATTCTAAAAAGGAAAACTACATACCATCTTATTTATGAATGTTGAAACAGATATCCTTTAAAAAATTAGTAAACAGAACCCATAATAAAAGAATATTTCCTGGGACTTCCCTGGTGGTCCAGTGGGTAAGACTCCGTGCTCCCAATGCAGGGGGCCTGGGTTTGATCCCTGGTCGGGGAATCAGATCCTACATGCATGCTGCAACTAAAAGTTTGCATGCTGCAACTAAGAGTCCACATTCTGCAACTAGGGGTCCACATGCTGCAACTAAGGAGTCTGTGTGCTGCAACTAAGACCCAGTGTAGCCAAAATTAATTAAAAAAAAAATACTTTGTGACAGAGTAGTTTATTCTAGAAAGTCAGAATGATTTGATATTGGGAAATTTTATTACAATTAATCAAATTAATAGATCTAAAGAGAAATACCATATAATTACCTCCACAGATGCTGAAAAAAAATGACAAAATTCAACATCTTGATAAAATACAATAAAATTGTAAATGAAGGCTACTTTCTCAACATGATAAATGATAGGTATCTCAGCTTCATATATGAATCAGAAAGCACCAGAAGGAACTAAAGCAAGGAACATGACAGGATGCCCTCCATTCCTACTATCAATTAACATTGTAGCAAAAGTACTTGGACAAAAAGAAAAGCCTATTGGGTTCTCAGAATGCTTCAAAACCAGTACAATATCTCTATTCTCCTGAATTTAATGTGATCAAGATAAACTACCAGCTGCTTTATTTATTTACTTTTTTGTTAAGCAAAAAAAAAAAAAAAAAAAAGGGATCCAATGTTAGAACACTCTGAAACTAGAGCTTAGAGAAATGACTGCCTTAACGAGTTTTAAACAACACTAATCAAAACAGTGGGCTAGAGGTGTATGAATGGACATCCAACCACTGGAAAGGAACAGAAAATCCAGAAACAAACTCAAAAACATGTGGGATTTTAGCATAAGATAAATATGGTATTCTCAAATCAGTGGAGAAGAGGTGAACTATTCAATGAAACATAACCTTCCTTGAATAATATTAGGATAGGAAAGCTCTTTCCAACTACAGACAAAATCCAGAGTGCATTAAAAGTCTGATTAACTTTACAACAGCAACAATGAAACACTTCTGCATGAAACAGTAAAAAAAAAAAAAAAAAAAAAAAAGCAAACATAAGCAACAAAATTATAAAAAATATCTGCAACTATCATATCATATCACAAGGGTTAAACTCCAGTATATAATGGAGAGTTCCTAAAAATTCATATTTAAAAAATGCCAAGAACCTAACAGAAAACAACAGGCAACTGTTTCTATGTCTCAGAGAAGCAAACTATAAACAGCTTGATGAAGGCACAGCCACATCTTTTTCCTTGATTCCCCAGGCCTGGCATATAGTAGAGGCTCAGTAAATGTTTACTGAATGAATCTGATAACTGATGGTTTTTATATTCAGTCAGAAACATGAAATTATTTTTATAGAATTAATGATTTGAAACATCCTAGACAAAGAGGTAATCTGACTTAATGTTCCTAAAATTAGTGACAGTGGAAACTAAGTTATTTCTAGATGTTTCAACAGAGGGTAGGGCTAGAGAGCATAAATTATAATGAGTAAATGACTTTAATGAACTCACACGAATGTCTTGTCTGTTGATGAAAGGAAATCCAGTATAGGAAATAAAGTTAGCACTGTAATCTTTAAAATCAAAGGACAACAATATGTATAATTAGGGATGTGATAAAGGCTTATTCATTGGAGGCTTATACATAAATTAAACACAATATACAGTCAAAAGAAACTTGAATTTACCTTCTACCATATTACCATCCTTCTGAAAAATTCTCTCTTCACACCACTGACAATGGATTAGGTATTGAATCTTCTTGGCCGTTTCATCTGCAGAAGTAGGCCCCCTCAAAACTCTCACAACAACCAACACAAAATGTTCTAGAGCCACTGCAAACAGTACTTCTATGCCTTTGTTACAACGGGCTGCAGCTCTGGAAAAAATTTTTTAAAGTTATTTTGGGAGCTTATCATTTCTCTTTGGCATTATATTGACAATACTAACTTGGACAGTACACTATGGATGGCTTATGAGGAAAATAAGGAAAATTCAATTCTTAGTAGCAGTGATTTTAAAAGATCATCACTATAACTTTTTACACAAATTGAAACACAGGAGATATAGGATGCTTGGTAGGATTTTAGTAACTACACATTTTCCCATATGATATCTTCTCAATATTCTCTGGTTTTCAGTGTCACTTTTTTTTCTTGTCATCACAACCATCTTTCTTTGTTTTTATCTACTTTCTTCTATAAAAAGCTTCTTCCAAACAATATATGTTTATTGAGTACTAACTACATGCAGGAGAGTATGCTACCTGCTGAATAGTCAGTGAAAAACAAGCAAAGTCCTTGCCATTATTACTTTTATATACTTTTCGATTAAATTCTTTACTCGATACCATTTATGTACTTAGTTTTCCCTCTACAGTTGTAAACTAACTTAAACTTTGTATGTGTTGATTTGAATTTGCTGTTATATTATAAACATTTTTAAGTATGTATGTAGGTCCTTGGCATATACCAACTGAACATCAAAGTTTTCAGTTATTTAGGAATAACCCTAAAGGTCTATGAAGTCTAATAATCTGTATTTTTGCTTAGGTAGGAATTTCAGTTTAAATGCTGTGAAACTAGTGTTGGGGCTAGTGAGATAGCCAGCTGATCATTATCTGTAATCCTCCAGCATAATTTTCTGCATAAAATGGGTGCTCAAAAAGTCTTCCTTTCTTCAATTGTTTAGAAATTCTGAAGAGAAACAGAGAGAACTTTTTGTTTTATAGGCGAGATCATTTCACAGAATCAAGTTTATAAGCCATCATTTTTTTTACACGACATAAATAAAGAAGATAAGATGAAATGGCCATTAAGAAATGACTGTTTCTAAATTTAAAAACAATCTTTGCTTTCCCCTTTCCTGCTGCTATCCCCTACACTGCCGAAATAAACTGATTGGAGATGAACTTTCATTTTTATATCTTCCTTCTTACTACTTTAATTATTTCAATAACATTTTAAATCGGAGAGTAAACTATTTTAGGCACGAACTTTTAAATCAAATTCCAATAGATACAACATAAGATTATAAAACACATCAAGATTATATATATGGAATACAGAATCTGTATTTCGTGCATATTTCATATTTTGAAGAATGAAATAAGCACTTCTTGTAATATTCTTTTTATCATATACTCAGACATTCAAGGTACACTGCTGGCCATATGGTACCTTGCCACTGCAGCTACAACAATTCTGGCTGCTAGCTCCTTGTAATACTCAGTTCGGACAATGTTACAGCCGTAGTGACGCCGGGCAACATGTTGTGCCTTGGCATATAAAGAACTGATATCTGTAGAAGTCACTGACACTATGCCAAGGTTTCTTATATTTCTGAATGCAGAATCGAGATAGTTCACGGATGTTCCAAAAGGGTCTAGGTGTCTAAAATCAGAAAGAATACAGACATATTTAAAATCATACTAGTATGCAAAATAATACCATTGTCATTATTTCTAATGACAAAATTCCATGGATTCAAAAGTACTTCATAAATCTATTTTAAATACATAATTATGTTTTTAGAGTAAGCAATAAAATGATCATGTGATATGTTAGACATGTAAACATAAATCACGCTTAGAGGAAAACTCATGCCCAGGCATTTTATTTCAAGTGCTAGAAAATGTTCTTACTGCATTCCTTAGGCCAATGCCAAAAAACTGTATTAATTTAAATAAGTAAACAATGACAAATTATCTTAATTTTTAATGGTCCCCTCCCTACCCTGCCTCCTGCCAAAACCAAGTCAGTTTAGAAAGTGACACAAAATTATTTTTCACTTACATGAAATCAAAAGATCTCAAATGCATCAGTACATTGGCATCCATTTTGGTCACCTTAATATTACCAAGGTTTTCCTCTCCTTCAAGAATATCGTCACTCTCTTCCTTCTCCTTACCGTCCACCACCACTTTCAATTTGTTTAAATGGCAGTTCTCCTGAATCAACGTCACAGAGTTTTCATTCAAATCATTAATTGTAACCTTGACTGCATTTCCAAGATGTTTTGCCCATTGTAATCCCATTATCCCTTAGGAGAAATTGAAAGAAAAATGAGTTTTTAAATTGTAATAAAGAATAAAATGCCTCTGAAGAAAATGTGTCCAACAGATTTCCATTAATAGTTCTTAAAAACTTTTCTATAATCCATGTTCAAATAAAATATGTTCTTTATTTGGGGTTTAGTAGGATTTTTTTTTCTCGCTTCTTACAATGGAATACTTTCTGCAAACAAAATCTTACAGAGAAATCCAATATACAATATAAGAGTGGGGTTACTCTACTTAAAGGGAAGCTGGTTAGTTGGAACTCTTGCTGCTGAAGTTTATCCTAATGCATCAAAATATGAAAACTACTTTCCTGGACCAATGCTTTTCAAATACCGCACAACAGCATCACTGTGAATGAAAAAAAAAACCAACTTTGTATGTGTAAGCAAATAATCAAGAGGAACTGAGACCAAGCGGGCCCTTCTCACAGGCTTTCTGCACCTATTGGACTTGAGTCATGAGGGGTAGTCACTACAACGTAGGAGATGATGGCACAAGCCTAGCAAATATGGAGGAGAAAATCCCCTATTTACTGGAAGTATTAACCATCTTCTCCATACGTGTGCTTCATGAGTGTAAAAAATTAGCATCTACTATGTGCCACAGTCTTTACATCTATTTTCCTATTCTTATAATAAGCTTGTGAAACAAGTTCTAATATCTACATTTTAGAGATGGGGAAACATGCAAAATGACTGCTATGAGCTTGATTTAAGTTTACAAAGGCACATTAGAAAGGCTGAAAAGATCTTCCTTAAATGATAGTTTTAATGATTTCAGATAAAAAAAGAGTAGTTCAGGGGCTTCTTAGGTGGCGCAGTGGTTGAGAATCCGCCTGCCAATGCCGGGGACACGGGCGCAATCCCTGCTCCAGGAAGATCCCACATGCCGCGGAGCAACTAAGCCCGTGCGCCACAACTATCGAGCCTGTGCTTTAGAGCCCGTGAGCCACAACTATTGAGCCCATGTGCTGCAACTACTGAAGCCCACATGCCTAGAGCCCGTGCTCCGCAACAAGAGAAGCCACGGCAATGAGGAGCCCACGCACCACAATGAAGAGCAGCCCCCACTCACCACAACTAAAAAGAAAGCCCGCGCACAGCAAAAAGGACCCAACACAGCCAATAAAATAAATAAATAAATAAATTTATTAAAAAAAAAAAAGAGTAGTTCATTGCAGCATTATTTACAATAATCAAGACATGGACACAACCTAAGTGTCCACCGACAGAAGAATGAATAAAGAATATGTGGTGTGTGTATATACATATATATACACATAGATATATATACCCAATGGAATACCATTCAGCCATAAGACAGAAGGCAGTCCTGCCATTTTCAGACAACATGGATAGACCCTGAAGGCATTATGCTAAGTGAAATAAATCAGAGAGAGAAAGACAAACACTGTATGATCTAACTTATATGTGGAATCTAAAAAACCAAACTCACAGAAATGGAGATCAGATTTGTGGCTGCCAGAGGTGGAAACTGGAGGGGTAGAGAACTGGGTGAATATGGTCAAAGGGTACAAACTTGCAGTTATAAGATAAATATGTTCTGGGGATATAATGTGTAGCAGGGTGATTATAGTTGATACTGCACTACTTATTTGAAAGTGACTAAGAAAGCAGATCTTAAAAGTTCTCATCAAAACAGAAAAAAAATCTATATGTGAAATGATGGATGTTAAACTTCTTTGGTGATAATTTTACAATATATACATAAAGCTAATCATTATGTTGTATACCTAAAACTTATACAATGTTATATGTTGATTATATCTCAATAAAACCAGAGGGGAAAAAAGTAAAAAAAATTACTACACTATCAAGAAACATATATAGTACCCAGTCTAGCATAGACATTTAGTAAATTGTATTGAATGGAGAAAGAGAGAGAGAGAGAGAAAGCCTGTGTCAGGGAAAATGCTGGGAAATAAATCTGGAAAAGTAAATTGGGATCAGATTATGGAGGATATTAAATTACAATCTGAGAAGCTGAACTCTATTTAGGCAATAAAGATGCATGACTTTTTTGACTGAGAAGTAACATTATCAATTCAGTGTTTCAGAGGAAAGGCTGTTTGCAATAGCATATAAGACAGACTGAGGGGGAGAGATAATTGCCAAAGATCATTACACTGGTGCATACAGAATGGAAACGGAGTATGAATCATTAATACAAAAGAAAAATTAGGAGAGATTGCTGATTGAGTGTGTGTGGGGACAGTGGTGGGCAAAGGAGTAATAAAAAATGATTCAGGGACTTCCTAGGTGGCGCAGGGGTAAAGAATCCGCCTGCCAATGCAGGGGACACAGGTTTGAGCCCTGCCCTGGGAAGATTCCACGTGCCATGGGGCAACTAAGCCCGTGTGTGCCACAACTATTGAGCCTGTGCTCTAGAGCCCGTGAGCCACAACTATTGAGCCCATGTGCTGCAACTGTTGAAGCCCACGCGCCTAGGGCCCGTGCTCCACAACAGGAGAAGCCACTACAATGAGAAGCCTGCGCACCACAATGAAGAGTAGCCCCCGCTTGCCGCAACTAGAGAAAGTCCGTGTACAGCAACGAAGACCCAATGCAGCCAATAAATAAAACAAACAAATAAATAAATAAATTTATAAAAAAAAGATTCAGATTTAAAATCTGATTGGCTCAGAGGATGTGATCAGCTTAGAATCATTACTTCATCACTTTTTCCATATTTACACTGAGACATCACTAATGATGATGATGGTAGCAGAAGTAGGAATAACACAATAATGATGTGCTGTATATGTGTATACATGCTATATACCAGATACTGTTCTCATTTCTTTACATGTATTAATTTACTTAATCTTCACATTATTTTACGGTGGGTACCCTCCTTTAGGTAGATGAGGAAATTGAAGCATAGATTCCAGTGGTTAGACATGTTACAAAGCTGGGATTTGAATGTAGCCAGTTTGATTCCACAGTCCATGTTTTTAACCACTACTTCTCCCCGAGGAGAGCAACTTAAAGAGAGCTAAGTCATGCTTTCATCCTACTGGTACAAACTTCCCAAGAACATACTCCTATATAACCTTCAAGAAGAAAGACTTAGATTAGGTACAAGTTGCTTTTTAGAAATATTCTGCTGTTTTCATTATCTTTTCTCTACTGTTAAGTCCCTTTAGGAAAAATGTTCTGTCTTTAAAATTTCACCTTACCTCACTGCCTAGTGACTAGGCAATGTTTACTGCATCACAAAAAACAAACACCAAGTAAACGTATACTCTTGAAAAAAAGAAATCCTATCTGAATCTGATCAAACCTGAAGATCCAACTACCAATTTACAGAAATACAAGAGACAGAGGAACATGTTATATGAAGCATGTGATGCAGTCAGCAAAAAATCTAAACTGTGGGAGACTCTAGAGGGCAAATGACCTATTATATCAACAAATAATTATCACACATACACACAAAATGATGGAAGGAAATATAGATTTTTTTAAAAAAGAGACTTAAGAAACATATCAAACAACTAAAATACATAGTCTTTGGATTGTGATTTGAATTTAAAAAAATTATGAAATAATTAGACATATCTAAACATTTCATGATATTAAACAATTATTCTTAATTTTTTAGGTGTGATATGGTATATGGGTTTCAATTTTTAAAAGTCCTTGTATTTTACAGATCCCATTGAAATATTTACAGATGAAATGAGCTATCTGTGATCTGTATGAAAATAAAGGGGACAGACAACGGGGGAATGAGGTATGAGGGAAAGTGCATGGGAACAGAGATACAAGACAGTATGAATTGGTAATTTCTGAAGTAAGTGATGGATATAAAGAGATTCATTTATTATACACTCTACTTTTATATATATTTGAAAATTTTCCACAATAAAAAAAAATTTACCTTGGATCTTTATTTTTTTATAACAAAATATTTTGCTAGATATGATATCCATATAAATTTCCTAAGAAAAGATACTGTACAGGAAGGTGGGCAAAAGGTACAAACTGCCAATTTTAAGATAAGTAAGTACCAGCAATGAAATGTACAACATGATGACTATGTACAGGTAACACTGGTATGTAGGAAAATTAAGAGGGTAAATCCTAAGAGTTCTCATCACAAGGAGAAATTTTTTTTCTTCCATCTTTTCTTCTTATTGTATTGTATCTATATGAGATGGTAGATGTTAGCTTAACCTATTGTGGCAATCATTTCACAATATACGTAAACCAAATCATCATGCTGTACACCTTAAATCTGTATACCTGTACAGTGATGCATGCCAATTATTTCTCAAAAAAAGTGGAAAAAACATCTCTTCAGGTTCACATGATATAAACAGACCCTTAGTTTTCAAAGTAGCTAAACAACAACAAGGAAAAAAAGGAAAAAAAGATACTATACAGATCTGATAAAGTGGGGTTCCAAGAAAGGCTTCATTACTTACCAGTAGCTCCAAAGGCATCTAGACATTCCAAAGGTTTTCGTTCCTTAGCCAAAGCAGCCAGTGTACAGAATATGAGCTGCCTAGAAGAAAGTATAATAATTTGGAATAATTTTAGTGCACCATGGTTTCATCATTGTAGATTCGATTTTAAGAATAGTGAGAAATGGGGTTCCTATTTACTATGCAAACTATTTTGGAAAGAGACCTAATACCATATTTCTTACTTAATAGTAGAAGAACTAAAAATCTGTGAAATTAAACTATGAATTGAATTGGGTTCTATTAATAAGTATTCACTATGAATAATGATTTTATAAATAAAACTTACCCACAAAAGCACCAGCCTGTTCATTTAATTATATAAAGTTAGACCTATTTTACTCTCTGAGAAATTGGTTTGGTAGAAAACATTCTGAGAAAACACTAAAATAAGTGAATTTTGTTCTATACCTAGTTTTAAGTTTCAATATATTAGAACAAAAAGATTAAGAGAAGGTACATTTGTAATGATTTTAAACATCCCATAATTCTTTTTTCAATTTATCTTACCTATTTAGTTTCATTTTGGGATTAAAATAGGAATCTGTTTTCTGAGGTACAGAATAGTTGGGACAAACTTGTACATCTGTGTCTGCCTCTTTCAAAATTTCATTAGGTGGTTTAGCAGCAGAAGCTAAAATTACAAAAAAAAAATAATTCTAAATATTGAAAACAATATACATTAAAAAAATAACCTTCCTTTATAATATTTCATGTTAATGAAATCAACTGAATAGATGTCAAAAAAAATCCCCCCAAACTTATCTACCTAGCACCGTCTCTGGAAAAGAGTAGTACTCAGCTAAGTATTTGGTGGATTACAGTTTGTCAGCCTAAAATCTTAACTGCCTAGCACATCAATACATCTGTATACCTAGTTAAGAATAATCAACCTAAGATAGCACAAAATCCTAAAATACCTTTATTACTCATCAAACAATACATTGTGTTTATATAGGTTGGTTGCTAAACATATTTTATTGTGGTTTAAAAGTTAGAAAATTAACCTATCCGTGTGGTTACATTCCATTAGCCAGCATGGATGACTGAGGGTCACTATATTTCCTGAACATGCTTGACTTCAGAACACTTTCTCATAATCAGGATTTTAAATCACAAATTATATTCAAATAGCTATAAATTAATGTAAAAACATTGTTCTACATTTACTATACATTAGAGTCATTTAGCTATAAGCCCAAATGAAATACTGATTTATTTGTGTGAGTATATTTTAAATATTTAAGAAAGGAGACATACGTTACATATTATATGTGTGGAGGAAAAATAATTGAGATTCTTATATGTTTGGATTTCTTGATAAAATTACAATCAGAATGTTAACTAAATAGGAAACATATTTCTCTTTCTACAATGCCAAACAAAAAGTAATCTTTCCTAGCGTAGTGTTATATGTCCTTCTATACTCACTAAAGTGTCAAGTCACATATCTCACAAGATCAGCCTTTCTCAAACCAGGTTCTGTGAGAAAATTAAGCCCTTCAAATAATTATTTCAGTGACTATTTTTTTCAATTCTTAAAAGAAAGGTCCAGAGTACCATTCTAGATGTATATGAGAAAAGTTAATTCATTACACATAATGGATGCTTTAGGGCATGAGGGCTTAATTCTTAACTCTTGAGAAAGAACTGACTCAGTATTAACAAGCTACTAATAACTTAATATTATTCAGGATAATAAACAGTCTTTATATATCACTCTACCTCCTTTTTCCAGTGTTTTTCAACAAGTATAACACAGCTAGTGGTACAAGAGCCATCATTAGTAATAAAATCCTATAAACTTTCATTAGGATACCTATATTTACTTGAGCAGCAGTTGCTTTTTTCTACCCATATTTAATATCTCCCCCAAATATTAAATATGTCTGTTAAACTGAGAACAGTTGAATAGTGTTGAGAGCCTCACAGAAAGAAAACAAAACCCGACCTAATGGATTAGTAGTTAACTAAATGCGTTGGTTAAGTCACTGTATTTTGTCTGCCTGATGTCTGAAAAAAACAGACCATTGCTGAAGAATTTACTTATTAACATGTTAATGAGATTGCTCAACTTACCAGCAATATACCTGGATTTAGTCTCTCCTTTATTCACATGGCGCCTAACATGTCCTAGCATATCCGTCCTTCTGGTGATTGTTGCTGAACAAATAATACAATGATAATGGGCGCCCATTTTACTGGATATCTATCAAACAGAGTATTTAATTTAAATACATAAATAAGTTACTAGGACAATGAAATAAAAGTTTATTTAACATTGTGAATTTATGTATATTAGTGTATTTAGGGTTTAACAGTATAGAAGATAGTATTCATTTTGCCATGTGACTTTGAAAGGATCTTTACTTCCTTACCTATATTTACATAGGCTTTTTTTTTTTTTAATTTTATTTATTTATTTATTTTTTTGTACGTAGGCTTTTTAATCTTACTTTACAATAGGCCACAAGTTTAATTTCTTAGTTTTTTCCATTCATTCTAATCAGCAAAAAACTGTACTTTATCTTCTATAAGCAGCACTTACAAATGGTATGATACTAGCAGCAGTGTGCTGGTAGACGTATAACTGGCTCTCCAGGAGAATAAAGCCTTGATTTGTACTGTCTACAGCTGTCCGTGGTCTTCATACTCTACCAAGGCCAATGTCAAGTTACAACTGTGACATTTCAAGCTACAATGTGACATCACTGAATGTGAATTTGTGAAGAGATGTGCAATTATCATACCAGAGAACACTGCCACCACGTGGATCTAGTATACATAAATAACGTAAGAGCACAGGTAAAAGTAAAATGTAGTAAAATAACTGGGAAGTAGTGAATTGTGAGTATTCATTGCCCTTGTTTTTAATATAATTTACTTTTAAGTTTATATAATTTAAGTTTTGATGACGGCCACATTTAACAACCACCTTTCAAGATTTCTAGAAATTTGAGCTAGTTCTAGCACACTACTAAATGTTAGAGACAGAATAAAAAGTCTATTTTCCCCAAGTAAAAAATTCTCACTTTATAGCTCCTTATTCAGCTAAGAACAAAAAGACTACTCCAACAGCTCTTTCCTGCTTTTGATGCCTTTCTACTCTTAGTGCTCTTATATCCTATTTACTCGGAATCATAGAGCAAGGAGGGAATCGTCGAGAACACCGCACAGCGTTCCTTATGGTATTGTGGTTATCATATTCAAACTATCTTAGGGTTAATGGACTAAGCATTATTCTAACTACTTAAGAAATGTTTGATTTTTTCCTCCCAGTACTTTACTTGTTTTAGTGACCTGAAAGGAAAATTAATAATGAGGACTTATTAAACTAATATACATTCAGGATAGTGTCACTATAAAATATTTTATAATTTGTATCCCCCAAAGGTCAAATCTACCCTAAAAATAAACACATGTAGTTTTTAAAAAGTTACTGAGATTTCAGAAAGTTTCTTCATTCTGTCCTTTGACAAATTAAGATGAAGAACATAGGGAGGATGAGTATGAATTGACACATATTAAGATATTTACTAAACCACAGAAATTAAGGGCCCTGATTCCATGATCAAAATTTATTTTGAAAGAAAAAAATTACTTTCTATTTAAATTCTCCATTCCAGAATTAGTAAGTGGGTTAATTCTCCTTTTGAACACAAGAGAGTATGTGATCTGACTGAAATTAAAAACATATAATGAAAAGTTCAATACAGCAATTTTTTTCATACATTTCATATTTTTCCTACTATGGTAATCCGAAAGCCCTTGTTAAAAAAATCTTAAACTCATTGCTGAATATGCATATTTTAGTCTTAAAGTGAGTAAAAGTTACACTTTCTTTAGAGACAGCCAAATCTAAAAATAACAAATCTAACATGTGATTACCTGTTCTCCAATAATGTTTGGTTTCACTGGTCGACAAGGTAAGTGACAGATGCACATCCTGTAACCTAGAATGAAGAATTGCTGCTTGTCTTATCACTGTTCATTAAGTATTCAATTATTACTAAAAATTACTAGCAAATTTTATAAGAATAATTGGGATTATTCTTATATTTGTAATGTCATAATTTATTTGAGATTGCCTTAGTTTTACACATCTTGTTATATATGACATGGTATAAAAAAAAATACAGGAGATCTAGGTTCAAAATTTAGTTCTGCCAAAAATATCTGTGTTATCTTGGATTAGTCATTTAGGTTCTTTGGGACTCAGTTTTATCATCTACTTCCTGCCATCCTGACTTTTTCTTAGGCTTCATCTTCAGAGCCTTATGCTGCATCTACCATTACACAGCCTCTTCTTCATTTGTGATATGGCACTGTCTTAGTTCTCTTCCCATCTTTCCTACTTAATCTTCTTTATAGATACTTTTTCATCTCTCATACTCTCAAATGCAGATTTTCTGTATACTTGATGTGCTACATAAATTGTTTCTCATTTCCTTGGTAACTTTAATATCTTTCATGATTGCAATTATCTCCCCTGTGAGAAGGAATCCCAAATTACAGCTCTGTTACTAATTCCTGAGGGTCAGATCTCTACTTCCAATTGCCTATTGAAGACATACAACTTCATATGACAGTAGGTTATTTCAAAACCTGGGGGTCCAGTGGTTACGACTCTGCACTTTCACTGCAGGGGGCACAAGTTTGAGCCCTGGTCCCTGTTTGGGGAACTAAGATCCCTCAAGCAGTGTGGCGCAGCCAGAAAAACAACAAAACCAAACCAAACCAAACCAAACCCAAAACAAACAAAAAATCAACTAAGAAATACCACCGACAAAAAAACTCCAAAAAATCTACAGTCAAGGACTCAACTTTTCATTTCCTCTTGAACCAGGGCTCTTTTTCACTTTTTAAACGAATGATAATGCCTTCCAGTTACTCCTAATTCAAAAACTATAAGTTATCTCTAACTGTTTCTTCTCATACTTTACATCCGATCATTTCTCTTATTTGTACATATTGAAGTGTCTCAGGACTCAGACCTTGGACAACTTCTTTCTTCCACCTATATGTACTCTTAAAGTTATCCCATCCAGTCTTATGATTTTAAATACCATCTATATTCTGACAACTCCCAAATATACATCTCTAGCCCAAACCTTTACCCCGAAGTCCAGATTCATGTAGCCTCCAGGCTACTTTATATCTCCACTAGATGCATCTCAACCTTTGCATGCCTGAATCTGAGGACCTGTCCTTCTTTCCCATACCTAATGCAGTCTACTCAAGCTCAGGAAAGGATATTTTTCTAGTTGCTCAAGTCTTAAACACAAGCATTCTTGGCTTTCTCTCCCTCATCTCATTTCTATTCCTTCAGCAGATCTTATTCAACATAATTTGCCACCTACTTTGAAACCTACTCACAAAGACAAAATCTATTATATTCACCATCTACTGGATCACCACCATGTGAAAGAACCCCACAACCTAACGTACATGACAGAGTAAAGAAATACCAGGAGCCATCAAAGAGAAGAGGATAACTTGGAGAAGGGAGACCAAACCTAAAGATTAAACAATGGCTTAAGTAAAGCAAACAAAAGACATCTTTGTAATTAAAGTGAGATCTTTCTTTTTTGATAAGAAGTCAATATGATTTACTATATGTTCTTTTAAATAATTAAACATAAGTAAACAGTATGGCTTCTGAATTAGTCTAATTCCCTTTTCTTTAAGTAATTAGTGATAACCTTTTACTAGTACTACTAAGAGAACAGTTCTGGTATAGTTCTGGCTTCTTTTTGGGTATCTTATAATGGCTCTTTCAGTCTGGTTGAAACTCCAGATAAGCACAATGACTATACTTACATAATCATATACAAATATAAGTGTACACATGTTTAAGACTGATATTTAAGTTTTTTTTGAGGGGTACTTTTTGTTTTTATCCTATATATTGCTATTTTCATTAGTAGTTTACCATGGAAATCCTTCCAAGTAAGCTGGTAGAGATCTAATATACTCTTTTCAATGGCTGCGTAATATTTCGTGGTATGTATATACCATAATTTATTCAATCATCTCTCTTTTATTTTAGTCTAAGTTTTTGTCACTAAGCACATGCTGCAGTGAATATTCTTGTACATCTATCCTTGTCTATTGCTTCTTTTACTCCTAGGAGAGGGAGTGCCTGGTGGATGAATATTTTAAATTGTTTAAATGTTGCCAGATCTCTTTCCAAAAATGCTGTAATATATACTTCACTATCTCAGAATCTAATAATAATTCACTGTCTCTAAGAAGTCTTTTAACTTGGTAAGATTTTGTTTTTTGTCCTTCAATTTTATTCATTTATTTATATGAGTCCTCTTGTTAAACTTACTCCCTCAAATTGTGTCATTTTTGTCACTTAGAATTGCTTTTTTTTCTAATTTCCATTTATCTAGAGTAGAGAGAGACTGATTTTGAATATTTATCTTATATTTCACCACCGTTCCAAATACTCTCATTGTTTTTTTAAGCCATCAGCAGAAAAAAAGAGATGTTATCTTCCCTTTTCCAATATTCATACTAATTTTTTAATTTATTATACCTTCAAAAATGTGCAAAACTGTAGTTGTTCTAATATAAAAGGAAAAGTATAACTTATTAAAACATAGTTCAATAAGTAATGTGGATCTTAAGCACCAAGCAGAGTACCCAGTACAGAACAGATGCTTAATGTTTGCCAAACTAAACTACTGGTGTCATATATATCTATTGCCTAGAGAGCTATGTGGTCTTTTACTAATAAGCACATTAAAAAAGGGGCATTAATCTTTCATAATTTTAAACTGAAAATATTTGATTATGTTCTCAATAAAATTCCAAAACTGGTACCAAATCTTGAATTTCATTTACATCACTTTTTAGTAAGCACAAAAATACTAACCTTCAAATTCAACTGAGACTTTCCAGTGTAAATTTTGAAGGTGACGATGAAGCTTATGACTATTACAAGCTCTGAATTTTTCCTTGGGGCACAATGGACAAGCCTGTTTGTTTCCTGTTAAAGGAAAAAGAACCAATAAAGCAGAAAATATACTAGCTATTAATGCTTAAATTTAGCTACAAAAGTAGTAACAGGGGACCTTCTCTTGGCCCTGCCCCTCATTCCCCAAAACACACACACACACAACTCTTAGATAATGTCTTTCTTAACGTTAGGGAGAAGTCATTCCTGCCTCAGCAGGTACTTAACAATAATTGTTTTAGCACACAGTCAGTGACTGATTTTTTCACCCAAAAACTCTCCTTTCTGTGGCTGGCAGATATCCTTGGTGCCACTGGGAACACAGAGGATGAGGAAATAATAAACTACATGATATCCCTCCAGCCAAAATGCCTGCCAGAGAGAATGCCATTCTGTACTTTGGGCAAGGGAAAAGTCAGCGGTTGTCACACTTCCAGAGGGGCAGGAGCTGGGCAGAGAGCAAAGGTATCTGCTCTGGTATTCTTCTACTCTAGCAACAAAAACCAGTAAATGTGCAGAGTTAGAAAAATAGGAGAAGGAAGTGGAAGGAGTGGTTCAGATCCTATGTAACTGCTATTCTGAGACTGGGGTCATGGTTACAACCACTGTATCCTACTACTAAATTCGTAAGATCTTCCTTCTTCATTAGCATATTCTTGAAAAAGATTATGGATCATCAAAATAGAAGCTGTATTTAATTAGAAATGTAATGTATCTTAATAAAAACTGTGCGTACAAAAGAATTAAAGTCTCAAATCCAGGTTTAAAGCAATAAAATATACAGAAATAATGACTCAAGTTTTAATCCAACAAATATCTTTCACATACAGCACATGGCAAGTATAAGCACGATTTTTTTTTTTTTTAATATATACTCTGCCTACTTCAGAAAACCATGAGCTCTTGAGGATGGAATCCAAGCACTAAGGATGGCAAAGTAGAAAGAGAGCAGCTTGGGGCACTGACAACATTGCAAAACTCTACCAGCCCTAAATTGCCAGCCTTGGGACTTCTTTTACATGAGAGAATATAAGCCTCCATACTATTTTTTGGATTTATTACTCATAGCAAAATGTAATTCCTAACTTATAGATTATAAAGCCCTTATATATCCATGAGATGGTAATTTCCTTGAGGAGATGTGAAATAACTTATCTCACAGCACCTTTGCATATAGAAGGCTACAATCTCCTAAGTAAAAAACCATTATTTTACTTCTGCTCTAGTTCAATGGAAATGAACAGTCTATGCTTAGCAAAATTTTCAGTTGAAAGATGACAAATCTTTAGAAACTGAGGGAAAAAACCCTCAAAATATGGAAATACCTGCATCAAGATGATCTGAGTTCAATGAATTGGCAGAGTCAAAATCCCCTTCAGTTATGAAAGCTAACTTCTCTAGATCAGCAAGCTGCCTTTGAATTGAGATGTGTCTCTCTGAAAGGAAATTTTAAGAGTTAGAAAATTATGCTTTAACAATCTGTATACTTCATTTTTATTTGATCATATCACACAGGACTTTACACTTTTATTTCCTATAGCACAGTGCCCTAGTACCTAGATGGGAAAGTCAGTTTATAAAATGACAGATATGCCTCAGAAGGCAGAGTCAGGGGAAAAAAACTCCATTGCATAACCTCATAGCTTTCAAATTTTATCTTATTATTCAATATAATTCTACCAAAAAGTGTTTCTAGTCTATACAAAAGACTGAAGCCATGTTTCCTATTTTCAATCAGGTCAGAGAGATTAACACGTTGACTACTAACTAGAACACAAGGCAGGATGAAATGAACACTAGGGGTAAAGGCAATATGATGTGGACGTACAGAAGAAGGAGTAATTCATTCCAACCAGTGCCTCTAAGTATGTCCTCAATGTAGAAGTGTCATTTGACTGAGACTTAAGGTATGAATAAAATTTCAGTAAGTAGAGATTTGGTGTCTGGCCTTATAAACTGAAGTAACCTAAAAAACAAAGGCATGTGGTATAAAAATACACAGCCACCTCTATACCACTCCTGACTGGAAAACAGTATGTTTGGTAGACAGAGTTGGTAGAAAGGTATGTAGCCAAAAATGTAGTACAGATCATGGGATGTAGTACAGATCATAAATTCTATGCATGTTAGTTTGGACTTTACTCTTCAGGCAATGTTAAGTCTTTTCAGGTTTCTGAGGAAATAAATGATTTGAATGTGTTTCAGGAGGGTATCTCTGTCTGTAGTACCAAGGATCAATAATTGAGGTGAGAAATCAGTAACGGAAAGGTACTGGAGAATAACAGGTAAAAAAAGAAGCAACGAACTTGGGATGTGAAAGTAAGGGTGAAGATTAAAGAACGATACTGAGATTTTGAGTTTATATAGTTTAGAATAATAGTACCATTAACCAATAAAGGAAGCAGAAAACACTTTTGGCAGAAAGGAAGAGGAAAGAGGAGAAAAGGGAATTTAGTTTTTTACACAGTGTGTTTGATTACTACTGGTATTAGGTACTCAAGTCCAGTAGGCAGCTGAATTGTTTTTGGAGCTCAGGAGGGATTCTGAATAGATATAACTCATAAATACACATTAGACAAAACTATGAGCATGAGTAAGAAAGCCTAAGGGAAAAATCTTGTAAAACAAAGTCAAAACTCAGTCCCAGTAACACATTTTCAGGTTATACAACTGTCATACATTCTTCAAATTACATACTTGTAAATTTTGGAATATATGAATAAATCTTTCCAAAATATATTTAACATATTCTTGATTATTGATGTGTGGGATATATTCCCCAATACTGCTGAACCCACCACTGATTAATATAAATGGATAAGATTTGGGAGTGAGGTCTGGAGGGATGTAAATATTTATGAGACATTGAGGGAAAAGAATCCAGAGGGTAGATTAAAAAAGAAAAAATGGTATGGAGAATCAAGATAATGCAGAAGCCAAGAGAGAAAAGACTGTAAAAGAGAAATGCTCAACAGCAAGTATCACAAACAGTTGTAAAGATCAAGAAAAGACTACTGGATTTAGTACCTAGCAGTCTCTAGTGACCTTTAAGAAAAGGTTCAGCGAGGTGTTTGAGAGTACAAATGGGATTGGAAGGAGAAACAAAGTACAGAAAATCAGCATAGGTTATTTTTTTCAAGAAGTTTGGTAGCATAAAAAAGGAGATGGATGGGATTGTAACTTGCTTTTTCTTTCTTTTTAAGCATAGAGAGACCTGAATATATGTAGCCCCAGGGAAAGGAACATTTACAAAATGGAATCCTGAATATATAAGACTAGGAGATGTAACTGATAGGAAAAGATACCCAATGAGATGGGAGTCAATGGGATAAACAACAAGGCTCTCTAATTATATAATTAGATTATACAATTTCTCGACACCGCTGTCTTCCTGCATATTTTTCTCAAAGCTTCACTCCCAGTTGCTTTGCTTCTCTTCTGTTTAATTTGTGTCCTTGTTTGTCTCCCCTACGAATAAGCAATAAGTAGGCAAGGGCTATGTCTTATTCATTTTTTAATGGTTAAGTGCCTAGTGCAGCCTAGTGCAGTAACTTGCACACAGCAGGCACTAAAGTTTTAAAACAATTTAAAAAAATCATTAGCTTTTTGCATGCAATAGCACACTGAATCAATACTTTTGGGATTCAATTCAGCCCCATCAGATATTCCTGTTAAAATTTATTAAAAGACATTTTTTCCTAATTCTAAAACGAGAAAAACAAAGAGCAACAAATGCTATTGGTTAGCTTCTTATACCAGGTATTGTTCAAATGACTTACAATGAGATATAATTTCTATAAACAGGCAAAATTTTTTCCCACTTGACCAAAAACCTTTGATAGGTCAGCCAGTAAGATTCAGGCAATGAATCCATGTGTACAAATCAACCTATTTAATTTGAAATCATAAAAGCTTTTGGCTTCCATAGTTCAAAGATTTGTGTGTGTGGAACAAGATATAAAGTACTACATAACGATGTGCTTATTGAAATCATTCTAACTGCTAAGTAGTACAAAGTAGGCGAAAGGGGCCTGGTAAGTTAAAAAACTGAAAATCCTGAGGTCCACTATGGAAGAAAACTCTAAAAGATCTGTCTAAAGATTCATGATATGCCTATCACATCTCTGAAATCACATTCTGGTTCAAGACAGTAGGTATCAGACAATCTGTACTTAAAATCAATCTTTTTGTAACACACTAATAATCCAGAAGTCAATAGGCAAACCTCTTGTTAAATTAGATGAGTCCAAAATGCTTGGAGGTTCTTTTAAAACTTCTTTTTCGTCAATTTTCAATTCTATTTCAGATATGCCATCTTCATCTTGCCTAGTTAAGACCGATTTCAAAGGGCTAACTAGACCATCTAAAAATAATTTTTAAAACGTGATTAATGTTTCTAATGCATTTCAGGTTTCTCAGTCATTACCTATTTGTCCCAGCAATGCACTTTCAGGTTTCTTAAACATCACACATTCTTCAAATTATATACTTGTAATTTTTGGAATATATGAATACATCTTTCCAAACGATGTTTAACATATTCTTGATAGTGGGGAGGTGGAGAAAGCACCATTCCCTAAAGCTGCTCAACCACCTCTGATTAACATAAAAAGATCCCATCTAGAGGAGAGTTAGGAAGGATACCTTGTCCTCTTCCGCACTGTAGCTGTTGATGAAGAAACAACTGGCCTTAGCACCTACTAGCTCTGATCTTACGTGATGAGGAAGGGCCTACCTGAGGCACGCTGACCTTGTCTTTTCTGTGATCCGCCCTACTCCTAAATCTACTATAACAATTTATATACTGTTTTAAAATTGCGAAATAATTCTATTAGACTATAACTATCCAAACGTTTTATAAACATTAACTTCACAACTGGCGTAGAAATAGGAAAGACAATGAATTAATTTAAGATATTTTGTTATGATTCAGAAAGAGCATAAAGGTCAATTTTGGGACAACATTTTTAAAGAAAACTTTCTTAGACATTACATTTAAAAATGTTCAGAAGATTCTTAAAGTGTCACTTATCAACCTTTTACATTCCTGTATGGTCCAATAAATTACCACTTAGAAAACATGCAAGTGCATTCAGAAACACAATAATACTACGGGCTATTAATTTTCAACAACCGACTTCCGATGGAAAAACCTACAAAACTCAATTGGTCTTTATGTCTGAGGGAAGACATCCGTAATTTAGTCGACTCAAACTACTCATCAGCCTCAAATTCTTTTTGGAAGCAAGCTGGTAAAGAAAATGAAATAATGATAAAAAAAAATCTCTTGTCTATGTTGAGGATAAAAGCTAATTGACAGCAACAGTTTCCAAATCCTGGCAGCATCTACTGCAGTAAACAGGTTGCCTCGGTTACTCTATTGTATTTTAAAGGATTTAGTAAACCATGGCAGACGGAGCTGAGAGGGAAACTACCAAATTAGGTGTAACTTATTTTTGTACCAGAAAAAGACCCCCTTTAACCAAGAAGCCCACAACCTTATTATTTCCTATCTGCAGCACCCCTGGTCTCCACAGATCCTTCACCGTGACGTTCCCGAGGCTTGTGGAGATGGCTTCTCCATCCTGTACCCGTTTCCCCGGTATACGGGTCCCACCTTCCTCCCCCAATTTCTCTAAAACTGCCTTTCCCCATAAAAACCATCCCCGTGAAGAAGGGCCTCCCCTACTCCCCAGCAAGGCGCACTTTCTCGCTTCTCCTGCAGCAGAAAGATCTGGGCCTCCTGCACTTACTGCTTTCAGCCTCATCAGGGGCAGAGGCTAGGGACGGGGACAGGGCCGGAGCCTGGGCCAGGGCAGGGGCTGGGACTGGAGCCGAGGCCGGAGTCGGAGCCGAGTCCGGGGCCGGGGTCGGGGCCGAGGCCGGAGCCGAATCCGGGGCCGGAGCTGGGACCCGAGCCGAGTCCGGGGCCGGGGTCGGGACCTGGACCTGGGCCACCTCCACCTCCTCCTTCTCCTGGGGCAGCAGCTCCTCCTCCGCCATATTCTCCATAGTTACCGCCTCCGTGCCAGGCCCGCCCGGGGACCAGGAGGGGCTCAGGGCGGGGTGAGACAACTGGCGTGAAAACCCAGAGGGCCGGATCCGAGGAGTGGGGAAGCAAATGGGGAGGGCGGGATGCGTGCAACAGACAAAAGACGAAGAACCAGTGACCAAATCCAGTCAGCAGAAAAATAAAAAGCCACAGGCAGCGATTCTCGAGTCCCGCCCGCTTCCTTTTCCCCGAGGCGTTACGACTCCAGCCCACACTGCGCAGGAGCGTGCTGGGGACGGCGTCCAATGAGGTCAGAGAGTTCCGTTTCCACGGTGAGTCTCGCTTCCAGCCCTCAACCGCCGAACCCAACCAAGACTACAATACCCAGGCTGCACCGCGCCGCCTGGGGGCGGAGCCGGAGTTCCAAGTCCTCGGAGGAAGTAAACACAAAGCTAAACAAACGCTCCGGAGAGTTCTAGCGGTAACCTGCATCCGAGCGCAGAACTACATTTCCCAGCCGGCATCGGGTTCGGGGTCTCTTTCCCTGGGTCAGGGCTTCCCAAGTCGCCACCCGCGCGAGTGCTGGTAAGTAAGGTGGGGAGCCCTGGGGCTCGTTGACATTTCGTTGGACAGGCTTCTCGCCTCACTCCGGTACCGTAGCGGGCGGCCGGCGGGACGGACGGAGTAGTCCGGGTCCCCTCGAGTCTGGGCGGGGCGACTTTGTGGGCGGACCCGGGGTTGAGCCTGCTCTGTGAAGGGTGTGGTTCTGGCCTGGCCCTTCCTCTGGGGCTGCCCTTCGCCCCGGGTGGGGTCTAGTCTGGTTGGAGCCGCTGACGAGCTGGCCTTTCAGTCAGGTGGACTTCGAGTTGGGGGTCTGCTCTTCACTTGACACCTTCACCCATACCATGATCCGAACAGTCTTTTCCTTTTGTTTTTATTTTTGCTTTAACCTGCGTATTCCCAATATCAGCGCTGCGCTGTGGCTGTAGGATTCCTGTGGATAAGGAATTTGGCGGGGGGGTGGGAGGGGAGAGTGCCTTCTACTTATATTTAGGCTTTTAATACCCAAAGCTCTTGAATGTGTTGAGCTTCGGGGCACTAGACTGGTGCCATTCAGATTCCTCAAGGCGTATGCAAGTGAGTTCCCTGGTCCTCGTACTTCTCTTCCCTTTATTCTCTGAGCCTGCTCGAGCTTAAGCCGCCCCCACTGGGGTAGGTAAGGGGAAAAACTGAGTTTTCTGACTGCTCTGTCTGGGACTAGTCCGAATGTTGCATGCAGCCGGGAAAGAGAGGGAATCTCCTTTAGTCACAGGTATTCACGCTTCCAGTTTGGTTTTCCTCGTTAATAAAGCTTATACTTAATGCCTATCTCATTGGTCTGTTTATTTTCTACACGTTTCAGTATCCAGGGGAGAGAGAGTGTGATTATTTGGCAAGTTTGAAACGCAAACAGGAATTTGGTTCTCCCTCCAATCCCCTAGTACTTAGGAAGTATATTTGGAGGATTTTTTTCCCCTCTCCTCCTCAGTTTAATGGAAACACAATTTATCCCCTGGAGGTTTTCGTGAATTATAGTTCTAAAGCCATCTTAGTGGCCCTATCCCTAACTTTTAACTGGTATTCCTGGATGTATACTGCCTCACTGCTCTTAACAGTTAATTAAAAATGGGATAATAACATAACTTAGAGACATGAGTAGTGGATGTTTGTGTATCATCCAGGAACCTGTGATTTTTTTAATTTCTGGAAGACTAGATGGTTAATTGAAAGCCGGATTCGGTAGGTCAATCTCATTAATACCAGCTGGAAACCAGAGGATGAAAAGGGTTAGGTTTTTAGCCTGTGCGTTCTGTGGGAATTTTAATAAGAATTTCTAAGCATGGTCCCTGTTCTTGAGACACTAAAGAAGATATCTTCAAAGCTTGAAGTTATAGTAAAGGAGTATATTTACTCATTTATTGCTGCCCAAGTATTGCTATCTCAAAACTTGATGATGTAAAACAACAAAAACATGTATTACGTACAGTTTGTATGGGTCAGGAATTCAGAAATGGCTTTCTGGGTGTATCTGGCTCTGGGTCTCTCATGAGATTGCAGTGAAGATACCTGCCAGGGATGCTGCCATGTGAAGGCTTGATTAGGGCTGCAGGATCAGTTTTAAAGGTGGTTCACTCACATGCCTGGCAGTTGATTTATTTTCTACAAGAGGTCTCAGTTCTTCCTTGGAGGGCTTCTTGGGTTACTTGAATGTCCTCATGATATGGTGGCTGGCTTTCCCTAGAGTGAGCAATTCAAGACGGAGTAAGGCAGAAGCCACAATGTCTTATTTGACCTAGCCACATACTGCCATATAGCAATATCCTGTTGGTTACGCAGTTCATCTCTATTTATTGTGAGAGGGGACTACATAAGATTGGAATTACCAGGCAGCAGAGATCATCAGGGGTCATTTGAGAGGCTGGCCAGCACAGCAAGTCTCCCCTCTTTTGGCTTACATTTTGATTTCCATAAAATCAGTATGAATTTCACACTAATATGAATATAAAACATTTGTCATAGTACACATATAGGTATTTTTCTTTTATAGTTCACTATATGCGGTGTTTTTTTCAATTTGTCTTATGGGTAACAGGTTCAAATAGTGTTTTTTGTGTTCAAAGTACAACATGAATGGAGTTAAATTGTAAAAGGTAACATAACTAGTCCATTGCCTGTAAGCAATTCATTTCATGAAAGTTATTGTTTTTCATTATACCTTTCCCCCCATGGAATGGGGTCCTTGGAATAAGAAGGAGAAATGAAGATTATTCCTCTAATCTGGAAGCTCCATTGTGAATTCAATTATTGCCATAAATTATCTTACAAAGCAGAATTTCTGGGTAGTTTAGGATTTGTTCGTAGAAGTCTATGTTGACTTCTTTTATTAATTTTTATTGTTAGACTTCTGTTAGCTATCAGCATTTTTCTTCTTTCTTCCATATTCATCAAAGCATTCTAAAAGTTTGATTTAATGTAATTGATCATTCTCTTATAGAACTTCACTTACTGTGGTCATGACTGACCAGAAATAGTTGCGATTACTTGGTTTCTAGTCTTTGTTATGTTCATAGTGTCAATACATGTCACTACCAGCAATAAACTCTTCTTTGGAGTTTGCTTCTGGACCCCTTTTATATCTTCTTGCCCCAGCAGACCTGATGTTCCCAATCTCTGGCCTCTATGTTCAAGTACAGGATGGTCGTATACACTATCTTGAGAGTGTTTATGACCATAGGGAATGACTATGTGTGATTTTTTTTTTTTTTTTTTGTAAGCAACTAACAGTATAGACTTGATCCGGAGCAGGGCTGGAAAAGTGAGACTGAAATGGGAAGTGGACAGAGGGACTGCAGTGAGCAAGAGTTGGAAGTGGCTCAGAATGAACAAAGTATTCTGGAGAAGAAAAACTCACTCATTCATTCACTCAGCAGGCATTTAAAACACCTCCTAAATTTTCAATGCAGCGTGCTCTTTAAGAAGCTCAGAGTCTTGTAGAAAGACAACCACGTAAGCCAGTATTTATTTAGACCCTAGTGTGTACTACCCTGTGTATGGTATTTTTACATCCATAATTTCCTTTGAGTTCTTCAAAACCCCTCTGGGATGTGTTATCTCTGTTTTACATATAATGAAACTAGGGCTCAAAAAAACATATGTGATTTGCCCAAAGTCTCACTCAGTGAGTGATGGAGGGTGTGTTGGCAAAATGAAGACCTGTGACATTGGTTTTGAGGTGTAGGTGGGGCAAAATACAGCACTGCTGCAGGCAGTTGAAAATGGTGATGTGATGCTAGAGAGAGAAGTCAGGGCTAAAGGCATAGTTTTGAGAGTCATTCCTGAAAAGATGATAAAGGAAGCCAAAGGAGGGGACCAGATCATTATGAGGGAGAATATAAGTAAAATAAAGTGGGACAGTGAGAGAATCCTAGCACCTTGAGAATAGGTAAAATATGGAAATTATTTTGTAAAACTCCAGTCTTTAAGAAACTGAAAAGAAAATAATTTCTAATGTTTTTGTTGTAGCGGTGGTATGGGTCTTAGTTGTAGCACAGGGATCTTTGTTGCAGCATGTGAGATCTTTAGTTGCAGCATGTGGGATCTTTAGTTGTGGCATGCGGGATCTAGTTCCCCTGACCAGGGATCGAACCCCAGGCCCCCTGCATTGGGAGCTCAGAGTCTTAACTGCTGGACCACCAGGGAAGTCCCACATAATGTGCTTTTGATGTTTATTTTAGCTTTTCAAAATGTCCAACAAAGAATCTGGTGGAAAAAAGGAGAAGTCTCGGAGAAAAGGCACCACGCCATCATCCAGTGTTGATGAGGTTTATGATGAAGTAAGAATTTTGATTTATTGCCCTAAAGATACCCTTTTTTATATTTTATTTTTGTGTAATGAAAAAAATACACCTCAATTTTAAAATGAGGTATGTAAATGTTTTGTCCTTCCCTTCTGACCAAGAAAAAGTCACTTGTTTTCTCATTCTTTACTTGCATTATTTTATTTATTCCTCACAACTCTAAGCGGTAGGTACTGTTATTATCCCAGTTACACAAATGAGGAAGCTGAGGCTTGGCAGTGTCCTTTGTATTTCCTTCTCACCACCTTAAACTGTAATCTTTCAAGTGTCCAGCCTCAGTTCCCCCAGTGTAGTGAATTATAGTAACATTCTTTCAGTTGCTTGGGCCAAAACCCTGATCATCATGCCCTACCTGCATCCTGTCTGTCAGCAGATTCTATCAGCAGATTCTATCAGCAGAGTCTGACTACCGCCTCTACTGCTATCACCATGATCCAGGCAGTCAACTTGCTTTCCTAGATTATTTCAATAGTTTCTAAATTGATCTCCCTGCTTCCACCGTTGCCTTCTTGTGTTCTCGACATGACAGCAGAGTAATCCTATTAAAATGTAAGATCATGTCACTCCTCTGTTCAATATTTTCTAGTGGTTTTCCACTTCAGAGAAAAAGCTGAAGTACTTGCTGGGGCTGACAAAGCGAACTACTCTCCCCATCTCATCTCTGTTTCATTCTCCCTTTGCTTTCTCCACTCCTTGGCTTCCTTGTTGTTCCAATAAGCCAGGCACATCCCTGCCTCAAGGACTTTGTGCTTGCTGTTACTGCCTGTGATTTGAAAACTTTTCCCCTAGATATTCAGAGGGTTTGTTCCTTCATTTCTTTAGGTCTCCATTCAGATGGCAGCTTATCAGTGGGGCCTTTTTTGACTACTCTGTTTAAAATTGCAACTGCCTCACCCTTGCTTCTCAGCCCTTCCTGACCCCTTTCTTTGCTCTATTATTTTTTTCCATAGCGTCATCTGCCACACTAAATATATTACTTGCTTATTTGTAAATTCCTGCACTAGGTTTTAACCTCCATGAGGGCAGGGACTGTTATTGTTTTTTCATTAATCTGTCCCCACTGTCTAGAAGAATGTCTTTGATACGTGGTAGGTACTCAGAGTATGTTTGTCCTGGGTCTGTTGAATTCAGGATTCACTGAAAAGTAACTGGATATATGGTTTTGCTCTGTAGAAGACTGAATTCCACCATGGCAGTGCCGTTTCCCAATGTCCTTATCTGAGCTGTTTGCAGCCTTCTGTTGTAGCACTTGTATCCCATCTCATCCTTAATTCAAGAGCACCTAAATCTGATTTCTAGTTAAGTCTCCCTTCCTGTTACCAATATTTGTTTGTCTTTAAATATTGTTCTCCTCTGAAATTTATTATTAATGTAGAAGGAATCTTGATTTGTAATAACAATGATGAAATAATGCTCTCTTATACTGTGCTTTATTTTGTGCTTTTCTTTCTTTTTTTCCAAATGTCATTCTTAGGATAAAAAAGAGAAAAAAACCTCAGCAAGTTCTGCTAGCTCAGCTTGCTCTGTAAGATCAGTTTCATCAGAGAAGAGAAAACTGGTGAGTGTTTAGATACTGTAATTAACTCTAAAAATTACTTATATTTATGTTTTATGTACAATTAGAAGGTTTATGATATAAATTCCCCTACTAATTTTCCATTAATTTTTTCTTTATATTATACTTACTTTTTGATAGTCAGTCGATAGGAAACCAGGTTTTTCTTTCTGCTACTCACCAAAAAGCATTTATCAAGTTCTTTGTGGTAATAGATCCTATCATGTGGAATTAGCATGAATACAAATTTAGACAGCAGTTTCTAGGTCTTTTCCCATATATGGTTATATTTGTCTTTACAATTTCATTTTGAGATAGCCAAGGCAGGTATAGTGTTTGCATTTTCAGATTCAGACATTGAGATCCAGAACATTAAGTGACTTGTCAAAGGACACAAAATTGTTCACAGCAATAGAGCCAAGTCCAGTTGTCATTCCAGTGTCTCACAAGTAATTTGAAACAGTGACAGCAGACCCAGCACCTTAACATAGTACATGGGTGGTTGTGAAGTACTTACCATATTCAAGTGGGAGTTGGGTGTATATCAGGACAGCTACACAGTTGTTGTAGATAATAAGAAAAAGTAGTTGTGAAGGTTCCATGAATGCAGAATTGGGTTTCTAAGAATTTGTTTTCTCATAATGAAACTGCCGTTGCAATTTATTCTTGCTATATTAACCTTCTTAAAACACTAATTCCATCATATTTCTCCTCTGTTGAAAAATCCTCACTTACTTTTTTAGCTTATCATTTAGGACCCTCTTAAATTTGGTCACACCTTAACTGTCCAGTTTTTTTTTCTTCTTCCTTGCAACAGTGCTGCTTCTAGCTAGGCTGGTTTATTTTCTCTCTGCTGAAATTTACACCAATCGCCTCCAGCTTCTTAGAATGCCTAAGCATTTTTAACTGAGGATGCCTTTCTCTTTTACCCATTGATCTTTATTCAGTATATGTTCAGTCTTTAGCATATATTTTGTCTACCTTTTTTCCTAGGTGCATTCCAACTTTTGGTGTTTGATGTTTTGAACTCTTTTACAACTTATTGTTTATTGTCCTACTTTGACACTTGTGTCCTTTATATTAGGTTATTTGTACATATCCTTCTACTTCTTTCTACTTTATCCTTTTACTTTACTCTGAGCTCTTTTAGGACAGGGACTATATCCTCTTTCTCTGTTATTTTTCTTGTGCCTAGCCCTGTGTGTCCCCAGAATACATAGAGAGAGCGGATGGTAGAATAGAGAGGGTAGACAGATCTGGTTTCAGATCATGGCTCTGCTACTAACTTGCTCTGTGACATTCAGGATATTTTGCTCTGTTTGAGCCTTTGGTGCTTTATCTGTAAAATGGAGATGATAATTTCTGTCTCACAAGATTATTGGAAGGATTAAGTAAGTTATTGTGTCAACTGTTCACTAACACATAGGTATGGAAAAAATATTGTCTCCCAGTCTCCTTCCCTAGTGTACAATTTGTTTCCTAAATGATACCTTTTTTCTTTCAGAAATCAGATCATACAGATATTCTATTCCGTAATATAAAAAGACAAGAACTGAAAAGGTAAATTTTTCCTTTTTCTTGGTATCTTTTCACTTTTTTAGCTTTGAATTGTGACTAAATATTTAAATTTGCAAAATCCTTTATTTTGTTTAGTACTGTTTTGCATGCAAATATTTATAACTAAATCACAGAATATGATTCTTAGATTTGTATAAATCTAAGAAAAAGGTGAGTGAAATGAAAAAATCTATCAGAATTCCATACTATGTAAATACTGCTTTCAAATAAAATGTAAATTTTTATTTCAAGTAATTTGATTTTGACACACCCTTATAAGATGCATAACTTCATTATGTATAGTAATGGAAGAGGTTATGAGGCTGAGTTAATAATTTTGCATAAATTATCTTCGCATATTGACCATGAGGAGAATATGTAATTTATTGATAAGGCTCTAAAACCATGTTAATTAAATAGATTGTGGCTACAACTTGAGAACTTGGGGAATAGTGTTAGGAATAATGGAGATCATTTCTCCTTAGTTTTCTGTGTTCTTTGGATAAAAATCTCAGAGAATTTTGTGGTGAAGAAATTTCTTGCCACTAATGGGGGTAAATAAATATAAAAAGTATAATGCATGATAAAAGATGGTAAGATCAGGGTTTCTCTGAAAATAAGGAGTTATGGGAAAAGCATTAAATCTATAAATAAAAATTATGCTTCCTTGACAAGCTCAGTTAATGTTTTCTAAAAACAAAAAATCCAGCTTGCCTCTGTTTTTCAGTTTTTCTCTTGAATCATCTCCTATTTTTTGTGAATCTTTGTATCTACATTATTATCTGTTGAAGTATATTGTCCCAAATTCATGTTATATTGACTATCACTTACTACATTTTTCAGATTTTTAATGTCTTTTGTACTAGTATCTTTTTTTAAAAAATTTAAGTTCTAAAACGCTGCTTGATTTTTTACTAGTTACCTTTTGCTTAAGAATACATTTTCTAGCCCTTGATTTTATATCCACATATGAGAGTGTAAATGGAGTTCTGATCTGTATACTCTACACCCTTGGACTTATTCAGATAGCCTTTGGGATGGGGAAAAAATAATGTTGTTGAATTATTTTTCGAATAGGATCAAAATTACTCTAAGGATGCAATGAAGTTCAACTTGGCATCAGTATTTGCTCAAAATCTGCTACTTGGCTTTAGCCTTTGCAACACTGAAGAGTTGAATGTCTAGTTCAATGACTTTTCTGTATCCCTGAACCAAAGTATGATCAATGAACTTGCTATTGTATGAGTTATCATCATATCTAAATCAGGGTAACAGCATCAGTAATATAAACAGTACAAAGCATCTAGATTTATTGTTAATATCTGAATATTTATTTTCAGATATTGGTGAGTACTCTAGATGTAACTCGTAGTGAAATTTTCTTTTGTCAATGACAGAAATATATAACATATAATATATTTCAGGACAGCCTTGTTGTGCATTTAAACAATGTGGTATATATTTTAAAGGTTGATTGGATAAAAGAAAGCTGTAACGTAGTGCTTAGCAGATATCAATATCAGTAGTGCGGAATTTCTAACGACCATTGGTTGCCTGCACAGAAAGTGATTCATTTGAGGTTGTGGTTTGCTTCTTGGAGCAGTAAACAAACTTATTTGCCCTACGGTGATAAGTATTTCTTTATGGTATATGGCATCTTCTGAAAAGATCTCCCTATTCAACTACAGGGAAGGTCCCAAAATTGTTGTGCAAACACTGAAAGCTGAGATGCAGGTAGAAAATCAGAGAGAATTTTGTCGTCCTGAAAGCCAGTTACATTGTACCATTACCACAATTCCAGATCCTTGGTATAAGTACATATAGATGTATTTATTAGCAATAAAAATATAAGCAAAGGTAGCAGTCTTTTGAAAATATTCGGAAAGCATTTCTTCAAGCTGCAAACAGTTCATGGGATTTCTTCAATAAAAATTGCATCATAAGCATTGGCTAGATCTTTAAGTCTAGGAGTTGAAAAGAAGATAAGTTTTATCTCAGGTGGTATTAGAGAGATGGTAATATTGCCATCAGCAGTGCCCATTATTGGCAAAATTAACCAAAAAATACTTTATTCTTCATTTGACCTAAGTTGAAAGTATGTGATTAAATATCCTAAATGTGTCTTATGATGGCCAATGGAATAATCTAGCAGCTGGTAATGTTGAACAATTATTTTTCTTGCAGTATATCATGTTTTAAAACCTTGGTTATTAAATTTTGGGACTTCCCATGGCGGTCGAGTAGTTAAGACTGCGTGCTTCCACTGCAGGGGGCATGGGTTCAATTCCTTGTCCCTGGTCAAGGAACTAAGATCTTGCATGCTGCGTGGCTCGGCCAAAAAAATAAAAATAAAACCTTGGTTACTAAATTTTAAAATAATCTAATTATAATAATTAAAATTTGGGCAAGATTTCACATTTATTCTTGTATCACAAGAGTTCAATCGAGGATGGTGATGTGATATTCAGCTGAAGCTGAATATTGTTTTTATACTAAGTCATTCATAAAAAATAAGTATTTGCTATATGTCTAACATGTCTAATAAGATCTCAGAACTTTAGTATTTTGGGTTGCAGATATACAACAGCATTATCACAATATAGCATTTTGCAAAACTAGTTGATAAGAGGTGATTTTAAGATTTAAATTTGTTGGTCTTTTAAAAGATATTTTAAATCTGAGTTTTTATTAATTATGACCGTGTGGACCATATGGTCATAGATTGCTATGAAATATGCATCACAGGGCTGTTGTGAAGAACAAATAAAATAGGAATTTTAAAATGCTCAGAAAACTACAAGGTACTGTTAAAATTTTTCTTTTGTTGTTTTCCTGATTTTTCTTTAATATAGTTGATGTCTTACATGATATACTATTAAATGTCAAGCAGGGTGCTATTAAAATTTTCTTTTATTGCTACTTATTTACAGATAAATAATGGTAGGTAGTCTCTTTGTAGAAAGAGCAAAGTAAAACCTGATGAAGACTCAGATGAAACTCCCATAGAAACTCTGAGATGTTTATAGTTTGCTCTTGCATAAGTAATTATTTGAGAAGTCACTTATTTACCATCTCTTTCTCCCCTGCTGGGCAGTAAATTAATTGGGGGTAAGGACTGTATTTGATATGTCCTCCACTACCTCCCAGTGCCCAGCAGTATGACAGACACTTAAAAGCACTTAAGGATTTACTGATAAAAATTAATGAATTGTGGTTCATCAAATTCTTTTCCCCTTTCTTTCTGACTACAAAGTAATATCTAATTTTATTAAGCAGAAAAATATTATCACCTCTAGCTATTGCTGCTTCTAACATTTTAGCACATTTCTTTCTGGGTTTTTTACTACACTTATTTAAACTGTTGAGACCACATTATGTATACAAATTTGTGCTCTATTTATTTTCTGTTTAATATTATGTCAATATGTTTTGTTATGTCATTGAAAACTTTTCATGAACATCATTTGAAATGACTGTAATACTCTACTGTATTCAATAGAATGACTTTTTTAGTCATTTCAAAAATTTTAGCATTTACCTTGTACCTGATTTTTTGCTGTTGTAAATAACCCTGCATTGAATATCTTGTTATTATTATTTTTTAGTTCATTTCTGATTCTTTTTCTCCTTGGTATAGATTCCTAAAGTGGGAATTACTGAGAAGTCAAAGGATAAGAACATTTTTAGAATTCTTAATTATATTGTCAAATTCCTTTGTGGAAGTGTTATATCATTTTGCATTTCCACTAGTGACATATGAGAGTATCCATTTTACAATTTTTTTGCTGGTATTTAATGTTATTTAAAACTCTTTGCTAATTTGATAGACAAAAATGATGTTATAATTAGCATGTCTGTGACTACTAGGGAAGTCAAACATTTCCCTCCAAAATGTTTATAAGCCATTCCTTTGTTCTCTTTCATTAGTTTTCTGTTTATGTCTTATTCTAGAGTCTGAGTACTTTTTGATGAACTTTTTATTTATTAAAGCTAATAAGCTGTCACATATGTAGTAAATACCATTTCCCAGTTTTAATTTTATTTATTTTTATTTTATTATTTTCCAATATGTTACAGTTTTAAAGTAAATAGTCATTTACTTTGTGGTTTTTCCCACTACTATTAAGTTTAGGAAGTTTTCTATTAAGAAATCAGATAAATATTCCCTTCTTTCCTTATGGTTTTTAAGTATTTAATATGAAGTATAGCAGTTATGGAAATAATAATAATTTTGCACTTAAATGTTTAATCTGTTTGGAATTATGCCATCTGGTATTATATAAAGCTGTACATTTGTTTTTTTTCCAAATAGCAAACCAGTTATTCCAGTACCATTTGTTGAGTAATCCTTTCCACTTCATTCTTAATGTAACCATTTCTTACTTTTTATGAAGTTCTTATCAGGCCACTTCTTTCATTTCCTAACTAAAATGATACAGTGCAATAGTATGTATTATCATGTATACTTGTAATGTAACCTAGTTTTCTGTGCTGCTTTACAGACTGAATGTAGAAACTGACACTCCAAGAAAGAGACCAAAAATCAGTTCTTCATCCCAAGGACTTGCTAAACTCCAAGAAACATCATATTCAAATGATAATCAGAGTATTTCACAGAGTCCTTCTTCAAATGGAACTAAAAAAGATATAAGTAAATGTGTAGATTTTAAAGTTAAAGATATTAAATTGACAAATGTTAAGAGTAAGCTGGACCATGAAATTAAAAACTTTAGCAGTCCTAAGATTGCCAAAGATGTGAAACCTAAAGCTGAAGGCCAGGCAAGTGAAAAAAAATGGCCTCATTTACTTGCTCAAAGGGAGAAGATGAAGGAACTCAAGAAAGAAAGGTACAATAAATTTAGAGACAGTTCTGAAAAATATGTTTTGGAGAAATGCAAGAGAATCCAATTTTCTCAGGATTATAGTTCTAACAAGATAATTAAGGAACCCCTCGAATCTAGAAGAAGAAAGATCAGTTTCAAAATCCCAGTAAAATCCCGTGAAACCCTCCAGAAGCTTGCAGAAGAAAATGTCTTCAGTTTAGATTCTAACAAGTTAAAGACTAAGCAGAAGAAAAAAGAATGCTTGGAAGGCTCCCAGGTTTCATTAAATTTGACAGGGCACAGAAGTGAACATTTATTTTCAGATTCCGTGTATAAGCAGACTGTTCCTGAGTGGGAAGGAAAATATCATGAGCATCAAGGAAGTAATGATTCAAGTTCTAGTGAAAAGCTAACCCAGGTAAGGTAGTGCAAAATGAATATAGGCTTTAGCAAAGAGTTTAATGCAGTTAGGTTTGAGTTGTTTCTATTATAATGATCAGAGAGGGCTGATTCTATTTAGTCAGGAGGATGTGTTGGTTCTTTTATTCTACCCCGTTAATTCCAACTTCCTTAGGAAACTATCCTGGCAAGCATCGAGAATCCAAAATAGAAGGGAATGTGTAAAAATATAGAGAGAAGCAGTTATAGCTAGTCCTATCAGAAAAGCACTGTGACAGTCTTAGGCTCTTCTCTAACTCCAGGTACTGTAGAACATCCAGGGGTTAATATCCCAAATAGCTGTTCCTTTAACAAAATTATTTTTTGAGTGCCCTGTATGCCAGACACCACAATCGCAGTCTCTGTTTTCAGAGACCTACTTACATGAGGAGACACAGAAACAACCACCTCAAGTCTGATGAATAATTATCATCTAATATGGGAACACACAAGAGGGGATTAACATGGCCTTGGTGCATCATGGAGGGATTAGTTCAGGAAGGTTTACTGGAGGGGATAACATGTAAACTGAGAACTAAAGATTGAATAGGAGTTATTCAAGTGAAGACAAGGTGGAGTGAGATGGGAGAAGCAGGGATGTTCCAGGCAAAGGGAACTATGTGTACAGAGATCCGGGCTAAAAACCTTGGCATATCTTTATTTGCTTCTAAATTATGTAATAAGCCAGCATTTGTGTGCTAATTTGAGAACGTAATTGCTACAGCCTTGTTTCTATGGCAAAGTTATTTATTGATACCTTTAAGAGAACTTTTAGAACTTTGGAACTTCAGAACTTCTGAAGTTCTGAAATTTAGAGACTGCTTATAAACAGCAGTGGTGGAACCTACCTAATTTTAGAAATCAAGACTACAGAGTGTACTATAAGGTACTTCCTTTGAGAAATGGAGGGATTGTAACTAGGGAGGCCATAAGAGCTTGAGAGAGAGATCTCTTTGTTCACTGAACTTGAAGGGGTCCAAAGAAGGAAAGAATTGAGTTTGTTCTTTTTATTGCTTTCTTAAAGGAAAGCTCTAATTTTCTTCTTGTGTTGTAGAACTAGTTCCCTAGAGTAGAATGCAAGAAAGGAATCTGAATTTTCCAGTGTGTTTACTGAACATTTTTCTATCATTGGTGTTCCCCTTGTGCTGTATATCTAAGGAACAGTATGAGAAATCCCTGCACTGCATCTTATAGATTTTTTTGCTCTCTGTGTAGAATTACTGCACAAACCAAAAGAGGTACATAGCGTGAATATTGAGTTGTAGGGGAAGCAGTTTTTGCATGATTACTTTTCCATTATTGGAATTAAAACTCTTTATATTCCTTTGATAGCAGTCTTAATCTGACTCAGAGTCATTTAGACCCAGGAGCAGCAAGTAAATATATTATCGTCAGCATATTATTGACAGCAGCTAACCATCTTAATATTATGTTTGTTTTGTTTCCCTCATAAATTCCTCAATAGATAATTTCTTCCTAAAATAATGAGTGTACTTTACAAAGAAATAAGTGTATTTTCTGGATTTAGTAATCCTGTTGTGCTTTCCTAGGAGAAAGTGGCTTCTTTTGTTCCTTAAGTTTTATAATTCTTTGATACAGACTCTTCTCAGTCTGCACCCTCCCCTCACAATTGCCAACTAATATTCTAGAGATTTACGGTTTATAGGCCACTTTTATAAACAGTATCCCTCTTTTTTTTTTTTTTTTTTTTTTGGCACACGGGCTTAGTTGCTCCGCGGCATGTGGGATTTTCCTGGAGCTGGGATCGAACCCGTGACCTCTGCATTGTCAGGTGGATTCTTAACCACTGCGCCACCTAGGAAGCCCCAACAGTATCCCTCTTAATTCTTATGAGTGTGGGGCAGAAATTCATCAGTTTATCAGACATTAATTAAAGGTACCTATTAGGTATTAGGTTCTAGGGATTTAGAGATGAATAAGATGCTTTTTACCCTCAGGAAGTTCCCAGGGAGGTAGATTAGTAAATAGAATTGCAAATACAATGAAATAAATATTAGAGCCCTAAGAATTTGGCTGGTGTTAGTATAAATTTGGGAGTGAGTTAAGGAAGGGCTCATTAAAGTGGAGAGTCTTAAGCTTGGTATTGAAAAATGTCTAGAGCAAATATAGAAGTGTTGTCCTGCCAGGGGAGAGTACCAGTTGTGTAATGGCCCAGAGTTGTGAAATTGCATGGCAGGAGCATATGTAGGCACTTAAGCTGTTCATTTTGACTTGAGATGTGTAGAGAATCTATAGAAGAGGAAGTTGGAGAGGAAGCCAGGGTCCAGACAATGGATTACTTTCTCTCTCATGGGAAAGATTGTTTTTTAAACCTTGTAGATAGTACAGAGCTGTTGAAATGTAATCAGGGAAGCAGTATAATCAGGTTTTTAGTTTGGAATCACTCCAGCAGGTAAAATCATTTATACCGTCATTATTGTTATTACCTTTTGTCATCTCTAGGAAAGGCTTTATTCCAGTCCATGTATTTAATAAAGCGTGGTAGGGGGAGGCAAACAGTTAAATTAAATGCCCACCAAGACTTTCTTTTATAACAAGGAGGAGGTTTTCTGGGACAACTGACATGAACTTTTCTGGATTTGGAGGTGACAGAAAATTTATTGAAATCACTGAAAGTGACCTGTGTTCAAAGAGAGTGAAGGGTAGTAGTAAAAGAGTGAAAAGGCTTCAAAGGTCAGGAGTTGCAGGAAGTCCTGTAATAATCTCTAGCTTGGTTAGCACTCCTTAGCTGAAGAGAACCTAAAGATCTAGTGAGATTTGAAATGAGGTGAAGACATTATAAAACTCAGGGTCACGAAAGAGTAAAGCTATAATGGGCCTACACGTGTGATTTATGTGGTGTTGTATCATGTGAAGATTGATGTTGGAAAGTTAGGGTAGAAGCTGAATTCCCAGTAAAGCAACACATGATACATTTGTTTAAAGAGGGTCTGTAATTTATATGCAGGCTTTTGTAAAATATATGTGAGTTTGGTGTTATCTTGGAGAATTCTTAGTAGATGATTTGGTTTAGTAGTGGCTTTTGCTGAGTTCCCTGTCACCTGTATGTAGGGTCGGGTAAGTCTCATCCATTCACCTAAAGTGCCAGTGAAAAATTGAAATTAGAGATTTTCAATCTGCTAGGAGACAAAAAATAAAACACACATAAATGATAACATTTTTCAGCTTTTCCCCCTCAGCCATATAATGATTTTTAAGTCCCCTTTGTTATTTGTCATGTCACTTTTAGAAATGGCTCCTTTAGTCCTGGATAAAAATTTCCCACCACCGAAGGCCAGCTCTTTTTACCTTTCCCATAGTTGTTTCTGTTTCTTAGGGTGACATGTTTTATTCTTAGAATATGAGTATTTTTAGGAATGTATATATATGAATGAGTAAACCCTGAAGAATTTCAACCATGTTTTATAACTTACTAGAATGAGGCTTTTCTATTCTAGGAGCAATTTTTCCTCTGGGGGCAGTTTTGCCTCTTAGGGAGCATTTGGCAACTGACTTGTTGGAGATTTTTTTTTTGTTCAGTTTATTGTTTTTCTTTTTGTTGTGACTATAAAAAAGTTTGCACACCCCGAAACATAGTTTACTTGTATTTAAACTTAAGTATAAATCCTTTTCTCTTCAACTTCATTTACAATCAGATTTTGTCTCTGTTACTCCACTGAAATTGCTTGGGCAAAGAGATGGAGACATTTTTGACTGTCAAGGTTGGGAGGAGATAGAGGGAAGAGACACTTCTAAACATCCTACAATGCATAGGACAGCTGCCGAAAGAAAGAATTATCTGATCCCAAATGTCAGTAGTGACAAGGTTGAAAAACCTTACCCTTGGTATATGCTTCTTAACTAACAAAATTACTTTTCATTTCAGAGTTTTGAAGCACCATGTTCTTCAGTGTCACTTGAAAGTATTCAGGATACAGATCAAGAGGTTACTGATTTATTTATTTACTTTGAATATTTTAAGGATATTAAGTCAAAGGGTTCCTATTTTAATAAAAAATGACTATAAAAACCTTGATAGTGTGAAAATAACAGTGATGTCTCCACTTAATTCAATATGTAAGTTTTTATGGAGTCATGAAAAACTATTTGGAAAAGTATTTACATTTACTCAGTCACCTTTTGGCCTTTTTTTCTAATAAGCTCTAATTTGTCTTGAATAAAGACCATGGAGCCTATGGCTCACAAGTGATGTGAATTAGAATTTAATGTTATGTTTTTGCACGCTTATGCCTCAACTTGCCAGAATGCAGTACGATATTAACCTGTTTTGCCTCATTTTTCTAATTAGCAATGATTAAAATGTTGAGTGAAAATGAGAGCACATATGTATTTATTACATTTATTTTTTGCTTGTTGCTTGATTTCTCAGCTAGACGCTCCTGGTTGAACCTCATGGAATTATTGCATTCAATTGTATGTTCCCTGCTTCTAAATTAAAATTAGACTCATAGAACACTTGGTGTTTTTCTCTCTAAAGGAGACTTTAAAACCATATTGATTGCTTTTTATTTGTGACAGTCAGTTATACATTTGTGTCTTTTGGGTCAATGCCCCTTAACAGAAGAAAGATTTCTCACCTCTACTCTAAAGTTAAATTATACTTTGATTTCTTTGCATCAGAATACATCAGGGAGCTACTTCCCTAAAGTGAGAAGGGTATTAAGATATGGATTTCAGTTTTTGGTGGTTCATAAACAATCTTAGAAATCTTAGGAAGAGTGCTCATCATCCAGATAAAAACATATTTGGTTCCTAAAGTACTTTGAATTGAGAATGGGAATGAGAATTAACTTAATTTGGAAGTTTTTTATATACTAGGCCCTGTGTGAGGTTCTTCACATTATTTCATTTAATCCTTACAAAAAATACTAAAAGGATACAGGTATTTAACATTCCTATTGTGTAGATAAACTGAGACCCATGGTTGTTAAATAATTTGCTTGCCTAAGGTTGTAGAAATAATAAGGCAAGAAGAGCAGAGCTATATTAGAAACCTTGTGTATAGTTATAAATCTGTATTCTTTTATCATGTGGCTTTCATATTTTTGTAATTTTTTTCCTTTTCACAAACTACCTCATATTAAGTGAATTAATTAAGAATTAATTGCTTTCTTCTCTTATTAACCTGCAGAGAAAATAATTGAAAATATTTTACTGTGGGTCTTTTGCAATTTAGATGCAGATAGTAGAAGAGCTTCATGCTGCACGTGTGGGAAAAAGTGTGGATTTAGCTGTGGTTCCACCTTCTGGAGAGTTAATGAGTATGGAGATTGACTTGGTGGAAGATGATGTACATTCCTCTTCTGGTATACCCTATATGTATATGACAGTGTTTATGATCTCCTATGTTTTCTTAAGAATATGTGCCAACATTCAATTTTTATAATATTTAGAGGAAAAATGTTAAAATATGCTCATTTGAAATAATAAAGTATGGTATGTTTCTTTTAGCTACAGGAATCTGGTCTAAGATTTGTCCTATCATCATTTGCTTTATATATCTAACATTATTAGGCAGTAAAATGTATTTTCTCATTTTGTTTTTGCCAAGCGGCAGTAATCAGAGTTATGAGTTGTCTTTTATTCTTGCTCTTATTCATAACTCTTAACAGTTTCAGCTTTGTAAAGCACTGATCAGAAATAATGCAAATTGCTCAAAGGTATTATATTCATGGATTTCTTATTTATATTGTAAACTTGTGATTATTCTTAATCCTTGGAGAAGGTAATGATAGATATTTTCTAAAATATGTTAATATAATATACTGTTTTGAATTGTATTTATAAAAATAGTAATACTACATTACATTCACATTGCATTTTTCTATTTATTGTTTTCCTGTGCAGCAACTTACCTGTTCCTCACATGACCCTATGACTATTTTCTTTCTTTTACACATATTTGTCTTTTCAATTGTATTTCAGAGTACATGAAAATTAACTTATCATTCCTAAATACATAACCAGCAGTGATAGAGTACGGGGTTTGGCAATATAGTTACTGCTGGTACAAGTTAATTTATGATTTAAAATCCACCCATAAGCAATATACAGTATTCTACTGGTGGATAATTAAACACTGATTACTGTTCTTTCCCTTAAGAATTGCAGTAAATTTATCTTTGTTTTTGTTGTCTAAAGGACTGCCTTCTCAAGAATGCTCTTAAAGTTCTATGATATCAAATTTTAGTTGTACAAGTCTGTTATCAAATGTTATCAAATGAAATCCTCACTTTGTTCTTTTTCCCTAGCAAATACTGTTTCAGACAAAAAGCTTTTGATTGTTATTGACACAAATATTCTGATGAATCATCTCAAATTTGTTCGAATTTTGAAGACAACAGAAATCCCAGGTATTTATGAAACATTTTTATTGATTCTGATTTTCTTATTTGAGTTGATACTTTATATTAATTGTGATGGGGGATCCCCCCCAACGTTATTTCCATTTGGATATGCTATTAAACACATATATATATATATATGGCATATCAGCTTAAGTTAAAAAAAAAAAAGAGCCTTTACAGGTTAAGCTAGCTTCTAAACTTACTCTTCTTTGATCTCCAGTAGTATTTTTTTTATTAAAGAATTTTTTTTTAATTCATTTGTTTATTTTTATTGGCTGTGTTGGGTCTCTCTTTTTTGCTGTGCGCAGGTTTTCTTTAGTTGCGGTGAGTGGGAGCTACTCTTCGTTGTGGTGTGCAGGCTCCTCATTGCCATGGCTTCTCTTGTTGCAGAGCACGGGCTCTAGATGCGTGGGCTTCAGTAGTTGCAGCACATGGGCTCAATAGTTGTGGCTCATGGGCTCTAGAGCACAGGCTCAATAGTTGTGGCACATGGGCTTAGTTGCTCCGTGGCATGTGGGATCTTCCTGGAGCAGGGATCGAACCCGTGTCCCCTGAATTGGCCGGTGGATGCTTAACCACTGCGCCACCTAAGAAGCCCTCCAGTAGTATTTATCTTTGTAACATTCTCTTGACAGATATCTGTTTTTAGTTCCTATTTTTATGTATTATGTCTTCATTTAGATTGTGAATTTCTTCAAGGCTTTTAATTCTCCTATAGCAGTTTGATTTAGTAGCTCAGTAAGTATTTGTTGACTTCTAAGAAATCTTTTTATTTTTTAGGCTTCGACAGACTTGTGTTAATAATTCCCTGGGTGGTTGTGCAAGAGCTGGATCGTATGAAGGCAGGAAAATTACTGAAATATGCCCAGCACAAAGCTATACCTGCAGTTCATTTCATCAATGACAGTCTCAAAAGTCAAGACAGAAAGCTGTGGGGTCAGTCAATACAACTTGCATCTCAAAAATTTTGTAAGTATTTTTCTCTCAGGGTGCTTCCTGATTAAGATTCGTTTGGATGCTGATTCATTATTGAAGGGAAATGGTGCAAAACTTTAAAAAAAAAATTATCAGTATCACAATGTGAAATGGCAGGGCATAGTGATGCTTTGGGGTATTTTATTAGGCTTGGATTGGAGGTCTTTAATTTTTATTTTTCTGCTTCTCCTAGACCTTCTTAGGTTATGTCTGTATTTCACAGAAAGTGACTGTATAGTTCTGTATGCATAGCTATCTATGTTTTAGTACTTTGGATTCTTTTTTTAAAATACCATGTTGAGTAAGGAGGCCAGTAAGTGATCTATGCATGCAGTTGATATAATGCAGAGTCAGGCATTGTTTTCTTCTGGTTTGTCAGAACCTACTGTAATAAGGAGGTATTTTTAAAATAGAGATCTATAGATTTTCTCCTGATTTTTTTTCCGTATTAGGTTTTTTGTTTTGTTTTGTTTTAGTCATTTAAAAATTAGTCTTAGAACCTAAGTATGTTCTTCATGTTTTCGACTGTTTGAAAAAAGATCGGTGTGTAAAGCAACACAGTTGTCTCAGTGGAGTTTATATGTACATTTAGAGGATATATTTCATTCTTTAAAAATTTTTCTTCCTAACTCAGAATTATTTGTATCTCTAGATTTATATTATTTTAAATATCATGGATTTATGTTATGTCTACTGTATCCACATTCACCATAAGATATGAAAGAATTCATCCTAAGATGAATCTAATCATATTAACACTGAGAAGGCTTTTGGCACAGCTGTTTAGTCTTAAATCTTTGAAGAAAAGGGGCCTCTACCATTAATTCCCTTATTTATTCCTTTTACAAATATTTATTAGCTTAGTGTATTCCAAATACAATGCTTATGCATTTTGACTAGGAACATCATGTGATATTTAAGAGCTTTTGAAGGAAACCACTAAAAAAATCACTTATTAGAGTTAAGAAAATATTAAAATGTTTAAACACATTATATTAAACTGAATGCCTTAGATGGTCTTTTTTTTCTTTTTAACTTTTCATTATGAAAACCTTCAAATGCAGAAGTAGGTAGAATAATATAATGAATCCCTATGTACCTTTCACTCATTTTCAGTGATTCTCAACATTTTGTAATTCTTGTTTATTCTCTCATTTCCTTTTCCCCTTCTCCCCCAACTCCTGGAACTCCTGTAGTACTTTGGTATGTATTGCCAACAGATAGGACTTTTTAAAAAAACAGCCATGCAATTAATAAAACCTCTGATCTAAACCATCATTTCAGTAAAGCCCCAATCCTTAAGAAGAGGTGGGAATTTTTTTTACTCTTAATCATTTATTTTTTTGCTCTGTTAGTTGACACAAATTGTATTTTATTATATAATTGTATAGATGATAATACTAATAGACGACACTTATATGGCCATTATTCTTCAGACCCTTTTCTAATTGCTTTACAGCTAATTTCTCATTCAAACCTTACAGTACTTGTGGAAGATATTCTTATTAGATGCATTTTATTGATAAGGAAATTGAGGCATGGAGATGTTAAGAACTTGTCCTAGATGGAATATCTATTCCTTCGATAGATTAACTTTGAGACTTTAGAAGAGCTAATTTTAGAATATTTTGGCCACATTTATTATTTATAGATACTTATGTTTCTTTTGACTTTTCCATTTTTGTGTGCTTTTTTGATACTTTGACTTCTTCAGTCTATGGTTTTTGGATTATTAAGGAGGATAAATCATAGTAGTGGTCTCAAACTTCTGTGCTGCTTCAATTTCTGGGTCTTCCTTGAAATCCATATTTCACTTTAATGCTTAAATTGGTATTATTTGATCTTAGTTTTGTTAAATTGCACTTTTAGTTATAAGGTTGTAGATAGATTATTTGTGTAGTTATCTGTCAGGTAAATCCTTTATGTGTTTCACTGTATCATTATCTGTCAAACTGATTATTTAAAACATTCTTTATATAAAATCTAATGTACTCAATACATTTATTCTGTCGATAATGATTTTATAATATCCTTTAGCAATATCCTTAGTCATTTTTATCATAATAAAATTATATTTTGTATTCTAATGATAAATTGAAATTCTTATGAAAAAAATTAAGGATTATTGAGTGAAATTAAAGTACTTGTTTGGAGAAAAGCAAGAACGAAACAATCTTTAATTACACTTTACATCTGTCAAGCAAATTTGCCACTAACTCTAATAGTTGCTTATCTTGCTGTATTGTTTTCTTTTATGTAATCTTTGAGTTTTATAACAGTGTATTTTTTTAGACAAGCATTTTCCATTAAAAGAAGAAAAATGCCACAAATTGAGTGCAGATAGTCCATGTTAAAATAGCCTTAGTTGACCATAATTTTAGCATTGTCCTTACTCTTTTCAAAATTATATTTATTTGACATGGTATGCATCATGGTGAGAAGAAAATAGGATTTGAAATCTAATTTACCTGGGTTTATAAGCTGACCTAGTGAAGTTAAAGGTGAAGAAACTGAGTAAATGAAATGGGGGAAATAACCTTTGGCTGAAAAAATGGTTATGAAGATTGGTTGAGGTAATGTATTAAAGTACTTAATGGTTTATGGTCTGGAAGAGGCGATAATTCTTTTGTGTCCTCTTACATGACAGACTGATTAGAAAACCTAAAAATCCTGGACATAGATTATTAATAGGTAATTCACAAAAAAAGAAATACAACTGGTAAGCCCTTTGTTCAAGGCAGATATTTTCCTGTCTGTTTGCTGTTTTTAGTATTGTTAACTTCTTATGTGTAAAAAGTTTTAGTTTATATCTTTTACTTTTTCCTTCTTTTTTGTTTGTTTGTTTTTTACTGCTTCTAAGTTTAGAAAGATACTACTTCCCAACACTTTTTAGGAACACAAAGCTCAGTGCATTGGGAATGTGAGTTAGTAACTTTTCAGGAGAGCAATTTATCAGCATATATTAAGCCAAAAGAGATGGTTCTGTTTCTAGAAATTATTCTAAGGAAATAATCAGAGATGCTCACAGTGATTTATATAAATAATGTTCATCACAGCATGATTTGTACAGCCAAAAACTGGAAGCAATATGTCTAACAATTGGAGAAGTTACATATAATGCTATAGCCATATGAGAGAATATTATATTTTGAAAAATGTTGATGACTTGTGATATTAAAATAGGATTTAAAAGAATATAAAGTGCAATCCCAGATTTCTTAGATTAAGACAGACAGAGAAAGACAAACATCATATGACATCACTTATGTAATGGAATCTAAAAAAATGATACAAAAAACCACCTAGAAATTTGTCTCAGTTCTGAAGGCTAGAAGTCTAAAATCAAGGTGTCAACAGGGCTGTGAGAGAAAGATCTGTTCCAAACTGCTCTTGTTTTGTAGATGGCCATCTTCTTCCTCTTCTTCACACTGTCTTCTCTCTCTCCTAGTGTCTGTCTCCAAATTTCCCCTTTTTAATAAGAATATCAGTCCTATTAGATTAGGACTGTCACTAATGGACTCACTTTAACTTGCAAAAAGAACAAAAAACAAAAATAGGATTTAAAGGAATATGATGTATAATCTGAAATTTCTTAGATTATGCATATATACTTATAGATGGTGAATATTGGTTATATTGAGCTGATGAAATTATGAGTTAATTTTCTTAATATTATCTGAATTTTCAAGATTTTCTATAATTATTTTATTTTTATAATTAGGTAAAAATAATTAAAGGCAAAAAGTGAAGTTATCTGACACCTCCCACACAAGACATTTGTTCCATCATTTTTATATTTTATTTTATTATATTTTTGTTGAATCATTTATTTGCCAAATATTTATACCAGACTTCTAAGTGTTGAGGCTGCAGCAGTGAATGAGACATACAAGGCCTACTGTTGAGAAGCTTTAATTCTACTAAATGTTAAAAGTCGTATTAACTATAATTTATACAGAATTTATTTTGGTGTTGAATATGAGTAGAGGTCATTGCTGTTGAAGTGCCATTTAAGCTGAGTTCCAAGTAATAAACATATACTCTTAAGGAACACTTGATATAACCATAAATTGGGCCAAGTGTTTCATGTAAATTTTCTCATTTAATCATCCTAGTTAAGCAGTTTGTCCATTATTACATGTCCAGTATGTGGGAAAGCAGGGATTCAAACCCCAAGTATTTCATGAATATTCTTGTAGTTTTAGGTGTGTCTTCCAGGCCCATGTATCCTAGAAAAAGTAACAGAACAGGTAATCTTGAACTTTTGATACCTTTAGACCAGTGTGCTCTACCCTTTAAACATCCTTTTGTTGGTCAAGTTGAGTTGCTAAAGTTAACCAGTGATTTTTGAGCTGCCCATTTTGCATTGTTGTGGTATTTACTCTGTGAGCTGAAAGAAAGAAAATTGGTTGCTGTAATATATGTCTGTCTGGCTTGCTGGTTGCCTAATTAAAGGAACTGAATCACATCTTCCTAAGGCTTATGCTGTGAGATGAGTTGAGTTCTGTCTAGACTTCACCTTGAGATTGTGAGACCCCGCAAAGAGCTTGTCTTTTGAATGTCAAATTACGTAGCATAGGGCCCTGGTGCAGGTTAGACCCTATATAAATAATTATTGCATGCATGAATGAATTTTCTAATTTGAAAGTTTAGAGGACTAAGTAATATAGGCTAAAAGTTGAAGGGGAAAAAAGTTATAGTCTGGGAACAAAGTTGAGGCTCACTGGCCAGTACATCTTGAATTTCAATGTATAAGAGACTCACCAAGGGCTTAAATCAATCTTTGGGTCCAGGCTCCAAACATTCTTATCCAGAAATGGGTCTGGATGAGTATCCCAGGGAGTTCTGAGGCAGGTAGTGTAAGGACTTATAAGAATTGCTGTCTTTGGTCCTGTTTCTACACATTACATTATTCTCACACACACACGCACTCAAAAACCAAACTTACTACGTGCTTTAAGGGTTGGAGAATGCCAGAGGACACTGTCAGACACATTAACATTCGTTAGAAATTACTCTTTGTATTCTCTGCCTAGCCCCTATATTGCCTTCTCCTGTACATCTCTCTCTAAATGTTATTGCTTAGAGGTTAAGAAAAAGCAGACGCATGAAAGTGGTTCTGTTGCTGGCACAACAATTTCTCATTATTTTACAGTCCTCTTTTAAGTTGAGATAATTTTAAGCATGATATAATCATATAATTTACTTAAATTAAGTCACTAAGTGACTGAAGTGAGACTTGAATTGACAGCTTTTGGTTTCTAGTATGGCATTTAACTTACTGATGAAATTTTTTCCTTTGGGCTTATTAATATGCATATCCTTTTCCATGTTAGTAGTAAACTAATCAGTTTATTAAACCCACAACTATATGTTGCCTGAATTCTAGATCCAGAATTTTGAAGGCATTGTTTTTGCTGTGTCTTACCTTCCTCTTCTTATTTAAAAAGTTTCCTTCCTCTTGATGATTTGATTTGTAAATATGGAGTAGATTATTCATACAGTTCCCAGATTTTTAGTGTGCTTATTGATTGTCACTTTTGCTAAATTTGCAGATGGATTGAGTGATGAGAACAATGATGATCGTGTATTAAAATGCTGTCTTCAGTACCAAGAATTATTCCCTTGTTCTCTTGTTATTTTGTGCACGTGAGTTTCATGATCATTTTACTCTTTTTTAAAAATAGCAACTTATATTAAAGAATTTTTAAAAATCACAGTGTCCACCATACCAAGGATAAAAAACATGCATAATTTTCTAAATCTGCCAGTAAGTATATTCAATATTCTATCTCACATTCTTCTAATGTGCAAACTATAGAAGAATGAGATTTGAGTCTCATGAAGTTTCAACTTGTTATATGATATTCAGAAAACTTTTGAAAAAGCAGGAGAAAGTCAATATCACAATAAAATAGTTAGAATAAAAATATGATATTTTTGGTCATGAGGCAGGAGGGTTAATTAATTAATTAACTTGTGGGGAAAGGCTAATTTATGTTGCAGTTATATCCTTGATGCCTGTGATAGTGTTAGAGTTGGAATTTTAGATCTACCACTTACCAGCTTTGTGACATTGGAAAGCTGCTTGATGTTTCCTTGTGTAAAATATAGGGAGAATAATATACTTGCCTTTATGAGGTTATTGCGAGTATTTAGTCAGGAAAAAATTTATATATGACTTAGAAGAGTGCCTAGTACATAAAATTATCTCAGTAAGAGTTTTTTCCTCCTTCTTCTTTCCTCATTCCATTCCTCCATTCCCAACTAATGTATTCATAACTTAGTTCTAAGATAAAAGTAACATAATGTTAAGCAAAATTGTATTCATCATGTATGAGAAAAGATTCTAAAGGAACTAAGAACAATTTTAATTTGCAGTTTTAGTCTGAATTGTGTTCACAGCAAAATGGAGTTTTCACAGTTTCATGATAATGTTTAAGTTCTCTGGAATGGAGTGTTTATAGAAATGAATAGCCTGAAGATTTTTCTTGTAAGGGGGCTTGGTCAGTTATCATTTTAGCTGTGTTCAAAGATAATTTTTTTTTTTTTGATATTAAAGGAAATATTAGAGATTTCTATCACTAGTTTCAAATTATTTTTTAATCTAGGACATAATATATCATCTTGGAGTTTGCTGAAGGCTGAGATAGAATTAGTAATACATTAATCATTTTGAACTTGAGATAAACTAAAATTGAGAGATAATTTTTATATAATTGTTATTTTTTTAGTTCAACCTAGAATGAAAATTAAGTTGGTGAGATTTTTATCAATTCTTCATTATTTCTGCAGTCACTGTTTTGGAATTAACAGATGTAACAGTTTTTAGTGAAATGAAAATTTGTAGTCAGACTTTACTTTTAATCCTGACATTGTCATGTTCCAGGTGAGCCTGATTTTTATTTTTATTTTTTCCTATAAAGTGTGATAATCATACTTTATTGCATACTGAGTCACACACACTTAGTGTGAGGATACATTTATATCACTTAAATGGAAGATGATGGTGATAGTTAATATTAGTAATAACAGTGATAGGAGAGCCCTTCTATAAATGCTACCTACTGTACCTCATTCTAAGTGCTTTACTCACGTTCACAATCCCGAGTATGGGTCAGCCACCCCCAGTTAATATCTCCAGCCCACATCTCCTAAACTCTGGACTAGTATATTCATCTGATTATTCGATATCTCTGTTTGGATGTCTCATAGGCATCCCCAAAAATGAACTCCTGATCCTACCTTCTAAACTCTTCTCCATCTGAATAGAAAGTGCCATATTCCACCCATTTGCTAAAGCCAGAAACCTAGGAGTCATTTCTGATTCCTGCCTTTCCTTCATAATCTGTATCCAGTCAAATAGCAGGTCTAGTATGGTCTTCTTTATCTACTCTGACACCATCCTGTCAAGTGATGTTATTTTTCCTTTTCTTTTCTGCTCTAAGACCCAATAAGCTCTCTACTTCCATACTTGCTCTCCTTCATTTATTTTTCAAAAAGTAATAATGGTATTTTTAAGTTTTAAAAAGTTTTGTTATGAAGAATTTAAACAACTTTCAAAGTGAAGAAGAGTTAATAAACTCCTAAGTACTCAGTTACAACAAGATTCTACCATTCTTCTATTACCTAACTTCTACTCCCTGTCCTCCTATGTGATTATTTTTATACAGTTGTTTTTATTTTGAGGAAAAATGTATAATATAAAAATGCCCAAATCTTAACTATACAGCGTTGACAGTGGATACCCTGGGGTAGCCCACATCCCTCTTGATACATAGAATACTTCCATTACCCCTGAAAATAATCTCATGCCTCTTTTGTGCTCTTTTCCTAACTAGTTTCTTAAGGCGGAAACTTAGATCACTTATTTGAGATTGCTGTAATCTCCCTTTAAACACTGCTTTAGCTGCATTCCACAAATTTTGATAATGTTGTAGTTTTATTTTCATTCAATTTAATATATTTTATAATATTCAGCAATTCCCTGGCTGTCCAGTGGTTAGGACTCAGCACTTTCACTGCTGGGGCCTGGGTTCTATCTCTGGTTGGGGAACTAAGATACTGCAAGCCATGTGGCTTGGCAAAAAAAAAAAATAGAAACAAAAACTTCATAATTTCCCTTATGAAAAATAAATAAATACTTTATAATATCCCTTATGATTTCCTTTTTGACCCATAGGTTATTTACATATTTGTTGCAATTAATTCCAGGTATTTTCAAATTTTCCAGTTATCTTTCGTTATTGATTTGTATTTTAATTATGTTATGACTTGAGAACATAATTTATATGATTTCTTTTCTTTTAAATTTGTTAAACTTTGTTTTATGGCCAAGAATAAGGTCTACCTTGGTGAATATTTTATGTGCACTAAAGAAGAATGTATTCTGCTCTTGCAGGTAGAGTATTCCATAAACTTCAAATAGATCAAATTTGTTGATAGTATTGTTTGTGTTTTCTGTAACCTTACTAATTATCTGTCTGCTTGTTCTATGATTACTGAGAGAGGAGTATTGAAATCCCCAACTGTAATTGTGGATTTGTTTACTTCTCCTTTCCATTCTCTTTGTTTTACTTCATGTATTATGAAGCTCTGTAGTCAGAGGTATACACATTTAGGATTGTCTTCTTGGAGAATTGACACCTTTCTCATTCTATAATGTCTCTCTTTGTTACTGATAATATTCCTAGTTCTGAAGTTTCCATTATTAATATTACTACTCCGGTTTTGTTTGCTTAGTATTTATATTGTATATCTTTTTCATCCGTTTACTTTTAACCTATCTTTGTCTTTATATTAAAGTATTTTGTGGATAGCATATAGTTGGTACTTTTCTTTCTTGCATTCTGACAATTTCTGTCATTTTAATTGATGTTTCTACTATTCACATTTAATTACTTGGATCAGAATCTATCATTTTGCTAATTATTTTCTATTTGTTCAGCTATTGTTTTCTTCCTTTTCCTTTTTCTTTTTTTTTTTCTTGGATTAATTGTGGTGCCATTTTATCTCCATTATTGACTTTTTACCTTTTTGAAAAAACATGTCAGTGGTAACCTTAGTGGTTTTTTTTGTTTGTTTTGTTTTTAAATTTTATTTATTTATTTATTTATTATTTTCCGGGGGGAACACCAAGTTCAATCATCTGTCTTTATACACATATCCCCGTATTCCCTCCCTCCCTCAACTCCCCCCCCACCCTTCCTCAACTCCCCCCCACCCTCCCCATCCCAATCCTCCAAGGCATCTTCCATCCTCAAGTTGGACTCCCTTTGTTATACAACAACTTCCCACTGGCTATCTCTTTTACAGTTGGTACTATATATATGTCTGTGCTACTCTCTTGCTTCATTTCAGCTTCCCCTTCACCCCCCACCCCCCCCAAACCTCGAGTTCTCCAGTCCATTCTCTGCATCTGCGTCCTTGTTCTTGTCACTGAGTTCATCAGTACCATTTTTAGATTCTGTATATGTGAGTTAGCATACAATATTTGTCTTTCTCTTTCTGACTTACTTCACTCTGTATGACAGACTTCTAGGTCTATCCACCTCATCACATATAGCTCCATCTCATCCCTTTTTATAGCTGAGTAATATTCCATTGTATATATATGCCACATCTTCTTTATCCATTCATTTGTTGATGGGCATTTCAGTTGCTTCCATGTCCTGGCTGTTGTAAATAGTGCTGCAATAAACATTATGGTACATGTTTCTTTTGGGATTATGGTTTTCTTTGGGTATATGCCCAGTAGTGGGATTACTGGATCATGTGGTAGTTCTATTTGTAGTTTTTTAAGGAACCTCCAAACTGTTTTCCATAGTGGCTGTACCAACTTACATTCCCACCAACAGTGCAGGAGAGGTCCCTTTTCTCCACACCCTCTCCAGCATTTGTTGTTTCCAGATTTTGTGATGATGGCCATTCTGATTGGTGTGAGGTGATACCTCATTGTGGCTTTGACTTGCATTTCTCTGATGATTAGTGATGTTGAGCATCTTTTCATGTGTTTGTTGGCCATCTGTATGTCTTCTTTGGAGAAATGTCTGTTTCAGTCTTCTGCCCATTTGTGGATTGGGTTATTTGCTTTTTTGGTATTAAGCTGCATGAGCTGCTTGTATATTTTGGAGGTTAATCCTTTGTCCGTTGTTTCATAGGCAACTATTTTTTCCCATTCTGAGGGTTGCCTTCTAGTCTTGTTTATGGTTTCTTTCGCTGTGCAAAAGCTTTTAAGTTTCATGAGGTCCCATTTGTTTATTCTTGATTTTCTTTCCATGATTCTAGGAGGTGGGTCAAAAAGGATCTTGCTTTGATGGATGTCATAGAGGGTTCTGCCTATGTTTTCCTCTAGGAGTTTTATAGTGTCTGGTCTTCCATTTAGGTCTTTAATCCATTTGGAGTGTATTTTTGTGTATGGTGTTAGAAAGTGTTCTAATTTCATTCTTTTACATATTGCTGTCCAATTTTCCCAGCACCACTTATTGAAGAGGCTGTCTTTTTTCCATTGTATATTTGTGCCTCCTTTGTCAAAGATAAGGTGCCCATATGTGTTTGGGCTTACTTCTGAGTTCTCTATTCTATTCCATTGATCTTCCCTTCTATTTTTGTGCCAGTACCATACTGTCTTGATCACTATGGCCTTGTAGTGTAGTTTGAAGTCAGGAAGCCTGATTCCACCAACTCCATTTTTCCTTCTCAAGATTGCTTTGGCTATTCGGGGTCTTTTGCGTTTCCATACAAATCGTAAGATTTCTTGCTCTAGTTCTGTGAAAAATGCCATTGGTAATTTGATCGGGATTGCATTGAATCTGTAAATTGCTTTGGGTAGTACAGTCATTTTCACGATGTTGATTCTTCCAATCCAGGAACATGGTATATCCCTCCATCTGTTTGTGTCATCTTTGATTTCTTTCATCAATGTCTTAAAGTTTTCTGCATACAGATCTTTTGCCTCCTTAGGCAGGTTTAGTCCTAGGTATTTGATTCTTTTGGTTGCAATGGTGAATGGGAGAGTTTCCTTAATTTCTCTTTCTGCTCTTCCATTGTTAGTGTATAGGAATGCAAGAGATTTCTGTGCATTTATTTTGTATCCTGCTATTTTATTAAACTCATCAATTAGTGCTAGCAGTTTTCTGGTAGAGTCTTTAGGGTTTTCTATATATAATATCATGTCACCTGCAAAGAGTGACAATTTTACTTCTTCTTTTCCAATTTGGATTCCTTTGATTTCTTTTTCTTCTCTGATTGCTGTGGCTAAAACTTCCAAAACTATGTTGAATAATAATGGTGAGAGTGGACACCCTTGTCTTGTTCCTGTTCTTAGAGGGAATGCTTTCAGTTTTTCCCCATTGAGAACAATGTTGGCTTTTGGTTTCTCATATATGGCTTTTATTATGTTGAGGTAATTTCCTTCTATGCCCATTTTCTGGGGAGCTTTTATCATAAATGGATGTTGAACTTTGTCAGAAGCTTTTTCTGCATCTATTGAGATCATATGGTTTTTATCCTTCAATTTGTTGATATGATGTATCATGTTGATTGATTTGCATATATTGAAGAATCCTTGCATCCCAGGGATAAACCCCAGTTGATCATGGTGTATGATTTTTTTAATGTGCTGTTGGAGTCTGTTAGCTAGTATTTTGTTGAGGATTTTTGCATCTATATTCATCAGTGATATTGGTCTGTAGTTTTCTTTTTTTGTGACATCTTTGCCTGGTTTTGGTATCAGGGTGATGGTGGCCTCGTAGAATGAGTTTGGGAGTGTTCTGCCTTCTGCAATATTTTGGAAGAGTTTGAGAAGGATAGGTGTTAGCTCTTCTTGAAATGTTTGATAGAATTCGCCTGTGAATCCATCTGGTCCTGGGCTTTTGTGTGTTGGGAGATTTTTAATCACTGCCTCAATTTCTGTACTTGTGATTGGTCTGTTCATATGTTCTATTTCTTCCTGGTTCAGTCTTGGAAGATTGTATTTTTCTAAGAATGTATCCATTTCTTCCAGGTTATCAAATTGATTGGCATATAGTCACTTGTAATAGTCTCTCATGATCTTTTGTATTTCTGAGGTGTCAGTTGTTACTTCTCCTTTTTCATTTCTAATTCTGTTGATTTGCATCTTCTCCCTTTTTTTCTTGATGAGCGTGGCTAATGGTTTATGAATTTTGTTAATCTTCTCAAAGAACCAGTTTTTTGTTTTATTAATTTTTGCTATTGCTTCCTTCCTTTCTTTTTCATTTATTTTTGCTCTGATCTTTATGATTTCTTTCCCTCTGCTCGCTTTGGGGTTTCTTTGTTCTTCTTTTTCTAATTGTTTTCGGTGTAAGGTTAGGTTGTTTATTTGATAATTTTCTTGTTTCTTAAGGTAGGACTGTATTGCTATCAACATCCCTCTTAGAACTGCTTTTGCTGCATCCCATAGGTTTTGGGTTGTTGTGTTTTCATTGTCGTTTGTTTCTAGATAGTTTTTGACTTCCTCTTTGATTTCTTTAGTGATTCCTTGGTTGTTTAAGAGTGAATTGTTTAGCCTCCATGTGTTTGTATTTTTTGCAGTTTTTTTCCTGTAATTGATATCTAGTCTCATGGCGTTGTGGTCTGAGAAGATGCTTGATATGATTTCAATTTTCTTGAATTTGCTGAGGTTTGATTTGTGACCCAAGATGTGATCTATCCTGGAAAATGTTGCATGTGCACTTGAGAAGAAAGTGTAGTCTGTCATTTTTGGATGGAATGTCCTATAAATATCAATTGAGTTGAGATGGTCTAATGTGTCATTTAAAGCTTGTGTGTCTTTATTTATTTTCTGTTTGGATGATCTGTCCATTGATGTAAGTGGGGTGTTCAAGTCTCCCACTATTATTGTGTTCCTGTCGATGTCCCCTTTTATAGCTGTTAGCATTTGCCTTATGTATTGAGATGCTCCTATGTTGGGGGCATAGATATTTACCATTGTGATATGTTCTTCTTGAATGGATCCTTTGATCATTATGTAGTGTCCTTCCTTGTCTCTTTTAATAGTCTTTACTTTAAAGTCTAATTTATCTGATATGAGTATTGCTACTCCAGCTTTCTTTTGACTTCCATTTGCATGGAATATCTTTTTCCATCCCTTTACTTTCAGTCTATATGTATCCCTTGGTCTGAAGTGGGTTTCTTGTAGGCAGCATATAGAAGGGTCTTGTTTTTGTATCCATTCAGCCAGTCTGTGTCTTTTGGTTGGAGCATTTAATCCATTTACATTTAAGGTGATTATTGACATGTGTGTTCCAATTACCATTTTCTGAATTGTTTTGGGTTTGTATTTGTAGCTGTTTTCCTTTTCTTGTGTTTCCTACTTAGAGAAGTTCCTTTAGCACTTATTGTAAGGCTGGTTTGGTGGTGCTGAATTCTCTTAACTTTTGCTTGTCTGGAAAGCTTTTGATTTCTCCTTCAAATCTGAATGAGATTCTTGCTGGGTAGCGTATTCTTGGCTGTAGGTTTCTCTCTTTCAGGACTTTCAGTATATCCTGCCATTCCCTTCTGGCCTGCAGAGTTTCTGTAGAAAGGTCAGCTGTTATCCTTGTGGGTTTTCCCTTATATGTTGTTTGTTGCTTTTCTCTTGCTGCTTTTAATATTTACTTTGTGTTTAATTGTGGTTAGTTCGATTAATATGTGTCTTGGTGTATTTCTCCTTGGGTTTATTCTGTATGGGACTCTCTGTGCTTCTTGGACGTGGTTCATTATTTCCTTTCCCATGTTGGGGAAGTTTTCCACTATAAGCTCTTCAAATATTTTCTCAGACCCTTTCTTTTTTTCTTCTTCTTCTGGGATGCCTATGATTCGAATGTTGGTACGCTTAATGTTATCACTGAGGTCTCTGAGTCTGTCTTCTATTCTTTGTATTCTTTTTCCTGCTCTGTGGCATTTATTTCCCCCATTCTATTTTCCAAGTCACTTATTCGTTCTTCTGCCTCAGTCATTCTGCTGGTTATAGCATCTAGAGTATTTTTAATTTCAGTTATTTTGTTATCCATTGCTGTTTGTTTTTCTGAGTTCTTATGAACTGTTTCTTGTACTTTCTCTATTTTGTTATCAAGATTTTGTATCATTTTTACTATCATTACTCTAAATTCTTTTTCAGGCATTTTTCCTATTTCCTCCTCATTTATTTGGTCTTGTGGGTTTTTTTCCTGCTCCTTTGCCTGCATGGTGTTTCTGTGTTTCCTCATGGTTGTCCAAACTTTTGGGGTTGCTTGTCCTGGCGATAGAGGTGTTTATAGAAGACTGTTCAAGCCTCAGACTAATGTCCAAGTGTTGGATTAAACAAATACTAAGTCTAGGAAACACATACACATATAAGACACACAGTTACTGAATCCATTAGTACATAAGGCTCTGGAAAGACCTGACAGAACCCCAGTGTGCTATCAGATATTCAAAGAGAAACCCAACAGAAATTGACAACTGAAACAGAACAAATCAGAGACAAACGCAAAAGCAAAGAAACAAACAACACCTTACACATACAAACACTAATCCAGGGAGATTTTGTAAGTTAGGATCAAATATAGAAAAGAGCCAGAGTACCACCAGAGAGAATGGAGATTCTCAGAATGTAATTAGACAACTGTACTAAGAACTAAGATAAAGACAAAAACCTAATATTAAATACCAAGATGGTGCGTCATCTGGAGAATAGAGCAAGGAGTCTGAGCAGAATGATAGTGTTGCTTATGTTAAGATAAAATAAACTTAAAATGGCTGGAAGACAGGGGAACAGAATAGCATAGTGTGTTTGGAAATATGCAAATAAAAAGAAAGGAATAGAAATGTATAAAAGATAGGGATGAACAGAAAGTATGAGAGATATATTGTCCATAATACCAAAAACTTAGCTAGAAATAGAAGTATATAAAAAGGCAAAAAAATAAAAATAGAATAAAAAATATTGTTAAAAAAATTATGTTATAAAACTTGTAGATCCCTTAGCACTAAGATTGTAATTAATAAAGGAAAAAAAAAAAAAAAAGGAAAAAAAAATCCAGAACTGATCCCAGAATGGACCAGTTCAATAGGATTGATACTAATATTTCTGTTTCCTTAGAGTCTCAGCTGTAAGTGTCCTTCTACTCGCCTTGGGTTTTTTTGCATTATTCTGTGGCCCACAGAGCTTCCTTTATTGTTCATCTGTAAGCGTCGGTGTGTGGAGAGGGAGAGGGTACAATAGTGGCTCCTTTCCCTGGGAGTGAGTGAGCAGTGGCGCACTGCTGTTTCAGTCGGGCTTGGAGGTGCCTGTTGCAGAGGGTCACCAGTGGCTCAGGTGTAAACAGAAAGTCTCAGAGTTGGGCCTCTCTCGGGTTTTTTTTTTTTTTCTTCTTGGCAGCCTCCCTGCTGCCAGCATTCCAGGGGGTTTTAATCTAGCCCCGCCCGAGTGCCTGAGGGTACTTGTTATCCCTGAGCACCTTAGGTGGCCCACAGGGCGTCTCTCCACTGCCTGTTGCAGAGGCAGGAAAGAGAGAGAGAGAGAGGCGGCTACTCCCCCCAGCCCGTGAGCCTGCAGCGTCCAGCCGCCGTCATGGCCGGGCAGCTCTCAGGGACGGGCACTCCTGGCCATGGACCTCTTCCCTCCTGTCCTCTCGGTCCATCACCTTACTGGCAACAATGTTTCTCACCCTGAACCGGCTCTCCAGTTCCCACGCTCCCGCTCCTGGACCCTCCGTTCAGCTGTGGATTGACGTCTCAGTCCGGGAACGCTGAGCTGCTGTGCGGACCCTCCGTGTTTCTCACTCCCTCCTGTCTGCCTCAGCTCTGCTGCTTCACCCTCTTTGAGCCGTCGTAGATGCCTCCCTACCGGTTATGTGGGGATCCTTGCGGTCCTTTCTGGTGTCCGAGGAGGTCTGCTGGTGTTCAGCTGGTTCTCTGTGGGAATTATTGCGTCCTTCGGTGCATTCCCAATGCATCTGTGGGGAGGGATGCATTCCACGTCCCTCTACTTCGCTGCCATCTTTTTCTCCTCTTCCTACCTTAGTGTTTATAATATATATCTTTATTTGATCAAAGTCTACCTTTAAATAATACTATATTGCTTCATGTGTAGTGTAAGGATTTTAATATGCTTCGAATTTCTCCCCCCATCCTTTTTTGCTATCGTTGTATATATATTTTGATTTTACAGAAACAATAAATACAGTACTTTGCTAATATTTTTGCTTTAGCCATTTACCATTTAAAGCAATTAAAAATAAAGTGAATATTTTAATCTTGCATTCCATTTTTAGCACTATTTCTCTTTTTGGATCCAAGTTTCTGTCTGGTGTCAGATTTCTGGTCATGTTCCTTTTGTCTAAACAACTTTCTTTTACATGTTAAGTCTGTTGGCAGTGAATTTTCTGGTTTTGTCTGTTAGTGTGTTTATTTCCTATTTATTTTTGAAAGATATTTTTACTGGATATACAATTCTGGTTTAATTTTTTTTTCTTTTTCTTCTGATATTTTAAAAATGTCACTCCATTTTCTTCTAGCTTGTTTGGTTTCTGATGAGAAGTCTGCTGTAAATGTTGTCTTTTTCCTCTGTGTGTAATATCTTTTTTTTTTCCTTTCTCATTGCTTTCAAGATTTTTTCTTTGTCTTTTGTTTTTTTAGCAGTTTGTTTTAGCAGTCTTTAGCAGTTATGCCCAGGTGTTTGTGTGTATGTGTTTGTGGTAGAGGAGAGGAAATTATCCTGCTTGATGTTCTCTGAGCTACTTGGATCTATGATTCAATGTTCATTTTCAGTTTTGGAAAATTCTCAGCCAATTATTTCTGCAAATATTTCTTCTGCTCCATTCCCTCTTTTCTCCTGGTGTTAAGAATTACGTTGTAGTAGTCAGAGTCCAAGATGACTCCAGTGATCCCTGCCTCTTAGTGTTTTGTTTTGTTTAGGCTGCGCCTCATGGTGAGATCTTAGTTCCCTGACCAGGGATCAAACACAGGTCCCCTGCAGTGGAAGCACAGAGTCCTAATCACTGAACTACCAGGAGATTCCCTGTGCTTCTTAGTATTAATGCCCTTGTGTAGTCCTCTCCTGTGTTGTACCAGGGTTGGTTGTCTATGTGACAGAGAGCATGCGGTAGAAGTGATTTTATGTCATTTCTAAGATTAGGTTATAAAAGACTGGGGAATTCCTTCTTGGGCCCTTTCTTGTTTCTTCCTCTCCCTTGGATCACTTGTTCTGGGGAAGCAAGTTCCAAGCTGTGAGTAGCCCTATGGAGGGGCCCACATGGTGAGAAACTGAAGCCCCAGAAAAAAACCAAGGAAGGGCTAAGCCCTGCCAATAGCCACATGAATGAGCACCAATTAAATCTTGAGATGATTGCAGCCCTAGGCAATAACATGCCTAGAGAGACCCTGAGCCAGAACCACCCAGTCAAGCTACTTTCAGGTCCCTGACTCTTAGCAACTGTGTGAGATAATGTTTTTTTTCAAGCTACTAAGTTTTGGGGATAAATTGTTACACAGCAATAGACAACTAATACATGCACATTTATTGGACCATTTGATATTGTGCAACCATTCTTATTTATTTTTAACCTTTTATTCTCTTTTTGTTTCAGTTTAGATAATTTCTTTTGACCTGTCTTAATGTTTGTTGTTTTTTTCCTTGCCTGTGTTGAGTCTTCTGAGGAGCCTGCTGAAGGCATTCTTCATCTCCATCTGGTTTTACATGCTATTCACCGTTTCCATTAGAGCCTTTGACAGATTAATCAAAATTAGTTAAAATTTTTTATCAGATGGCTTCAACATCTGCCATGGCTGAGTCTCGTTCTGTTGATTGCTTTGTCTCTTGGCAGTATGTTGCTTTTTTTTCTGGGCAGAATTTATGTGCAGATTTTGGGACTCACCTTCTCTGTGATTTCCTTCCTTCTTCAGGTTCCCCCTTAACTTTCTATATGCTCTGGCCAGTCCTGAACATTGCCTTCTGACATTTCAAGCCACAAAGGCTGTGACTTTCTGTCCTAAGGCATTGATGAATTAGGGAATGCCCTCAGGCAGAAAGATAGAAACTTGTAGCTCTTACTAGTGCAATGTCTTTGTCTTTTTTTAAATATTTATTTGTTTATTTGGCAACATTGGGTCTTAGTTGAGGCATGCAGTTTCTTCGTTCCAGCATGTGGGATCTTTTGTTGCAGCCTGCTGACTTCTTTAGTTGTGGTGTGCAGGCTCCAGAGCTTGTGGGCTCAATAGTTGCAGCACATGGGCTCTCTAGTTGTGGCACACAGGCTGTAGAGCATGCGGGCTCAGTAGTTGCCAGTGCATGGACTTAGTTGCCCTGCAGCATGTGAAATCTTAGTTCCCCAACCAGGGATCAAACCCGTGCCCCCTGCACTGGAAGGTGAATTCTTAACCACTGGACCACCAGGGAAGTCCCAGTGTCTGTGTCTTGAATGTAGATTTCCCTCCACCTTCTGCCTACATTTTATTGCTCTCTAGTGCCTTCAGATAAGTTTTTTTCGTGGTTGTCTTTTTTTGTTGTTTTTTGTCCAGATTTTCTAATTCTTTTTGTGGGAAGGTTGGTCTGACCAGGCTACTCTGCCATTAATAAAAGCTGGAAGCCTACTAGTTGCAAGAACAACAGTTTGGTAAACACAGATCTGATCATATCATTTCCTCATTGAAGCCCTTAAATCTCTTTCCATTTATTATTGTTCTTGCCTTTCTCTGTAGCAACATAACCTGGTCTCATCTACTGTGCTCTAATCATACTGGCTTCTTTCAGCAGATAGCAAAATTCACATCATTTGTCTTATGCTAACTCTAAGCAAATTTGTAGTTGCTTACCCTATGTAAATTATTTATCTTATTGTGGCTCTCTATGTTTATTTCTCTTGGGATGATCATACTCTTATGTTCACATCCATCTCCCACTTACTGGGTATAACTTTGGACAAGTTACTTAATCTTTTTACACCTCAGTTAGTTTCCGTCCTTCCTTCCTCCCTTCCCCTGACTCCTCCCCCCGCCACTGCCTTGTGACTTCTGGGATCTTAGTTCCCCGACCAGGGATTGAACCCAGGACCTCAGCAGTGAAAGTGCAGAGTCCTAACCACTTGGACTGCCAGGGAATTCCCATACACCTCAGTTTCTTATATGGGAAATGGGGATAAAAATTAGTACCACTCCTACCTAAGAGGTTTGTTGTGAGAATTAAATGGATTGCTATATATATATATAAAGGGCTTAGAACAGTGCCTTGTACCAGGAAAACTAATAATTATTATTCTCAAAAGCTCAGATGATATGACTCTAGTCTATGTTAATTTATTTTTCTTCTGTATTAAAAAATTGTTATCCTTTGTTAATATATATGCTGAGAATCACCAACCTCTGATTAGATTCCATGTGTTTTTAGTTGCCATGTGATTTATCTTATAAAAAATAAAATTTTTTTCCTCCTAACCCAACCTTAGGGATGATAGAAATTTAAGAAATAAAGGCCTAATAAGTGGTGTGAAGTCACTCAGTAAAGAAGAATTGAGTGCAGAGTTATTAAACTTATCTCAGAACACGGATGTATGTCATCAGCCTTGTATATCTAAACAACAATTGAAAGCAGGTAGTGTTCTTACTACAAATAATTAGAAATATTTTATGTACTAAGAATATTGATAATAGTTGGAATTAATCGTAAATTTTTATTTTGTACATTTAAAATAACATTGGAGTATTTTCTGGCACATAAATGGTAGAAATGAATGAATATTACAATGGTAATCCAAGAGAAAACATAACATTATTACCTTCTACATATACTTTTACAAATTAATTTGAATTTTTGTCTGTATACTCACATACATTTTTATATATTTATAATCAATGTGTGCATCCTATTTTTATACCTCAACTCGGAGGTATAAATTAATAGTAGCTATAGGCAATATTCATTTGAGGTAGAGATACATTTTTAGTTTATTTTTAAAATTAGTTCCATTTTCATAACCTTCCATTAATACAGTAAAAACTCAGTAAAAGAGAAACTTGAAGGACTCTAGTAGTAGTGCTTTTAAAAATTTAAGTGAATACTAGGAAAGCTAAAGGCAATACTGTTGTTTTATCTTTTTTCTACCAGAATCTGTTCTATGGCTTGATATTTGTTGAAATGTTATATTAAATCTTACATAATTTAAAAATACATCCCACCATTTCCCTCTGTGGGGAAAATAATTATTGAAGTCTCTAATAGCATATGTATATGCTTCATATATTCATATATCACATGCTACTTGTTTGATCTTTTTAGTAATAAAATTTCTTTTATAATATTCAAAATGGCATTTATAGGGAGTAACAGAATATTCTAGTTTATGGTTTTTGGAGAGCAACATGCTTTTGGTTTGCCCCTTATATTACTGTCCTTTGAAATCCTTGGTTTGTATTTGTAGAGATAAGCCCCTTAATATTTTGAATTTTGCCGTAAAGAAGCTGCAGTTGTTTGCACGTATCAGAATAGTAATTATAATGAAATAATATTAATTAAAATAATCAAAACTCGTTTTAGAAGAGGAGGGCATAAAGATAGTTAAGTCAGATTTTATTTTTGTTATTTTTTTTTTCTATTTTAAGTCAGAGATTTTATTCTTTTCAAAACTATTTATTTATGTGAGTTGCAATTGGAAGAATATATTACTTTTGGAAGAAAACACATTTTGATCCATAGTTCTTGTTTTCTGTTATAAATAGATGCATAGCATTATTTTACTTTTTACTTTTTTTGAAAATAATATAATTTAAATTTTGGTTAAAATATCACATATTTCTGAAATTTCTATTTTAGTAAAAACATTTTGTTGCCTTTTCTCAAAAAAATAAAGGATTTGCTAATGTAATGTATTTTTGTTGACTTTAAAACAACTACAAACGGATAAATGTTTCTAAGTACGGTTTTATTTTTATTTTTAAATTTATTTATTTATTTATTTTTGGCCATGCCACGTGGCTTGTGGGAGTTCCCCAACCAGGAATTGAACCCAGGCCCCAGCAAGTGAAAGCCTGGAGTCCTAACCACTAGGCAACCAGGGAGCTCCCATGAATATTTTTTTAAAAAGTATTCATTTGTTTTCTAGGATCAAATACTAATTATATCCATTAAATGTTTATTATTTATGGCCAAATACTAATTGTATATGTAAAATATTTACTGTTAGTGTCTTAAATAAAGCCTGTAACTGTTTGTTTTAAAGAAACAACAGCTTTGGAGGAGAGCTATGAGGAAGAATCTACAAACTCTGGACTACCCATTCTACTTGAAAGCATCATATCTGATCTTGAAAAATCTCTTGGAACAGCTTTATCTTCAATATTAGAAACAGAAATGAAAATTGCTTTTGGAAACCTTTGGATGGAGGTGATTATTTCAACTCTTAGTTGAAAATTTCCTTTTTATTGCTAAAGATTTATTACCTTTGCTGAATATTTATTACAAGAAATTTTACTTGTATAAAAAATGTGTAGGCTTTATTGTAATAATCTACATCACATTATATTTTTTTCTTGAATTTTTTGGAATAACTCTTTGAAAGCTAAGTGATGGACATTTCCTAAAGATTAGGACTATATTTTATCATTCATTTTTTTCAGTGGACAAATATTTATTGTGTGTCTACTGTGTGTCAGATACATTGCCTCCATGGAGCTTGAATTGAATTCAGAAAACCTCTCATTTTTAGTTTATTTGATTCAAAATGCCTAGTATAGGGAATTACCTTAGCAATGTGTATTCAGAAAAAGAAGGTAAGTTTTGGCTTATGTCATATAAATATGAGAATCAGAGTATAAATTTGATATTAATAAAATATTCTGAGTTTTTTTTTAGATTTACGTCTTTTCTGCAATCAGTAAAACACCACATTTGGCAATAGTGGCCTTTTTAGTTTAATGTCTGTTTGCTGTTTGCATTTATCATTAGGAGAAACTTTATTCCCCATCAATTCTATCTCTTTCAGATATTCAGTGAAATCCTAACATTTGCCAATGTGGCTTGGTTATATTATCAAGTGTTCAACCAAGATGATGAATGATCAGATTCTTTTAGGTTGACATAAATTAGATTTCATAATAGAGTCTAGGAAAGTCATTGCATATGAATGATTCAAAAAAGAATGTGCTGACATCTTGCAGTACTAAATGATCAATCTTCTTTGTAAACATGTTTTTACAAGAGTGTAGCAAGTGTCAATTATAGTTGACAATTTTTTTCTATATAGATTTTTTTCTCTAAGTTTTATGAAATAATTATATTGATTTCCCTATAGAAATGACCATGTTGAAAAGTAGATTGACAACTTTTGCTCATTAGAACTATGCTTCTTCTGATTAGAACTATGTTTTCTTTTTGCACACATAGTTTCTGAAGCTATAAGGATTAATTCTAATACGAATTTTACAAAAGCAGTTTGCAATGGAATTGGCATTTTAAGATTGTGATTGGCGTTTAATAAAACATCTTTTAGTTTAAAAAGATTCAACTATGTTTTGCCTAGAAATATATGTAGGAATTCCTAAATAGGTACTTTTAACTAATAGGAATAATAAATAAATCAATGATGCTGTTTTTTTGTAGATGCTGTACTTGAAACCACCATGGACTCTGATACATTTATTACAGTGCTTTAGAAAACATTGGTTGGCTGTATTTGGATTAGTTATGGAAAAGAACTTGCTTTTAACTGTTGAGAGCCTATATGAAAATCTCTATAAAGGTATGAATCTTTTGTCTTGTCTTTGGAAGTGTTGTATTAAACTCAGACTAATAGATATACTCCATGGAATGTGAAGATGAATTAATAAAAAGTTTGTCAATTAGTTCTTAACCATTTATACTTTTAATTTCTTAGGAAAATTTCTGGCAGCTGGATGAATGGATGCAGTTCATAGAGCTTGTGACTTAATTGTATCATTGTTGATGTTCCTGGATATTGTGAATATATAATTTTTAATAATATTTGAAAACTTTTTAAAGTTTATTTAGGCATGTGAATAGAATTATATGCATTTTTTTCATTTGTCATTCATGTTTAACACACAAACTTTGACCACATTTCACGTACTAATTTAAAAAAGTTTATCAAGAGTTCTATTTAAAATACATGGATAAAAAAACTAAAAAAAAAAATAAAATACATGGATAAGGAATAGGAAACCTTTGGCTTTGGTGCATAGTGAATTTTAGAACCAAGAAGAGACTAACGTCAACCACTTGGTAGTTTTTAAACTATGTTGCACAGAACCTTCTTGAAGTGTCTCTGGAGTTGCCACAGATTAGAGGTGGAAAGGTTGATGGGGAGCCTAATAATAGTGGCCTCTGGCCCTCTGGGTGCCCAGCTTTAGCCATTCAGCTTTCTTTTGTTTGTTTATAGATAGAGGGTCCATGTAGGATTAAAAATGAAATCGTTTTTCTGCTAAGAAACACAAGATGTGAAAAACACTGATCTAATGTTATTACAACCTGTGCTTTATTGATATGGTTAAGGAAACTAGCCTTGGGAGGGTCAGTGATTTGTCCAAAGTGAAAGGCTTGATTTATCTTGCTATACCTTTAAAAAGTAATGTATAACCATTATTAGGATATTCAGTTGGTTCTTGACTTTTCTTAAACTCCTAACATGAAGTGATCTATTCTGTTGATTATTTTACACGTGCATTGTATCCTGTCTACTTTTAAAAAAATAATTGAGTATATGTGAGTCTTTACATGACCATTTGAGTACAAGAGGGTTTAAGTTAGGCTTAAAGGTACAAGAGCCAGGCAATGAAGAATAAGAAAGATAGTTTTACTATAAAATATGTGCAAACAATTATTGCAGCACTTGAACACAGATTTTGACACTAAGACTCCTGGATACTGAGACAAAACAAAAATACTCTGTGGTGGGTATGCCACTTCTCTCTTTCCCCTGAAGTATAAACTCTTTGAAAGTGATCTTTAAAAATTTCCTCAGGGAATTTGAAGTGCCTAGTCAATACCTTATGACTTAAATATTGTAGATGTTCAATTAATATCTGTTTTTTAAAGTTACTGATTTTTAAAATGAAGACATACTTTCCAGGCATTGATCTTTAACTATAGAAAATATTTATTAGGGGTATTATTATATAAGAAATATCTATATATGAAAGACATATTGGACATGTCTTTAAAGCAGTTTTACAAGATATATAGAACATTGTACATATCTTTTACTAGGGGCATAGTTTAATTGGTTCTATCAAAAAAGAAAGTCCCTAAATCATGTATGATCTTGAACAAGATTTTTAAAAAATGGGATATCTAGTTGCCATCTTCCATTTGTCTGTTTTTGCAGGGCTGGGCAGTATTTTCCTCTTACGTACAGCTTAGAGGTAGTAGTTAGCAGCTCTAACTATTTCTCTCTAATAACAAGGGGAGTAAAGATATGGTGACTGCTCCTTTTGTTAAAACTTATTTTGAGGATTATGTGTGCATAATTTATTGATCCTTGGTCTAGAAGAATCTGTTGCCTAACGTTTACTGACTTGTGAACAAATGTAGTAGAATTATAAAAATGCCTTCTGCTCTAAAATAATTTTGAACTAGAAAAAATCAGTTTATGGTTTTGTTTACAATCTTTTGATAGTATCCTCAGCTGTTGAATTATACGTGTTTAACTTCAAACATACCAAGCATGTATCTTTAGATCAATTTTTTGAAAATTGTGTAGAAAATGAGTAGTAGCTTTTTCTGACTTTGTGATCTGTATTAACTTTAACCTAAATAATAATTGACCTTATATAAGTATTAAATTATTTCAGCTATGTAGATTTCTTTTATGTTGTGTCTAGGTACTGAATTGATCACTGTTATTTATTATATTTTTGCCCATAATCTTAGTAAAGAATTCTTGTAAGACAGAAATCAGATGATTAATTCAAGGATGTAGGCCCTACCAAACATAGACTATACTGGAGAAGGACCCTTAAAAGAAGTTGTGCCCAATTTCTTCTCCTGAGGAAATTTACCTACATTTTGTCTTCTGTAGCATCTCCCATTGCTTCCTTTCCCACAGGAATTTAAACTAGTCATTGATTTTAAAAATAACTAAAGGTGTTTTGTAAGGAGATAGACTGGTTGTTTTCTTGATGAAAAGGAAGCCAGAAGCTTGGCTGTAACGATCACATTAGATTAGAATTTCTGGATATTGTAACTAGTTATGAAAATCTTTTTTTTTTTAATTTTCATTTAAAGTTTCAGTATTGCACAGATACTTGTGCAAGTTATACAAAGAAACTTATTTTTTTTAAACTCATAGTGCCAGTGAAAAACCATGCCAGTGTTTCAGAATGTGACAGAATTTCTGAAGCTGTGACCATTAAAAGAAAACAAAACAAACACATTGTAGCATGGTTATTTTAAATGCCTTTGAAATTTATTATGTAGTATTCTATCTTAATAATAGAATTTTTCTGCTCTGAACTTTGGTGGCATTAGAAAGTTATTTAACTTCATTGTTCATAGCTTTTTGAATCTTTGAAATTATTGTCACCACTTTTCCTAATTGGTTTGAGAATTTAATGTAAGCAATTTTAGTTCCTTGAGAAAAACTGTTGTATCTTTAAATTATTACTTGTAGATTAATTCATTTTGCTAATTTACAGGCGAGAAAAATTCTACTAGCTTCTTACCCATAGCTCACTCTTACCCAAATTGTTTATTTTTCGCTGAGGCTATATTGTGTCCAGAGAGAACACATTTTTCAATAAATTTAGTATTACATTTCATGTAATGGAATTTGAAGCTAAATTTCTACATGATAACTGAGTTGATTATGAAAGGTACTGCATATAATTTAAGTGCTTACCACCAAAATGTGACTCTGTAATGTCTCAACAGTAACCTGTGTACAACCTCAGTTTTAAAACTCTGTAGTTTAACTCATATATGTTTGGTGATTATCTCTTTTCTGAAAAGTATAATGTTCTTTCATTTTACTTCTACCTTTTTTTAAAATTAACGTATAGTTGATTTACAGTGTTGTGTTAGTTTCTGGTATACAGCAAAGTGATTCAGTTATACATATGTATGCATATTCTTTTTCATATTCTTTTCCGTCATGGTTTATTAAAAGGTATTGAATATAGTTCCCTGTGCTATACAGTAGGACCTTGTTGTCTATTTTATATATAGTAGGTTGTACATTTTACTTTTTCTTTGAAGTCGACCTTGTTGAGGGAAATTCTGGAATCTGAATACAGGCTCAGTATCTAGGACCCCCAAAGATAGCAAAATTCTCGATGCTCTAGTCCCTTGTATAAAATGGTATAGTATTTGTGTATAACCTATACACATACGCCTGTCTATATTGTCATCTCTAGGTTACTTATAATACCTAGTACAGTGTAAATGCTATGTAAATAGGTGCCAGTGCACAGAAAATTCAGATTTTGCTTTTTAGAACTTTATGGAAATTTTTCCCCCCAAATATTTCAATCCACGATTGATTGAATCTATAGATGTGGAACGGGTGGATATGGAGGGTCAGCCTGTACAGAATACCAGAATCGACTCCCAGAACTTTGTCTAAAACTCATTGTTGCTTTTTACACCAGAGAGATCAATTAGGAGTGGTCTATAGGTATAAATGTGTACATTTCTTTTTTTTTTTAATGTGTACATTTCTTAAATTTAATAATTATTAGATTGGTTTTCCAAAAACATTTTTGTATTGTGTACTCATTCTTATAATTTTTCCTTCTTAATTTTCTGTTACCAGCTAACAAAGCAGTGGATTTTACAACAGTGAAATTCCTGCTTCAGGATTCTAAAAGTTTGCTACATGCTTTCAGTACAAGGTCAAATTATGATGGTATTCTTCCACAGGCCTTTGCTCAAGTAAACAAACTACTCCAAACATTTACAGAGGTAAGATACCTTTGGAATGCCACTTAGGTAATCACATGTGTTCTAAAAACGTGTTCAGCAGACAACAATAGGTAACAGACTTTAACTTTTTCTAACATACTAAAAGCATTAGGTAAATATTAAGTGAAGTGAATGGAGAGTGAGTGAGCCTTATTACAAGTTATGAAACATACATCCTCTTGTGGAAGCAGTGTCACAGCAGTTGTTGGGATTTTATATTATTTCATTTATGAATAGAAGAAAGCTATGCATTGTTGCTGACTACTCATTTTTCAGTGCTCCTGACCAGTGGATCACAACATGCATCAAAATACTTTGGAAATGTTTTTAAACATGCAGATGCCAAACCCCTCAAACCTTACTGAACAAAATTTCTGGCAGTGGTGCCCAGTTGTGTTTTTGTTCTTGCTTCTTGTTTTATTTTGAAATAACTTCAAACTTACAAAAAAATTGCAAGAGTAATGTAAAGAATTCTCATATATATCCTTTACCCCGATTTCCCAATGTTAACATTCTGTCACATTTGCTTTATTGTTTTCCATATCTACTTACCTGTCTACTTATCTATCCAAAATATTTTTTCTGAACTGTTTAAGAGTATGTTGCAGATATCATTCTCCTTTATTCCTAAATATTTCTGTTTATATGTGCTAAGAATATCTTATGTAACTAGTATAATTAATCAGAAAATTAATATTGACATAATTATCTAACCTGCAGACCGTATTCAAACTTTGCCAGTTGACCTACCAGTTTTTTAACAGGTCTCCTCATATGATTCTTATGCAGTCTGCCTAGCACTGATGCCTTTTTGCCCCTTTAAAATAATTATGGGAGTTTTGTCCCTGGTAATACATATTTCTACAGTCTTCTTCTAACTTTAAATCTAGAAAATCCTGAATGGTTTATATGCCCGAAACAGCTCAAAAAAACTCAGCATCACAGTTACTAGATAAGATATTAATGATACTTTCATCTAATATATATATCATATTCTTTTTTTCTTTGAGCTATTGAATTAGCTGAGTTTTTCTCAATGATTTTTTTCTGGTAACATGTCCTACTACCTATGAAGTAATGAAAGGATTAGATGATGATAAACTTAGTCATAGTTGGTGAGGGAAGAACTTACTTGCTTAAGAGAGTATCTCATGGAGTAAAAGAAGCATCTTTTTACTAATAGAAAATATATGATAATTCTTGAGGAAAGAATTGATTTGAGGGGTGAATGATTTTTTGGTTTAAGACGACCAAAGCATTGGTAGTTATATTTTTCTATGGCAAGTGTGACTTTTAGAACCTTTAGTAGGGAAGAATGGACCCAGGAATTTAGAAGTCGCAGCTTGTGTGTGTACTTGAATTGTGTAGGGAAAAATACATTATCCTTTCCTCTCACAGAACTGAGCCCTAAACCCCATCTTTAGTGAAACAAACATGGTGAAGAAGATAAAAAGTTCAGGATACTCATAGGCTTAGCAGTCTTTGAATTAAAATTTTTGAGAATAAAAAAAATTAGGATTGATTGAAATAAAAATGTTAATGAATATCAAGATTCTTTCATCAGTTGGAAACCTGGAAATTCGGAGTTACCATGAAAATGTGATGTGAACATTTAGTGTGGTTTATCATATAATGGTATGCTTTTTACATATTGCCCATTTTTAAAAACATTGAATTGTTATTTAGTAAGTTATTTTTCTTGGACTCTGATCTTCCAGTTGTCACATTAGCAAGAGATTCAAGAAAGCAAGTGGCAAAGAATCTAGTATCCTCATTAGTGCTTTTCCCTCAACACTTGGCATTAGTCTGATTGCTTGAAACAACCTGTGTTGTTTCCACAATTAGAGCTCTCAAGTGTTGCTTTTATTTTCATGTTTGAAACAATTCGTTGTCTAAGCCAGAAACACTGTGATTTAGCTTGGTCTTTTAAAATATATTTGCAGTAGGAGTTGTTTCGCAGACTGCATTAGATTTGATATATGACCTGAATACTTAGTCATATGTCACTAACTTGAGCAACAAAAAGAAATAGATTATCTCCAGAAATAGGATATGTAAATATAGTAACTGTAAAAAAAAAAAAAAAGAAAAAAATCGCCCTTATCTTAATTTACCAAGTGTGGAAAATCAGTAGAAGAGGAATATTCATTATTTGTTTGCTTCTGAGAAACCAAAATGGAAAGTTAAGTAACATCATTTTCCAGATTTTCATATAAATGGAGTGCAGAAAAGGATATATATTTTTTTTATTTCATAAGCCTTTCAACCACCATTAAAAAAAAAAAAAGATTTGCTCTTCCAGGATGATAGAATTATTAAAATAAATCTTGTTAATAAACTTTAGACTTGTGTACCTCAGACTCCCCATCCTGACTAGCTGTGTTTTTTTTTTTTAATAAATTTATTTATTTTATTGGCTGTGTTGGGTCTTTTTTGCTGTGCATGGGCTTTCTTTGGTTGTGGTGAGTAGGGGGCTACTCTTCGTTGTGGTGTGCAGGCTCCTCATTGCTGTGCCTTCTCTTGTTGTGGAGCACGGGCTCTAGGTGCGTGGGCTTCAGCAGTTGCAGCACATGGACTCAATAGTTGTGGCTCACGGGCTCTGAAGCACAGGCTCAATAGTTGTGGCGCATGGGCTTAGTTGCTCCGAGGCATGTGGGATCTTCCTGGAGCAGGGATCGAACCTGTGTCCCCTGAATTGGCAGGCGGATTCTTAACCACTGCTCCACCTAGGAAGTCCATGACTAGCTGTGTTTTTAACTTCTGGTTATTTAACCTCTCTGAGCCTTAATCCCTTCTTTTGTGAAAAGAGTATAGTAATCTCTGCCTCAGAACTCTCATGAGAATTAAATAAGCTAATATTTGTAAAGCACTTAGTGCCCAGCACATAGTAAGTGCTATATAAGTGTTTGATAAAGCAATCTATTTGCATAGTTGTATACACTGCTGTTTGAGAGCTGAGGAAAAGCATTATGTGGTGATTAAACACATTTATCTCAGAACAAAATACATCTTTCCATGGATGTATATTTAAGTTCATAATTAATGTAAACAAGCAATTTTCTTCCTGCATCAAAAGAAATAGAAGGGTAATATTATCTTTAGAGTTGGAAAGAGATTATAACCCCATTCATAGACTGTTGAAGATCAAATTTTGTTCATACCTCTTACCATCTGTGTGACCTTGCATGAGCTATGTATCCTTTCTATGCCTCAGTTATAAAATATAGATAATCATAGTATCTGCTTCATAGAATAATCCATGATGCTAACATTTTGAAATCATACTTTTATCAGCAGAGGAAACCTAGAGATTTTATTTAAGTTCACAAAGAAATTATAGTAGCACCAAGTCAAAGAACCCAAGTTAATAAACTCATAGTTAAAACTGTTTTCCATTCTATCAGGTATATTTTTCACCTAAGTTAATATTTTCTCCCAAGGTGATTTAAAAAAAAATCACTTGAATCAGTAGCATCACTCTTTTATCCTGCTTAAAAATATGCTCAGATCTATTCTTAAATACTTTTAATTGGTCATGCTATTTACTGTACTGTCCCCTTCCATCAGCTACCAAACTTCTTAAAAGAGCAGTCTATAACCATTGTTTCTATTTCTTTGCTCACTTATTTCTTAATCCCTTAGAAGTAGAATTCTACTTCTATATTCTGTAATAAATAGATGATAAATATTGTTTGATATAAATGGAAAAGGAAAATATTTTTTTAGCTCTGATGCTATTCTGAGAATGTTCTGTACGTGATCCAGGACGAAGGATAATCAGCACTTCCCAGAAAGCGAGAACATTTGTAAGCAACAGTTGGCATTCTTTTTCTCTCACTTACTAGTGAAGGACTAGCTGCATATTATGTAATTCTTATTTCCCCAGGTCAAGGCAAAACTTAAGCAAGACCCTTCAAAAAGTACAGCGGGTAAAAGGCAAGAAGATAATTCTTTGATGAAATCTAATAACCAGGAAATCACCGTTTTCTCAGGTTCTCCTCTTCCCCAACGCAACAGGCATCAAGAAGTCTGGTCTATCCTAGAGAATGTTTGGATTACAATATATCAAAACAGGTACTAAATTTCCAAGAATTTTTGAGTTTTAGGGTTTTCCATCATTACCATTATTCATTAAATAGTGTTTGGGTTGTGAGTTTAACAATATAGTTTATACTAAATTATCTTATGAGGGCCTTTTGTCAAATTGGTACCTTAGAAACAGTGATGCTTAACTAGGGATGCACATTACAATTATCTGGAGAGTTTAAAAAATATATATGCCTAGGTTCTATTCTTAGAAATTCTGATTCAGTAGGACTAAAGTGAAGCTGAACTAGTGCTTCTCTCCAGGTGATTCAGATGTGAAATCTTGATGAGAATCATTGCCTATATATGTGAAAACCAATGAATAGTCACCAAGATAGGCTAAACAAATTAGCAGGATACAAAGCCTTAAGATTTGAAATAATATAAAGAAAACATCAGTCTGGATTAGGGGAAATTCATGTAAAATTTTTTTTAAAGAAAAATAAATACTTTTACTTAAAAGGAAGAAATACTTTTATTACTTTCATACACATGAAGTATTATGGTCTTGATAAAATGATAAGCTAGAGACCATTTGTGAGTCTTTAAATAGGCTGCTGCTGGAGTAACTTAAAAAATCATTGAAAAGAACTGATTTTAAAGTAGGCCAACACTCCCATACTTTTCCTCAAGCCCGTAGTCTTTATATAGTTAATATGTCAATCATACTATATGCTTTGTAGTATGATTTTGGCTTCAGGGCCCAGTTTGTTGTTTTTGATTAAGATCATCTATCTGTTCTAGTTCTTTATAAGAGCAGCAAAGTAATATTAGCACTCCACTTAAACATCTGTTCTCAATCAGTCATAGATTTGGGACCCATTTTTAGCCCTTGAATATAATTAAAAATTTTTTTCAAACAAATATATAGTCTTTTATACTAAAGAAATGACTGTATCTAACATGTGAGGTAAAGAAAACAATATTTAAAAATTTTCACATAAAGCAAAGGTTTTGTCCGTTTTGTCCAGTCTTAACATATTTTGAATGTTGTGGCTTATCAGATATTTTTGTTAGCAGAAAGTTGAATATACCAGGCAGAAATGAACACTTTCAAAATAAATAGTTTAAAACAATATCTAAGATATTTTATTCTTCCTTTCATTTAGGAAACATTTGAGTACTTTATGTACCTTAGAACTGACCTGTTATATACATATATTTGTGTTGGATGTTACAGAGTTCTTGGTAATTTCTGGATAATAGACTTTACATTATAGTATTTCAGTAACTGAAAAATGCTTATATTATTTTATTGGTATATAGTTTTTAAAGGCTACTTCATTGTTTCCTTTGCCTCATTGTGTACCAAAGTCACTGTAGAACCTTTCAACATATTCATGCTTGAGCCTTTCACATAGAGATGCTCATTTGAGGATCTGGTAGGCCCTGTGCACAATTTTCCATAAAAAACTATCATTAGAGCACTTATGCACAACCTTAAAGAGGTTGGGGTTAGCAGATGTAAGCTTTTATATATAGAATGGATAAACAAGCTCCTACTGTATAGCACAGAGAACTATATTCAATATCCTATGATAAGCCATAATGGAAAAGAATATAAAAAAAGAATGTATGTATGCATATAACTGAATCACTTTGCTGTACAGCAGAAATTAATGCGACATTGTAAATCAACTACACTTCAATAAAAAATATTGAAAAATAAAATAGAAATTTATTCACTCATAGCTCTGGAAGCTAGAAGGTCTGAAACCCAGGTGTCTGCTGCAGAGTTGGTTCTTTTGCGAGGTTCTGAGGGAAAATCTATTCCATGACTATTTCCTAGCTTCTGGTGGCTGCCAGCAGTATCTGTAGATATGTCACTCCAGTCTCTGCCTTTGTCTTCGCATAGGGTAATCCAGTATGACCTCATTTTAAGTTACCAATTACATCTGCAAAGATCCTATTTTAAATAAGGCCACATTCTGAGGTTATGGGTGAACATGAATTTTGGGGGTCACTGATCAACCCATATAGCATGTGTTTTGATTTTTTTTTATGTGGTTATATTATATGAGTAAATTTTATATGCCTTAATTTTTGTGTTTCATAGACGGCATAAGCATCGTTTTAATAGTTGTTTGGTATTTCATCAGGGGGCTAATTTGCTATTTACTTAACACTTTCTTTTTTAGTATTGTTGGACATTTAGGTGGTTACTAACTGTTGCCCAGCTGTGAATTATTATTATTATTAATATATGATAGATTTCTAAAATTAGAATTACCAGAGTAAAGCGTGTGAACGTTTATAGCATCCAGTTTCAGCAAACTCTAAATCTGATGTCTGATTTTTTCTTCATCCTTATGTACAGAAGTACTGTCAGTACTTAGGTACTGACTTGAATATAGATTGATAGTATTACTTCCCTTCTATCTCTTATGGTCTTTTAGAGTGAAACATTCATACAGCTTTTACAGTATTACTTTAGATTAGACCTGTATAGTTGTTGATCCATATCTTTTGCATGAATGGTAGCCTGGACATTTACAAGTCACTGTCTTTTATTTCTGATTTAAATAGATCAGCATTATGAGAGATGAGTTATGAATATTACCTCATTTTATACATTAGAAATCAAAATACTTGAATTACACCAAATATACATATGTAACTATGAGCATTTTTTTCCCTCTATTTTAGTACGGATGTGTTTCAAAGATTGGGCTCAAATTCAGCTCTGACGTCTTCAAAAATAGCATCATTTGAAGAAGCATTTGTATATCTTCAAAACTTAATGGCAGCTGTTAAGGATATTCTTGAAGGAATTCAAAGGTAAATATTAATTAATTTTAAAGTTTCATTTATTTATTACTTTCCTCTTTATTTTAGGCTTATCAGCTTTTTAAGAATTGCTGGGAGTCTTCTGGCAAGTTTTATACAATAATGACTTTATTTAAAATTTTTTTTAAATTGGAGTATAATTGCTTTATGTTATCCCTTCCCTCTTGGACCTCCCTCCCATCCCCCCCATCCCACCCATCTACGTCATCACAGAGCACTGAGCTGAGCTCCCTGTGCTATACCGCAGGTTCCCACTAATTATCTATTTTACACTTGGTAGTGTATTTATGTCAAACCTAATCTCCCAGTTCATGCCACCCTCCCCTTCCCCCATGGTTTCCATACATCCATTCTCTACATCTCTGTCTCTATTCCTGCCTAGAAATAGGTTCATCTGCACTATTTTTCTATATTTGACATATATGAGTTAATATATGATATTTATTTTTCTCTATCTGACTTAACTTCGCTCTGTATGACAGACTCTAGGTCCATCCACATCTCTACAAATGACGCAATTTCTTTCCTTTTTATGGCTGAGTAATATTCCATTGTATATATGTACCACATCTTCTTTATCCATTCCTCTATGAACATTTTGGTTGTTTCCATGACCTGGCTATTGTAAATAGTGCTGCAGTGAACATTGAGGTACATGTGTCTTTGACTTATGGTTTTCTTAGGGTATATGCTGGATAGTGGGATTGCAGGATCATGTGATAACTCTATTTTTAGTTTCTAATGGCACCTCCATACTGTTCACCACAGTGGCTGTATCAATTTATTCTCACCAGTAGTGTAAGAGGGTTCCCTTTTCTGCATACCCTCTCCAGCATAAGTTTGTAGATTTTTTGATGATGGCCATTCTGATACCTCATTGTAGTTTTGATTTGCATTTCTCTAATAATTAGTGATGTTGAGCATCTTATCATGTGCCTCTTAGCCATCTGTATGTCTTCTTTGGAGAAATGTCAATTTATGTCTTCCGCCCATTTTTTGATTGGGTTGTTTGTTTTTTTGATATTGAGCTGCATGAGCTGTTTGTATTTTGGAGATTGATCCTTTGTCTGTTGATTCGTTTGCAAATATTTTCTCCCATTCTGAGGATTTTCTTTTTGTCTTGTTTATAGTTTCCTTTGCTGTGCAAAATCTTTTAAGTTTAATTAGGTCCCATTTGTTTATTTTTGTTTTTATTTTCATTACTGTAGGAGGTGGGTCAAAAAAGATCTTGCTGTGATTTATGTCACAGAGTGTTCTTCCTATATTTTTCTCTGAGTTTTATAGTGTCCAGTCTTACGTTTAGGTCTTTAATCCATTTTGAGTTTATTTTTGTGTATGGTGTTAGGGAGTGTTCTAATTTCATTCTTTTACATGTAGATGTCCAGTTTTCCCAGCACCACTTATTGAAGAGGCTGTCTTTTTTCCATTGTATATTCTTGCCTCTTTTGTCATAGATTAAGTGACCATAGGTGCATGGATTTATGTTTGGGCTTTCTGTCCTGTACCATTGATCTGTATTTTTGTTTTTATGCCAGTACCGTACTGTCTTGATTACTGTAGCTTTGCAGTATAGTCTGAAGTCAGGGAACCTGATTCATCTGGCTTGGTTTTTTTTTTTTCTGAAGCTTGCTTTGGCTATTTGGGGTCTTTTGTGTTTCCATAAAAATTGTAAAATATATTGTTCTGATTCTGTGAAAAATGCCATTGGTAAATTGATAGGGATTGCATTGAATCTGTAGATTGCTTTCAGTAGTATAGTCATTTTCACAATATTGATTCTTCCAGTCCAAGAACATGGTGTATCTTTCCATTTGTTTGTGGTCATCTTTGATTTCTTTCATCAGTGTTTTATAGCTTTCTGTGTACAGGTGTTTTACCTTCTTAGATAAGTTTATGACTAGGTATTTAATTCTTTTTGTTTCCATGGTAAATAAGATTGTTTCTTTAATTTCTCTTTCTGATCTTTCATCCTTAGAGTATAAGAATGCAAGAGATTTCTGTGTATTAATTTTGTATCCTGCAACTCTACCAAATTCATTGATTAGCTCTGATTAGTAGTTTTCTGGTGGTATCTTTAGGATTTTCTATGTATAGTATCATGTCATCTGTGAACAGTGACAGTTTTACTTCTTCTTTGCTAATTTGGATTTCTTTTATTTATTTTTTTCTTCTCTGATTGCCGTGGCTAGGGCTTCCAAAACTATGTTGAATAATAGTGGCAAGAGTGGTCATCCTTATCTTGTTCCTGATCTTAGAGGTAATGCTTCAGTTTTTCACCATTGAGAATGATGTTTACTGTGGGTTTGTTGTATATAGACTTTATTATGTTGAGGTAGGTTCCCTCTATGCCCACTTTCTGGAGAGTTTTTATCGTAAATCATTGTTGAATTTTGTCAAAAGCTTTTTCTGTATCTACTGAGATGATCATATGGTTTTTATTCTTTAATTTGTTAATATGGTGTATCACACTGATTGATTTGTGTATATTGAAGAATCCTTGCATCCCTGGGATAAATCCCACTTGATTGTGGTGTATGATCCTTTTAATGTGTTGTCGGATTCTGTTTGCCAGTGTTTTGTTGAGAATTTTTGCGTCTATTTTCATCAGTGATATTGGTCTGTAATTTTCTTTTTTTTGTGTGATATCTTTGGCTCGTTTTGGTATCAGGGTGATGGTGGCCCTGTAGAATGAGTTTGGAAGTGTTCCACCTTCTGCAATTTTTTGGAAGAGTTTGAGAAGGATATGTGTTAATTACTCTTCTTTAAATGTTTGATAGAATTTGTCTATGAAGTCCTCTGGTCCTGGACTTTTGTTTGTTGTAAGATTTTTAATTACAGTTTCAATTTCATTACTTGCGATTGGTCTGCCTATATTTTCAATTTCTTCCTGAATCAGTCTTGGAAGGTTGTGCCTTTTCAAGAATTTGTCCACTTCTTCCAGGTTGTCCATATTATTGGTGTATAGTTGCTTGTAGCAGTCTCTTATGATCCTTTGTATTTCTGCAGTGTCAGTTGTAATTTCTCCTTTTTCATTTCTAATTTTATTGATTCGAGTCCTCTCCCTTTTTTTTACTTGATGAGTCTGGCTAAAGGTTTATCAATTTTATCTTCTCAGAGAACCAACTTTTAGTTTTATTGATCTTTGCTATTGTTTTCTTTGTTTCTATTCATTTCTGCTCTCATCTTTATTTCTTTCCTCCTACTACTGCCTTTGGGTTTTGTTTGTTCTTTCTCTAGTTGCCTTAGGTGTAATGTTAGATTGTTTATTTGAGATTTTTCTTGTTTCTTGAGGTGAGATTGAATTGCTTTAAACTTCCCTCTTAGAACTGCTTTTGCTGCATTCCATAGGTTTTGGGTTGTCGTGTTTCATTGTCATTTGTTTCTAAGTATTTTTTTAATCTCCTCTGAATTCTTCAGTGATCTTGTGGTTATTTAGCAGTGTACAGTTTAGCTTCCATGTGTTTGTGTCCTTTTTCCTGTAAGTGATTTCTAATCTTGTAGTGTTATGGTCAGAAAAGATGCTTAATACAATTTCAATTTTTTAAAATTTTCCAAGGCTTGCTTGATTTGTGACCCAAGATATGATTTATCTTAGAGAATGTTCTGTATGCACTTGAGAAGAAAGTGTATTCTGGTGACTTTCGGGTGAAATGACCTGTAAATATCAATTAAGTCTATTTTATCTTTTGTGTCATTTAAAGCTTGTGTGTCCTTATTTATTTTCTGTCTGGGTAATCTGTCCCTTTGTGTAAGTGGGGTAAGTTCCCCACTATTATTGTGTTACTGTCAATTTTCCCTTTTATTTGCTGTTTGTATTGAGGTGCTCCTACATTGGGTGCATAAATATTTATAATTGTTATATATTCTTGGATTGATCCCTTGATCATTATGTAGTGTCCTTCCTTATCTCTTTCTATTCTTTTTTTTTTTTTTTTTTTTTTTGTCAGTAGCTTTTTTTTTTTTTTTTGGGAGGGGTACACCAGGTTCAATCAACTGTTTTTATATACATATCCCCATATTCCCTCCCTTCCTTGACACCCCCCCCTCGAGTCCCCCCCACCCTCCCTGCCCCAGTCCTCTAAGGCATCTTCCATCCTTGAGTTGGACTCCCTTTGTTATACAACAACTTCCCACTGACTATTTTACAGTTGGTAGTATATATATGTCTGTGCTACTCTCTTGCTTCTTCTCAGTTTCCCCTTCACCCCCCGCCCCCTCCCATACCTCGAGTTCTCCAGTCCATTCTCTGTATCTGCTTCCTTGTTCTTGTCACTGAGTTCATCAGTACCATTTTTAGATTCCGTATATGTGAGTTAGCATACAATATTTGTCCTTCTCTTTCTGACTTACTTCACTATGTATGACAGATTGTAGTTCTATCCACCTCATTACATATAGCTCCATCTCATCCCTTTTTATAGCTGAGTAATATTCCATTGTATATATATGCCACATCTTCTGTATCCATTCATTTGTTGATGGGCATTTAGGTTGCTTCTATGTCCTGGCTATTGTAAATAGTGCTGCAATAAACATTATGGTACAAGTTTCTTTTGGGATTATGGTTTTCTTTGGGTATATGCCCAGGAGTGGGATTACTGGATCATATGGTAGTTCTATTTGTAGTTTTTTAAGGAACCTCCAAATTGTTTTCCCTAGTGGCTGTACCAACTTACATTCCCACCAACAGTGCAGGAGAGGTCCCTTTTCTCCACACCCTCTCCAACATTTGTGGTTTCCAGACTTTGTGATGATGGCCATTCTGATTGGTGTGAGGTGATACCTCATTGTGGCTTTGACTTGCATTTCTCTGATGATGAGTGATGTTGAGCATCTTTTCATGTGTGTGTTGGCCATCTGTATGTCTTCTTTGGAGAAATGTCTATTTAGGTCTTCTGCCCATTTGTGGATTGGGTTATTTGCTTTTTTGGTATGAAGCTGCATGAGCTGCTTGTATATTTTGGAGGTTAATCCTTTGTCCGTTGTTTCATAGGCAATTATTTTTTCCCATTCTGAGAGTTGCCTTTTAGTCTTGTTTATGGTTTCTTTTGCTGTGCAAAAGCTTTTAAGTTTCATGAGGTCCCATTCGTTTATTCTTGATTTTATTTCCATGATTCTAGGAGGTGGGTCAAAAAGGATGTTGCTTTGATGTATGTCAAAGAATGTTCTGCCTATGTTTTCCTCTAGGAGTTTTATCGTGTCTGGCCTTACATGTAGGTCTTTAATCCATTTGGAGTTTATTTTTGTGTATGGTGTTAGGAAGTGTTCTAATTTCATTCTTTTACATGTTGCTGTCCAATTGTCCCAGCACCACTTATTGAAGAGGCTGTCTTTTTTCCATTGTATACTCGTGCCTCCTTTGTCAAAGATAAGGTGCCCATATGTGTTTGGGCTTACTTGTGAGTTCTCTATTCTATTCCATTGATCTTCCTTTCTGTTTTTGTGCCAGTACCATACTGTCTTGATCACTATGGCCTTGTAGTATAGTTTGAAGTCAGGAAGCCTGATTCCACCAACTCCATTTTTCCTTCTCAAGATTGCTTTGGCTATTTGGGGTCTTTTGCGTTTCCATACAAATCGTAAGATTTCTTGCTCTAGTTCTGTGAAAAATGCCATTGGTAATTTGATCGGGATTGCATTGAATCTGTAAATTGCTTTGGGTAGTACAGTCATTTTCACGATGTTGATTCTTCCAATCCAGGAACATGGTATGTCCCTCCATCTGTTTGTGTCATCTTTGATTTCTTTCATCAATGTCTTAAAGTTTTCTGCATACAGATCTTTTGCCTCCTTAGGCAGGTTTATTCCTAGGTATTTTATTCTTTTTGTTGCAATGGTGAATGGGAGAGTTCCCTTAATTTCTCTTTCTGCTCTTCCGTTGTTAGTGTATAGGAATGCAAGAGATTTCTGTGCATTAATTTTGTATCCTGCTACTTTACTAAACTCATCAATTAGTGCTAGCAGTTTTCTGGTAGAGTCTTTCGGGTTTTCTATATATAATATCATGTCATCTGCAAAGAGTGACAATTTTACTTCTTCTTTTCCAATTTGGATTCCTTTAATTTCTTTTTCTTCTCTGATTGCTGTGGCTAACACTTCCAAAACTATGTTGAATAACAGTGGTGAGAGTGGACACCCTTGTCTTGTTCCTGTTCTTAGAGGGAATTCTTCCAGTTTTTCTCCATTGAGAACAATGTTGGCTTTTGGTTTGTCATATATGGCTTTTATGATGTTGAGGTAATTTCCTTCTATGCCCATTTTCTGGAGAGCTTTTATCATAAATGGATGTTGAACTTTGTCAGAAGCTTTTTCTGCATCTATTGAAATGATCATATGGTTTTTATCCTTCAATTTGTTGATATGATGTATCACGTTGATTGATTTGCGTATATTGAAGAATCCTTGCATCCCAGGGATAAACCCCAGTTGATCATGGTGTGTGACTTTTTTAATGTGCTGTTGGAGTCTGTTAGCTAGTATTTTGTTGAGGATTTTTGCATCTATATTCATCAGTGATATTGGTCTGTAGTTTTCTTTTTTTGTGACATCTTTGCCTGGTTTTGGTATCAGGGTGATGGTAGCCTTGTAGAATGAGTTTGGGAGTGTTCCACCTTCTGCAATATTTTGGAAGAGTTTGAGAAGGATAGGTGTTAACTCTTCTCGAAATGTTTGATAGAATTCGCCTGTGAATCCATCTGGTCCTGGGCTTTTGTGTGTTGGGAGATTTTTAATCACTGCCTCAATTTCTGTACTTGTGATTGGTCTGTTCATGGTTTCTATTTCTTCCTGGTTCAGTCTTGGAAGATTGTATTTTTCTAAGAATGTATCCATTTCTTCCAGGTTATCCAATTGATTGGCATATAGTTGCTTGTAGTAGTCTCTCATGATGTTTGGTATTTCTGAGGTGTCCGTTGTGACTTCTCCTTTTTCATTTCTAATTCTGTTGATTTGCATCTTCTCCCTTTTTTTCCTGATGAGTCTGGCTAATGGTTTATCAATTTTGTTCATCTTCTCAAAGAACCAGCTTTTCGTTTCATTTATTTTTCTTATGGTTTCTTTCCTTTCTTTTTCATTTATTTCTGCTCTGATCTTTATGATTTCTTTCCTTCTGCTCACTTTGGGGTTTCTTTGTTCTTCTTTCTCTAGTTGTTTGAGGTATAAGGTTAGGTTGTTTATTCGATCATTTTCTTGTTTCTTAAGGTAGGACTGTATTGCTATAAACTTCCCTCTTAGAACTGCTTTTGCTGCATCCCATAGGTTTTGGGTTGTTGTGTTTTCATTGTCGTTTGTTTCTAGATATTTTTTGATTTCCTCTTTGATTTCTGTAGTGATTCCTTGGTTGTTTAAGAGTGAATTGTTTAGCCTCCATGTGTTTGTATTTTTTGCAGTTTTTTTCCTGTAATTGATATCTAGTCTCATGGCGTTGTGGTCTGAGAAGATGCTTGATATGATTTCAATTTTCTTGAATTTGCTGAGGTTTGATTTGTGACCCAAGATGTGATCTATCCTGGAAAATGTTGCGTGTGCACTTGAGAAGAAAGTGTAGTCTGTCATTTTTGGATGGAATGTCCTATAAATATCAATTAAGTCGAGATGGTCTAATGTGTCATTTAAAGCTTGTGTGTCTTTATTTATTTTCTGTTAGGATGATCTGTCCATTGATGTAAGTGGGGTGTTCAAGTCTCCCACTATTATTGTGTTCCTGTCGATGTCCCCTTTTATAGCTGTTAGCATTTGCCTTATGTATTGAGGTGCTCCTATATTGGGGGCATAGATATTTACCATTGTGATATGTTCTTCTTGGATGGATCCCTTGATCATTATGTAGTGCCCTTCCTTGTCTCTTTTAATAGTCTTTACTTTCAAGTCTAATTTGTCTGATATGAGTATTGCTACTCCAGCTTTCTTTTGACTTCCATTTGCATGGAATATCTTTTTCCATCCCTTCACTTTCAGTCTATATGTATCCCTTGGTCTGAAGTGGGTTTCTTGTAGGCAGCATATAGAAGGGTCTTGTTTTTGTATCCATTCAGCCAGTCTGTGTCTTTTGGTTGGAGCATTTAATCCATTTACATTTAAAGTGATTATTGAACATGTGTGTTCCAATTACCATTTTCTGAATTGTTTTGGGTTTGTATTTGTAGGTGTTTTCCTTTTCTTGTGTTTCCTACTTAGAGAAGTTCCTTTAGCACTTGTTGTAAGGCTGGTTTGGTGGTGCTGAATTCTCTTAACTTTTGCTTGTCTGGAAAGCTTTTGATTTCTCCCTCAAATCTGAATGAGATTCTTGCTGGGTAGAGTATTCTTGGCTGTAGGTTTCTCTCTTTCAGGACTTTCAGTATATCCTGCCATTCCCTTCTGGCCTGCAGAGTTTCTGTAGAAAGGTCAGCTGTTATCCTTATGGGTTTTCCCTTATATGTTGTTTGTTGCTTTTCTCTTGCTGCTTTTAATATTTTTTCTTTGTGTTTAATTGTCGTTAGTTTGATTAATAGGTGTCTCGGTGTATTTCTCCTTGGGTTTATTCTGTATGGGACTCTCTGTGCTTCTTGGACTTGGTTCATTATTTCCTTTCCCATGTTGGGGAAGTTTTCCACTAGAACCTCTTCAAATATTTTCTCAGACCCTTTCTTGTTTTCTTCTTCTTCTGGGATGCCTATAATTCGAATGTTGGTACACTTAATGTTATCACTGAGGTCTCTGAGGCTGTCTTCTAGTCTTTTTATTTTTTTTTCTTTTTCCTGCTCTGTGGCATTTATTTCTCCCATTCTATCTTCCAACTCACTTATTCGTTCTTCTGCCTCAGTCATTCTGCTGGTTATAGCATCTAGAGTATTTTTAATTTCAGTTATTTTGTTATCCATTGCTGTTTGTTTCTCTGAGTTCTTATGAACTGTTTCTTGTACTTTCTCTATTTTGTTATCGAGATTTTGTATCATTTTTACTATCATTACTCTAAATTCTTTTTCAGGCATTTTTCCTATTTCCTCCTCATTTATTTGGTCTTGTGGGTTTTTTTCCTGCTCCTTTGCCTGCATGGGGTTTCTTTGTTTCCTCATGGTTGTCCAAGCTTTTGGGGTTGTTTGTCCTGGTGATAGAGGTGTTTATAGAAGACTGTCCACGCCTCAGACTAATGTCCAGGTATTGGATTAAACGAATATTCAGTCTAGGAAACACATACATGTATAAGACACACAATTATTGAATCCGTTAGGACATAAGGCTCTGGAAAGACCTGACAGAACCCCAGTGTGCTATCAGATATTCAAAGAGAAACCCAGCAGAAATTGACAACTGAAACAGAAAAAATCAGAGACAAAAGCAAAAGCAAACAAACAACAAATAACACCCTACACCTTCAAACATCAATCCAGGGAGATTTTGTAAGCTAGGATCAAATATAGAAATGAGCTGGAGTACCACCAGAGAGAATGGAGATTCTCAGAATGTAATTAGACAACTGTACTAAGAACTAAGATAAAGACAAAAGCCTAATATTAATACCAAGGCAGTGCATCATCTGGAGAATAGAGCAAGGAGTCTGAGCAGACCGATAGTGTTGCTTATAAGTATGGTAAGATAAAATACACTTAAAATGGCTGGAAGAAAGGGGAACAGAAGAGCATAATGTGGTTGGAAATATGCAAAGAAAAAGAAAGGAATAGAAGTGTATAAAAGAAAGGGATGAAAGGAAAGTATGAAAGATATTTTGTCCGTACTACCAAAGACTTAGCTAGATATAGAAGTATATAAAAAGGCAAAAAAAAAAAAAAAAAGAATAAAAAATATCCTTAAAAAATTATGTTATAAAACTTGTAGATCCCTTAGGGCTAAGATCGTATTTAATAAATCAAAAAAAAAAAAAAAAAAAAGAGAGACAGAGAAAGAAAAAAAAAATCCAGAACTGATCCCCGAATGGACCAGTTCAATAGGTATTGATACTACTATTTCTGTTTCCTTAGCGTCTCAGCTGTAAGTGTCCTTCTCCTTGCCTTGGGTTTTTTTTTTTTTTGCGTTATTCTGTGACCAGCAGAGGTTCCTTTATTGTTCGTCTGTAAGCCTTGGTGTGTGGGGAGGGAGAGGGTACAATAGTGGCTCCTTCTCCTGGGAGTGAGTGAGCAGTGGCGCACTGTTGTTTCAGTCAGGCTTGGAGGTGCCTGTTGCAGAGGGCGCTGGTGGCTCAGGCGTACACAGAAAGTCTTAGAGTTGGGCCTCTCTCGGGGTTTTTTCTTTTTGATGCTGTTTTTTTTTTTTTTTTTTCTCTCGGCAGCCTCCCTGCTGCTGGCGTTGCAAGGAGTTTTAATCTAGCCCCACCCGAGTGCCTGAGGGTGCTTGTTATCCCTGAGCGCCTTAGGTGGCCCGCAGGGCGTCTCTCCACTGCCTGTTGCAGAGGCACGGAAAGAGAGGGAGAGGCTATGTGCGCAGCTCCTCCCCCCCGCCCGGGAGCCTGCAGCCTCCAGCTGCCATCATGGCCGGGCAGTTCTCAGGGACCGGCACTGCTCTCCGCGGACCTCCTCCCTCCTGTCCTCTCGGTCCGTCACCCTACCGGCAACAATGTTTCTCCCCCTGAACCAGCTCTCCGGTTCCCACGCTCCCGCTCCTGGACCCTCCGTTCAGCCGCGGATCGATGTCTCGGTCCGGGAACGCTGAGCTGTGCTGCGGACCCTCCGTATGTTTCTCACTCCCTCCCGTCTGCCACAGCTCCGCCGCTTCACCCTCTTTGAGCCCTCGTAGATGCCTCCCTACCGGCTATGTCGGGCTCCCCGCAGCCCTTTCTGGTGTCCGAGGCCGTCTGCTGGTGTTCAGCTGGTTCTCTGTGGGAATGACTGCGTCCTTCCGTGCATTCCCAATGCATCTGTGGAGAGGGATGCACTCCACGTCTCTCTACTTCGCCGCCATCTTTTTCTCACCCCTTATCTCTTAAAACAGTCTTTATTTTAAAGTCTCTTTCATCTGATATGAGTATTGCTTCTCCAGCTTTTTTGTGATTTCCATTTGCATGGGATATCTTTTTCCATCCCTCACTTTCAGTCTGTATGTGTCCCTAGGTCTGAGGTGGGTCTCTTGTAGACAGCATATATATGGGTCTTGTTTTTGTATCCCTTAAGTCAGCCTGTGTCTTTTGGTTGGAGCATTTAATCCATTTACATTCAAGGTAATTATCAATATGTATGTTTTTGTTACCATTTTCTTAATGTTTTGGGTTTGTTTTTGTGGGTCTTTTTCTTCTCTTGTGTTTCCCACCTGGAGAAGTTCCTTTAGCATTTGTTGTAAAGCTGGTTTGGTGGTGCTGTATTCTCTTAGATTTTGCTTATCTGTACAGCTTTTGATTTCTCCATCGAATCTGAATGAGATCCTTGGTGGGTAGAGTATTCTTGGTTGTAGGTTTTTCCCTTTCATCACTTTAAATGTATCCTGCCACTCCCTTCTGGCCTGCAGAGTTTCTGCTAAAAAATCAGCTGATAACCTTATGGGGATTCCCTTGTATGTTATTTGTTGCTTTTCCCTTGCTGCTTTTAATATTTTATCTTTGTCTTTAATTTTTGTTAGCTTGATTACTGTGTGTCTTGGTGTGTTTCTCCTTGAGTTTTTCCTGTGTGGGACTCTGCAATTCCTGGTGGCTATTTCTTTTTCCATATTAGGGAAGTTTTCGACTATAATTTCTTCAAATATTTTTTCATCCCTTTCTCTTTCTCTTCTTCAGGTGCCCCTATAATTTGAATGTTGCTGCGTTTAATGTTGTCCTAGAGGTCTCTGAGACAATTCCTTTCATTCTTTTTTCTTTATTCTGCTCCTCAACAGTTATTTCTACCATTCTATCTTCTACCTCACTTATTTGTTCTTCTGCCTCAGTTTTTCTGCTATTGATTCTTCTAGAGTATTTTTCATTTTAGTTATCGTGTTGTTCTTCACTGTTCATTCTTTAGTTCTTGTAGGTCTTTGTTAAACATGTCTTGTATTGTCTCGATCCATGTCTCCATTCTATTTCTGATATTTTGGATCATCTTTACTGTCATTACTCTGAATTCTTCTTCAGGTAGGTTGCCTACTTCCTCTTCATTTATTTGGTCTTGTAGGTTTTTACCTTGCTCCTTCATTCTTAACATATTTTTTTGTCATCACTCTTTTTTTCTTTTGTTTTTTTGATGGGTGCGGCATGTTCCTGTCTTACTGGTTGTTTGGCCTGAGGTGTCCAGCACTGGAGTTTGCAGGGAGTTGAGTAGAGCTGGATCTTGTTGCTGAGGTGAGGGCCTCCAGGAAACGTCACTCTGATTAACATTCTCTGGAGTCTGAGGTTCTCTGTTAGTCCAGCAGTTTGGACTTGCACTCCCACTGCAGGAGCTCAGGCCCGGTCCCCAACCTGTGAGCCAAGATCCTGCAAGCCACACAGTGTGGCAAAAGGAGAAAAAAAAGTGGAAAAAAAAGGCAGAATGATAACAAAGAATAAAAAATAAAATAAAATTAGAAAAATAAAAAATTTATTAGAAAAAATAAAAATATAAATGAAACAACAACAAGGTAAAACAGAACCACACACACACACAAAAGGCACAAAAGGCCTTGGCTGTGGGGGGCCGGGTTTAGGTGGGGGTGGGGCTTAGGCAGGGGGTGGGGTTTAGGTAGGACCTAGGTTCAGCTGAGGGGGCCTTGAAATGTGGAGGATCAGGCCCAGGACCTCAGCACGCTCCCCAGTTGAGTGGGCTGGGGAAACACTGGCCACTTTCCCTTCCAGTCCTCCAATCCCTCGAGGGTCTCTTCCTGTCCCTGTTGATCCCCTCCAGGTGAGTGGGCCCCCCTGGGTGTCGGAACCCCTCCCCTCCCCCCCCCCAGCCACCCCTCGGGACCGTTGGTCCAGTCAGGCCTCCACTCCTTCTCCCCTCTCCATTCCCCCATGTCCTACTGCTTGGGGCTTCCTCCCATCTGCTTGGTTGTCTGAGGTCCCCCACCGGTACCTGGTAGGTGCCCTAGTTGTGAGGAGACACATACTGCATGTCCCCCTACTCTCCCATCTTGACTCTGTCCCCCCACTAAACTAATGGCTTTTAGATTTAACTTTTCTCCGTCCCTTGCAAAGAATCCCTATTTCTAATTTGGACCACAGGAATGTTTCCACTTTTTTCCTTTCCAGAAAAGAATAGACCAATTTGTAAGCTTCATAAGGAACTTTATTTTCTTTATTGCATAACTATAGCTCCGAGAACAGTGCCTGACACATAATGGGCACTCAGTAATTACTTGTTGAATAAAAACAATATGCTTATATGGAATCTTAAAAAATGGTACTGATGAACCCAGTGACAGGGCAAGAATAAAGATGCAGATGCAGAGAATGGACTTGAGGACACAGGGTGGGGGGCAAAGGGGAAGCTGGGACGAAGTGAAAGAGTAGCATTGACATACACTACCAAATGTAAAATATATAGCTAGTGGGAAGCTGCTGCATAACACAGGGAGATCAACTCGATGATTGGTGGTAACTTAGAGGGGTAGGATAGAGAGGGAGGGAATATGGGGATATATGTGTAAATACAGCTGATTCACTTTGTTGTACTGCAGAAACTGGCACAACAGTGTAAAGCAATTATACTCCAATAAAGAGCTTTTAAAAAAAACCTATATGCTAAGGTAATTATCACTGCCCTTTAAAAACAAATATATATTAATGTTTGTTAATATGATTGATTTCATCCAATACAGTCTCAGTACCACAAACTGAAAAAGTTTGAGAAGCAGGCTAGTCTTATGATGCTTTGAGACAATGCATATGTGATTATTTTCAATATTTGTGAAGTATATAGAAAACATACTTCTAGAAAGGTATAGAATGGCCCATACCACCTATGTAGCATGAAGTCAGATGTTTTCTTTTGTACTAAAGGAGAATACTAAACTTAATCTTGCAATTTTTTCTTTATATACCAAAGTTGATTGACCTGAATTAGACATGCAGCTTGCTGATGAAAGAATACTGTTCTTTATAAATTAAAAAACAAAAGAAATACTGATTTGATTTTTAGCATATCCAAGTTTTAAAAACTTAGATTTTTAAAACAATAGCAGTTTTTGGTTTTGTTTTCATTTCTTTTTAAGGGTTTTTGGAAACTTCATTTCATTGTTAATGTACAAAGCACTTGTACCTCTTTTTGGATCACTTGGCTAATATGATTCTTAGAATAAAAAATGACCAAAGCTTTTTGTTGCTCTTAAGTTACTAATGAATTGAAGATGTAACAGATCCCAAGATAAGTTAAATATCATTTCTAAGTGCATGTAGTCTCTTTTTTTAAGACAATATTAAATGAGTAGCTCTATGAAGAAGAAATATTCAATTTTGATGTTAGCTTTGTAAAAGCTGTTGCACATGCTACATTGCATAAAAGCGATGCTTAACACATTACCTTTTGTACAGAAAGTAGAAATATTAATCTGAATTCAATTACTCAACAAATGTTTGTTGAGCACCACCTATGCTTGGCATCATGCTAGGCTCTGGGAATAAAACATAAATGAGATGCAATCTCAGACTCCAGTGAGCTTGTAGAAATAGTGCAAACAGTCACAGTAAAACAGATAATTGCAATAGAGTTATTAATCTTTTAATAGGAACACAGGCAGTGGAAGGAGGGAGGGTTTGGCAAAAGATGAGACTGGATCGAGATTGGAGGGGAATGTCTTATAGGCCGCATAAAGCAGTTTCCAGTTTATCTTGTAGGCTGGTATTTCATGCATACGTTGTTATGTGCCTTGACGGAAGTGCTTCTGGTCCAAAAAACTTTGGAAATATTGCGTACTGTATTACCCATTCAGAAAATCACTATACATCCATTAATAGCTTTTATAGACTTTGCTGTGGAGAAATCTTCTTAATTTTAGAGGCTTTAAACATATTGTTTCCTGGACCCCACCCCAGAAATTCTGATGGAATTGGTCTGAGGGTGTGCCTGGCTATCAGGATTTTAAAAATTTCTCTAGTTGATTCTAATGTGTAGGCAGTGTTGAGAACCACTTGCCAGTATGCTTAACCAGTTGTTCTCAGAGTGTGGGCACAGAACCAGCGTCATCATCACCACCTGGAACTTGTTAAAAATGCAAATTCTCAAACCCTACAAGACCTAATGAATCAGAAACTGGGAGTAGGGCCTAGCAGTCTGTGTCCTCCAGGTGATTCTGTGCACACTAAAGGCTGAGCACCATAGGCCTAAGTGGTGCTCAGCCCTGGTGGCCCATTATAATCATCTGGGAGCTTAAAAAAAAAGAAAAAGAACAATGGCCGGGTGCTACTGTAAACCTATTCAGTCTGAACCTCTGGGAATAGGACCTCGGTGTAAGCATTTTTATAAACTCCCCTGGTGATTCTCATGTGGAGTCATGGTTGAGAAGGGATAGCATGTACTGCTTTCATAAGCTATATTTAAAAAAATAAATACTTGAATTTTAAGGCTGATTCAATGTTGTTAATCTTTCCTCTAAGTGTACATATCTCCAGTAATAAGAAAATATTAGTTGTCCTGCTACTTTTTGGCATGTGACCTGGGGTAAATTGTCTTGAGCCTCAGTCTTCATCTATAAAAGAGGCATAATAATGCCTTCCCAGAGCTTTTCATAAAGTTATTGTGCTTTGAAAGTTGGGTGTTGATATAACTAACCAAACCAGTGATTCTCTGCTTATTTGTTGGGGAAGTTGTTAAAAATGCAGAGTTCTAAATCTTATCCCAGAGTTATTGAAATCACAGTATCTGTAGATATTTTGTAGAGGAGGAAAGTTGTGTTTTTAACAAGCTTTCCAAGAGATTTATATGCAGTTGGTGGGGGATCACAGGTAAAGAAATTAATCCAACCTCCTGTAATGAGTGTATTAGAACTTTTTGAGCTACCAGTAGAGGGCATTATGAATAAAAAGTTTTCCCATTTAAGCATTCATTAATCAACAGAAACTACTAAAATTGCAATTTTTTTAAAACCTTCAGACAATAGACATTTGAAAAAGAATGTAATAGAAGTTAATAATTATATTGTTTTGTCAAGTGGTCTTAACAATCCTTTAAAAAATAGAGTCAGGTTAAAGTAAGTTCAGTTAAAAAAATTGGAGGGCAGCTAACTACGAGTGGATTTTTAAACATTGAAAAATACACTCAGATTTGTAGTGACTGCAAATTCATTAGTATTTTGGATGCTTGCTAATATGAAATAGTTTCATTGGTTTTGAGATACATGCCCACTGAATATATGTCAACTCTATTTCTTTTTATTATAGCTTATCATTTATGGCGTTACATTAGGAATCAGTAATGGATGACCTGTTAGCCAGGTCCTTCAGTTAAAGAAGTGAGTGAAAATGTGTTTGTTGAACTAAGAGTTTGGACTTCTAGTTCCAGATTTATCCCATTGTAGCTAACTTCAGGCATGTCACCTACCCTCTCTAAGCTACAGTTTCTTTCCTTAGTGAGAATACTCATGCCTTCTTCACATGATGTATGTGAAAATACTTTTTAAACTGTAACATATTTACAAGTATTAATCTTTATTTTCTCTTTAAAGCTGATACATTAAATTTGAAATGTTTAAAAGTGTATTATTTCAATTTTAATAGGATTCTAAACATGATTGTGGTAAGTTAAGATTGAAAATGTTAGTGGAATAGTTGTCCACACAGTTATACAACTGGGAGCAGAATAACCCAATTTGGTAGAAGTTGAAAAAGGGATGGAACTATTGCTGATTTCTATACTTTCTGCACACTCTCTTCTTGGGTAGGAGAGTGAACTTTAACTTATTTGCTATTGGTTTAGAGATTGCTTCTCTCTTTCTTATCTTTCCTTTTATATATATGTATTTAGGATTAATTTGAGCACTTTTGTTAATGGTTTCCTTATCTAAACACTAGCGAACCAGTCAATACTCTTTCCATGTAGACAAAAGTGTTTTAAGATTTATTTTTTCGGTCACTACTGTCTAGTCTCATTTTACACTTTAGTGAACTTATGTATAGCTTGATCAAGTTACTCTCAAGAACACAAAAACCTTTTGCTTAGTATGTAAAGATTATAAAGCTTCATTTGGAGTGAAAAATTGATTGGAGAGTCATATGGCAAATTCTAAAACTAAGAAAACTTGTACATTAACCAAAAAACATTAAATGTCTTGTACTTAGATTGACATTTCTACAAACTTAACTAAACAAGTCATGTAATCCAAATCTGAGGCATACTATAAATGTGTGCAGCTCCAACCTGAAAGATAATGCTCAAAACAACAATGAATGTATGTTTTTGTGTCTGTGAAGTAAATGATGAGCTGCCTGGTTTAGAAGCAGAGGAGAGGAAAGCGGGAGAGTGAGGGTAGGAAATTGCAGTCTGCCCACATTTTATAATCATGTTTGTGTGTTTCACCTTTATAAAATAAGATTGAAATTATTAAAAAAAACAAACCCCAAGTTGTAGGATTTGAATCCAAAACTATAACTAGATTATGGTTAAGTGTGTATATTCATTTTATCACTTGGTTTAGTATGTAAAAACTTTGTATTTCTGTGTCAATTTCATGAACTCTAGATTTCTAGCTCAAGTAGCCCTGGGTGAAGTGGTTGAAATAATGAATGTTTCTCAGTTTTATATTTTGAATCTTATGGAGGGAGTTATCAGTAACAACTTGGCACATTTTTTGGGGGGGAGGGAATTTTTCTATATGAAGGGGTATCTCAAGTTTAATTAATTTTTATCTCTTAAACTTAGATGATTTATTTTTCTAGCTGTCATATTTGGTTTGGTTGTTTTTAAATATAGACTGAGTGCTAAATGGTGCCTTGGACACAATCATATACTGGATGGGCATTCGTTTGTGATCATAGAAAACGATTTCGGAAAACAAGACTTCGGCTTGAATTTAGGAAAGGATGATGATTAATTTTTATCATCTTCAAAACCTTTGTAACCTCTGTTACATTCCTGTGGCTTTGGTTTGAAATACCTTATAGAGCTGGTTTCCTAAAACTATTATAATCACGAAGTTTGGGATTATTTTGTGTGTGTGTGTGTTATTTACATATATATTTTCTTATTAAGTCTCACAAGAAAGAGTTTTCCTTTTACTCTCTTACCCTTTTTTTTTTTTTTTTTTTTTTTAAGGCGCACGGGCTTAATTGCTCTGTGGCATGTGGAATCTTCCCAGGGCAGGGCTTGAACCCTTGTCCCCTGCATTGGCAGGCGGATTCTTTACCACTGCGCCACCTAGGAAGTCCTCTCTTACCCCATTTTAACATAAGAATAAAACATATACTAGAATAACCATACATAATTCCTGGGAAAATGAATTCTACAATCACAGCATTTTTTTATATCTACTAATGATTTAGTAGCTTCAAAGAGTGTAGAGTTTACATTTGAGAGAATATTTTATTACCATAATATTGTATGTTTTGATAGCTGACGTCTTGAAGTTTTAGAAAGGTTATTTAGAAAAGGTCATCCTTCAGTTGACACAAAGATAACAATCTTTAGTCTGTTTTGTAGGTTAAATTAAGTGTTGAAAGAGAAGTTTTTATGAAAGACATGTAGAAAATAGAGACCTTAAAAGTGGTGGCTTTTCAGCATCTCAACTCATTGCAGTGTGCAAGATGTTCAGCCGTTGATAAAAAATTTTCCTTATCTAGATTGGAGAGGTTTATCCATGTTTAGGTCTGACCTACTTTCTTTGAGGCTTGGCCTTTCTACCCTTAGATAATTAGACTTCACCTCTCCTCCCCCATTAGGGTTTCCACAACTCCCCAGTTATCGCTGCACCTCTTTATCAGATTTTTCATATACCCCATGTCCTGTACATCACCAAGTATATCAGTCACTATGTTGAGTAAGGGAAAATAATACAATCTTTTATTTTAAAATGAAAGGATTTTATTGCTTCACCCTCCATGCCATCATTTTAGACCTTTTTCATAATTTATTTCATAATCAGATCCCTAAGATTTTGAACACTTTTAGGGCAGGAGCTTTACTTACTTTATTGTACTTTTCTATGTCTAGATCTATACCTGTATCACACATAGTATATGGTTTAAAAAAGGGGGGGGTGTTGTGTGGTTGAATGAGTGTTTTATGGTCTGTCTGGTGGAGGGCAACTTCTTTTAGGGCTAAATGCTGCTAATAGTACTATGTTATGACATTAGATGAATAGGTAATAAGAGGTTCCAAAAGAGGTACAGAAGAGAGAAGCACAAGCTAAGAAAAAGTAAGGAATAGGAAAATCAGGAGGAAGGAGAAAGACTGGAACAAAGAGATTGAGGAGATAAAAAAGGTAATTATGTCTAGAACAAATAATGGAGCCTCCAGTAATTTGCCCAAATGGCTCTTGGGATCCCATGTTATCCTTAATTGCTTAATTCTGATCTCTCTGTATCAATTACCTAAATTAGGGTTAGTAGAAGGAAAAATGAGCTCTAATGGAAGTGATCGAAACTTAAGATATAAGCAGGCATTTCTTCTATGACATATAATACGTCTTATATAAAGTATAGACAGTAAAAGTTTTTTATGGTATCTGTATTACAGTTTGATAAACCCTGGTGTAACATAACATTTATATCAAATATTGTATGTAATACATAGTAAAATTTATATTAAATTAGCTAACAAAATATGTGGTGTCCATATATGTCTGATTGAATTATCCACCACCAGCTGAGATTTTTTTTGCACTATGAATTTTTTTCCTTTTAAAAAGAATTTTATTGAGATATAATTGATATACGATAAATTGCATGTTTATTTTTTCTTTAAAAACTTTTATTGAGATACAATTGACATACAATAAACTGCATATATTTAAAGTGTACAATTTGATATTTTTTCTTATTAGTAATGTATATATGGCAATCCTAATCTCCCAATTCATTCCCCCCAAACCCCCCCACCCCCCCACCTTTCCCCACTTGGTGTCCATGTGTTTGTTCTCTATATCTTTGTCTCTATTTCTGCCTTGCAAACCAGTTGATTTGTACCATTTTTCTTGAACTGCATATATTTAAATTGTACAATTTGATTTTTTTCTTGTTAGTCATCTATTTTATGTAAATTAATGTATATATGACAATCCCAATCTCCTAATTCATCCCACCCCTGCTATTTTTTTAAACCTTCCTCTTTAATGCTACCGAAGGTAATAGATCACTCATGACTTATTTTTTGGAATAACTAGATTTCATTTTATATATCTGAAGCTCTTATGCAAGCTTCCTAGCATTCGTAATTCAAGAATAGGCAATAAGGACCTTTATTTTTATCCTAAATATCAGCTTTGTGATGCTAGTTGTTCCTTCTACCCCTAAAGCATTTCTAGCTGTTGGTGTTCTTTTGTTTTAGTCAGTAAAATCCAGCTTTGGTGATGGAGTTAAATATTTCCCATCGTAAACTTCTTGATCACACCAGAATCAAATAATCAAATATAAATGAAGATTACTTCTTGAAGATAAATACTTTAACTTGATTATAGAGTTGTTTATATTTAAAATCAATGCTTTAAAATTTTTCTTTTGTGTTCTAGCTGGTTATTTCTAGCTAATGATTTATTGCTCTGATATTTGATTAAAATTCCCTGCTATCCCTGCTATTAAGTCATCGTAAGAAATGCTAAAACTACCAAACACTACATTTTTCAGAGAAGCAGATGGGGTAGATGACTGACTAAATCAGTGGGGTTAAACGTCAGGAAAATAAATGAAACTGGGAGGTGGAGATCAAAGGTGCTCAATAAGGGCTATTATAATAATTTTAACTTTAATAGTCATTACATAATAAATATATGGATAAAGCCAGATGATCAATTCTAATTCCTTCTTACAAAGTAGTTGTGCAAAAGATTTAAAGTTAGAGTGTACCCTAGATCTAGGATTAGTCTTATCTATTTTGAGAAATATCCTCTTGTGCCCCTAAAGAACTTTTAACACTGTAGTAGGCCAACCATCTGCCCACAGTGAGAAGTGATTCAATCAATGTCCTCAGGGCTGTTTCCAATAATATAAAAGGTTGAGTCCAACTCAGGACAATGTTTTCTATGTAGATGATAACTCAAATATTTATTATACATCGGAAACCCCTGGAATTTTGTTACATTTTGATGGTCCGATCCTTGTCAACAAGGCATAATAAACCTTCAAGAATCAACATATACTTACCCTTAATAATAATGTAACTGGAACTATAAGTTGTACATTTTCCATTTAATGTTTCTTTTTTGCTAGCATTAAGCTAGTTTATTTTTTGGCAGCATGTAGCTATTTATTTTCCCCAGCTTAATTGTTGAGCTAAGACAAATAAGCAAAATCATCAAAATTATATTTTTTATGTTAAAGATAGTAATTTATGCAGGTTTTATTTAAACTCTTTTGATAACATAGATGAAAAAGTGAGTACTTTTGTATAGCATTGGAGTGTAAGGTAGTATAAAGAATGTATCAGTCAGTCTTCTTTAAAAGGATTTGCATCTGTTTACCAGGGTGACTGTATTCTAGAAAAAGTGAAATACTCAGACCTTTTGGGGGGTTACTAGATACTGGCTCTGAGTTAATACTAATTCCTGGGGACCTAAAATTTCATTGTAGTTGGAGAAATGATCAGGGAAACAGATCTACCATGATTAATAAATAGTGACTACCTGTTTGTTTGGAAACTTGGAAAAAACAAAATTGGGGGATTGGTGACAGGAAAGTCTGGAGAAGAAATGTGTGGATGGGCATCTTGTAATGGGCACAGAGTGTGAGGGTATTTGTGTCCCATGTGAATACTCATCAAAGACTACCCACTGCAGAGGAGACTCTCAGTAGTCAAGTGGACAAGATCAGCTGTCCTGTGGATGTCAGTCAGCCTCTCCCCTAGCCACCCCAGTGTTTGGTCAGTGAACTCATATGCAAAGGGACAGTGGCAGCTTGGATAACATGAGCCCAAACATAGGACTTCGCCTCATTAAGGCTGCTCTGGCTACTACCACTGCTGAGAGCCCAAACTGCCAACAGCTGAGGCAAATGGTCAGCAGTCTATAAGGCACCATTCCCTAGGAGACCATCAAGCCACTAGTGACAGTGATTCAGACCCCTTCTGTCATGAAGGAGGCAGTGATCTGTCCTCTCTGAAATAGACACTTCTATTTAAATACAGAATTAACTTCTCTCACTGCAGTGCTTCTATCAGCAACCCCATCTATTGACTTAAGGGATTTGTTGGCCACTGTCTTGATAGCCCATACAACTAATAAACTAATTTTATAACAAAAGAAGTACAGCTGTGGCTACATGGAATTTGCTGGCTTTATCATATACTAATCTGAGGAACTGGCTTGGTAAAACACTGTAAAAGACTTATTTTCCATGCCAAATGTAACCTATGAAGTTAGGATACTGTCCTAGGTTGTGCTATATATGGTGCTGTTTCTCACTTAGTCAGAATGTAGATCCAGGAATCAAGGGAGGCAAGTGGTAATGGTTTCTCCACTATTAAACCAAATAACTCTTCTCCTGTTAACAAGTACTACTTCAGTCATTGCTCAGTCAGGAAAACAGAAGCCACTCAAGGTCTTTCAAACAAAATTTAATACACATACTTAATTTCAGTGCTATTGGAAGGACTGGAAGAGCAAAGGGGAGAAAGTAGTACTATCCGGAGGAACAAAAAAGAAGGGTTTTTAATGAATTTTGAAATTTTCTGTATCTTGGTGCCCTCTGTACCATAGGAGCACAATACTACCTGATTACTGTGCTTATTTTTAAAAAGTCAACAATTCCTCTAGATTGCTTGGAAATAGTTGTAAACAATTACAAGAAGTGGATGTGATCCTATAAAACGTTTTGTCTGTAGAACTAGAAGCATTCTCCAGTCTAGTGTGTTCCATTCAATTAAGGTACAATTGTTATGGTTCCTTTATATATATAGGCTTAGGACCTAATGTATAAGCAACCATCTGTTTTCAAACAAAACAAAGAAAATCCAACTTATTTTCAGAACCTTTGTCAGGAATTAATTTTCTTCCATAAATATGTAGATTTTCAAAGAAGTTACAGAGATGTTATTATAACCTGAGCCAATGCATTTTTCATACCTATGCATTTTTAACTTTCTATTGAAAAGTTGCTTACAATAGAATTCCATGTTCAGAAATTTAATTGCCAGTTCCTCAACTTAGATGCTTCTGTGACAGAATGACTCTTGTAGGAAGGGGCCATTGTTTATATACCTACTCCTCATTAATGTCTACACTCCCCCTCGGGTCTGTGTCTTACCTGGGCTCTGGGATGATTGGTTCCTGCTGCCACAGTCATATCTGTCTGCCACTAACAGAGGTACTACTCTCTCTTCTCATGCTGAGATGTGGAAAATATTCTCTCAGTTCAGTTAAGATACTGTAGAACTTTACAAAAGGAACCTTCACTAAAAAGCTAATGTATATATGACTAAGCAAAAAGAAAAAAATAGATGGGGACTTCCCTGGTGGCACAGTGGTTAAGAAGCTGCCTGCCAATGCAGGAGGATCCCTGGTCTGGGAAGATCCCACATGCCGCAGAGCAACTAAGCCCATGCACCACAACTACTAACCTGCACTCTAGAGCCTGCGCTCTAGGGCCCACGTGCCACAGCTACCAAGCCCGTGTGCTGCAACTGCTGAAGCCCATGCACCTAGAGCCTGTACTCTGCAACAAGAGAAACCACTGCACTGAGAAGTCTGTGGACTGCAATGAAGAGTAACCCCTGCTCACCATAATTAGAGAAAAGCCCATGTGCAGCAACGAAGACCCTACGCAGACAAAGAGAAAAAGAAGAAAAAAATAGACAAGAGCAGTTCAACAGTTCCTTGTGCTGAACCAATCAAAAGATAAGCTGCAAAAGAAATTTCATACTTTGCAGTTTATCTAGTTCATGGTTATTTCCCTTACCTCAGCCCTCATGTTCTGAGTCACCTATTGCTAAATCCCAAAACTTACTGGCTTAAAACAATAACAGTCTAGGTTCCAGGGTTTGACACATGTGGCAGTTAGTTCTCACTTGAGATCTGTTGTATGGTTGTGGTCAGATGGTGTCTAGAGTCATCTCAAAGGCTTACTGATGCTTGCTGTCAGCTAGAACACCAACATGTAGCATCTCCATGTAGTATGAGCTTCCTCATAGTCTGGAGGCTGGTTTCCAAGATCATCCCAAAATATCAGGTGGAAGCTATATTGCCTTTAATGACATTGCCTCAGAAATCATATAGTGTCATTTTCCCTGTCGTCACAGACCTGCCTAGATTCAGGGGGAGCCAACATAGATCCTACCTGTTGATAGGAGGAAAAATGTCAATATTAATATTGTAAGAAGAACATGAGGGATAAAGCAAATTTTTTACTAGTTCTTTTAGCAAAGATCTGTTAGTGGTAAATGCTCTCATTCTGACTGAAAAGTGTTATTTTGCTTTCATTCTTGATTGACAGTTATTTTCCCTAGGCACTTTGAAGATATAATTTCATTATCTATGTTTTCTTGGAAATGAGCAGTCAGCTGTCAGCATATTGCTTTTTCTTAGTTGGTAATCTCTCTTCCCTGCCCTCCTGAGAGTGCTTTCAAGATTTTCTTCTGTAACGTTTACGTTTGGTAATTTTGTCACAGTATATCTAGGTATAGGTTTTATTTTATTTATCTTTCTTGAGATGTGATGTGTTTTATTTAATCTGAAGACTCATATCTTTAATTCTGGAAATTCTCAATTATTATCTCTTCAATTATTCTCTCCCTTGTTCTCCTTAATTTTCTTGTTTTGGAATTACTATTCCTGACTCTCCTCATTCTGTCAGCCGTATCTCTTGACTCCTTCTTTATTTTTTCCATCTCTTTTATTCCCTCTGTGCTGTATTCTGAATAATTTCAGAATTTAGATTCATTAATCATTTACCAATTTTTAATAATTTTATGTGATCATTAAAAATATAGCATACCTTCACATTGCTTAAAAATAATTCAATAGGTGAAAAAGGATATACAGTAAGTGAAAATTCTTCTTTCCATTTCTTTTACCTCATTCTCTTCAAGGACAATCAATATTAATCAGTGTAGACTCTCTTGTCTATAGTTTATACTATCTGTTTTATTTTATTTTAAATATACTTTTATTTATTTATTGGCTGCATTGGGTCTTCATTGTTGCATATGACCTTCTCTAGTTGCGGCAAGCAGGAGCTACTCTTCCTTGTGGTGTTCTCATTGCGGTGGCCTCTCTTGTTGCAGAGCACAGGCTCTAGGCATGCGGGCTTCAGTAGTTGTGGTGTGAGGGCTCAGTAGTTGTGGTGCATGGGCTTAGTTACTCTGCAGCATGTGGAATCTTCCTGTCTCAGGGATCGAACCCGTGTCCCCTGCTTTGGCAGGCGGATTCTTAACCCCTGTGCCACCAGGGAAATCCCTATGCTACCTGTTTTAAAGTGAGACTATCCTGTAAACTCTATAAAGGCAAGAACTCTTTGTTTTGGCTTTTGATATATCCCCACCTCGCACGGGAGTTAGCATATAATAAGTAATTGATTACTGCAGAGATAAATAGAGAGACAGAAACTACCTGGCCACCTTGATCTTTATACCATGATTGCATAGTTTTAAGTACAGAGTTAATCCTCAGATTTGTAAGTTTAGGAATTTTATTTTACCAGTTTATGGAAAACTTACCAGACTCACAGTAAGCAAATTTAGCAAAAAGTAAGTTGATATATCAGAATGCTCATTTATTTATTTACATTGAAATCAGTAGCTGTCAACTGAACTGAAATATTTATAAATTAAGTGACTCCTAGAGAAAAATTTATGCTGCAAACTAGATTACTGCCAAGTTTTCTTGCTGACTGCTGGGGACATTGACATCAAGCTAAAGTAATCTCTTCTCTTCTCTGGAATTTTATTTGCCAGATAGTCAGGTCAGCCTTTCCATTATAAAGGGATATTCTTTTTCTTTCATCCATCCCCTTTTCCAAGCTCTGTGCAAACTACTACTTTTTCCCAATTGTGTCAACTAGTTATCTGAAAATGTCGAAACACATTGGTCAGATTTCAGTGTTATTTACATTGCTTAAATTACATTCCTTTTTCCATAAGGAGATATCTTGATGACTTTGATTGGAATTGGATGATCAGTAAGGCTTTATCAGCAGTATATTTGCAAACCATCTCTTAGGGTTGGTATTAATCTCATGTGTTATATATCTAGAGGCCTTTTGTATACTGGGTGGGAAAGTGGTCACTAGACCCATCTTCTCTGGGTCTGTATCACTGCTGTATTACTTCCTATGTTTCTGACCTGGGGCAAATTACTTAAAACCTTTGTCCTCCGTTTACTCAAAAATGGAGAAGTAAAAGTATTTTGTCACAGGATTAATGAGAAAATTAATATATGTAAAGGACTTAGAACAATTTAGAATAGTACCTGGCAAATAGTATATAAATAATTACCATTGCTGTTATTATTCTTACTGATTTATATTTCAGGAGGACAAATTTTTTTTTGCCTTGGTTCTAAACTGTGGAGGTATACTCTCTTTGGAAACCATAGAAGTATACCTCCTATGTGGACTGATTATAGGATCATTCCAATACTGTTCCTGTTCAGATGCAGCATTGCTTAGATTACTGTGTATTCCATGCCTGATCCTGTTGATAATCGCTTTACTACTTTACCATATTAGTATCCTTTTTTCCTACTGTTAGCAGAACTTCTGGTTCCAGCACTAACTCCTTAGTGCCTGGACTGTTGTGATCATCTTCTAATAGGTCTCCTTGCCTTTAGGCTCCTTTGACAATTCCTTAAACTCCTTAAATCATATTTTAATGGGTTTAATTTTTTTCCTTTGTTCAGAAACATTTATTTTTCCTTTTTGCCCTCTGGTTCAAATACAACCTTTTCAACTTGTCAGTCAAGGCTTTCAACTGCTTGGTCCTAACATGCCTTTTTAGTCTTATGTCCTCAAGGTTATTTGGTAGTTAAGCCAAGTTAATTTTTTTGTGGTTTTCAAGTCAGGCCTTGTGTTTTCTTAACCTTGACACAGTATCTTCTTGGAATGACCTTTTAGTCTACATGTATTTTTCAAATTTTTATCCATTTGTCCAACCCCAGTTCAGAAGCCACCTACTATACACAGACTTTACAGTTTGTTTGTATTGAACCCTTAAGGTTCCTAGCACATATTGCCTCCTATTATAATTATTTGCAGACGTTTTATCTCTGCTCTTAAATTGTGATCTCCATGAGGTACGATCAATATCTTATATCCTTGTTATTCCAGAGATATCTTTCATATTGCTTTAAACACAGTACTATTTGATAATAGTAATAAATGAACAATACTAGGTAACATTTATTAAGTAGTTAGTATGTCCCAGTCACTGTACGTAGATAAAGCTGTTTACCTATGTGATCTTATTTAATTCATACAATAACCCTCTCAAGAGGTGCTGTTGTTACCGAACCAGTCTCATTTGCCTTTTGCATTGCAAGCCAAATGCTGAGACGTCAAGGTTTGCAGCAGGGAGGGAGTTTATTCACGAGGCAGCCAAGTGGGGAGACCAGAAAACAGATTCAAAATCTGCCTCCCTGAAGGTGAGGGGCTTGGAATATTTATGCTCGAAGAGTATAGGGTGGTCGGAGGTGCAGGGGAAGGTGATTGGAGGCAGGAAAAAGGTGTGGTAATTGTTGCTCTGCTCAGGCATATCCGAATTACATGCTTCTTCATGGGATGCATGTTCAGAAGATGGCAGTGTTAGCATAATCTGAGGGTAGAGTTTTTGGCCCTCTGTAAGACAACTTCAAGAATTTCTGTTAGTCACCAGGTTCTGTTAAACCTGTGGGGCATGGTTTCAGGAAGGGTTTTTTAACCCTATGGCAGGCAGGGTTTCACTATCACACCCATTTTACATAGGGAAGTAGGATCACAGAGATTATATCATTGCTCAAGGTCACACAGTTTATACTTGGCAGAATGACTTATTGAAATTGGTCTAATTCTAGAGAACTCACTTTTAATTAAACTTTCTGACTGGAAAAATTACTGTAAAGTTAGTTATATGCAAGAGGAATTTTTTTAATTGGTTTCACAGAACTTTAGAAAATTTCTAAATTTAATTTGAGAATATTAAATGACTGACAAAAAAATGACAAAATATCTTTGCCTTAGAAGGAAATTCACCTTCTTCCTTTGTTTTTCTAAATTTGTCCTTCTATTTTTCTGGGAGGAGAATGAGTCCACTTATCTTGTGAATATCCCAAAGAAGGCTTCCATTGGTAGATGGTCTTGTCTCTAGAGACAGATGTTAACAAATGAAGCAAGTGGGGTAATCAAAGCAGGAAAGATAATTGTATCTGAGCTGATATTGCTGACAGTCAACACCCTGCAGTTTGAAAGAGTGGTTAAGACCTGTCTCAAAGCTGGAATAAAAATTTCCATCCTATGCAATGGCCAGACTAGGTCAAGATTAAGTTAGCATCCATGTACCAACACAGTGAGTCATTCATAGGAAAAAAAATAGGTAAAGTAGTTGTTCTGATGCATTTAAAAATAAGTCATTTGCTTAAATTTTTTACTTTGTAATGGATTGGATATGTATTTTAGAAATGCCTTAGAATTTACAAAGCATCGTTGGATTGGAAACAATATTTCTAAGATTGAGAAGAGAAAGGAAAACAATGGTCATTTATTTTAGAGGATGAGTGCACATGGTATCTTAGGTAGTACCAGAGGAATAATAAAGATATGCAAAATTATCCTTCAGCCCAAGGGGCAAATGTGATGCTAGAAATTTGAGGTCAAAACGCACAAGAAAGAAGCCTGGAATACATTGGAAATGAGTAGAGAACAAAGGACAAGGGAAAAAACAGGATGAGAAGATTCAAAACATTTTTGGAGTGCTCATGCCTTTTTAAAGTGGCCGTGCCTGTGTAGCAAGGGTGGATTAGCCCAATTTAATATTACAGATCTGTAGCAAACTGAAGACGAAAGATAGACTAACATGTTCAGGAGACTGGCATCACAAATATCTAGAAATTTCCTGGCGGTCCAGTGCTTCACTGCCAGGGCCTGAGTTTGATCCCTGGTCATGCAGCTAAGATCCTGCAAGCTGCGTGGTACAGCCAAATTTAAAAAAAAAAAAAAAGTCAAGAAAGGAAGGAGTTCTGAAAGAGAAGGAGTCTTTAACAGTGTCTTGTTATAAGGGAGAGGCCAAAGAAACCCCTGCCCATTAGATTGAGCAACACAGAAGGCACTGGTGAATTTGTTGGTCGCAGTTTCATAAGAATGTGGGGACAGATGTTAAGTATCAGTAGGCTTAGGGGGCACTTTGAGGTAAGGAATAGAAACAGCAGAAGGGCATCATGTAACTGCAGGAGATCACAAGGCCAAGGGAAGAGATTGTGTTTCAGATTTCCTTGAGAAAACTAAGGGCCAAATCAGTGTCAGTGTTTCTTAGATAATATCAACCTATGAAAAGATAAAACCATTCACAGTAAATAAACATTAGAGTTACAGCAAAAAAAAGTGATTTCGTAATAATGATTCATGAAGTTATTTTTGACCCCTTCAGTAATTCTAAAGTCTTCTGGTTCCTCAAAAAGGCCTTTCTGCTAAGGTTTTCCCTTTTATAAGGGGAATCATATAGTATTTGTCCTTTTGTGACAGGCTTATTTCACTTAATACATTGTTTTCAAAGTTCATCCATGTTGTATCCTGTTGTAGTCAGAATTTCCTTTTTAAAGCTCAATAATGTTCCATGTGTATACCACATTTTGTTTCTCCAGTCAGCTGTTGATGGGCACTTAGGTTGCTTCTACTCCTTGCCCATTATGAATAATGCCTCTGTGAACAAGGATGTACAGATATCTCTTTGAGTCCCTGCTTTCAATTCTTTTGGGTACATACCTAGAAGTTGAATTGCTGGATTATGTGGTAATTCTATTTTTAATTATTTTGAAGAACCACATACTATTTTCCCTAGCAGTTATACCAATTTACATTCTCGTCATCGGTGTAATAAGTTTCCATTTTCTCTACATCCTCATCAATACCTGTTACTGTCTTTTTTTTTTTTTTTTTTCTTCTAAATAGCCATCCTAATGGGTGTGAGGTGGTATCTTGTGATTTGGTTTGCTTTTTTTTTTGCCTTCTTTTTATAAAAAGTCTAATGCATTTTGAAAGCTCTTTCAATGTTGATTAGTTAAATGTATTTGTATTACAAAAGTTTTTTACTCTTCAAATTTTTTCCTCAGATTTACTCTAAATAGAGCATTTCTCTAATGTTTTTCAACTATTATTAACAATTTCTATATATAGTGAGGTGTGCTTCTAATAAGGCAGTAATAAAATTGTGTCTCAGCCCTGATTGGATATATTGAGATCTTACAGCAGTAAATGGTGGGAGCATAAGATAACTCAATCTTCTGTTTCTTTCACTCTGAGCTCTTGGCTCTTCCCTTCCCTGTGATCTAGAGAGATCTTATTTGCCACGTTACAATGGAAAGGTAGTAGGTACCTGGTAATGAGGTGGAATTAATCAGCTAGGAAATAACATTCATAAAATATTAGGAACAACTGTGATTGTTATGCAGATTTAGCTGGCAGTATCAGGTCATATAGTGGACATAGGACTCATTGAAGACCTAGTTGTGAAGACTTAATTGTGAAGACCTAGTTCAGCCCGATAAGGGCCTCAACACTAAGAAGAGAAATGAGCTGGTTTGTCATTACTTCTGGCCCCTTTCAATACATCGTTAGTGCTAAGCCTGGAACTGACGTCTAGCAGCACCATGTCAAGTGGTAAGGTTATCTTTTAGCAGGAAGCATAACGCTATGAAGCAAAGCAAATAAAGTAGTTATTTAGCAACTAACTACTCAGTGAATTCCACATCAGTCTCACATTCTAGGAAGTGGTCCATCTTGCTTCTAATCTTGAGGTCCAAGGCTCCTCAAAGCTGAGCCCCCAGTATTTAGAGAGGTCAGCTGTATTCATTTGCTAGGGCTGCCGTAAGGAAATACCACAGACTTGGGTGGCATAAACAACTAAAATTTGTTTTCTTGTTTGGAGTTCTGGAAGCTGAACTCCAAGATCAAGGTGCTGGCTGGGTTAATTTCCTCTGAGGTGTCTCTCCTTGGCTTGCAGATGGCTGCCCCCTTGATTTCTCTTCATATAGTCATCCTTTTGTGCATGTGCACCCCTGGTGCCTCTGTGTACCAAGGTTCCTCTTCTAAGGACAGTCAGGTTGGATTAGGGCTCATCCTGATGGCCTCATTTTAGCTTAATCACCTCTTTATAGGCATCTCCAAATACAGTCACATTCTGGGGTACTGGGAATTAAGGCTTTGACATATGAATTTTGGGGGAACACAATTCAACCTGCAACAGTAGCCAAGGCCCAGAAACAAAAATAAGTGCTGGATTTGAGGAAACTGGGAGTGTTTGATAGAACTCTTGGGACACATGATAGCTGGCATTTTTCAGAATTTCCTGAATATAGGATCCTAGGGTCGTCTTACCCAGCCTCATTAGCCCAGTCCAGATCCCCTTGCTAAGAAATGTCTCTTCAGTTATGGTGAAGAGCCATCCATCCAGTACTTCACCAGTGTATCACAGAAGAAGATGTGACAGAGGCTTGAACTGTACCTTATCATAGACTCATTAGCTAAGGTAAGAATATGCTGCTTTGTGGACATAGTTAAGATTTTCTGAAGATCGCTTTTTTTTAAAAGAGGAATCAGCAACCCTTTATTTATTTTAAAAGTACTTAATATGAAGTTTGTTTCTTTTTTAAATTATTATTTATGCATTTATTTACTTTAAAATTTATTTTATTTTATTTTATTTAAAATTTTTGGCTGCATTGGGTATTCATTGCACGCAGGCTTTCTCAAGTTGAGACACGTGGGAGCTACTCTTCATTGTGGTGCGCAGGCCTCTCATTGTGGTGGCTTCTCTTGTTGCAGAGCATGGGTTCTAGGCATGCAGGCTTCAGTAGTTGTGGCACACGGCCTCAGTAGTTGTGGTGTGCGGGCTCCAGAGTGCAGGCTCAGTAGTTTTGGCACACCGCTTCAGCTGCTCCACTGCATGTGAGATATTCCCGGACCAGGGATTGAACTCGTATCCCCTGCATTGTCAGGTGCATTCTCAACCACTGTGCCACCAGGAAAGTTGGCTGAAGATGGCTTTTAATTGAACACTAAACCTAATTAGTGAGATGGATTTTTGATAACACCACAAGCTGTATTTTCATCAGTCAGAGATTCCAGATATTTTAGGTTCATTTCCATGACTTTTCTGGGGATAAATTGTAGTACTGACCTCAGTTCTCATAATTCAGCTGAAGTCACATAAAGGTAGAACTGAGACTAGGAATATGTATGTTTTGTCTGGGTTTGGCCAACACAGCTAAGCAAAGTTCACTAATATGGCGTGCTCCTGGACCCTGGTAATGTGAAACAGTCTGCTCTGATCTGGTTGGTAGCTGGTGGGTAGGACATAGTTCCTGTGCTTCTCCGTGTTCAGATTTATTTCATAGATTATGTTCTGTATTGATAATAATCATGTTTTTGTTAGAATTTGGCTCTACTTTTACCTTATTTACAATAATTAAGCATTGAAAATGTTATTGCTTGCATATTGGCCATCTTCTATGCCTTTCATTTTTCTTGAATTCCCCATCAATGTTTACATTAATATCTAAGACTAAAGAGAGAAGATTGTCATATTCATATGAATCACATAAAAGTTCTCTGCTGGACTGACTTTACAAGGAGAGAGCAAATCTCCAAACAGTTTGAACTAAATATTTATTTAGCTCTCAGTTGATAAGCTACAGTGATATTGGGGGTATTTTTTAAGATAAGAGTTAGAATAATAATAATAGCTAACATTTTGTTGAGCCAAGAACTGTTCCAAGTATGTTATATATATTAACTCATTTAATCCTCTTAACAGTCCTATGTGATAAGTACTGCTAATTGTCCCTGTTATACGTGAGAAACGTAGGCACAGAGAAGTAAAGTAATACACACAATGCCATTCAGCTGGAAAGTGGTAGAACTATGATTCGAACTCAAGAAGACTGAGTCAGGAGACCATGATCATTATATTGCTGTGTTTAAATGCCAGTGTAGAAAATCCATTGGCAGAAGATGCTGGTGACCCATATACGAGGATTGGTGGAAAGTGTATGGATATATGGTATTTTAACCTTTCTGCAAAATTAACAGAAAGCTGTAGTATTTGCCAGTATATTCTTTTTTTATAATTATAAATAATTTATTTAAGAATTTAAAAAAATTTTTTAATTAACATTTAAAAAAAATTTTTTTTGAGGTACACCAAGTTCAGTCATCTGTATTTATACACATATTCCCGTATTCCCTCCCTCCCTCGACTCCCCCCCACCCTCCCCGTCCCAGTCCTCTAAGGCATCATCCATCCTCGAGTTGAACTCCCTTTGTTATACAGCAACTTCCCACTGGGTATCTATTTTACAGTTGGTAGTATATATATGTCTATGCTACTCTCTCACTTCATCCCAGCTTCCCCTTCAACCCCCGCCCCCCAAACCTCGAGTTCTCCAGTCCATTCTCTGTATCTGTGTCCTTGTTCTTGTCTTGTCACTGAGTTCATCAGTACCATTTTTAGATTCTGTGTATATGAGTTAGCATACAATATTTGTCTTTCTCTTTCTGACTTACTTCACTCTGTATGACAGACTCTAGGTCTATCTACCTCATTACATATAGCTCCATCTCATTCCTTTTTATAGCTGAGTAATATTCCATTGTATATATATGCCACATCTTCTGTATCCATTCATTTGTTGATGGGCATTTCGGTTGCTTCCATGTCCTGGCTGTTGTAAATAGTGCTGCAATAAACATTATGGTACATGTTTCTTTTGGGATTATGGTTTTCTTTGGGTATATGCCCAGTAGTGGGATTACTGGATCATGTGGTAGTTCTATTTGTAGTTTTTTAAGGAACCTCCAAACTGTTTTCCATAGTGGCTGTACCAACTTACATTCCCACCAACAGTGCAGGAGAGGTCCCTTTTCTCCACACCCTCTCCAGCATTTGTTGTTTCCAGATTTTGTGATGATGGCCATTCTGATGGGTGTGAGGTGATACCTCATTGTGGCTTTGACTTGCATTTCTCTGATGATGAGTGATGTTGAGCACCTTTTCATGTGTTTGTTGGCCATCTGTAGGTCTTCTTTGGAGAAATGTCTATTTAGGTCTTCCTCCCATTTGTGGATTGGGTTATTTGCTCTTTTGGTATTAAGCTGCATGAGCTGCTTGTATATTTTGGAGGTTAATCCTTTGTCCGTTGTTTCATAGGCAACTATTTTTTCCCATTCTGAGGGTTGCCATCTAGTCTTGTTTATGGTTTCTTTCACTGTGCAGAAGCTTTTAAGTTTCATGAGGTCCCATTTGTTTATTCTTGATTTTATTTCCATGATTCTAGGAGGTGGGTCAAAAAGGATCTTGCTTTGATGGATGTCATAGAGTGTTCTGCCTATGTTTTCCTCTAGGAGTTTTATAGTGTCTGGCCTTCCATTTAGGTCTTTAATCCATTTGGAGTTTATTTTTGTGTATGGTGTTAGGAAGTGTTCTAATTTCATTCTTTTACATGTAGCTGTCCAATTGCCAGTATATTCTATTTGTATGTGTGTTTATGTCTAGCACATAATCTAAACACGTCTAGCCGTATAATCTCTTCCTTAATCAAAATATTTTCTGTTGAATTGCTTTTATAATTAAATATCAAATGTAGTCATTAAAATTACCTATAAACTCTCCTTCTTCCTACCACCAACTTTAAAAAAAATTCCAGTATTCTTAATAGATCAAATTTTAATTATTAATTTTTTTAAACTAGTCCAAAGTTCCTGTACTTAATACTTGTATCTAATTAGTATAATTAGTTTACAAAATTCTTTGTTCTAAAGGAGAAACAGGAACATAACTTATTTTGTTTAAAGTTAAGTTGTTTAACTTTATTTTTTTCTTTTTACCATTTTTAATTACATATGGTGTTCTTTTAGAATCTGGGGCTCATGGATATCTCCCATTTGCATAGCTGATTTCACCAAATTAACTGTAGAAAACATATGATTTTGATTTTACTTGTAATAAACGACCCCAAAAAATGTACTTTAAGATCCAAGACTTTTTCCCTAATGAGTATATCCTCGTTGTTGATTTGTTAAATTTTCACCAGTTTATCAGTAATACAACTTAAATTCATCATCAGCAAAATTCAGTTTGCATGTCACTGTATTAAAATAAGAGGAACATGGATGGAGCTAGAGATTATCATACTAAGTGAAGTAAGTCAGAGAAAGACAAATACCATATGATATCACTTATATGTGGAATCTTAAAATATGATACAAGTGAACTTATTTACAAAACAGAAACAGACTCACAGTCAGAAAAAAAATTTATGGCTACTAAAGGGGGAAGGGGTGGGGCAGATAAATTAGGAGTTTGGGGTAGCAGATACAAACCATCAATACTATTTTTTAAAATAGTAAGAAAAAGAACAGAGCTCTAGGGTCAGAATGATCTGAATTTGAATCCTAGTTCCATCCATTTACTGTCACCTCTGTAGGTTAATTAACCTTTTTATATTTGTTTCCTAATCTATAAAATGTAGTTTATAATAGTTGCTTTATTAAATTGCAGAAATTAAAGGAGATAGCATTTATTTGTTCCACCCTGGCACTTGGTAGATGCTCAGTAAATATTGTCCACAATAAAAATGTAATAGTTGATTCATAGTAAAATTTAAGCCTTGAAGTCACTTCTTAGCTTTGGAGAATATACAATGAGTTTTTAAAATAATGCTGTAAACAAACATTTTTACTTCATGTAATTACTTTTTTTAATCTAACTTTTTTATTGTAGTAAAATACATGTAACATAAAGTTGCTATCTTTACCATTTTTAAGTATTCTTAAAAATGTGTTAACGGGGTATTGAATACACTCATAATGTTGTGAAACTGTCACCACTGTCCATAGCCATAACTCTTTTTATCTTGCATAACTGAAACTCTATTCCCCATTAAATAGTAACTCCTCATTTCCACTTCCTCCCAGCCCCTGGCAGCCACCATTCTGCCAACCTGTAATTTTGACTACTCCAGGTATATACGCAAAAGAATTGAAAATAAGATCTTGTTACTGTGCAAAGGGCTTGCTGCTCCATTTGCATACAGGCCAATCTATGGGACCAGCTTTTGAGAAAAGAAAAGGCTTTATTGTGAGGCTGACTGGCAAGGAGACAAGGAGGCATGGCTCTCTAATCTATCTCTTCATTCTGGGGTTTGGTCAAACTTTCATGAGTTAGGGGAAGAGGGTTGGTTTGCGGAAGCCCTGGTAGGACAGGTTTCCCTTGGAGGGCTTTGGAACTTGGGCATTTATGGTAAGGTTAGGTAAAGGGGCTTCAGCACTGGATCTTCCTGCACAGTGGACCTTTCACTTCTGAAAGGGTTCTGGTCACATCTGATCATTTGGTTCTGTGGAGGGGAAAAACTTTGCTTCCAGGTGTTATTTGAGGTCAAAATTTTTTCTGCGCGTCCTTTGGCTGCATTACTTGTGGTTTTGTTCTGTTGTCTCTGAAAAACAACTAAGTATCTTGTTAGAAACAGGACAGGGCCAGTTTGGGCTGGTTCTGCAATTACAGTCTCAAAGAGATATTTACATACCTATGTTCATAGCAGCATTATTCGCAGCAAGTAAAATGTGAAAGTAACTCGTGTCCATCCGCAGATGAATAGATAAGTAAAATGTGGTATATACATACAGTTGAATGTTATTCAGCCTTAAAAAGGAAGGAAATTCTGACATATGCTACAACTTGGAGGAACCCTGAAGACAGTATGCTAAGTAAAATGTCATATAATTACTTTTTAAACTTATTTTTAATTTTCTTCAAACATGAAAAACTGTTTAAAATATTATATTAATGTAAAACTGCCTTGCCAGTAGGGAACATAATTTATTCAGTTTTGTGGGATGTAAGTTATGATTTATAAATATCTAAGAATATGCTCTCTCTTCTTTTGAATTTCTAGAATTAGATATTAAACTTGAATATTCCAGACTTATTTCCCCACTTCTAAGTCTGATGCTTTATTTTTCTTACATAGGAGAAAAGTTTTATTTGAATTCTTAAAATCCTTATTTAAAAATTAGTCCATTTTAATGCATTGTTTGAGCTTTTAAATTTTAGTCAGATTATTTGATTAACTTTTGTTTCTTGTTAAAATTTTTGAGCGGCATTGTCTTTTTTTTTCTTGATGAGATACATAGATATTTAATGTTGATGAGATGGAAATGAAATTTGTTTAATTCACACTAACATGTTGCTTACTTAATGTTAATTGCTTGTAGATAAAAAGTCAAAGTGCTTATGTGGTTAATAGTCAGGACTTCGAGTGAATGTTGGTTCTGCTTCTGACTTCCTTTGTGGCTTTGAGAAAGATATAACTACAAAGATTTAGTGTTTGAACATACACAAAATAGTTTGCCAGACACATTTGATAAAAGGCAAATTAAAGAGGTTTTTTTTTTTTGCTTACATAGAAAGTTCTTTAATGATTTTAAAAGAGTTTTATTTCATTTGATTTCATAAAATCATTTAAGGCAAGAAGATGTGAGGGTTATCCTTTTTTATTAGTGGAAAAAGCATGGGCTCCAAAGTCAAACCAATAGAGATTTAGGTACCTACCACCACTCTGTAATCTTGGGCAAGTTTTTTACAACCTTGAATCCTGGTTTTCTGCATCTGAAAAATGGTTTTCATAGCAGCTAATATTTATTGACATGTGCCAGGCATTGTGTTAAAACATTTTAGTATTTTAAATACATTATTTTATTTACTTCATATAATAGTGTTATTCAGCAAATATTACTTTCTCCTCATTTCACAGGTGAGGTGCTGGGGTGCAGAAAAGTAGGTAACTTGATTAACTTGGTTTGTGAATAATCTTCAAGCTGCAGATTAAATCCTACTTCAGTCTGTTCCCCAATTCTGATTCCAAAATTCTAAAGTGAAATTTCAAGATTATAACAACTTGAAGATAGGCAACTGTGTCTTTTAATGTTCTTTTGTTTTCCAAGCTCTTAGTATCATATACATTTGAGAAAATAGTATGCCTTTGGTATATACTTGTTGCTTGTTATGAATTTCTCTTGAAAAACAGATGTGGATATATTTACGAATGAAAAAATGGCCATTTTCTCTAAGGGCTAATTCTTTCATTTTAAAAGTTGCCATTGAAGGGTAATTGTAGGACTTTCATTCTAAGAGTCTTTTGTCTTCGTGCTGGTATTTAAAAAAAAAAATGAGAAAGCGATAGAGAAGGCTGACCTCTCAAGAATTTTTGTGTGGGGAATTACTAAGGCACAAAAGTCCATAAACCATTTTTCTCCATTTCATTTTTTGTGTATTTTCAACAAGCTATACTTCTCATTAGTAAAATTTGACAATTTTTGTTTATACCAGGCCAAATTCCATTCTCATAAACTCAGAGTTCATTGGACATAATGAAGTCTAAATTCAACCCTAAATTGAGTGTATTTTAATAAAGATTGTCTAGTTTATTTGGGGCTCAGTTTACCTCAAAACATTTTTTAAGAGTAGCAAATTTTATTATAAATCCTATAATATATATCCTTGTTTTAAAAAACATGTATAATTTTATTCTGATTATAATAGTAATATATCTGTGAATGATGCTGACATTCCAATAAGACTTTCTTCATTAGAATCTAGTTCTGTGATATTTTGTCAAATTATCAAGTATTTAAGTTTGTACAATGAACATCATTGTACATTTCAGTAAATTTATTTATGACAATCATTGAATTGTTAAAATGAGATAATTTCATGGTATGTAAACTATACCTCAGTAAAACTGTTAAAAAAATAAAACCATGCTTGGAATTTAAATTTTTTCAATTTTTTTGCTGATTGGAATACTAGGATGTTGTAATTATTTCTTTATTTCATACTATGGCTATGACTTGTTGCTATAGCTAAATGACTAATTTACTTAAAACTAGTTTTTCTGCAAAGTATTTCAGGACAGAGAAATGTTAATTTTATTCTCTGGCAAAGGACATACTTTCTTTTGTGATATGAGCTTGAAAGTTGTAAGGCTCTGTTATAAAACATCTTGTTTCATCTAATTTTTTTTACCTCTTTTATGGACAGTTTGGATTATTTCCAAAGCTATAAAAAAGAATGGGTGTGAACTATTGCACATTGCTGATAGTTTGTTTACACTAGGTTAAAAAGTTGGGAACACTATTTTTTCCCTTGCTTTTCTAAAAGATTGATTTAACTTATCTGTATAGCTTTGTTCTCATTTTTAAAAATAAATTATTTATGGACCCCCTCCAATGTATTTATCCTCCATTTTTTTCTTTATTTATGGTTTTGAGATTGTGTTTTAAAATTACTTCTTGGGAGAATAACTTTTTCCAAGAAACTTATTTTTAGGCAGATTTTTTTTTTCTTTTTCTTTTTTGGCCGCGCCGTATGGCATGAGGGATCTTAGTTCCCCAACCAGGGACTGAACCCATGCCCCCTGCATTGGGAGTGTGGAGTCTTAACCACTGGACCGCCAGGGAAGTCCCATAGGCAGAGTTTTGTATGTTCTTAACAATATTCTGTATGTGTCTCCTCCAAAGGAGTATGACCCGTTTAAAAATTTGACTGTATTCTGAAAAATTATTTATAAAAGCTCCCCCACAAGTCTAATAAGGGCCAATCTGTTTAAAGAGCTAATTAAGGTTATTGAGATCAGGTAGCTTTAATATCTGACAGCATCAAGCATTGGCAAGGATTGTGAGGACCTAGAGACATTGTTGTAATTAAAAGACACTTAGAATTTAAGAATTAATTGGGGTGGCTTGATTTCTCATTAGTTAAATCATCATGCAGTTATTCTGAAGACTGCTACCATCCTTATTTAACAGATAAGGAAAATAAGTCACACAGAACTCACTCAAAAACACAGAACCCAGGCAGACATTGCATTGCTCTTAACCACTTTACCGTAATGAAAGGACTGCTTTCCTTTTCTTTTTTTTTTTTTTTGTTTTTTTTTTTTGGCACACGGGCTTAGTTGCTCCATGGCATGTGGGATCTTCCTGGAGCAGGGATGGAACCTGTGTCCCCTGCATTGGCAGGCGGATTCTTAACCACTGCGCCAGCTAGGAAGCCCTGCTTTCCTTTTCTTATTCTTTTTCCAAAAGAAAAAAAAAATTCTTTATCTTGAAAGAATTAAAAAATACTTAGTATGAGAAAATGAGAATTAATACTTTACTGCTAGAAGGAGAAACATGTTCTTCCATTTCCTTCTTTATTTTTACTTCTTCCTTGTTTCCATTTTGTTATGTTTTTATGTTATTTTTATGTCTGTTATTTCTAACAATTGACATAGTCTGATTACTAATGCTTTTTCATAGACTGCTAGGCTGTTAGTTCAAACAGTATTATTTGAATTTCGCCACAAAATCTTTTATTAGGATTTTTTTTATATGTCTGATAGTTTATATTAGTTGTCCATTTGGATTGGTTGCACATTTCTGTGGAAAATCTTTAAGCTTTATCTGCAGCTTAACATATTAAGAGTGTGAATATAATTCAATTTCTATCTACCTTTTGAAAAATCTATACTTCACATTTCTATCATTGGAACTCGATATGAACTATAATTTCACATAAGAATGCTAATAGTTGTTGATTAATTAATGATGTAAGTATTAATATAAGTAAACAAAAATCTTTTAATAAATTGATATTTGATGTCATTGATATCAATTGATAATTGATATTTTTTGAAGTAAGCTCATGGTTTTATAACTTTAATTGATAAATAAAACCCAAAAAATATTGTAAACATTTTAATAAGCTTATTATATAATAAGGTATCTCTCACAGTATAAATATGTTTGGGGAGAAAAGTTCAAGGTATTGTTTTTTCTTAAATCATTCATTCCCCCCCCTTTGTTTTTTATTTTATTTTATTTTTTAGGATTTTGGCCCCCAATAGTAATTATCAAGATGTTGAGACTCTCTATAACTTCCTAATCAAGTATGAGGTAGGAGAAATATTTTTAAATGTTTATTATATTTCCATTATAATCAAGTTTTAATATAAACAAACATAGGTGTTCTAAAATGTAATGGAATGCTATTTAATTGATATTTGCTTTAAATTCTTTTTTAATTTATTTATTGGTTGCATTGGGTCTTCATTGCTGCGTGTGGGCTTTCTCTAGTTGCGGCAAGCGGGGGCTACTCTTCATTATGGTGTGCAGGCTTCTCATGTGGTGGTTTCTCATGTTGCAGGGCACAGGCTTGCAGGGCACAGGCTTTAGGTGCACAGGCTTCAGTAGTTGTGGGGCATGGGCTCAGTAGTTGTGGCCTGCGGGCTTTAGGGTGCACAGGCTTAGCTGCTCCGCGGCATGTGGGATCTTCCTGGATCAGGGCTCAAACCTGTGTCCCCTGTGTTGGCAGGCAAATTCTTAACCACTGTGCCACCAAGGAAGTCCCTGCTTTAAATTCTTGAATGCCACAGAAGTTTGCCAGTGAGATGCAGTTTTTTCTTTCATTCTCTAAGTAAAAACATACAGTAGAGACCTTTAATAATACACTTTGTCCAACACAGAATTGTTTCTCATCAGAAGTGCTGTTGGCATTTTGGATAGGTCATTTCTTCATTGTGTGGAACGTTGCAGGATGCTTTAACATCTCTACTCGTCAAATACTAAATGCCAGTAGCTCCCCCAGTCATTGTGACAACCAAAAATATCTTTGCACTGCACCCCACTCACATACCCAGATGGCCCCTAGGGAGGAAGAACCACCTCTGGTTGAGAACCACTGATTACTGAGAAGGAAGGCTATAATTTAGTTTCCTCCTTAACAGCAGCATAGACCCTGGAATTAAAGTTCTGGTGAGACTCCAGTGCATTTTGTAAATTAATCTGCATTCTTTTCTTATCCTTGTTGATCCAAGGAAAGTAATCTGTTGATCTTCAGTTTTTGTTTGCCTAAAGTTCTTTGCCCTATATTCTTTCTTTTTAAGTGTGTGCTTAATTTTTAAAATACTCTAAATAAAGGAATATGACATATATTCAAGTGTCACTTTTCTTATGGAGTTGAACTTCTTTAAGTATATTTCTTCACTTTTATTCCTGGTTAACTCTTTATTTAGCTTTTTTATGCCACATCTTACATTAAGAACCTGGTGACTTAGAACACAGACTCTGAAGTCAAACTACTCATGTTCAAATGTCAGTTCTGCTGCCTATTTACTGTATGATCTTAGAAAAGTTACTTAATTCTCTTTGTCTCAGTTGTCTCATCTGTAAAATGGGAATAACATAATCAGATAAATTGCAGCTGTTCTTTAAAGACTAAATAGCTTAATATATATAAAGTGCTTCAAACAGTATCGGGCACAGAGTAAGTGTTCAATAAGTGTTACTTATTTTATTTAAGGAAAGAATCGTTGTTTACACGTACTTCTTAAAAGTACATGTACTTCAGCCTTAATACTGTATAACTACATTACGTGATTGTTAAGAGGATTTCCTCTTTTGAGATGATTCGATGAAATAATTATTTCGTTATACTTTCTGTATTTCTAATTCAATAAAAATGTATTTGTGGAAACAATGGGACAATTTTAAAATCACATATCCTGGAAAAATCTGACATATATGTCTTTTTGGGGCTTAGTGCTTTCTATTCCTGACAGCATTGGGAGACAATACCCAACTTGTTATTTATAAGAATATGGTGGATCTGAGTCCAAGATTTTTTTTTTCTTTTTTCTTTTTTCAGGTTCATACACCTTTGCCAGATTTTTAAAGTTATTTCTCTCAGCAGAACCTCCTCCCCAATACCAATTACTATATTGGATATATTTGTCTCATATCATAATTAGTGACAGGACCACTTAAATTTTTTAAGATGTTTGGCTATTTTTATATTTAACGTTTGCCTACAGATCTTGATTTTTTAAGAATTAAAGATGTCATTTCTAATATATGGCATTCACTGTAAATAGTACAGCTAAGAATTAATGACACCAATTCCATAATCTATTTTATAGTCACAACTCTAATGTCTACTGACAGAGGCATCTTTTAGCTATTTGTTTTCTGGGAATTAAAATTGTGCACTTGATCATAGAAATGATATTTAATAGTGTAATTTAAAATGTCCCAGTATGAGTAATTTAAAATGTATCAAAATTAATGAATATAATGAAATGATATATTTCAAGCTAGAGCCTGTGATGTATGTCTTGAATTTGTGTTTTAGTTTTCCTTTATTAGTAGTAGATTAACTGCCTGTTTTATAAGTCATCTACTATAACCTAGAGCCACACCACACTTACACCCTAGCCATCTGTCTGGGATAAGTTCTAAATATATGTGGATGATTGTTTTTAAAACTAAAGATAAATCTAGATACTTTTTTTCTAAAATCTACTAATGGCTTCAAGAACTATTTTGTATTCATGTTATATCAGGTTCAAAATAAATTCTTCAGCTAATTTTTCTTAACAGTTGATAGAGAATAGATTATTCCTCTCATCTTCTGATCAAAGATCTGCAGTGTTGATTGTTGACATTTGCTGGCCTAAGTTTGGATACATTATAGGTCCTAGCATGTTGGGGCAATAGTGAAAATATCAAAGGCCCCTGAAACCAGGGCAGAACACATAAAGAAATAGGAATTGGACTGGTCAATAAGTTAACTCTAAATGTATTTTTTAGAACATTTTTAGTAGATTCTTTTAATAAACATTATACAGTACCTAAAAAATTAATCATGATGAATTATATGCCAATTTCATGTCATTAAATATATAGTAAATATTATATACAAATAAAATTAAATTGTATATAAATATGTAATTCTAATTTTAAGCAAAAATTTAGGATTATATACATCTCAAATGTTGTATTTAAAGATTATGTGTTGGGGGACTTCCCTGGTGGTCCAGTGGTTAAGACTTCGGCTTCCAATAATGCAGGGGATGCGGGTTCAATCCCTGGTCCGGGAGCTAAGATCCCACCTGCCTTGGGGCCAAAAAAAAACCAAAACATAAAACAGAAGCAATATTGTAACAAACTCAATAAAGACTTTAAAGAAATTGTCCACGTCAAAAAATGTTTAAAAAAAAATTTATGTTTTTAACCTTCGGTGAACAGAACATTTTATATACAAATATGGTGAATTTTCTTATGAAAATACTGAAGAAGCTCATGGGACTTTTGCAAATAAGCAAAACCCTAAACTATAGAAGATTTTCATGATATAAATCTTTAAAATAGTGTTAATTAAATCAGAGTAGGAACATTCTTCCTCATCAAAAAACTGCATATGGCTAATAATAGCTTAAGTATTTTTAAAAATAAATTGAATAGAAGATAGTCTCATTTAGTTTCCCTTCACAATACAGAATTTCTAAAAATTTAGGCACTATGTTATATCTTGAGTAATCTGTTAAAAAGAATTTCCTTCTACAAATTTCCAGATTCTTCCTTGCAACATAAATAGAATATTGCCTAAATCAGTGGTAAGTCTCAAGAAATACAGGATTCCTTCTCTGTGTTCTCCACGTGTGTGCCACAACAAGTTTTTGTTTGATGAAGGGCTTTTATATTTATAGTGTTGTAAATTGTCTCTGATTTGTAATAGATGTTAATAAACTTAAACATATTAGTTTAAATATTTAGACCTCGATAGTCTGAAAAACACATTTCTTTAGAAAATGTTTATAAATCAGACTTTTTCCTAAACAGATCTTTCCACACAGCTTATAACCTTAGTGTTTAAATGAAAGTTATTCAGTAATAACTTTCAGAAGAGTCAACCATAGTATTCAAATGTTGCTAGAGTTGAATATTTAACTTTTTCTTTCAGCTTGAATTATTTCTGATGTTCATGAAATAAACAAGATATGGCTGATTCTTCTTATAATAGTCTACCTATGTGATTGCAAATCTACTCTAGTCTCTTTTAGGTACAGTTATTTAAAAAATTTTTTAACAATTTATTTACTTTTCCCAGAAAACAAATATCAAATAAGTACATTAGGGCTAGGCTAATTGATGCATGAATCTGTTGATAAGAGCCAGTAGTGGTAGAATTTAGTGTTTCATGTACTACACATTTTTTTTTTCTGTCCATTTGATCTTATAAAGTAATCATCTGCTTTGTTGAGATTCCCACTAACCCGAGGACCATCTAACTTCTGGTTCTGTGAAAAAATTAAGTTAAAGATTAGTAACAATAGGACTAATATTTTTACATATAGTTCAGTTTTAGCATTATGGTCACTGATCTTCTAATTGTTATTATTTAGTCCTTTTTATGCAAAAACTAGAAACTTGACATTCTGCTCCCTTAGAATATGGGCCATTCTAATTGTGCTCTCATGACTCATTTGACTTAATATGCATTTTAAATAGCTATATCTTGGTTCTTTTCAGGTAAATAAAAATGTCAGATTTACTGCCCAGGAACTTTATGATTGTGTTTCACAGGCCGAGTATCGGTAAGTCATATCTGTATGTAGATATATCAGTGTAACACGCTTTTACCGTGTATAGCACCACTTGGTGGTGGTGCTGAAGGGTTCTTTTTATGTCTTCATTAAACTATGATTTTTTTAACCTATCTAAATAGGAAATATTTTATACATACATAAGAGCTGTGTGTGTGTGTATGTATGTATGTATGAGGGTGAGTCAAAAATTATCCGCACTCAAGGTTATATTAAAACTTCTATTGGCTGCACTGTCTTATCAATGCTTTCCCTTCAAGGCTACTGTCTCCGCAGTCACTGCTGTGCAGGTGTGAGAGTGTTACATCAGTTCACTTGTAACTGCAGTGAGAGCAAAAATGGATGCCCCACTTGTAATTGCATGAAAGAAGAGCAGCGTGCAGTGATTCGTTTTTTGTGGTCTGAGGGTATATCTGGTGCTGTTAGTTATCAAAGACTTTGTGCACAGTATGGAGAAAGTGTTTTGTCACGAAGACGTGTGTATGAATGGTTAGGGAAGTTCAAGGAAGGTCGCACAAGTGTTAGTCATGAAGAAGAAGCTGGACGCCCGTCCACATCCACAGCTGATGACAACATTGAGCGTACACATGAAATGGTTCTGTCAAATAGACAAGTGACAGTGAATTCTGTGGCAAATCATTTGCAGATCAGCCATGGCTCTGCCTATGAAATAATCCATGACAGACTTAGGTTTCAAAAAGTTTGTGCTGAAGCCTAAGCTTCAGATTAAATGCAGAGGACTGCTGTCCAAGGGCGTTGTAATCTTGCGTGACAATGCATGTCTGCACACTTCTGCCCACACTGTCAACACTCTTCTAAAACTTCATTTTGAGGTGTTAAAGCATCCTCCCTATAGTCCTGATCTTGCTCCATCGGACTTTCATTTGTTTGGTCCCCTGAAAGCAGCCCTATAAGGACAAAGATTCACTTCTAATGAGGAAGTGAAGACAACTGCATCCGTGGCTCACAGCCTAAATTTTTAATGAGGGAATACGAAAGCTTGTTGACGGACAAAGTGTATTGTAAAGCTAGGAGGTTATGTTGAAAAATGATGTATTTTTCATTTCTAAAAGTTAATTAAAATAAATTCCACAGCCAGAGTGCAGATAACTTTTGACACACTCGTAGGTGTGCACACACAGCAAGTTTAAGTTCTAAAGTGGTTCTCAAGCTTTGCAGCATCAAGGCTCTTTTATATTTTTAAAAAGTATTGAAGACCTCTAAGAGCTTTTGTTTATATGGGTCTTATCTATCTATATTTATTGTATTAAAAATTAGAATTGAGAAATTAAAAAAAATACTTATTTAAAAGTAACAATAGCTAACTGATTACATGTCATGATAAGTAACATAATAATGAAAATAATGTTTCCCAAACAAAGAATATAACTTACAAGCATGCCATTGTAAGAGATTTTTGCAGATCTCTTAATGTCTGACTTAATAGGTTAAGACAGGTGGGTTCTCATAGCTACTTTTGTATTTAGTCTCAATAATCCCATCTTATGTATCTATGGAAAACTGTTATACACTCTCATAAGGATGAGAATCCAAAAGGCAAATCACATCTTACTCTTATGAAAATACCTTTGACCTCACAGACCCTTTGAAGGAGTCTACATTCCCCAGACTATGTCTTGAAGAACAGCTGATATAAAGAGTACTCATATGCCTGCCATTCAGTTGATAAAATAGAGCTTTATCCACCCTTATTTGTATCCTCTCTCCCATTCTCTCCTTAGTAGAGGATGGAGATATATATATATATAGTTTGTTTTATAGCATTCATTTGTAACGAGAAGGGGGAAGTAGTATAGATTTTATTCTTGTATGCACAGGGTATAGTGCTAAGCCCTCCAATCTTGGGCCAAGGCAGACGAATTAATGAGGATTAAAAACCCATTTAACCCTTTCAGGGTTGTACTCCAGTCCCATACCCCCTGCGCCCCACCCCTAGTCCGTTTTGTTCTTTCTTTTTTATTTGAAGTATAGTTGATTTACAATGTTGTGTTTAATTTCTGCTTTACAGCAAGGTGACTCAGTTATACATCTATATATATATATTCTTTTTCATTATGGTTTATCACAGGATATTGAGTATAGCTCCCTGTGCAGTACAGTAGGACCTTGTTGTTTATCTATTCTAAATGTAATAGTTTGCATCTGCTAACCCCCAACTCCCAAGCCTTCCCTCCCCCTCCCCACCTCCCCCTTGGCAACCACAAGTCTGTTCTCTGTGAGTCTGTTTCTGTTCTTTAGATATGTTCATTTGTGTTGTATTTTAGATTCCACGTATAAGTGATATATGATATTTGTCTTCCTCTTTCTGACTTACTTCACTTAGTATGATAATCTGTAGGTCTATCCATGTTGCTGCAAATGGCATTATTTCATTCTTTTTTATGGCTGAATAATATTTCATTGTGTGTGTGTGTGTGTGTGTGTGTATCTATTCATCTGTCAGTGAACATTTAGGTTGTTTCCATGTCTTGGCTATTGTAAATAGTGCTGCTATGAACACAGGGGTACATGTATCTTTTTGAACTACAGTTTTGTCTGGGTATATGCCCAGGAGTGGGATTGCTGGATCATATGGTAGCTCTATTTTTAGTTTTTTGAGGAACCTCCGTACTGTTTTCCATAGTGGTTGCACCAATTTATGTTCCCACCAACAGTATAAAAGGGTTCCCTTTTCTCCACACCCATTTATTATTTGTAGACTTTTTAATGATGGCCGTTCTGACTGGTGTGAGGTGGTACCTCATTGCAGTTTTGAATTGCATTTCTCTAATAATTAGGGATGATGAGCATCTTTTCATGTGCCTACTGGCCATCTGTATTTCTTCTTTGGAGAAATATCTATTTAGGTCTTCTCATTTTTTGAGTGGGTTGTTTGTTTTTTTGTTGTTGTAGAGTTGTATGAGCTGTTTGTATATTTTGGTAAGTAAGCCCTTGTTGGTTGCATCATTTGCATATATTTTCTCCCATTCTATAAGTTGTTTTCTCATTTCGTTTATGGTTTTCTTTGCTGTGCAAAAGCTTGTAAGTTTGATTAAGTTCCATTTGTTTATGTTTGTTTTTATCTCTATTGACTTAGGCGACTGACCTAAGAAAACATTGGTATGATTTATGTCAGAGAATGTTTTGCTTATGTCCTTTTCTAGGAGTTCTGTGTTGTCTTATTCTTTAAGCCATTTTGAGTTTATTTTCGTGTAGGGTGTGAGGCTGTGTTCTAGCTTCATTGATTTACATGCGGCTGTCTAACTTTCCCAACACCACTTGCTGAAGAGACTGTCTCTTCCCCATTGTATATTCTTGCCTCCTTTATTGAAAATTAATTGTCTGTAGGTGTGTGGGTTTATTTCTTGGCTCTCTAGTCCATTCCATTGATCCATATTGTTTTTAACTCAACATTGAGATCCATCCATGTTGAGGCATGGAGCAATAGTCGGTTTACATTTCGTTCTATTATAACATGACATATGTGTTCCTAAATATCACTACCGAACTATGCAGATTAATGCAATAAAAGCCACAGGGCTCATGGAAAAAGTGGGCTCAGAAACTTAATAAGGGACATTGGAAAAAAAGATAGGAACCTAATCAAAATAGTATCACAGTTTTACACATGTTAAATGGTTAAAAAATGCCTAAGTCCTATAATAAATCTGATATTTTACCTTTAAAAGAAGCTCAAGTTTGCTTATGAAAGTGGTCGTAGGAAAGGTTGCAGCTTGTGGGTTAGTGTGATGGGGTAGAACCTGAAATTGGATATAAAGTTGTAACACCAGATATGTATGGATGTGGCTCGTAATAGCAGAAAAGCTGAGGTGGCTGGTACATGTTTGAAGTACGTGCATGTGTATATTGTGTGTATTCCTAAGCAGCTTGGTTCAGCTGGGTGCATTTTTCTCTGCTCATCTAGCATTTTTCACTGCTGAAATGGTGTATAAGAAAATGTGAAATTTTTGTTGTGCTCAAATTGTTCCTTAATGTATCAGTGGTGTTGCAACAAATTCTTGTGTTCAAAACAAGAGCTGCAGCAGAACTGATGGTATTTTCACTTTTGTGTAATATGCCACTGTATCACTAAACCACAGTTTATTTGTCATTTTTAATTTGCAGATGTATTTGTGTAGCTACAAAATTGTATGAACAGACAGTGACAAACCTAACTATCAAGGTGCTTCTACTGATAAAATATATTTGATGATATTAAGACACTAGGATTGATATTCATAAACAAATGTTGCTGGGCAGTATAACTATGAAAATTCACTCACTCACTAGATGAAAATAAGTTTTCTAAGAAAATCTGAAGCTAGTGCATGCATTGAATGTTGTAGCTGAGGGTGAAAATGATTTTTTACACTGATCTTCAGATTATCAATTAATCAGTTATACTCTTATTTATGGATCTTTACAGATAATCCACATTTAAAGGTTTGCGTACATGAGATTTGTATCAAAAATATGTCTTCCAACCTTAGCGATATTTTTGAAGGTGTAGAAAGCTCACCATATATAACTTGGGGGGCAGAGTCCCTTGCAGGATGGTTCCAGTCAAATGTCTAAAATTATTTTGATTTCAGCTTACTGTTTAAATAGTTGGGAGGGTTTTTGTTTTTGTTTTCAGCGCGGCGGGGGAGGGGCACAGGGTCCAAACTTGAATGTTCAGAGTTACAGTAGTAGTATCCATTTTTCTTCTTTGTTTTCTTTCCACTTACTATGCTAGGGATTTGAACTATGATACTAATTAATAAGCTCCCTCTTATGTCCTAAAAGTATGATTTTAAAGAGAAATCAAATATATCTAATATCTCGACTGCATTGGAAAATGGCATTGCTATTCAACGGGCTTTTGGTTAATAGCTTTTAGATTTGTTACTCTTTTGTTTGTTTTGAAATTATTTGCCATATTTTCAGTGAATGGTAACTCCCATATGAGCCTCTGGTGTACTCCACAGCTCACAGTTTTCAAGTAAGCTGCCAGAAGACAGAGGTTCTTTTTGTTTCTTTAGTTCATACTAGATACAGAGCCAGACGCATTAGATAAAAAGTAGCAGTTTCCCAGTGACTCAGAGGTGAAAACAGAAGAGTGACTTAACTTGGCAAAGTTAAGGAAAACAGTTATTTAGGTTGTCTGAATTTGCTTATCTTTGTTTTTGATTTATGAAGTGTTAGTTGTGAAGGAAGAGGCTGTTGATGTGCCCAACACTGTATTTATTGCAATAGGGAGGAAATTACATAGCTCAAGAACAGAAAACTATTTTATAGGTTCTGATAAAGCAAGTAATTAAGGTTCCAGATTGAAAGTAGCTTTGATTAAAAGCTGAGTTACATGACACAGTAGAACCTTGGTGTTTACATGTATAAAGCAGTTAGTGTTTTCTGCCTTCTGTAGTTTGTAGGTTCTTTGTCAGAGCTTTTGTTCTTGCCAGTGGAGTCTGAGCACTGCTTACGCTGAGCAGATGAGGAGTTTTCTCAGAAAAACCAGGATGGTAAATTAGTAAGATTATCAAACAGGTTACCAAACAAGTATCTTGTGTGATGTCTTCTATTTATATGAGAAATAAGTTAGGAACAGTATTTAATTCATGTTGTTTGACAGAATGTTCTGGCTTGTTTGCGAGACAAGTCTCTAAGGTCATTTTTTCTTTGTGAAATGCACATCAGTGTGTGATATCAGCTCCATAAAGCACATGACGTATCCACGTAATATGCTGCCTAAGGCATGTGTATCAGGAGCAGCTTTGCTTTCCTTATGACAAGTGCTTCCAGGAATTACTGCTTTCTGACTCCAGGAATCAGCTCCATGGTAGCATCTTCTAGCTTACATTAGAGCTATGGTTCTCTTAAGTGTGGTTGCTGGACCTGAGTGTCAGCAGCACCTGGGAACTTGCAAGAGATGCAAACTCTAAGGCTCCAGCCCAGACCTTCTGAACCAGACACTATTTGTATACTCTTTTTATATGCACTACATCATATTTCATTTTTCCTTTATGAGAGATGCACATTGCAAATGTATAGAAACATTGAGAGAGTTGTAAAACAAATATCCATTGCAGACTTTTTTCTTGTACCTAAAAAGGATTTTGGAAAAACCACATCAAATATTGGAGTTAGGGCACTTAAATTCACTACTGCCATGCCACTTTGACAAAATTAGCTATGGAAATGACTCAGATAACTGGAATTAGTTTTTAATTGATTTGATCAAATTTCCAGTTATTTTGAGCCATCTGAGATTTGGTCAAAGTAAGTTTGATACTCATAATAGGACAGTTTAGAAAAACAGAGGCAGTTCTGTAGAAATTTCATGAGCAACATAGAATTGCAGAACTAGAAGCAACCTCCAGTCGCGAGCTTTGTTCCAGAAAGGAATAGGAGTTGGGATTGTTTAGTTTGGAAAAGAGAAATAGGATCTATAAGGGACATAAAATATTTGTACTGTTGGAGGAAATAGGGATAACAACTTTTTGTTTTGTTTTAATTTAGGCAAACAGGTCAGATAGGGTGTTTGTTTTTTAAGGTCCAATGTAAAAGAAGAACTTTCTAGCAATATTCTCTAAATTGTAAATACCTTATCGCCAAGAGGTGAATGTCAAGGTGAGATGATTCATTGGAGATGCTACAGAATGGTAGGCAAGGGTGGTAAGGTAACCCATATCTAATATTCTGCCATTCTACATATAATCCGTAGGGGAAAGGAACTCAAGAATTCCTGTCTTCATAGTCTAGTGTAAACACATGTGATGAAAAACACCTGATACTTTCCTTAGCCAACAATGACAACTTGGTGTAGGAAACAAAACCTGTAGGTGATATTCCACTGTCGGAATGCTGACTCACACAAATAAAACCAAATGCCATTAGGATGAAAAGAGGGAATAGAACTCATCTCTTAGCTGTGAGAGGAGGAAAAAAGAGAAAGGAGAAAAAGACACTGAAATAGATCGAAAGTCTAGTTACTAAAGAAGTTTTTTTTCTACATTTGGAATAAGTAACCAAGAACAGGAATAGGGGGCTGCCCTTTTTATTTCATTTTTAAGTATATAAGAAAACATTTTACATCTCTCCTATTTTGGATCTCTTAGGGTCTTCAGAAAATCATGTTTTGAGTAGTCGTAAAGAACTGGCAACAACATAACACTGACTTTAAGCACTCTAAATACAGCAAACAGGACTAGAGTAACACAAAGCCAAAAGTCAGGTTTTAATCAGCCCCAGGGAGACCACAGGTCTTCAGGAAGTGAGGCTGCTCAAAATATAGTGTATTTATATTGCTGCCACTGCTAGCTCTCCTCCTATTCCTTGAGTTCCGATTGACTTCTTTTTCCTTTATACCCTACATCAAGGGATCTGTGGGGGGAGGGAGGGGGGGAGAGGAGGGGTACTGTGAAAAGGTAGCTAGTAGTCCTCCCCAGCACCCTGGAGATGGCTCAGAGCGATACTAGAAGCCAAAGAAGTAATAAGAGTGTAACTTTCATAATAAAAATATGAAATATTTTTATTAGAAAATGTCATTTCTTGAACACCTTATATACTAGACACTGTAGTGAATACTGGGTGTTCTTTGTGAGCTTATGTAGACCATCTCCCAGTAGATTTAAATAGGTTTCCATGAGATTTTAACTCTAGACACCATATATAAAGTATTGGTGCTCTAACTGCTAACTTAAAGATCTCACAGTTTGTAGGCCTCCTGTCAGCTTTTGAGAGTCCAGCCAGGCTTTGTCTTAGATAAAATTGTGAGTAGTCATGGCCAATATCAGGCCTTTACTCCCTGTTCCCCACCTCTGGTTTAAGAGTAATTAACTAGTATTCATTTGTTAATGGCTAGGTTACCTACCTTGACGATTCTCTTTAAGAGCTGAAGCTCTGTCAACTTTCTATCCCCTCTCCAATGTCTGTTCCTGTCTGGAGGTGCACCCTCTTAGGATCCTCCAGTTTACCTGTTCTTTAACTTCCAAACCAAATAAAACAGAGTTATGTGATCTACTCCACGGTGTTCTTGTTGGCAGCAGGCTTGCCATGGGAACCATTATTCCTGAATTCAGGAATTGCACCAAAATCATCTCCATGTTGACTGTCTGAGAACCTGTGCTGCTAAGTGCTTATCCTCCCATGTTGTTTGGTTTGGGCTAAGAAACCATAACTCTTGGCATTTTTGCTCTCAGATATCAAAGATTGTATTTCAAATCCCAGTGTTCTCCTGTTGTATTAAGAGTTTTTCATTTATCCGACTAGCTGTCTTGTAGTGATATAACATTTCTTCATCCCCTAGGGAAAAGTTAACCATCGGATGCCGCCAGCTGGTTGAGATGGAACATACCATGCAGCAGTGCAATGCCTCCGTCTATATGGAGGCCAAAAACAGGGGATGGTGTGAAGACCTGCTCAACTATAGGACCTAAGTGCTGATTTGTAACTTAGAAGGAACTGCATTTGTCTTCAAGAACAGTAGAGTAGCTTTCAGCCTTTGTGCCAAACCCGAGAGACTTGCAAGAAATGTCTCATAGGTAAAAAAAGATGATTGCCTGTGGTTGACAATCTCATTGAGGTTCTGATGCATCCATTGTGGGATAAACTGTGGACTCAACTCTTCTGAAGTTGACCTTACCTCCCTACCTCTACTGCTAATACTGAGCCAGTGTGTCTAAGGAAAGGAGAGCCATTGGTCATCTTAGGGCAAGAGCCACTGTGGCATCTGAGGAAGGCCCAGGGTATGTGGCCAAGAGACACTTCCAAACCTCAAGAAAGAATTAGGTCGCGACCATGCTCACAATATTCCACAAGAGAAATCTTACTGTGGGCTGTTTTATGGTCAAACTGTCTTCCATGTAGACCTGGTGAAGTAACACACATCCCTTCCACTTCCCCCAGGGTAAGGGAAGTAGAATTTTGACTTCAGCTCCAACTTGCTATAATAGCCTCTTCTCTTCTTCCTTGGGCGTTATCACTTTTACGTGCATTTCTATTGGGAAGATCAGGGAGACTCCTCTGCTTAGTGTCCTCTTAAATGTGAAACAGCATGGATTTATGGGACCAGGTGGCAGTGGCTGATTTTTGCCCCTAGCTAAACCAAGTGTTTAATTGACTTATTTCTTATTTAGTTATATCATAAGTTGGAAATCCTTGTTTACTAAAGTATGTTACGCTTTTGTTAATAGATTAACTCTGATATTCTATTACACATGTTAATTTATTTTTTTTAAAGAGCAATAAATTATTTTTAGTGACTTTGCTTTTCATTTTACTTCCACATTTTGTTTCTAAACTGTGTACAGGTATTACTATAAAAGTGACCCTCCAATAAAAGAGAACTACGCAGGATGCTCACTAGCAGGAAAGGATCCGATGAGCTTTGTTTGCATAGAAAGCTGCACCTCCTTCTGGGCTCAAAGTGCCCTCAGGGACATGAGCCTGGGTAGAAGGAGAAGCTTCCAGAGCATCTGTGCTGTCTGCCTCTTTCCTTTTCCTCCCTGAGAAGCCAAGAAAGCATCCCCACCCCCTACCAAAAGAACTTTCTTCAGATTTTTGTCCCTCAATTGCTTCTAGTTGTTATTATTGCTCTGTTTTGCTCTACTTTGTTTGTTTGTTGTGTTCTTTTTGGCCATGCTGCATAGTGTGCAGAATCTTAGTTCTCCGACCAGGGATTGAACCCCAGGCCACGGCAGTGAAAGCACCGCATCCTAACCATTGGACCACAAGGGAACTCCCTGCTCTGCTTGGTTACCTCCCTTTTCCTCTCTTTTTATTGTGTTATCTTTTTAGGAAATTTCTTTTCACTCCTATCCTGAATACTTCTACGTATTTCACTCTATCCATGTGGATTTTAATTTTATCCTAGTCTGTGTGTCTTTCACTTTGTGCATTAATTTGTCAATTTTCAACCTTTTTAAAATATTTTGATATGTGAAAATGTCCAGTGCAGGAGTTGAGGGATCCCTTTCCTCCCACCCCCTACTCTTTCTTTTCTGGGTCCCTGCTCTGGATTGGAGTAACTCAGTTGACACAAGGATCACAAGCCCTACCTCTGGATTGGAGTAACTCAGTTAACATAAGGATCACAAGCCCTACCTTGCAGAACATAAATTTGTTTTGATGGGAAACTATCAGATCTTTAGGAGAACTTAAGGTTTTAAAATTTTCCATTCTATATGCATAGCTATTATATTTTGGGCAGAAGCTTCATAAGCATGCCATGAACCAGAAGAGACTGATGGGGAAAGTCACATGAGGGGAAGGGCTCTCTACATAACGCCTTGCCTTAGTGAGGAGCTGGTGATAACTTCCTGAGAAGCATCCCTGAGGATTATTGCAACAAAGTTCCTGGAACCATTTTACACTAGCCTTTTCCAGCTTTCTTCCACAAGATAGTCCATTTCCTTCTGGAAAGGACCAGGGAGGATCCTCTGGTTTGGAGCGGCCACAGCTCTTCCAGTATTCTGAGCCAAAGAAAAGTTGGCTGAAGAATTAGAGTCTCTTGTGCCCTACCGTGTCCTCTTGTTAGGACCTGCAGTGGGCAGTTGGGACTGCACAGATTAGAACTTCATAGATGGGTTAATTTCACTTTCCTATCATTGTCTTTGCCTGTCATGAAAGACAGGGACACAAGACAAACTTTAAACTATTTCCTTGATCCTTTGGCCATCATTTTAAAATGTAAGTCCTTCACCCTTTCAGGGTTGACCCAGGATTATTTAGTGTCTTGGTCTCCCTTAAGAGCCTGGTTCTTATTTTTCATACTCCTGATGTGACATCTCCCCAAGCCCACCTATCTACTGGAGGCTTTTAGCTCCCTACCATGAGTTGGGATGAACTTACCTTTTTCTTCTTAGAGGGAATGTATCTCACTGCTGAATAATGAAAGGCATCTTCCAGTGAGGAAGTGCTGCCATCTATACCTCTTTTCTGATTTAGATTAGACTGACAGTCCAACCCCCCCCCCCCCCCCCCCCAGCTAGTGACTCTTTAAGCTATTTGGCCCAAAACAAACAAAACAAGCCAAAACAAAAAACCCCACCAAAACCAAACAACAAACAAACCCCAAATAAACCCACTTCAGTGAAAATAAGTAGCTCCATGAGCTTGAGCAGAATTTATACGTATGAACCTAGAAGGTAAGGCAATAAGAATAAGACACTCAAATCTCAGCTAACACCATGGCTCAGTGTTCCTAACTACAAACCAAATTCAGTATCCTAGCCTTTGCAACTCTATTGTAGATTAATGGTTATGCACTAAACTACATTAACTTAGTACATAACCCTTGCATGGCCAGTGGGAGTGAATGTTTCCCTGATGTGATTTCTAGTCAGGTAAACTATTGACATGTCCTAGCCTTTTTTAAAAAGGCTTTTTCCTTTAAAGGCTTGGTTAAGCTTGGCAGACAAAACTTTTTCAAGTGTACAGTTCTGAGTTCTGTCAAACACAATCACATAATCACCAGCACATTCGTTGTAAGTTCCATTGCTTCTCAAAAGTCCCTTGTGCCCCTTTGTAGCCAACTTCCACCCCCATCTCAGGAAGCCATTGATATGTCTGCTCTCCATGTAGTTCTCTCTTTTCCAGAATGCTATGTAAATGGAGGCTTTTGAAGCTTGACTTTTTTTTAATAAATGTTTTATTTTCTGTGTTGGGTCTTTTTTGATGTGTGCGGGCTTTTTAGTTGTGGTGAGTGGGGGCTACTCTTCGTTGTGGTGTGTGGGCTCCTCACTGCCCTGGCTTCTCTTGTGGAGCATGGGCTCTAGGCACGTGGGCTTCAGTAGTTGCAGCACATGGGCTCAATAGTTGTGGCTCACGGGCTCTAAAGCTCAGGCTCAATGGTTGTGGTGCACGGGCTTAGTTGCTCCGTGGCATGTGGGATCTTCCTGGAGCAGGGATCGAACCCATGTCCCCTGCATGGCAGGCGGATTCTCAATCAACCACTGCGCCACCTAGAAGCCCTGAAGCTTGACTTTTCACTTAGCATGATGCTTCTGAGGATCTATCCATGTCGTTTTATCAATACTTCATTGTTTTTATTCCTGAGTAGTGTTGCACTGTATGGATGTACCCGTCTCTCCATTCACCAGTTGGAAGGATATTGAATTTTCAGGTTTTGGTGATTTTGAATAAAGCTACTATATTCATATACAGGTTTCTGTAGGAACATGTTTCCATGTCACTTGGATAAATACCTATGAATGGATTTTTGTGTCATAGGATACTTTATAAGAAACTGTCAAACTTTATTGTGACCTTACAATTTTAAATTCATCCCGCAATTTGAGAGCTCCAGTTGTTCTGCATCCTCACCAGAATTTGGTATTAGTTTTAACAACTGTTGTCATTTTGCTTTTTACATTTTCCTAGTGTCTTCATGTTATTATTTGACTCCATTTATCTTCTTTGGTGGAGTGTCTTGTTCCAAACCTTTTGCTCATTTGAAAACGGAATTGTTTTATTGAGGTTCAGAGAGCTCTGTATTCAAATCCTTTACCAGATGTCTTCTTTTAAGCCTGTACCTTTTATTTATTTTTTGGCCACCATGTAGCATGTGGGATCTTCCCTGACCAGGGATCGAACCCGTGCCCCCTGCATTGGGAGTGCCATGTCTTAATCACCGGGCCACCAGGGAAGTCCTCAAGCCTATACCTTTTAAAGACTTGGTACCACTTTTGGTTAAGATAGAGACAAAACACTTGCCTAATGCAGAAGGTAGATCTTATCATGATTTGAGAGTAGCCTCAGTGGATAGCTGGCCCTATTAATTATTGATTGCATGACCACCACTACATTTGGTGGATGCCTTCAAACTTAACTCTTATTCTTAACTTGCAGGACATTTCAGTTCATCTCTTAAGTTTCCTTCTCTCATTCATTAAAGTTTGATATTCTGTGCCTTTTTCCAGGCTAAAATTGTATTAGTTCCACTGTTCTCTCTGAGCAAATATGCAGCCACCTATTCAGACACATGCCCTTTTTAGAATCTTGTATTTCCACAAGGTATCAACCCCATACATACCCAGCTTAATAACTGAGCTTTTGCTTCTCACCCTTATTCAAACCCCCAATAGTTAAGCATTGAGCTCCTAACAGTGAAGCCTAAATATTTTGTTGGCCATTGTGCTAGTAAGTTAAAGCACCCATGACATGCACTTGAGTACATCCCTCTTTATATACCCTACTTACTGCTCAATGTATCATTATCATTTTTAAGACTCTTGAGAAATGTCTGGTCTTATGAAGAAAACTAGTGCTTCAAAGTAATTGCTTTTTAACCTTCAGATGATTTAATTTTTTAAATAGGTCTCTTATTAACAGGACCAAATTTGTGGCTTGGCCTTACTAAGTATTTGAGATTCATATATTAGATTCATATATTGATATTTCCTTATTTTCCTTCCTCTTTTTTCACCCATTTAATTTATCTTGTATCTTACGTCTCACTCAGTGAGAGACTCTTCAAATCCTTTTATGAAACAAAGTAGGACACACAAAAAAATGACTACTACTATAGAGACTGTGTTTTCTGTGACTCATAGTCTTCTAAAGGCAACTCTGGAGTTGCAGTCATGTCCTATAGGGACTTTCTCCTTTGCCTACTTCAGTTCTGAGGTCTGGAGAGATTACAGGGTATATACCTACTATATTAAGCAAGAATTCTAGCACTAATCATATTCCCAAATCCAGGTCTTTTCCCTAAAATATGATTATGTAAGGAATTCTAAAACATGTTGAGAACAGTAAAGTATATGACATACTAGAAGCCAAAAATCAAAACCTTATCCTTGGGGGACTTCCCTGGTGGTCCAGTGGTTAAGAATCCATCTTCCAAAACAGGCGATGTGGGTTCAATCCCTGGTTGGGGAACTATGATCCTACACGCTGTGGGGCAACTAAGTCCACGTGCCACAACTAGAGAGGAACCCGAGCGCTACAACGAAGAGCCCATGTGCCGCAATGAAGACCCGACGCAGCCAAAAATAAATGTTTAAAAAAAAAAACCCAAACAAACCTATCCTTGAAAATCACAATAAAAGAAAATTCATGCTTGAGTATATTCAACTGTTAACTCAAACAGTATTTCATAGTTCTACTACTGTTTTAGGAATCTAGTATGTTTCATGCATTATTACAATTGATTGCAAGAGTGGTTATTACCAATATCATTTCTAAACTACTCCAAAACCCATACTGGTTAGAAAAAAGAATTCTTTAAATTTATGCTGAGGCTATGCCATTTTCTCCCCCCCCCCCCCCAAAAAATTACCTTTTAAATGTGGATAAACATTAACAACTGGTCACTGAGCACTATTTTTTCCTTTATGGAAACTTCTTACATTCACAACATACTGAAAGAACATAATTTTAGCTACCAAATTACCTGTCTGGCATCAATGGTAATACAGGTAAACTTTGACCCAAAGTATTTCCATATATTATTTGCGTAAAGGATGTCACGTAGGAAATGACAAGTGATTTCAAGGATTTTACACTGACCCCCCCATTAAAATTTTATATTTCCTTGTGCTAAATAAATAGAACACATACAGATCCACTTTAAAAATAGTCATCATATCAGGCAAATTCAAATCCGCCAACTTAGTTTTAGTCCAGAACCAAACCAGTGAGAGTCAGGAACTACATAGCCACCAGGCAAACTGATTTCCTTTCTTGGTGGTTCTCTGTGGAATAGGTGAGTGAAGTAAGATGTCAAAGTACCAGTGGAACATTTGGGAAAAAATGCCTACTCTTCTTCTCAACCCAAGTTAGCCCTGGGTAGTCAAGTTGTCCCATTTGGCTCATTAGATTCCTGGGTGCCTCTGTCTTCTCGAAGAACAAAAAATCCGCCCCCCCCAAAACCAACCAACCAATGAACCAAAAAAACCTTTTACGTTAGTCCGTATTTCAGATGTGAGATGCCAGGTAACTATTTCCCCACAAATACCTTAAGCTCATTGTTACTGGAAAAACAAAAAACTTCCCCCCAAAACTTTTCGTAATGAATAAGTACACAAACAACATTTGGATAGTAATCCCAAGGTGGAAGGATTTCCTGCAAAGTACCTTTAATATGTTTGCATCAGCAGCAAGCATTAGGATGTTCTAATTTTGGCACCATAAGTTATATGTGTAGCATTACACATTAGATACCAGGCCACCACCCCAACCAATATTTATCCATATGAATAGGAAAACTGAACAAAAACATCATTCTGATAAAGGCTGCATTCATAAACCAATACAGTTTAAGGTAATTTTTTTTTTTCACAATTAAGGGCTGCCGTTTAGGATTTGTTTTGTTAATGATAAATAAAAATAGGAATTACTTAGAAGATAAAATATTCCACTGTTCTTTACTGTTATATACATAATATTGAGTGTTTTGCTATATAAAACATATCCCCAAGAAGTCAAAGTATTTAAAAACAGCGTATCAAATAAAGATCACAGCCGTGTTACTGTTCAGCAACTCCATTCAAATAAACATTGGTACCACATTCTCAAAAAAAAAAATTGTAGCTGAGGCAAAAGCTCTGAAGTTTGCATTCTAGGTGTATAAACCACCACACTGCTTACTTTTAAGACTGCCACTCTACTTCAGTAATTTGAACCTGCCACATTTTACTTCAACAGGTAAAGCGTTCTGCTGAGAATACAAAAAGTTATAAAAAGGCAATCACAAAAGATTAAACCTTGGTAGGCATGTAAGCTTTCTTTTAATAAAAACAAAAATAGTCACTGTTATCTAGTTAAATAAGTCTCTTTGTTATAGAGTGTTCCAGTTATTGAAAAAGGGCCCTTAAAAAACCCAACTGCCTATATCTTAAAACCCTACCCCTCTTGCCCCATAATACACATTTGAGGGAAGAGTTATTTAATGTGCAAACTGGCAAAGCAAATGTGGAGGGGACTTCTTGAAATGATGTGCCCAATCAATTCTTGGTTTATTCTTTTACAATATCAACTTCCAAAAAAGTAAAATAACCAAAGTAGTCCTAAAAATACACAAAACAGACCTTCATCTTTGCATTCCTTTCCCAATAACACAAAAAGTATGTACAGCATGTTTAATAATATGCAATATGCAAAAGCTCTGTGTTGCTGTTAGCAACATCTATACCCACCCACCCTCCTTATTCACAAGTGTACCTATACTAGACACAATTACATCACTAAGCCTGTTAGTTTGAAAGGGTCTTCAATTTGTTAAAACTGGAAAATCTTGGTATAGGGGCTCCACTCATTTGACTCAAGGTTATAGACTTCCACCGTATTCAGAAATTCATTGCCGTCAAATCCTCCCACTGCATAAATGGTGTTCCCTACAGTTGTAATCCCAGCATTGCTCCTTGGTGAAGTCATGTTTCCCATCATCTTCCATTCATTTCTAGTTGGATCATACATCTCCACACAACTGATGGCATGAGAACCATCAAAGCCACCACCTACAAACAGTTTTCCTACAAGAGGGAAGAGACAAGGTTAATCTACAGAGGCTAAGAAAGAAACCCTTAAATCGGTATTTTGCTAAAATTAGTGGTTCTTAGTAGAAAAGCCTGTTCATTGTCAAAAGTATTTATTAAATGCCTACTAATGCGGCAAGCATCCCCTAGAAGGTGGGGATACAAATGGAATAAAATTGATAGAAACCCATTTGCACGTTTAAGTCAGGAAGTTTAAAGGAAGGGAGGTAACTATGCAGGTCTCACAACAATTCTGTGTGGTTGTTTATTATTGCCATTTCACAGATGAAGAAATGAAGAACAAAGAAGCTGGACAACTTGCCTAGAGATGCAGCCAGTAAGTGGCAAACCAGAGTAGTTCTGTGCACTGAAAGTTTTGTTATTAGTCCAGAACGTAAGAACTAAGATTCAAAAATAGTTATAGGAAAGGAAGTTTCCAATAACCGAACATTTTCTAGAGCTTCCCAACTATATAAAATGATTTTGGTACAGAAATTTCTTCTTGGAAACAGATTGAATTATGACTGTTTTCAAATATACATGCAGGGCAGTTAACGGTTAAATTATTTCCAAACAAATAAAATGTTAGCATTAACTATTCTCTGTAGCTTAGGGGAAAAACCTCATTAGGGATTCTCAAATTCATTATTTTCTCATCTGATTGTCACTTAGCCTACCTACATCCATGTATTTATAAAAGGATCGACAAGGCTCACAACAGGCCAAAGGCTGCAGGCCAGTAGGCTACTTACTGGCATGTCTACACACTCAGACTCTTACCAGTTGAGCCACAAGCTTTGTTCCAAAAACAATTCTAACTAAATTTATTGTTGTAATTATATGATTCAGCATTATGTAAATCAATAAAATGGATGTGAAAAGAAAGCTGTGTCTATGTAAAATGATTTGGAAAGACTTGTTAAAATAGTCTAAAAGTTTTGCTTCCAACTAGGCAGAGAGCAGAAAAACAATTAGAAAAGAGTAGATTTAGATGATTTCATTTCTTTTGTATTACAAATCAAATTTTTAAAATTCTTGCTCTAAAGAAACAAACTCAAACTCCAAGATGATGCACTGAGCGTGATTTGTGGAAGAAGATGAATCCCAACACTTACCGCCAAGAACAGCCACCCCAGCTCCTCGCCTAGCCACATTCATGGATGCAATTAAAGTCCAGGTGTTATTTTCAGGATTGTAACGTTCTACTGTGTTCAGACAATTCCAGGACTCTGCGCCTCCGATTATGTACAAGTAACCACCAAGCTCACACACTGCAGACTGGTGTCTACCTATGAAATCAAGTGAAACCAAAATTATTACTCTTATCTCCCAAAACTAAGTGTGCACTACACATACTGTTGATTCAGAGGTCTTTAAAAAAAAAATCAACTTAAAAAATCAACTTACGAATGTTAAGAGGAGCACAGCTTGTCCACGACTTCGTTATAGGATCAAATACATCACAATTTTTCAGTCCTTTTTGACCGTATGGATCTGAGCCACCGACAATGTATAATTTCCCGTTCAGAGCACACACTCCTATGTGAGTGTAAAATAAGGTTATAAACTGATAACTTAATCATCATACTTAAATACTGATTATCTCAGCAGAAAAGTATTATTACCTGCATTACAACGGTTAGTTCTCAATTCTGGAACAGGAGTCCAGTCATCTATGTTTGGATCATACATCTCTCCACAACTCAGGTCATCTGAGTGGCCATTCGATCCACCTACCACATACAGCTGGCCCTATGCCAAAAGCGAGATTAGCATTTCTGCCATTCTGAAGTTATGAGAAAAAACTAAACGTGGGCCGCTTCTTCCTGCAGTATAATGCACTTACCATGAGTACAGCCATTTGAAATCGGGCTCTTGGTGTCCTCATGGGAGCAAGAAAGGACCAATGATCTGTATGTGGATCATAGCACTCAACTGTTCGCAGACATTCCTCTCTGTTATAGCCACCTGGTACAAGAACCACAGAGTTATGTTTAAAATATTAAACTGGACCTGGGTTTCTGGTCTAGAATGGTTTAAGTGATCTATACGAATGGGAAAAAGAATTTTCATCCACAAACTTTGTAAGGCCCCATTAGTTGATGTTTCAACTAAGTGCTTATAGTAGCTGAATGACAACATTAACAGTGTAAGTAAATTGCTTAGTCTTGGCTTGAAAATTAAGGACAGAACAATTAACCCCACTTCATATTTTTTTAAGAATTAGAGACAGACATTAACTTGAAGGTAGACAATACAACAGTATTGACTTTTTGTCTGCTTAGAATGTGGTAAAGTGGAATGCCACAGAAGAAGGCATATTAAACCCCGTCTTCCAGTTTGCACGTCACAAGCAAGCATAAATGTCCACTAGGCTTAGCCAGTCGAAGGTTTCTGATAAGTCACTCATCCCTCTATTCTTACCTGCAGCTATGAGTTTGCCATTCATCTCTGCCGTCCCCAGACCAGATCGTGCGTACTGCATAGGAGACATGGGCTTTTCTATTAGCTCATCTGGTTGCATCTCAAAACTTAAACTTTTAATGAGTTTTGGAGTACTTGTTGGTGAGCTCTGTGGGCTGTTTCGCCCATGAAGGAAAATGACACAGAAAATACCATCCAGCACAGCCAGGCACAAGTAAGTGTTATCTGTAAGCACAAGAGTTCTATGTTTAAAGATGCAATTTTTATTACTTTTGGTTGCTGTGAGAGCCTGAATTGGACTCCAGATTCCAGACAGGGATGACCTGCTACTATTTTCCAAATTTAGTTGCTTCTGAGTTTTTTCCTCAATCAATTTAAAAGTACTATATGGTTCCACTTAAAACTCCTTAAAAAAGAAATAAATTGAAGGCAATCTGACAAGTGTAATACACTTACTTGAAGTCTTTTCCGAAGCAACGATTTTCCACTCATGCTTAGGGCTTTGTATTGTAGCATTTGGAGAAGAGAGACATCCAATGGAACTGCTACTTATCTGCTTATGGCCATTCTCACGGGGTGGCTTTTTCTGCAAAATCAAAAGGCAGCTACAGAAACCTAGCCAAAGACCAGACCTGGTGTACCTTTGCTCTTGAGCTATTCCACAACACTGAAAAAACACTTAGTACCCTACACTTATGCAGGACATTTACAGCACACCTAGACTTAACACAAACCAACACTTTCTGACTGACACACATCACTGGCATTCTTCCATCTCCACTTAATAAGGAAACAACTACACCTACCCTGGTCAAGAAAAAGCTCAGGTTCAACAATTAAAAAACCATGTTGTGAATCAAGTATCAGAATACTCAAGGGAGGAAAAAAAGGAACCTCCTCCCTCATAATCCACATAAGTTCACAGAGTCTCTATGTTATAAAGTATAGAATCTTCCAAAATATGTTATAAATCTAAAATAGCATGAATTTACTGAGAGAATACATTTAACCTACTATCTCCATGAAACTGCCAAACTTAACTAAATCATACGTACTGGTATCCCTTCATACAATGCCAGCAAAAAGTCAGCAGACATATATCCATCCAATCTCTCTGAAAGTTATTTTACAGGAAAAAAAGTGGCAGTTACAAGAAACATTTGCAAGTATATTTCTTTAGGATGATTACCTTAAAGGTAATTATAGAGTGGTTTTCTAGACAAGTAAAACTACGTCAAAACACAAAAGTAAAAGTGGTAATCAGAAATTAATAAAGCAATAATACTGAAAGAACTAAACATTCATAAAGGAATACACAGGAACATAAAAGAGGGAGAAAGGGGCAAAGCTGCACATTTTAGATGACTGTAAGGTTACATCATGCCCTTATGTATAAGTTCCCTTTGATGGTTTTCTTCCAATTACTCTAGTCCTTGACACTTCCAAAGGATATGATCACAAGTCATTAGAAGAGTCAAGACTACCCTGGCAAGAACTGCCTGCTGAATGAACAGGTACCGCCTCAGTACCTGGCCCAGTTTGCTTCTCCGCTTATTTTGGTCCCTAGGGCCAGAGCCACATGGGTAGGTAGGATCTCTAATGGAAATTTCTGTTTCTAGTGGAAGAAAAAGGCCATGTAACAATAGAGAAAAAGATTTTGGTAGCTACTTGAAGCTGTGTAAAAGCTATCAAGTTTGATGTGGGCAATTCAGCAAATGTGGTTACAGCGTAAATAGGCTCTTTTGAGAAAAAGCAGAGAATGTACCACACTAATGGTTATCACTGCATTCCATTTAGACATTTATTACGTACCTAGGTATTATTAGGCACTTTATTCACATTGTCTCTTTTAGTCCAGTAATGGCAATACACCTATTAATTTTATAGATAAAAATACTGAAAATCAGAGAAGATATGCATCGCCTAAGGCAATACAAGAAAAATAAGGGTTAGTAATTCTCAGTATAAAGCCACTCTTTTAAACTATGATAGTCTGTGTGTCCTCTGCTATTAGAATTACAAGGTACATAAACCCTATCCCAATCTATGGGAAGAAGGGATCCAAGTAACACAAGTTGATGGTGTTTGATTAAGAGCTTTTACTGCAGTAAGAAAACTGTTCTAATGTATGGCTTTAACTGAGAGAGAAGAAAAAAGCACAGTAACAATGAAGACTACTTAGTCTTATGTAACTAACAAGCCTTATATATAGAAATGCTGGCTCTTTTATATTCCTTCCAGAACATTTTCAAACCTACTTCTTTACTCTCATTTATCTTCAAACTTTCCCATATCAACTCCTCCCACTCAGCCCACCCACTGGCCCACACTCTCTTTCCCTCTGACCTCCCCAGGGGGTGATCCCTTGTGGCTCTTTCTTTTTCAGCTTTTTCAGCCACCACCACTTCTCAAGCTAAGCGTTTCTTAGCCTTAATACTCTTTGGAAATTACACCCACTAAAGTTAGAAAGTGGCTTCCTAAAACCAAGGTAAAATAGATATCCCTAACCTTTTACATGACCTCTCAGAGGATGACTGGACACAATGAACAACGCAGTCCCCCTTCAAACTTTCTTCTCCTATGTTAGCTAGCTTGTACAACACAATTTGACTCCAATGGCTTCTTCCCAACCTCTTTTTCTCTTCCTGAAGCCTACTGTTTCCTCATCCTTTTCACTTCATCATCTCTATTCATGGCACTTCCTTGGAGTGAGTCACACATGTCAGAATCCTACTCACCCTCAAATTCTTCCCTTTCCTTAATTTTCCTAATCTAAACAACCACTAAAGACCTTTGTAACTATAAATGTCTAGAGTCCACCCTTTCCCCTTCTTGTCTTTAGATCGAGCCCTCATCATTTTTGCACCTGAACCACTGCTTTTAAGTCTACAAATTGGTCTCACAAGCTTTAATCTACCCTCTGTACCTGGTCATAAAAATAGAAGGGTTCGATGCATTTAGTAAAGCTAAAAAAAAACAACAAAAAACCCCCCACAAAAAACCCCCACAAATCACCTGGAATGCCACGACTCAGAGACTGCCACCTGACAGTTAACTAAAAATATGACTAATGAACATATAGATCTTTGCTGTATGGAAATATCATAATTTAACCAATCCCCCTACTGTTGGACTATTGCCCAGTTTTTCACTATTATTAAAGTTGTGAAATATATCTGTTCAGATCACTCTATTCCCTTGTCTAAAATTCTCTGAACATCCCCCACTACTTGCAGAATAACGTATGAGCCCCAATCAAATGGTATTTACCTACTTTCCCAGTTGTGTGACCTGCAATTCCAAGAGTATCATCCTGTCACAGGTATCCTTCACTATCTGACACACCTCCATCTGCTATGCAAACTCTTCTACATCCTCAGACGACTCAAATTTTGCCTCCTTTGTGAAATTTCCCTAGCTTTTCTCCTTTTGGTTCCACCCTCTCCTTAATGCCTTCTGTAGGTAATTCTTATAAGTCTGTTCTGTTTTACCTATAACGTCCTGGAAGCAGAAACAGTCTCTTACACATTTTGGGGCCCTCTTACCTAACATCATGGCCTGCCACTTATTAGGCACTCAACCACTGTTTGTTGAAAGAGTACTTTAAAAAACCGTTAACTTACAGTTTAGAGACGTTTAGAGATAAAAGGGAAAATATCCTCAATGTTCAGAATGCACAGACATGAACAAAATTCTCAACTAAGCCCCCAAAACTTTGTGAAAATAAAAATATTTAGCCACTACTGACACAGAACACCTGAATATCACCATACAGGTTATTTCTGAGTCTATCATTTACCTTCTCATTATTAAAGGAAAACACCCATTAACTTGGGTCAACTCAGCCTACTTTATATAGTTTATCCCTCACAAATACAATGTTGAGCTAAAGCCCAAACAAAAAGAATACACATTGTATAACCATTTACATAAATTTCAAACATAGGCAAACTAACATAATGCTTCAGAAATTAAGACAATGGCTTCCTTTGGGGTAGTGTAGGGCACTGCCTAGGAAGGGGGCAAGAAGAAGGCTTCCAGAATGTTAGAAATCTCTTCTTGACCCAGGTAGTGTTTAAACCAGTGGGTTCACTATGTGGCACTTATGATTTGTATACTTTTCTCTATGTTATTTATCCAGAAACTAAAAAAGTCTATACCTGAGATTTTTTTTTTTTTAATTGGGTCTACCGTTACAAACGACTATTTTTTATAATCTAACCAAAATAACAAATAATTTCTATGTTGCTTCATCTTATTGGCCCTTTTCCTTACTACTTGTAAATCCTATTTGATGGAGAAAAAAAATCTAGATGGGGTTTCCTAGTTTGTTGTGTTAATTTCTTCTTATGTGGCAAAAATGGTAGTAATGGTAAGAAAGATATGCTTGTTTTCTCCCGCGAATGTTTCTGTCCAGGTATACCAGTGAAGTTCTTCCACTTTCCTTTATGAAAGGCGATTTTAAGCTGAGGTTACCCCAGATGGGCCATGTGTACCTGCACAAACTGAATGTGGTCACCATCACTGCCACACACCTCAGCCTGTCCATCTAGCAGGTTCCCATCAAGCAGCTTGTGATCAGCTGAGTAGTACAAGGTTTGAACCTGCAAAACAGCAACAGAACACCCATGTGGCTACTGTCTCCATGGCTACTCCGCTAGTATGCAGATCACACAAACGCCTCAAGGTAACTTCCAGTGTGCTTCTTGAGCTTCTTGACATCTTACTCTGGCAGGATCCCAAAGTAAAGAAAATACATGTCATGGTGGTAAAAATTTAAAAAACAAAAATAAGATACAGAATCTTCTAATACTGGTGAAGAGTCCTTGGCTTGGTTGGCTTGAAAGAAATCTTCATTTTTTTCATAGCTTCTATGATACAGCATTAAGAAAAAAAGGCACCACTACAATATATAGGCTCTTAAAGAATATACATATTTACAATAAAATGGTTTACACCTTTGAAGATAAGTGGTCTAATGTGCATAAACATATTTCTGTCCTGCAGGCAATGTCAAGAAAAACAGATAAGAAAACAAAGGCAAAAATTCAAACAAGCTACAGAGATACCTCCCTTAACAGATGCAAACACATGGCTAATGCATCTGATTTTCAAGTGGGAAACCATATAGATTTTAAATATCACCTGTTAGCCTTTTCAGAGCATAAAGGTAACTGCGTTTTTAAAGGCCTAACAGGTTTGGTAAGCCTTTAGGGAGTCTGAAAGGCTTAAGTGGAGGGATAAACTCAAGGTCATGCCACTGCTCCATCTGCGTGTTTAATTCCTACCATTTCTCCGTCGATTTTTCTCTTGTGTATTTTTTAAAAAGTAGCCCAAGTTAAGTGAGTGATGATATGTATGAACAACACCATTGAAAAACACAAAGCTTTAAAGATAAGAACCCTGTAAAGGAGTAAACACCATTAAATCATCATCGTTCTCTGCCCACAGCGGATTTTTCTTAGGAGAACTGGGGCAGGACTGCTGCTTCTTTACGTGTCAATACACTTGAGGATTCTTCTTGTTTCTTCAGTCTTGGGTATCCTAGTTTTGTTAATAAACCTATGGGGAGATAAATCAATGGGGAGGAACAACCATTAGAAGCTTTTACCTACTTGTCAAATTTAAAGCAAAAACCTGTGAAGAAAAATTAAGAATCTACAGAAAATTTCAGTACCACCTCCCATTTCTAAAGCAAATTACATGCTACTTTAAAGAAAGTTAACAGCACATAATAAGCAAAGAAATAAAAAAAGAAAAGCAGAAGACCAAACTGAACAGTTCATTCAGCTCACCTGGACACCCCCCCTGTTTCTCAGCTTAGGGGTACCTATAGCAAAATTTAAATTCTTTAGGGTCATTGTTATAAAATAAAAGTGAAAGGGAATCCTTCATGTTATAGCAAAATAATTTTTAATAATTTTTGAATCCCATTTACTTTAAAACTAACCTCTTCCATCAGCTCTTCCAGACTGTCTCCATTCTCCCAGATGCTACGCTGCACCCAGTTGATTACCTTTGTGTACAATTTGCCATTGCTGGGCAAGCAAACATTATCTTCAAGCATTACCTCCAACTAAAGTTGGGGAAAAAACAAAGACACATGGATCAGTGTTGCGCCTCTAATTCTCAATTTCATAATAAAGCTGTCATAGATGCCCAACTGTACTCCACACATTTACTCTAATTTACAAGGAAACCAGCAGCCAAAAAAAAAGAAAAGAAGAAAAGAAAGTAAACAAACTGGTAGTCAGAAAACCATTACACTGCTAAAAATAACAATATCATTTCAATGTATTGTCTTTTTCATAACCATTACTCACTTGCTTGAAACATGGACAAAGATTACTTTCCTGGAACTAAGTAGTATATACCTCTTTATAGATTTAACATTTACATCTTTAATCTTTATAGATTTTACCTTTAGCCGTGGAAGTTTAAGAAACTCTTCCTCTTCTGAAATTTGTAACAAATGCTCCTGAATATAAGCATCAACCTTATTCAACAAACGAGAGTCTCCCATACAACTTGCAAAATTTCGGTAAGAGATGCAGCTGGTAACATCCATTCTAGACAGTAAATAATCACCACAAACCTTGGAAAAGAAATACACGAGTGCCAACATTTACATACATTTTATTTAACAAATATTTAACAGTGTGTAAATACTATGTGAATATATAAAGATTAATCAAAAATCACTGCCTTAATAGAACAAGTTTAACAGTGGGAAGAATACATGTATCCAAAAGATAAACATCAAAGAATGCCATACATATATAAGTTGTTTAAAGAAAAATGCAACAAACTGAAATGCTATGAAAATGCACATGAAATGTTCAGACAAATATTTCCAACTGGAATGACAGATAAGGCTCCATAAAGGCAGTTATCTGAACTGTGCTCTACAGGGGAGGTGATGTTAAATGCTGACAGGAAGTAGGGAAGATGCTGCAACCATTTAGTTTGGCTAGAACAAGAGGTGAGAAAATCAGGAAATATTTTGGAAGACTAGCAACTAAATTAGGGAGAGCCTGGGATGCTAACCTGGGGGTTATGTGCTACAACCACAGAAGGATTTTTAAGCAGAGTGATATGAGAGGAGGGGGTCAGGAAACTTCTTCCTAAAGGGCCAGATGGTAAGTAGGTTAGGCTTGTGGGCCATACTTTCTGACAACTATTCAACTCTGTCACTGTAGGTGGAAAGCAGCCATAGACCACATGTAAATGAAAGCTATGTTACAATAAAACTTTACAAAAACAGGCAGCTGGCTTAAGGCTTGCACTTTACTGACCCCCAGATTGGAGGATTAAATGCTTTTTTTCCCTATAAATTATTAAACACTTCTCAACGGCATTAAATTCTAGAAAGAATATTTCTAAAGAAGAACCAGAGACCTGTAGAAGAACAGAGAATTAAGGATATGAGTTATATGATTAACTGAGAAAAAGACTATTTTAATTCATGTTATCAGAGACTGACACAGATACCCTGCCAGAGGAGACTACTGAAAGAGCAAGACTGTAGCTTGAGTTATCTAATATCTGACTATGCTGTTACTATAGCTAAACAGTTAGAATTACACACATACCTATTCACTTCTCAAATAAGACCCCCTAGTAACAGTACTCCTTGTATATTACTTTTTTTACTCTACCTGCTTTACTCGGTCCATCTTCAGTTTTTTTGCTGCAGAATAAACATCTTTGACTAATTCCTTATCGGCTTTCAACCTATTAGAAAAAAGGTTCTTTATCATTTATCATACCAAGGCCTTAAAACACAGATACTTAATTTAAATAAATTTAGAGGGACTTGGAATTCACTCCCTAGATTACACGATGTACTTCAGAGAACTTACTGGGCAGTGTAGGCATAATTCAACAAGACTTCAACAGCTTCCGGATTGAGATCATCAAACTTAACATGAGAAACTCGGTGAGGATCACTATCACTATTAAAGATTTCAAATAAATAGGGGCTGCAGCAAGCCAGGACTGCTCTGTGTGCTAACATCTCATGGCCACAGACCTGCAATATGAGGAACTGAAATTAGAAGCACTGTGGACTGTGTATTTCTCTAGCTAATTACTACATCACTGTCTTCATCTTACATCTCTAGGTAAATCATTCTTTTTTAAACTTATTTCCTGAAATGCCTCCTATAAAAAAGAAACATGGTTTTTAGTAATGAAAGATCAATTCCAATTAAGTTTTAAATACCTGAAGTCGAACATCACAGAACTGGCCACTTTTCCTCAGGGCATTTAATTTGGCAACAGAAGACTCAATGAAATTTTCATCTTCAAACATTAAATATCCATTGGGAATCATTTTTCCTTATAAATTTGGCTAAAGGGCAGAAAGAAAGCCAACTTATTTTAACTTATGGTGATTTTTATAACATTTTAGAGAGTAATGCAGTATCTTTAATTTTCAAATTCCACCCTGTCAAAACACGTTAAAAATTTTATCACATGAAAACACTGCTAAAACAACACTGGCACTGAACGTCCAAGTCTTTGTACCCCTATACTTTGATCCTAAATCTTTTTAAGGATTCATACAGTAGTGTTATGGTATCCCAGCAATTTTGGCCAGGTTTCTATTCCTGTTAGCACACTCTGTGAAGGGGGAAAAAATGTAAAACCAGTCCTGCCGAAACCCATACAACAAGCAACTGAAAAGCCTAGAAGGATGTGAAGTGGTCATCACATATAGATTCCTTGGATTGGGGCTGTAGTCATTCCTTTACTCACAAATGAGAAAAACTGATATACAAGACTAACTTAAATTCTGTTCCCTTTGCTCTATTCAATATTCTGTGATAACCTATATGAGAAAAGAATCTAAAAAAGAATCAATATATGTATATGTGTAACTGAATCACTTTGCTGTACACCTGAAACTAACACAACATTGTATATCAACTTTACACCAATAAAATTAAAATATTTTAAAAATTCTGTTCCCTTTGCAAGTTTCATATATTCTAAAGCACTTCTCATAAAAATACATGATAGAAATGTGTGTTCTTTAAAATATTTTTCCATTTCACCTTGTGAACAAGTGACTAATGGCTACACAAAATACATCATTAAAAAGTAGTAACAGAAGATTTCAGTTTGAAGTAACTGACTTATTTAAATTCAAAATAGTTTATAGAAAGGAAAAAATAGGAAAATGTTTTTTTCTACAAATATTACTGACTTCTCTGCCTTTTAAAAAAATTATGAAAGGCTGTTAGTGTATTTGTACTTCAGAAAAAAAAATGTGTGCACTGGGCACTGAATATTCACTTACCTACTATACTGGTGAGAAATGTATTTCTGGGATGTTTTAAATAATCCAAGGACAAAGGAAACTCAGCACTTCGTTGAGGTATGAAGACAGGTGGTTGAAGTGAAGGCAGAGGTGTCTTAAGCTCTAATGGTGATTCCAAAAACTATCAGGCTTGAAAATGATGTAATCAAGTCCTTTAAAGCTATAGACACGAATTTCTTCTGTGATAATCATGCATCATAATCTGTAATAATGACAATTTTGGGATATTCTGAATGATCAAAGACTGTCATTGATCTAGGTAGATCCGATCATGCAAAGTCCTGATCTTGAAGGCATTTTGAGGTAAATGGCACAATACAGAAAATAACACAAATGCAACTATACATAAGCATTTTCATTTAACCTGCAACCACGCAGGTGATTTAAAAAAAAAATCCCTCCCCAGAAGGCAGGAGCTAGTAACTTTTATCATTTAAGTGAGATATAGAAGCACAAAATTAGAGAACAAATATAAATACTGGTTAATTCTAATATTCTTTACTATTAGATTCCAACTAATATACAAACATGCGATCTGCTGTTACCAGCCAGCAAGCAACCTTCATTATTCCCAGACATGTATACACTGTTAGAGTCAAACCAGATACACTGCTTCCCAAAATGTGCTCTGCATTTCCCCGCCTCTGTAGCTCTGTTCAAGTTTTCTTTTCTTGGAATACCCTTAACCCAACCTCTGCCAGATGCAATCTTACCTCCATAAAAGCCCTGCCAAATGCGCTCAGCTGAGCCATAGTTGCTCTCCATCCTCCACATACTGAACCCTCTCTGAAAGTGTGTATGTGTGATCTCCCAGCTGGTCTGTTCTGGGCTGTGTACCTGCTTATCTTGTTGATTCAAGGTCCCTTGGAGGCAGAGCCTCTGTCTTGTCTATCTTTGTATCCTTTCCATTTCCCCCATACCAAAACAAGTAGCCTAGAAACCTGAATATAAAGATGAGTAACTTATTGAAATGAACTAAATAATAGAAGAGAATACTGATGTCTGTGCTTTGTATGATCATTTTTCTCATATATAGTAATAAACTACCAACAGAAGAATTCTGGTTCAAATCAAATCTTCAAGGAAATCACATTCAGTCCTCCTACCTACTCTTTCCCCCTCATTTTCACATCATTAACTAAATGTATAAGTCAGATGGTACTTATTTTTTAATCACCTGAACTGCTATTACACCACTGTCTAATTCAGCAAACCAGAACTAAATAAGAATTATTTGAAAGATGTGCATACTTTTTAAAATGGACTTAAAATTACCTAGATTTTCCTTATACAACAATCAAACCCGCAATCTACATCTAACAATTATGTTAATGGGAATGGTCCCTTACCCCAGAAGGCACCTGAAGGCTAGTCCAGGTCCATTTCAACAAACTGTTGTATTAAGTTCAACACATGCACAATCTGTATCCCGTATGCCTTCACTGGTTTCTCCATAGCTTAGGTTTTATTTCAAGGAAACCTGAGTATTCTGACCCAGGTTGGGATTATTGTCAATGCTTATTCCTGAAATGAAACTATTTCATACCCCTATGTAATGCTGATTTCCTCTGCCCTACACTTGGCATCTAGATTAGCTAATTCACCTTTTCTTAAGAAACCAGTTGTAACAAAACAAATGTTTTCCAAGTAACACACCAATTCTATGTACAGAGAGAACACACTATCCGAAAGAAACCTTCAAACATTTCAGCAAAGACCTAGCTCAAGTTAGGAAAACCTATGCAAGGCTGAAAGGGGGTGAGGGGGAGACTCCTCCATGTAAGTTATAATGGATATGATTAAAATGTGTACCCTCTGAAAAACCAAAAACAAATGGAGATTTATAAGTATTTTAAACTTTGACCAGTTTTATTCAGTATTTATTTGTAAACCAGCTTTGATCTAAGAATAAAAATGTCATCTATATACATAAACATACTTTGTTTTATTGCACTTCACTTTACTGTGCTTCAAATAATGATTTTATCTATCTATCTATCTATCTATCTATCTATCTATCTATCTATCTATCTTTGCAAATTGAAGGATTGTGGCAACCCTGCATTGTCAGATGACGGTCAGCATTTCTAGCAATAAAGTATTTTTAAATTAAGGTATGTCTGTTGTTTTTAAAGAAAATGTTTTGGACACTTAATAGACTCCAGTACAGTGTAAACATAACTTCTATACGCACCAAAAAACCAAAAAATTCGTGTGACGCTTTATCATAGTGGTCTGGAACCAAACCCACAGTATCTCCAAGGGTGTATTTGATAAACTGAAAGTTCTACCTTAAATTTATTTTGGAAAACAACAGTAACAACCACCACCACCACCACCACCCAGCTGGTTAAAATCACTTTAGTCCTTTGGGAGAAAATACTGGACAATTTTTGAAGCAACTCTTGCCATACAAATTTGTACAATATTATTAGTTTTGCAACAGAGTGCTACTACATTAGTACTGGATGAGTTTCTAGTACAGCAAGGTCTTAATATGAACCTCATCTCTAATGTCTGCAGACCCCTACAACCCTACTTGATTTTAAAAGCTAGCCCAAGTCCACTTGACATTTAAGTTAATGCAACAAACTTACTTTATTTAATTATTGTCCTGATATACTATATGTCCCTACTCTCACCCACCCCCAAGCTGGAGGAGGTCACATCAACTTCTGCCTGCAAAAGCGTGTCTTTCAAAGTTCACATTCACGTTTACTAAAGTTAGCGTCGACAAATTGAGTTTTAAGCCATTCCAAAGGTTCATAAATCTTAGTTTGGTCTATGAAACTCAAGCTCAATAAATGACGGAATAAAAATGTATAGAGAATTTTTTGTCTTTGAAAAGTCAAACCAAAAGCCCCAATATCCCAGGCTTATATAAAAGTATAAAATTTAGAATTTTATTTGATATTTAAAAAATACATTCAACTAAATTCACTTTCAAAATTAAAACTGAGGTCAAATACAATATATTCTGGTAAATATACTTCAGTTTCTTAGTATGGCCAGTGCAAGAAAAGGGAGACAGACGACTCATAAATAAGTAATTAAATTGCTTTGGTAAAACCCAGAAGTTCACATGTGAACACAGCCCCGCAAAAGATTAGCTTAACCCAAATAAAATTCAGTAAGTCTTATCAAAGAGCTCTAAAAAAGGTAGGCACAATATGACTTCCCCCAAAATTCTTCTCGAGCCTTCAGTAAGAGCAAGATAAAATATTATCATCAAACTTTCAAAGCATCCTTAAAACCTGAAGGCAAACTGCAAGTATTATTTAAGTTTCAAGGCAATCTTTTAAGGGTAGTCAACTCACAAAATAGCAACTAACTCCATTTTTAAAGGACAGACTTTAAGTACAAAGTAAGTCAATGAATTTTCGAAACCAGAAGTTATAGATTTCCAATGTCTGAAATGATACATTTGTATCAAAACTCACCAAATTCACTCACTGGCTCCATGCTTTTAACCTCACTGTTCTGTAACTCTTATAGCCCACAAATATTTATCGCTCCAAACATATGGCAGGCACAATTTGGAATGAGGTGCTCCTAACATAATGGAGTTAACTCCATTCCCCAGCCTTGAACATTCCACAGACCAATCAGAAAGACAGACAAATCAAGCAGTGAAAACAGTTCAAACAAAAGGGGAAAAAGTTATGAAAGCACACATATTTCAGAAACTGCAGCAATCTCTGTTTCAATGGACTGTAGTTAGCAGGATGCATATGGTAAGTAGTAGGAGAGGAAGTAAAAGAGATCAACATTAAGGTTTAAACAGAACAGAATTTTTAGCAGAGGCATTGGACACTAGCAGAAATGTAGGGGATGGCCTGGAGAAATGGGTAAAACATGGATGCAGGGAAATTATTTATACCCTTGCTTATCCTAAAGCAATAGGATATTTTAAAGTAGATATGGGACATCATTATCAAAATCAATATCAAAAATTAGAATTTCAAAAAGCATAACAGAGACATTTTTAGCTTGCTACATGAGTAAAGTTAGGAAGGAAAAGAGGAATTTGCTTTGGGGCATTAGAAGGCTGAGGTACTGCTGGACATCCAGGTTGATACCAAAAGTGGAAGGATAGTGAGTGAGGTATAGGGTTGGAAATCACTTATCGGGTGGTAAATGAAGTTTACAAGTGAATATATAAGCAAGTATTTTCTGTGGTTCCAACAAAAACTCAGAAATCACTCCTTTATTTAACTCCTCCTTATTTACACTGTTTAGCACTATAGGATGCTATGGTGCTATAGGATGCTAATAGCATCCTTCTTATACATTTGACTACACAATCATACTGTTGAACGTCAATGAAATGATTTTTAGGGGTACTTCATCTTAGTATCAATGATTAAGACAGTTCCCAAACAGGAAAACATTTTACATTAAAAAAACAAAATACTTATTTGCAAAACACATTCAACTGCCACCTAAAATATCCCTCAAGCAAGAAAAAGCAAAACTCCACTCCAAAGTAAGTAGCCAAAAAGACACTAATTTAATACTAAAACCAAAACCGGGAATGCTTTGTTTTGGCGGAAAAGTCAGAAAAGCAGAGCTACAATTTAAGATAAATTAATAAATTAACATTTATTAATTAATGATAGTGATATCATCCATTAGGAAAATACAGAGGAAAACTATTCTGGGTCAGTGATACTAGTCCAGTTTTACCTCTTACTACCAAATTATAGACATTTGACAAGTGGCCTGCCAGCGGGTATCAAATTACAGTATTCTCAATCCAATTCTAAAGGGTCAGTGAACGCCTTATCTCCAGATATACAAATAACTGCTCCTTCCGCATCTTTCAGACAGAAGTTTCAGCATGATTATGCCTAAAGCTATTCATCAGTATTTTGTTATCCTTAAACTACCAGTGCTAGAATTATTAAAATAAAATATTGTTTCCGATAGTCTAGTCCATTCTCTACTTGAGCTGTTTAGAGTAGTATTATACTTACAGAGTTGTTATTTACTAGACAGAAGATCACCACACACAAGTCCTCAAAGAACAGCTTGATGCCAGGGTGCTCTAATCTAATACCCCATCACAGGCTAACAGACACGAGGAAACAAAAATAAAGTCTTTAGGCCTCTCTCTTATTTCTACTTACTAGTTTTTGAAACGTCAGCAGCCTCAAACAATAGATCTGTCCACTTTGTATCTGAGAAAACGTAAATCTATTTCTAAAGTATTTGTGGTTCAAGTTTCCCCACGGCCAACCCTCAATCTGATACTGCCTGATACCTTCCTAGCACTATTAGTTTACAACCAAGAGTCCCTTTGCAAGATGCACAGAAGGATGGAAAAAGAGCAAACCTCTCTGCCAATTTTTTTTTTTTTTTTTTTTTTTTTTGGAAAAAACAAAGCGGCGAGCGCCCCAGAGTGACTGGAGAGCCCTGCAGTCTCAGGCCTTCATCCCCGCGCGGCCGGGCGGGAGCCCACTCCGAAGGCTGTGAGGCAAAGGGCCCAGCGTCTGCACACCCCCAGCCCGGGATTGGCCGGCCCCGCAGTCACTCAGCGCCGACACAGCAGGGCAGCCCTCCCTCCCTCCTCCCGCCCCCTTCTCCCCGCGCTTGGCAAGAAAAGCGGGCAACGTGGAGCGGGAACAAAGGACCCCGCGGCCCACGGCGACCAGGGGCGCCCCCCTACCCAAGGCCCGGGGCACCGATGGGGCCCTGGGCCAGCTCCTCGCCCACATTCGCCGGGTCCCGGGAGGGCTCACGGGAGAGAATCCAGGCCCCGGGCAGACCCCGCCATGAGGCGTCGGTTTCTGACAGCAGGAACGGAGATTCCCGTGCCCGCCTTCCGGGAGGTCATCCCTGGCCCGCGGCGTCTTGACCCAGGCCCCCGAGGACCCCCTCGAGCAAAAACTTCTCGTTCCTCCCGCCCTGCTTCCTCGCCCCCAGCGCTCTCCGAGGCGGCCCGCACCCGCCCTCGGCCGCTAACGCGACCCGGCAACCACAGCAGCGCCGGCTCCTCGTCCCCAGAGAGCGACGGCTGCGGCTGCGGCGGCTTGGGGAGCCCTCCCCCCGGGACCCAGCGTCGCCCCGCGCCTCCCACCCTGACCCCAGCCGCCCGCGCCATCCCTCCAGCTCGGAGTCTGGCTGCATTCCCCTCGCTCCTCGACCGCCGGCACGACCAACGCGTATTACCTGGTTCATCTCTGAGGAGATGGAAACACTCATCTCTGGAGCTTCAACGGGGAACAGGAGGAAGCGGGCGGGAATCTGCCCAACGGAAAGCGCCTCGAGGCCGCGGAAGGGGGAGCGATCGAGCGGGGGGACGAGCGCACAGCCCGAGGCTGCACCGGGGATTCGTGGGGACTCGCTCGCTCGCTCGCTCGCTGGCACAGCCGAGCCGAAGCCGCAGGCGGCGAAACTCTGCCCAGCAGTCCCGAGCGACCGACCTCCACGCGCGTCCCGGAGACACTGCCCCCGCTGCCGCCGCCCGCTCGCGCCGCACCCCCTCGCACGTCACCACGTGCGCCGCGGCCGTCGACGCCGCCACCAACGCCTCCCAGACGCTTCCGGCTGGAAAGCGTCGGCAAATGACCGGCGAGCACAGCAATACCGCGCTCGCGGCCCCGCCCACCTCCGGCCCCGCCCCGCCCCGCCCTTCTCCCCCGCCCTGTTGGGTTCTGTCCTGCGCAGCTCAAGTAGGTCAATGCAAGGTGATCCCTGGAAGAGGGGGCGCTCCGGGCGCCGCGCTTTCCTTATCGCGCCGTCAGCCCTCGTTCCATCGCCCCGCACCCTTTCTTCGCCCTTTCAGACAGTCCGGGAACTGGTTCCCTCCAGCCGCCCTCACCTATTCTGCCATCCCCTGGAGGCACAATAGCCTGACAGATCAGACGTGGGAGATTAGATTTTTCGGCGTCAAATGTATATCTGAGCAACCGCCCTAGACTGGAGCTGACCGCAGTGGACCTAAGAGCCCGTAGCTGCCCGTCTGCCCTCACCTTTGTAGGAGGGTGGTGGTGTGCGGGGAGGAGGCGTGGTGATTGTGAGGAAGAACAGAGGCGTGCTGACAAAAAGGGGTGAGAGGATTCAGTAACTCAGAACAATTGGAGAGGTCAGAGAAGGCATCATATTATGTCAGTGTTGCTATGAAAACCTGTTTACGTCTACTTTTCGTCCCAGGGATTTGTTTTGTCTGAGTGCAGCTCTCCTCTCCGAGACACTGAGTCAGTTCTTTGCTGAACTTGCCCTCTTGGGAAAAGAAAGTAACCTTGAGACCAGATAGCAACCTTAATTATGAACCGTCCCCCCCCGCCCCCCACTTGCCCCCAGAAGGCAAACCTATTAAGGGGAAGCATGGGGTATATCAGGCTGTGACAGCAACTTCATGTGACTCTGAAGGGCACACTGGAAAGTTTCCTAGACTGAAGGTGAGGCGATTTCGTGAGGTAAACTTGTTTAGAGTTTGGCAAAGGCTTCCACGTTCATGTCCTGTTAGCCTACCCTGATTTGGTGAAAGCACTTAAGCCATCTGCGCCTAACCTTGTTTGCATTTGATCCCTCAGCTTAATTAGTAGGCATATTTCTAGGAGCTGTTTGTCATCACTTCCTACCATTCTTTATCATTAACTATTTCTTTAACGTTTATGAGAGCAGGAAAAATGTTGGGGCCCTTCATCTGCAGTAGAAGCTTTACAACTTTCTGTTCTAAAATATTGAGGCAAGGAGACTTGTTTTTTTTCCAATTGACTTGTGGGAGGAAACAGGAACTAAGATCTGTCAGTATAATTCTTATATCTTTCTTAAGGAGAAAAAGACTGCCATTTGCTATTGAGCTCTTGTTTTTGTCTTATGATAATAATTGACAGCAGTGTTCACTTTTATTGCAAATGAAACTGAGTATATATCTTTTACATTCTTTTAATACCACAGACTTCATCCTTACAGAGAGAGATAGTATGAACTTCAAGTAGGCACGTGACTTTGTGGCTTGCTGGATACATGGTCCCACTTGCTATACTCTAAATAGTGCCTTTGTGACCTGAAACAGTCAACAATTTCTTAAAGCTGCAGTGTGATCAGTCAATGCATTTTTGTCTTGTATGGAGTTTCATTTTTGCATATTACCTTCTCTATGAATAATGATATAATTTATGTATTCCATTTGTCTTCCAGGCAACTCCAGATTTAAGCCTATCTATCCAATTACTATATAGTCCAGATGAAAATTTAACAATGGAACATCGTGGGCAATTTCAACCTGGTAAAGTAAAAAATTGTAAGATTTCACTGTTAATATTTTAATTACACAAGATACAGTGTTTAATAAAAATAAAACTATCAACTTCTATTTTATGTCAGGCACTGAGAAAAATTAGGCATTGGTGCCAACCTGCAGTCTTTGTGTTTTCCTCTCTTGATCCTGCTTTAAATGTTGTCCCAGTCCTAAACTCTGGCTTGTTTTATTCTTTATGTATTAGTTTGTTAGAGCTGCTGTAACAAAGTACCGCAAACTGAGTGGCTTAAACAACAGAAATTTATTGTGTCACTGTTTGCACTTCTAAAGTCAAGGTGTCTTTTGGGTCCTGATTCCCCACAGGCGCTTGAGAAGGATCTGCTCCAAGCCTTTCTCCTGGCTTCTGGTAGTTCTTCAGTTTATGGCAACATAGCTCCAGTCTTTGCATGGCATTTTCCCTGTGTGCCTACCTCTATGTCCAAATGTTCCCTTTTTATAAGGACACCAGTCATACTGGATTAGAGGCCCGCTGTAACCCAGTATGACCTCTTCTTAACTAAATTTCCATTTCCAAATAAGGTCACATTTTGAGGTACTGAAGGTTAGGACTTGAACATGAATTTTGGAGGGGACATAATTCAACTTATACCACTTTAGTTCAGTGTTTCTCCAAGTTTGGTTCAAAGACCACATTTATCAAAATAACCTGGATGTTCATATTAGAAATGAAGGTTTCCTGACTTCACCTTGAACAAGTGATTCTCAAAGGAGAGGAGTGATTTTTTGCCCCCGGGGTACATTTGGCAATGTCTGGAAACAGGACTGAGGAGAGGTGCTACTGGTATCTAGTAGACCTGGAATGCCGCTAAACACCCTGCCAATGCACAGGACAGCCTCCCACAAAAAGAAAATGATCCCACCTCAAATGTCAATAAGGCCAAGATTGAGGAACTGTACCCTAGAACTGTTAAATTAGAATCTCTGGAAAAGAGACCTTGAAATCTACATTTTGACAAGCATCTCAACTACTTTTACCCACACTAAAGTTTGAGAAGCACTGCAGATACAAAAACCTTTTCTAGGCATATGTACATGCTCCATTTTGTTCCAGATATTAGTTACCTCTCTTATTTATTAGTCATGCTAATTATGATACATTAATCTAATTAAATATTACAGTTTAGCAATTCACACAATTTATGTCTTACTGTAACATTCATTTTAAATTGGAAGCTTGTTTCTATTTTAAAATTTCTATACCACATTACATTATTTTGGATCAACTGTCTACATTTTCTGGATACCCTTTGTCTAATGAAACTTGTTACCAACCTCTGGCTGGACAAAGCAGTGCTCTGCCTCCTCCAGTCCACTATTTTCTCCTGTACTCAGAGTGACTGCCTTGTCTATTTCATAGGTTTCTCTCATCCCTTGCAGTCATGCTGCCGTTCTCTCAATTTCGTTCTCTTCTTTACTTTTGGCATTTGAAAATATTTTTAGGGTACATTAGTGCTGTCTTATGAGCACAGAAGCAAGAAAATGGTAGTGTCATAAAAGGCACAAGAAGCACAGAAAAAATTCTTAAAGCTTCCATTAAAATAGGTCATTGGAAATTGTTATGTATTTCAATGTATGACAAGTTGAGAACTTTATGCCTCTCTAAAAAATTGTTTTAAGTATTCCCTTTTAGAGAGTATCTTCTATTTTCCTGGTAAGATTTCCATAGGGGCTTTACATCAGAACAGGCAAGCATCCCTGGATATATATCCAGAAGTGATAAAATCAGAATATTTTGGTCCTGTATTATCTTTACTGGCTATTACATTATCCAAGCTGACTGTTTAACTGATGACTTTTGCTAGTTCTCTAAAGTCATCACAGCTAAAATTTTGAGAACACCTCTAGCCTCCTGTTCCAACAGCCAGAATCCCCTAATAGTTTGTTTCTCTTTTAACAATTTCTCAGGAGTTAAAACTTCTCGTGTCGTTCAAACATACTTCCTGTGACACTATATGACCTTTAAGCCTGATACCTCTTTGGACTGTGTGACCAACAGCCATATTCAGCTCTTGAATTCTAAAGTGCAACCTAAACTTTCCGGAAGTCTTCATCTAATCCCCCGCCCCCCCCCCCCCTTTTTTTAAATCAACTTGATTGCTGAGAATAAGCAAGCCATGGAATAAGTAGCCTTTATAATAAGCTGAGTTTTTAATGTAAATATTAAAATCAAATATATAAACAAAAGTGTGGTAACATATAATAGCACAATCTGTATGGTTTGATCCAGAAAGAGATCTTTTGTTGTGTTTGCATCCAAAACTTGACACCTGATGGATGAAAGTTCCACAATACAGTTCAGCTGGACTAGCTAGCCAACTGTTGCTACTGTAAACTGATCACTTAACATATGAAGTCAGGAGACTACTTCAAAGAAAAAACCAGAAAGGATAGAGCAGTGAGGTTGTACCATCAGTTCTCCCTCCTTCTATAGTGTTTTCTACTGTCTGGAGGAGACCAGAGTGAAGTACAATGAGAAAATGATGAAATTTTACAAGATTCTTGTGAACTGGACTTTCTAAACTACAGAAGGTCATAAAGTTGTTATCTAAGAATTCCTACCCTGAGACTAATCCCTCCTGGCCACACTTCTCCAAAATTGGTATCCTAGGGAAAAAAATTATCAAGTGAAATGTTATCTTTCCCAATAATCTCTAATGTCTTGCTAGAGAGAAAAATGTGAAAGAAAAACTTTGGTGGTGACGTAGTTTACCAATGCGCTTAAAGGTCACCATGCCTGAGATACTTTACCTCTTCAAAATTTCTCCCTCTTAGTACCTTGCTCCCACCAGTCCTTCAAGATCCAATCAGCACTTTGTCACTTCCAAGAAGTGGGCTCAGATGAATGGAAAGAGTGCTGCATTCGAAGGTCTAGGTCCAAATCTTAGCTTTGTCACTTAAAATCTCTTGTCTTCTTGGTGACTCTTTTCTAATCTTCAAAATGAGGACAGTAATACTTGTCTCATAGAATTCTATACTTTGAACATGGTGGGTGATAAGTAAATATTTCTTTATTTAAAAGCCTCCTCCAATTACTCCAACATACATGACTTCTCTCCCATCTCCCTGAACCCAGGCACTTGTAAAGTTCATTTGTCTCTAAATCTACCTTGGGGTACTTGTATGCTTGCAGAGTTAAGAGATGAGTGTTTTAAAGCATAGCAGCAACCCAGGCTCTTAAGGGAGTTGTTCCTCTTTCCTCAGACATCTCACAGTGTTGGACGTGCCTCTTGCTGTCAGACTGATGTTTCCAAATAGTGGAGATAGGTGCTAGAGGAAGTTGGAGTGATAGAGGACTAGGGAAATAAGAAAGGAAGTGGTTATTGAGGCATATCACAAACCAGAGGGAGTAAAGGCACCTCAAATGACAGAACAAGGACATCGATCTCCTTGGCTAATTTCCTTTCTCTTTCTCAAAACGATCTCTAATGTACGAAGGGGATGTAGGATTCTCAACTCCATCTTCCCTTCACCCAGGGAAGTGTGTGTACAAACATCCTAAATATTGCTTCCTGTGTCTCTTCCAAGTGGAAAAGTGTCATTATGTAGCTGTTTCTCAGATTTTTTACATAAAATTATTCTGGCAGTAACAAAATGAATCCTGATTTTTTGCTTTGCACTTCCTAGAAAATTAGGAGAAGCCTATGATCTGAAACATGGTGCGGGGCAAGGTTCTTCCCTGTGTGCATCTATGCCACCATGCAAGATCTGGCCCTAGCAAATCTCATTGCCCCATGTTCCTTTTCAGCCACACTGAACCTTTCCCTTTGTTAATACACCATGCCCTTTGGATGTACCGTGGCACTGACCAAAGCACCCTCTACCTGGTTAATTTCTACTCATCCTCCAAACCTCAGTGTAGAACTGTAGAACTCACTTCTTCCAGGCAGCCTTCCTGGATGGGCCTAGGCTGGGCTACTGTCCCTCCTATGAACTCACATAGTGCCCTAGGACATCTCCGCTTTTTGTAGCGTTCATCACACAGTGATGAAAGTACCACTTGTCTGCACGCCTTCTGTATGCTACACTCTGGGAGGACAGATGCCATCCTGTTCATCATCACATCTTTAGTACCTACCCTGGGCCACGCATGTAGAGGTCCTCAAAACACATCGCTACAGTGAACAACGTAGGGAATGATGTGCATTATTGTTACTGCCTTGAGCTTTGAAGACATGAATGTACAAGACAAGAAGTGACTTTTGCCTCAGTTTTTGTAGTGTGATGATCAGTTCGTTTTAGCTTTAAAATTCTAACCTAAAATAATATGTGCTGTTCACAAAGCTTGTAGTCAAGAAAGTACCATGTAGGTACTTCTCTGTCACTTTTCAGAAAAATGTATCAATGAGGCCATTGCAGGCCTTTGATGTGACTATTTACCTACATGTTATGGCCCACATGTCAACATTAGTCACCAAACAGCAAGTCAAGCACACAAATTCTTAACAGATTGAGGCATTTCATTTTCTGGAAGATAATGTATCCACAATCTCGATATCAGTCAAGGGAGTTCTCATGATTCTAATGTTGCACATACGAGAAGCCTCTCCTACTCTGCGGAGCCTATTTCTGGGTTTCTTAAGCTCCTCCATTACATCACCAGCTTCTTGCATGTCTTCTCCAGGTTTTAACAGCCACAGTGCCAAGTATGGTGCTGGGCACAAAGCAGATGCTTGAGGGAATTATGGAACAACAATTTTGATTGTTACAGGAGCGTGTAGTCACTTGTCATGTTACTTTATTCACTTCTCATAACAGCCTCAAGAAGATTTATTATCATTCTTATCTTATGGATAAGGAAATGGGAATTTAGAGATGTTGGGATGCTTGCCTGAAGTCATGTTTCTTGAATGCTGGTGCCAGTTCATCCAGGAGAGTCAGATCTGAAGCCCACCCCTGTTCCACCACCACAACCTGCCTTTCAGTATGTTTACTAAATTGATTTATTACTGATTCCCATAGGAGACAAATGAATCAGCTGGCACAACTAATTAATCTAGGGGAAAGGTGAACAGAGAGGATATTGGTAGGTTATATAACTGGTGTTAGCGGAATTAACCATTAAGGATTATCAGAGGTACAACATAACCAGTACATAGAGCCGCAAACACACCAATCTGGCAGGCAGGCCTAAGAAACTGAATAACTCTTCTTGATCAACAGCATTAACCTAACTACATGAACAGGTCTCTAAGAGAAACAGGCGAGGCAGAGACGGCTGGTTGCCTATGTTGTCCATCCATTCTCCTCCTTCTCCTTAGAAACACAATACTAAAGGCCATGATTCCTAGTCTCCCTTGCAGCTAGTTATGGTAAACTGAAATGTGAGCACTTCATAAAAGTGTTCTTCAGAGGAAAAAGGAGTACCTTTCTGCCTTTTCTTTTCCTGCTGGCTGGGATGCAGATGTGATGGGTTGAAGCTGAGTAGCCATTTTGGATCAGTCAAGGATGACCAGAGCAGTGTGCCATAGGAAGTCCAGCTTCTGATGACCTTGAAGCTGCCATCTGCTCTGGTCTGCCAAACTCTCGACTTCCTCTGTGTGGAAGAATAACAAACTTTCATCTTGTTTAAGCCAAAAGTGGAGGTGGAAATAGCCACTTTAGTGATTTCCATCATTTACAAAAGTGTCCCTCCTGTGTGATATCCTGTTTCTGTCCAATTTATTTCATCTTACAATACTGCAGCTGTTTATATTTCCTGGAACCTACACTGCACATTTGAAACTAGCAAACAGCAAACATCATTTCTGTGTCATAGACTGTTTGGTTATTGATCTTATCTAACAAGTTCACAGTAAGTCCTTTGTAGGTGACTCTGATTAAAGGTCAGGAGGTCACATGTAAACTCTACAAATAACCTCAAGTTTTGAATTATACAGTTTGGAAGGTTAAGCCCTATCTTAGCTTTCTCTTTTCTGACCATTGATCTAATGCCACATCATTTTTATTCTTCCAAATGGCATATTATCCTACTTCATGGTTAACCGCAAATGTTTCGTGAGTTTACACATAATGATGTGTAAAACATTGTGCTGGATACAGTGAGTTCACAGATGGATTATAGAGGTTTTGATTCTTTAAGAAAGTAATCAGTTTATTGAATGGGTGTAAACTCTGTGGGGTACAAATAGGAAATGGATTTATTTTTCTCTAACCTTCAAACATGGATTCTCTCACTATAGATAATCTTTCAGATAGATCCCATACTTTTTTAGTCACTTTTGGGTATTTAAGTCTTACTTTCAGGTATTAAAAGACAAATACGGTTCAGTCTAACTCAAAACCTTGCGTCTAATTCTCTAATCCAATTACATCTACTCTGACATGCAATTCAGAGTTTCCCCTGGCTTCCCCAACGCTTAGCCCAGGCCTGATCCAAGGCATGAGGAGGGTGTGACCTTTTTTTTTTACCCTGCCTTTACTCTCTACTCATTGTATAGAGAGTAATCTCTGCCCCTTCTAATCGCTGCCCTTTTTTTCCTGCCATGTGCCCTCTTGCTCACTTCTCTCCAGTCCCATTAGCCGTCTTTGCATCCCAGAACATACTGAACATGTTTCTGCCAAGGGCTTTTGAGTTTCCTGTTTCTCTTCTTCACTCTTCCCCCAGCCATCTGCGTGGCTTGTTCCCTCACGTTTAGGCCTCTGCTCAAATGTCCCCTTATCAATGAGGCTTCGCTGACTACTCTATCTCAAGTGACACACACCCACACCCATCACTTCCTTACTCTGCTTTATGTTTCTCATCTCACCATCTGATAAATTACACTTCTGCTGGGAAGCGAGATGCCTGTCTCCCCTCCTGCAGACACCACCTGTCTTTATGAGGTAGGTCGGGAGGTAGTGTACCTTTCTCTCAGTGTGAGAAGAGGAGGAAGGAAAGCCAAAATACTCTCTACTCCTTTGAATTCCTGTTCTCCTTGACTTTCTTCAACCAACTTTCACAATTTGGTCTTGTCATATAGAAGCTGGAAGTGAGAGTTTCATAGATACTGGACTGATGTTTTACTAAGTCTGCCATGGGTGTGTCTGGCACTCTCTGTAGAATGTGGGGGCAATTGCCTCTTATTATTCTCAGCTTTTGGACTTCAGCTCCTCTATAGAGATGAAAACTATAACTTCATTCACCATGCTGTTAAATAAGAACCTTCTCACAATCTAGCATGTTCTAATTGTCACAAAGAGAACATTTGAATTTGAGGCAACCACTGTAATATGAGTAGATGACTCAATGGATTCAAGATGTACAATTTTTGAGAAATATGAATCTAGGCATTTACACCGTTCAAAAGCAATTAAAACTGGTTTTGCAGTGATATTGCCACTGGGTCCAGCCATGCTAAAGTCAATGCTTGATATGAGTCAATTAATTTCCTTTTTTTCTCAAGCCAAGTGACTTGGCTTTTCGTCACTTGCCACCCAACAGTCCTGGCTGTCGCCATGCCATTTCTTGATTTAAACTGCTGCCTGTGTGTTGTCATCAGAGTTGCTACATTCCTGGCATATTTTCTCAAGTTGGGCTTTTCCCAGGGAGTGCTGATAACTGTAAGGGTTTATTAATGTCCCACTCTGGGATTCTTCTGACCACTGAGCACAATAGAAGAAATATTCTTAATAATTGTTTTGACAAATTCAGTAATGTTGTGTTTGGATGCATAGTTGTGTTTGTGATTCTGAATTTTATTGCTCTACATATGGCTGAAGAAAATATTTTCTTATTCATTTTCCATAATAATCCAACATACTAGGCTCATATTCTTTGTAATCATTTGCATTAGTTAGTCTTTAGATAAAGTATACAAATATCTTTAAGTTATTAATCTTTTATATTCAAATATGAGTTATATACCTAACTCCAAAGGTATTAAAATCCTTTAAGGAAGCGAAAGTCATTTAACATTCATTCTCCCTGGTGCCTGAGACATATTCCTCTAATAAAGAGATTTATAAAGTAATATATAATCCGGTCAATGTGGTTTACATCTTTGAGAATTTTTAGCAGTGTTACTGTTGGGAGAATTAATTGTCTGGAAGAAATCTGAAATTATTGTTAATTTCAGATTTTAGCCATAATTCAGAGTATGATCAAATCAGGGTGTGATTTTATACACCCATCAAAGTTCTAACTTTAACTTCCTGTTTTTACTCTGAAAAAAAAAAGTTTATGGGAAGAAATACCAAAAATTGAGAGGAAATTTGAAATCAAATTCATTATAGATTAACCCAAAAGAAAGAACTTTAAGCTCCAGATAACATAAAATACTACACGGGGTCTAGTTTTGGGTTCCTTCTTCTGATATGGATGTGGAGATTAAAATAGAGAGATTCCTAAGAAAAACAGGAAAAGATTGGGAGGTAGGATTGCTAAAGTAAGACCCAATGGTTCTTTACTGAAAAAGAAAAGCCGATCTCAAATTCTTGGGTCTGCTTGTTTATAAATTACTTCATTAAACAAATGTTTATTACATGCTTACTATATACCGGGCGCTATGGTGAATTTTCTTCCTATATGGTGGGAGACAGATAATGAAATAGATGACTAGAATCACTGAAATAATGCTGAGGGAGTGAGGGAGGTTCCAAGCACTATGGGAGTCTGGAAGAAGAACAGGTGAGCCTGTGAGGGCAGAGATCAGAGAAATCTCAGGTGGTGCAGTTTGACCTGAGACTTGAAGGATGGCTCTGAGTTTTCCTGGTGGATAGGGAAGGGTGTTTTAGGAAGAATATGTAAAATAAAAAGTGTGTCTGAGGATTCCCTGGTAGGTTATGATAGAGAAGAAGTAAGACGGGAGAGGACTGGACAATGTTATGAAGGTGAACAGGGAAGCAGATGCCTTACTCGTTATTCTTTAGAGCTTGGAATTGCCTTTAAGGCAATGGGGAGTGGCTGAAGGATATTAATCTAGGAAGGAATATTATCATATTTGCATTAAAAAAGGCTTTGTGGAGGGTTTTTATAAGGAGAAAGCTGATGAGTTCCCCCATATCCACGAGAGAGAATAAGAGGGAGAAAGCTGAGATGAAAAGATTGGATCGTTACAAGAGTTTGATAAGACAAAGAACTTGACCCGGTGGATGATTAGACAGAGGTTGTGAAAACCAGAAGATGTTTTATAAAGGATGGTCATCTTTCACGTTTTATAATATGTCTGGTTGAGGCAAGAGGTTAGATATGCTGAGATTTTGTAAAGTGTGTTCTTTAGAAGAGTTGTTAATAGATGTTCCTTGAACAGAAAACAAAATTTCAGCGCTCTCCAAAAGTTTGCCTTGGGCATGCTGAAGAGGCCTATGTATTTCCCGTAGGACTTTTTACAGCCTTTAACATGCTAGCATGCCTTGTGACTCTTTGAGGGGGACATTGGATTCAAGGTTTCCAAACTTAGTTGATCACAGCACCCCTGTGGTCTTCTGTTCTAAAGAGAACACTTGGTAAAATACTGAACCAGATGCATTTGATTCTGTTACCAACTCTAAGATTTTTCCCTTAGGTTCTGAAATCCTAAAAAGTATTTAAGGCTTGGAATTACTTTCCCAGAGTGTTTATCTATTACAAGTGAGTGACCTTACAGTTCTCAAGCAAGTCTGTCAAAATTTAATAATAATTAGGCAATGACTGCTTTTTAGATTACTTATTTTTATGAGATAGTTGGATAAAATATGAACATACGTGCTAGCCTTAAACCAAATCAAACTTCAAACTAGATCCTAAGGAAAAAGTGGTTTTGTTTTTTGTTTTTTGTGCAGCATGCAGGATCTTAGTTCACCGACCAGGGATTGGACCAGGGATCAGACCAGGGATGTAACCTGTGCCCCCTGCAGTGGAAGTGCAGAGTCTTAACCACTGGACCACCAGGGAAGTCCCTTCCTAATGGCCAACTTAGTAGACAATGAAGGAAACAAAAGGTATACTCATTTCAAGAATTCAGAGAAAATAGGGAATAGATAAGCTGTCCCTTATCCCTCCACATGAAGATATTTCCTTATAACAATTCAGAACTCAGAAAGGGAGTTAAAATTCTAATGTGTAGTTTAAACAAAGAAAGGTGGAATTTTGGAGTCACCTAGAGAACGTTACCATTGGGAATGCTGTTAGGTTGCTGGGCATAAGATTTGGGATGTTCAAAAAACCTCTCAAAAATAGATTTTCTAGTGATTTAATCTAACCCTCAAATTGCAAATAGACTTCAATTTAGATGTCAATTCCAATTAGTCAGCAGTGTTGCTTGAAGTATTAGGTTGCAAGGAGTTGAGAGTCTCCATGCAGTGGAACAAGTATGGAGACTGATGAGCAGTATTTGCCTTGTTGGGGGAAGAGAGAGTGAAGCTCCCCATCCTTACAATTTCAATCTCCCTTCAAAGTAATACTTGGAGGTGTGTTAGGTCATAAAGGGTGCTGGTGAGCTGGATTGGGTGAGAAACAACTATTTGAGAAATATAAGCTATTTAAAAATGATTCAGAAGATCTTGTCACTCTTTTTTTTTAAATAAATTTATTTATTTATTTATTTATTGGCTGTGTTGGGTCTTCGTTGCTGCACACAGGCTTTCTCGTTTCTCACATGGGTGAGCGGGGGCTACTCTTCATTGTGGTGTGTGGGCTCCTCATTGCTGTGGCTTCTCTTGTTGCAGAGCACCAGCTCTAGGTGCGTGGGCTTCAGTAGTTGCGGCACACGGGCTCAATAGTTGTGGCTCACGGGCTGTAAAGTGCAGGCTCAATAGTTGTGGCACACGGGCTTAGTTACTCCGCGGCACGTGGAATCTTCCTGGAACAGGGATTGAACCCATGTCCCTTGCATTGGCAGGTGGATTCTTATCCACTGCGCCACCTAGGAAGCCCTCATCATTCACTCTTAAGATGATTCCTAACTTTTTTTTTTTTTTTTTGCTCTTTTGCGGTATTATTTTTTCTCTCATTATTGCTTGTATGTAAGAAAACTTCATTTTTATAAATGGTATTTTTTAACCAGTGAAAGAAAAACAAAAAGAAGATCTTGTCAAGTCATTCTGTGTATGTAACCTTAGAGGTCTGGAAGAAGCTCGTGTCCAAGAGAACCATATTACATTGATTTAGGTTAGAAATGTGAACTTTGCAGAAATGAGGTACAACAATAGACTCCATAGAAAGGGGTCCTTGACAAGGAATTTTACAAATCTCTTTTAGCACATGAAGTATAACTCTTCAAATTTAGTATAGTGTCTATATGTGAATTTCTGTTGGAGACAGTATGGTTGGTCCCTTCTGTGAGTACATCGAGTTTGTGTTCATTATTCTGTTTTGCCAAGCAGAACTGTAAATCCTTAATGAAATTCTCAATATAGAGTAAAGAATTTTCTTTCCTTTAGCAAATGGGGCCTCTGTTACCCACAGGGAATCCCACAGTCCCTGTAATAGGTGACACTGTCAAAGGGAGGGATACTCCACTGGGAATAAAGAAGGAAAACAGTAATATGTCCTTGTTGATTACACAGTGCAGACAAATCCCAGCCCACGTCTCCTGCAGGGGCGGGGGGGGGGGGGCTTGTCCTGTTGGCGGACAAGCTGCCACCCAAGTGAAGTGACGCACCTGGTGAGTCAGGGCCACTTACAACTTCACACCCAGCTTCCTGCCCAAATCCAAGCCAATTTTCATAGCCAAATGACATAAAAAACAACTTGAGGAAAATATAAAGAAAGTTATGCCCTTTTGAGACAGTTTATTTCCAGTAGTGTCTAGCCTGTGGCTAAAATTCTGGCCTTGAAATTAGGAGAGCTGAGTACAGATTAGACAAAGACAGAAACGGAAATTTCTTTGTGTCTTTCCCAGCTTGAACAGGCACTGCTTCAGAAATTTTGACAATTCAACTTCCCTGGACCTCAGTGTCCTCATATTTTTAATTGGGATGAGAGGATGACTGGAGGGGGAGACAGTGAAGAAAGGGATTTCATATTTCATAAATTCTAGATATTTTATCTAAAGAATTCTCTGCTTTCCCCAGATGACACCCAATGGACTCATGAGAACGGCATTGAGATGATGATCCCACAAACTGGATAAAATAGAGGGATCCTCCCCCCCCCCCATCCCCTCCCAATTGCTGCAGGAAGTCTCCAAGCTTTGTCAAACAAGTGATTTGGAATTTCTGTGGTCTCTTTCGCTACCTTATGGTTTCAGATATTCCCAGTGTCCCGAGACTCTTGAGATGGGCACTGTCATGAGGGTAGTATCTCACTCCTCACTGTGTCATAGTCCACCTTACAGCCGTGCCCACAGAGGTCTGGCTAAAGTGGCCGCATGTTACTGTTTACCAGCACTGCTGCAGGTGTCCTTTCCCTAGGATGGACAAAAGTTTCTGAAGATCAGGCTAGAAACAATCCAACTGCATTCAAAATCACCTTTTCCTTCAGAAGACCTGTGTGTAAGCCTGTGTATAGACTGGCATAGAACTTCTTTCCTTAAGTTCTTCGGACCACTGGTCTTCAAACTTTCTGCTCTCAAATGCTTTAAAAGACTTTTTGCAAACCTCTCTATCTCTTTACACATTATCAAGTCAGCATCTGAACATGTTGTACAAAGAATCTATTTTACAACATCTTCATGCTTTAAATACTTTTAAAATCTTGGAGTTACGCGTTTGCCTCATTCAGGTCAGACATTGTTCATTATAAAGTGAGAGAGCAAAATATCTGGCCAAAGTAGACTGACTTTTTTTTTTTTGTCAGGAGAAGGCTGACTTCATTTTTATTTTTTTATTGCAAATAAGTGTGATTAAATGCATGTTTGTGCAGCATTGTTCCTTAATTGAAGTTGAGATTAAGTTGAGAGGGAGAGAAGACTTAGAGCCTTCTGGTGTCTTTTTCTTTGCTTTGCTCTCTCTTCCCAGAAATCTCCTCAGGAAATCTCCATTCCCTCATGGTCCCTTGGTTTGTGGCCTGGAGATGTTTACCCCTGGAGCAAAAACACAAAGGTTATATGCCCAGTGGGGCTTTGCTTTCACTTTCTTTTGTAGAGTGGTTGCACGGCCTCTGGTTGGGAAAGGGGACGTGGGAAAAGGAACCATGGGCCATGCCACGTCAGTATTCTCTTCAGTAAATCAGTGTTATGGGAGGATACCTGGGAGTTCAGGATTTGAATGTTGATTCTGTTCAGACAATCCTTGCCTGTGAACCCCTCCAAAATCTTCATATATATTATATATATATATATATATAATATATATATATATCCCAATTAAGTTATAGGCACCCCAGTTTGAAGACCACTGCCTTAAACCCCTTTATTCACCCCGGTTGGTAGATCTGATTGCTCTTCTTAACTTAGGCCTGCAGTTTGTTGAATATTTGCAATGAACCAGCCAACTTGTCTACCTAAGTTTATCTTCCTAAAGACCTTGTTATAGATAATTAACTATGCCATCCAAAGTCATGTAGCAAAAGACTCAGGAACCAGACTGAGGTTCTCTTAGTGCTTTTTTTTTTTTTTTTTTTTCCTCCTACCACAAAGGCATTCTTAGTTTCACAAGACTTGGTCAGCTGAGTATGTGAATTAAGGGGAGGATTAAAAAGGAAACCTCATCCTTTATAAACTATTTCTGATTAAAGTCCTCATCTTCTACCAGCCCCCAGGTAATATCTGATCACCTTGGCCTGCCTTCAGCAAGAATCCTGTTTAACCAGAACCCTTCATGTTTTCTTTTAGAGCCTTTCCAGGCACCAGTCCTCCCCTGCCCCCTACCCCACCCCTTACTCTGCTTCTTTGCTTTTCCTTGTGTTTGGAGCCCATCTCTCTTCCCTACTAAAAAAACCCCATTGTAGTAGCCCTCCTTGAATAAAGTCTTCCTTACTGTCTTTAACAAGTGTCATGAATAATTTTTTCTTTAACACGCTAGTAGGACTTCAGAGAACCTCGTGAAGCAGTTTGATTTACTTAGAGAAACCTGCATAGTATTATATTAATTAGATATAATAATTCATAAAACAATGACTTGTTAATTCATAGAAAAATTTTCTAATGTCTTTTTGACATTTACTAAGAGATTTAACAGCTCTTATTTGGCTTTTATTGAAAATAAAGATAAATTGTCACCAAATTATTCCTAAATATTATAAAAATCATTTCCCTTTGAAAATAACTGGCCTAGAATCCAGACAAACTTCATTTTGGAGAATCTCCCTACCTTTTGCTTTTCTTTTCTCTTATATCTGTCGTTTTATTTGTTTATCTTGGGCAGTAAGAAATTAGTTTTTACTTTGAACTCACTTTTGACACACTTTTGTCTACATTTCGTAAATGATATTGCTTATTTTTTGATAATGTCTTAGGCTAACTTGACAATTTCTGGTTTTTATTAATTAAAAATTATTAGTTTTACTGCCTCTATCCTGTTGGATATAAAAGAAGTAGTATCTAATTATACTCTAGTTTCCAACTTTTTTTTTTTGCTTTTAATTATTTTTTTCCCACTCAAAAATTGAGATGCAACTCACATGAGCTTAACCCTTTTAAAGTGTACTATTCAGTAGCTTTTAGTGTACTAACTTTCTGTTAAGTTAGCATTTAGGGTCACCTTTCTAAAGGGCAGCTTTCTACACTGTAGTTCTTCCAGTTTACAAATGAATGGCTTTTCTACTCTTGAAGCACAGAGCCCAGCACAGTGCCTGGCAACGTATTGGTCCTCAATAGGCATTTATTAAGTGAGTGAAAGAACTGAAATGTCTGCCTTTGGTTACTGAGCTGCTCTTGAACAAGCTTAGAAATGAAAAGTTTTGAAGGATTTCAGCATCCCCCTGAACATAATGATTGGCTGCTGCGGATTCTTCATCTTGCCTCCTTTTTGGGAACCACATTGGCAAAGATTAAGAGCACAGACTAAGATTACTACCCTCACTGAAGTTACATTCATATCCAGGTGTTGAAAATGTCCGATAGGTAAACATGACAGATGTCACTCATGTTTCTTTAGTTCTATTTCTATTACACATCTCTTTACAGGTTTTAAAAAATTCCTTTGCCATTATAGATAATGTCTGATTATGGAACTTGAGCCTGCAAAGAAACCAGGCAGCTTTCAGTGTGGGGTCTGCCAATCCACTTTGAGAATGTGTATGTGTGTGTGCAGTTGCCTGCTCCTTCCTCTCCTGGGAGCCCTCTGGAGTCAGAGCCTGGGGACAATGGGGTCTTCAGTGTTTGCTGAAGATAGATCAAGGTCATGGGTCATGAAATTCAGTATATAGTGTATAATGTATGAGGAGTACAGATGCCCTGAAAGAAGAAAATATTTTGTATTTTGAAATAGTTTTAATCTGTTGGATTTATTTTTATTTCATTTTCATCAGCATATTTTTAAAGCCAAATCATGAGTCTACATGGAAAATGTGTGTGGTTTAAAATACATTTCGTGAAGGAAAGCTATATCAACAATAGAGACTTTCAGTTTTCATTTTCATGTCAAGTTCAACACAGTAAACAAGTTCTATTGAAGTGAAGATGCACATAGAACTTTCCTCCCACAGTAAGTCCCTATAGGACAGCCTAGCAGGGTGTTAGCTCTTAACTCCAGGGATAAATGTTCTGTCAGATACTGCAGCCCCCACCTGAACCAAGCAGAAGTTGGGGCCCCTCATGAATCAAAGCACACAGGTGTACATCCTGACCCTGAGGGAGGAGTACCTCTATAGGAAATCATTATGCTTTTAATTAATTCAAATTAATTGATTCAATTTTGCAGTTTAAAATTTGCGTTTACACTAGTCAAGCAAAGGATCCCTTGTGAAACATTAATTTTAGGGCTTCCTCACCTCTTGCCTAGATTGCTGTCATTGTGTCCTAACTGGTGTATCTGCCTCTCTTCTTAGGGCACTTGAATACTGATTAGAATTGCGAGATAAAATTCAGAATGCCAAGTTAAATGTGAATTCCAGACAAACAAAAGAAATTTTATTATAAGTTTGTCCCAAAATATTTAGTGTATTTTGCCCCCAGTACATGGGATGACTGTAACATATGATGGAATGACTTACCATGAAATCTTTAAAAAGATTCCTTCCATCTCAGCTGACCGCTTCCAGATCTCAGCACCCAGCCTCATCATGTGCTCTAAACTGAGTATCTCCATTGTGATGGCTCACAGACAAGTTGAAATGTCTTCCGTAGCCATGTTCTCAATTTCAACAATGTTGCCACCATCCATCCAGTTCCTGAACTGCCCTGGACCATTCCCTTTGCATCAGCCACACTGGCCTCCTGGTTAGTCCTTCAGGTTGGCCAAGTTCCCTCCTACCTCAGGACCTTTGCACTTGCTATTTTCTGTACTGGAACACCTCCCACCTCCAATATTTACATGACACTCTTATTTCTACTAGTTTTATCAAATGATGCCTTATCAGTGAGACCTTCTCTGGTCACCTTATTTAAAATTGCATCCCCAACTCTGACACTCCCTATTTTCTTCTCTGCTTTATATTAATTTACTTTGCTAATTTATTTTCCTTATTATCTATCTTTCTCCACTAGGAGGTAGCCCTTTTGATGATAGGGATTTTTTCACTACTAAATTCCCAGCACCTACAATAGTGCTTGGTTTGTAGTAGATGCTCAATAAATTTACTTGCTGAATAAATGAATAAGTCAATACATACATCTTGTATATCTGCTTTCAAATCTCATCATCTTCTTACAGGTGAAGATGCCTATTCAGTTCATCAGTGTACCCACCTTCTTGTCTGGCACATAGCAGAGATTCAAAAAGTGTTTTCCTGAATTAAATTCATTTAAGTTGGGAGTGGTAACAATGGAGAGGGAATAGTGTGTGTCACTTTAAGAATACTTGTGTTTGTATTCATCGTGTCTATAACCCTGACATTACTACTCTGTACACGACCCTTAAAAGAGAAAACTACCAGTCGTTGTATTCACTTGTTTACCGGAACAAATGTTTGGCTTACACTGTAAACACTAAAAAATTGGAGGAGCATATTATGTGGGGGCATTGTGGGGAAAGAATTTTGTGGGTTTCAAAGTAGTGACACTTGGCTGCACACAGTGCCCCTTTTTGCTTTAATCATAATCAAATAGCAGGTAGGTCCACAGTTCCTAATTGAAAACCTTTAGGACCAGCTGGGTTCAGGATTTAGACTTTTCACCCCAGGTTTTAGAAGGTAGAATGTGCTTCCTTATTCATTACATACTCAGCAGACTTGGGCAGACTTGATCAATCGTGTCAGTACTTCTGCAGAGAGTAGTCTGAATAGTCACACTGGGTAGGATATGGACAACGAACAGCCCACATAGGTTCCATTCAGGTTTTTCCACAAAAACGAGTTTGACATCAGAGCATGGAAAAAGTTGGTTTTCAGAGCTTTTGAGTTGTTTTCCTCGCTTGGGGGTGTTATTGTTGCTGGGTGGTAACACACGTGCTGCATGACCCAGAGGGCTGTTGGCTTCAGGAAAGTTCCTGTTCCTGTTCTGAGTTCCAACCCCAGCGATAGAACAAATGATACGTGATTCTGAGTAAATGACAACTCAGTATCACCCAATAAACTGATCATTTGATTTTGAGTGATGTAATCTATAAATATAAATAATTCAAGCAAATAGATGCAAGAAGGAAAATGTCCTTTTCTATTCAATATCCCAGAATCATGACTAAGAGAACATGGTCACATCATTAGTTGTGCAGAAATCAGCGTTTTCATTTAATTGCTTCTAGTTTGAAATCCTTAAGGCAGAGTTTCTCAAAGTTTAGTGTTTAGACTCTAGAGCAGGGGTCAGCAAACTTTTTCCATAAAAGGACAGATAGCAGATGTTTTCAACTTTGCACATCGCATACCTTCTTTGTATGTGAGTGTATTATTTTCCATACCGCCTCTGCCCCCACCATCTCCATTTTCTGCCCAGAGAAAACTGCCTGACCCTAGAATTGTCAACATGTTAGGATAAAACTGTCAAAGAAAAATCTTGTTGGTATTTGGCACTTGGATTTATAAGGTGTTTTGTAGGAATTACCCTTAATCACATAACCACTCTTTTCATTCTAATAGATAATAAGCAAATCATTTCTTGCTGGTCAGAAAACAGCTTCTCAATGAAAAGGTACTCCTGGGAAGAGGTTCACCTCCAGAAGGAGATGGCGCCAATGAAGACCATGCCATTAGTGAGGGGCTAGGTGATGTCATAGCCTGCCTTCTGGGTTCTAGAAATCCTTTTCTAAGACACTGTTTAGGTATCCTTTGTTGGATCCATAGCATCTAACTAAACAAAATTCTAATCTTTCACTTGTATTTGTGTTTAAGGGTACTTTTAAAAATAGGGAATATTTCTGTTAAATGAGTAAAGTGTTACTTAGAGTAGCTAACGTTGTGCCATCCGCTGTATTAAAGCACTTTACATCGGTTCTTCAGGGTAATCCTCACCACAACGCTGTGAAACAAGTATTATTAAGAAACCAAGGCTTAGAGCAAATGACTTGTCCAAGGTCACCCAGTTAGTGTCAGAGCTGAGCTTCTAACCCAGGTCTTGCAGTCAATTTTATACTCTTGACTATTATAGAATGTGGCTTCATAAATATATATAATTTTCTGCATGAGAATAAGAAAGGCCTATTGGTTATGCTGTGATGTTTTTTATAGATGGTCTTACCATGAGGAATATTTAAAAATTGGTTTTGCATATACTGCAATTGGTGCCATTCTTTTTGTCTGAGGAATGATGGATGCCATGACCTTTTCCTTTTTTTAGGGTTACTGGCTCTTTTCTTTGTAGCATAATCTTCTAGCAGGTGGTTGTTGATTTTTTTTTCAAATGTGGTTTTTAAAACGTTATCTTGAATTTTGTCACAAAGATTTTATTTCTAAGAGAAAGTTAAAACCCTTCTGACATTTTTTTCTATCCTAAGCCATTAAGACAGTTTTAATAAGGTTTGAACCTTCCCTAATGTGCATGAAAAGCGGTGAAGAAATAGAAAACAATTAAGTTGTTAATTTAGTACCCATGGTATGACTAATAGTCTTTTCTCAATTAACTTATGATTAAAGGCTTTACTTCTTATTCCCTAGGTTTTCTATATCTAAAATAGAGAAGCGACATTAGTACTGATTATTTTAAGCTCATTGAAATCTTTCACAGTCTATATTTTATCATTAGTGCATGGGCTAAAGACTGTTCTTCTCATTATAGGATTGAAGACTGACTGATCCTAGAATAGAAAAGTAATAAACATCCCTTTGGAGACTTTCTCCTGAGAGAGGAGGTAAGAGGCTGCATCGTAAAGGTAATACAGTTATAAATACCCTGTTGGAGAAAGTAATGAAAGAGAAAGAAAGAGCAACCATGCTCCTTTTGCCTTTTGTGCCTAATACAGGGGATTCCAGGTATCAAAATCAACAGAAAGTATTTTCTAGCCACACCTCCTTTTGCAGAAGCAACTATTATAAGTTCTGCTGCTAATTTCTATTTCTTGATTTGTCAGTTCTGGCCATATGAACTGACTTCTTGCTGTAAAGGATGAGAAGAATTCTCATAGAACCTTCTATCTAAATTACCGTTTTTTGTCTCCTGGTATTTGTTACCTCTAGCATTATATTCAGTTCTAGTGGTTGCCCTTAATGACTAGGCAATATGGATGGCCTGTATTTTCTGACTGACTTTTAGAGGTATCTATTGACTCCTTTCCTTATGAAAGTTGAGGAAATTAGCGCCGGTATTCATTTTCTATTTTTTTCCCCCAATTTTCCTTAGTTATGTTTTTATTTTTATATGGCCCTGGTTTGTAACACGCTTCATTGTCTGCTGACATCTCTGTCAGCTCCTGATTGACCTCAGGATGAAGTCCAAATTCTCTACTATAGTGAGTAAAATCCTTAACCACCTGGCCCCATCTTATCTCCTAATCTGCAGTACAGGAGTTCTCACCATCCTCGAGGCACCATAGCTTTTTATCTCTCTGAGACTTTTCACATTTTATTAACTGCAACCCTGGAACTGGAACTCCCTTTCTTTCGGGCAAATTTCTACTCATGCTTCAAGACCTAGCTCCCAGGGGCCCTTTCATAGAAGACTTCCTGCCTCTCATTTTCTGGGGTGGTCAATCCCTTGGGTCCCTACAGGTCTCTTCCTATCTCCAGTCCAGCACTTTTTATATTAAACTATAATTTTGGGTTTATTCATCTGCTGCTTCTTTTTGAATATGTGCATTCCATTTCTGTGTTTTGGGCCTCCAGGGTAGTCTTCCCACACAGGATATATGAATGAATACACAGGAAAGAAAAAGTTTTAACCCCAAAACATACATTTGGGATATTTTTTTTTCCTAAACCAATTTTATTCAGCAAAGTTTTCAGTGGTCCTTTCCTGATCTGGTTTATGTTTTTCTTTAGTTTGAATACCTTATCTATCTCCTTGGGGTGGGAATAGTTGAAGGAGAAAATAATTTTTGCCTGTCTTGCTGGTAAATGCTCGTCTTTGCTACACTGAGCTCAAAAGTGAAGAAAGAAAAGAGAAACATGCACCAGAACATGGCTTTTTATCAACATACACCATTTTAGAAATTTAAATGACAGAACAAAGGGAGGGTAAATTACTTTGAAAGGAAGTTTGTTATCAAGGACTCTAAGTAAAAGTAATTTGTCTTTCATTCTTACTTTCCCCCCCCCCCCACAAAGTCAATTGAAAAAAAATCACTAAGTATACATTTGAGAAGAGAGTCAATTCCCAGAAGTGTTATTTATTTAAAACAATTCCTTAGAAACTAGTACAACTGCATGATATATTTTGGGTAAACACAGTGTGTGGCCACAGGTTCAGTTGAATTGGTACAATTTCAGTTCTCTGTTGACTAAAATCAGTCCACATGTTGATCCTCATACGCTTGTTAGATTTCTGTTATGCTCTTAACTCCTACTGATGTAAAACTGACTAAAGCCAGCAGTGGAAAGATGCTAATGAGTTGAGCACCCAGAGATAATTATAGTTCTGTGTGTCCTGAGACAGTATGATTTTTTTTTTAAAGAAAGATATTTAAGCAAACATGAACATACACCAGTGAACGAACACTTATAAAAGGAAAACTAGAGAAGTGGTGAAGACCTGGAGCTTCACTGCCTGGGTTCAAATCCCAGCTCTCTGTTGCTCTCTATATGCATAACTTTAAGCAAGTTACACAACTTCTCTGAGATTCTTTCCTTACTTGCCAAATGGAGAATGCTAATGTGACTTAACACATATGAGCTTAGAATAGTGTCCAGCACTTCATAAATGCCCAGCAACTACTGGCAATTTCTATTTTCTTTGTAAAGAATACAGAAGAAAAAGCAAACGGTTGTTTCCCCATGGTGGGCACTACTGACTACTTGGGGTATGTCCTCCCAGGGCATTAAATATGTGGTTTTAACCGAGAGAGCAGTGTTGCAACAGGAATGTGAGTGCTACATTAGCAATGACTTGGTGCAGCAAAACCTAAGTGTACATTCCGCCAATAGTCTTTCTAAGGACATTCACTTCAAAAGGCTAGTTTCTATATTACTTGCTGGTTTTTCAGTAATGAGGAAGATACTAGAAGAAAATACAAGGTGATGTAGTTACTTTAGAATTCATGGTTCAAATGTATTCGGAATTCACACACGGTCATTGTGAATTCAGTATTCATGACAAGCATTGTGGGCGAACAGCCAGACTGTGGGGCTGGGTTTCTCTTTAATTTCATATATTATATATGTATATAACATTTAAAAAATTGGCCTTCTATATATTCTATTTCTGGTTGTTGAGGGGAAAGCTGTTGCTTAGCAACTAGTCTTTTCTGCTTGACTGATGTGTAAAATGGAAAGTAGTGCAAATCAGAGGCAAATGGTTGTGTCCATTAGGAGTGATGAGTTACTGGTTTTAACAACTAAGTTGGCTCCCAACTTAGTTTATGCTTCTTTGCGTGGAAAAGATAAAACATGAGACAGAAGCTGTATCATGGTATTTACTAACTATTTTCAAGGAATACAGATTAATTCACAAGATGTATATTAGTGTATAAAAAAGGAGTAATTCAAGGATATTAAAAAATTACCTAAGTTTTGAAGTATATGGTTAAAATTTCAAATAGAAAATATATCTTAGAATGAAAAGGAAGAAAACCGACGCCCTTATACTGAATTCTTGAGTTGTAGCTAACAAAAAACTATGTTTATACCCCATAAAACTTTGAAACATGATTTTACATATATTTTCTTCATTCATTTAGGTTTTAAACAAAGATTATTCACTAGGGAAAGAGAGGTTAGGTCATGTGGTGGTAAGAGATTTTGTGGCAGTGAGAGTCCCTTGGCTGCTACTAACAGAAACTGACCCTGGCCAGTGAAGCTGAAGCATATTTATTGGAGCAAAGGGTTTGGTGGTGCTGATGGTGTGCTCAGAACTGATGTGGTGCTGGAGAACAAGGCTTGGAAGCAGTCTGGGCACTCCAGAAAACTTCCTGTGTTCGAGCCGTTGCTGTTTCCTTGTGTGTCTCAAGTTTCAAAAGCCCAGGGAAGAGCAACTGCCTGTCTGATTCTTCATGTGTCTGCTCCTTGACTGGGGTGGGTAGGGGGCTGGGAAGGATCTGGTCTCAACTTCCATGGAAGCATGCATCTGATTTATAGGATGAATCACCGCTCAGTGATCTTTTCCCCAAAAGGAAATCTGGGTGCTACTGGGAAGAAAGAAATGGATACTGGAGATGTGTATGTGGATACACACACACACACACACACACACACACACGCACACGCACACGCACACACGCAAGACTTACAATAAATCTCTTGGGTCATCACTAAACTCATCTGTGACATAATTGCTTCTTTCTTCTCATGTTCCTTACCCCTAAAGTGGATATAGAAATAATCAACTTCATGTATTTACTAGAAAATGTAAAATTTATTTAGTTAGTAGTATTGAGATAATTTTAGAGAGATAATATGTAAGTACAGTTACAATTTATAAAACAGTGGTGTTTGCATATATTTGTATGCTGTTTACATGGAGTTAATTTTTATAATTTGAAGCTTTATTCATCTTTTTTTCTTTATAAAAATCCCTTTATAAAAATCTTCATAAAATCCGTAAACATCAAGGAAGAAATCTATATAATCACAAAGATTAAATAAAAAATAAAATTAAACCAAAGTCATTGAGTCTAAAATTTTAACACAGTGTGGAAGCAAACCAAAAAAGGCAGTAAGCCAAATCATTCCTTTACATAACTGGATTTTTGACTCAAAGAAAAAGCTTATTAGATGGTTAAAGAGTTTGCACATATTTCTATGGTAACATATTTTGGCCTTGATTTACTTGACTGTCAACATATTCTTTGTCCTTTAACCTAAAAAAGTCTCTGTTACAATTTGAATCTTCCACTTGGACTATTTTGGTAATGACCAGTGGAAATAAATGGCCAAGCTCCCCAAATCTTGCCTCTGTGTTAGGATAGTAGGTCAGCTTTTGGAACGAAGGTTAAAATAACAGTCTTAAACAAGATAGAAGTTTCTTTCTCACAGAATAGTCAAGCTTAAGCAGACTACGGCTGATTTGGCAGTTTCATGGTGCGAGGAACTAGGCTTTTGCTGTCTGTTTGCTCCGCCATTCTCAACATGAAATTTCCATCTAGTGGTCTAATGTGACAACTCGTGCAGTTTGTTGTCATGTCTGCATTCCAACCAGTGGGAGGTGGAGAAGGGTAGAGGGGAGGGCGTACATCCCTTCAGCTTACTTATCATTGGCCAGAACCTCATCACATGGCCACACCTAGATGCAGGAAAAGTGGGAAACGTAGCTCTTAGTTAGGTGGCTAAATTCTATTGTTATGGAAGGGTAGACTGGAAGTTTTCTGCCATACCATCTCATAATAAACTCCTTACTGTCTTGTGCTAAAACATAAAATGTTTATATTAAAAAATAACAACAGCAACCCAAAAGTCTATCCAAAGAAACAAACCCTGGAGCAAATTAAGTAATACTATAAAATGATCAGCAAAATTCTGGTAGTGTGCATTCTCTACATATAAATTAAACTGTTGTCTTTCAGACTATCAGATTAACATATATTTTACTAAAGAGGTAATTAACCTACTGGCACCCCAGAGTTCTAATATCCTCAGAAGGTGGGTGATTAAGGGCACCTTTAGGTGTAGTTCTGCCACTTTTAGACTCCTTGTGCCATTGGCATGTTGCTGAAATCCTATACAAGTTTTCCAAATGATTCTCAGAAAAATAGGTGTTCTTATATCAAAACCCTTAAAAATATACATTCCCTTTGACTCAAGAATTTTCCTTTTGGGAGTTTGTTCTATAGAGAACAATGAGGATGTAGAAAAAGATTCATCTGTAAGGATATTTATTGCAAACGTTTTTGTGGTAGACAAAGATTAGAAATAACCTAAATGTCCCCCAGATGCAAAGCATGTACATAAATTGTTATGTCCATACAAGAGAATAGCATGCTGCCTTTAAAAATGATAGATGCAGAAATTTATTTATTGACATGGAAAGTTGCTCACAACATATTGTTAAATGAAATATACAGATTAGAAAACAGTATGTACAGTGTTATCCAAAGTTTATAAATAAAAACTATAAATATTCTTTAAGAAGGCACGTATTTGAAAAGTGGTTACGTGTTTCTGGTTGGTAGTATTAGAGGTCGTTGTTTTATTCTTTTTGCTTCCTTGTAGTTTTGAAATTAGAAGAAAAACCCACATTTTTATAATCATGGGTTTTTGTTTGTTTTGTGTTGTTTTGTTTTTTAACATACTAAGAAATTAAAAGCTGTGTTCTCTTAACTCCCAGCTAGATTCAGAATGGTGCAGAAAGACAGAGATTCTCCCAGCCTGACCTCCTGGGAGGCTCTTGCTCTGGAAACAGTCCTTCCCCAAAGCCTCTTTGAAAGTTTTGTCACCCCCACAGCAGTCACATCTCCCACGGACAGTGCCCGATTTTTAGATGACGTTAAACACTAAGAGCATGGGTTTTATTCTGTAAGTAATGGGAGGGGCTGTAAGTTTTTAAGCAATGATAAAAGATAAGGATATTTTTCTTCCTTCAGTCCATCTCAGGATTTGCTGTATTAATAGATGCTTGGAAGACCATTGTGGAATGAATATAAGAATGACCAGATGGTTAAGATAATAAATAGAAGAGAAACTTTTGTGTTGCCCTAGAATACAGAACTGTGGAAGTAAATTAACAGCATGTGGCCAAAGATTGGGTGGAAGAGAGGTGGTGTCAAAGATAATCCTGGATTCTGGGCTCAGGGACAAGGAATGACTGACCAAGAGAAATTGGAACTTGGAAGGATTAGCTTTTAGTTTTGAAAAGTAACGTTACTTTTTAGATGTTGGTTGTCCATGAATAAGGAGACGTCTAACATGTAGTTGGAAACAAGAGTTTGGAAATCCAGAAAGAGGACAGACATATTTATAGAGAATTGAGAATTATGCCATAGCCTGGTTGAAATTTGGGGGCGATGCTTAGGAAGAAGAATTAAGAGGGTTAAACTGACCTGCATTTAGGAGGAAGGAGTACAAAAGGGAGCTGGGGAAGCAAACAGAGAGAGATTGGCTATGAGGAGGAAACTTCTGCTCCTCCCTCACGTACTGGAGGTGGCTCCCCTCACATGATTCCACAGCATCTTATACACGCTCTTATCGCCAAACTCCTCCATAGTGAATTTAAAATAAAGTAACCAATGGGGAAAATTTCAAACATATCCAAAAAATTGAAAATAATATAAAGAATGCAATGTGCCCATCACCCACTGTATCAGTCAGTGCTCAAAAAGTTAAGCAGAACTACTGGATATGTGTGAATGTGTGTGTGTGTGTGTCTAAAATGTACATATATGTGTGTATGCTTGTACATATGCAGTTGTACCTTTGTGGGACCTGGTATAACAGTGTCTGTAAGGCTGTTGCCCTTGAATCGATTGCTGGAATTTGAAGTGCACAGGGCAGGCAATTAGAAGGGGAGGATGAGTATAAAGTGGGAGAGAGTAAGAACATGCTGGAATTGGAAACTTCAAGGAAAGACGGAAACTCATCTTGCCTTGGACCTTGGTTTGTAGGTGTCCAACAGAAGTCTGGGCCCTTCATCACAGAGCTAGGCACACGCCTCTTGCTGAGGAGTTGGAGAGGCTGAGGAAGTTCCAGGAGTAGATGGAACCGTTTCAGGCCTATCCACAGTCCCATGCCAATGTGGTAAACCAGCAGATAAAAACAATATGCATGGCTATAAAAATGGCTGCAGCTTTACTTCCAGTCCCCAAATTCCAAACAAGAATGTCTCTTATGGCCCACCCTAACCAGAAACATAGAGGGAATGGAACTCTGGGAAACATAGGTCAGTCTAGCCAAGTCGTCACATTGCAAAGCCACCATACCTAATTTCAACCATCTTTATCCCACGGCAAGGCTTTTTTCACCTATTCCTCCACCCACTTCCTGTCTCCCATCATTTTTTTTTTTTTTTTTTGAAAAAAATCCTAGGTGGCATAACATTTTATCTTCTAACCATGTTGTACTTTAAAAGTTGAGATTTTTTTTTGTCTCATTCTATGAGCTTCTTACCTTTTTTTTTTTTAATTTTATTTATTCATTATTTTGGGGGGGTACATCAAGTTCAGTCATCTATTTTTATAGATGTATCCCCGTAATCCCCTCCCTCGACTCCCCCCCCACCCTCCCCGTCCCAGTCCTCTAAGGCATCATCCATCCTCAAGTTGAACTCCCTTTGTTGTACAGCAACTTCCCACTGGCTTTCTGTTTTACAGTTGGTAGTATATATATGTCTATGCTACTCTCTCACTTTGTCTCAGCTTCCCCTTCACCCCCTGCCCCCCCAAACCTCGAGTTCTCCAGTCCATTCTCTGCATCTGCGTCCTTGTTCTTGTTCTTACCTTATTTAACTTGCACCTCATATGTATATAAATATCTTATAAATACTTGTTGACTGAATGATGTATGATTTTTACGTGAATGAGTAGAGGACTAGAAAGAGCTGATATTGGAAGACATTCTTTGTCCTGAGGAACTGGGTTCAAGAGTTGCCACCCCCCTAAATTTTCTAATCCCTTCTCTCTCATGCCTCTAGGTAGAAATACCCATTCCTTCTTTGTGCCCCACTGGTGTATTGTGTATATACTTATACCATAGTACCCACACATTTTATTTTTAATTTATTTACATGTCTTTCCCCTTCCATTAGCTTTTTTTATTGAGAAAACGGGGCTATTTGACCTTTCTGAGCTTTTTGAACTATCGAAAGTAAAATTAATAATATTGGCTTCCCTCACCAAGACGCCTGTGAAAATTTCTCCTAAAGAGAAAGAGTTGGACTCTTCTGTTTTTATTTTCTACTGCCTTGGGTTCATAACAATGAGTTATATATAATTTTCCATTATACTCAGTATCTTCAAGGATAGTGCATGGTCTAATATACACAGGGGGTTAGAAATTCTCATCAGGACAATGGAGGTGCCACTTTTCTTCCAAGAGTTATTAAAGGATTATGAGTCATATCCTTCACATAGGTTATTAGTCAGGACTCTTGACTACAATAGACAGACTCTAACTTGAAGCAGAGTAGGCAAAAATGGCAACCATATTAGCTCATATAATGAAACTGCCAGAACGGCAGGAACCACAGAGTGTGGAAGTCTCCTACTTGCGAGAAATGTTCAGAGGGTGTTTGGGGAGCTGCAAGGAATCTAGCTGAGAGCTGTAGGCATGATTTAAAGTCATGTTTTGGAGGCCCTTGAATGCAAGGCTAAGGAATATGCATTAAAAAATCCTTTACTTTCTCTTGCTGAAACCAGTGAGAACATCCAGTGAGTCCATAGAAGAAAAATTTGACCTCTGGAAATGTCTAACTGCAGAGCTCTAATGCAGAGAAGAAAGCACAGCAGAATCTACAGGAGAAAAAGGTGTCAGTTGCGCTGTTTCTGTCAACATACCTGATGTTAGAACATGCACAAAAGACATATAAAAAGTTGATAACAGAAATCTTGAGGTGGAAAAATTAAACATGAATAGAACGTCTAAAGCGCTGGGTAACATAAGTTAGTGGTTCTCGAAAGTGTGAGCTTGGGACTAGCGGCATCAGCGTCACCTGGGCATTTGCTGATAGTTTGAAATCTAGGACCCCACTCCAGACTTAGCGAATCAGAAACTCCAGGACTGGGTCCCAGCACTCTGTGTTTTAACAAACCTCCCAGATGATTCTGATAAATGCTAAAGACTGAGAACTGCTGTGTGGTAGGCTGAAAACGGCACCCAAAGATATTCATGTTCTAATCCCTGGAACCCAGAAAAGGAGGAGAAATGTGACCGTGGAGGCAGAGGTTCAAGTGATGCAGCCTTGAGTCAGGGAATGCTGACACAGAAGCTGAAAGAGGCAAGGAATGGCTTCTCCCTCAGAGCCTGTGGAAGGAGTGCAGGGTGGCCTGGCTGACACCTTGATTTCAGCCCAGTGAAACTGAGGTCAAACATCTGTTCTCTAGAACTGCTGTTTTAAGTCATCAAGTCTGTGGTAATTTGTTATAGAAGCCACAGGAAACTAATATACACTGAAATAAAGAAAGAATAATTATAGGCTTAAGTACCTAAAAATTCATTAGATTCTTATAATAAAAAATATGCTTTCTATTATTTAACAACTCTAAAAATACCCTTTTCTAAGTAAAATTTGCCACACCTAAAAGCATTTTCCTAACATAGTTTACTGAGTGTTAAAGTGTAATAATTTTCATAATGTTAGCATCAAAGATGACTTTTATATACCTTGATTTTCCTATGATAGCTAACCCTGCAGGAAATGAAACAAATTCTGTTGGGTAGAAGAGAAAAAACAAGAGACATTTTGCTTATAGGTAAGATTTGCATAGGTTAGACAGCTGTCATATGTCTTCCTTTATGGATAAGAAAACATTCTTGGAAAATAATAGTGGCATTTATTTATAGGAAAATGTTTCATAATAAATATGAGATGTCTTTTAATCTATAATCTATGCTACTTGATAAAATACTTAAGCTCTTTTTAAACTATCTAGAACAGCTTAATACTTATAATAATTTGTTTCTGTGCACAGTGCTTCTCAGATCACTTTCATTTATATATATATATAAAAGTGATGAAAGTGATCTGAGAAGCACTGTGCACAGAAACAAATTATATTCTCCTTTAACCTTACAACTACTATGTGAGCTGAGCAGGGTAGGTGTTTTTATTTTTCTTATTTTACAGATTTAAAAAATGATGTTTAGAAAAGTTAAATGACTGGCCCACGCTTACAAAAAAGGTGGATATTGGATTTGAGATTAGAAACTACCCAAATCTGCTGCTGTATGACACCATTTCCAAGGATCCAAGTCTCCTTAGCTACACTCAAGAAAGTGTATTAATGTTCATGGGTAATTATGCTATAGATAATTATACAGGAGTTCAGAGATCCTGTGATCCATTTAATTCAACCCAATAGGCAGTTGCTGAGCATCTATTGCATGTCTTGAACTGTGCTAGTTAATGTGGGGAACACAAAGAAAGGGCCACAGTCCTTGCACTCAAGAGAATTTCCATCCCTGTGAGGGAGGAAATGTCTACGTAAGTGAAATGAATAAGTAGAAGAAAAGAAAATCAGATGCCACAATCTGGGTGACTTCATACCAAAAAAAAAAACCTTTGAAGAATAGATCTGATTGAGAGCATTCTAGGTGGCAAAGGGTGTGTGTGTGTGGCAGAGAGAATGAACAGAAGTGTAAAGGCTGAAACAGCCTGAGCCACCCGTGGGGAGAAAGATCACCGGAGCTATCAGAAGCACCATGTCCTGAGGAACAGGAGCTGGGCTTCTTGGTGCCACCTGGTCCCAGATAGTTAAATAAATAGCAGTGAGAACCTTTAATATTTCCAGTGAACACTGTACCCTAGAAAAGTAAGGGAGAAGCAGTACTCATGTAAAAAAAACCCCAGAGCTTGAAAATCCTCCCATTCTGTCCAGTTTTTCTATTCCAGTCCTGTGGACACAGCTCCTGAGAACTCACAGCTCTGTCTGCGTCTGTGTTTTCTGAGAGTCATAGGTGTGTGTATGTGTGCTCATCTGTGTGTGTAGGTGTGTGTAAATGTAGTATTTGAACACCTGGCATAAAGTTCCTTTTAGGAAAAGAGGTGTGTTTATTCAGGAAAATGTTTTGAAAGTGTAAGGTGAGGACACTGCAAGGAGACAGGGAAATCAAAGCAACATTTGCATAATAAAGTGGCAGGAATTTGGGAGAGAGGCTTAGCTGGAGAAGGAGGGGAGTGGCCAGAGGAGATCAGAGCTTGAGGAAAAGGACAATGGATAAGAAATTTCTGACGCAGAGATGGTTGAAAATCTTTCAAGAACAAGGATATTTCATTTTTCCTTTTTTTTTTGTAAATAAGTTTATTTAATTAATTAATTAATTGTATTTTTTTGGTCACACGGCACAGCATGTGGAATCTTAATTCCCTTATCAGGGATCGAACCTGTGACCCCTTCAGTAGAAGCACGCAGTATTAACCACTGGACTGCCAGGGAAGTCCCTGTATCATTTTTTTAGTTTCCACGTATAAGTGATATCATATGAATTTGTCTTTCTCTGTCTGACTTACCTCACTTAGTATGATAATCTCCAGGTCCATCCATGTTGCCATAATGCAAATGGTGTTATTTCATTCTTTTTAATGGCTGAGTAATATTCCATTGTATATACGTACCACATCTTCTTATTTTTGGTGCGTCCATGTAAATTTTCTCCAATGCCTTGACTTTTCCATAGGAGCAGTTAACACCCAGAGCCTTGAGTCGGTGGTATTTGGGAAGTACATAAAGTGAGTGCAGGAAGCAGGGCTAAGTCCAACATGGGGCAACAGCATTGCGCTGGCAAGGTGATCACAGACCAAATTAAGTTAGAGCCATAGGTGACAAAGAAAAATCTAGGTACATTGTCTTCCTTCCCCCCAATCCTTGGAGAAATTGAGAAGGATACTGAGTTTTCCATTTCATGTAGCCTGGGGTTCTAGCCAATTTCATTTGAATAATCTAGGACATGGTGACCCCTGCATGTATCTGGGTTACACCAGCCTGTGGTCAGTTACTCACAGTGACATTTCAGTCTCTGCTTCACTGGGCTTCTCTGTCACCACAGAAAGGCCTTTCTGTTTGCTGAAAATTGCCAGCTCCTGGAGAAGGAGGTAGAGTTAGATTGGCTGAGGGTAGAGTCTCCAGAGAGTGACTCAGGTTTGGCTTCTCCTGGCTCCAGAGCTTATTTTCTGTTTACCAGGGGATTAATCATGGTTTCCAAATTGGTCTGCCGGGACACCAGCAGGACTGGTTAAAAAAAAAAGCAGAGGTGCTGGGTTTGGGATTTTTCCATGCCCTGGTCAGTGATTTTCAGCAGGAAAAGGAAGGGATATGATTCCTCTTTTATAGCCTCACAATAAATTATTGAGCACCCTGTAACTCATCTGATTCTGATCACTTGTCCCTGTATAAACACACCAGATTTACAGTAGCTGAGGTGAGATGCCTTCTTTCTTTTTTGGTCAACAGAAGAGTGAATTCAGTGTTTGATTAACCAGATTTGGTGGGCATTTGATTTAATGCAATCTAACAACTATTTAATGTATAACCATCACGTGCTAGGCTACAGAAACCTAAATTTGATATTTACAAGAAAATCAGGAAGGGTTTGGAAATATAGAGAAAACAAACAAACAAATTTTTTTGTCCTTAAAAGAGAGGTTTGAGCCTTTTTTGCTGGATTCATTACAACACTGTTAGGATATACATTGTCCAATATATTCATATACAAGCAATGAATCAATACAATATCTTCTTGAGCCTGACAGTGATATTATGGAGAGGTCTTTTTAGAAGCAGTAATGGTTTTGCTGTAGTTTGTTGGGTTGTTTACCATAGGAGGTGGTTTGATTATGGTTTTGCTGTCATTGATTGGGTTGTTTACCATAGGAGGTGGTTTGATTATTTTGCATTGTAACTATTGATACTTCCACAGATACCCAGACAGATCATATTTTCCCAATGAGGGCAAAGAAGCTCTTGAAAACATCACAGATCATTTTAAAATGGAGAACTTGTTTTCCAGTTAGGTGTAATTACTTTAGAGTTTAATCTATGGGTATTTATCCTTATATTGATAAGAATAGTCTCTAGCTGGGAAGTTAATCTCACAAAAAGATTTATTTTGTGAAGCAGATTGGTAAAAAGAAACATGTGACAGTTCTGTTATGGTATTTTTTGCTTTATCAGTCTTTCTTTTAAAGTATCAATAGTAAAACAACTAGAATAGAGAAACAGTTTACCATATTGTAACATAGTGCTCTTTAGGTCCTGGTTAATTTCCATCCCTTCAGCTGTTTGCTCTACATGAATTTGCATTTACAACACATAGGAACTAGCATTATGATAATATATGTTGTGATTAGAAGATAGATAGATAGATAGATACATACATACATACATACATACAAGGGTGAGTCAAAAATTATCCACACTCTGGCTGTAGAATTTCTACAGATGTAGACAGATGGACAGACAACAGTGAAACACTCTTCCTAACTTAGTCTCGAAACCCATTTTTGGTGCCTGAAATCCCACTTACTCTATATATGTTAAGCATAATCTGCTTTAGCAAAGTGTTTTGTTCCTGTGCTTCAGAGAGTGGCGATGCTACCTTAGGAACATCAAAGGTCAGGAAGTATGGCATATTCAAGGGGCATGTTTTCAACTTTTCTGACACTTTTTTTCTGGCACTTGAAATTCTTGGGAAAGAATGGCAGTACCCCAAAGTCCATTCAGTATCCCCACTGATGACAGAGGAGAGAGAGCAACAGTGATGACTGTTAGAATAATCGTTCTCACACTGTCTTCTGGATCTGGATTAGGCTTAGCGAGATCAAGCACACAGAACAAGTGAGTTCAAAACTGGTATATAAACTTGAACTTCTGAATCTGGAGTTGAGAGTTAGAGTCTAGGTTTTAACTACTGTATGGACTTCCTGAACCATGGGCCTCCATAATGACTAAGTAAAGTGAAGGTAGGATTACATCAAAGTTAGAAGGCTTTTTATGATGCATTCCTTAGGAGCTGTAAACTGAGGTGTTTTAATCAGATGGTTTGAAAAAAGCTTCTAGAGTTGCCTGCTGTAGGGACAGTGTCCATGCAGGCAATAGTGCAACAAGATCATTCACCTATGGCAAAACCTTCTAAAAATCATGTTGAACTTCACAGTTGGAAAAAGCTGTAGAGGTCATCTGATCTACCTCCTTACCTGCTATATAAATTCCTTTACAGTGTCTCTCAAGTTTTATTATCCACTTTCTGCTTAAACACCTACAGTGACATGGAATGCACTTAAATACCCATTTAGGTAGTAACCTGTCCACACCTTTTTACATAGCTGCACACTTATCTGTAATCTTCTAGGAACATTCCCTTCAGTGTGGTAGCCAAGTAACCTTTTATTTCTAGCTATAATTAATTGAGATTTCTCTATTTTTATACAAAAGTGCTATGTTGGGTACTATAGAGAGGGTATAGGATTGAGCCATACAGACTAGAATCCCACGTTAGCTTTAAGGACATTTCAGTCTAATGGAAGAATGTAAACACAACACACACACACACACACGCACACACACACAGAGACACACACACAGACACACACACACACACACAGACACGCACAGACATACCCACACACACAGACACACACACACGGACACAGACACACACACACACACACACACAGGCACACACACAGACACACACACACACACACACACACACACAGACATACACACACTGCCTGGGAGGAATAATCGGAAATTTCGGCAAAGAAATATTTGTGAGCTTGGCCTTAAACTGTGAGTAGAATTTGGAAAGACTTTTCCAAGAACAGCCTAGAAAATAAGCAAAGTTCTATCACATGGGAAAATAATTCAGTAAGATTCAGGTCACTTGCTTAAGGATCCTGCTTCCCAGAAGGCAATAGTGGGGAACTTTCCATTTAAGGACTTGCTTTGGGAATTTAGATTATTGTACTCTTTGATTTTTCAAAGATGATATTAGTAGTTCTCTTTTTCAAAAAAGGTTCCTACTAAATCTTATTTCCTGTCCCCGGAATAATCTTATATTGAACAGAAGAAAGGAAGTAAATAGAGTTCCAGAAAGCAATCTTAAAGCATGCCCACTTTGGAAAAAAATATCCAAAGGAGATATTTGTAAAGGTACTTTTATTCAGAAATTTTGAAAAAGGAATGAACAAAAAGTCATGCAACTCAGATATCCTCTAGAACACAAATGCTAAGAGGGAAAATTTTGTCATACTGGAACAGCAGAGGTTTAAAATCTGAGGTTTTTTGACTTGCATCTTGTGGATGTGCATATTATAGGTCACTCTTTGCCTGCATGTAAGCTGTCTTGTTCACGTTCCCCTACCCTGGGGTAGTTGAGACTCAAATCTGCTCTGTCTCTCCGGGTTTACTTACCGGACACAGGGGAGGCATATGGTCAGTGGCTAAACCACAGGATAGAATGCAGCCTCTTCCACCAATGACTCACAAGATGACGTGGCCAGCTCACTTCCCCTTCCGATGTCTCTGTTCCTTTGTGTATAGTGGAGCCCTAGCAGTCCTCAGCGTCTTTCTTCTGTCCCCAGAAATAAATGTGTGTATTTGTGAGTGTGCTTTGAGACAAGGATCAGAAGGAGATTAGTTCTTGTCCTCTCCAGGCAAAGCACAGAATCACTTTCCCTCCTATTATTTTCGCACCAACAGCACCCATGGGTTATTCCACCAGGGATGAATAGTGGCTTTCTCAACGTTGGCTGGTTTATTACAGGGTAAGAACAAAATCTTGGGCTAACCAAGTTACATCCCCATGTTGACTCACTTCCTTACCTTCCTCCTACTGCTAGAGCAACAGGGTCAGTTGCCAAAGGGCTTGTTTTACCTTCCCTTGGGGTTTCATCCTTGCATTTAGTGCACAGAATTGATTTTTATTCTTCTATAGATACAGAGGTGTATTGTTTTATGCTACAGCCTGTCTATAGGGTGAGTTTTGTGGATATCAAATATTTGTAAACAAATCAATCAAATTTCTCCTCCAACTGAAATTATTATCTCAGAAGAGTTTCTGTTTTGTGTTGACTTCTCAGCATGATAAAGTAGAAAGAGCATCGGAATAAGAAATAGGAGATTAAGCTTCCTATTCTGGTTCTGCCCCCAATTAGTCATGTGACTTTGGGCAAATGACACTTTATAGTCCCACTAGTGTATGACCTGGCCATGTGGGGCCTCAATTTTGTAAATAATATTTTGGATTCAGATTAGATGATTTTTATGGTCCAATTATGGAGTTCTTTAAACAATCCCAGTAATTCATGATATTGTTGCTCTAAATATCTTTTTAGCCTTTCTTAAGGAATCTGTAGTAATAATTATCGACTCTTGAGAATTAATGTGAAAGATGAATATATGAAGGTTAAAAAGCAGTCATACATTTTATAAGCAGGTTTTAGATGTATAATTATAATTGGTCTTTTCTAGCAAAGTATTTGACCATATTTTTTCAGCAGTTTGATAAATATTCTGCACATTCTGGATCCATCCTGCTTAGCTTCCCAGTCCTCAGACATACTTCCTTAGTGAGTTTTTACACCTGTGACTTTAGATATCACCTATTGTTGACTCTAACAGACTTACGCATTCAACTCAGACTTCTCTCCTAAACTCCAGACTTCTGTCTTGCAGCCTGTGACATCTCCATTTGGATTTCTAGTAGATGTCTCAAACTCAGCCTGTTCAACATGGAACGCCTGATTTCTGCGGCCTTTCTGCGGCCTCCCAAACTGCTTCCCCCATCGTCCTCCCCATCTCGGTGCACAGCAACTCGGACCTACCACATGCTTATGCCAGAAACTTGGTGGTCGTCCTCACTGCGCCTCTTCCTGTCACCATCCACTAACTGCCACCTCATTGGTCTCCCTGCTTTCTGCCCATGTTCTCTTGTGAATCATTTCCCAAACAGCAGCCAGAGTGATCCCATCAAAATTCAAGTCTGACCAAACCTCCAGAATTGATCTGAGTTAGTAATTGATTCCTGATCACTCAGAGCACAGGTAGGAAGAAAACTCAGGGCCCCTGTAATCTTGTCATTTTCATGTCCATACCTCTCCCTTTTGCTCACTCTGCCCTTGCCACGTTGTTCTCCTTGCTCTCCTGGGTCTTGCCAAATATGGTCATTCCTGCGGTCTTTGCATTTGCTGTTCCCTGTCCTGTGACGTTCTTCCTGTAGATATCCACATGACTCATTCCCTTGCCTCCTTCTGGTTTTTGTTCAAATGTCACGTTCCTACTGCGTTCTTTCCTGAACTGTTCCCCGCCGTTCCCTATGCCCTGACCCTGGTATTCCCTATCATCTTTTTCTTTTTTTTCCTCTGTGACTCTTGTCATCTAATACAGGGTTTCTTGACTTTGGCGTTATTGACGTTTTGGGATAGTTCTTTGTTTTGGGGGATTGTCCTGTGCAGTGCAGGATGTTTAGCAGCATAGTGATGTTGCTACCTTCTACCCACTAAATGCTAACAACCCACTTCCTCCTACCCAGTTGTGACAACCAAAAATATCTCCAGACGTTGCCAAATGTCTCCTGAGGGGCAAAATCATCCCTGGTTGAGAACCATGATCTGATATGTGTTTTACCTATTTTTTGGTTTATTGTTCCTCTCTTCCCCACCACCAGAATATAACTTCCATGAGAACAGGAATTTTTTGTTTCTGTCATTCTCTGCTGTAATGCAAGTACCAGGAACAGAGCCTGGTGCATTGTATGCTCAACAAATATTTAATGAGTGAGTGAATAAATGAAATGAACTCCTACCTTGTTGCTCTGAGCTCATCATGCTCTAGTCACACAGGCCTTTTGTCTGCCTCTTGTCCATCCTGAGCTCATTCTTACCTTTCTGCCTTTTTCTTTTAGCTCCTGCTCCTGGAAAACTCTATCCACAGATCATCACATGGGGCATCCCAGCTTGTTACTCAGGTCGCTATTTAAATGTCACTTGCTCAAAGAGGCCTTCCTCCCTGATCACATTATCCAATAAGACCCTCCCTGCCTGCTAGAGTTACTCTCTGTCATTTATTCTGATTTTGTTTCTTCATTACATCAGTCTCTGACACGAGCTTATTTGTTTACATGGTGAGTTTCTGTCTTTCCCCCTTAAATGAATGTTCTCTGAGCACTATACCTTATGTGTTTATTTATCATGGCATCCCCACAGTCTAGAACAGTTCCAGGCCCATAGCTTGTGCACTGATTGAACAGATAAGCCTACCTCCTAGTCAATTTCAGAGTGGAAGCGATTTCAGTGGTTGGGAATTAAAGGTTGTGTCTGCCAAGGTTCAGTTGAAAAGAAAAGAATCCATTTTAGCTAGTTTAAGCTGAAAGGGGTTAATTACAGCATTAATTCTAAGGCTCACAGAATCATTGAGAAGGCTAAGGAAACAGTCTCCACGTTGAGCTTTCAGGGACGACCTTGAAAGCCACACAATGACTGTCCCACTGAGGGAGAGACTGCTCTTCAATCAGGAAAGCTTTAGCTAAACCTCTAGCTGAGGTGCCAGCTGCTGACTCTGAGACCAGACCGCCACTGTCAGGATCAGAAAGCTAGCATGAGAAGGAAGTCAACTCTCTTAGGAGCTGTCAAGATCAGAACACCGCCCCAGAAAAACCAGATACCATCATGCCAGTGTTGGCTGGCAGAAAGAACTGAACGGTGAAACTTGCCCTCCAGCGAACTTGATCTTCCAGCTCTCATGGCAGTACTTCCGATTAATAGAACGAATTCAAATGAAAACCCTGACTGCTAGGAGGTCTGGGAGATGTGGCTTTTAGCTTTTCAGTCTCCACAGCACAGGAAGGCACATTGGAAGGAGATTAGAATGAATGTGTAGCACCAGTTTACCATATACAGGTGTGGTGGTAAGACAGGACGGAGAGATAAGTGATAAAAAAAAAAAAAAGAATCTTCAGCTTCATATTTGCAAAGCAAAAAGGTCACCCTAAGTACAAGTCAAATAGTCGAGTCTCTTATACACAGTACTGATGGGTAGCACTCATACAATTTCAGGAAATGATTACTTTTTCCCAAAGATGCAACTGCATGTGATGAATAGCGTCACCATTCCTAAAGATCAGTCTCAGACAAACCAAGCTCAGTAAAGCCATGATCTGAGCTCTCCTGCAGAGTGGTACTCTTTATACCTTATAGCTCTACAAGGTATAGAGCTGTGAGATCCGTCAGCCTGAGCACTGTTTTTCATACCTGGTCTGTACATTTATTTCCAATATAGGGCATTATGTTGGAAATATATCTTGGAAATATAACGTTGGAAAGGCTTAAATTGGACAGAATCTTAGATTGGTACTGGCTAAGAAAGAAATTCATTACTAAATTTCATTTTTATTATTTGAAATCTGTGAAAGGTTATTTGAATGAATCTATTTTCATAAAATATACTATCTACATTTACATCAGATCACATAATGCAGTATATATATGTATTTTACTTAATTAATTTTTTGCAAGGATAAAATTCACAGTTTTTTTTAAATTCTTAACCTTATATTTGCATGCTTTTCAATATTTAAAAAGTTCATTGCACAAAGAAGAAATACAGACACAGATGTAGAGAACAAACATATGGCCACTAAAGGGCAAAGTGGAGGGGTTGGAGTGGGATGAATTGGGAGGTTGGGATTACCGTATATACATTACTAATAAGAAAAAAAAATCAAATTGTGCACTTTAAATATATGCAGTTTATTGTATGTCAATTATATCTCAATAAAAGTTCTTAGAAAAAGTTCATTGCAATTACAGATGATGTTGGTTTATCTGTTTTACACACTTAAAATCTAACTTTAAATAGAATCAATATGAAATGATAATTGGGGAGCCCCCACTCAACTAAAAATATAGAGGTATAGAAAAACCTAAACAAATCTTAGTATATACTTTTTAAGAATCCGATTTTATCAAAATTAGAAAACATAAAACTCTCTACAGCTTTTAAATTCTTCCTTTTAAGTGCTTCATGCTTGAAATAGCTTAAGGATTTCTTCCATTCATTCTCTCCAATATCCCTTTCAAAGGACTTTTTTAAATAGCTACTCTTTATTGAGTACCTTCTGTGGGCTAGGCCTGGGACATTCTCTCTTTTAATCCTCATAGCTTCCCTTTGAGGCATAGATATTATTTCTGCCATGCAGATGTGGACACTGAAGCTCAGAGAAATTGCTTGGAAGAGGCAGAGCTGGGATTGGAAACTGGAATTTGACCTTATATCCTCTCAACTTGAAAGCTTACTCTTTTTCCTGCAACATTTATTTATTCACTCATTTGTTCATTTATTCAGTTAATGCTACTCAAATGCTCTCTGTGGGCCAGGCATGTATTGTTTTCTGGAATTAAAATAATGAGTCCAAAAAAGGACACCATCCCTGCCTGTATGGAGCTGAGAATCTCTGCTCCCGCCAGTCGGTTGCTTATTCAGAATTTATAGATGAGGATTAACTTCCTGCAGACACAGACAAGAATATAAAGATTGCCTTTTTTTTTTTAAGTTTAGGAGATGGCAATTTTATAAATATTTCCATGTGAAAGAATATTAAAATTGATTACCAGCCCTAGGTTGTATGTGTTTGCTTAAAGTCCTTGATGAGTTCAAGATTATTGAAGCACAGACATTAATTATAGAGGCTGAAACTCAAGAAATCCCTGGTGAGGAAAATAAGGGTTATCTGATTTTTACGTGAGGCAGAAGCAATGACAGAAATGGAGTTCCTGTTAAGAAGGATCAAGCATTTAAGACACAGTTTAATAATGTTCCTGGGGTGCTAGTAGTTTGAGCACATTGGCTAACACTACCAAATTCCCGAGTCAAGGTACTAACGTCACCAGCCATCAACTATAACTGACAGAATCCATTATGTGTGTCAGGACTTTAATGCCTAGAGGGGCCAGTAGGCTGCGTACCAGGTGTGGAGGGCCAGGTCTATTAACAGGTCTATTCTTCACTTCCACACCCAAAAATATATTTTCACCTATTGGTAGATCTTTCATTT